>NC_054397.1:5382500-6749014 GCF_017976425.1 Toxotes jaculatrix
CACAAGAAGGTACGAGACATGTTTTCATTGTGGTAAAGATAGTTGAGATGCAGGAGTCTTGGCTACCAACAAACAAAGACAGTAAATACCTACTGTATGTCATCACAAATAAAAATGACTCCAGTCAAAAGTAAAAAATCAATGACAATACAGATGAATAAAAATAATAAAAATATGCAGTAGAACTTGGATGACAAGCTTTCTAAGTTTCCCACAAGTATATTTCACTTTTTTTCTAATTTGCACAAATAACTTGTTCCAAATCCCAGCATCACAGAACCTAAAGGAACAAGTACCCATGTTAAACTCAAGTTTGTTTTGTTTTGTTTTTGGTAAAGTTAATTTAAAAAATCAAAAAATGTGCCATCCAACATTTGTAAAATCAATTAATAAAACACATGTCAACACATGATCTTCTCATCTAACTCTCAGGAAGAAAGCACAAATAACCGTATTTCCAGAAATGTCAAACTATTCTCTGAAAATCTTGCACTCACAAGTCAGCAGCAGCAGCTCTTGTCTGGTGAACATGAAAACATAAAAATCAGTCTGATATATGTTGGAGGTTATGACAACAGAAACACTATGTTGTTTTCAGTGCTGACTATTTCTTGTCTGTATTTACAGGTTATCTTTTTGAGCATTTGCTCATATCACATGATCGTCCTCAGCAGATGGACTCAACTTTCAAGACAATATGAACAAGAAGTCAGAAAAATTGAAATTCGAGCATATGCAATTTCTTGACAGCTCAATCTGTTGATGTCATCATGTTTGACAAAGAGAAGCTCTACCAAAGATACTAATGAGCATTAGCTTGAATAACTTATCTTTATGGCAATTAAGTAGTCACATGCCTATTTGATGAACTGTATATAAATAGTCTTATATGCTGCACTGTTAAAGGCAAGTTAGCCGAAAGCACTCGGAGAATTAAGAATGAGATACTGGAGAAAAGTAGTGCGACCCGTTTAATTTTGATGGACTTGAAACTGAGTTAGCAATTTGTTAAAGTGCTTGTCAGAGTCAACCATGTCTTTCAGTTGAGTAAACTCCATCCAGCACTGTTGATCGAGTCCATAAATTATCTATCTGTAACCACAAACATGTTTAAAAATGGAGTCATCTGTGCAGTTGAGGTGAGCCCTGCTGCTTTCAAACATCACTGACTTTTTTTTATTTAGAGCCTCACATGGACGGGAACAGCCTGTAAGTCTATTCTACAAGAAGAAAACCTTGTACAAACTTGAACTGAATTAAGTCCACATCTTCTTTCTTAAAAGGAAACCTGTGACTGGGTCTGATGTGTATTCCCCACTGGCTCCATCAGCTTTAATCCCTCCAACAGTGGCAACTAGAACGGTATCTTCTCCTTTTATCTTTTAATTGTTTAATCTTTCTTTTACTTTTCCCCACTCTTTACTGCAGCAAAGTATTTCTGTCTTTAACACCATCAGATTTTTGATTTTATGCCATCCTGCCGAGGACAGCGCGGAAGTAACGCTGTGTCTCTGTCCGAGGTGCTGATTGTGGAGTTGTCAGCAGAGCAGGAGCTGTCCAAGGTGTTTGAAGAGTTTCGTGCTGACTGTAATGTCTGCTGCCGGTGGGAAGCACTCAGCCTGTGTCATATCTTTCTTACTTAATCACTGAGACGTTATTTGTAGCTGTTTACAGGGACATGCAAGCTGTGGCAGCTTCATTCCTTGCTGAGACTTGGACAACAGTGTTGTTGTTTGTGTAGTTACCAGATCGAGGTGTGAGTACCTGTTCTGTTCTGTTCATGACACAGTTTACTTTTTTGTGTAGGTATATTTTCTTTTAGTTCCCTGTCTGTTGCTTAGTGCCACAGATAGAATTTTCTTGATAAGATTGAAAAGATCTGTGAAACCACTGACACAAGCAGATTTACTTCTGGAAATTCTCAGTAATTTTTTTACACAGTGTGTCCTTGAAAACGCTGTTGGAACAGTGATAAGTGTATTTAAAAGACCTTCTGGGTTCTTCATACATTGTCGGGTGATTTTCTAAAAGAGGGAAGGGTTTAGCTATTAGATGGATCCATGTGAGAAACAGCAGCTGCCCCCATTGACCTCTGGTGAAGAGGTGAACGGTCTCAAGGTCACAGAGCAAATGGTAAATGGAGTGCAGGTATATGATGGCAGCTGCCACTCAAGGTGCTGGCCTGCCCATCGGGAGCAGCTCAGGGTTCGGTGTCTTGCCCAGGGACATTTCAACATGTGGATACAAGGAACCACGTTGATCCTCTAACCCATTAGTGGACGGCCCTCTCTACCTCTTGAGCCCAGAGGAAAGGATAGCAGAAGCACTGGTTCAGTGCTTTCTTGCCATTTTTAACAGACCTTTTTCACAGCAGACGTTTTGGCTTGTGACGCCAGGAAAAGCACAGGTGTAAGAGATAACACTTCCATTTAAGTGCGCTGGATCCAGGGTCCCGGCATTGTGCGTTCTAATGGGTCATTTGATGGCACTGAACCATTATCTCCTGCCGTGACTAGTCAAAATGTCTGCCGTAAAAAAATGTCTGTCAAAGTTTGAAGAGCAGGGCAGCCCTCCAGCCTTGTCCAGGCTCTGTTCACTATCAGCTGCAGCCAATTTCAACTCACTCACAGCTGAGTTTGCACAAGAGGCCAGTCTCCCGATTCCCATGAGATGCAAAGGTCAGGGTTTCATGTGATCTGGTTTCCAGAACCCTGCTATGAAAACCTTTCTCAAATACACCAAAATTTTCCACATCTGTGTTGTCTGATGAGCCCCTGTTTGGCCACAGGTGTCGAATACCACAAGTCCAATAACTGGATGTGAGAGTGGTACAGGACTCCACACGGCCAAGGATAAGGCACTGTGGATGTTTCAATTATTCATTTACCAACCCCAGCAGTGAGGAGTGGGTAGAATTCAAAGCTCCTGTTGAGCACCTTTAATCAGGGGTTGGTTTAAAGCAGAAGGGGGCTGGTGAATTGTGAATAATAAGACCACCTAGAGGAACTGATTATGTTTGCCATTTGGGTTGACACCTGGCTCAGTGGGACACCTGTAGCTGTGAGAAAAATGAAGAACCCAGGCCAGCACAGAGGCCAATGCAAATCATGGACCTCTTAGAGGACAGGAGAGGCTGTGAAATGGCTGACTACTCTTCCACTCCATCACATGTGATTGTTTCACTTTGCCATCCTACATTTAACCTGTCCTTTTAATCGCTAGAATTCACTCCCAGCGACTGCAGCCATGGAGGGGGTCTCTTTCATTATCATGTTCAAGAGACCACTGGAAAACAGGTGTTTTTTGTGAAAACAAAATATATCCTTTCCACGTTTTAGGGCCTCTCTAAATTGGTTTAATTATCTCTGTGAAATTATACAGATTAACTAAAGTACACTTCCAGTGGCTCCTCTGTGGCCACATCCAGGCAAAAAAAAAAACAAAAACACATTAATTTACCATATTTTTCACTTGTTATTTCAATTCCATCAACAGCTGCACCCAAAAATCCACATCAGTCTTCCACTCAACCAGAGAGGCAGAGCAAGAACTTGAAAAAGTTGCAGGCTCTTCCTCCAGTTCCAGCACAAACAGATCTCCCACTGTTCTGTGTTGTTGAGTTGGACATGACAAAGATGAGAGGTATTGTTTTTCTTCTCTTAGAGCTTTGTCACTGACAACAAACTACATCCTGGTGCAGTTTCCTCTGAGTGTCTCTTATCATGACAGAGTAACTCTGAAAACTGCAACCAGGAATTGTTGGCAGCCTTTCAAAAGCCTGTGTTAACATTATACTGTCAAATCTCTCTGGGTCCAGAAATGTGACAGTGGACATAGGCATCCTTTAGCTTGACATGTTGGACAGTCTGATTAATTGGAACTTATCCTACTTCGAATCTGTACTGTCATACCTGTATCTTGGCGAATAACCTCAGAGGTCACGACAACACAATGCCCTGCAACAACTGTTTGTGCACTGACTGTGAAAGAAGTGTGTCCCCAGCTTTTGGAATAGAGACAGCCATCTCAGCTGGAGACACACTGAGGCAATTGTACGACCCCCCCAGCTGTAGCTCTGGTGCTCCACCATGCTCAGTGATCTGACATCTGACCTCGGTTGGTCCCAGTCCCATCTTCCCCTTGACATTATAATTACTTTACCGCCTCAGACGTGGTGTAAACTTTAAAACATTCATTTTCTTTTGGTTTACAGTAAGTACATTTCTGCTGCCTCTTTACATCTGTGCTGTCATTCACTCACATGCAATTTCTGCCTCTCATCTACTCATTATATCTACTGTGCTCTTTACAGCCTGTCTAACAATACCCACAGCACACTGCCCCACAAAAGGCTCACTGCCCATGGCGATGGGAAGAGCCAGCTGAACTCTGGGGGCTTCATCTGTGTGTGTGTGTGTGTGTGTGTGTGTCAGAGAGAGTGAGAGAGAGTGAGAGCATGTACAGCTATTTTCTGTCGGTGTATTGCTCTTATCGAGAGTTGTTCAAATGCACACACACACACACACACGCATACACAAACTTAGACGTACAACACAAGCAGACAGCCATGCATGAAACATAGTTTGCATTAAATACTTGATGAGGTGTGTGAGGCTGTCAGGCGTCGTTCTGCAGCTCAGTGAGAATAGTTGTCGCATCCAATGAACAATTTCGTCTTGTGTAACGTCTCCCGAGCTTCAATGTGGGGACTCAGCCCTGAGAAACAAATTCCCAACAACCTGCTTATATACAGTACTATACATACACTCATTACAGCCTACCACAGTGTATAACAAACAACATTCAGATGATTACAAAATGCACTGTTTAAAACATGAACACATATCCACAACACAACCTTGCAACACTCACATTTTCCGTGTTTCTTTCTTCAAAAGTAGTTTTAAAGTTAGAAAGCACATGGCTCATATTATGATACTGTATATTATGTGTAAACTCATTCCTAATTTTCCTTGAAGCCACAGCATATGATGCTTACACTGCGTGAAAAAATGTTTGATAAGGGTTTTAGTCAGGATACAGCCAGCAGAGACCCAAACCACCGAGTCATGAGGGCCTGGTTATGCTCAAAAAGTAATTAAAATATGATTTGAATTATCATGTCAGAAGGTTAAAGTGTTTACACCTGATCTGATTGGCCTCATCCGAAGGTGGGATGCAAAGCCGACTGTCATACAGAGGGCGTGTTATGATTTAAATATGGTGATACTGGTGCACACTGTCAGACAATCTCTCCAGGAAGACGTTTAGTGTTACACTCCGCTGTTCACACGAAATGTGCCACAAATAACAAATGAGAAAAGAGAGCTAAAGAGAGAAATTGCCCGTCTCCTTTCTTGGGGGGAATTCAAACCAATTCTGTGGGGTGAAAGCGATCCCACCATTTGACGAGCAGTTCTGATGAAGTATATTGTCTTTAGTCTGTCACTACTTTACAACTTTCTTTGCCCGTTGGTGGTACTCTGGTCCAAGCCCATTCATTTCTATTGAAAAAATAATTCAAAAATACAATTTTGATTTTCACTTGTAAAAAGGCTCAGTAATTTCCACACAGCTGGACACCAATCAAACATTACTCTAACAGGAGTAAATAGTAGGGACGCACCGAATATTTTCGGCCGAAAACCGAAAATGCGCCGAAAGACTTTTATCACCGAAACAACGCGGCCGAAACCGGATGTTGTGATGACGCAAGCGAAAACCGCGGCCGGTACGAGCGTGTCTGGAAAGGCCAACATGTCCGCGGTGTGGACGTATTTCAGTAAATCTGAGAAAGACACTCGGATAGCGGTTTGCAACACATTATAATGTCGAAATTTCAAGAGGGGGCGCATCTGCAAAGAATTTCTCCACGTCGGGTTTAATTTATCACCTGAAATCCAGACAACTCGATCGCCGTGCGGAATATGAGAGGAATGCAGCACGGAAAAGGAAAATCCCTCCGAGCACGCCCACGCCGTCTGTGGCGGACTTTTTTTGAAAAGACAAGTAAGTTTAAAACTTAACTTAAAGCGCTGCAATTCTTGGTGCATTTGTTGTTGTTAAAGGCCTACGGTTAACATATGGGCTATGGCAATCTTTGTTTTGATACACTATTATGTTGTAGTCCTACAGCGAAAATTTTAAAATGCACTCTGTGTTTTTATGAGAGAACATATTTAATTTTACAATCTTGTTTTAATTGATTTATTCTTTGAAACATTCATATTAATTTATATAATCGCAATGCCTTGCAATTTTCATGAGGTTAGTACACAGTCTTAGCCATAAAAGCAATTGTACTAATAATTGGCATAATAATTTCTTTTGGTTTTCGGTTTTGGCCAAGAATTTTCATTTCAGTGCATCCCTAGTAAATAGTAAACTCACTGGGGACTAACTTGACTGGTGGATGAATACACATTTGGTGCACTTGTGACTCCTAACCGGATCAGTATGGTGAAAGTGGGATTGATGCAAAATTAAATACAGCGCCCATATTCATGGTGATAAATGTAACATGTAACCCAGTGAAAAGGTTTCACTCATTTTTGTTGTTTTAATAGTTTTTGGACAGAAACAGTGGAAGTCTATGGCACAGAGGAACAGGATACAGCAGGCTCTGGCTGCTCAGGCAATACTTGTTGGAAGAATGAAGTCTTTGTTGATTGTCCATGGGATTTGTTGGTAATAAGAAAAATAAAATGTAGGCCAGTCTTACCCTTTAAATATGAAGCAACTGGTCCAGTTGTGTTAGTAAAAATTACAGTTTTATTTGATTCATTAAATATAAAATGACATAGTTAGATATTAATAACTACTAATAATTACTGTATGTATTAGCTTTTAGCTAAGGCTGTACATTAACACACGCAGTCAGATTTAAGATCTACAGACACACACACACGTATGCACAGACATTGGAGGTCTCTGGAGCTGCACCTTCAGGCCAGATTAGTTTGAGTGACTCAGAAGCAACTCTCCTGCTGTGTAATTGAACACTACTACTGTACGCTCTGTGTTCACACACTTAAAGACACACACACACAAGCATGCACACATGCATTAAGTGTTAAATATTACATTGTGAAGAATTTTGGAAGAAAAAGATAAGGAAAGTGTGAGAAAGAGAAGTGAAGAAGGAACACTGAAGTGAGAAGAAAACAGGAGAGAGGAGCAAACAAGAGCACAGAGAGATGTAAGATAGAGGGGTAAGAAAGAGAGAATAAAGCAGGGGAGCCTTTTCTTTCCTTAAATACTCCTGCTGAGATGCTGCTCCGCTGATCAAACGGCGAGAGAAAAGAGGTGAGGGGGCGCGCGTAGGAGGAGAAGAGAGAAAGAAAGAGATATAGAGAGCAGAAGAAAGGGATAGAGAAGCTGCTGAACAGAGAGAGAGAGAGAGAGAGAGAAAATGAGAAGAAGGTAGGGAACAGAAGGAATAGGGAGCGGTGGCAGCCGCCAAATTAGAATTGTAAGAGGTGTGACGGCACGGACAAAGATTTGACTTCTACAAGATATTAGTGCCCTCTCGGCTCTCCGAGCTGTCCACCTCCTTTTTTAATCTGTCAGGTTTTATTTCATCACAGAGAAGTCAGTCGCATACCTGTAACAGCAGCAGAAACACTGACATCAGCCCACTGGCACTCTGCTGACGTCAGTGACAGCAGCGACCGCCATCTTAGGGATCTACAGCCAGGAGACAGACAGGGAGACACTGTTTAAGAGTGTTCTGTACCTGCTGAAAGTGTACTCACACTCTGTATGTGTGTGTGTGTGTGTGTGTGTGTGCGTGCGTGTGTGTGTGAGTGTTGTTTGCGTGCATGTGACAGTTCTTAAAAAAGCCTAATAGAGTTTGTACCCCAGTGGACTCAGCATCAGCATCCTAGAGCCTCCACACACACACACACACACATTCACATGCAGACTGGCCTGAAGTTCAGGCTTTAACTTAAGCTGACAGTCAGAGCGCACACTTGTCACACTCTGAAAGTAACATCAGGTGATATCACTGTGAAAACACACACTTTTTGTCACGAAAGCAGATTTTTGTCAAGACGCAACATGGCGTCATGGCGTCAACATGGAGAGAAAAACTTGAAAATGAGCAGTATGGGTGTAACTCAAACAGCCATTTTTGGTGACACTTTTTATAAATATACACAACGCGTCATCACTAATTAATGCATCAATAAACACATGCCTCAGCATGACTAACAGTTTTTCTTTTATACAGAGTTAACTTTTTCAAACTCTTCACACAGTTAGCACAACAACCATCTATGTGGACTAAACTGTGAATCATTATTGCTTTGACACAAAAAGTGTTTGGAGACAAAATCTTTTTAAAATTCATGAACTCTTTTTCTTTCTCACCAAATGTAGCTGCAGCTCATTGTGTTCACTCTCTGCTTAAAATATCTTGTTTCTTTTACTTACATTTTATTGCTTCTCACAAGGTTGACACAAAAAGGAAAACAGCACAACTCAAGTTAATTAATTTTTTTTAACCAGGACCGTCTACTGTGTATCAGTAAAAAAGTTAACAAAATTCATGAAACTGTAGTAACAATATGTTGATCAAGTGCTCTGGTGTCCAGATTTCAGTTTACAGTTAGACTTGTGTGTTATAGGAAAGCGTCCACAAAGTGACGATTTAAGCATCACAAAATTAAAACAGGTTGCACCGCTCAAAGTAGTTCTTACGTAGAGGTTAGTTGTTATTAAATATTTAAACCCACTAAATGTTATGTGTAGCTATTGCACCGAACCAGCTGCACTAAAAGGGGTGATATGGAACATGTTTGAGTCAATGCATCCGACCTGACATTTGATTTAAAAAAAAAAATGCTGCTTAATAACGATGTACCTGGAGGATTTGAAATTTAATTATGATTATGCCAGGAACTTTAGAAATGGCCAAATAACACCAGTTAGGTTAACATGATCAGATATTTCCCTCTCATTCTGAACTGTATGAATGTTTGTAGCTCTTTACGAAATCACTGAACTGTCAGTCTGAATTCTCAGAGCATTTGACGCATAGTTGCTGCCTTTGAAGTGGAGGTCCACTTTTATGCCACAACCTTCTGACATCTTTCTTGGATGCTGCTAACACACAAAACTGCTAAATTAGCTGTAAGTTTAAAAGCTTAGGCCACAAAATTGAACTGGAAAGTAATATGCAATATTTCCTCAGTGATTTGAGTGTTGATGTTACCCCTTTTATTGCCCCACTGTTTTTGTTCAATTTTAGATTATCATTTCATTACCATTCAGAAATAAAGGAACATCAGACGAAATTATTTAGACATAATCTTGACTGCAGAGATCAATAAGTGTTTGAGAGAAGAAGGCTGATCAGGGTCCGGAGATGAGAGCGTGTGTGTGTGTGTGTGTGTGTGTGTGTGTGTGTGTATACTGGGAGATAACTGAGAAGAAGAGCTGTTATCCCAGAGGAGACTCAGGCAGCTGTAATTCATGCCCATATCCTTATTAAACAGACAACTCAGACTTTTGAATCAGGCTCAAGTCATAAATACAATGAACATAAACTGGTACAAAACTGGTAGCTTGTGTTTGTACTTGGAGTCCCGCCATTATGAAGTAATACTGTGAGCTCGTTTGACCCAGCAGGCTAATTAATGTATCAGTTACATATGTTCGTTAATGAGCTTAACTTTTAATTTAACTTTTTTTGTGTGTGCCAAGAATGAAGCCAACACATTACACTCCTTCATTAGTATTGACCCTTATGAGTTCATGTGTCATGCATTTATTCATACATTAATTCATGCTGAGTCTTGCACTTACTAACGCATGAATTATAGATAAGTCAGGTATACTTACATTAAAGTGTTACATTAGTTTAAGGATCATTTTCATTAGATTGTTAAAGTTAAGGAGCAGCTGTCCTTTTTCTGCAAGATCTGCTTTGAGGTCAGAAACATGAGCTATAAATAAGGAGATCATCACTATAATACTGCCTTGTGATACTCACTTATGTATTCAGAATTCATAATTCAAGCAGCAGTGCAGCACAAAAGCCTTTGTGTAACCATTAGAGACGAACCCCACTGAGTAATTAGAAGTGGACTCCCACCAACAACACACAGAGCATGGGCTCAGACATTGTTTTAGAGCTAATCTGGAAGCTTTTCAGCCAAGAAATGATTGTCTCCATGCAAGTAGTTTAAATCTATACAAGGTCATTTAATATGTGTAAACAATTGGAAAAAAAAATAGAAATGCATTTTGAATTATTGTGAATCAAAGAAGTCTGACTTAGCTGAAAAGATAGCTGAGAGTAAAATAACCAAATAAAACTCATTACGTGGCAGGAAAATTCATTTTCCGTGCATCTACCCATCCACTTTCTAAACATTTATTCGAGTCAGAGCAGACCAGACAACTTCCTCCCAGCAACTTCTCCTGGAAACTTCTTCCAACTTCTTCCAGACGCTCCTGTGGGATTCCTGGGCTTAGAGTTGACTTGATGCCAGGAGAGTGAGCACAGCTTTTTCTATCTGAGGGTGAAAGGACTGAAAGCTCATAGCAGTGACCCTGGCACTTCACACTCCTGCAGCACCTCTGACAGGATACCTTAGGGAAAACAGGGATAAGCCGTTTCTAAATCCACAAAACACATTTACACAGGATTAACAAATTCCCTGGACTCCCGTGTTATCTGTATGAGGAAAGAGCGTTGGTCCACTGCTCTGTGGTCAGAACAGATTCTGACTGACAGAGTCTGAAGATCAACAGTTGAGTGTAGTCTTCTGTACAGCACTGCAAGGCATTCCCATGGGGGCTGAAGGTCAAAATGTTCTCCAAAAGAAGAGGGTTTGGACATTTTGAAAGGGGAAAATCTCAGTTCAGATGTTCAGACAGTGGGGTCTGGGTGATCCAAATTTTGTTACTTTCCAAACACAAAAATCTACCCACTTTCTGCAACAGCTGCCCAGAAGCCCCATTTCACAAAAGACATTTTCAACCACTGCTCAGATAAGAATCACAGGAATGGTGGCAGCAATCATAGGAACAAACAGTAGCAGCATCACATTTTGCAGATGCTTATTGCTCAAAAATTGCTGGCAAATTTGGATGTCCTACAGGGCTTTCGAATGCTTATATATGAGTACGGTCTCAAACAAAACTTTTTTTTTTATTAGTGAAAAAGAAATCCTTTAAAATTAACACGAGAGGATATTACCTCTTGTTGTAATTTGCAGCTTGCATGTTGCAAATTTGGTGAGAGCCCCAGGGTGAGCACAGGTGTGAAAATGGACGGAGCTCCAGCTGCCTCTTGTTGGCAAAGATTGGAGAGGTGGTGTGCTTTCAGATAAGGACGGAGTGAAATTGAAATTTGGATCAAGCAACAATGGCTGAACAGATCTACTCTGTGTCACTGAGTCAACAGACAGACTCTTTCGACACACACTACTTTGTTTTTGAATTAAACCTGAACAGGAAGTGCTGCTGCCTGTGTGCTGCCCACTTTTAAACTGTTTAAATAGTTTTTTCTGATTTGATGTTAACTTCTGTTTTATCTCTATTTCTATCACTTTTATTCTACTGAATGAGCAGTTAGCATGCTAACCAGCTAGCCCCGGCCCATCCTGTCTTGTAATGCTACTGAGCAATAGTGATTCATTGTCAGTGTCCAGTCTGCCCTCATTTCAGCATGAGAGGATGAAGAGGTTGCACTCTAACCTGCCTACAGAGTTACTTGTCACTTGTCACTACTTGACCAATACTGTCTCTGACGCAACTTCAAGGTAAGAAATACAAAAATACATTGTAAAGTTCAGGCAAAGTAAATTTAAGGTTGAGCTTTCAGAGTTGAAAACAACTTCCATATTTTTTTAGAGTACAAATTCTTCATGTTAGTATCCCTCCACTGGTGTCCAGCTAGGAAACACGTGTGGGCAAATACAAAGAGTGAATTTTCTGCTAAAAAAAAAAGTAACTTTGGAAAATACCCACTAGATTTGGCTAACTCGACCTCCTTCAGCCTCGTATTAAATTCAGCTGCACTTGCATTTGTACATGGAACAAGGACTGTGGATTATACTTTCACTGTTGAACATCGGAGTTATCTTCTGAGGGGATCACTTCATGGCCTGTATAGACAGGAGGCATGATTTCAGGGACCAGTATCATTCAGTATACACATGGGCATAAGAGCATAGACTTATATAGCATGGACAAGAGACAGACTTGAAAAATTCATAACCTATCCTTTAAGTACAACAGCATGTCAGGATAAATCTCGTCCTCCCCCGTGCCTTTCCACTTGCCACAGGTGTAATTTTCTGAGGAGACAAGGAGAATTGTCATCCCAAATATTTCAAATAAATCATTTATCCCCTTCAATTAACTCTATAGAGTGTCCATGACAATCTCACCCCTCCTCTGCCATAGGAGAGAAAGAGAAACCGACAGAGAGAGAAAGGCATCATGTTTCAAAGTCAAAGTGAACTTTACTGTCATTCAGGCCGTACAACAAAGTGACAAACAGCAGTGCAGCCGCAGAGTGACCTCTAAGCGAATTAATGAAAAGGAAAATTGCATTTTGACATTCAGTCGTCTCACATTTGAAACCTAACAAAGTTCATAACATTTTTCTGACTACAGTTACTAGCTAGCTAAGTCGAGCTGAAATCAGCAGACATTTTCACACTGCTAGTTAATTTATGTTCTTATTTTTTCCTTATGAAATGTGAAACAATTTATAGCATCACTGACGAAACTACACTTAAAAAGGAATAGTTCAACAATTTGAGAAATACTTTTTCTTTCTTCACGAGAGCAAAACAAGAATTAATATTGACTTAAGTGTATGAAGTGAAGATGTGGTTAGCCGTGCTTAGAATAAACACTGGAAGCAGCGGGAAAAAGCTAGCCTGACTCAGCACAAACTAAAATAATATGCTTACCAGCACCTATCAAGTTCACTAATTAAGTAGAACTTTATATCTTATATAAATGGAACATTATATCTTATCATCGCTGTACAAAGGATATAAGGATATGTTCCCTCATGGGCCAAGGAAGTTGTTTTGCTGATCTTCGGAGTGGAAGTAGGGCTAACTGATGCCCTTAGGCATTGTTGCTTTCGTGACGTGCAGGCTGGGGCAGATCACCCAACTCCCTCCACCATGGCACATCTCAGTCCTTTTGGAGTCAAGACTGCTCTTGTAGTAGTAGTAGTAGTAGTAGTAGTAGTTGGTCCTTTCTGCTAACTCAGTGGGCAGCTGTTTTGGAAGGGATGTGGTGAATATGTAGATACATAATTGTCCTAATTGTGAAGAACTGAAATGTTGATTTGAACTGAATTATTCTCAACTGTTCTGAACTCCACTGTTAGTCAGGTTGTCTTCAAACATGGTCATGTAGTTCATAGCTGTGTTTTTGTTTAAGTATTACAGAAGTCAAAGTTCTGTGGTCTTCGCTTGTTTTCTAGATGCCTCCAAAGCGTTTGACTAGATTAATCATTGGAAATTCTTTTTTTTAAGTTTAGGGATGCACCCCCTTTTCATCGTACATTCGATGCTGGCACAGATCGCAGAAATTTTGTGTTCGATGGCGTGTTATGCTTTCTGACTTTATCACTGTAACCAGTGGCGTGTGGGAAGGTAGCAGCCTCTAAGCCAATCTAAGCTGCAAATGAAATGAGTGAGGAGCCTGTTGTCACATTAGGCAAATCTCCATAAACCACCTGCAGGTGAAATATATATTATCTGCCCGTGCGTCTTTAATAAACTTCAGAATGGCATTTTATCCCCAGATGTCCACTGCTACTGTTTAAATCAGAATTACAGCTGATATGTCCCTCTCTTTCTCAGTTAACTGTTCAGGTCAGTGTGTCATGTTAAGTGCCAGACATAGAGTATATGCGCTATATTACGCACATGGATTGTATTCCATTAAGAAGAATATAATTGTAGTGGCTAGAGCAGTTCCCAGTGGACGTCTCCCCAAAGCTGAAATGAAAATTATGCCCTTTCCACTAATAAGCTTTCTTACTGACCTCCACTGCGGAAATGGACCTAGACCCTTTTGAATCTTTAAGTACTACCTCCCAAATTATATGTCTAGAGGCTTTATGAGTTCCAGAAAATTATCCTCCCACCCTCAGACAGTAATCTCACTCAAGATCAGTGTGGCCCTGTACCTGCTGAACACAGCTAGGTCAATGATCTGTCTCCTCATCCTGAGTCACCAAGAGGATTTTTTGTACTTCTTTGATGCTTCCCAGCACACATCTCCGAGCTCCCTCTGAACTGGACCTTTTCAGCTCACACCGTTTCTGCTGAATTCTCTTCACCTCTAACAGACTTAAAAGACCTCTTTTCTCAGCTGGACAGCTTGGCTCAACATTCATGTCCACCCGCACGTTCTTTGGTTGCCACGGTAATTAAATTTTTTTTTGGCCACTTGGCGGCAAGAGAACCAACCAGAAACTACAACCCTGACGTGATAGCATCTCAAGTGAAAACAGGGCAACATTAAGGTGTCAGCATGCTTCACTGGAAGTAATTGCACCCGAAACCCCCTGACATCTGACATCTGAAGTGGCAGAGCCCTGTGTTTCTCAAAAGTTTTAGCAACTTTTTGAAGCCAAAAATCTCCCAAACACACCCACTGTGATCGGGCAAGTCTGTGTATAACCACCTTTGAGGACAGGTTGTCTGAAAATGTACGCTTGTCATATTTTAAAAATTATTGCCCCAGAATTTTCACCTTACTTTTACCTTACATGAGAAATTATTTTTCTTAATAACTTACAATAATAATTTTATCTATAAAGTAAAAAGATTTATTCAAATGCCAGGTCTTGTTTGTCCAACAAAACAAATCCAAAAACCCTAAGATATCAAATTTACACTCATAACTACATGGCCTGGCGCTCTAATGGTTGCAGCGCTGGCCGTTAGGCACAAAATCCACAGTTCCCCATCTCACTCCTCCTTCATTTCTTGTCATCTCTCTACTGTTGGCTATCCAATATAAGCAAAAAGACACCCGTCTGCCAAAAACAACAAAAAGAAGACAGTTATACAAAGCTGAGAGAAGCACGAAATCCTCACATATGGCAAGTTAAGAATGGCAGATGTTTCAATTTTATTCTCATTTTATAACATGAAACACAAAATGTAACAAACACCACAATTTAAAGAAAAAAGCTATGGTTTTCCTGCATTTTTGTTAAATTACTTCAACAATTAATCCATAATCAAATTTCTGTGGATTAATTTTCTTTGATTAACTAATGCTACCTAAAGACAAGCATTCACCAGCTCCTTGCTTCATTGACATATTTCATGTCCTTGACCACCAAGAGAAGAGCACAACAAGGTGATGGTAAAAACCACTGGACTGAAAACAACATTTTCTGTTTTGCAGGCTCACTTTTTCAAGTTAATGGTGAGGGGAGTCCAGCGAGGACCTGAATTTGAGCAATCGACCCACGGAGGTACTGTACAGGTCGGGCACCGTCGAAGGCTAATGGCTCACAAAGTCACACCAGGTAAAGCCTGCTGAAAAATTTAAAATGTACCAAAACGAAATATCACTTCAAGCTCAGAGTATTGGAAAAATGGAGCGGTGCTGAAGAGAGGGCAAGTGGGACTGTGAGTGTGTGTGTGAGGGCAAGTGTGTAGGTGTATGAGTGAGTGAACACGTAGAGGAGCTGATCCTATCAGACTCTTGTCAGGTCCTGTTGTGTTTTTCTATATAAACCTGTGAGCAAGGAGACTTGTGCTGCCCTTACACTTTTTGCCCCGCTTCCAGTCTATATGTCTCTTGCTCACACTGTCAGTATCCTCCTGTTTCCCTCTGTCTTTCTACATTTCCCCTTTTCTCACATCATTAGTCTCTCTGTGTCTCTCCTTGTTCTCTCCCAGGAGCTCACTGAGGATTTAGGCCTCCTCTCCTCCTAGACTCACCTACATCCTTTCATCCTGTTCCCTCCTCTCATCCTCCTCCTCCTCCTCACTCCCCTCTCCCTCCTTTTCTTCTCTCTTCTTGCTCTCTCTCTCTCTCTCTCCCCCTCCTTGCTTAACCTGCTTCCTGAGCCCAAAAATTAAACCCACACACACAAGCAAACACACACACACACACTCTGACACATTACACACTTTGCACACGCATACAGAATCAAGCCCAAACCCATCTGCAGCCAGCAGCACAACATCTAATCCTTGTGCTTGGGGAGGAGGGGGACCTTGCAATCATTCCTGCTCTCTTTCTGCCCCACCATTCATTTTCTTTTTGCCTCTCTTCTTCAATCATTTTCTCCATCCTTTAATACGTGCCCAGCATCCCACTGGTAGGTGCTGTTTATGAGGATGCACTGGAATCGCTTCCTCTTTTGAACCTTTTTTGTCTGGTCCAGTGGTTGCCACTCATGTGCTACGAAGATGCACGCAGGAAGGTGTTCAAACCAGTTCATAAAAGTCAGTTTCACACATTGGCACACCTTCTAACAAAAGCTGAAATGAGCTGGTGTAGTATTTGGTTGGGATGAAACCCGAAGCCTGTAAGCTCTGCGTGGCACATGACTGAAAGTCACTGGTCTTGAAGTGATGATGCCTGGTGATGCTGCTGTCCTGCTGCACTGGTTGCTGCTGCCGCCCTGTGGCCACACGCATGAACTGCAACCCCTCTTCAATAATGACCGTTTGATTTTTGGAGGAGTTGCATCACAGCCCCCCCTCCCACCCCCAAGCCCCAACCCCTTCCCAACACACACACACACACACACGACCATCACCACCACCACCACCACCACCACCTCTACCTCCCCTCTCCATCAACCCCACCACCACAACCCCTCCTCTCTGGATTGGATAAATACTGCTGGAAGATATATAACGTGTTGCTATGGTGATCAGCTCGTGGGTTAGTTTTTTTTTTTTTTCATGGCGTTTGTGGAAGACAGGGACATGCTGGTGCGCAGGGAGCTCTGAAGATCTGGTGTGTGTGTGTGTGTGTGTGTGTGTGTGTGTGTGTGTGTGTGTGTGTGTATACAAGAATGCTGTCCTCTATCAATTGTGTGAGGGTGTATGTGCAAGCATGTTTATGTTTGAGAGAAAAGGAGGGAGGGAGGAAGTTGGGGGGGCATTCACAAAAATATAGCAGACCCAAAAATAGGAGACAATCTCTCAAACCTTGTGTTTTCATGCACGCCACGCACTGCTCACCTACCGTAGCCTATGTGCACAAAACTAAGAGCCCTGACTAGCAGCTGTCTCAGGGGAGTGTTTAACCTCTCTTCCTCCTCCTCCTTCCCTGTCTCCTCCACCACCTCTCCATCTCCCACCACCACCCCTGCTCTCCGGCTGCTCTATCTCTCTGGGGACACATTCTCAGTCTGCCTGATTGGCTTCTGTTTATGTGCATGTGCTAATGTGTTAATGTGTTTGTGTGTATGTGAGTGTACAAGCATGCTGTCCTCTATCAATTAGCGCAAGCTGGTGCAGCAATTACCATTACCCATTGTGTTTATGCTGTGTACGTCGGTGCACAACCGCACATGCACACAGGGGATAACTAGTGCATCATTGATCGCCAGCTGTCTGCCATTGAAGACTCCCTAATGGTCAAGCCCACACAAACCTACGATTGCTATGACGGGACGGACGTTTGTATGTGTGTGTGTGTGTGTGTCTGTAAAGGTTCACAAGACACCACCAACTCTCTTTCAGACCAGACGGCATCCTAGGAGACACCTATATATATGTGTGTGTGTGTGTGTGTGTGTGTGAGCTGATATCAGCGCGGCCCAGATGGCCATCTTCGAGGGGTTTTCTGGAACATTCAGACACTTGTTGCTTCTCGTCATGTCTCTTTCTCTCTCACTCTCTCTCTCTCTCTCTCTCTCTCCCTCTCTCTCTGCCTCACACACATGCACATACACACACATGCACAGTGCTTCTTTTGAAGTGTGAAACAGCTTGCGGTCAGCTCTGCTCCTCTTCCATGGTTCCATCAAATAGCAGCCTTTAGAGCCTTCAGATACACGATGAAACAAAAACAACCGTGCAGTGTTAGCGGAGGAATGAAAGCAGAGATATTCGTGCTGGATGTGGTGTAGGACAGTGCAGTTCTTTGTCCTCCTCTGTGGTGATGGACTGGCAGAGTCAGGGGATCAAATAGTGGTGTTCACTTACCCCAAAAGTGTGAGGTCAAGTGTTTAATGTTGACCTGGTCGCTTTCTTCTAGCACATGAAACACTGTGGCATCTCCTGTATTAATGTCTTAAGTTCTGGTGGTTCTTTGGCAGTGATTTAGTGAAGATAGACAGCAGTGCTGCTTCCAAGAGCTGTTTTGTGTGTGTGTCTGTGTGTGTGCAGGCTGGCACTGAGGTCAAACCTGCTGTCACATCAGAGACAGACATGAAACCGAGTATCTGCAAAGACTTCTGCTATAAAAGCAATTTTTTTGGTTTATTTTAGGGACCCGGCAAAAATTAATTGGGGGCAAGGAGGGGGTCAGAAAAGAGGGGGAGGTATTGTAATTTTTCCTTTGGCTAAAAAGGGTCTTAAGTTTTGTGGAGAGCCAGATAGTCTCTTTTTTTTTTTTGACACTTGGGGTGAACGGTTTATTTTATTTCTATGTCCAATTCGTGTGCCCAGGTTTCAGTTTCACCTCTTGTTTCATGAAGATATTGAGGTTTAAAGTGGGGCATAACATTTTGAATTCTCAATGTGTTGCCTCTTTTAGTAATTAATGGTCAAAGGACTACAGTTATATTATATTGAGATACTAGGGAGTGCTTTGATGTGGGGTTTTTTTTGTGAAACAAGGTTCAGTGCTCTTCCTCACCCCAGTAATTTGCATTTAATCCCTTACACATCAGAACGTGTAAGCACATCCTTTACATTTATTTTTATATTAGAAAATGTTTTTCTTTTTGACCAGAATCCAGATATGCATTAAAATAAATGTAATGACGGTCAAGCTTCTCAGTTTTTGAAGAATTCCCAAATCAAAGGATGAATTTAGCAAAAATCTGAAGTGAGATAGACTCATGACAGCTGAGTTATGGTCAACGAAAAGAAATCAGAGAACCGCCATCAGATTTTGCAGGAATGCTTTAAGCTGAGATGTGCATGCATCCTCTAAGTAGGACTTGCAAACAAAAATTTGGCAGTTGCAAAACAATTGTATGGGATATTAAAAAAAAGGTATGACTTTTGTATAACGTTTTATAGTGTGATCCAGTGGGCTATGATTACCAAGTTTGGTGAGGAGTAGATTATTTTTTTTTTAGGAGAGTTACAACCAAAAAAGTGTTGTAGAACATCTGTGTAGAGTATCTGGTTGAACAGATGAAAGACACCTTGTAGTTATAAAGTACACACATTATTTGCCCTGTGTTTAAAACTAATACTTTTAATGGAATAGTCCGTATCCAGATCTTGTTGAATGATCTCATGATCCTTGTACTATTGTAGCATTTCAGGTCCCTGTCAGTGTGAACAGCAGCACAAGCTTCTTTTACGGAGGAAAAGATTAGGCAGAACAGCGTAGTCTCTGTCGCCCCCATGTGTTGGAAAAGTTTAACTACATAATGTTCTAAAAATTGTTAACCCTAACCCTGCTTTTACAAAACTCCACTACACAGCTTAACAAATTGAGATACACAACCACTACATCCTCCTTTAGTAGACCCTTCATTCTTCTACCCTTGGTGACTGGTGACAGAATAACTGAATGCCAGGCTCTTTCAGGGAGAGAAAGGGATGATTAAACAGAGAGGGAACAATGCACTTAACCGAGCTGGAACTGCAATAGATAATAGCTAAAACTCTCAGGGTTTTCCACTTCATTGAACTCTTTATCCTTCCTTTCTCAAGCCAGGCCTCAGGTAATGCATCGAAATGTCACTTTTGAGGGCAATTATTCTGCACTGCAAATAAGACCTTGCTGAGAAGGTGATGCAAATAATGAAACGTCAAATCTAGGTAGTAGGAAAATCAATGACAACTTAGTTAAACGCTTGTATTTTCTTTAATGTCAGAATTGTTATTGTATATGGACATCCCAATGGATTTGCACTTCTTTTTACAATATGTACCACATATAACAGCACCTACATGTTATTTACACACATTACACAAGATTGTATCACAAAGCAGTGTGTCAAACTAGCAAAATCAAGTGTCCCAAGCCTTGTCAACTCACCCCCAATAGTCCTTGAATTGGCTAGACTACATAAAATATCCCAGCCATTTACCCCCACTAGTTAACAGGCAACTGCCCCCTGAAATCTTCTAAATTTAAAGCTGAAATTACACGTGTGAAAATGTAACTCTTTCAAAAGTTCAAGAGACGAAATAATGACAATGCACCAGTTCAAGTTCTTCTCAACTGGGACAAATGTAAACATAAAGTAGGTAAAATGCAAGCTCTGAAGCACTGTTACTGCTCTTGATGCAGAAATGCAAGAGCCAGTACTCAGTCCAATGTATTTTGATGCACACAGGGAAACTGCATATTTTTGATGTTTTGTAAACTTAATACAAAAACTTAAACACAACTCAGGACAATGATTCTTAAGCAAAGAAAGCTTTGTTGAAAATGCATCTTGCTTTTACGCCTCCTATTATCCCACTACTCAAAGTGTCAGCTCACTCGGAAATGATAGTCACCATTATCTGTGTAAATTAGACTGACCTGCTTTGTGATAAAACCCTGGTTTGGGCTGCAAAGAGCAACTAAAGAAAAAAATAGGATGAATTTAAGTAAATCAGGAAATAACTGGGTCAAGTGGGTGCTGGATATGCCAGAACCCTGCACCCACAAGCACGCGCACACACGCACACACACACACACACACTCTCATATACACACCCACACTCACTGTTGCACAACAACCAGAGATACTGTAGCAGCTTTCTCAAAGGCGAAGACAAGTACAACACAGTAAGTGGCAGTTCTGCTGTCAGATACGCAAACACACAGAGCAGCAGCAGAATGAGATACACACGCTGACAAGCGTTTTGAGTGGAGCCACACAGCAGGGAGACAGTTCAGCCTCCCTGCGGAGCCCGAGTTTCAGTCCAGTCTGGTTTGGCCAGCACTCCACAGGGGAAGAGGAGGAGGAAGTATGTTTGAGGAATGAGGGGAAGAGAACAGCAAACAGCCCAATTCATCTGATTACTGGATGTGAAGCACAAAGGAGCCCGGCCAATAGACAACGTCTAAATGCAACATTCTGCAACTTCAAGATTTCAAGTGTGACATGTGGTCACTTTGATATCACGTCTATTGAGGAAAACCAAACATACAGGAGACAATTTCAGTAAAAGAATAGAACTTTAACATGGAGAGAAGGTGTGAGACAACAGGTGTAGGGGGGGCTGAAGGAAAAATAAAGAAGGGGAGAACTATGTGGGTTGGCAATAGTTAAGTTTTTCTTTATTTGTAGCATTGCAACTAAGATGAAAAGGAGGAAGATTTCAATGCTTGGCCAAGGCATCAGTCCTCACCAGCTGTCCAGTCAGCCACCAAGGAGAGGACAGAGGAGGGATTAGTGGTGTAGGAAAAGTTCAGAGCATCCTGTTACGTTTATGAGTAGGTGAGTCTGTGATGACGTCACTACAGGGGGCAGGGCCTCGTTTACGATTGGCTGTGGAATCCAAATGGAGTGCCATCTCCTCAGCGATGAAGGTGTTAAGGTCCACGTCAAGAAGACCATTCCTACGACGACTGAGGGACTGGGCGGGGTGAGTTGGGGAGCCAGGAGGACCAGAGCGCACAGAAATGCTTGCCATGGCACCGCTAAGGCCTGTAAAGAAAATTTAAAAAAAACAAAATATGAAGGTACAGCAGACTGCACAAACTCTAGTGTCACATTCTTATAATGCCACAGCTTCTAACTGAACAAAGTCTTTTGACTAACCGTGCAGTGCAATTGCCTCTCTGAAGGGCTGCAGGTCTGTCTCCACAGAGTTGCCTGTCTCTGGGGGTGATGGTCGGCTGGCAGACACCATGGAAACTCTAGGCGGGGCGCGAGCTGTCCGTGGAGGTGGAACTTTGCCACACAGAAAGCTAATGAGGTCTTCTCGCCTGATAGTTCTTCTGCGTTTCTTCACCCACGCAATCACCTCTTTATTTCTGCGCTGGTAGCCTAAGTGGATGCCCAGGTCATAGCTCCGCTGACGAGCCTCCATACTCTCTGATGTCACACAAGGACAAATGCTTTTAGCCAATCTGGACACCGCAATCTCAGTTCATCTACTAGAAACACAATCTAAATACAATACATCCTGGACATGATACAAAACAGACACAATGACACAAGAACAGACAGTGAACCACAAGATAGGTAATAGTCAAAGTTACTTGTTACTTGCCTTTATACAGGTTAGTGACAGCTGTGGCTGCATTTTGGAAGGGCACCCAGAGAGAGAGTCCTTGCTGCTGACATACTCTATCTGTAAATTAGATGTAAAACATTGATCAGATTATGATAACTTTAAAACGACATTGCTGCTGCATAAATACCAAACTACCCTTGCAAAGTTCACCATCTAAGGTCTCACTATAGCAGTTTGTTCATAACAAGATCAAGGTGTCATACTGTGACAAATGACAAGTGGTTTGCGCAAATTTTTAGTACTGATCTGATCAAAAATAACTGCAGGGGTGTCTATGAAGAGTGTTGATACATACACACAAAGTGGCAACTCCAGCTAAGGTTTGGGTTCACCACAAAAATACAAATACAACAGTTAGGGGCCTAAACAGTACTCTGCTACCAATCATCATTGTATGAGTTTGGTCTTGACTGAAAATCTTTACATCAAATCTGCAGATGCTGTTCATAAGCTTTCCTCTAGAAAAGACTCAGTGTTATAAAATTTTATTAAGGTACAGTGTTACAGCCTGAAGATACAGCTGGAGCATCTTATTAAACAGGATTTCTAAACTTAAGGAGGAATTAAAAAGTGTACTTGAATCATAGTTGTGAAATCACATTGCAAAATAATGCAGCTGTAGGTTCAAAAAGGTATGCTTTAAAAAATGAACAACGTGTTCAAAGGGAACAAACTGTGGACATTTATCTCACAGCAATTAACTTACAGGTCAAATTTAACCAAATGTGATGTCACCATTTTAGATAGACATTTTAAACGGGGCCCCAAGTTATTTCCCGTTTCAGCACAGGGTAATAGCAGAAGCTGACAGAAACCCAAACCATTTCCAAGAAGCACAATTTCAGTGTAATGTTACAAAAAACTCAGCAGGGCAGAGCGAGACTTCAAGGAGAAAACATTTACGTTAATCATTTCGCCATTTTGTTCTAGATATTGACAACAAAGGAGTCATCAGCAAAACTCTATTGGATTACGTGTTGGAATAAAAAAGCCTTTGTGCCGTTAACTCATCAACATCCAACACACCACTGCGACAATTATCGCCCCACTTGACCGTCAACAAACGAGTTGTTTTCAGTCGGAAAACTCCTCCCTGTGTATCGCCATTTTGACGAGCTGGGTAACTGTTAACTGGTGGACAAAAACATTTTAGTGTGAGCCATAAAGAAAGAAATGTACTGGAAGCACTGTACACACACACCGCTGAGTTAGCCGGCGTTTGAGAGCTACTTAGCTGGACTACTTTTCAATCCCTTCAGCCCTGGAGCTCCCCTGACAGCTCAGGCCACTCTGAGCCAGATCCAACCCTCTTGTCCCACACTCTGACGCGGTCACCGGCTGCTAGCGTCGGCTACTGGTTAACGTTCGCCTTCACCAGCTAGCAACGGAACCGGGTCATGATGTTGATAGGTAAAAAAAACGCAGAATCAAGGATTTGATGCGCGGTTTTGAAATAATACACGTTCTGTCGTCATCGAACACAACCACCGAAAAGGGCACGGCTGGTTAAGCTGTAGAGAAACAGCTGCGAACAGCTAATACCGTTAGCCTAGCCGGTGCCCTTTGTGTCTCTCTCTCTCTCCGCCGGGCGGTATCGTTAGCTAGCGGGATTAGCTTTCAATAGCATTAGCTCTAACGGTTAGCCTAACCCGAACTTCGGTATCTTTGGTACAGACCTTTGTAGAGCTGTGCTACTGCGGTGGCTGAGTTCTGAAACAGGTGCCACAGCTTCTGTTGACTTTGTTCCGTCTCCTCCTCATTTGGATCATTCTGTTCGGCCTCCGCTAAGCACTGCCGTTCCCATTTGGAGAACCAGTGCTCGGGGCCGTGCTCTTGGATCTCCGCTTCTCCCTCCTCTTTCCTCTCCTCCATAGCTAACGTTAGGTGTTAGCTAGTAGCTTATGAGCTAGCCTCTCGTGTGAATTACAAAATTGTTTGATTTCCGGAGGCACTTAGCAGTCTTTCTTCTGTATGCTGTAAGAGAAACACGTTATACAACCCCAACAATGTATATAACAGAAAACAGCTGTTGTTAGAGCCACATTGTTGAGATTTGTACACTCCGCCCGAGCCCCCTGTGTAAAACACACCAAAGTAAAGAACGCGATGACAACACCTTAGAATTTCTGGAACTGACCCCGCCCATTTTGTCGTTGTACTGAAAAGTGATTGGATATAGTGATTTTTCTAGGCGGGTCCCGGTGCCAACCACGATATCTGATTGGACAATGGTGGAAAAGAGGAAAGGTCAGAGAAAAACAATGTTGATCCCACCCATAGATGAGTGTGTGTGTAGCAAGACATGCAGCATTCTGTCCGACAGGGGGCAACCTGGCCATGGAAATGTAGCCCACAACTTTATGTGGACAAAAGTATAAGGGCCCCCCTGTCTACAGTCAGTGGTGAAGTATCTATACAATAATGTAAAAATACTGAATTGCAAATAAAAGTCCTGCATGTAAAATCCTTCATAAATAAAAGTACAGAAGTTTTATCAGCTAAATCTATTTAAAGAAGGCCCCTGTGACCGATGCCTTATAATAAATTATAGGTGACGATGTGTTGAGCAAGGACTTTACTGTTCTAACTGGTCAAGGTGGAGCTGCTTTGTAATTAAGACCCCTTCAAAGGCTCACCAGATAAATATGACAGGTGGTGAAATAATTACTGGGAAAGGAAAGGAAAAACAAAGTTGTGATATACAAATCTGTTCTCACTTTCAGATGTTTTCTTTAATCTCTGATTTTCTCTTGAATAAAGGACTGTCACCTCTTTGGGCTGGCACATTTCCCTGTCTTTTGCTCCAGCTCCCCCATGACCTTGAATATGAATAAACTTGTACTGATGATGGATCAATGGACAACTCTCGCTCTACGTAAGATGCAGTATACATAATATAAATATTGTCATCTGTTATCGTCAGCTGTTATCAGTGTGTGTGTGTGTGTTATCACACAGCCTGTAGTGCTTCTTGGATGCAGTTATTACTGTGAATGAGATTTTGGGGGGAAAGTCCAATGTCACACTATCTGTTTGACAACAGTCATAGGTCTACAGACTAAGGATTGAGTGAGTCCAAAGGTCAGATGTGTTATAGCAGAAACGTATCAATTGCATCTTCTCTCACCTGTCTCTCCCTCTGTCAGACTGCACAGGTCTCTGTGTCAGATTGTACCTCTCTCTCTCTCTTTAAACCCTACTCTCTGAATCCCCTTTTCTTTTTCTCTTTTGGTAACACTGTCATTTTTGAAGATGTCTAAGGGTGAGCAGATTGTCTGCGATGTTGAAGACTATTTCCAGGAACGAGGACCAACTGTCACATTCAGCAACTTGCACTACTGTGTTCAGGAAACAAGATTCTGCCGCAAGATAGGCCCTGAAAAATATATCCTCAAAGATGTGAGGTAGGACGTGATACTTACCTGTGAGTATGAGCATGTACATAGGTGTACCAGTATATCTAGTTGACAGTATTATCACTGGGTACTGACTGTATGATAGCCTGCTATAGTTACTTGTGGAACATGACACTCCAGGTATTTCTCCTTTGGTTTTCCCTGTTTTTATGCAAAAACTATTTGCATCATGGTTGCTATTCTTTAACATCTGATTGTAAGTTGTGTCATCACGTGTTGTTCAGTTAATCGTAGGGTGATTTCAAACTAGATGATTGAGAGGTGAAAGGTATTTACAACCTATATTAAACTCAGCAGCATACTCTGTAATTCTCAGGTAGATAAGATAACAGAAAAATTAAAGCAATAATGGGCTAAAGGCTTTATCTGTAAAACATTGTTAAATGGGAAATAATTTTTGAAATAAACATTCCCTGGTTAGGAATTTACATTTTTTTGAGCATGAAAATGGGACTCATTCATTATATGCATTGAAGTTTCTTTGCTGTGTGGTGAAGCTACAGCATGTTATTGTCACTGGGGTTGAGTCTACAATATTTCATTGTTTTAAAGGATTTTCTGTGAAAGAAAACTGATGGTGCTTGACGTGTTTTTTGCAGTGGTATCATGAGACCTGGGATGAATGCTATCATGGGCGCAACAGGAAGTGGTAAAACATCGTAAGAAACATGTTCTTTCACATGCAAACAGACATTTATATTTATATTTATATATAAAACCTGAGCCAAATGAATATCAGGTTCTTTCTCTTTTTTCAGGCTTCTTGATGTAATAGCAGGCAGAAAAGACCCTGCTGGACTACGCCAAGGGAACGTCTTGGTAGATGGAAAAGCTGTCACATCTGACCTCAGGCTCAGCTCTGCCTATGTGGTTCAGGTACCCAAATGTAAACATGCACACCTTTTTTTTTTACATTATATCTTGTTGATTCTTCTGACTAGTTTGTATGTACATGATCTCTGTGTCTCAAGGATGATATCCTGATGGGTACCCTGACTGTGAGAGAGAATCTGTTGTTCAGTGCCAACCTCCGTCTCAACCCTAAACATCACTCCTCGGCAGATAAACACAGCAGAGTAGATGCCATCCTACAAGATCTGGGCCTTACAGACTGTGCAAACACTAAGGTACAGATGCAAGCTGATTTAGATAGTTGTATATTATTATTTGTATTCTGTAATGATGTGATTTCTCCATTAGTGAAAGTGTAAGGTTACTGATGTCAAATTAAAATCACTGACAGGAAAACAGCCTCAAAAGTGCACATTTTGAAAACGTTCTGCAGATACAATAGCAGGAGTATTTAGTTATTTCTACCCTTGCTGTTCAGCTTAGTGTTTAATGTGTGTTTTTGTGTGTGTAGATAGGGACAGAGTTTCTACGTGGTGTATCAGGAGGTGAGAGGAAGCGGTGCAGCATTGGGATGGAACTCATCACTTCTCCTTCTTTGCTGTTTCTGGATGAACCAACCACAGGACTGGATTCCAACACTGCGAACTGTATCATCAATCTACTGCAAAAGTACAGTACAGTTATTAATTAATCCTCACATTAGGCAACATGCACTCACACTGAAGACACAAATTTACAACTGAAGCATACAATGCTTCACTTCACTAACAATCACTTAGGTTGGAGCAGCCATTTTTTGGTGATCTCCAATCCAGCTGCACCTTCACTTTCTGCTGCTGTCTTTGTGTTGTTAACTGTGTGGCCATAAGCACATTTTTAAATGTGTGTCCAGGCTGTCCAGGAGAGGTAAGACCGTGATCTTCTCCATCCACCAGCCACGCTACTCCATCTTCAGACAGTTTGACCACCTGACTCTGATGCATAAAGGGGAGGTGGTGTATGCAGGAGCAGCAGACCATGCACTGGAATACTTCACAGACCTTGGTACATGATGTGTGTGCTTGTGTATGAATGAGGAAAGGTGATGACCCTTATACAGAAAACGAAGAGATACTGTATTTTCATACGAAGTTCTGATGCTTGACAGTATTGTATACATAATGCTCTACTACCATGATATGAAATGAAAATAATCTGGTTGTCTAGATGATGAACTGCAGTTCTATTTAATTTCTCAATTACCATGTTAGGCTATTGTCTGCATTTATAGATGCACTTGTTGCAATTTTGCATGTGCTGTGGATAGGAGAATTTGCATATGTGTGTGTTTGTTTTCGGACAGGCTACCAAATTGAGTCCTTCAACAACCCTGCTGATTTCTTTATGGATATCACAAATGGAGAAGCAAAATCAACAATGGTGCCAGTCACTGCAGGTATAATTACACAAAAATACACACACATAAATTATGTAAAAGCAACAACTAAATTTGGTCAGAAAGAAACATTTTTAGATGTTTCAAGATTATATATAACCATTATTTCAGCAGCATGTTGATACTTGTATTTCAATATGTAGAGGATTTATAATAAAACTTGCTACATGTTAAAATAAAGACACTAAAAAGCTTTTGAAAACTGTGCTTGTATATATGTAGACATCTAAAAAAACTTTGAAATCATGTGTTAATCAAAATGCCCTGACATTTCAGCTGCCAATAACCAAACCCTGTTTGCTTGGAAGAGTTAATGTCTGTTATAAAATGACAAGTTTATCATGTTGTCTGTTCTTATCTAGCATTGCACTGTTTTGTGGCCGCTCTGTCTTTCCACAGCTGAGTGTAAAAACCCACTGGCTTTAAAATATAGCCAGTCCCAACTGTGCCAGACAGTTTTGGAGGAGCTGGACCATGTGAACCAGAGCATTGCTGAAGGGGTCAAGGGTCAAGACGAGGCAGCCAATTACGCTACCTCTTTCGTCCATCAGGTCAGCCAACTCCATAATTTGGAAGTAGATTGAAGACTTTAGACAACACGTTTCCAAGTTTAATAAAACAGTCTAAAATATTGATCCATCTGAGGGAATTAAAATCTCAGTTGTTGTTAATTGAAGGAGTTTATAATTTTATGACACTGTATTTAGTGACTGTGCCAGCCAGCTGTTATGTCAGTGTGCTTGGATGCCCGCTGAATGAACTCAGTTTATAACTCATCATGCTCAGTAAAAATGTTCTCCTCTGTGTGTGTCTGTGTGTCTGTGTGTCTGTGTGTCAGATGCGTGTGGTGTGTGGCAGAACAGTGCTGAACACTCTGAGGAACCCTCAAACCTCTTATGCCCAGTTGGCTCTCAACATCTTTTTTGCAGTTCTGGTGGGACTCATTTATTACCAAATGCCCTTGACACTACCTGAGGCTTTACAGAACAGGTACTGTATGGCTGACCTGAACTATAAAAGCCAGCCTAGTTTTAATTCAGTGTATTTGCTCTATTTTCACTGGTGCACACTCTTCACTCCATAATTGTGTCACCTCTTCCCAGCCCCTCTCAAGGCGAAATAACGACAGGAGAGCTTAGTGAATGTAGAAGAAAATAACAGAGATTCTTCTTTTTGGTTTTGAAGGTTTTTCTATATATTTTTGCATGTCATGGTAGGAAAACTTCGATTTCAGAAAAGGCTGCAACAATGAAATGAGCTTGTCAAGACAAGAACGACACAAATGTCAAAGAAAGTGATTAACTTTTCACATAATGGTCATGGATACAAGCGCTTGGATATGATAACTGAATTCAATTTAAGGTACAGGAACTGCATGAGATAAGAAGCCATGATGTCAAGGTGAGGAAAGAACTTTTATGATGCTGTAAAATTCTGAAGTTCATAGGGGAAAAACGCAGGTCAGAGTAATCTGACACTTACTGCTTAAAGGGCCAGTGTGTAGGATCCAGGATTCATTTCACCTGAAACTAAGAATTGAAGAATCTAAACTAAGTTATGTTTTTATGTGGGTCCTTTTCCATGGAGCCCGCCATATTGCACTGCCATGTTTCTGCAGTAGATAAGAACAGACAACCCTAACACTGGCTCTACAGAGGGTCTTTCATGCTTTTATGTCACGTGAAGGGCACCAAAGGTTCTCCTGCGTGCTTGGAAAGGGAGAAGGGAGGGGACCGGTATTCAGTTGCTTGCAATCTGCAGCCTCAAATCCTACACACTATTCTTTTAACTATCAGATGAATTGATAATCAGATAATTTTGTTTCTCTCCCTCCCTCAACAACAGGAGTGGAGCGTTCTTCTTCCTGATCATCAACATGGTGTTTGGGAATCTCTCTGCTGTTGAACTCTTTATCAATGAAAGGGCAATCTTCATGTGAGTGAAAGATAAAGGTTGTGTTGGGTGAAGTACAGATGTATGCAGAAACCTTGTATCTACGAAGGTGTACAATCTCTTTCCTATAACTATTATAGGATAAGGCTGACATAGTCCACCTTTTTCTTATTTTTGTCACTGTGTTGTGCAACCAATTCGTTTACAATCCCATGTCTTTAAGTGTTTGTATTTATGTGTTTGTGTTTCTTGAGAGTCTTTGTCAATGTTTTTTTTTTGCAGTCATGAGAACTCAAGTGGCTATTACCGTACTTCAGTCTACTTCCTGTCCAAGATCTTTGCCGATCTCATCCCTAACCGCATCATCCCCATCTTTGTGTTTTCAGCCATCGCCTACTATATGATGGGTAATTTACCTGCATACAAGCTCATATGTACAACATATTTCTTTATATCATGCAGCTGAGGAGAAATGCCCTGATGCAGCCAGTCACTAAGTTTAATGTAGAACAGGTGTAGGCTTGTATGTCTTCCCAATCTGTGATCCCACTGTTGGTTGCTTTTTGTCTGGAACCTTTCATTTGACCGCTTTGCCACGTTTGACCCAAACAGGAGGAAGCTGCTGAAAGCAACACTCTGAACTGGACTGAAGTACTCTTTCTTGTTTAATCCTGGCTCTTCTGTCTTCCTATTTGCATGTATCAACCACTCTTCCAGGCCTGAAACCTGCCTTCGAGGCCTTCATGTGTTTTGCTTTGACCATGTCTCTGGTCAGTCTGGCAGGAGTCGCTCTGGCTTTCCTCGTCTCAGCAAGTGTTTCTTCATTTGCCATGGCTAACATCCTTATTGCTCTGCCCTTTGTCTTCATGATGGTGAGATGCATATACATACCGTATATAATCCACTGTAATCATGGCAATGTTTAGGCTTATAAATAGAGTGCTTTTATGAGTATAAAGTATAAATCTCTCCCTTGTTCCCTTTTTGTCCTCCTGTTTTAGGTTTTTGGTGGCTATCTTGTCAATCTCAATGCTATGCTGAGCTGGCTGTCCTGGCTGAAATGGATCAGTATCTTCAGATATGGACTGAATGTAAGATAAAGAAAATAAGCAGAGCAATAAGAGCAGGGTTGTGGTTATGAGAATGAGATCACAGATCAGTGGGGCTGAGTTTAATCTGTCTTTATCCCCATGTCCTTGTCTCTCTCAGGCTGTATTCATTAATGAAATGACAGGACAGTTGTTCTACAGCAACAGCACCATGTGAGTGTAATAGTATAGCCACTCATTAAAACATAACAACCTACACACACACACACACACACACTGAACCTCCCTTGTCTGTGCTGCAGCATCCCAGGGGAGCTGTTCCTGAAAAGCCAGGACATCGACTACTCAGTGTGGGGCTTCTGGCAGAACCAGGTGGCTCTGCTGGGAATCATAGTTGTCTGTATGTTCCTGGCCTATGTGCAGCTGCGACGAATCAACCGCTGGAAATGAAGCTTATCCATCTGTTTATCTGTGCATCACCCATGCATCATGTCTTTATCTTATTTATTATACAGGACAAAAAAAAAAGAAAAATTTGAAATATTTTGTTTATATGTGCACGCCAGAAGAAATAACTTTCTAAGGTGATTTAAGTTATTATTTCAAACCTTTCTCCGTATGTCTCTCTGTCACGCTCTCAGACATAAACAAACACACGTGCCTTAACATTTGACTCCCAGGTGGATAAGCTGCCTCTAAGCACACTTGGTCTGTGCACGAGGGAATGTACAGCAAACAGCCAAGCCAATGTCAAAGTCCTTCCAAAGCTACTTACAGTGTGCGAGGCATTAGCTACAGTACAGGAAAGGTTTCAAGAACATTTTATATGGAATCTGTTCGTTTTATTTAAAATTAATTCACATTTTGCAGTTCTCCGTGTACAGAAGAATAGTCAGTGCACAAAGCTACTCCCCTTTTATTCATGCCATGTAGGAACAGTAAAGGAATTGCCATTATATCTTTAGTGTAATATACCTTTTCTTGTGTTGCAAGCTTTAGTCAAGTTTTGCAAAAATATTTTACTGAGAAATGAAACGTATCATTGTAAAGTATGTGTGCACAGATGCTTTAAAACCTTGTTTCAGAACAATGAAAAAAGTTGCACACAGAACAGAAGAGCATTAAAGTTTGCTCCTTAGTACTCAGCTTCCTTTTCGATTTCCATTTAAATTGCTTTAAGTTTAGAAAATCATCTTATTCCACACTGTCTGTCTTTATCATATATATAATCTGTATCATCTGTTCATTGAAGCTGCATGATGTTTACACTGGGTGGTATATTCAAATACTAGACATTATTTCATCAAATGGAAATATTCTAGATATCTTGTGTATAATTTCACACATAATCACACAAAATTCAGCCGGATATATATTTCTCCACAACAATTTTAAATAAACAAGTCTGTGAGTTAGCTGCACAGTATCAGTTTGTAATGACCATCTAGCCGGGCAGTTTGGCTGAAGAGGTTAACAATGTGTTTAAAATGATATAGTTTTACTGACATGTAGGTAAATTGAACAGCATGGCAATGAAATGTGTAGGGAAGGCTGTGATTTAAAAAGATTACCTAGGTCTCCCTCTGAAAAGACAGTGAAGAAAATTAAGTATAGATCAATGTAGAATAAATACTGTTTTCTCAAAATTACATGTAAGACATTTTAGTGGTTCCTTGCACCTGCAGTGCATTGTGCGCATTATGACTCTGAATAACTCAAAAGTTCTGCAAATAACCCAAAAAGCTGCAATGCTTAAGTTTAAAACACATTTTAATAATGTGATCTATCAGCAAAATATAGCTAACACTTTTCAGCTGGTCAACTGATAAAGCAGTCATCAGAGGACAAGTGGAGCAATTTGCTAGCACAGAAATAGAAGCTGCAGTTCATTCATGCTGGATCAATGTCTACTGAGCAATACTTCACATTTCACCTTTAGAAACTTTTCACACTGCTTGCACTCTTATTCAGGCTGTTCCCCACTGTCACAGGTGTGTTCTCCAACCCACGGAGCCACTCAGTACATTTCAGCACCACACGCTCATCCACACCATAGTCCTCCTCTTCCTCATACTCCACATCATCATACTTGTGTTGTTCGTTCAGAAGTGAGATTTTCACAATTGAGCTTATATCCCCCGGTTCAGCATCACTATTGTTTTTCACAGCAGCTCTGTTGTTTGGAGTGCTGTGTCTCTGCATTGCTGATTGATGCCTTTTAGAAACATTTTCCCTCCGACGCCTGGAATCTGTGGCGCCTCCAGAAACACCAGCTCCACTTTCAGCAGTTCTGGCTGCTGAGCGTTGATGTCTCTCACTGTTCCTCCGCTGTAGCAGCAGAACAGCCTCAGGTGTGAGTGTCAGTGTGAAACGGGCCTCCTCCTGAGGTCTGGTCCTTATCTTCACCTGTGGTTCACTCTTTACAGAGCTCTGGCTCGCATGTCTCTGCTGCTGTGTCTTTAAAGGGGACTCACCCGAGCTGGAGGCAGGGAAGATGTCTGTTTGTGATGAGGGCAGCAATCTGTCTCTTCTCTTTGCATGCAGCTCGGCCCCTGACCCTCCTTTGGCTGTTGGCAGATGACTCCTCGGTTGGCTCTTCTTCCCCAACTGTTTGAGGTTCAAAGTCAGTCGCTCCTTCACTGAGCTGCCTTTGTCTTCTCTTGGGACTCTTGTCTTAGCCACAGTAGTTGTAGATGAAGTGCTGTTGATAGGTCTCTCCTTCCCTGTCAGTCCTGACACAGAGCGTGCAATTGACACAGGTGGTATGAACGGCATTTTGGCAACACACAGGATCAGGTAGGAGAGGAATTCAGTTTTGCAACTGAAGTGCTGGAAGAAAAAAGAAGCAGGCACGAGGGAAGAAACTGATTTACTGAGGGAGGTGAGATACTTTGATGCATCCTCAGCCATGCAGGGGTCAGTGCGTTGCTGCTAGGATCCAGTGGCACTCATTTACCCTGGAATAGCTGACATCCTCACGTCGTCTTATACATGAGCAGCAAGAGGGTGTGGCATGGTGCACTTCCAAGGGGGTGTCCCCAGAAGAGTGGAATGAAGGGTTTTGCTGCATCTCACATCCTCATTACTCCCAGGCTCAAAGATCTAAAAAAAAACCCTTCACTTCTAATCCTGTGGTGTCATCAGCGAGGGCACGTTTACTACACACAGTGTAAGTACACATGCAGGCTTAATCCACACAGGCTGTACGGGTGACTAGAAAGAAAATATGGTAGGGATAAGAATCTGTGCAATGCGCGCTGTAGTGCTAACAGTAAAGTCCGTGGACACCCAGTGTAATATAAGCATGAAAGTTCATTTTTCACCTTGAGTATATTTATCGCAGTTTGACCAAAAAAATGAACTCAGGGTCCACTTATTAGCTGTTACCATAGCATTCAGCTGCATGTCAGAGTCTTCATCAGCAAAAGGAAAAAGACAGAAAGTAAATCTTAAAGTTTTTGCTTTTGTCAAATGTTAATTTAGTTTGCAGGTATTGACACAAAACATGGTGTGTGTATAACCAAGTCTTGCAATTCCAGTGTGCTTATTTGTTATAAAACAGAAAACATGGGGGAAAAAAAAGACTGGCTCAGAAAACATTTATTTGATATGATTTTCTTACAAAACATGATTAAAATAAGCATAAAAATCACATAAAATGACTTTGACACATGTGTGCATACATTTTACTACAGTATTCAGTTTGAAATTCTATTTTTCAAAAAAGGAAACTGTTGGTAGTTAATGCTGTCTGTGTTCATTCACAGCATTTCTTCCTGTGTATGTGGAGAACCCTTCGACAGCGAGGACAAGTGTGGTAGGCATCTTTGAAGTGCTTTACAAAAAATGGAATGAGGCAGCATCCGACCACCAACCTGTGAGAGAGAAATTTTACTTAATTCTTCATTTTTTTCAGTGCGATTGATGCTGGGTAATTAGATAACCAGATTTGAATGCGTCTCTCCTCACCCGCATAACACAAACACAAGACACATGAGCCATGCGTGTGTCCCGACTTGGTAGGTGACCTCTGTGGTGACCTGAGTCTGACAAGAAGGGCAGCTTGTCAGGGCTGGAGAGCGATACAGTTCAGTCTCGTAGCTGACAAACTTCGGCCTGGGGGTAGATGGAGGGGGAACAAACGCTAGAGAAAACATTGGGGGATGAAAAGGAATGCTTATTTTTAAAACATAGTATACAGTACTACAATTTACTTATGCACAGGTTTAATCAGCATCCTAATACTTTAAGTTCTTTACAATATCTAATTGGGAATGCTGCTTACAATTAATGGAAAATGAGATTGCTTTAAACATTCTAAGTACTGAAAGTCTTATTTGCGTCTATGTTTGTGCCCAGTGTTTTGCAGAGAAAAAACATGCTTTTCTAGCTTAAACAGATTCAGATGGTATCCCATCACATGTAGTGAGCAAAACTAGCCTGGGAATTTAAATCAAAGAGTAAAGGCTGACACAACAGCTCAAACTCAGAGTGGACAAACAACTCTACAATCAACACTTCCCAGTCATTCTCACTGAAAATCAGCACTTCGGGTTAAGAGAAAGCAGATCACTAAATTGCAAAGAAAGTGTGGCATTCAGCCACACTTTAAAATGGTGGCAGGGTTTAAGTGAGTGAGTACCTGGTGGAATTGAGTGATTTTGAGAGGAGCAGCCATCTCGTGGAGAAAAGGAGAAGGATGGCGGAGGTGGTGGAGGGCTGAAAGGTGAGTGGATGTGGTAGATCTTCACACCTTGTCCTGTTTGACTTTCATCTGCAAAGTTAGACAGGTGTGCCAGTTCTTTTTTTTTTTTTAACTGTGACAACTGACTGTTCTAGGCTATGCAAACAAAGCATGATGAGTGGGTATTTTACCTGGTAAGAAATAAGGTGGAGGTGTAGGAAATGGCTCATCTGCTTTTGATAATGACTCCATTTACCAGATTAGGTGATGCTCCACAGAAAATAGAGAGTAAAAGCCTAATGTGTTTTGATGTTTGCAGCCAGCAGCAGTTAATCTGCTGGCCCGCCAGGTGCAATTAATTGAAATCTCCTCTGATTGGTTAAAGAACCTATTACCCAAAAGTCAGTAGCAGGATTGCGTTTTAAAAATGAGGTATAAGAGGAAAACGTTTCTTTACGAGTTGCATCTAAGTTTCACCAAACAGCCCTCTTGCTTACATGTACTGCAGTCAAACATAAAAAGACTGCATGATGTAGTTTAGTCTCGTTGCATTACATTTGCCTAGTTGATTAGGCCTTGGTTAGGAATGACCTCTTTCTCTGCAGTCCCATTTTATTCAAGACTGGAACGGGATCCCACTACATTGACTGCCTTGCTGGATTTTGTGGGAGTTCTGTACATTTTATGCACTAGGTGGTGGTGTTTTGTAACCGGTTAGACCGGTTTAGGTGTTTCAACTTGAACCACTAGAGGAGCTCTTTCATACTCGTCGTAGTTTGTGTGAGAGTCTACGACGTGAACGAGGTTATTCAGTTGAATGTAACAGCTAGCGTGATGATGCTAAGCTAGCTGTCAGCCAGGCATCCACGGGTTTTGCTGCCGACTTAGCTACCGGATGCTCCCGGTCGTATCCTGCTGGCCGTCTTGACATTCCCTCAACATTCCTGGACGAATTCGTGTCGACTGACCAGAGTCCGCGAATTCAGGTCCACTCCTGATCTAACCTTTCCCCGCTAGCGTTACTTAGCTCGCCGGCTAACGAGACTCCGCACTCGGAGAACCGGACTGACTGGGTGAGTTAGCATGCGGGCTAGCGGAATGTACGGCTAACGGTGTAGCTATAATCGGGAGTAAAGGCATCTACTCCAAGGAAAAACCGTGGTCTGATATAGAGAGGGGAGGCCTTTTGGTAAGCGGGTGGACAGCAGCAATAATATATTTCTCAAAATGACTACTCTGGTTGCCAGGCCCGTCTAACTAACACCGGTGAACTATTAGCTAGCAATGTGATTAACCTGCCAGTAACGTTAGTAATGTTTTGCTGGTGTTGCCGATTTACTGAGTAAAGCTACAAACCTATTTACAGCAGTATTACAGTAGCTAGCTAAGTAAGTCAATCCTAGCCCATAAAAGTGCTTAAAAACATTGAGACTGTTGTGAAAGTTGTCTGGCTAACGTTAGCTTGGTAATATTATTTTAGCTAACGTTAACATTGGCTAGTAGAAGCAGCTTTTCAGTGGTTTGAGTGGGTTTAGCTGATGTAACCAGGCTGACACAGCTCCGAGTAACATTGCAATAAAGTTAGCAGTTAACTTGTCGTCCCATTTGAGAGGCAATCAAATAGACATTTTGTGTACGCTGTCGTCCGTGGAGATTCAACTCCTATAGAGGCAAAGTTCAGCCCAGCTGTTCGCCTAGGGTTTGTTTGTTGCTAGTTGCTAAACTAAGTTTTGCTGTGTGACTTCGCAGAGTTCCACTTAAGGACCACACCCAGACAAGATGTCCCTTCATCAGTTTCTGCTGGAGCCCATCACCTGCCACGCATGGAACCGCGACAGGACACGTAAGGCTCAAACACTTTCTCCTTTATTTGAATGTGCCAACTTGTACACCACATACCAGTTAAGGATTTTGTAACCGACCGTTTCACAGACCATGCTATTACATGATTATTGTAAATGTTGATGTGAGTCGCAGAGTAATATCTCTTATAGGAAATAAAACTGTGGCAGTTTCCGTTTGCAGCATTTGTTATCTTATACACTGAGTTGCCCAGCTTGGTATTTGGCAGATGCCAGGAACTGGTCTAGCTTGTTTTTTATCTGTGCGTCCATTGTGTTAACAACTGGTGTTCACATTGTTTTGCAGAAATTGCCATCAGTCCCAATAACCATGAAGTTCATATCTACAAGAAGAGTGGCAATCAGTGGGTCAAGACCCATGAGCTGAAGGAGCACAATGGACACATAACAGGTATTTAATCTGATTGCTTTAGACATTTTTAAAATGATCTGGGGTTTTTTTTGTGAGCTGATAAAATATCTCATTAACATAAGTTGGCATGCATCTGACACATGATCCTGAATGATCTGACTGTGTGAAAGATTATTCAACTCAAGTCTGTGCCATCATTTTCCACTTTATTCATGATTGTTGTAATAGTCAAGCAGTAATGACATTAGGGCTGTAGTTAGTATTATAATAAATATCCATTAATTTGCTGTTATTTTCTCGATTAATTGAGTAATTGGTTTGTATGTAAAATTTCAGAATGTACTGAAAAATATAAAATATATTATATTATATATAAAACTGTTCAAACCAGTCCATCAGCAGTCCAAAACTTAGTTAAGTTTGCTGTCATATGTGACAAAGAGCAGTGATAAACCTTCACATATGTGAACTAAGAACCAGTGAATGTTTGGCGTTTTTGTTTGAAAAATGATTATTATAATAGTTACCGGTAGTATCTCTTTGTAATAATTTACCTTTGTCTCCTGGGTCTATTATAGGTATTGACTGGGCTCCCAAAAGTGACCGTATAGTGACGTGTGGAGCCGACCGTAATGCCTATGTGTGGTCCCAGAAGGAGGGGGTATGGAAGCCCACGCTGGTCATCCTCAGGATCAACCGAGCTGCCACCTTCGTCAAGTGGTCTCCACTGGAGAATAAGTTCGCAGTCGGCAGTGGGGCTCGACTCATCTCTGTCTGCTACTTTGAGTCTGAGAATGACTGGTAAGTGACATTTTGTAAATGTATCTGTTAAAACTGAAGACAACAGCAGAGACATTCAGAGAAGTGAGGCTGAATGGTTATGGTCAAATTGGTGTTTTCTGGTTATTTTGTTTAATATTGTAGTAATGTTTGTATTACTTTGTCATTTATTTCTGTCTTCATGACCAAAATTCTAGTCACATTAATTACTGTTGTATTACACTGGTTCAGTTTTTACTTAATCAGTACCTGTTTGCTGACAGCTGGTTTAAAAGTTCTTTCAAAGTACTTTTCATCCAGCTGACTGGTAACGCTCAGCTTCCAGGGTTAAAAGAATTTTTTTTTCCCGGCACTGTGCCAGTCTGTTCTGTTTCTCTATGTTCATTGCTACATATTTTCCAGATGTTGTTTTCCATGTGTAAGAATACATTGTCTGTGCCAGAGCTGCCTGCTTCTTCATCTTCACATGGATGTGTTTTGTTTGACGGTTGTGATTTGTCAGCCATAATAAAAGTGCTTGAAATGTCAGAATAATAACAAAACAATACAGTTCAATTTTCCTGTGTTACACTTGGGGGTAAACAATGCCTGGCATGCATATTGGTTCACTCGGAAGTGCTGAAGTTTTTATATTCCACATAAATAAGCATGCATGATTCTCTACGTGCTTCAGGTGGGTGAGCAAGCACATCAAGAAGCCAATCCGTTCTACCATCCTCAGTCTGGACTGGCATCCTAACAATGTCCTGCTGGCTGCTGGCTCCTGCGACTTCAAATGCAGGTAAAATCATGAGTAATGACAAGTTTTGAAAACATTGTAAAGGGACGAGAGATGAAGATTTAATGATTGAAAACCTGCCAACATCCAGTCTGCCTCTTCTTCTTTCTGTTTTTTTTTTTCCTTTTGCTTTTTGCTTTTCTCTTTAACTATCACCAACCCTCCCTCTCCGGCCTCCAGGGTGTTCTCAGCCTACATTAAGGAGGTGGAAGAAAAACCAGGCCCCACACCCTGGGGCAGCAAGATGCCATTTGGGGCTGTGCTAGCAGAATTTGGAGGAGCGGGTCTGTATGGCAGCTCTGTCTTTATGTGTAATAGTAAAAATACTTTTGCATATGACTGTAATACAATAATCCTTTGAACTAAACCAGAACTGCTTTTTTATTCACTCTGTGTTTGTCAGGTGGAGGGGGTTGGGTCCACTCTGTCTCTTTCTCAGCTTCTGGTAACCGCCTGGCCTGGGTCAGCCATGACAGCACTGTCACTGTGGTGGACAGCTCTAAGACTGCCAGGTATATTTATTTACAAGTATAGAGGGATCTCATTTATAGCTAGTTTACTGTTAAATCTAAAACTGAAACATAAGTCATAAATTATACATTTAAGAATATTGCAAAAATTGACTTTTATTATTTTTATTATTTTTTTTTATTATTACTTTTTTCGATAGTCTGTTAGGGTTCTAGTTTAAAATGGAAGGAGGCTTTTTGTATTCAGAGTTACTATAAGGGAGATAAAATGTTGACCTACTATACCAAACAATGAGATCAAATAGAAAAATTGCTCTTTTCTCATAAGAGATGATTATATGTGACTGTCTCCAAAAGAGTAACCTTTTTCATTAAATTAAAATTGACTTTCATCATGTTGAAAAAGCAATCCCTCACATGAAAAAAAAGCTAACATTCAGTGGATTATTTCTGTTAATTCTATTACTACTCGAGAAATCTATCTTAGTTATTACATTTTGGTTGATTTTGTATGTTACTGGCCACTGTACATAAGCCATGCTTTGCAATCAGATCATCTACTGAGGGCGCCAGTAACGTTAGGAGGGCAGACACCAGGTGAACCAGGCTATACTTGCATAATGACAGGCTGCTGTCAACAAATTGCAGGTGACATGAATTGAGGGGGCGGTGATTGAGCCTGAGCAAAGATTTTAACAAGTTCTGGCTCGAAATGTCCACACACTGCAGCAATAGAAGCAGAGTGCCTTTGTTTTATTTTTGTTTTTTTCCACACAGCCATCACGATTTCTATGACAACGCACCAGTTTTGTGTATGTTGGTAATATGCTGTCTGTTAAATCTTTAGTTTATTTGTGTGTGTTTGTGTTTAGTCCTTCACAGCTGAAGACGGAGTTCCTTCCTCTCCTCAGTGTCATTTTTGTTTCAGAGAACAGTCTAGTAGCTGCGGTAAGAATAACACATATGCACTGTCGATATATTTGCATGCTCAAATGTAAGCCGGTGGTGCTATTTTAAATGCGCTGTCTGTGTCTTTAGGGCCACGACTGTTGCCCCATGCTGTTCCGTTGCGACGACGGTGGAACGCTGACATTCGTGTCAAAGCTTGACCTCCCCAAGCAGAGTATCCAGAGGAACATCTCTGCCATGGAGCGCTTCAGGAACATGGACAAGAGAGCCACCACCGAGGACCGCAACACTGCCCTGGACACACTGCACCAGAACAGCATCACGTAGGTCACGCACCAACAGGAATCAGTGCATGGCAGGAATTATTTTTAAGACCCATTTACAAGAGTTTTTATTTTAAGTTTAGTTGCTTGCAGAGTGTAAAAAGACGAATCATGGTTTTGATTTGGCTTAGGCCTCTACGGGATCTATACAACATAGGAGTAAAACTCCTAAAAGTCATAATGTAAAAATCAGAAACAAATCAAATTTATTGCCATTTTCACACTGAGAGGGGATTGTAATATTTTACTCTCAGTGAGGGTAGACTCAATATTAGAAACACTTTTAAAAAAAAACCTCGCAAATAGTTTCAACAAAAACTGAAGTTAACTTTTAACTATTTGCACTAAAGTTGCTGTTTTACTATATAAAACCATAATTTACCTGCTGGAGCCCATTTGAATCTAAGCACTGTTAATCCTGTTATATCTGTTCAGCCATTGTATTTTTTGTGTTTGCTTTATTTGCTTTAAGGACACTTAGATATGGTCTGTGTGTTTGTGTGTGTGTGTGTGTGTGTAACATCTGCAACAGCTGAAACTGCTAGCATGGCTATATCCAGCACCTCTAACGACACGTCTACACAGAAAGCCTTTAAGCTGCATCTTTCAGTTGCAGTGTGACACGTGTAACAGATCAGTTGCGCTCCTATTGTGATCAATCCATTTGTCTACACAGGCCATGTAACTGCTCACATTTAACTTGTGCACGTTTGCAAACGAAGCCTGGGCCACATTTTAACGCCTCAAGTCTGTTGTCTTTCCTCTTGGGCTCTGGGTGCTGCCAAAGTGCAGGTGCCCTGCAGGTCACCACGGTGTAAATCTCACTCATTAACATGATAACATCCTGTTGTGGGTTTGTTGTGGGTTTGTGGCGGCTTGTGTGCTGCTGTATTTTTTGACTTCCTGGAGTCCTTTCATCACTGTGAGGTTGCCCAGCAAATAACATCTAACTCTCAGCAAGAAAGATAATGTTGCTAATATTGCCTGCTAAGTATTTGTCAATATATCCGACTTTGCATTAAGGATCAAAACTTTGTCCTCACTATCACAGTCTTGTCATCACAATACAGTGAAATGCATTGTGATCGTCCTCGCTTCTATCATCTGTATAAAACTGTCTGTATTAATGTCCGCTTTTGTTCCTTAGCCAAGTGTCTATCTATGAGGGAGACAAAAGGGATTGTCGCAAGTTCTGCACCACAGGCATCGATGGAGCAATGACCATTTGGGACTTCAAGGTAAATACACACACGAGCCGTCTTCTGTAGAGCTTTATTTTCCCATGATCCCTCAGCTCTAACTCTCATATGTTTTTCTGCGTTTACCTCCTCAGAGTCTAGAAGCTTCTATCCAGGGTCTCCGCATCATGTGAAGAAATCTTGTGAATGAATGAAGAGACGCTGCGGCCTCACTACTCCCCCCTCGCCCTCACAGTCCTCACCCCTCCCTCCCCTCTCTGCCTCACCCCCCCAACCTTGCGACGCAGCCAGTAACACACATAACTGACCACCTAATCGAGTGTCTGCTGAAGCACTGATCAGACCATAACACACTCTTGTGGGTGTGTACTTACACTCTCACACACACTCACACACTACACACACGCACACACACTGAGCTGACGTTTGACATCACTGTTAATTTTTTGTTTGTTTGTTTGTTTTTAAATGAAGGTTAACCAGGTGTCAAAGTGGGAAGGTCCTCTGACACGTATTAAACGTGACGTGAAATGTGTGTTTTTATGTTCTCTAACCTCCTGTACCAAAAGTTGAACACTAAAAGGTGCGTTTTATCCAAAAATCAGACTGTATTTCACCTCAGATTAACCTCAACATGATGTCCTAATATCAGGAGGATGTGATTTGTTTACTTCCTGGAGGATAGTAAATCGTCTCCAGTAGGTAAAGTCATTGTTTGGATCAGGACCTGGTTATTGATATTCTGAGATCATGTTGCTGGTTGGCTGTAGAGAGCTGTACAGGATCTGATGGTGGAGAGAGAAAGCAGCTGTCTAAACTCTGTGCGGAGTCACGGCTGGTCAGCGCTAGGCTCTGTAGCTACTACACTAAAACCACACGAGATGGAGGATTTCTATGTAACTGATCATGAGGTAGACATGAAATAAAGATGAAATACATTTACAGTACACAACTCACTCGACTGCTCCCTTCCTTTGTGTTTGCCTTTCTGACACAGTGGGCGGACAGTAACTAGATACCCTTAGTGAATGTGCGGTGCAAGTGTCTTTTTGCAAGCCTTATTTCTGCTTGAGTGTTCCAATGCTGGATGAAATATCTCAGCTAGAAGGGTTTGGTTCCTGAAAAGTAAGATTCAAATGACTGTATAGTTAGGACAGTTAAACTTAAAAGTACCCTGAATTTTTTTGTGAACAAAGAAACTTGTGTTTATATGCAGTGTTTCTCAGCTATGTGTGTCCTTGAAGCCTGACAGATGTGTTAAATGCATTTCCTAACTCAAAACATTTACAAAGCCAGTTTTAAAAATATTTTAACTTGTGTTTTGATTACATCCATGTTTACCAGGATGCAGTCTTTTACTTCCTTGCCTTTCGGTGTGCCAGCACCACGTCTTTGCGTGTCCCTGACGATTAGCAGAATAGCAGGAAACCAGCAGTGGGAACCTGTATTGTGTCACCTGAATGTTTGTGCACGTTTGTAGAACAAACAAAACTGGGACCCAGTCAAAAAACATTTCTCCATAGTGTTACAAGTGCTTCAAAACTCTCTTGCTTTACCTGACAAATGTAAGGAGCATTTTCATGGCAGGATGAAAAAAGGAAAGGGAAAAAAATAAATTAACAAGGGCGATACATACTGTAAAGTCATACATTGTCACAATAATTTTTCAAACATTCACAGAAAAAAATTGATAAATGTGTCAGTAAGACCTCCAATAGCAGTAGTAGTAGTAGATTTAGTACATTTTCTTCTTCTTAGACACACGTTAATAAATAAAAAGCATTGAGTCCTGTTATTGATGAGCAATGTAAAAAAAACTTGAAGCATGAAAAGGTATATACCTGAAGGGGCCTATCTGAACTGCTAAAATGAGGAAATTGGACTCAAAAACAAGACAAAAAAGGAAAAAACGAGCAAAAATACTGTATAGTAAACCAGTTTTCCCCCTGATACCACCCCCACCCCCCCCCTTGCAGTTTACTTTTCTTCCCTCCTCTTTCTCTTGTTCCTCTTTCTTTATGCAGAACTGACCAAATGTCCCTCCCCCTTCTTTTCTGTCTTTCATGCTTCATAAGTTTTTTTTTTTTTTGCCTCTCCCCTCAGTTCCACCTCCTCCTTTTTGCTGAACATTGTATTGTGCTCTTGCTCCTCCCTCACCTTCTTGGTTTTACTGAAGCAAAACTTCTCTTTCCTACTTCTGTTCCTTTTATAAAAAAAAAGAAGTTTGATCCCAATCTCTCACACATAAAGGATGTTACACACCCATGATCTTTTCCGCCCTAAGCATATGCCTGCATTAACTTCCTGTAAGTCTTCCCCTCAGAGCTTCACTGTGCCCTCCTCCACTTCCCCCTCTGACCTCTCCTCCCTCTCTTTAGCTGAGCTTCTCTCTTCCTGAGCTCACTCTGTCGTTGGCGTTCGCGTTGACTGGCCAGAGTCCGCGAGCTGAACACCCTCGTCTTTATTTGATCCGCCAGCTTCCTCTGCCTCTCTCTTCTCTCTCTCTATCCATCTCTGCAGCTATTCACCCATTCATCTCTCTCCTGCCCTCAGGGTAAGTAGCCTAGAAAATATTTAACAGTTGACTGAGTATGTTAAGACATGACATACTCACACACCCACCCACACGCGCACACACACACACACACACTTTAAGTAGTGTATTTTCAGGAAAAAGTAGGAAGTGTGCAACAGGCGATCCCACTGCCCGCACACTCACTCAGAGCACAGAAATGTGGGTGTTTTTTTTTTTTATGTGAAATTTAGTTTTTGTAAAGTAACTGACTGTGATGGTGATGTTTGAATTGGGTTATTGGGTGTGTACTCTAACTGTGCAGGGTAAAGTTTGTTTGGGGAATGTGTGTTACCCTTGACCTGCATCATTCCTCTCATGTTTCTGAAAGTCTGGATTACATTAACGCAACCTGAGTGAGATAAGTTCAGTGTGTTTCTCTGTGCACAGAGAGTTTAAGTTTGCTGATGGTGGGGTGTATCTTTCAGAAGTGACCTCAGACAGTGTGGACCAACTCTGGCTGAATCTTGAAAAACAGTTCTGTGGATTCCTTCATCGTTTGTTATATCAACTGTTTTCTTTCTCTTTTCACTTCTTCCTTGTAAAAAAAAAGAATATTGTGACTTCTGTTTTTCTAGACTTGACTGTTTTTCGCAGCCCACTTCCTGGTCTGTTTCTGACATCTGATTGGCCATGGCGTACCATAGTTTCCTGCTGGAACCAATTAGCTGCCATGCCTGGAACAAAGATCGGACCCGTAAGTCTGCTCGCCTTCTCTGATTGGTCACTCGGGGCTTGTACTTCAGTGGCTTTCAGTTCTCCCATCTCTAAACTGCACACTGTTTCAATCACAGACATCATGGAACATCTTGCTTCAACTAGTATCTGCGCCAGAGAACAAATGGTGTAATAGACAGAGGGTTGTGATTGGCTCCCAGGTGGGAGAAGGTATTTCCTGTTTCCTGTAACAGTGAGGTTGGCGTCTTGGGGCCTTTCTGAGAGGCTCTTGTGCTCCGTTAGCTGCAGGAAACTAATGCCATATTTGGCTGTTTTGAACGGTGCTTCGGTTTCTGGGCAAAGCAGACGTAACAGGCGGCTGTGGTTGACTCATAGACTCATACAGTTGTAGTTTTACTCAACTCAGCTGAACATTTTAGTTCATATTCTAGGATGAGTACTCAAAAAAAAAGAAAGAAAAAAAAAACAAAAAATGCACACTAACGCACCCACAGTGCTGCTCTCAGACAAACACTGCTTCTGACTCATCTGCTGACTAAAACCAGTGCAGGGTTTGCTTCAACATTATGGGAAGGAAGGTCGCAGTTCTTGCACATTGTCTATTTAAAGATACCATGTGTCTGTGAGCTGCCTGCAGGCAGATACATACTGTATTTCTCTAGTTTTCTCTGTTCTCATGCACCCAGTCAGCTGTTCTGCGCTACACTCCACTGATCATCCCATAAACATCTCCAGTCAGTCACACTGTATTCACACTGGTGAATTTCCCCTTTATATGTTAGACTTATTTGCAGTACTTTCTCTGTTGATGCACGGTGTAGTTAATGTGTTTCTGTGCTGCAGAGATCGCCCTCTGCCCCAACAACCATGACGTCCACATCTACAAGAAAGATGGGACCAAGTGGACCAAGATTCATGAGCTGAAGGAGCACAATGGGCAGGTGACAGGTGAGATACTCATGCACAAAGAGTGATTTACCGTCAAGACTTTTATATGAATCTCCCACAAACAAATGCAAGTCGCAAAAAAATAACAGTTCAAATGAAAATGCCAGCTTCTTGATGAGAAGCAGCTAAGCTTAGCAAATGGGGGAAACAGCCTGGTTCCTTTGAAATGTACTAAATGTTGCCTTCCAGCACATCTAAATCTCACTAATAAACATGCTATCTCTCAATTGTTTAATTTAGACATAAAGCTAAGTGTTAACATAGCAAGCTGTGATTTTATGAGGGGTTTCCCCTTGTTTCCACTCTTTATGCTAAACTAAGGTAATTACAGTGGACTTCGACACTCCACACTAGCAATTCCATCTCACATCTCACTACTGAAAAAGGACAAACAAAAGATATAGTTCTCTAGCACTCTTAGCTCTTTAATTGTTGGGTTGCATTTCCAGTTTTTGATAACTTATTGCTCTTCAGAGCACTTTTTTTTTTCAAAATCACTAAGAGTTTCTTTCTCCTGCAGGTATTGACTGGGCTCCAGACAGTAACCGTATAGTTACTTGCGGCGCGGACCGTAATGCTTATGTGTGGACCCTTAAAGAGGGCACCTGGAAGCCCACCCTGGTCATCCTCAGGATCAATCGTGCAGCTCGCTGTGTGAAGTGGTCACCAAAAGAGAACAAATTTGCCGTAGGCAGCGGCTCTCGCCTCATCTCCATCTGCTACTTTGAGCAGGAAAACGACTGGTGAGTTTTTAGACGATGGCTTCCTGCCCCTAGTTTGCGTAAGAGGGTGCGTTTGATCATCATGAAGCACAGTTTGGGTGATTCCAACATGCTGTGTGGTTCCCTACAGGTGGGTGTGTAAGCACATCAAGAAGCCAATCCGTTCAACCATCCTCAGCCTGGACTGGCATCCCAACAATGTCCTGCTGGCTGCTGGATCTTGTGACTTCAAATGCAGGTATCAGTAAATCAAAACAAGCAAATTGATGTGTTAATTCCTTCTCTTTCATTCCTCTTGAGCTTTCTCTTTTTTTTTTTTTTTACCTGATTAAGCTTAAGCTTTTTTTCTTTGTGGAGATGTTTATTTTTGGAGTAGAAGCTCAAAAGATAAATTGTGTCCTGCAGTTGAAAAACTTGTGATTCTGCACTGCATATATAAAGCTAAATAGACTGCAATTCTGGAAATATATAGAAAATGTAATCATAAATATAAAGTTAAAGTCTAAAATCTAAAGTCCAATCCTAACCCTAAACTAGCATCTGGATGAAGTGTGTGAAGTTTTAACAGTAACACACTCATACAACACCCAGCATACAGATAATGCTGAATAAATGATTATATATACATCTAATAAACTTCTCAGCCATTAACAATAACTCATGTCTTATTCACATCCCAATCCCTCTCGCTCACAGGGTGTTTTCAGCCTACATTAAGGAGGTGGAGGAAAAGCCTGGCCCCACTCCCTGGGGCAGCAAGATGCCATTTGGGGAGGTGTTGTTTGAGTCTGGAGGGTCTGGAGCTGCAGATCAGACTTCAGGAGGAGGCGGTGGTTGGGTGCACAGCGTGTGCTTCTCGCACTCTGGCAACCGCCTGGCCTGGACCTCCCATGACTCCACAGTGTCTGTGGCAGAGGGAGGCAAGACCGGCACGTAAGAGACAGCAAGGCAGCATTACCTGTGTGACTGTGAGTTTTGGTGTGTGTTTGTGTGTCCACTCTGACCTTTGTGATGATTTCCACAGGGTGAGCAGTCTGAGCTCTGAGACACTTCCTCTTCTGTGTGTCACCTTCATTACTGAGAACAGCTTAGTAGCAGCTGTGAGTATTCAATACACTTCCAGTAATTATTCTGAACACATCACGATTTGTCTTGTTTAATACCTATTTATAGTGACTTACATTGGCTAACATTAACTACAATACTACTAACATTAGCAACCATCAAAATCATTTCAAATATTCTACACATTGTGGATTTGGGCTGTATATTAATAGTACAACAACCAAAATCACCAGCTGTCCAGTCTTTAGTCTCATGGCATCACAGCGATGGGCTCCAGCTCCACCTGATTGCATCCTCGTGTGTTTCTGTGTTCCTCCAGGGCCATGACTGTTACCCAGTGCTGTTTGTGTATGACGGCGCCAAAGGCAGCTTGACATTTGGTGGCAAGCTGGACGTTCCCAAGCAGGCGGCCCAGAAGGGCATCAGTGCCAGGGAACGTTTCCAGAACCTGGACCGTCGGGCCTCAGAGACCCAGAGCACCGACAAGGACCTGAACACCCTGCACAAGAACAGCATCAGGTAAGGAAAGGAAACAAACAAGACGTTTTAGAGAAATGCAGCCAGACATTAAGTTTTTGTAAGTAACAAGATCCTGGCTTGCACATAACGTCTAAATCATATATAGTTTCAGTGCAGCAGGATGTAAATCCAATTTCCCACTTATTAGTACAAGTAAGGGAGAAAATTAAATTCTTATTTGAGGAACACAGTAGGAGGCCTCTTTTAATTTTACTGTCTGTGGAGTTTCCTCAAAGGATTCTGTAAAAAAAAACACAGAATCTTTACACACAGAAATATTTAAATATTTAAAAACTCTGTGTGATCACAGATGTTTACCTAACATAATTTCTTATTTGAGGGTATGCATAATCATCATCATCTGTATTAAAGGCTGGTTTCCGCATCATCGCATTTTTAAATACAGGGTTTGACTTGTCTCAAATTATGTTGCAGCCAAATCTCAGTGCTGGAGGGAGGACGAAACCAGTGCGCCAAGTTCTGCACCACCGGCATGGATGGAGGAATGGGCATCTGGGATGTCAAGGTAACACACATGATGCAAATAGTACACATGAGAGATTGGTGTGGCCAGATCTTACCTGCGTGATATCCCGTTGACATACAGACATGTTTTTGACTATTTCACCTTCTTTTTTCAGACTCTGGAGTCTGCAATGAAGAACTTGAAGATAGTCTGAACTGAAGTTTACATTAAAGCACCCAAAGTATAGTAGCTTCTGGAAATATGAAGAAAATTGCTGCCTTATCACACAAAGCTTCTTGGCCATATTTTAATCAGGTATTTTTTTATATATATATTTACAAGTTAAACGATCAGACTCGGGTCAAACAGTGTTTGTAATCCCTCTGAGGCTCTTTGCTGAACTTGTTAAGCTCAACACTGTATGCAGAGGGACTGACCACAGGTCTGCAAAGGGTACTTAATGAGTTAGATCAGTATAATCACAGACATTCAGTCTGAGCTGAATGCTTAAAGCAGGAATTTGATATTAATCAGGATGAAATGCTGCAGTACTTGTTAAAAGCTTATGCTGGTCATAATATGCATTTAATAAATGATTGCTGTTACAGTACTCAAAAAATCTTTGTTCATTACAGGTGTGTGTGAGAGAGGGGGGGGGGGGGGGGGGGGGGGGGGCTTAGAAGGCGTTATAATCCCTACTGTGAAAACTGCTGTTGACAGAACAGTCTCAAGTGAAGTTCCAGTTGTTCCTGGAGCTTTTGACCATATCACATGGTCTTCATTCCTGCAGTTCTGGACTGTTTGTTAAACAAGAACAATTTGAAACCATCGCCCTGGGCTCTGGGAAATTGTGTTAGGCATTTTTCACTCTTTTCTTCACCCAAAACATATTCTGGCAGTGTGGCTCCAGCATCATGTAGGGAGCTAAATGTACAGAAAAATACTATTTATTTATTTATTTATTTTAAATAAGCTAAAAATTTCTGGCTCTTTGGAGGCTTGTCAAACATTTGTGAGGTAGGACTGCAGTGAAGGGAAGCTCAGGGAACCTTAGTTTTCACAGCCTTGCCTTCATCAGAACCCTGATATTGAGAACTGAAAGTGAAATTCATTTAAAGGGTTTACAGAAGAACCAGCCAGTGGAGCCCATCTGAGCAGGAACTTCTGCTCATTAAATATCAGTTCAGCTTGACAAACCCTAACCCGGACCATCGTCATCCTATTATATCATCAGCCAGGCTCCAACCTCACGCCTTCATCTCCACCTAGAGGTGGAAGCGGGGTCTGCACGTACAGCCTCACATCGGCACGAATTTCCCCAGTCATGTACCAGTCCCTCGGAAAATGATGTGGCAACCCTTAGTGATGAAAAACAACCCTCCTCACCGAGTCGCGATGAGGTGAACCGGCGGCTGGAGCTCCGACAGAGACAGACCACCGACCGTGAGGGGGAAACCGGCTGCTTCCTCAGAGACCATCCCCGACGCCCACACTTCCGGACCGGATCCTCTGGAGGCAGCTGGGTCGGGATGCATCCGTCTCCCCGGTGCTGCTTGAGATGAGGATAAGGCTACGACGTCTTCCCGGTGAAACGGCGATGCTCGTTACGTTACATTAGATCCAGCCCGTTACAGTCCGAGCTGAGCTGATCAAACCGCGGCGGTTATTCGCTCAACACTCAGAGGGGATTCAGGCTTTAGCCATACTGTCTGTCTGCTGTCAACTGTTGCTTATTTCCACTGTAAATGAATCTTGTAAGGTAGGTGAAATTATCTCACGTCATTTTACCCTGCTGAGAATATCATATAATAGAATATCTCTCATACTGCTGCCTGAAAGTGATGTTAATCATGATGATGATGATGAAGAGGAGGAGGAGGATGATGGTGGTGCTGAGGATGTTGGGAGGGTTTGAGAATGATGTGTTAATAAAGTCAACATTTTTTTTTTCAGTTTATCTCAGAACTAGTGGTGTAATAATCTTTTAGTCCAGGATTCATTTGCTTGACAAGCAATTTTAAAGACTAACACACACCTGCCACTTCCCTCCTCCTCGTCCTCATCTTGCTGTCTCTTCTGCCTCCTCTTTTTCTGTACACTGTCTTTTCTGAGACACAGTAGAGGCCACACAAACGCATATCCTCATTGTCCCCAGTCCCTTTGACTTACTGTGCATGTTTGGACTTACACACGAAAGCCAGTTGAGAATAGGTTGAGGTTGTCATGGTGGTTTTGGGTGGGTTTCACAGCAGGAAGAGATTGAACAGAGCAGAACAACACTACAAATGACTATGATTTTCATTGTCAGTTAATGCACTGATAGTTCTCTCAATGAATCTCTTGTTCTGCTCTGTAAAATATAAAAATACATACAATACATACATACAAAAAAGTACATAATGTCCATAATGTGTACAGAGCACAGGGTGTTTTTCTGATCGACAGTTCACAACCTAAAGATATTAAATGTACAATGATATACAATGGTAAAAGCAACAAATTCATGTACTTAAGTGGCTGGAACCATCATATTTTGAGGTTTTTGCTTGAAAAACGACTGAAACAATTAAGCGATGATCAAAATTGTTGTTGTTTCAACGAACGACACCACACAAGACCTTTTAAGCCCAAATGTTCTCCACTGGCCACAAACAGAATCTTCTCAGCTGATACGTGGAAATGGGAAACCATTTCATGTGTGGGAAATCTGGCCTCACTGTGTTGTCATGCTACAGTAAAGACTGAGGCTGTAGCTAAATCATCACACTGCAGTTTAGTTTAAGATGATTTGAGCTGTCCTGCATGACAGCTTCTAATTTTTGAACTGCTTAATAATGAAGATAACAATTCAAGAAGGTGGGAGGTGATTTCTGATGTGAAGAGTTGTTGCTTTTTTGCAGTTCATATAATTTAAAATGTATTATTTGGGAAGTTTGTTGGTCAGACCAATCAAGGCTTGAGCAATATTGTTTTGGGTAATTTTTCCTATTTTATTGCCAAATGATTAATCGAGAAACTGATAGTTTAATCGGTGCTAAAAATAATAGTTATTACATACTTCCTGTTGACTGCTCTATTACTTCACACTCAAAAATGCAACCAAGTCCATGAGAATATAAGGCTACAACAGAAGGGTATTTCCACAATTTATTTATTTTTAACTGTTTAGTTGTTTAGTCTGAAAACGAGTGAAAGAAAGCCAGTCACAGTGTCACACACCACGAGGTGACGTCTTCAGTTTGCCTATTTTGTCCGACCAACTGTCTAAAACCTGAAAATATTTAGTTTGTTGTGATAATCCCAACAGAAAATCAAATGTTTCTCATTTTTGCTTGATAAATGACTTAAAATGATTCATTTACTATCAAAATTTTTCCAGATTAATTTTCTGTCAATCTATTAACGAGGCGTTTGACTAACTAATCATTTCAACTCTGCTGGAATGTTTTTCTTTTAGATTTTAAGTACTTTCTATTACAAAGACCAGGACTTGCTTGACCATAAAATAAGCTTTAATATAAATTCATGTAGACTATTAACTGGACTGAGGTTGTGGCCTTCATGGTTCAATAAGACAACTGAAGCAGAGGGAGTTGCTCCTGTCCATCCCGTGATGAGGCATGAGAAGAGTTATCGTGACGTTTCCACGGCTCTGCTCCTCTCTGTCCACTTCTCTTTGTGTCTCTCTGCCTGGCCTCTGGCCTGGTAATTATCAGCCAGCTTGATCAAGTCATTAATGACCTGGCCAAGCCTGCTGGGCCTGGCACTGACACACACAGCAAAGAGAGTCAGTCAGACAGTGTGAGGCCAGCGCTGGATACAGGGCGAGGAAGCCTTTTATTTGGGACAGGACGGTGTGTTTCTGGGCTGGGTCAGTTAGTATTAATAGCTCGGAATGAGTGTCACTGTAAAAACAGCTGCTTAAGGAAAGGGAACATAACCAACAGAAAGGACGAGCCGTGTTTCTTAAGATCTCTTTTACATAATTGTCACTTTTCTCACCTCTTCTTTAGGTATATATCCTGTATCTGTCTCTAGGATCGGTAGTGTCATCTGTTTTGGTTTTTTTTTTTTTTTTTGCTTTTTTGTTGTTGTTTTTTACTTTTGAAAACAAGAAGAAAATTTGAAACAGCTTGAGTGTAGGAGGAAAATATCATGTTCCACTGTGTTTCACACTGTTGCACAACAACACAGAGAAATAACATGGTTTTATTTAGAGGTAATAGAGCTCTGCAGACATTAAAATTTCTGATTTTATGAAATGCTGTAGGCGATGTGTGAACGTTCACTTGTGAATTCAACAACCCAGGAATGGGTGTTTTTTCCTGTTGAGATGGCTCATACATGCACGGCTCCATAGACGTATAGTATGGATAAATTAGGTGTTTCTAACATTGGCAGGGACATTGTCAAGTTTTGAAAGCTAACTGACTTTTCCTTTGCTTCTAAATTCATACATATTATAAATTTTTTAACTCGAGTGGTATTCCCTTTGATGGGAGCCTCTTTCTCATCCTAGAACACTGTGTGTGTGTGTGTGTGTGTGTGTGTGTGTGTGTGTGTGTGTGTGTGTGTGTGTGTGTGTGTGTGAGAGAGAGAGAGAGAGAGAGAGAGAGAGAGAGACAGAGACATTGCTAAATCTAGGTCTCTTATGAAATCTGGCTCTGTAAGATGCAGCATAAAAATAGGGAGGGGTTGTGGTTTGTGAGTATGTGTGTGTGTGTGTGTGTTCGTCTGTGTGTGCCTGTGCGTGTGTCTGTGTTTTGTGTGTCTGTGTGGACATCTTTCCGCATTTGCCATCCTGCATGTTAATTTAATCATCGGGAAGCAGAGAGGAGACGTAGCTGGGGAACAGGGGAGGGCGATGGAAGAGATGAGGAAAGAAAGATGAAAGAAACAAGGAGTTTTCTGGCGTGGTATCCCTGCTCGGTGGTTTCCATGACAACAGTGACATCATTGATGGAGTGCGACCTCCTGAGCTGTGCTGTGTTTGTTTGGGTTTCTGTGCAAAGTGTTTATGTTTGAAAGTACAGACCTATGTGTGTGTGTGTGCGTGTGTGTCTGTGCGTGTGTGTGAACATGCAGGCATATCTGTACATGCGAAGTGTTTATGAAAGAGATCATCAGGACAAACCTCTGGTTCAGTCAGTCCGTGGTTACCCACTGTTGCCAGGCAACAGCAGCCATGGCAACAAGTTGAAGCATGATCTAGTGTTGCTAAGCACAGGGTGGGGTGAAATCTTATGAGCACCACTGAGATACAAATGGATGCAAACATTAAAGATGTTCAACATGTTTTAGGATATTAAGAAGAAGGAAAAATACATGAAAATTTTAACAAAATACCACATAGTGACGCACGTATAATTTCCTCAAATGCAATTTTTCAGCCTAGAAACATTGTTTTAAAAGATTTTTTAATTTTATTATTCATTATTTTCGGTTCTGTTAGTGCGCACATTATGTATGTTTTATTGTTGCACATAGCAAAACCTAATGCTTTAGTTTAAAAAAAACAGAAAATAGTCACATTTTAGAAGCTGAAACCAGAGATTTTTTTTGCCTAAAAAAAATTACAAAATACAATTAATTATCAGAATAGTTGCAGATTTTCTTTTTCTGTTGCATCTCGACAGATCATGAAGATATAAAGTTAAATCTGTCGATTTGTGATATTTCCAGGTTTATGAACAACCGTGTTCCTCCTAACAAGAGATACCAGCCCACAGAATACGAGCATGCTGCCAACTGTGCCACGCATGCGGTGAATGCGCGCACACACACACAAACACTCATACACATACACAGACCACAGAAAGTGATCATTAACCTGGCAGAGATGAAATGACACACTCAGAGCAAAAAAAATCCAGCATCATTACGTAACAGATAAATGACAGAAACCACCAGGTTTCTTTCAGACTACACATACAGTACATCATGCATCATGTTTTTAGTTTGTCTTGCATGTTTGTCTACTTGTCTCTCTGTATCTCATGTTTCATTTATGTGATAAATTCATTTAGTTATGGATAATTCCCAGCCTGCTGGGCAGCTCCCTGTTGCACTTCCAGTCAGAGGACCAATGGGAGCGATTGTCGGCCTGGGTGTACGGGGCGGGGCTCAGCTCGCTCTTCATCATCTCCACCCTGTTCCACACTGTGGCCTGGAAGAAGAGCCACTTACGGTACACACTCACACATTTTCACACAATATTTGGACTGCACTGTAATATTGCAGAATATTAATATGGTTAAATGGTATAAGAGGACACAGAAAAAAACAGGCTCTGCCTTTCCTATGGAGACTGAGCAGAATTTTTCAAGCTATTTGCTGTTTGTGGACACTGTTTGTCCTTCTCTGGGGCAAATGAATGCCCCTGCACTCCGTATTTGTTTTTGAGATGTAAAACACACTGATGCTACATGTATAAACAGCTGTCATGAGGCTCTTTGTTCTCTCCCTTCAGGTCTGTGGAGCACTGTTTCCACATGTGTGACAGGATGGTGATCTATTTCTTCATTGCTGCCTCCTACGCTCCTTGGTAAACAACCCAGCCTGCTAAGTATCTGTGTGTCTATGTGTGTGGGGAGTGTGTATGTATTAGTAGTTATGTCATCCTGTTGATGCTTAACCAGGCTGAACCTGCGAGAACTTGGTCCCTGGGCGTGCCACATGCGCTGGCTGGTGTGGGTCATGGCCTCTTTTGGTACCACCTACGTCTTCTTCTTCCACGAGAGGTCAGCTCCTACATTCAACATTTACTTTTACCAGTATCAGACTGTCGCTCTATGTGTTAATTTAACCAGTTTTCTCCCGTGTGACAAAACATTCTCAAGTCAAAGGTCCATTTAATTGCTTTTTCTGTGCTAGCTTTTTTTTTTCTTGCAACCGTTCTGAGCAGAAGTGGTAAAGGGATGTGTAGGTTAATGTGAGGCTGTAACTAGAGTTCATAACTTTAAATTCATAGACTTACATGGTTTTAAGATGTTTTCTTTGTTACATTCTTTGTATTAATATACATTCACACATAAATATGCTTACAGGATTTTTGAACCAGTTTTAATATAGTCAGTAGTATTCAAATAACTGCTACCTTGGACTCCCTTATGTGGCTGGACATTCAGTATCTTAAGATCTCTGCTAGTCCACCCTAAAGACACCCTAAAGACAAGAAGCTTGGAAAAATCTAGTAAGTGGACCTTTGAGCTGAGATTACTTTGTCACACATACTGTTAGCGAGGTCAAGAAAGAACATCCATGCTCAAATATCCCCCTGTGTATCAGGTATAAGATCATGGAGCTGATCTGCTACACGGTGATGGGAGTTTTTCCTGCCATGGTCATCCTCTCAATGGTGAGCTCACTCTTTTAGTCTCACCTGTAGTCCGTGTGGTTTTGACATGTCTCCATTGCAACGTCTTTAAAACTTAAACTTTCCGCCTCTTTGCAGCCGGAGCAGTCGGGGCTGTGTGAGCTTCTTGTGGGCGGAGCCTGCTACTGTCTGGGGATGGTCTTCTTCAAAAGTGATGGCATCGTCCCGTTCGCTCATGCCATTTGGCACCTGTTTGTAGCTATGGGAGCAGCCATACACTATTACGCCATCTGGAAGTACCTCTATGCCCAGCCATCCAATCAGGTCCAGACCTCCAGATGACATCAGCGCTGACCTCACAGGGAGTAGCTCCTGTGTTTGGGGCAACTTCATTGAGATGATGTGAGCTGTGTTCAAATTTAGCGGCTGCCTCATTTGGAGGCTAGTTGGGTGACAATGTACCTCCTCCCCAAATGATATAGTCCAACCTCACAGAGACCAAAACTAAATGTCGCCTTCAAGTCCTCCTCGTCAGCTCAGAAAGTCAAACATTTCAATGTTTTTCGCCAAGAAATCGCCATCAAACGACAAACCAGTGGTAATACTTGTGTGTGTTTGATGGTACCTGAATTCTGCTTTAACACTTGGTGGACAGTTGGGAAACAGTGTACCAGGTAAATGATAAATGAAATATATCCACATCACTTCAGTTGATCACCCTCTGTTTACCATAATTTCCAGACTATTTACAAGAATGAAAAGCGAAGGCATCCGTTAATTCATGAGCGTAGGTTTGGTTTCAGGGTTAGGTAAGGCTATGGTGTATTCCATAATAACGGTAGACCAACAAAAAAGTTTGTGAAAACTGATATAAATTTTGTGTTTTATTAACACGCTATTCCTACTTAAAATCACTAATGTTTCAATGATGGGTAATGCTGGATTTGCATCTTTACTAAAAAGTCATCTGCCTTATTTTTGAATGATGTTATTTCCAGCATATTTTTGGGAGAATCTTAGGTATATTACACCCTCACATTATTTACATCCTGCACTGGCTTAGTGACTGATTACCACCTGAAGACAAATACCTCATACATACAATATGGTTATTTGATTTCGCCGGACTTTACGAGTTGATGAGGGCATTTGAATGCACCATTAAGCAATTGACCGGCAAGCGATAGATTGTAGGACACAGAGAGTCACAAAACAAACATCAGTTGTGTATTTCAAGCTGTGGCAAAAAAACTGAAGGCTGCATTTGGAGGAGACTTTGCACTGAAACTGCCCTGTCAGCCCGTTGTGATGAATCTTGACTTCAAGGGAGGCAGCCTGTGAATTGGGACACAGCTTTCTAGTTTTTAACCACCTCAGTTCATTTCAATTTTAAGTTACAGTATTTCTGCAGGAATTTGCTTTCATTCCAATGATCAGGGGTTAAATTACTATTCTTGGAGATTTCTCTCTTTGTGGTGCACGTCCAGATTCAGTGTTCAGAAGCTGAATTGAGGGGCATTGTCTTATTGTCAAGAGGAAGACAATGTTTACAATTAGCTGACTTGACTATCATGATTAGTTTTAAGACATCATTTAAAGTATTATCATCATCATTAACAGAAGGTGTTATATGGTTTGATTATATTTAAGAGGTTGCAGCATCAGTTACTATTCCAATTCAGAGCTCTAGATAGTATTATTACTGTCATTGTTATTAGTTGTGCTATATACACTGTAGTACACTGTATGGTTTTAACAGCGGTTGCTTCAGTCGGTGATTTACTGTGATTTCCAAATCAAGCATGTCTGTAGAATGATGTTTTTTATGTTGAACCTACAGATATTCATGGTTTTAGTCTTGAAGACTTTACCTGTGTGCTTCCACCTTTACTAGGCTCTACTCAGTAGATTATCAAGAATATTTACTGAATTCTAATAGTTTACTGTTGTTGATTAGGTTTAGTAAGTGAAGATGTCATCAGTACAATTTATACAGTATATATTTATCAAAGACGTACAGTATATGTTGACTTCATCTATATTTTCTTCTAATGTAATTATAGTGTTAGCTGATTATCTTTATCATCTCCATCCTAAACGAACAGGACCCACTTGATAGAGTTTGTCAAAGCTACATGGTTGAACCTCAGAGGGGAAAACTACTGTCTGATTCAGCACTGCCAGAAGACTGACCTACTGCCGCAACTGATAGCACACTACTACCATATACGTCTCACACTTGAAAGGAAACTGAAGCTATAGTATTGTTGAACAATCTGGCCCAATATTAAGGCATCTCAGGTGTGTGTGTGTGGGTGGTGGGTACGTGTGTGTGTGTGTGTGTGTGTGCGTGCGTGCGCGCGTTTGTTTGTTTGTTTGTATGTATGTATCCTATAGTATCTGACTCCCATGAATCCAAAGCCTCCATTCGGCTGAGTCTATGTTTACACGTGAACGCATGTACCTTGATCACATAAAAAATACATTTGACTATGTATGTGTTCTCTTAGTGTTCAACTGTATGTGGTGGCACATGGTGTATTGGACAGGCTTGTGTAATATGATAAATGTGGCTAGAGGACCAAAAGGTCAAACCGTCTAGGTGTATTGATAGGTGTTTAAAGAAAAAAAAAAAAAAAGATTTTTTTTAAACCTCTGCTCCTGTTTAACATATTTTCAGTACAGTCTGTCTCTCAGGATTTGGATCATTTGGGCTTAAAGGCCTGCAAAGCCACATTCAGCAGCCACTAAAGCTGCTGTGGTTGTCCAGGCGCTGTCTGCAGCAACGAAAATGATCAAATAGCTGTGAAGCACACAGCTTCACTTGCTAACACACATCCCCAAGTCGGGCAAGAGCCCCAAACATTTCCTACAAGCTTTACCAACCAGCATATGAATGCAGAATTATATTCTATGGTCCTAAAATATAATAATGTAATGACATCTAAAAACACCAAAATTCAACCAAATCCATTGATTAGTTTTGATTAGAGATATTTTACCAATAAACACACCAAAGTTAACAATATCCTGGGGGGTAACACAAATCTTTGTTTTCATCAGTGGTTGCAGTTTATGTTTTTACTCAGCAGGGAGTGGTAGTTTAACATCCGAACAAATTCTTTGTCACAGATGGCTGAGAATTACTTTTGCCGCTCCGTGGATATCTCAGTTTGGAGTGAAACTCTTGAGATATATTCTCAAATTTAAGAATATCTTTTGGTATTCGTATTCTCACTGTTTACTTGAGCCTCTGGGACAAACCAAATGATTGCGTTTACTATGATGGAAGACTCAGAAAGTTATATCACCAGTATTTATACTAGTTCCTCAGTCAGGTTTGGCCACATAGTATTTGAGAATTTGATGTGTGTCTGTCATGTCTTGGTTATAATATGTGTCTCGTCCAAACATACGGTGCCCACCTAACTTTATATAGAGCTCTGTGGTTTTATATACTCTCCATGAAACCTACATGGACCCTGTGTACATTGTTTATAGACGCTCTGTGATTGTGGCTCTGTTCTCAGTGCTGCTGGTGATTTCTCCCCAGTCCTACATGACATTATTTTACCCCCATATCCTTTTTGTCTCTCTCTCCAGATTTCATATTGGTTTTTGTGTCTGTGGTGCTTTTGTGCTGTGATAAGCCTATATGATGCCAACAATGCTTTTATCTTTTCTATTTCTCTTGTAATAAAAAAAAGCTTTTTTCATGCAGTATATGCCAGGACTCAGCATTTTGTAACGTTTCACCTTTTCAGATATTTCGCATCTTTATATTTGATCATACAATGAAATATAAAGATGAAATATTTGAGGTCTAGTTATTTTCTACAATGCAAAATGCATTGTTGACAATATGATCTGCAGATGTATCTAAACTATATTTTGGTCTGAATGTTTTAACCCTTTTCAGCCTATTTTCATTCAAACTTTCATGCCAAAGACTCTAAAGTGAATCAGGCAGAGGGGCTTTATTTGATTTTGATTCACACAAACCAGAAGGGGAAAAACTTAAGTTACCAAAAAATAATGCCAATTTAAGAGTTCTAAAACTTTAACACTGAACAGATCGGTCCTCCGTGTAACAGCGCCTCCATGCAGAGCTCGTACCACCGGTGCCCGCCAGGCGGAGTCGTCTCCGTTCACTCGGGTGCCAGAGCAGGTGCGCCGAGGTGAAGCAGCGCGGACAGCTCGGGTGTTTCCGTGGCGGCTCGGCAGTGAACCGCTGTGAATGTGGGAATGCGGTTGCCGGAGGCAGTAGGCATTGCTGGACACTGAACACTCGGCGGAGATGTGCGTACAGAAACAGGAGCACTCAGCGGCTGGCTGTCGTCCAAGTTAACGGGCTGTTTTGGGGATGTGGGTGGGAGCCCCGGACGGCTGGTTGTCGCTCGGAACAGGGGCATCTGGGTGTTTTTTTTGCCCCGTTGTATTTTCTGCCTTGTAGGGGAGACGGAGCGAGAGACGAGCCGAGAAGGATTCCCCAGCACTATGGAGCCACGCATTGCAGGCAGCGTGAGTATTAACGCAACAGACACCCAGGAGAGTCCTCAGGGGACTGGGCTTGTCACTGCTGGAATCACACCTTAACTTTTCCAAGACCTGTTTTTTTATTTGTGCACAGGCGCGCCACATGTTTAACCACCCTCATAATAATAATAATAATAATAATAATAATAATAATAATAATAATGTAAAAAACAGCATTCTTTATTTCATTGTTGTTGAGTGTTGCTCAGGTGTCGAAACAATGTGCAGGCTAATTGATAATTCATGTGTTGAGAGTGATGTGTGATGAGCTGGTCTACAATCATTAGGAGGCCGGGGCTGGTAGCTTTTAGTGCCGCGCCTGGCGACTCATCAGCGGATTATTTCTGAAGATTTTCTCCTGCCTTTTGTTGCTACGGCGGTTGCTACTGACGACCAGAGTCGTAAACAGACGGACGGACACTAAATAAAGGGCAGACCCGTAGTAATCACAAATTCTGTTTATTATTATCTAGCCAGTTATGGGTGCCTTACTTTTTCCCAACGCAGCGTTTAATTCTGACCTTCTCGTAGCCTAGACAAGGACAGACAGCAAGTCAAAAGGTGCTGGAGAAGTTGTGGTGTCTGTGACATGGTCACCAAACAACACACCCTCCCTGGGTCACAATACACAACCTACAAAACACAACCTGAAGTCAGCGTCCGATTCGCATCGTCAGATTCTGCAGTAAAGGGGAAAGTTAAGGGAAACTTGTCAGCGCGACCCATCCTCGGTTTTTTTTGCACCTCTTAGTGTTGTGAAAGCCTGTTTTAAATTTTTAGGTAAAGCCTTAACACTGCCTGAGAGACCTTTCAAATCTGTGACACCGTTTTATTTGTGACGATGCAAAAAGAGATCTCACAGCTGTTTCCACTCTTAGATCATATTGGACCAGGTGGAGATCTTAAAGAACTGTACTTATTAGTGGTTTTTGATCTGTACCTGATCTAGTATGGTCTACATGTGTCTTTTGCCTCTTTGGAATAATCTAGTCCAGATTTGACACGTCTAAGTGTAGTGTTTTTTAAGAGAGACCTGGTTTAGTGTGGTCAGAGTGTGAAAGAGCTGTGAAATCTGTTTGCATTTTCACAAACAGAATAAAGGTTTCACAAATTTGAAAGTGGATTAAAAACAGAGGATCCGTTGTTCAGCACTGTAAGTTAAGTTTCCCTTAATTTTCCCCTTAACTGCAGAATTGGGGACTGCGAAGCGAAAGCTAACTTCTCAGCATTGTGAATTTAGGCCTCTCTCTCTCTCTGTCTTTCTGTGTGTGTGTAGGTGCAGGAGGGTTTTGTTGCTCCCAGGATTGAGTTAACTGTGGCCAAGTAGCCAGATTACTGTGGATTAGCGGGCATTTAAAATAGTCACGTTATCCCCCCAGTGCTTGCAGAGTCAGCTAGAACAACACCTTTTAGGCCGATTGCCAAATATTTGCTGAAAAGAAATCATACACTGTAAAAGTGAACAACTGCACGAGGTGCAGTCGAAACACACTGCATGAGGTGCCGCCTTCAACTGCTGTCAAGTCTGCTGCTGCACTGGCTCTGAAATGTTCACACACTGTTCCTAATGGAAACTGCATTAAAGGTCTTCATCCAAAGAGTTCATCCAAAGCCAGGAATGAAGTGTGACTCACCTTCTGTAGGGACATGGACACGAAACTGACCTGTTTCTGGAGGTAAACATGCATGACCTGGATGCAGGCAGACATAGGGTTTATCCTTTTTATTTATGCATTGATTGTTTAATCAGTTTTACCTTGTTATTGATTGCATTTTTACAAGAGAGCTGGGAGGAAAACTGACAAATGAAAGACAAATCTAGCAATTCATACATATAATGCTGAGCTGAGCAGGGATGAATTGATCTGTTAACAGAAAAAAAAACAATTTTGATGATCATTTCATCATGAAAGTCATTTATCAAGCAAATGCCAAATATTTTCTTATTTCAGAATCTCAAATGTGACAATTTATTGCTTCTCTCTGTTCTGTATCACTGTAAACTGAAACACTTTGGGGTTTTTGGACTGTTGGTTTAACAAAGCAAGATATTTGAAGTAGTCACCTTGGGCTCTGCTAATTTGTAGTTGGCGTTTCTCACTTTTCTCTGACATTTTATGAGCAAATGATGAATTGATTTATTATGAAAGTGCCAGATTTATTCATTGATTTTTAAAAAAAAGTAATTAGTTTGAGCCCAAGAATATATGCAAGACAGGTCCATGAATCACCTTAAAGCCAAAGTGAAGCACAGAAAAATCTAAATTGTGCATAAAGTGCATAGCTCTTTGCCATGTCCTAAAAAATGTATGAGATTTGGTATCATAAACACTGGATTTGAAAGTAAGCACAGAAGCAATTATAAGGTCCTATGTTCCCATTGTTGGAAATAAACCAACTTTTTGAATCCAACAGTAGTGGTGAGCTCAGAACTTTTAAAAGACAAAAGGTTAATTGCATCCAACAAACTTGTTTGCAGTATGGGCATATATAATAGAGCTGCAACAACTCGTCCATTGTCAGAAATTTAATATGCAACTCTTTTGATAATCAGTAGATCATAATGTCATTTTTTGAAGCACAATTCCAAATATTTGCTTTGCAGAGGTGAATGTTGTAAACTGAATATTTTTACTTTTGAACTGTTGGATGGACAAAAAAATCACTTTGGGCTCTAATTGAATAGAGACAACTGGAATTTTATTTTTTTATCTCCAGAGTTGTCCTGATCTGAGGTCCTCACTATCTAGGCCCAGAAATCAGTAAATGGTTCCAGCACATCCAGGTGGGGAAATGTGTTTGGCAGGTGATAAGATGTTCATCTGCAGTTTTGAGTCTGGTGTGAAAACAGCTTAGCTCGGTCAAGACATCATTAAAAAGCTAAAAGCCACAGCAGTATTTTCTGAAAAAAACTTACCTCAGTGATCTCAGTAGTGACCCTTCAGTTTTGCTGTAATCTGACATTAATGTCGTCTCTTTTGTTTCTCCAGTGTGAAAGGTGACAGTGAAATGAAATGCAAAACATCTGACCCTCAATTCTAAACCCTTACTTGGTGCTGCTGCACATAGAGGTGACAATACATAACTGCATCAAGGTACTTTCCAGACACACACGTTCACACAGTTTTTGTTGTTAATCATGTGTTTATGGTGGTCACGTTTTACATTATAGATTTAGAGTAGATTTTCTTTGCCTTCCAGATCTACAAATGTTCCAAAAGTAAGTTTAATATGTAGCCGTGTCCATTATCACCTTTTATGCATGTGCTTTTTAATGTGTGTATGTTTGTAACCTCTGTAAATATTTGAATCCTCTATGGTGGATTCAAATCAAGCATTTATAATGTGTCCTTGCTCACCAGTTGTGGACCCTGTGAAGCCAACAGCAGCATCATGTTCTACGGTTCTTCCTCTGGGGCCAGTATGTCCCTACCATCCAAGAGCCGCCTGAAACGCCAGAGCAGGACCTTCACACAGGTATACATACACACACACAAACATACACGCTGCCATTCTGATCTGAACTCTTCCAATCTCAAGACACCAGCCTAGCTGAGTACAGGTCAAAAAAGTTTGGTTTTATTTACTGAGGTTGTCTAAGATGGATAATTCACTGTAACCGTGATGTTCGAGGTATTATGGCGTTGGTCGGTCAGTCCACTGCTTTGATCCATGAGTGCCATGGTTTGATTTAGATTTGGATTTATGAACATTGATGGTGATCAGAGTATGAATCCTACTGACTTTGGTGATCCTCTGACTTTCCCTCTAGTGCCACCATGAAGTTGACGTTTGTGATTTTGAGTGAAATGTCTCAACAGCAATTGAATGGATTTAAATGACATTCATGTTTGCCTCGGGATGAATTGTAATAGCTATGGATCTTCATCAGGTCAAAAATTAAATGTTGATTTTCAGTGCTGTGAGGAATAAAAAATGCATCCATCTCCAGTTTGTTGGGGTGGTGGAAACGACAGAGATGGATATTTCCAAACCTTGGCAAATAAAATCAAAACAATCTGCACGGCTAGACACCATGAGAGGCAGATGTTTTTTGTGACTGGGCTGTATATTTGACCCTTTAATATACAAAACAGAAAACATATACTGTACATAATGTCTGTGATACTATGGCCTGACAGTACATTCAGTATTTTCTGTCTGTTCACCAGGTCCTGTACCGTACTCTGAGTTACAGAGACCGTGTTCCAGCAGAAACTGGAACAAACACCCGTGGGGACCGGCGCTCAACAACTGAACCCCCAGAGCGACCGGCGGACGACCCAGCTGAACTCTCCACACAGAGCTCGGCCCCTGGCGTGCTGAAGATTTTTGGAGATGAAATCTGTGCTGGTGCCAACTACAAGAGCGTCCTGGCCACGCCACGGTCCAGTGCGCAGGAACTGGTCAAAGAGGCACTCGAGCGTTACTCACTCAACAAGGATGCTGCCCACTCTTATGTCCTGTGCGACGTTATCGGACGCTTGGAGGGGGGAGGTGGGATTGGAGGAGGCGGGTGGCGGACTGAATGCTTGCGTGCGCTGGGGGACAATGAAAAGCCGCTGTTGCTCCAAGAGCTGTGGAAGCCCCGAGAAGGACACGCTCGCAGATTTGAGCTGCGCAGGAGAGCAGAGGTGGAGGAACTCAACGCCAAGGAGAAGGATACCATCACTGCTGGTGAGCACACACACAAACAAAGGCACATAAACACAAACTGACACACTCACGCTTGTAGATAGACAGGTACACACATACACAGACACACATACACACACAGCAGCTGGTCTAATTCCCTTCCTTTCCTAACATGTCAAACTCAGCAGAAAAGCACAGCTCGTTAGCTCCTCTGCAGTGAGGGTGTTTGTGTGGAGGTGTGTGTGTGTGTGTGTGTGTGTGTGTGTGTGTGTGTGTGTGTGTGTGTGTGTGTGTGTGTGTGTGTGTGTGTGTGAAGATGCAGAATAGGAGTTGTCAGTGATAATCCTGTAGAGAAGATATTATTTCTGTGTGATTGCCAGTGTTTGTTTTATATGTAGCTGCTGTCCTGTGAAGACAGTGTTTCATCTGGGTTTCTTTTAGAGACACACACTCACGTGCAGTTGAGCACTTAAAGAGACACACACACACACACACACACACACACACACACACACACACAAACACAAAGGCTCACACACAGACAGTGCAGTAGAAATGCATGGACAGCTGGTCGATTGATTGAGTGAAAGCTGAATCCTTTGCAGCCAGAGGTGTGGATGGGTGTGGGCTCTCTGGTGTTTTTATGAATGACACATTCCTACTACAGTGAGGAGATATCGTCTTCATACCAAAGTACCTGCACATAACTGTACTGGCTCACGCCTGAACTGTGTATTCTCAAATGATATTGCAGTTTCCGTGAGAGATTGTCTCTGCTTTGTGGATCAATAGTTAATGTGTAAACAAATTGGACAAAAAACAGGAAAACATCTGTCGTGGCCTTACATCTGCATTGCAGTAATAGGAATCTGTATCTACATGAATGTGTGCCTCTTTAGGAACCATGTCGTGACCTTTATGTGAAATTGGTTTACTGATTGATGAAAACTTTGCCATTTACACACACATGAACACACATATCCCACTTTGTGAACAATAGTGTGCAGTGAGATGGAGAAAGTATTTTCAGCCGCACAGAGGTTGCACTTTGCAGCAACACCAAAATTTCTCATGAGGCATGTTTAGTGGTTGCTATGTCAACTTCTGTGGTAGCCAGAGAGTCAGTCAGAAATCTCTTTTACTGTTTTTCATTGCTGTATGGTACAGCAGTAGAATTTTCAGACAGCAGAGAAGACAATATTAACCAACCTGTAAAGAGGAAAGAAAAAAAAAAACAAACCCTGAAAGGATAAGGCTGGTGGAGCTACGTGTTTTTTCACATGGTCAACGAATGCTCTCCGACTTCTCTACACTGTCTGTGTCACAAATATATAGTGTCATCACACAAACCCATTTGGAAAGCCTTTTTGGTCTGTTCCTGTGAAATTTTTAAGTTTCTGCAATTTCTTGAAACAGCTGGTAAATGTAGTTCTTGGAGAACTTTCCAAAAAGAGGTAGATTGTGAATTTGTTGGGGACTATTTTCAGCTGCAGGTTAACACACACTTTGGTATGCAGGTGAAGTATTTACAGCGGGGCGGTGTGTGACTGCAGTGTTCATTCTATTTTTTTTTTTTTTTACAACATTGGACGGCACAGAGGAATGCACAATACCAGGCTCTAGCTACACAGAAAATATTGGTTGGATCAGTTCATTGTTGGTTTTGGTATTTTAATTGGATTTGTTTAGAAGAAAAACAGATTATGACCAGCCTTCCATCCATTTCATTAAAAATATTCTACTTTACTGTGCTTAAAAACATTGCAAATACAATTTCACAGCTTATACCTTTCTGTTTAGTATCTGAAAATATTAACAAAATATAATCACAGCACAGCATGCCTTCTGGGATAAAACTGCTTTATTGAGTTAACTAATACATATTAATATACACATTTTCATTTTCACACTAACCCTTTCTCTATTGTGTTATAGTGTTTACAAAGCTCACATACCCTGGAGTCTCCTTTCTCTCTTTTCTGTCTCTAACTTGTCCTTTTTCCTCCCCTTGGTTTATGTGTGAGCGTGCATGCGCATGTGTGATTTGTGTGTGTTCTCACAAATATTTTTTATTACGAGATAGCACTTTAAAGGTACCATAGGATTTTCATGAAGTACACGAACACATCACAGCCAAGTTAATAGTATTATCATCTATAACTGATACATTCTACATCGCCAAATCTGCTGGTTTCTGTCCCACCTGCCGGCTCACTGGGAAAAAATGTCAAAATCAAAGACAAAAACACCTGAATTGACTCACATACAAACACAAAGAAGACCAATTATTACTGTTATTAATTTGACGGTGATATGTTAGGAGGAAAATCCTGTACCTCACACCTTTAACCGTGTATCTCTCTTTACCAACTGGTGATGTGACTCACTTGAAACACCACAGACCCTATTTGCTCCACAGTGCATGCATGTCTTGTGGTGTGCGGATGGTGTGTGTGTTTATGGGGGTTATTCTGTGCTTGGTGTTTTGGTGAGGGGGTGTTTTCTCAGTCTCCCCCCCGCTTTCCTAATCCCACCTACCCTGCTGTAGGGCCCAAAACCCCCCAATTCCTGGCGGCTCTAATGGGTCGGTCTGGGCTTGGCAAACACAGGAGCTCCCCCCTACGGTCTGGTCGAGTGGTACAGTCCAGCTCTAAAGGTGGGGACTGGCCTCAGGTAGGGTGGATGTCAGTCATTACCATGGAGACCACCTTTACCTGCGTTGTCACCAGCGCCACTCCCATTGCCAGTGATTCAGACAGTGTGAGTGTATGTGTGTAAAAGTGTATGAGCCATCGCATGGCCTCAAAATCCTCAAATAGAAATCATGAGGAGCTGCTGAGTTCACCTTTCATCAGGCTCACTGTTGTCAGCCACATGTGCTGCTCCATCCAGCACCATTTACTTCATCTGACTGGTTTTACTCAGTTTCCACTCTGTTCACACATGACTGTGCCTGAGAAGCTACTTTATCCAGATGTCACTCATCAGTCAAACATACATGCTAACAATGCATGCCACGTTTAGGTCACTTTCTTCTTATTTTCTTTTCTTCTGTGTCCTCAACTCCTCTTTCCCTGCTCCACCTCTTCTTTTTGCTCCTTATTATTCTCCACCCGTTCTCCCTCTTGCCCTTCTTTCTCCCTCCTTGTTCTCTTGCTTGCTATTCCTCTCTGCCTCCCTGTAGATATTAATGCCCAAGCTCGTAAGCTCCAGAGGAACAGGGCGAAGGGGACACTGACCCTGCCCCGGTCCAGCAACTCATCCTTCTGCCGCAGCCTCAGTGAAACCAGCCTCAACCAGGTGGGGCCTCCCTTTGAAGCCTAGTCAGGATGATTGATTGTTATTATTCGTGAGACTGTTATCAGCCTGGCTTAAATCCCAAATGCTTGTGTGTTTCTGTGTGTATGTGTGTGCATGTGTTTTCAGCTGGGAGTAGGAGAGGAGCCCAAACGTTATTACTCCACTCTGCCAGGGCCCTTAAGGGGCAGAGAACGTGAAGTGGCCTCGAGCGGCCGGAGGAAAGAGGAGGGGAGTCAGGGAGGAGGAGGGGTGAGGCACTCTCTGTACCAGTCGCCACATCTCCTGCTGCTGCAGGGATACAATCGGCAGGTGAAGATAGTAAAGAGGTTCATGTGTTTTGTTCCAGACATGTCTGATCACATTGTGACAGCACTTACGTTGTGTGTTGAAGGACTGCCTGGTGTACCTGCTGAACAGAGAGCAGCATACAGTTGGTCAGGAGACTCCATCAGCTCGCCCCAACATCTGCCTGTTTTCTCCTGACATCCTGCCCCTCCACTGCCGCTTGCGCAGAGTGCCCGCACCCCGTCGGCATGCCAACAACAACAAGGGTGAAGAGCTGGCGGAGAGTCAGCGGTTCTGTGTTGCCGTTGAGCCTGTGCTCCACGCCACAGTTCTGGTGAACTTTTCCCGCTGCGAGCGCTCCACCACGCTGCGACATGGTGACCTCCTCTCCTTCGGAGCGCATTACATCTTCCTGTACAAAGACCCCACGGGCGCTAAGCCTCTGCCTGCTCAGACTTTGGCACGCCTTCGCACCCTGGGGCAGCTTTACGATGCAGGGGTGGAGGAAGGAGAGGGCGGGGCTCAGACTTGTAAAATGTGTGGTACTGTGCTGAAGGACAGAGCAGCGCAGGTATCGAGTGTTCCAGCAGTCAGACGCAGCTTCAAACCTCACCTGGTGAAGCCCCGCAGCGGGGGGACAACAGCAGGAGGACCCCTTAGTTTGTCAGGAGGGGAAGGAGGTGGAGGAGGTGGAGGAGGAGGAAGAGGAGGAGGAGGAGGAGGTCAGAAGAGGAGGTTACAGCTGGAGTTTGACCAGGCTCATGAAGACCAGCTGTTGAACAGAATCGTATCCCTCATAGAACCTGGAGGTGTGTGTTCTGATGTACATATAGTAGAGAAAATAAAACTTCAGACTTAACTCAATGAAGTATTCTTAATCTCTGTTGATGTACTGCTGCAATTAAAGGCTCATTTTACCCAAATTACAAAAATCATCTCTAGTAGTACCAGGTTTTACTGGCCTAATTTTTTAGATCGGTGTATGACATTTCTTTTACCACAGCAGTACAGAGGAGGTGCATGGAATCTCATTTCTGGTGCTCAAAGCGTTGAAAAATTATATTTTTAAATGCGTTTATTATTACAACAGTTGAAATTTAGGCCAGAAACATGAGCTACAGAACCACAAATTGAGTTCTGGAATGAGGCTGTCAATAAAATACACAGGTGCAGTTCATCATGCAGAGATTTGGGCGCAGTCACCCTGTAGTATTGAAACCAAAAAAAAAAAGCAAAAATGGTCAACAGAGCATTAATCAGTGTCTCCTTCCTGACAGTAATAGTCCCATTTCATCAATCAATTTTCCTTCTGTTGTCAAAGGTCATAGATATCAGGTGAATATATAATAAATCCATGGAAAAATGAATGAAAATTTCCCCAGCAACATTTCTTTCCAGTATCAGTGTCCCTGTTACCCTGGATAACCCACAGCCCTCTCTGTCAGCTGTTTTACTCTATTTCTCAGCTAGAAGGTAGTTCCAGTGAAACTTGTTAATTTAAAAACTGGGATGAACCGATGCTTCAAATCTGTGTCTTCCTTTTAGGAGACGACCATAAGCTGACACCAGCCTACCTCCTGTGTCTGTGCATACAACACTCTGCCTCAACCTTCCCACCTGGGAGTTTTGGAAAACTGCTCCTCAAGATCGTTCGGCGAATCCAGACCATTGCATGGGTGAGTCTCTGCTGTCTGTCTCTCTCTTTGTCTTTCTGTCTCTGTGGCACTTTGGTTTCTGATTAAGAAGACCTCATGTGGAGAGAAACCAGTCAGCCATGTCAGGTCAGGTGAATAGTTAAACAGGGTTGCATTTCACATGTATTGTACTGTCGTACTGACATGCAGACACACAGCATTCTCCTCGAACTATACTATGAATTTTTAGTTTGGGGAATTTGAACTTTTTCAGGCTCAACTGACCAAACCATCTTGCTTAATCGCCTTGAGAAGTGGGTCAGCATCTCTGTTTCTGCCCTTCTTTGGTTCAGCTTCCGCTGCTCATCTTACATGTGGCGTGCCTGTAAACTGTATAAAGCCACAATGCTCAGTTTTAGTGTTATCTGGCAGATTCTGACACAATCTCGACCCGCATGTAGTTTTGTGAGTCGACAGTAGTAGTATATGGGATTCTCTTTATAAAATCATGTTCCTGCTCTTTCTCCTTTAGGGTGTTTTATTTTCTAAACGTATACAATTTATATTATTGGTAGTGGTCTCTGTTTCAGATCAGGTTAGTGTATATTGGTATATTATATGGTATATTCAGGCCAATAGGGCGTTGGGTATTTATCAACGTGCGTCACTGTGAGCATGCAAGGTTTTGTAAATATGATAGTGGTATTTCGTGCTGCAGGTTAGTGATAGCGTCATGAAGTGTGCTTCTCCTACGCACATCTTAAAAGTTTAATGAAGACCTAAATGCAGTGTGTGCGTGCGTGTGTGTGTGCCTTTCAGGAGAAGACAAAGGAGCTGGCTCAGAAGCAAGCTCAGCAGTGAGTATTGTTTTCCAACTTGTGTTAGACAGAAAGAGAGCATGTGTGCTCATGTTCCATTTTTGCACCATGTGCGTCGGTGTGTTCAAGTGTGTCAGTATGTCTACCTCACTGCGTTTAACCCTCCGCTGTGTTTGTGTGTGTGTCCATGTAGCCAGGACCCGGCCTCCCTGTCTCTGCTCAGTATCTCAGACTTGGTCCCAGACCTGCAGACCATCTTCTTCTGGATGTCCAACTCCATCGAGATCCTCTACTTTATACAGCAAAGAGCACCAGCATACACACACACCATGGAGACACTGCAAGGTACACACACAAACGCACACAGTGTGAATGATGAACGTGGAAACAACTTGGCTGAAGAGTCATTACTCACAGTGCCATGCAGTGGACACTGATACAGCTACAACACTCCCTCTCTCTCACTATATATCTCTTAAGTATGTGTGTTTCTCTGTCATCTGTGTGTAGGGTCAAAGGAGTCGTTGCTATCGGCGACCATATCAGCCAATGAGGAGTCAATGACCATCTTGGAAGAAGTGATCATGTACACTTTCCAGCAATGTGTCTACTATATCACCAAGGTAATCCGTCACCATGGCAACAATGCCATCTTCTTAAAGATCACAACAGTTTTTTAATCTTGTTTTTAGGTTACCTTAATAATAATAATAACAGACTGTCATTCACACAGAAGACCTGGCTGAGTTGTCACACACACACACACAGTTTATGACTACATGTTGTAATAATATGATTAAATTCGATGTTATTCTGCAGTTTCAGGTCACTTTAATCATCACACATATCTTTGTGGGTGTGTGTGCGCCTCTGTGGCTGTACGTATGTGTGTATGTGTCTGTCTGTCTGTCTCCAGGCTCTTTATGTAGTGTTACCAGGTTTGTTAGACTGTAATCCATTCCCAGTCGACAGCTCTGAACCCTGCTGGAAAGGAGGTGTAGGGTTTCCCGAACCTGTACGCAGGGTCCTGCAGGTAAACACACGTCTTGTTTTGTACTGTATTGTAATGCATTTAGGGCTAATAATTAAACAATTACTTGCTTAATAAGTTATTCAACTGATATATAATTAATTGACTGCAAGTTTGGTAATTGATTCATTTTTAAGTAATTCATCAAGGAAATATGCCAAACATTTTCTGGTTAACATGAGTATTTATTGCTGATCTCAGGACTGTATTTTGGACAAAATGAATCTGAAGACATCACTTTGGGATATAGTGACAGGATTTTAATACAATTTTTGTTTATTAGAAAGTTCACAGTAAAAATGTAATGATTAGTCATAAAATAATCAATAAGTTGTTCTATAAAGATGTTCTATAACTGAAGAGAATCAGGCATGTATTACAGAATTTAGGAAAGATAATTTTAAGAATAAAATAACCTTTAACAACATTAGAATGCATTCAAACTTTTTTCTAGGTTGAATTTCTGAAAACATAAACATTTATTAAATTTGAATTCTAAGATCAATCTCAGGACTGTTTTATCATGGTTAAGTTAAAGAGAAAAAGGTTTGTTGAGAATGCAGGCACAAGCATTAGCAGACATAATCTTGACAGGACAAAATTACAATATTTATGGAACAAAGTGGAAAGTAACTGTTGAATAATCAGTAATGTAGAAAAGATCACTTGATGGAATCTGTGTTTCTAAACTGGGTTAATCAGAAATGCAGATTGTCTCTAAATTATAGTGCTGCACCTGAAGGTATAAACAGAGACACACTGGCAGAGTGGGCTGTTGACGCCTCTCTTTATTTTGCTTCATACAGCAAGAAATTTTGTCTCATATAAGGTGACGAATATCTGCAGTGGTCAGGACAGCCAGACTCTTTGTTTCTTTGCCACATTGTTTTCCTATCATGAAACCATGTGTTCAGACTTATCACTTGTCTCACGGTAACTGATGAAAATAGATTTAAAATGCATTCTATGAGTATTCAATTGAACCTTTCTGAAATTTTCTTAACTGCTAATGGCAGTCAGTGCTTATCTATATATATATGTGTGTGTGTGTGTGTATGTGTGCAGGTGTTTCAAAATGCCCAGGAGCTTTTGCAGGGCTACCAGGTCCACCCGGAGATCCAGGCTCAGATGTTTGCTTACCTCTTCTTCTTCTCCAATGTGTCGCTGTTTAACCAGCTAATGGACAAAGGTAGGGCAAAAAAAAGCACACACAATCACACTTTTCTTCCATTAGGCCTCCCCCAGGATTTGTACAGTTGTTAGTTATGTGACAGAGAGAGAGAGAGAGAGATGGTGTGTCCTTGTGTCCTTGTCAGCATTTTGACAGAGACTAACCCAGATTTGTCCTCAATGCCCTTCTCCTATCTGCATTCTGTCCCCCCCCCCCCCCCCCCCCCCCCCTCTTACTCCTCCTCCTCCTTCTTGCCTTCCTTCCTTCCATCTGGCCATCAGGGGGTGAGACAAAGAAGAGGAGAGGTAGGATTGGATGGGGAGAGACAGGAGATAGAAGGGGAGGGGGTGAAAAGGGCAGAGTGAAGGGTAAAGGGCTGGAAGGCCATTCAGTTGTTGTAATGACCTTGCTAATAGTCTATTACCTTGTCTAAATACAGAAAACGGTCATTTACCGCCAGCTATGTCTGGGTGTCCAACTACCCATCACTTCCAACCTCTCCACAGCCTCCCTTTATATCTTCAGCCACACGCACTTATACACAGTTACACACACTCACGCACATGCCATATGTCTTCATTAGCCAGTGGAGACAGGAGAGATCACATGTCTGGCAAAAGGAGAAGGAGAAATACCTTTATATTCATGCAGAGGTTATCTGCCCACCCCACCCGATCTCCACCTCTCTCTCTCTCTCCTCTCTCCCATCCCGTCTGTCTGGCTGTTTCCTTCTCTCCCTCGCTCCCCTTTTTTGTCGCTCATTGATATTTCAATGCTGATGGTGTCCATGGTAACAGTGAAGTGAGTTTGTAGCAGGTAACGCTGACGTTTGCATCGGGCCCTTTGCAACTCGCGCACTCACATTCAGCTAACGACGACACACGCACACTCATACACATAAATACACTTTTAGCCCGATATTATTTCAACTCAGGTAAAAAGACTGATCAAGAATATCAAGCTTAAGAGATGTAAAGGATGGTGCACATGCACTGCTCTGTGCTGGGATTTGCTTGATGGTGTGTATGAGTGTGTTGTGACATCTTGCACCCTGCAAACAGATTATAAGGGATAGGTCTTTGTTGTTTGGACTGCTCGTTTGACAGTGTCCAGTGGCTTTTTCTGTGTGTAAGGTGAGTGTGTTTTTGTAAACCAGCTGCTATGAAGCGTTATGACACCTTTGCTAAGAGGTTAAGTGATGTCTCGTCTGTTTGAGTGCCTCACTCATAGATTACTGTATGCCTAGACATAATCCTATTACTCTGTGCATGTGTGTGTGTGTGCATCCAAAACATATGGCAGAAAATCTGAAAGGTTATGTGTGAGCTGTCTTAATATAATGCTGCCTGCCTGAAGGTTCCTGTTATTTCTAACTTAATACTAAACCAAATTTCAAACCTAAGTACTTTTTTAGTAATGACCAAAATTTATCAGTAGCACCAATAATTATAACTGTCAAGTATTGACCTGGCATTGATTGTCTGACCAGATTCATTATCTTGTTATATCAAGTTATATATAAGTTATAATTTTATCCCCAGTTATAATTGGCCGATTAATCAATAATAAAAATAATGATTAGTTGCCTCCTTACATGAAGTAGATGACAGTTATTCTGTTTGTGTGGGTTGACAGGTTAAGCGGGAAGAGTGTTTATATTGCTTAGGGCTGGTTGTACAGTTGGAATTGTACATGGTCTATTTAAAAAAAAAAAAAAAGGTACCTAGCTGTAGTCCAGTTGTTTGTCATTGTTTGTACCAAAGCCCAGCAGAGGCCTGAGCACACTTTAGGGGGTATTTCAGAAAGCTTAAAAAGGCATTATGGCTGCAGTGAGGTAATGCACTGACAGATTGACAAACTATGGGATGCCAGCTTGACAAATGCTACGTTGAGAGTCATCGCCAGCTTAACTTACCATAAAACTTCTTTCAGTTCTTTGATGTGATACGGAGAGAGAAAGGATTAGGCAGAGTGAGGAATGCAGGCTGTGTGCTGGTTTGTTGTGCAGTAAAACACAAACCCGGTCAGCTGAGCCCCTCTGCAGTAGTCGATTTGTATTCTACGAGGAGCAGGCGGCTGGTGGCGGTTGCTATTGTTTCATTGACTTCAATATCAACTTAATTAAAAATTAATGTCTCTATTGCTGTACAATACACACAGAAACATCCATGAAACACACACAGTGTCTTTTACTCTGCCTTTCTCTCAGATGTTCAGACAACTGACTTTGGAGTAGAAATTTACTGCAGTGTGTGTGTGTGTGTTTGTAGGTCCGTCTCGAGGGTGGTTCCAGCGGTCCAAAGTGCTGCAGATTCAGGCGTGTTTGCGAATGGTCATGGAGTGGGCGAGCAGGTCCGGTCTGGGACATCTGGCTGACAAATTCTTCACCAAACTCAATAGCGCTATTTCAATACTGGCCACAGCCCCACAACAGCTCACACAGGTAACACACACACACAAACACAACTACAATCTTATACAGGATTTTTCTGTTTACGTTTGTGTTTGTGTCTCTTTTTTTGTGATAATTACACATTGCAAGCTTGCACTAATTTGTTGGCAATACCTGAAAATAAAGAGAAAAGCTTACTGTATTAAGTTTCATCAATCCAAACAATGGAGGCTATCAGTGACAAATCCTGCAGTCTTAAATTAGCAGAGAACAGGATAAGTTGATTGGCTGAAATCAATTTTCAGACGGTCAGAACAGTTGGTCATGAAGCAAAGTCACTGTGATCAGCTATTGATGGATAATGTCCCTGTACTACACAGTCAATAACAACATGCTACTGCCCTTGACTACTTAGCTGTAATACAAAAGGATCTCCCAGGGCTTCTGACTCATTTTTCCTTGAATTCTTTTCTTCTTTTGTTCCCTCTCTGCAGCTAAGTTGGCGAGCGTTGTCCAGTGAGCACCCGACTCTGAAACCAGTCCAGCTGCACAGGATTCTCACTCAGTACCAACTCACAGCAGAGATCAACCCTGTCCCAATATGGCAGCCCAGCAGCGAGGACGAGGCTTACATATACAGAACAGGTACATGTATGAATTTGTAGATGGGAGTGTGAGTGACTTTGACAAGAATTGACAAAATTAGTGGCAACACAAAGCCCTTGTGTTATATGTTTGGCCTGCAGGTACAATATATATTTGCCTGTGTCTCTGTAACTCATTTTGGACAATTATTACAGCCCAAATCAAACTGAAGGTTATCAGTCTCATTGTTAAGTGGCTGTTAAGTGACAGCTTCTTTCTGGAGGGTGCTGGTGAAGATTGAGCACAAACAATTACAGATGAATGAGAACAAGGATTGATCGCTACAATCAACGTGTTAGTTTGCACTTATGTTACACACTAACACGTAAACATAACAGTTGTGTTATGTTTACATGCACAGTATCCTGGCTTTGATTCATATCCTTGTTTTGGTCACAGATTTCTGAAACCTGGATATGGTGCGTAGATTTCAAACACATAACAGTGATACTTAAAAAACCTAATCATAACCAGGATACTAGTCTGCTTGTAAACACACTGCTAAAGCATACATTTGTGTCTTATCTAACATTTGATGTCCCAAATTTACTTAAATAGTACACTAACTTCATTTAACTATAACTAGCAGCCCCAGTTAGCTTTAAATGACTTGTAGACAGTGGATATAAAGTCATTAAGGAGTTCTGTGTGTGAAAGCTACAAAACAGAGAGAGTGAGAGGCTGATGGAGCAGCTGTACATCAATCCTGGATCAGGCCTTTAATGATGTATACATGAGTGTGTGTGTGTATGTGTGTTAACATCAGTTTGTGTGTGTTCAGTGGACCTCCTGGAGAGCTTTGAGAACCACCCTCCCATAGTGCTGCCCAGCGCCGGCTTCAGAGTGGACTTGGACAGCGAGTGTGTGGAAGACAGCATCTACAGACAGCTGCTCTACATCCGCCACTACCTTTGGGGTCTACGCACCAAGACGCAAACACACACCAGCACTCCCAGCGTGCACACGCACTCCAACGGAACCAACACAGCTGACTGGCCCGACATCCAGGTCACAGGACTCACACACACACATATACCGCATACTGTCAAATACACACACACCTAGCAGTAATCCAGGCCATGTGCCTCAGCAGCTGTGGTTGTTGAGGAGTTCCTCATAATCCCACAAATGAAAGACAAAAACCCTCTACTCCAGCCAACCCACACACACACACACATACACACTCACAGAAACCTAGACATGGTTAAATCATGGTTAATCTGATTAGTCTTTAGGCTGTCTAATTAGTGGGAACGGCTGACTAGACCATAATCCCTAGTGTTACTGCACCCTCATATGTACACATACATGCGCTCACAGAAACACATACGCATTCACAAATAAGCCAAATGATAAATTTGTCCCTAGAATGATTATACATTCAATTTTGAATTATCTCTAATTGAAGTGTTGCATCTGCGAACAAAGCTTTTTGTATACTGCAACAAAAATTCTCTACGACAGACAAAGAAAGACAACAGGAATATTTATTTTCTTTCTATTTATTTCCTTTGCATCTGTGCAACTTTAGACCTCGTACTGTCTTCTTAAGTCTTTCTGTTCCTTCACAACACAGAGGGAGCTGCTGCCTCCGGCCCACAGCAGTCCCCGCTCTGGGGGTCCCGGGGACGAGGTGATAGCAGAGTCAGGTGAGGAGAGAGGACGGGACAGACCCTCAGCTCAAACACATACTCACAGCCTCAGAAGGAACGGCACCGCTCACCACCATCGGACAGTAAACCCAGACCCATCCTGCCTCTTGACCCCTCCCAACACCCCGCTGTACCCAGAAGGAGGAGGAGGAGGAGGGCCTGGGCCAATCATAGGCCCCAATACTCAGACTAATGGCTGCACGAGCAGAACTGTGACAGAATGTAAGAAGGCCAACGGACTCATCACCAATGGACTGGAAGGTAAGCTGAATTATATACAGGAAGTGGACAAAATAATAGGAACACATGAGCAGTATAATGGAATCCCATACAGAAAGAATCTACAGCCACAGCACATTGTAAGGATCATAAAAGTAATATTTTTTTAGACCCTTTGTACTAAATCACATATGACATGGTGTTTTTGTCATTTTGTCCACCCCAAATGTGCAGCTGAAATTCTAAACCTTGCAGTTCATTACACACCATATTAGGGATTCACTGATCCATTTTTTTTTTCCAGTACCGATTCAGACACCTCACCTCAGGGTATTTACTGATACTGAGAGCCAGGATGGTACCATAGCTCTCTATGTCCCAAATTTAAATTATATCACTTCAGGGAACCCACTGAAATAATTTTTATCATCATGACTGAATGAACAGCATTAATTTAACTGTATTTAGTATTAATGAGTTACATTATGTCCACTAAAAATTAATTACACTGTTTTGGATCAATGTATCCCTACACAGTATATTATGAGTACAAAATATTCAGTATACAGAGTACATAAATTTCAGCGTTGCACATTTAATAGCATAGTCTATCGTATAGGTAAGATTGAAAGTGTAAAGTGAAAATTCCCACTGGATGGACATATAGCAGAAATGTTTACACTGTGCTAATAGATACTGCAACATTTGACATTTGCTATTCTGTGGCTCTGTATTTCTGTCAAAGATAACAAGCAAAGACATACTTTAATTAGAACTGCAGAAAATTAGTGGCATTATAAATTCACTTAAAGCTGTAGTGATGAACCCACAAAGAATTTGAGAAAGCTTTTCAGGCTCATGCATTTGGTTTAATAACACATTTTCTGTTTGATTCAGTCTGAGTGCTCTGAACAGCGTTGTTTCCAGCTGCAGGAAGCAGTTTTTTTTATAAAAAAAAAAAAAGAACTGTTAAACCCACTGTATGCTATCCTCTGGGCACTAGATGTCAGGAAAACAAATTTAGCAACTAGAGAAGAATGTTGAACATGTGTTAAACACACATCTTTTTTTCCTAGCCTGCTGCTGGAAGTCCAACCAGATCAAGAATGAGAGCTAACATTAGGTTCATCACATGTCCAGAAATATGATTACAATTAGAGATGAAGTTGCTCTCTGTCTGCAGGATGTCTAAGTAGTTAATGTTAACCGTTGTAACTTTATAAGGTAACCATACAATATGAGTTTTGTGACTATTTTGGAGTTTTTCTGTCCCCCAGTTGCCAAAAATCCACGAATGCAGCTCTAAATTTACACTGCTTCTTGGTGCAGGTTCAGTGTAGTTCTGTAGCTGAAATGCTTGAGCTAGTTGATGAGTTGTGAGCTGCCCTCACATGACAGCAGCATCTCTTGTGCTGTTTTTACCGTGCAGTGAGTGTGACATCTGCAGGCTCTCGTCAGAAACACAATTGCGCGTTAGATTAGCTCAGTAGCTGCACCTCTGCATGTGTTTCAGTATCTGTGTGTGTCTGTTCTGCACAGCAAGACCTCTTATGTTTGTCCAACCCCATAGCGAGACCCTGTGTGTATGTGTGTGTGTGTTTTTGTGGATTTGGGTGTCCGTGTCCTCTGCAGGGTGTATTAGTGGGTGTGAGTTTCCTTTCCCTGTATCCTCCCCTGGCGCCCCTCCCCTTCCTGATGACTTGTGTGTGGTGTTTGTAGTGGAACTGGACAAGGGACCCTATGGACTGGGCATGGGACTCATAGATGGCCTGGTGAGTAGACAAGTTAAAAACAGATTTTGTGTTTTGTCTTACCTGTCAGTCCAAGTTTCAATAGTGTGTTTTTGTCTTTGTGAAACACTTGGTTTACTATGTTTGCTACAAGAATAAGTAAAAAAATAAAATAAAATAAAATTATATAATTATATAATTATATATATATATAATGTAGTATCAGGCTTATACCAAGGCAACAGCTATGCTTATGCTTCTATTCATTTGTGAAAACTTTGTTTATTGTTAGATTCAGTCTCAGAGAATTAGTTGCACCTCTGCATGTGTAAAATAATTCATAATAAAATTTGATAATCGATGGATGAATTCAAGTAAAAATGCCAGTTTCTTGTTGCTTCACTACAACTATGTTTGAGGTGTTACACAGTTTAAATGGAGACATGACAGCTAAAAAGTTTCGGTTTCAGTTACCTCTACACCCACACATGCATACTGTACTCACACTAACACTTCTCCCTCTTGCAGCACACTCCTCTCAACGCTCCTGGCATTTACATCCGGACTCTGATCCCTGACGGACCTGCTGCCTCCGACGGCAGACTGAGGATCGGAGACCGCATCCTGGCAGTGAATGGGACCAGTCTGATAGGAGCAGACTACCAAAGGTACAGAGGACGTTCAGTGGTGCTGTCTCTGCCTGTAACAATGCGCTGGTGGAGATTCATGATGCTGCTGGTTGATATTGACATGAATGACAATGAGTGAGCATTCTTCTCACAATGTTAAGCATACCCATTGCTGTCAGCCTTTTAAGCCAATTGATTTCTTTGATTGATTGGTGTGAGCCCAGACAGTGATGCCTCTTCATCCATTCTCTGTCTCTGCTGAGCTTCATGTAACTAGATTCTGTTTTTTTCTCTCTCTCTGCTTCCTCCTGTGCGCTTCACGCAGCGCGGTGGATCTTATTCGTCTTGGAGGAGGTCGACTACGTTTCCTGGTAGCCAAGTCTGACCCTGAGGTTTCAGAAAAGATCAGTGCCTCCTCCTGCTGACCACCTCCATGGCCCAGCTAAGATGCATACACACTACACGAGAGGTGGGACAGTGAGACATACAGATGTGTGCACTGATGAACAGGGTACACACAAACACACACCCGTGCGTACATACGCCGCATGAAATATGAATGTGAAACCCAATGTCAGCACAGCACAAAGCCAAGCAATCGAGCTGGAGATAACGCTCCATGACTCCACTCCACAGCTGCCAGACCTGCCTCCCTCATGCTGACTCCTACAGGGTCTGTGTGACAGACAGAATCTGTAACCCACCACGACATCAAAGGAATATGCTGCAAGGAAAGTTGCCTAATTAATCAGCGTTTGAGGTGGGCGAGGTCTAACCAGCCTGTATGCAGTCTGATATGGTTTGAAAGCACAGTAGATGGTAGGGTTTTAATTTCTCATCAGCCAGCCCTTAGAGCATGTGCGTACATTGGACTTTTTCCAACTGTATTTTTGAGTAATTTGTATTAGTAATTCACACATTAAGTAGCATAGTAAAATAGCTACCCAGCTCTCAGACAAAAGGATTCTGAAACTGTTGGACACAAACTGAAAATGTACTTCACACGTGGAGACAACCTCAGTGAAAGCTGAATGTCTTACATGGTGCTTTTAGAGTGGAATGTTTTATAAACCTGTTTGTTAGCGACTCCCAAAGCATTATAACTGTCTGCTCTTAAACAGACTTAAAGCATTGTTTATGAATGTTGACTTTTGTACTGGCAGGCAGAGGAAGCAAACTCAAGAATGTTAAGACATACAACCCAGCTCTCCTTTTTCACATTTAACCTCATCATTGAACTTTACCGCCACTGGAAAAAAGATGAACTCTCGAGGCTTGACACACACACACAGCAGATGTGCAGTTGTTGTGGGACATTGTTTATTAATTACCGGATCATCAACACATCATGCTTCACTCCAGAGTTTCTGGTGCACAAGTGTGTATAAAGCAACTGTTTTCTTGTGAATATATGCTGTATGTATCTGGTTAAGATGTAAATAATTGTTTGTAATAATATTTAACATTTGGTCACATACTGTTTGGACAAAAGAGAATCTGCATTTGGGGAAATCAGTCAAGCTTTTTTTCTGAAACGTGTAAATTCTGAAACCTACTGATGGGGAAAAAAGAAACTGTATTTTCTGGAAGGAGAGAAATATAGTTGAGGTTTGTGTAAGTTCTAAATATTATTCATTTACTTTAAGTCCAGTGAATACAAAGGTTGTGCGCTGTAGAACTGCATACTACTGTTCACACAGGTGGTTAAAGGGTCACTACACCTACACCACAAAGAAATATGTATGTTGTCACTTCTAGCAATATAAAACCATTCAGATTTTGGTCCTTTTTTTGTCCAAGCTTCTGACGTATCTGTTGAAGAGATTTCTACCTTCAACAAATGCAGTGGGGATGAATGGAATTTGTTTGTGGAGTACTGAAAATTTATATAGAAAACATTCAACAGCAGTGTCCCCATTACACCGGATAATCTACCAATTTAACTATGGTTTTCATGGAGACTATTTCTTTTCATGGAAAGTCATAAAGTCATGAGGTTGAAAAGGTTGCTGATGAATTTTCAAGTAACTTAAGTATGTGAGCACAAAACAACAAAATTCCATTCATCTCCATTGTATTAGGGCGGAAGCACTTAAATCTCTGGCACATCTAAAAACCTAAAGAAAAAAACAAAACTTTGTGCATGACTAGATACAGAACTGTACTGACCCTTTAAATTAGGGATGCACCGATCCACATTTTTTCACTTCCGATCCGATCCCGTTACCTGAATTTGGATATCTGCCGATACCTATACTATTCAGATTCCAGAGCTCTCTTTGCTTTAATATTATCATTATCATTATTGTTGATTTTATATGATGCTGTAATAAATCCAGTGGTGGAACGTAACAAAGTATTTGTACTTCGTTACTGTACTTGAGTATTTTTTTACGTATCTGTACTTTACTTAAGTAAAAATAATAATGCATACTTTTGATTTTAATCCGTTACATTTTGCAGCAGTTATCTGTACTTTCTACTCCACTACATTTCGACAATTTGTGCCGTTACTCGTTACATGTTATGAACATAATTTCCTCAAAATCTTCCATGAAAAAAATAGACTGCGTTGAGGCGTTGTTTGCAATTGCCAATCAATCAGGTGGCTCTATTACCTCCAACAATGGCAGAGCGCGCGTTTGGTAGCAGCACGAGCTAGTGGACTGGCCTGATTCTGGCGAGAAGAAACGACATGCAACATCAACATGAACCCAGAGCCAACATCGGCTGAGCGTGAGCCTGAGCCCTCCAGCTCAGAATTAGACAAACATCTTTGGCCATATTTAAGCAGGTATTGTATAGTTGCTTGTGAGCAGTGACACAGGCAGAGGCATAAATTAGTATATCTATGTTCTTTATCAAAATTTGGGGGCACAGTACGTTGAGAGTGCGGCTTTGGACTTTGGACCGGCCTGAGATTGGAGGGTCGTGGGTTCAAGCCCTCGACCAAGCACAAAAAAAAACAGATACAGTGGTGGTGAAGAAGACACGTCTCCCCTGTGAATACTTTTGTGAGTAGTTTTACTTAAAAAAATACTTTAAAGTAAATTTAAAAGTTTGTACATAGTACTTTTACTTATGTAAGATTCTTGATGTAGTACTTCCACTTTCACTTGAGTAAATGTTTTGCAGGATATTTTACTTAAGTACTAAGCTTCAGTACTTCCTCCACCACTGCCTGACAATAAACTGACCCGACGGTAAACTGACCCGTCGGTAAACTGACTCGTCTGTAAATTGACCAGTCGGTAAATTGACCTGACGGTAAACTGACCTGTCGGTAAACGAACCTTTCGGTAAACAGACCCGTTAGCAGTGTTGGGAAGGATACTTTCAAAATGTATTCCGTTACAGAATACAGAGTACATGCCCAAAAAAGTAATTTGTAATGTATTCCATTACATTACTCAATCTGAGTAACGTATTCTGAATACTTGGATTACTTCCACATTGAATTGCATTTTATAAGTGTAGGAATGCGGCCATCAAATCCTGCTTATTTTAGCTGACGTTAGCTATTATGTCATACAGAGCTAGTGAGACTCCTTCAAAGGGCTAGTAAAGCAACAGTAAAGTCACACATCAACTTAGCAGGTGATACTAACATTAAATAGCAAGATGACCAGTAAAACTACAGTAGATGCCAACCTCTGGCGAATTAAGAAAAAACGAACTTACTTTAAGATGCTTCTTCAGATTGGAGGTGGAGTCTTTGGACGCTGACAGGAGGTTGTTTGCTGATAAGCAAAGGTTGCACTGCACAGTTATATTTCGTTCTCCCCCCTACTTCAATGTAAAATGCTGTTTGAATTTCCAAGACAGAAACGCATTCCTCTGTTTTGTCGGCTGCGGCTAAAGCTCTCGCTCTTGGTGCTCCTTGTCTGACTCCATTCTGACCGACTGATCAGGCAAATAGCTCGTTTTGGACATTTAGACATTTTGAGATAAAAATTTTTTTTTACTTTTTTGGTCCGATTTTGACGCGTTACTATACTATGACGTTTTTTATGACATTTTGAGGTCAAAAAAATTTTTGACTTTTTTGGTCCGATTTTGACGCCTTACTATACTATGACGTTTTTTATGACATTTTGAGGTCGAAAAATTTTTTGACTTTTTTTGCCCGATTTTGACGCCTTACTATACTATGACATTTTTTATGACATTTTGAGGTAAAAAAAATTTTTAAGTTTTTTGGTCCGATTTTGACGCCTTACTATACTATGACTGTTACGTGCCTGGATGGCCTGTGTGTTTTTTTTCTTCTCTTTCTCCTCCCCTGCCCTGCTTCACAGTGCTCCAGGTGAAGATTCAAATGGTCTGGCCTGACCAATCAGCACGCGAGGCCAACTGATAAAAGGAGGGCACAACAATGGCTCTCTCTCTTTCTCTTTTCCTCTGGTGGCATACGGCGGTTCAGTAAGTGTGGAGGTTGATTGTGGACAGGTGAGTCTGGGGGACCCTGTACATTTTTTGCAGCACACAGGAATTTCCTTGTTTAAAGACACTAGGTTATTGGTTGGTGCCACCCCCCTGTATTTTGTTTTCTTTATCTTTTTAGCTAGCTCAGCCAGGTCTTTTGTTTCCTTTGTTTTCTTAGAGTAGTTTGTAATCTAGGCCTAGTTTTATTGTAACTCTTTTGGTTTTCTTTGGCACAACCTCTGGTCCACATCTCCCCCACCTTTTCTGTTTTGTTTCAAGATCTATGTGTTGAATAAATTGACGCCTGATGCCACCGATACTGACTCTCCCTCAGTTCTTTGGTTGCTTGCTGTTACATACCTGAAACCCCTAGCTTCCACCAATTAAGGTTGTAACACAAGTGGGGGCTCGTCCGGGATGTCTTTTCCCAGAGTCAAACCAACCAAAGAATTTTGAAGAGTCCTTGTAATTTGGTATTTCAGTAATTTGTGTAAGAAGGATGTTTGACTTACAGGACTTCATTGATAATCCTTGCATCGAAAAAGTTGATTTATGTCGCAAAGATGATTTGCTTTGTATTGCAGCTCATTATGGCATCCCTGTTCAGAAAAGTAGTCTTAAAAAGGAAATAAAAAAAACAATAGTGGAAAAACTTTCTGAGTTGAAGGTTCTGGTTGTTCCTTTTAACCCTGTTTCAGCTGAGTTAGGGGAGGATGTTGTTGGTCTAAGTGTTTCCTCTCTTCCTGATGGTAAAAGAGAACGGGCTGTACATGACACACCCCGAGGTGCTAGGATTGAGAATGAAGCTGCTCCAGCTACTTTGCCTCGTTTTGACCCTTTTTCCCCAGGGTCATCTGGCTCGAGTTCAGATGCAAGGGTCAAGGTCAGAATTGCTCGTCTCCAGCTTGAAGCACAGGAAAAGGAGAGGGTACGTAGAGCAGACTATGACCTTAGACTACAAGTTCGCAAGTTGGAGATAGAGGCTGAAAAGGAGGTTAAGTTGCGCCAGCTTGAATTGGAGGCCATGAAAATTTCATCTGGGCAGATTTCACAAGGGTCTGACAATTCTGTATCTCCACTGGTCCTAACAAAGTCAAACTTTGACGTGAGTAAGAATATATCCTTGGTGCCCACATTTCGGGAGGCTGAGGTTGACTCCTATTTTACAGCATTTGAAAGGATTGCTACAGCACTAAACTGGCCTAAGGAGATGTGGCCTATCCTGCTTCATTGTAAGCTCATAGGTAAGGCACAGGAGGTTGTGTCTTCCTTGTCTTTAGCAGACAGCTTGCATTATGATGTGCTTAAGGAATCCATACTGCGTGCTTATGAGCTGGTTCCAGAGGCCTACAGACAGTGATTCAGGAACCACAGAAGGTCCAGTGGGCAAACCTTCGTTGAATTTGCACGAGAAAAGGGAATTCTATTTGATAAATGGTGTGCTTCTAGTGATGTTGGGCATGATTTTGATTCTCTTCGTCAGCTAATGCTCTTGGAAGACTTTAAGAGTTCACTGCCAGAGAAAATGGTGGTATTCTTAAATGAACAGAAGGTTAACACGTTGTCAAAAGCAGCTGTGCTGGCTGATGAATTTGTGTTGACACACAAAAATGTGTTTTTATCTTCTCGCCCAGAGAAAGTTCCTATGTCCCGTCCGGTGGGGTCTAGTTCTGGTCACCCTCCTCTTGAAAAGGTTGAAAAGGCTAGGGGTCCATCGTCACCTCCCCGTGTAGAACGTGAGTGCTTCTACTGTCATAAAAAAGGTCACGTGTATTTTATGACATTTTGAGGTAAAGAAAATTTTTAACTTTTTTGGTCCGATTTTGACGCCTTACTATACTATGACGTTTTTTATGACATTTTGAGGTAAATTTTTTTTTTGACTTTTTTGGTCCGATTTTGACGCCTTACTATACTATGACGTTTTTTATGACATTTTGAGGTTGAAAAATTTTTTGACTTTTTTTTGCCCGATTTTGACGCCTTACTATACTATGACGTTTTTTGAGGTAGAAAAATTTTTTGACTTTTTTTTGCCCGATTTTGACGCCTTACTATACTATGACGTTTTTTGAGGTCAAAAAAAATGTTGACTTTTTTTGTCCGAAAAAAACGCCATACTATACTATGACGTTTTTTATGACTTTTTGAGGTCAAAAAAATGTTTGACTTTTTTTGCCCGATTTTGACGCCTTACTATACTATGACGTTTTTTATTACATTTTGAGGACAAAAAAATTTTTGACTTTTTTTGTCCGAAAAAAACGCCATACTATACTATGACGTTTTTTATGACTTTTTGAGGTAAAAAAAAAACTTGACTTTTTTTGCCCGAAAAAAACGCCATGCTATACTATGACGTTTTTTATGACATTTTGAGGTCAAAAGATTTTTTGACTTTTCTTGCCCGAAAAAAACGCCTTACTATACTATGACGTTTTTTATGACATTTTGAGGACAAAAGATTTTTGACTTTTTTTGTCCGATTTTGATGCCTTAGTATACTATGATGTTTTTTATGACTTTTTGAGTTGAAAAAAAAGTTTGACTTTTTTTGTCCGATTTTGACGCCTTACTATACTATGACGTTTTTTATGACTTTTGAGGTCAAAAAAAATGTTGACTTTTTTTGCCCGATTTTGACGCCTTACTATACTATGACGTTTTTTATGACTTTTTGAGTTGAAAAAAAAGTTTGACTTTTTTTGCCCGATTTTGACGCCTTACTATACTATGACGTTTTTTATGACTTTTTGAGGTCAAAAAATTTTTTGACTTTTTTTGCCCGATTTTGACGCCTTACTATACTATGACGTTTTTTATGACTTTATGAGGTCAAAAAAAATGTTGACTTTTTTTGCCCGAAAAAAACGCCATACTATACTATGACGTTTTTTATGAAATTTTGAGGTAAAAAAGATTTTGACTTTTTTTGTCCGATTTTGACGCCTTAGTATACTATGACGTTTTTTATGACTTTATGAGGTCAAAAAAAATGTTGACTTTTTTTGCCCTAAAAAAACGCCATACTATACTATGACGTTTTTCATGACTTTTTGACGTCAAAAAAAATTTTGACTATTTTTGGGCCGATTTTGACGCCTTACTATACTATGACGTTTTTTATGACTTTTTGACGTCAAAAAAAATTTTGACTTTTTTTGGGCCGATTTTGACGCCTTACTATACTATGACGTTTTTTATGACTTTTTGAGGTGAAAAAAATGTTGACCTTTTTTGCCCGAAAAAGACGCCATACTATACTATGACGTTTTTTATGAAATTTTGAGGTAAAAAAGATTTTTGACGTTTTTTGTCCGATTTTGACGCCTTAGTATACTATGACGTTTTTTATGACTTTATGAGGTCAAAAAAAATGTTGACTTTTTTTGCCCGAAAAAAACGCCATACTATACTATGACGTTTTTTATGAAATTTTGAGGTAAAAAAGATTTTGACTTTTTTTGTCCGATTTTGACGCCTTAGTATACTATGACGTTTTTTATGACTTTATGAGGTCAAAAAAAATGTTGACTTTTTTTGCCCTAAAAAAACGCCATACTATACTATGACGTTTTTCATGACTTTTTGACGTCAAAAAAAATTTTGACTATTTTTGGGCCGATTTTGACGCCTTACTATACTATGACGTTTTTTATGACTTTTTGACGTCAAAAAAAATTTTGACTTTTTTTGGGCCGATTTTGACGCCTTACTATACTATGACGTTTTTTATGACTTTTTGAGGTGAAAAAAATGTTGACCTTTTTTGCCCGAAAAAGACGCCATACTATACTATGACGTTTTTTATGAAATTTTGAGGTAAAAAAGATTTTTGACGTTTTTTGTCCGATTTTGACGCCTTAGTATACTATGACGTTTTTTATGACTTTATGAGGTCAAAAAAAATTTTGACTTTTTTTGCCCGATTTTGACGCCTTACTATACTATGATGTTTTTTATGACATTATGAGGTGAAAAATTTTTTTAACGTTTTTTTGTCCGAAAAAAACGCCATACTATACTATGACGTTTTTTATGACGTTTTGAGGTCAAAAAAAATGTTGACTTTTTTTGCCCAATTTTGACGCCTTACTATACTATGACGTTTTTTATGACTTTTTGAGGTGAAATTTTTTTTTGACTTTTTTTGTCCGATTTTGACGCCTTTCTATACTATGACGTTTTTTATGACTTTATGAGGTCAAAAAAAATGTTGACTTTTTTTGCCTGAAAAAAACGCCATACTATACTATGACGTTTTTTATGACTTTTTGAGGTAAAAAAAATGTTTGAATTTTTTGGGCCGATTTTGACGCCTTACTATACTATGAGGTTCTTTTATGACTTTTTGAGATGAAAAAATTTTTTGACTTTTTTTGCTCGATTTTGACGCCTTACTATACTATGACGTTTTTTATTACATTTTGAGGTGAAAAAATTTTTTTGACTTTTTTTGCCCGAAAAAAACGCCATACTATACTATGACGTTTTTTATGACTTTTTGAGGTCAAAAAAATTTTTGACTTTTTTTGCCCGAAAAAAACGCCATACTATACTATGACGTTTTTTATGACTTTTTGAGGTAAAAAAAATTTTGACTTTTTTTGTCCGATTTTGACGCCTTAGTATACTATGACGTTTTTTATGACTTTATGAGGTCAAAAAAAATGTTGACTTTTTTTGCCCTAAAAAAACGCCATACTATACTATGACGTTTTTCATGACTTTTTGACGTCAAAAAAAATTTTGACTATTTTTGGGCCGATTTTGACGCCTTACTATACTATGACGTTTTTTATGACTTTTTGACGTCAAAAAAAATTTTGACTTTTTTTGGGCCGATTTTGACGCCTTACTATACTATGACGTTTTTTATGACTTTTTGAGGTGAAAAAAATGTTGACCTTTTTTGCCCGAAAAAGACGCCATACTATACTATGACGTTTTTTATGAAATTTTGAGGTAAAAAAGATTTTTGACGTTTTTTGTCCGATTTTGACGCCTTAGTATACTATGACGTTTTTTATGACTTTATGAGGTCAAAAAAAATTTTGACTTTTTTTGCCCGATTTTGACGCCTTACTATACTATGATGTTTTTTATGACATTATGAGGTGAAAAATTTTTTTAACGTTTTTTTGTCCGAAAAAAACGCCATACTATACTATGACGTTTTTTATGACGTTTTGAGGTCAAAAAAAATGTTGACTTTTTTTGCCCAATTTTGACGCCTTACTATACTATGACGTTTTTTATGACTTTTTGAGGTGAAATTTTTTTTTGACTTTTTTTGTCCGATTTTGACGCCTTTCTATACTATGACGTTTTTTATGACTTTATGAGGTCAAAAAAAATGTTGACTTTTTTTGCCTGAAAAAAACGCCATACTATACTATGACGTTTTTTATGACTTTTTGAGGTAAAAAAAAATTTTGACTTTTTTGGGCTGATTTTGACGCCTTACTATACTATGAGGTTCTTTTATGACTTTTTGAGATGAAAAAATTTTTTGACTTTTTTTGCTCGATTTTGACGCCTTACTATACTATGACGTTTTTTATTACATTTTGAGGTGAAAAATTTTTTTTGACTTTTTTTGCCCGAAAAAAACGCCATACTATACTATGACGTTTTTTATGACTTTTTGAGGTCAAAAAAATTTTTGACTTTTTTTGCCCGAAAAAAACGCCATACTATACTATGACGTTTTTTATGACTTTTTGAGGTAAAAAAATTTTTTGACTTTTTTTGCCCGATTTTGACGCCTTACTATACTATGACGTTTTTTATGACTTTTTGAGTTGAAAAAAAGTTTGACTTTTTTTGCCCGATTTTGACGCCATACTATACTATGACGTTTTTTATGACTTTTTGAGGTCAAAAAATTTTTTGACTTTTTTTGCCCGATTTTGACGCCTTACTATACTATGACGTTTTTTATGACTTTATGAGGTCAAAAAAAATGTTGACTTTTTTTGCCCGAAAAAAACGCCATACTATACTATGACGTTTTTTATGACGTTTTGAGGTCAAAAAAAATGTTGACTTTTTTTGCCCGATTTTGACGCCTTGCTATACTATGACGTTTTTTATGACTTTTTGAGATGAAAAAATTTTTTGACTTTTTTTGCTCGATTTTGACGCCTTGCTATACTATGACGTTTTTTATGACATTTTGAGGTGAAAAAAATTTTTGACTTTGACCCGAAAAAAACGCCATACTATACTATGACGTTTTTTATGAAATTTTGAGGTAAAAAAGATTTTTGACTTTTTTTGCCCGAAAAAAACGCCTTACTATACTATGACGTTTTTTATGACATTTTGAGGTCAAAAAATTTTTTGACTTTTTTTGCCCGAAAAAAACGCCATACTATACTATGACGTTTTTTATGACTTTTTGAGGTCAAAAAAAATTTTGACTTTTTTTGCCCGATTTTGACGCCTTACTATACTATGACGTTTTTTACGACATTTTGAGGTGAAAAAAAATTTTGACTTTTTTTGTCCGAAAAAAACGCCATACTATACTATGACGTTTTTTATGACTTTTTGAGGTCAAAAATAATTTTGACTTTTTTTGCCCAAAAAAAACGCCATACTATACTATGACGTTTTTTATGACTTTTTGAGTTCAAAAAATTTTTTGACTTTTTTTGCCCGAAAAAAACGCCATACTATACTATGACGTTTTTTATGACTTTTTGAGGTCAAAAAAAATTTTGACTTTTTTTGCCCGATTTTGACGCCTTACTATACTATGACGTTTTTTATGACTTTATGAGGTCAAAAAAAATGTTGACTTTTTTTGCCCGAAAAAAACGCCATACTATACTATGACGTTTTTTATGACGTTTTGAGGTCAAAAAAAATGTTGACTTTTTTTGCCCGATTTTGACGCCTTGCTATACTATGACGTTTTTTATGACTTTTTGAGGTGAAAAAATTTTTTGACTTTTTTTGCTCGATTTTGACGCCTTGCTATACTATGACGTTTTTTATGACATTTTGAGGTGAAAAAAATTTTTGACTTTGACCCGAAAAAAACGCCATACTATACTATGACGTTTTTTATGAAATTTTGAGGTAAAAAAGATTTTTGACTTTTTTTGCCCGAAAAAAACGCCTTACTATACTATGACGTTTTTTATGACATTTTGAGGTCAAAAATTTTTTTGACTTTTTTTGCCCGAAAAAAACGGCATACTATACTATGACGTTTTTTATGACTTTTTGAGGTCAAAAAAATTTTTGACTTTTTTTGCCCGATTTTGACGCCTTACTATACTATGACGTTTTTTACGACATTTTGAGGTGAAAAAAAATTTTGACTTTTTTTGTCCGAAAAAAACGCCATACTATACTATGACGTTTTTTATGACTTTTTGAGGTCAAAAAAAATTTTGACTTTTTTTGCCCAATTTTGACGCCTTACTATACTATGACGTTTTTTATGACTTTTTGAGGTCAAAAATAATTTTGACTTTTTTTGCCCAAAAAAAACGCCATACTATACTATGACGTTTTTTATGACTTTTTGAGTTCAAAAAATTTTTTGACTTTTTTTGCCCGAAAAAAACGGCATACTATACTATGACGTTTTTTATGACTTTTTGAGGTGAAAAAAAATTTTGACTTTTTTTGCCCGATTTTGACGCCTTACTATACTATGACGTTTTTTATGACTTTTTGACGTCAAAAAAAATTTGACTTTTTTTGCCCGATTTTGACGCCTTACTATACTATGACGTTTTTTTATGACTTTTTGAGGTCAAAAAATTTTTTGACTTTTTTTGTCCGAAAAAAACGCCATACTATACTATGACGTTTTTTATGACTTTTTGAGGTGAAAAAATATTTTGACTTTTTTTGCCCAATTTTGACGCCTTACTATACTATGACGTTTTTTATGACTTTTTAAGGTCAAAAAAAATTTGGACTTTTTTGGGCCGATTTTGACGCCTTACTATACTATGACGTTTTTTATGACTTTTTGAGGTGAAAAAAATTTTTGACTTTTTTTGCCCGATTTTGACGCCTTACTATACTATGACGGTTTTTATGACATTTTGAGGTCAAAAATTTTTTTGACTTTTTTTGCCCGAAAAAAACGCTATACTATACTATGACGTTTTTTATGACTTTTTGAGGTGAAAAAAATTTTTGACTTTTTTTGCCCGATTTTGACGCCTTACTATACTATGACGTTTTTTATGACTTTTTGAGGTCAAAAAAAATTTGGACTTTTTTTGCCCGATTTTGACGCCTTACTATACTATGACGTTTTTTATGACTTTTTGAGGTGAAAAAAATTTTTGACTTTTTTTGCCCGATTTTGACGCCTTACTATACTATGACGTTTTTTATGACTTTTTGAGGTGAAAAAATTTTTTGACTTTTTTTGCCCGATTTTGACGCCTTACTATACTATGACGTTTTTTATGACATTTTGAGGTCAAAAAAATTTTTGACTTTTTTTGCCCGAAAAAAACGCCATACTATACTATGACGTTTTTTATGACTTTTTGAGGTGAAAAAATTTTTTGACTTTTTTTGCCCAATTTTGACGCCTTACTATACTATGACGTTTTTTATGACTTTTTGACGTCAAAAAATTTTTTGACTTCTTTTGCCCGAAAAAAACGCCATACTATACTATGACGTTTTTTATGACTTTTTGAGGTCAAAAAAAATTTTGACTTTTTTTGCCCGATTTTGACGCCTTACTATACTATGACGTTTTTTATGACATTTTGAGGTCAAAAAATTTTTTGACTTTTTTTGTCCGAAAAAAACGCCATACTATACTATGACGTTTTTTATGACTTTTTGAGGTGAAAAAATATTTTGACTTTTTTTGCCCAATTTTGACGCCTTACTATACTATGACGTTTTTTATGACTTTTTGAGGTCAAAAAAAATTTGGACTTTTTTGGGCCGATTTTGATGCCTTACTATACTATGACGTTTTTTATGACTTTTTGAGGTGAAAAAAATTTTTGACTTTTTTTGCCCGATTTTGAAGCCTTACTATACTATGACGGTTTTTATGACATTTTGAGGTCAAAAAATTTTTTGACTTTTTTTGCCCGAAAAAAAACGCTATACTATACTATGACGTTTTTTATGACTTTTTGAGGTCAAAAAAAAATTTGACTTTTTTTGCCCGAAAAACACGCCATACTATACTATGACGTTTTTTATGACTTTTTGAGGTGAAAAAAATTTTTTGACTTTTTTTGCCCGATTTTGATGCCTTACTATACTATGACGTTTTTTATGACATTTTGAGGTCAAAAAATTTTTTGACTTTTTTTGCCCGAAAAAAACGCCATACTATACTATGACGTTTTTTATGACTTTTTGAGGTGAAAAAAAATTTGGACTTTTTTTGCCCGATTTTGACGCCTTACTATACTATGACGTTTTTTATGACATTTTGAGGTCAAAAAATTTTTTGACTTCTTTTGCCCGAAAAAAACGCCATACTATACTATGACGTTTTTTATGACTTTTTGAGGTCAAAAAAAATTTTGACTTTTTTTGCCCGATTTTACGCCTTACTATACTATGATGTTTTTTATGACTTTTTGAGGTCAAAAAAAAATTTGGACTTTTTTGGGCCGATTTTGACGCCTTACTATACTATGACGTTTTTTATGACTTTTTGAGGTGAAAAAAATTTTTGACTTTTTTTGCCCGATTTTGACGCCTTACTATACTATGACCGTTTTTATGACATTTTGAGGTCAAAAAATTTTTTGACTTTTTTTGCCCGAAAAAAACGCTATACTATACTATGACGTTTTTTATGACTTTTTGAGGTCAAAAAAAATTGGAACTTTTTTGGGCCGATTTTGACACCATACTATACTATGACGTTTTTTATGACTTTTTGAGGTCAAAAAAAATTTTGACTTTTTTTGCCCAAAAAAAACGCCATACTATACTATGACGTTTTTTATGACTTTTTGAGTTCAAAAATTTTTTTGACTTTTTTTGCCCGAAAAAAACGCCATACTATACTATGACGTTTTTTATGACTTTTTGAGGTGAAAAAAATTTTTGACTTTTTTTGCCCGATTTTGACGCCTTACTATACTATGACGTTTTTTATGACATTTTGAGGTGAAAAAAAATTTTGACTTTTTTTGCCCGATTTTGACGCCTTACTATACTATGACATTTTTTATGACATTTTGAGGTCAAAAATTTTTTTGACTTTTTTTGCCCGAAAAAAACGCTATACTATACTATGACGTTTTTTATGACTTTTTGAGGTCAAAAAAAATTTTGACTTTTTTGGGCCGATTTTGACGCCATACTATACTATGACGTTTTTTATGACTTTTTGAGGTCAAAAAAAATTTTGACTTTTTTTGCCCAAAAAAAAAAATGCCTTACTATACTATGACGTTTTTTATGACTTTTTGAGTTCAAAAAATTTTTTGACTTTTTTTCCCCATAAAAAACGCCATACTATACTATGACGTTTTTTATGACTTTTTGAGGTGAAAAAAATTTTGGACTTTTTTTGCCCGATTTTGACGCCTTACTATACTATGACGTTTTTTATGACATTTTGAGGTCAAAAAATTTTTTGACTTTTTTTGCCCGAAAAAAACACCATACTATACTATGACGTTTTTTATGACATTTTGAGGTCAAAAAAATTTTTGAATTTTTTTGCCCGAAAAAAACGCCATACTGTACTATGACGTTTTTTATGACTTTTTGAGGTGAAAAAATTTTTTCACTTTTTTTGCCTGATTTTGACGCCTTACTATACTATGACGTTTTTTATGACATTTTGAGGTCAAAAAATTTATTGACTTTTTTTGCCCGAAAAAAACGCCATACTATACTATGACGTTTTTTATGACTTTTTGAGGTGAAAAAAATTTTTGACTTTTTTTGCCCGAAAAAAACGCCATACTATACTATGACGTTTTTTATGACTTTTTGAGGTCAAAAAAAATTTTGACTTTTTTGGGCCGATTTTGACACCTTACTATACTATGACGTTTTTTATGACTTTTTGAGGTGAAAAAAATTTTTGACTTTTTTTGCCCGAAAAAAACGCCATACTATACTATGACGTTTTTTTATGACTTTTTGAGGTCAAAAAAAATTTGGACTTTTTTGGGCCGATTTTGACGCCTTACTATACTATGACGTTTTTTATGACTTTTTGAGGTCAAAAAAATTTTTGACTTTTTTTGCCCGATTTTGACGCCTTACTATACTATGATGTTTTTTATGACTTTTTGAGGTGAAAAAAATTTTTGAATTTTTTTGCCCAAAAAAAAAAACGCCTTACTATACTATGACGTTTTTTATGACTTTTTGAGTTCAAAAAATTTTTTGACTTTTTTTCCCCATAAAAAACGCCATACTATACTATGACGTTTTTTATGACTTTTTGAGGTGAAAAAAATTTTGGACTTTTTTTGCCCGATTTTGACGCCTTACTATACTATGACGTTTTTTATGACATTTTGAGGTCAAAAAATTTTTTGACTTTTTTTGTCCGAAAAAAACGCCATACTATACTATGACGTTTTTTATGACTTTTTGAGGTCAAAAAAAATTTTGACTTTTTTTGCCCAATTTTGACGCCTTACTATACTATGACGTTTTTTATGACTTTTTGAGGTCAAAAATAATTTTGACTTTTTTTGCCCAAAAAAAAACGCCATACTATACTATGACGTTTTTTATGACTTTTTGAGTTCAAAAAATTTTTTGACTTTTTTTGCCCGAAAAAAACGGCATACTATACTATGACGTTTTTTATGACTTTTTGAGGTGAAAAAAAATTTTGACTTTTTTTGCCCAATTTTGACGCCTTACTATACTATGACGTTTTTTATGACATTTTGGGGTCAAAAAAATTTTTGACTTTTTTTGCCCGATTTTGACGCCTTACTATACTATGACGTTTTTTATGACATTTTGAGGTCAAAAAAATTTTTGACTTTTTTTGCCCGAAAAAAACGCCATACTATACTATGACGTTTTTTATGACATTTTGAGGTCAAAAAATTTTTTGACTTTTTTTGCCCGAAAAAAACGCCATAGTATACTATGACGTTTTTTATGACATTTTGAGGTCAAAAAATTTTTTGAATTTTTTTGCCCGAAAAAAACGCCATACTATACTATGACGGTTTTTATGACTTTTTGAGGTGAAAAAATTTTTTGACTTTTTTTGCCCGAAAAAAACGCCATAGTATACTATGACGTTTTTTATGACATTTTGAGGTCAAAAAATTTTTTGAATTTTTTTGCCCGAAAAAAACGCCATACTATACTATGACGGTTTTTATGACTTTTTGAGGTGAAAAAATTTTTTGACTTTTTTTGCCCGATTTTGACGCCTTACTATACTATGACATTTTTTATGACATTTTGAGGTCAAAAATTTTTTTGACTTTTTTTGCCCGAAAAAAACGCTATACTATACTATGACGTTTTTTATGACTTTTTGAGGTCAAAAAAAATTTTGACTTTTTTGGGCCGATTTTGACGCCATACTATACTATGACGTTTTTTATGACTTTTTGAGGTCAAAAAAAATTTTGACTTTTTTTGCCCAAAAAAAAAAACGCCTTACTATACTATGACGTTTTTTATGACTTTTTGAGTTCAAAAAATTTTTTGACTTTTTTTCCCCATAAAAAACGCCATACTATACTATGACGTTTTTTATGACTTTTTGAGGTGAAAAAAATTTTGGACTTTTTTTGCCCGATTTTGACGCCTTACTATACTATGACGTTTTTTATGACATTTTGAGGTCAAAAAATTTTTTGACTTTTTTTGCCCGAAAAAAACACCATACTATACTATGACGTTTTTTATGACATTTTGAGGTCAAAAAAATTTTTGAATTTTTTTGCCCGAAAAAAACGCCATACTGTACTATGACGTTTTTTATGACTTTTTGAGGTGAAAAAATTTTTTCACTTTTTTTGCCTGATTTTGACGCCTTACTATACTATGACGTTTTTTATGACATTTTGAGGTCAAAAAATTTATTGACTTTTTTTGCCCGAAAAAAACGCCATACTATACTATGACGTTTTTTATGACTTTTTGAGGTGAAAAAAATTTTTGACTTTTTTTGCCCAAAAAAAACGCCATACTATACTATGACGTTTTTTATGACTTTTTGAGGTCAAAAAATTTTGACTTTTTTTGCCCAATTTTGACGCCTTACTATACTATGACGTTTTTTATGACTTTTTGAGGTCAAAAAAAATTTGGACTTTTTTGGGCCGATTTTGACGCCTTACTATACTATGACGTTTTTTATGACTTTTTGAGGTGAAAAAAATTTTTGACTTTTTTTGCCCGATTTTGACGCCTTACTATACTATGACGTTTTTTATGACATTTTGAGGTCAAAAAATTTTTTGACTTTTTTTGCCCAAAAAAAACGCTATACTATACTATGACGTTTTTTATGACTTTTTGAGGTCAAAAAAAATTTTGACTTTTTTTGCCCGATTTTGACGCCTTACTATACTATGACGTTTTTTATGACATTTTGAGGTGAAAAAATTTTTTGACTTTTTTTGTCCGATTTTGACGCCTTACTATACTATGACGTTTTTTATGACTTTTTGAGGTCAAAAAATTTTTTGACTTTTTTTGCCCGAAAAAAACGCCATACTATACTATGACGTTTTTTATGACTTTTTGAGGTCAAAAAAAATTTGGACTTTTTTGGGCCGATTTTGACGCCTTACTATACTATGACGTTTTTTATGACTTTTTGAGGTCAAAAAAATTTTTGACTTTTTTTGCCCGATTTTGACGCCTTACTATACTATGACGTTTTTTATGACTTTTTGAGGTCAAAAAAAATTTTGACTTTTTTGGGCCGATTTTGACGCCATACTATACTATGACGTTTTTTATGACTTTTTGAGGTGAAAAAAAATTTTGACTTGTTTTGCCCAAAAAAAACGCCATACTATACTATGACGTTTTTTATGACTTTTTGAGTTCAAAAATTTTTTTGACTTTTTTTGCCCGAAAAAAACGCCATACTATACTATGACGTTTTTTATTACTTTTTGAGGTCAAAAAATTTTTTTGACTTTTTTTGCCCGATTTTGACGCCTTACTATACTATGACGTTTTTTATGACATTTTGAGGTCAAAAAAAATTTTGACTTTTTTTGCCCGATTTTGACGCCTTACTATACTATGACGTTTTTTATGACATTTTGAGGTCAAAAATTTTTTTGACTTTTTTTGCCCGAAAAAAACGCTATACTATACTATGACGTTTTTTATGACTTTTTGAGGTCAAAAAAAATTTTGACTTTTTTTGCCCGATTTTGACGCCTTACTATACTATGACGTTTTTTATGACATTTTGAGGTGAAAAAAAATTTTGACTGTTTTTGTCCGAAAAAAACGCCATACTATACTATGACGTTTTTTATGACTTTTTGAGGTCAAAAAATTTTGACTTTTTTTGCCCAATTTTGACGCCTTACTATACTATGACGTTTTTTATGACTTTTTGAGGTCAAAAAAAATTTTTTTTATGACTTTTTGAGGTCAAAAAATTTTTTGACTTTTTTTGCCCGATTTTGACGCCTTACTATACTATGACGTTTTTTATGACATTTTGAGGTGAAAAAAATTTTTGACTTTTTTTGCCCGATTTTGACGCCTTACTATACTATGACGTTTTTTATGACATTTTGAGGTCAAAAAATTTTTTGACTTCTTTTGCCCGAAAAAAAAAGCCATACTATACTATGACGTTTTTTATGACTTTTTGAGGTCAAAAAAAATTTTGACTTTTTTTGCCCGATTTTACGCCTTACTATACTATGATGTTTTTTATGACTTTTTGAGGTCAAAAAAGAAATTTGGACTTTTTTGGGCCGATTTTGACGCCTTACTATACTATGACGTTTTTTATGACATTTTGAGGTCAAAAAATTTTTTGACTTTTTTTGCCCGAAAAAAACGCCATACTATACTATGACGTTTTTTATGACATTTTGAGGTCAAAAAAATTTTTGAATTTTTTTGCCTGAAAAAAACGCCATACTATACTATGACGTTTTTTATGACTTTTTGAGGTCAAAAAAAAATTTTGACTTTTTTGGGCCGATTTTGACACCTTACTATACTATGACGTTTTTTATGACTTTTTGAGGTGAAAAAAATTTTTGACTTTTTTTGCCCGAAAAAAACGCCATACTATACTATGACGTTTTTTATGACTTTTTGAGGTCAAAAAAAATTTGGACTTTTTTGGGCCGATTTTGACGCCTTACTATACTATGACGTTTTTTATGACTTTTTGAGGTCAAAAAAATTTTTGACTTTTTTTGCCCGATTTTGACGCCTTACTATACTATGATGTTTTTTATGACTTTTTGAGGTGAAAAAAAATTTTGACTTTTTTTGCCCAAAAAAAAACGCTATACTATACTATGACGTTTTTTATGACTTTTTGAGGTCAAAAAAAATTTGGACTTTTTTGGGCCGATTTTGACGCCATACTATACTATGACGTTTTTTATGACTTTTTGAGGTCAAAAAAAATTTTGACTCGTTTTGCCCAAAAAAAACGCCATACTATACTATGACGTTTTTTATTACTTTTTGAGGTGAAAAAAATTTTTGACTTTTTTTGCCCGATTTTGACGCCTTACTATACTATGACGTTTTTTATGACATTTTGAGGTCAAAAAAAATTTTGACTTTTTTTGCCCGATTTTGACGCCTTACTATACTATGACGTTTTTTATGACATTTTGAGGTCAAAAATTTTTTTGACTTTTTTTGCCCGAAAAAAACGCTATACTATACTATGACGTTTTTTATGACTTTTTGAGGTCAAAAAAAATTTTGACTTTTTTTGCCCGATTTTGACGCCTTACTATACTATGACGTTTTTTATGACATTTTGAGGTGAAAAAAAATTTTGACTTTTTTTGTCCGAAAAAAACGCCATACTATACTATGACGTTTTTTATGACTTTTTGAGGTCAAAAAATTTTGACTTTTTTTGCCCAATTTTGACGCCTTACTATACTATGACGTTTTTTATGACTTTTTGAGGTCAAAAAAAATTTGGACTTTTTTGGGCCGATTTTGACGCCTTACTATACTATGACGTTTTTTATGACTTTTTGAGGTGAAAAAAATTTTTGACTTTTTTTGCCCAATTTTGAACCTTACTATACTATGACGTTTTTTATGACTTTTTGAGGTCAAAAAAAATTTGGACTTTTTTTGGCCGATTTTGACGCCTTACTATACTATGACGTTTTTTATGACATTTTGAGGTCAAAAAATTTTTTGACTTTTTTTGCCCGAAAAAAACGCTATACTATACTATGACGTTTTTTATGACTTTTTGAGGTCAAAAAAAATTTTGACTTTTTTTGCCCGAAAAAAACGCCATACTATACTATGACGTTTTTTATGACTTTTTGAGTTCAAAAATTTTTTTGACTTTTTTTGCCCGAAAAAAACGCCATACTATACTATGACGTTTTTTATTACTTTTTGAGGTCAAAAAATTTTTTGACTTTTTTTGCCCGATTTTGACGCCTTACTATACTATGACGTTTTTTATGACATTTTGAGGTCAAAAAAAATTTTGACTTTTTTTGCCCGATTTTGACGCCTTACTATACTATGACGTTTTTTATGACATTTTGAGGTCAAAAATTTTTTTGACTTTTTTTGCCCGAAAAAAACGCTATACTATACTATGACGTTTTTTATGACTTTTTGAGGTCAAAAAAAATTTTGACTTTTTTTGCCCGATTTTGACGCCTTACTATACTATGACGTTTTTTATGACATTTTGAGGTGAAAAAAAATTTTGACTTTTTTTGTCCGAAAAAAACGCCATACTATACTATGACGTTTTTTATGACTTTTTGAGGTCAAAAAATTTTGACTTTTTTTGCCCAATTTTGACGCCTTACTATACTATGACGTTTTTTATGACTTTTTGAGGTCAAAAAAAATTTGGACTTTTTTGGGCCGATTTTGACGCCTTACTATACTATGACGTTTTTTATGACTTTTTGAGGTGAAAAAAATTTTTGACTTTTTTTGCCCAATTTTGAACCTTACTATACTATGACGTTTTTTATGACTTTTTGAGGTCAAAAAAAATTTGGACTTTTTTTGGCCGATTTTGACGCCTTACTATACTATGACGTTTTTTATGACATTTTGAGGTCAAAAAATTTTTTGACTTTTTTTGCCCGAAAAAAACGCTATACTATACTATGACGTTTTTTATGACTTTTTGAGGTCAAAAAAAATTTTGACTTTTTTTGCCCGAAAAAAACGCCATACTATACTATGACGTTTTTTATGACTTTTTGAGGTGAAAAAAATTTTTTGACTTTTTTTGCCCGATTTTGACGCCTTACTATACTATGATGTTTTTTATGACATTTTGAGGTCAAAAAATTTTTTGACTTTTTTTGCCCGAAAAAAACGCCATACTATACTATGACGTTTTTTATGACTTTTTGAGGTGAAAAAAAATTTTGACTTTTTTTGCCCGATTTTGACGCCTTACTATACTATGACGTTTTTTATGACATTTTGAGGTCAAAAAATTTTTTGACTTCTTTTGCCCGAAAAAAACGCCATACTATACTATGACGTTTTTTATGACTTTTTGAGGTAAAAAAATTTTTTGACTTTTTTTGCCCGATTTTACGCCTTACTATACTATGATGTTTTTTATGACTTTTTGAGGTCAAAAAAAAATTTGGACTTTTTTGGGCCGATTTTGACGCCTTACTATACTATGACGTTTTTTATGACTTTTTGAGGTGAAAAAAATTTTTGACTTTTTTTGCCCGATTTTGACGCCTTACTATACTATGACGGTTTTTATGACATTTTGAGGTCAAAAATTTTTTGACTTTTTTTGCCCGAAAAAAACGCTATACTATACTATGACGTTTTTTATGACTTTTTGAGGTAAAAAAAAATTTGGACTTTTTTGGGCCGATTTTGACACCATACTATACTATGACGTTTTTTATGACTTTTTGAGGTCAAAAAAAATTTTGACTTTTTTTGCCCAAAAAAAACGCCATACTATACTATGACGTTTTTTATGACTTTTTGAGTTCAAAAATTTTTTTGACTTTTTTTGCCCGAAAAAAACGCCATACTATACTATGACGTTTTTTATTACTTTTTGAGGTCAAAAAATTTTTTGACTTTTTTTGCCCGATTTTGACGCCTTACTATACTATGACGTTTTTTATGACATTTTGAGGTCAAAAAAAATTTTGACTTTTTTTGCCCGATTTTGACGCCTTACTATACTATGACGTTTTTTATGACATTTTGAGGTCAAAAATTTTTTTGACTTTTTTTGCCCGAAAAAAACGCTATACTATACTATGACGTTTTTTATGACTTTTTGAGGTCAAAAAAAATTTGGACTTTTTTTGCCCGATTTTGACGCCTTACTATACTATGACGTTTTTTATGACATTTTGAGGTCAAAAAATTTTTTGAATTTTTTTGCCCGAAAAAAACGCCATACTATACTATGACGGTTTTTATGACTTTTTGAGGTGAAAAAATTTTTTGACTTTTTTTGCCCGATTTTGACGCCTTACTATACTATGACGTTTTTTATGACTTTTTGACGTCAAAAAAAATTTGACTTTTTTTGCCCGATTTTGACGCCTTACTATACTATGACGTTTTTTATGACTTTTTGAGGTGAAAAAATTTTTTGACTTTTTTTGCCCGAAAAAAACGCCTTACTATACTATGACGTTTTTTATGACATTTTGAGGTGAAAAAAATTTTTGACTTTTTTTGTCCGATTTTGACGCCTTACTATACTATGACGTTTTTTATGACTTTTTGAGGTCAAAAAATTTTTTGACTTTTTTTGTCCGAAAAAAACGCCATACTATACTATGACGTTTTTTATGACTTTTTGAGGTGAAAAAATATTTTGACTTTTTTTGCCCAATTTTGACGCCTTACTATACTATGACGTTTTTTATGACTTTTTAAGGTCAAAAAAAATTTGGACTTTTTTGGGCCGATTTTGACGCCTTACTATACTATGACGTTTTTTATGACTTTTTGAGGTGAAAAAATTTTTTGACTTTTTTTGCCCGATTTTGACGCCTTACTATACTATGACGGTTTTTATGACATTTTGAGGTCAAAAATTTTTTTGACTTTTTTTGCCCGAAAAAAACGCTATACTATACTATGACGTTTTTTATGACTTTTTGAGGTCAAAAAAAATTTTGACTTTTTTTGCCCGAAAAAAACGCCATACTATACTATGACGTTTTTTATGACTTTTTGAGGTGAAAAAAATTTTTGACTTTTTTTGCCCGATTTTGACGCCTTACTATACTATGACGTTTTTTATGACTTTTTGACGTCAAAAAAAATTTGGACTTTTTTTGCCCGATTTTGACGCCTTACTATACTATGACGTTTTTTATGACTTTTTGAGGTGAAAAAAATTTTTGACTTTTTTTGCCCGAAAAAAACGCCATACTATACTATGACGTTTTTTATGACTTTTTGAGGTGAAAAAATTTTTTGACTTTTTTTGCCCGATTTTGACGCCTTACTATACTATGACGTTTTTTATGACATTTTGAGGTCAAAAAAATTTTTGACTTTTTTTGCCCGAAAAAAACGCCATACTATACTATGACGTTTTTTATGACTTTTTGAGGTGAAAAAATTTTTTGACTTTTTTTGCCCAATTTTGACGCCTTACTATACTATGACGTTTTTTATGACTTTTTGACGTCAAAAAATTTTTTGACTTCTTTTGCCCGAAAAAAACGCCATACTATACTATGACGTTTTTTATGACTTTTTGAGGTCAAAAAAAATTTTGACTTTTTTTGCCCGATTTTGACGCCTTACTATACTATGACGTTTTTTATGACATTTTGAGGTCAAAAAATTTTTTGACTTTTTTTGTCCGAAAAAAACGCCATACTATACTATGACGTTTTTTATGACTTTTTGAGGTGAAAAAAATTTTTTGACTTTTTTTGCCCGATTTTGATGCCTTACTATACTATGACGTTTTTTATGACATTTTGAGGTCAAAAAAATTTTTGACTTTTTTTGCCCGAAAAAAACGCCATACTATACTATGACGTTTTTTATGACTTTTTGAGGTGAAAAAAAATTTGGACTTTTTTTGCCCGATTTTGACGCCTTACTATACTATGACGTTTTTTATGACATTTTGAGGTCAAAAAATTTTTTGACTTCTTTTGCCCGAAAAAAACGCCATACTATACTATGACGTTTTTTATGACTTTTTGAGGTCAAAAAAAATTTTGACTTTTTTTGCCCGATTTTACGCCTTACTATACTATGATGTTTTTTATGACTTTTTGAGGTCAAAAAAAAATTTGGACTTTTTTGGGCCGATTTTGACGCCTTACTATACTATGACGTTTTTTATGACTTTTTGAGGTGAAAAAAATTTTTGACTTTTTTTGCCCGATTTTGACGCCTTACTATACTATGACGTTTTTTATGACTTTTTGAGGTGAAAAAAATTTTTGACTTTTTTTGCCCGATTTTGACGCCTTACTATACTATGACGGTTTTTATGACATTTTGAGGTCAAAAAATTTTTGACTTTTTTTGCCCGAAAAAAACGCTATACTATACTATGACGTTTTTTATGACTTTTTGAGGTCAAAAAAAATTTGGACTTTTTTGGGCCGATTTTGACACCATACTATACTATGACGTTTTTTATGACTTTTTGAGGTCAAAAAAAATTTTGACTTTTTTTGCCCAAAAAAAACGCCATACTATACTATGACGTTTTTTATGACTTTTTGAGTTCAAAAATTTTTTTGACTTTTTTTGCCCGAAAAAAACGCCATACTATACTATGACGTTTTTTATTACTTTTTGAGGTCAAAAAATTTTTTGACTTTTTTTGCCCGATTTTGACGCCTTACTATACTATGACGTTTTTTATGACATTTTGAGGTCAAAAAAAATTTTGACTTTTTTTGCCCGATTTTGACGCCTTACTATACTATGACGTTTTTTATGACATTTTGAGGTCAAAAATTTTTTTGACTTTTTTTGCCCGAAAAAAACGCTATACTATACTATGACGTTTTTTATGACTTTTTGAGGTCAAAAAAAATTTGGACTTTTTTTGCCCGATTTTGACGCCTTACTATACTATGACGTTTTTTATGACATTTTGAGGTCAAAAAATTTTTTGAATTTTTTTGCCCGAAAAAAACGCCATACTATACTATGACGGTTTTTATGACTTTTTGAGGTGAAAAAATTTTTTGACTTTTTTTGCCCGATTTTGACGCCTTACTATACTATGACGTTTTTTATGACTTTTTGACGTCAAAAAAAATTTGACTTTTTTTGCCCGATTTTGACGCCTTACTATACTATGACGTTTTTTATGACTTTTTGAGGTGAAAAAATTTTTGACTTTTTTTGCCCAAAAAAAAACGCCATACTATACTATGACGTTTTTTATGACTTTTTGAGTTCAAAAATTTTTTTGACTTTTTTTGCCCGAAAAAAACGCCATACTATACTATGACGTTTTTTATTACTTTTTGAGGTCAAAAAATTTTTTGACTTTTTTTGCCCGATTTTGACGCCTTACTATACTATGACGTTTTTTATGACATTTTGAGGTCAAAAAAAATTTTGACTTTTTTTGCCCGATTTTGACGCCTTACTATACTATGACGTTTTTTATGACATTTTGAGGTCAAAAATTTTTTTGACTTTTTTTGCCCGAAAAAAACGCTATACTATACTATGACGTTTTTTATGACTTTTTGAGGTCAAAAAAAATTTTGACTTTTTTTGCCCGATTTTGACGCCTTACTATACTATGACGTTTTTTATGACATTTTGAGGTGAAAAAAAATTTTGACTTTTTTTGTCCGAAAAAAACGCCATACTATACTATGACGTTTTTTATGACTTTTTGAGGTCAAAAAATTTTGACTTTTTTTGCCCAATTTTGACGCCTTACTATACTATGACGTTTTTTATGACTTTTTGAGGTCAAAAAAAATTTGGACTTTTTTGGGCCGATTTTGACGCCTTACTATACTATGACGTTTTTTATGACTTTTTGAGGTGAAAAAAATTTTTGACTTTTTTTGCCCAATTTTGAACCTTACTATACTATGACGTTTTTTATGACTTTTTGAGGTCAAAAAAAATTTGGACTTTTTTTGGCCGATTTTGACGCCTTACTATACTATGACGTTTTTTATGACATTTTGAGGTCAAAAAATTTTTTGACTTTTTTTGCCCGAAAAAAACGCTATACTATACTATGACGTTTTTTATGACTTTTTGAGGTCAAAAAAAATTTTGACTTTTTTTGCCCGAAAAAAACGCCATACTATACTATGACGTTTTTTATGACTTTTTGAGGTGAAAAAAATTTTTTGACTTTTTTTGCCCGATTTTGACGCCTTACTATACTATGATGTTTTTTATGACATTTTGAGGTCAAAAAATTTTTTGACTTTTTTTGCCCGAAAAAAACGCCATACTATACTATGACGTTTTTTATGACTTTTTGAGGTGAAAAAAAATTTTGACTTTTTTTGCCCGATTTTGACGCCTTACTATACTATGACGTTTTTTATGACATTTTGAGGTCAAAAAATTTTTTGACTTCTTTTGCCCGAAAAAAACGCCATACTATACTATGACGTTTTTTATGACTTTTTGAGGTAAAAAAATTTTTTGACTTTTTTTGCCCGATTTTACGCCTTACTATACTATGATGTTTTTTATGACTTTTTGAGGTCAAAAAAAAATTTGGACTTTTTTGGGCCGATTTTGACGCCTTACTATACTATGACGTTTTTTATGACTTTTTGAGGTGAAAAAAATTTTTGACTTTTTTTGCCCGATTTTGACGCCTTACTATACTATGACGGTTTTTATGACATTTTGAGGTCAAAAAATTTTTGACTTTTTTTGCCCGAAAAAAACGCTATACTATACTATGACGTTTTTTATGACTTTTTGAGGTCAAAAAAAATTTGGACTTTTTTGGGCCGATTTTGACACCATACTATACTATGACGTTTTTTATGACTTTTTGAGGTCAAAAAAAATTTTGACTTTTTTTGCCTGAAAAAAACGCCATACTATACTATGACGTTTTTTATGACTTTTTGAGGTCAAAAAAAATTTTGACTTTTTTGGGCCGATTTTGACACCTTACTATACTATGACGTTTTTTATGACTTTTTGAGGTGAAAAAAATTTTTGACTTTTTTTGCCCGAAAAAAACGCCATACTATACTATGACGTTTTTTTATGACTTTTTGAGGTCAAAAAAAATTTGGACTTTTTTGGGCCGATTTTGACGCCTTACTATACTATGACGTTTTTTATGACTTTTTGAGGTCAAAAAAATTTTTGACTTTTTTTGCCCGATTTTGACGCCTTACTATACTATGATGTTTTTTATGACTTTTTGAGGTGAAAAAAATTTTTGAATTTTTTTGCCCAAAAAAAACGCTATACTATACTATGACGTTTTTTATGACTTTTTGAGGTCAAAAAAAATTTGGACTTTTTTGGGCCGATTTTGACGCCATACTATACTATGACGTTTTTTATGACTTTTTGAGGTGAAAAAAAATTTTGACTTTTTTTGTCCGAAAAAAACGCCATACTATACTATGACGTTTTTTATGACTTTTTGAGGTCAAAAAATTTTGACTTTTTTTGCCCAATTTTGACGCCTTACTATACTATGACGTTTTTTATGACTTTTTGAGGTGAAAAAAAATTTTGACTTTTTTGGGCCGATTTTGACGCCTTACTATACTATGACGTTTTTTATGACTTTTTGAGGTGAAAAAAATTTTTGACTTTTTTTGCCCGATTTTGACGCCTTACTATACTATGACGTTTTTTATGACATTTTGAGGTCAAAAAATTTTTTGACTTTTTTTGCCCAAAAAAAACGCTATACTATACTATGACGTTTTTTATGACTTTTTGAGGTCAAAAAAATTTTTGACTTTTTTTGCCCGATTTTGACGCCTTACTATACTATGACGTTTTTTATGACATTTTGAGGTGAAAAAAAATTTTGACTTTTTTTGTCCGATTTTGACGCCTTACTATACTATGACGTTTTTTATGACTTTTTGAGGTCAAAAAATTTTTTGACTTTTTTTGTCCGAAAAAAACGCCATACTATACTATGACGTTTTTTATGACTTTTTGAGGTGAAATAATATTTTGACTTTTTTTGCCCAATTTTGACGCCTTACTATACTATGACGTTTTTTATGACTTTTTGAGGTCAAAAAAAATTTGGACTTTTTTGGGCCGATTTTGACGCCTTACTATACTATGACGTTTTTTATGACTTTTTGAGGTGAAAAAAATTTTTGACTTTTTTTGCCCGATTTTGACGCCTTACTATACTATGACGGTTTTTATGACATTTTGAGGTCAAAAAATTTTTTGACTTTTTTTGCCCGAAAAAAAAACGCTATACTATACTATGACGTTTTTTATGACTTTTTGAGGTCAAAAAAAATTTTGACTTTTTTTGCCCGAAAAACACGCCATACTATACTATGACGTTTTTTATGACTTTTTGAGGTGAAAAAAATTTTTTGACTTTTTTTGCCCGATTTTGATGCCTTACTATACTATGACGTTTTTTATGACATTTTGAGGTCAAAAAAATTTTTGACTTTTTTTGCCCGAAAAAAACGCCATACTATACTATGACGTTTTTTATGACTTTTTGAGGTGAAAAAAAATTTGGACTTTTTTTGCCCGATTTTGACGCCTTACTATACTATGACGTTTTTTATGACATTTTGAGGTCAAAAAATTTTTTGACTTCTTTTGCCCGAAAAAAACGCCATACTATACTATGACGTTTTTTATGACTTTTTGAGGTCAAAAAAAATTTGGACTTTTTTGGGCCGATTTTGACGCCTTACTATACTATGACGTTTTTTATGACTTTTTGAGGTGAAAAAAATTTTTGACTTTTTTTGCCCGATTTTGACGCCTTACTATACTATGACGGTTTTTATGACATTTTGAGGTCAAAAAATTTTTTGACTTTTTTTGCCCGAAAAAAACGCTATACTATACTATGACGTTTTTTATGACTTTTTGAGGTCAAAAAAAATTTGAACTTTTTTGGGCCGATTTTGACACCATACTATACTATGACGTTTTTTATGACTTTTTGAGGTCAAAAAAAATTTTGACTTTTTTTGCCCAAAAAAAACGCCATACTATACTATGACGTTTTTTATGACTTTTTGAGTTCAAAAAATTTTTTGACTTTTTTTGCCCAAAAAAAACGCCATACTATACTATGACGTTTTTTATGACTTTTTGAGGTCAAAAAATTTTGACTTTTTTGGGCCGATTTTGACGCCTTACTATACTATGACGTTTTTTATGACTTTTTGAGGTGAAAAAAATTTTTGACTTTTTTTGCCCGATTTTGACGCCTTACTATACTATGACGTTTTTTATGACATTTTGAGGTCAAAAAATTTTTTGACTTTTTTTGCCCAAAAAAAACGCTATACTATACTATGACGTTTTTTATGACTTTTTGAGGTCAAAAAAAATTTGGACTTTTTTTGCCCGATTTTGACGCCTTACTATACTATGACGTTTTTTATGACTTTTTGAGGTGAAAAAAATTTTTGACTTTTTTTGCCCGAGTTTGACGCCTTACTATACTATGACGGTTTTTATGACATTTTGAGGTCAAAAAATTTTTTGACTTTTTTTGCCCGAAAAAAACGCTATACTATACTATGACGTTTTTTATGACTTTTTGAGGTGAAAAAAAATTTGGACTTTTTTGGGCCGATTTTGACGCCATACTATACTATGACGTTTTTTATGACTTTTTGAGTTCAAAAAATTTTTTGACTTTTTTTGCCTGAAAAAAACGCCATACTATACTATGACGTTTTTTTGACTTTTTGACGTCAAAAAAATTTTTGACTTTTTTTGCCCGAAAAAAATGCCATACTATACTATGACGTTTTTTATGACTTTTTGAGGTCAAAAAAAATTTTGACTTTTTTTGCCCGATTTTGACGCCTTACTATACTATGACGTTTTTTATGACTTTTTGAGGTGAAAAAAATTTTTGACTTTTTTTTCCCGAAAAAAACACCATACTATACTATGACGTTTTTTATGACTTTTTGAGGTGAAAAAAATTTTTTTGACTCTTTTTGCCCGATTTTGACGCCTTACTATACTATGACGTTTTTTATGACATTTTGAGGTCAAAAAATTTTTTGACTTCTTTTGCCCGAAAAAAACGCCATACTATACTATGACGTTTTTTGACTTTTTGAGGTCAAAAAAAATTTTGACTTTTTTTGCCCGATTTTGACGCCTTACTATACTATGACGTTTTTTATGACATTTTGAGGTGAAAAAAATTTTTGACTTTTTTTGTCCGATTTTGACGCCTTACTATACTATGACGTTTTTTATGACTTTTTGAGGTCAAAAAATTTTTTGACTTTTTTTGTCCGAAAAAAACGCTATACTATACTATGACGTTTTTTATGACTTTTTGAGGTGAAAAAATATTTTGACTTTTTTTGCCCAATTTTGACGCCTTACTATACTATGACGTTTTTTATGACTTTTTGAGGTCAAAAAAAATTTTGACTTTTTTGGGCCGATTTTGACGCCTTACTATACTATGACGTTTTTTATGACTTTTTGAGGTGAAAAAATTTTTTGACTTTTTTTGCCCGATTTTGACGCCTTACTATACTATGACGGTTTTTATGACATTTTGAGGTCAAAAAATTTTTTGACTTTTTTTGCCCGAAAAAAACGCCATACTATACTATGACGTTTTTTATGACTTTTTGAGGTGAAAAAAAATTTTGACTTTCTTTGCCCGATTTTGACGCCTTACTATACTATGACGTTTTTTATGACATTTTGAGGTCAAAAATTTTTTTGACTTCTTTTGCCCGAAAAAAACGCCATACTATACTATGACGTTTTTTATGACTTTTTGAGGTGAAAAAAAATTTTGACTTTTTTTGCCCGATTTTGACGCCTTACTATACTATGACGTTTTTTATGACATTTTGAGGTCAAAAAAATTTTTGACTTTTTTTGTCCGATTTTGACGCCTTACTATACTATGACGTTTTTTATGACTTTTTGAGGTCAAAAAATTTTTTGACTTTTTTTGCCCGATTTTGACGCCTTACTATACTATGACGTTTTTTATGACATTTTGAGGTCAAAAAAATTTTTGACTTTTTTTGCCCGAAAAAAACGCCATACTATACTATGACGTTTTTTATGACTTTTTGAGGTGAAAAAAAATTTTGACTTTCTTTGCCCGATTTTGACGCCTTACTATACTATGACGTTTTTTATGACATTTTGAGGTCAAAAATTTTTTTGACTTCTTTTGCCCGAAAAAAACGCCATACTATACTATGACGTTTTTTATGACTTTTTGAGGTGAAAAAAAATTTTGACTTTTTTTGCCCGATTTTGACGCCTTACTATACTATGACGTTTTTTATGACATTTTGAGGTCAAAAAAATTTTTGACTTTTTTTGTCCGATTTTGACGCCTTACTATACTATGACGTTTTTTATGACTTTTTGAGGTCAAAAAATTTTTTGACTTTTTTTGTCCGAAAAAAACGCCATACTATACTATGACGTTTTTTATGACTTTTTGAGGTGAAAAAAAAATTTGACTTTTTTTGCCCAATTTTGACGCCTTACTATACTATGATGTTTTTTATGACTTTTTGAGGTCAAAAAAAAATTTGGACTTTTTTGGGCCGATTTTGACGCCTTACTATACTATGACGTTTTTTATGACTTTTTGAGGTGAAAAAATTTTTTGACTTTTTTTGCCCGATTTTGACGCCTTACTATACTATGACGGTTTTTATGACATTTTGAGGTCAAAAAATTTTTTGACTTTTTTTGCCCGAAAAAAACGCTATACTATACTATGACGTTTTTTATGACTTTTTGAGGTGAAAAAAAAGTTGGACTTTTTTGCCCGATTTTGACGCCATACTATACTATGACGTTTTTTATGACTTTTTGAGGTCAAAAAAAATTTTGACTTTTTTTGCCCAAAAAAAACGCCATACTATACTATGACGTTTTTTATGACTTTTTGAGTTCAAAAATTTTTTTGACTTTTTTTGCCCGAAAAAAACGCCATACTATACTATGACGTTTTTTATGACTTTTTGAGGTGAAAAAATTTTTTGACTCTTTTTGCCCGATTTTGACGCCTTACTATACTATGAGGTTTTTTATGACATTTTGCGGTCAAAAAAATTTTTGACTTTTTTTGCCCGAAAAAAACGCCATACTATACTATGACGTTTTTAATGACTTTTTGAGGTCAAAAAAATTTTTGACTTTTTTTGCCTGAAAAAAACGCCATACTATACTATGACGTTTTTTATGACATTTTGAGGTGAAAAAAAAATTTGACTTTTTTTGCCCGATTTTGACGCCTTACTATACTATGACGTTTTTTATGACTTTTTGAGGTGAAAAAAAATTTTGACTTTTTTTGCCCGAAAAAAACGCCATACTATACTATGACGTTTTTTATGACTTTTTGAGGTGAAAAAAATTTTTGACTTTTTTTGCCCGATTTTGACGCCTAACTATACTATGACATTTTTTTTATGACATTTTGAGGTCAAAAAATTTTTTGACTTTTTTTGCCCGAAAAAAACGCTATACTATACTATGACGTTTTTTATGACTTTTTGAGGTGAAAAAAATTTTTGACTTTTTTTGCCCGATTTTGACGCCTTACTATACTATGACGTTTTTTATGACATTTTGAGGTCAAAAAAATTTTTGACTTTTTTTGCCCGAAAAAAACGCCATACTATACTATGACGTTTTTAATGACTTTTTGAGGTCAAAAAAAATTTTGACTTTTTTTGCCTGAAAAAAACGCCATACTATACTATGACGTTTTTTATGACTTTTTGAGGTGAAAAAAAATTTTGACTTTTTTTGCCCGATTTTGACGCCTTACTATACTATGACGTTTTTTATGACATTTTGAGGTCAAAAAATTTTTTGACTTCTTTTGCCCGAAAAAAACGCCATACTATACTATGACGTTTTTTATGACTTTTTGAGGTGAAAATTTTTTTTGACTTTTTTTGCCCGAAAAAAACGCCATACTATACTATGACGTTTTTTATGACTTTTTGAGGTGAAAAAAAATTTCGACTTTTTTTGCCCGAAAAAAAGGCCTTACTATACTATGACGTTTTTTATGACATTTTGAGGTGAAAAAAATTTTTGACTTTTTTTGCCCAATTTTGACGCCTAACTATACTATGACATTTTTTTTATGACATTTTGAGGTCAAAAATTTTTTTGACTTTTTTTGTCCGAAAAAAACGCCATACTATACTATGACGTTTTTTATGACATTTTGAGGTGAAAAAAAAATTTGACTTTTTTTGCCCGATTTTGACGCCTTACTATACTATGACGTTTTTTATGACATTTTGAGGTCAAAAAAATTTTTGACTTTTTTTGCCCGAAAAAAACGCCATACTATACTATGACGTTTTTTATGACTTTTTGAGGTCAAAAAAATTTTTGACTTTTTTTGCCTGAAAAAAACGCCATACTATACTATGACGTTTTTTTATGACTTTTTGAGGTGAAAAAAAATTTTGACTTTTTTTGCCCGATTTTGACGCCTTACTATACTATGAGGTTTTTTATGACATTTTGAGGTCAAAAAAATTTTTGACTTTTTTTGCCCGAAAAAAACGCCATACTATACTATGACGTTTTTAATGACTTTTTGAGGTCAAAAAAATTTTTGACTTTTTTTGCCTGAAAAAAACGCCATACTATACTATGACGTTTTTTATGACTTTTTGAGGTGAAAAAAAATTTTGACTTTTTTTGCCCGATTTTGACGCCTTACTATACTATGAGGTTTTTTATGACATTTTGAGGTCAAAAAAATTTTTGACTTTTTTTGCCCGAAAAAAGCGCCATACTATACTATGACGTTTTTAATGACTTTTTGAGGTCAAAAAAAATTTTGACTTTTTTTGCCTGAAAAAAACGCCATACTATACTATGACGTTTTTTATGACTTTTTGAGGTGAAAAAAAATTTTGACTTTTTTTGCCCGATTTTGACGCCTTACTATACTATGACGTTTTTTATGACATTTTGAGGTCAAAAAATTTTTTGACTTCTTTTGCCCGAAAAAAACGCCATACTATACTATGACGTTTTTTATGACTTTTTGAGGTGAAAAAATTTTTTGACTTTTTTTGCCCGAAAAAAACGCCATACTATACTATGACGTTTTTTATGACTTTTTGAGGTGAAAAAAATTTTTGACTTTTTTTGCCCGAAAAAAACGCCATACTATACTATGACGTTTTTTATGACTTTTTGAGGTAAAAAAAAATTTGACTTTTTTGGGCCGATTTTGACGCCTTACTATACTATGACGTTTTTTATGACTTTTTGAGGTGAAAAAAAATTTTGACTTTTTTTGCCCGATTTTGACGCCTTACTATACTATGACGTTTTTTATGACTTTTTGAGGTGAAAAAAAATTTTGACTTTTTTTGCCCGAAAAAAACGCCATACTATACTATGATGTTTTTTATGACTTTTTGAGGTGAAAAAAAATTTTGACTTTTTTTGCCCGAAAAAAACGCCATACTATACTATGACGTTTTTTATGACTTTTTGAGGTCAAAAAAAATTTGGACTTTTTTGGGCCGATTTTGACGCCTTACTATACTATGACGTTTTTTATGACATTTTGAGGTGAAAAAAATTTTTGACTTTTTTTGCCCAATTTTGACGCCTAACTATACTATGACATTTTTTTTATGACATTTTGAGGTCAAAAATTTTTTTGACTTTTTTTGTCCGAAAAAAACGCCATACCATACTATGACGTTTTTTATGACATTTTGAGGTGAAAAAAAAATTTGACTTTTTTTGCCCGATTTTGACGCCTTACTATACTATGACGTTTTTTATGACTTTTTGAGGTGAAAAAAAATTTTGGACTTTTTTTGCCCGATTTTGACGCCTTACTATACTATGACGTTTTTTATGACATTTTGAGGTCAAAAAAATTTTTGACTTTTTTTGCCCGAAAAAAACGCCATACTATACTATGACGTTTTTTATGACTTTTTGAGGTCAAAAAAATTTTTGACTTTTTTTGCCTGAAAAAAACGCCATACTATACTATGACGTTTTTTTATGACTTTTTGAGGTGAAAAAAAATTTTGACTTTTTTTGCCCGATTTTGACGCCTTACTATACTATGAGGTTTTTTATGACATTTTGAGGTCAAAAAAATTTTTGACTTTTTTTGCCCGAAAAAAACGCCATACTATACTATGACGTTTTTAATGACTTTTTGAGGTCAAAAAAAATTTTGACTTTTTTTGCCTGAAAAAAACGCCATACTATACTATGACGTTTTTTATGACTTTTTGAGGTGAAAAAAATTTTTGACTTTTTTTGCCCGATTTTGACGCCTTACTATACTATGAGGTTTTTTATGACATTTTGAGGTCAAAAAAATTTTTGACTTTTTTTGCCCGAAAAAAACGCCATACTATACTATGACGTTTTTAATGACTTTTTGAGGTCAAAAAAAATTTTGACTTTTTTTGCCTGAAAAAAACGCCATACTATACTATGACGTTTTTTATGACTTTTTGAGGTCAAAAAAAATTTGACTTTTTTGGGCCGATTTTGACGCCTTACTATACTATGACGTGTTTTATGACTTTTTGAGGTGAAAAAAAATTTTGACTTTTTTTGCCCGATTTTGACGCCTTACTATACTATGACGTTTTTTATGACTTTTTGAGGTGAAAAAAAATTTTGACTTTTTTTGCCCGAAAAAAACGCCATACTATACTATGATGTTTTTTATGACATTTTGAGGTCGAAAAAAATTTTGACTTCTTTTGGCATTTCTTGACGCCTTACGGCCGTATGGCATTTTTTATGACATTTTGAGGTCAAAAATTTTTTTTACTTTTTTTGGCCGATTTTGACGCCTTATTATACTATGATGTTTTTTATGACATTTTGAGGTCAAAAAATTTTTTAACTTTTTTTGGCTGATTTTGACGCCTTACGGTCGTACGACGTTTTTTATGACTTTTTGAGGTCAAAAAAAATTTTGACTTTTTTTGGCCGATTTTGACGCCTTACGGCCGTATGACGTTTTTTATGACATTTTGAGGTCAAAAAAAATTGTAAATTTTTTTGACGCCTTACGGCCGTATGACGTTTTTATGACATTTTGAGGTCTTACTAAAATATGACTTTTTTGGCATTTTTTGATGCTTTAGTATACTTTGACGTGTTTTATATCATTTTGAGGTCTTACTAAAAAATGACTTTTTTGGGCATATTTTTACACCTTCAGTGGTCAGAACAGTTTTTTTTCCCCCATAAAATGCAGCATAAGCGTACCCCAGCAGCCTGTCATCGCAGCCGCAGGTGGCACAGAGTGGAACGTAGCCTTAGACTGGGATGATTCCGCACCGCTGGATTGGGTCAAACTAATATTTTGCATATTAAGGAGGGATACGAGCGGCCCCTCCTAATTTGAGCTTATTCCTGTTTCTACTGAAATGTTATTGGCTCAGCAGCTCAGTCATCAAAGTGTCAAAAGAAAACAAGAAAGACAAGCGGGGTAAATTAAGAAAGAAGCCACAGACACACACACACACACACGTAATTGCTTTTATCTGACAAAAACCACATGCAAAGAAACACACAAAGCAAAGCTTTTCCATGTTTTCATGCTACCAAATAAAGCAGAAATTGAACAGTTTTGCCAGTCTTTTTGCCTCTGTTCTCCGCACACATGGTAGTTTTAATTTTTAAATAAACAGTGTTTCAATATGTATAGTGTATGTGAGGATATGTAGCTTACTTTAGTACACTCTACTGACTGTATATTTTGTATATCATTAGATTGTTTTTATGTTGCAAATAAAATATTCATGTTAAAATCACAGTTCCACTTGCGTCCGTCGTGCGATCAGATAAAAGGCCTCTCCAAACCAAGCTCCCGGGCTGAATTTCAGAAATAAAAAGGGCAGTTTGATCTGATCAGCACAAATTAAGTATACTGGCTTTTGTAGCAGAAACATATCAAGGGTTTTCAAATTTCAAACATCCCGAGGGGCGGAAGCTCACTCATGGTTCATTTTCTTCCTGCTGTACCTAGAAGGGACATAATTCTGTGAGTAATATATTGTTGGTGTGGTATGTGAATTACCTGTATGACTTTCCTGTTATGGTGTCCCGCTTTGGTTTAGTGTAAAATAGCGTGACAGATGCTAATGCGCTAGCCCGTCAATGGGATTCTCCATATTATGTTAGCATCGAGTTAATCACTACTTATTACCACTTGTAGGTCGCGACGGAGCTTCCACCCCTCTGTACAACGGCTTTGCAAACGTTGCACGTTGCTGTCTTTCTTCGTGGTGTTTCTAGTGCAAAATATTTCCACACAGCGGATGTGCTGAAAAGTTAGTTAGCCACGGTGCTGCTCAATGCTCGCCTGCTAGCTGGCTGCAAACTGTGGAATGGACTTCCTGAACGGCGGTGTTTCATTACTCAGGGTCACATTGAGACACACCTCCGTTCAGGAAATCCATTCCACATTTTGCAGCCAGTTAACAGAGCAGCTGGCAGGGAATCACTTGTGGAGTCATTTCAGCAGACAACATTAAAGCACAGACATGGTCCATGGATCGAAATCTCTGCAGGTTGGATCAGAAATTTCCGATCGGTACCGATACTGGATTGATACCGGTACCGATAACGATACGGTACCAATACTGGATCGGATCGGCCCCATCCCTACTTTAAAGACACCCAGTTTAATAGGTCACATTTTAAAGAGTCCTTAATTCAAAGCCTCGGTAGCTGCAAGACAAAAAACCCACTCTTTATCAGTTCTGCTTGTACGTTGGTTGGCCTTCTTCCCTGACCCCAGCTCCACAGAGGTCCCCTGAGATGACCAGGATCAAAACATCAAAAGCAGTGACTCTCTGTCTGCCTGTGACCAGAATCACTTCCAGGAAGGAAGAGAAAACACCCAACAGCTGCAGATCGCAAGGCTCATCATGACATTGCTGCAAGAGGTAGTAAAACAAGGGGACTTAAGGACTGTGGGACAGTAGTTTTTAATGTTTAATGTTATTGTTGCAGTGTCTTTTTTTTTTTTAACCCGTTACTGTTTTCATTTCTAAATTCATTCTCACACACAGGTAAAAAAAAAACTTTGTCAGTGTTGTTTCTTTTTCCCCATCAGGTTAGTTTAACTCAGTTTCTATTCTATTCATTACTCTGCAGTTACACTTTATTTTTGAGCATTTGAAGGTTTGTATGACACTGAGCTCACGCATGTCTGTTCTTCTTTGGTCATTATTTATACAGTTTAAAAATTATGGTATGATGGTAAGAATAAAGACTGTTGGATAATTGCATTTTGCTGCTTTGAAACCAAATGTGACAGAGACTGGAATCATGGCCGACAACACATCACACAAGAGAGGACGTAAGAATATTTACGTCAATGAGGAATTTTAATTTGTGCTACACATTTTAACAAATCACAAAAACAGGAACATTTAAAAATACATATACTTCTCTATTTCCAGAATGTTTATGTATTGATGACAGCTGTTTTTACATATAGCAAAATATTTTTTCTATTTTTCCAAAACGAGAAAAAATACCTTCTAAATAGCTTTGTCATTTAGCAGATAGAGCAGCATACAATCATTACGCATCTTTTTTTTGTTTTTTTTCTTTTTCTAATGTGCAACAACAATCACTGAAATCTTGCGCAAATTGTGCCTGATTGCCAGCTAAAAGTGAGGCCTGTGTGAGGACATCCGGAAAAGCTAAAGGCAGAGTAAGAATGAGTGAGAAAGAATCGAGAGGGGGGAGAAAGTGCTGAAGAATATCTAATTAAGGCAGAGTCTGTGACAGGAATTGCCAACAGCTTGATGCCTCTGTAGAGACTGTTCACTGAGGAGAGGGAGAGAGGTAGATTGGGAGAAAGACAAAAAAAGGTTAAAGAATATAGCAGAAAATGAAAGCAAAAGAGCGGGGATATAAGAGTAGAAAATATGTCAAATGTACCATACGGAAATAAAGAAAAGGGACAAGAGAGCAGTTGAAGTTTGTGTGGTCGTGTTGGTCCCGCCCTTCCCCTGATAAAACTGATACAAGTCTACTAATGCAACATAATTGTCACCAATGTAGTGTTGCCGATCATGTACTGTTAAAGAAGCGCTGTGTTAACAATCTAAAAAGGTAAAGCTGTCTAAAGGTTAAAATAAAATGACAAAAAAATGTAGAAATATTTAAGGCTTTAAGGATTATTACAATAATGCTTTGCTGTGCCAAGACAAAACCGTACGCACAGGCAGTTCCATTTCTCCTTTTACCACTACAGAAACAAGAAAAAAATTAAAATAACAATCAGTTTGTCTACATTAGGTTAGCTCCACTTCAATCAAATAGTTGCCTCTTTTTTTTTTTTTTTTTGCCCTTCCCTGCTCCAGCTTCACTGCCTAATTACCCAGATCATCTTGAGTCTGAAGAGCTTCACACTGATAAACCAAACTGAGCTGAAGTGAAACGAGAACTGCAAAGGTCCTGGTTTGTTATTCCTGGATTTCCTCTCATCTCTTCTTCAAAAACAATACCCCTTTCTTTTTGTGCTTTACAGAGACAACAAGAGGAGACACCTCACATTCTGGTCTTGGCCTTAATATTGACATACTCGTTTTCTGAGAGAGACAACCTGTTTGATTTCTTCTGTCTCACTTTATTCTCTAAGGATTGCCTTACGAAGAGTACAATCGTATTCTTAACAGTCTCCCAAGTCCCATCAGCTTGGTCTGCAGATAAGTCCTCCTCTGTCTATCCACAACTGTGCTTAACTATACACAACATATCAACACTGATCATCACAGTTTATTCTGTAAATGCAGGCCACTCAAATCTCTGAAAACCCATTCCCTGGTTTTAAATCAGGCAGTGACTCTAATCAAAAGTGCAGGAGAGGTGAGTTCTTTGGCCTGAGAGTGATAATAACCGATGCATCTGATCCATCAACAAGAGGAAAGGTTGTATCTGAGATATTATCCAACATTCACATAAGTAAAAGTAGTGCTGAAATGATTTTAATATGCATAATGCTCTCATAAGCTTAATGTCCTTACTTGTTTGTGTTGTCAGTGAATGGTTGATTACATTAAAAAAGACTGTAAAGCTGAAAAAGTCCTGAAAGATTTACTTGCTTTTAAATTCATAATGTATTTGAAAGTATGCATCTATTTTTGACCAAAATATATAAGTTCCTTACAACTGAATTCCCTTCTATTGAGAGAGGCTGCCTGTAGATTTTTTGGCCATGTCGGCTGCAGTCATATCAAATGAGTATAAAAGGTGAAGCAGTTAGGGGACGATAAGGAGGCTGTCCATTGGGTACCTGGTAAGAAGGCCTGGGTTTCACTTCCTAGGGTCGTGGGTTTGTGATGTCATGGCAACGATGACAGGCTGCTGGGCAGGTGTGACTTGATGCTGAGCAGATTCAGTGCCACCCTCGTCCTCCATCTTTGGCCGCTTGGCCTGGGGTGGCTGCTCAGCTAAAGTTTCTGCACTAAACTGTCTGCTCACAAGCACTGGAGGGGAGCTGGAGGCCTGGGCAGCTAAGATCTGGAGAGGACTACTCAGGCCTGGGAGGGAAATAGAAATACAGTCTATTTATTTTTTTATTCTATTAGTATTTAGAAATACTAATACTAATACAGTCTAAACAGTACTGATTCCACTTTATAGTCATTTTGGAGGCTGCAGTTTGTGGTGCTAACAGTATTGCGTTACCCAGAAATACAATTTCTGTACAATGCGATACAATAATTTAGTCCTCCCCATTTATATCAATGAGGGTAAACTAAGTAATACAAACATCCGTCTGTATAATACAATACAGTTAGACAGCAGCACAAACTGCAGCCTCCAAAATGACCATAAAGTTAAATCAGCACCTCTTGAAAAAAGTTTCAGCTAAAACTGAACATTATAAGCTTGATGAAGGCAGGATTTATTGCAGGACTGTTGTATTAGAATGTATTAGTTTTAACTAGGTATTAGAAGAAACATATATATTTTAATCTACAGTATATAATCACTCGTGTGCAGACTGCATTTCACTTAGCGAGCATCAACAATCTATATTCATCATCGTGAATGGTCAGTGTGTTTGGCAGTGACTGATGCAATAATCTTACCAGATGCATTAGCAAGGCTGGTTGCTGTGGCAACGGCAGCAGTGGTGTGTTTGCCATTCTGAGTAACAGGACGAACAGGAAGTTGATGTAAACCTGGGGCCAGGTTCCGACCATCCCCGCCCTGCACTGCGCTGTCCACAGTCTGGATGACTCGCTCTCTGTTCAGCTGGGCTTCTGAGGGGAAAAACATTATACGTTTCAAACATGTAAGAAGCAAAATTTACTAAATGTTTACAGAGTTACACAGAGTGCACATCTGACAAAAGTCAAAGATAAGAAAGACTAAAAATCTAGTTGGATTATCTTAGTTGTCATGTTATTTATTGTGGATTATTAATGCACATCCAAAGTCCCAGTCCCTGTGGACATAAAAGACATCAAAAATACTGGTGCAGCGGTGAAACATTTGTCAGACATGAACTTTGTCTTCTGTCCCAAGCTCAACAAATAAAATCTGGCACAAAAAAGGTTCCCTTCCTAAAACGCTGCTCATTCATCCAGAGGAATGTATTACAAATGAAGGATATTTTTACTAAATCTCAACATCACAAATACTGCCTGTTTGTATACTTAATCAAATCATTGACTGACACTAACAGCAAGTTGTTAAATTTGTATATGGGCATGTTCAATCACACTAGAAACATTCAAACGCAAGAATGTTCAGTATCCCTGATCTGCAGTTTACCTCTGAGCTCACTGTTGCCCTCTGCTCCTCCAACAGAGGGGGCGCTGTAACCATTCGGAGGGTTGGAAAGCGAAGGGGCACTGGTGACCACCCGCATCATGGTGACAGAGGGCTGAGGGGGGTTCTGAAGCATGTGGATGGGCTGGACTTGGCCGCCGCCACCTGGAACCAAAGCAAGGGCTTTTCCTGGGCCTGAGGGCAGGACTGTTGGATGGGGGGGTGCAGCCATGATGACAGGCTGAGCACTAACTGGAGATCCTAGGCAGATACAGACCCAATTAACAATTTCCCCTGTTTTATAGAGTGTGCAAAAGCCTTAATTTCTATGTCTTTGAATATATTTTTGCATGTATGTGTGGTTGTGTGAATGCTCACCTGGGGCGCTCTGAGAGTACCTATACTCAGGTACAGATGCCAGTTTGTTAGCCAGCTGTTCATGGTGGTCGTGAGGGATAGGAGAGCCCTCCCTGCTCAGACATTCAGGAGTCTGTAGCCCACTGGATGGAGGAGAAAGGAGCCCCTGGTGGGTTGGGGATGCAGGGGCGCTTCTGAAGAACAAAACAAAGGGAAAGAAACAATTAGAACATGAAAATACTTCCATTAACACACAGAGCTCCTTTCACTGCCAGTAGCTTCTGCTGAATATAATGACCTAGAAATTAGACTTACTTTGTTCTATCCAATCAAATGATAGCCAGCAGCAGAAGCAGAGAGAAGGGAAGAAGAGTTAACTGAGTCAAAACCGAATAGATGGAGTATGTGTCTGACAGTCTTCTGTGTCTGTGTTTGTGCACACCCAACCATGCAGTGTCCTACATACCTAGAAGAGAGAGGTCCGAAAGGCGTCCTAAAGCAAGCCACCCCTCTTTGCCGTCTTTTCCTGAAAGCTTGCTCCACCAGCTTGCTCTCAGAGGCAGAATCCACACGCCAAAAGCTCCCTTTGCCAGGCTCATCCTGAGAACGGGCCACTTTCAGAAAGTAGCGGTTGAGTGATAGGTTGTGTCTGATTGAGTTCTGGAGGGAGGCAAAATAAATCAGCGCATTACTGGACACATAGAGCTACTAATCTGAAAGAAAACTTTCAATACATCTCCTCTGCCAGTGCCTGAAAACATTTTTTTTTACTGTGATTCTTTTTTTCTGTTTTATTCTTGATATGTAAAAGTAGTAATATCCAGTTGAAGAGAGAGAGACTCTACCTGCCAGCCCTTGTCTGCAGTGCGATAGTAGGGGTAGTGTTTGGTGATGTGGGCGTAAATGCCACTAAGAGTCAGCTGTTTGTCCGGGGCAGAAGAGATGGCCTGGACGATCAGCTGTGCATAGGAATATGGTGGCTTGGACTCATCCTGGACAAACGAGACACAAGTATTAATGAACACACATCCTCAAGCACACGCTGTATAAGAAAGTGGTTTAAAAACAGAAAATAATAATCAAGTAATCAACTTTAGGACAGTGTCACTGCTGGGTGCTCACCTTGGGGCTGTCTCCACCAGCTGACTCCCCTCGCTGCTCACCTCCCCCACTTCTCTGCTCAGCAATGTTTCTTCTCTGCTCAGAAACGGCCTTGGCAGCATATTCAGCTGCTAACTGGAGGTCAGAGGTCACGTTGCGTCCATAACGGTACCCCGATGACCCTGCCCCACGTGGACTTGCTGGACAGGAGTTAGGAACACTGGAAAAGAGAGGAAGAAGCCTGTGTTAATGGCTTAAATTGATGGTTTAAGTCCAATTCTAGAATTCAAGAGTTAATGTGACTATTTTGTTCTAGATACATAAAAGTGTTCTAGGAGAGGTTAACTTTGATAACGGATAATAAGTCAAGATTAAATTCCTGCTCAATTCCAGCAGATCTGTATCATGAATGTGCACAAGTCATCTATAGCCTCTATAATAAGTCCATTCCAAAATGTCAGAGGTCCTTTGTCACCCAGTAACAAAACCCAAATTAGTCACCAACACTTTCTAGAATCATTAACAAATCATTACACAAATATACAGAAAACTATAAAGGTATTGTGACTATGCAACGGTGTAAAAAGAAAACAAACTATAGCAAGTAAAGCTTTGCTATTTAATTCCACATTTCAACATTTTACTACTGTACGTAATATGAAATACTGAAAAAACTGAGTAATCCACAGTGAAATTATAAAAATTCTTTTTCACCCTTTTCAGTAAACCTTTATTAAACACAAATGAAGTGTCTTTTTGGTACTTCAATTGTAATTTAATTTGGAAAAGTGTAAAAAAGACTTTCTTATAAACACAAACACACAAGCTGTGTGGAAAAATAACTGCAGCTCAGATCCACTGTGTTTTAAACACATAAAGTGATCATAAAATACACAACAATTTGCAAAAATTCTCAAAAGTAAGTTAATTATTAACTAGGTTTTATCTGTTGCTGTCGAGAGATGGAACACAGGGAAAACCCAGTAACTTATTATACAACATACACCTGCTTCTGTTAGTAAAGTAAACACTGGTTTCTGGGAGAGTCAGTGTGCTTTGATTTGCCTTTGGCAACGGAGAGCCACAGATACAGAGACAGCAACACACACAGAGGGAGAGAGAGAATAAGTTTGTATTTTTTGGCTGGGGAAACTAGGCTACAGGCTCTGTTTTGAGAATGGCTCAGTAAGCTCAGTGTTGAAAAATGAATGAAGACGTACAGAGACGTCTAACAGTGCTCAGGGACTTCTTAAGTATAAAAACACAATTGTATCTGTAACTCTACACGTATGCATCATCAGAGTTATGCGTGCCTCCACGAGGGAGAAAGGGTTGTCTTTTCTTTCCCCTTCCAACAATCATTTCACCCTCTCTGCTTATGCACAGGAGCCAGCGGTACAAGTGGCTGGCAGGGGAGAGGAATGTTATTATACAGTATATGGTACTTTTAAGTTGCCAGACAGGAAAAGTGACTCTTACCACTGTGTGAAAAGACAATGTTGTTGTGCTAAGTTGGAGCACGTGCTTTTGCACAATACTCTTCCGTTGTAAGTATTGTATGTGGTTACTGTTGAGGAAGGTGACACAACAATCTGCCCGAAAAAGGCCACAGCAAAAGTAGTTCAGAGATGTATGAGTAAGCACCTTTACTCTGTTGTGTGTTTGTGTGTGTGTGTGTGTGTGTCCACGTGCGAGAGAACAGGAGCTGAGGGCTGAGTGGGAGAGGCAGGGGGCTCTGAAAAGGAAACCACGAATGGACGGAAAAAACGGCCTGCAGGCAAAACAATCTGCCCGATAGCCAATCATACGCCTCAAAGCGGCAGCCATTCCATATAAGGCAGGCGCACACAAGCTGACATTGGTGGGTATGTATGATGCAAGGACAAACACGGACCACCAGAGGGTGCACTCCACATCACCACACTCTCCAATCCCACATGCTGTATACATTTTTAGAGCCATGATTTTCAAACATGTGCTATCACAGATGATTAGAGTGCGGGTTTCCATCTCACCAGAAACAATGCAGGGGCTAATGAAAACACCTCCACCCAGAACAGGTATTTTCAGTAAAATTAACTGATATACTATGTGGCTAGGAAAAAAAACTGTAGCTCTTTAAAACCAAAGGAAACTGAGCCTCACGTATTTGCAAGTCCACACAGATGACAACATAAACATGAATACACATGCACAGATCCAAGATAATGAGAGAAGGTAACTAGCACATCTAATCTGATAGACCTAAAACACTTGTCATGTGACATGCAAAGACTCAGCGCAGTCACATCAAGTAAAAAGGTTTGTAAAAAGGTTTTCAGTTTCTAAGGATAAATTACTTATCTGATGGGAAAAGATCCCACAGTGGTGTCTTTTCATCTCACTGTTTCTATGTCCCTCCATCATTGGTATACACTTTGAACAAGTAACCTCCTAAACCTCCTTTGTTGCACAGAAAAAGACAAGCACTTACATTAATGTGTAAAATGTAATAGTGATGTCTAATTCATACATTATCAAAAGTTTGCTATCATATTAAACTTTTAAGTAGAAACTTCATTACACTGAATTCATGATGTCCAATTAATTCTTGATGATGTTTTATATATGTATTTTTTTACTTTTTATCATTTGGGTGAACTCTGTTCATTTTGTGTGTTCCTAACCTACATTTAAGCTCTATGAATTTTGCTGAATGATGTTGAGGAATTGATTGTGTAGGCCTATGGTGTTTTGACCTTTCCCATCACATCTGTTTGTCTTCCTGACTTTCTAAATCGCAAGATAATGTCATCCAACATCTTCAATTTACTATCACATAAAACAAAGAATAGCATCCTACATCCTCAAATTGGAGGAGCTAGAATGAGGGAATGTTTGGTGTTTTTTTCCTTACAAAATTACAATTAATCAATTATCACTATTATTATAAAATCGCTGCCAATGAATTTTATGTTAACAGACAAATCAAATAATCAGAACAATTAACAGTACAAATTAACAACCCACGTGTCGATCTAAACATATATCATAGGTGAGTATGTGTGTTACATGCTGTGTTTGCATTTATCAAGGTGCACCTGTTGGTGTTCATATCTCTGTGAGTATCTGTGGGTCTCTCCTTACCTGATGGTGCCTGTGGGCGAAGGCAGTGGAGAGCCAAATGCTCTGATGTGCTCTTCATGCTGCTGCACCGTGGGAATGCTGATTCTAAGAGGGGAAATGTGGGGCAGAAGCGAGCGAGGGGGAGGAGAGGACTGCTCTTGCTCTCTGTGCTCCTCGGCCTCCAGGAGTGACATAAACTGGATCTTGATGACCGTACTAGGAAAACGAAACACACACCTATAGAGAGCAGGATAGCAGGAGGGAGAGATGGGGGAAGACAAAGTGGAGACAATGTTTGATTAGCACCTTCTGTCTTATACAATGACTGACAGCTAAACCTTTCAAAAATATTGTGTAGAAGGTGTTCTGGAGCTTGTTATCATATCACATATCACACAAACGCTATCTGCTGAAGAAGATCATGTGATACTACTGAAACCTAGAGAACAGCTGCTAAATGGACCTTGTGGTGAGATTGTTTTGTCAACTGCTGTTCCCAAGGACAAGAATAAACAGTCATACTCAACATTATCATATATTTTACGCTCAGTGGGCATGAGTCTAACGTAGATCTTTTTTTATTTCGAGATATTAAATCATAATGCAACAACACATTCCCCTTAACGACAGGGGTTTGTTTATAATACAAACAATATCTATAGTCAACACCTTCCACGGACAAAAAAACTAGACTGATCTAGACTTAACACAAAACCCGCTAGCCTGGATTTCCTGCTCTCTCCTTTTCGCAGGTCTGGACAAATACCTCAATAAAAGCAAGGATAAGTCAAACGCCCAGATTAGTTCAGCCAAAACAAAACCCTTAAAAATAATTACATGTGTGAGGGCTGGGTAAATCTTTTACAATTAAACCTTAATAGTTTTCATTTTTCCCAGCAGACACAGGCAGCATCATTGTGCATTCAGAGTAGTTAAAAAAAATCTTTGTGACTGCAACCATCCCATCTGCCCACCAATAATGATTGCGTCTTTGAGGAAGAAATGGAATCCAGACTAATTCAAGGGGTGCCGAGCTACAGCCAATGTCAGGCTCAGGCCTCCATATGGAGAGGTACAAATGAAAAGAAAATATCCACACAGGCCCGCAAATGTTTCACAGTTACAGTAGTCAATGATAAAAAAAATGGAAGAAATGCTCCATCTATTCTTTTTCATTTGTCTCCTGAAAAACTGCAGCTGCCAATCTGACACTGGATCCATGAACAGACTGCTCACAGCTGTCTCTGCCTGAAGCAGACTGTCCTCAACAACTGAGTGTCTGCAGTGAGAGAGGCCTGTGGCAACTCTGGAGGAGCAACAGGGTTTCTTAGCGGAGATGGAAGAGACTGTGGACACAACAACTTCATCAGCCCCAGCTGTATGCCAGAGTAGCAAAGAAAAACCCACTGTTGAAAGAAATCCCATGACTTTTTGATTTGGGCTTGCTAAAGAGTGCAATGGAGACTCTGAGACAGAGTGGAAGAAAGTTCAGTGGCCTGATGGGGCCAAAATTAAGCTTCTTTTCAACCACGTTAATACTGCACATCACATAAAACACAGCATACCCAGCATGGAGCATTTTACTGTGTGGATGTGTCGCTGTTGAAGGCTAATTTAAAACTTGCAAATGTAGAGTCTTAATAAAATGCAGCAAAATACAAAAGCAAAATCTGCTGCAGCCTGCAAGAGAAGATTTGTTTTACAGCACAGCAATGAGCCCTAACACAAAGACAAATCTACACAAGAATAGCTTAAGAAAAACAATGTTAATGTGCTGGAGCAGCCAAGTCAGAATCCAGGCCTCAGTCCAATCCAGACTTTGAGGCAGGACCTGAAAATTGCTGCTCACTCAGGGTCCCCAGAGAAACTTGACAGAGCTGGAGTAGTTTTGCAAAGAAAACTGAAATCTCCAGATGAATCACAATGAAACAGACTAAACCACAAAGATTCAAAGCTGTAATTTAAGCCAAAAGCGCCTCTACAAGTTTTACTTAAAGGGGATGAATACTTATGCAAACAACTGTTTTGTGTTTATATTTGTACTCAATTTGGATTTTAACATTCCTTCTTGCTAAGCACTATCAAATCACCTAGTTGATCCAATATGATTTTAAGCTGTAAAATATTGTAAATGCACAGTGTGTGTTCTGTTGCACACTCAAAGGGCTTCCAGTTTTAACTCAGCACGGTTTCCGAGCAAACTCAGTAATCCTGAGACAGTATCTAGGGCCAAAACAACACATGCAAACATGACTGTGGTGGATATGGCCTTGGTTTGTAGGTCTTGTGTTTACTCCATGTGCGCCTGCAACGAGGATGTCATTTCAGCCTGCACTTCCTATTCAATACCCGACACACCCCCAAACAGTCTTGACAGCCTATCAGAGAGGAAAAGGGCACCCCCCACCACCACCACCACCTCCTCCACCCCCCAACCCTCCCCGTCCCACGTCCCACCCTGTGATTGACTCACACACAAAGTCAAAGCTTTCAGTTTCTTACGCTTTCTGTTGCATAAAACGAACCAGTGAGAGCTAAATTCTTAACCTTGACAGTGGAACAACAACAGCAAACCATATTTAAACACCAGGAGGTTCACCTTGACAAAAAAAAAAGCATTTGAAGTTTAAATACAAAACAAACACACCTCTTCCCCTACACGACTGGTGAACTCAACTGTCACGGGTGCGTTTGTTTACATTAATGTTTACGTGACGGCGACACGTTGGCTAACAGCCTCACAACTAGCTAGCTAACATTATCGCTCTGAAAACTGTTAAGACACGACTTTAACCTGCAGCCAAAAGACCTTCGTGTGGGTGAAAAAGTGTGCAAAGTTTATATAGATTAAAGGCCAGTTTTACCACAATATGACAACACGCATCTGTGCGACATATAAGCCGATGGGAACTTTTTGTTAAGTACATTTCCTAACTAGCTTGTCGGTAGGCCAAATGAAGCTAAGCTTGCTAACAGCTAAAACTAGCTATATTAATTCACAAAGGGCATCCAGATAAATAAGCATCAACTGAAATTTCTCTGTGAATTAAAGCGGGGGGAATGTTAGCTTATTATGTTACAGCTTCACCGTAGACACCAATGTTATAGTACGTTTACCCAAACCTAAACGATCAAATCACACTGCTGCCACAGCGGTATCTTGACAAACTTTGCATCTCCGTCAGAATCTTGGCTATGTGTCCAAACAGCCAACACACAACCCCGTCTATGTTATAGTTTGATTCAATCGTTTGCTGTGCAGGCAGGAGGAACAGATTTAAAAAGGGATAGAAATTATATCGTAACATCTGTGCCAGTGCTGTCAGTGAGTAAAATTAACATTAAAGTTTGGGGAGCCCAGCAGCAGCCAGCGTGTTGCCATAATTAGCCTCTCACTAGCGGCTATGTTATCTGGCGGCACTCACTCTCTGGGCAGCGGCAGCGGCGGCGCCCCTCTCCGCTGGAACACCCCGTCAACGAACACGCCGTTCTTGCCCAGGCACCGGAGGGAGAAACCGCTCCCATCGTCGTAGGTGACCTGCAGGTGTCGCCGTGAAATGAAGCTCGAGTGACCCATGTTGATGTCCACGGACCCATGAGACGAGTTCCGGCCTATGGTGACCGTCCTCTGGCGCATGACAAACTCAAAGTCCCGGCCCTCGAGCCTGGCGAGGGCCTGCGGAGGAGGAGCAGCGAGGCGCACGGGAAGAACCCCGGCTTCGGTGCGGGTTTCCATCACCGGAGGACCCAAGAATGCGAGCGACGGCGGGTGATAGGCGTGCGAGGTCACCGCGACGCGCACGGGGCTGCACGGTGCCGACTGCAGAGCAAGCAGTGCTCGAGCTCCGCTATCGTCCCGGTAGTCTGCCATCTTCTTTCGGAGGGTCAACACACTCACACGCACGCACACTTTACTTCTCGCACACACAGAGTTGCAACGTGAGAGTTTTCGGCCGGGGCACTTGTTCGCTCCGTGGCTGTCTGAACAACATGGAGTCCGGGTCTGCGCAAGAACGGGAGCGGAGTCCCTGCAGGAAGCGGACTGGTGCTGTGTTCAGTGCCGCCTCGTATAACTGCCCACATAGAAATAATCATTGACGTCTGAACAACTACAAACAACGCAGAACGTAGGTCTTACCGATTGCTATTCATGCAATATGCGTTCAGAAAAAAACACGTTTACATTTAGTTTAAGAGATTAGTCTCTTTTTAAAAAATTAAAACATAAAAGATTCCTCCCTCTTGGTTCAGGACTACTGAGGTTCCTGTCAGAAATATTATTTCTGTTCAGTTGACACAGTTCATACAGTTTCCAGTATGGGCTCCAACAACAAAACACACTGATTTGTTAAGGCTTCATGACTGAGGTCTACCTAATACCAAGAGGACAGATTTTTGGACTTTACATTAATCACTAAACAATGAGGTAGGTAACAAACGATGCAAATGAGGTCTAGATTTACAGTAGTAAATAGACTTAATAGAAAAAAGGGTCAAGAGAAATATAAATGAGAGAAAAACATAGAAAACTTGAAAAGGCTAGATTTCTTTTACATGGTTAACACAAGTGCGTCCTTTTGGTTTGTTAAAAGACCATGAGAAATAAGGAAAGGCAAGTCTATTTGTATAACACATCTCAAACAGAAACAATTGAAAGTTCTTTGCATAAGGCAGAAAAATATTTATAATAGACAAGATATAGTTAGTGAAGTAATAAGTTGGCTCAAATTTAATAATGGAAGTTAAACTGTATAAAACACAACCTTATAGTTCCTTTCCACACGCAGTCACTGCAGATTAATCGTTTTGTCTGCAAAATTGATTTTGTCTCGATTAACAAAATGATTAATTAATTGATCATTGCAACTCTAGTATATACATACAAATGCTGTACATAAACCACCCCTGGAATATATATAAGTAGGATTTATTCAAGCAGTCTGGCGCTATTTTGGCAGTTTACAGCAAGGGCCCTTAAACCCTTTACTTCATACTGTACGCATTGTTGACGGGCTGCAGTGGTGAATCTGAAACGCTAAGTATTTATAGTTTAATGGTTTCACATCGAAAACGCCCCCCTGGACAAAATTAACACCCGTTTATAGTATATTTAAATGCCAGCGGTTAAGTGATGTTAGCTAGTTTAAGCGAATTAAGGCATCCGGTCCTTTTTAAAGAAGAACTCAGGTGTAAATACCAGCTGAGCTCAACGAAGCAGAACGGCAAACAAATCAAATCCAGGCAGGCAATGAAATTAGTTGTAAATATATTTCCTATTTAATGCCTCCCTCCTCCTTTACTGCATATGGTTCATTAAGACATGAACTTCATTTATAAATTAGGCACAGCTTGTCCAAATGTTTATTATGTCAGGCATCACTTTATTCTGAAAGTCCTATCAACAGCTGCCTGAGCAACACACAGACACAGACAGGTGAGCAGCAGGTTCTCAGGTGAGCTCTGATGTCACTGACAGGTGAGCAGCAGGCTCTCAGGTGAGCTCTGATGTCACTGACGTGAGCAGCAGGCTCTCAGGTGAGCTCTGATGTCACAGTGAAACCCTTACCTTAAGCTCAGGAGCTGAATGAAAAATAATACAAGAATAAGATTTTTGATATAATTTAAAGAATGAACTAAGTTGAGCATCTGTCATGGCTTGTTGTGGCTCTGTCATGAAACTTGAGCTGCCCAAATCAACACAATGAAAGAAGGACAGAGCTAAAGGAGCTCAGGTAAGATTTGAAGAAAAAAAATAATAAAACAAAACCTACACCTAGTAAGTTTGTTGTGTATGTTGTATATTGTATGTTGTTGTCCACGCAATAAAGCTAATTCTGAAACAGCAGCAAACAAACTGTGATGCGTAGCAGAAATCATAATCCATATCAGGCACCGATGGCTCAAAAAGTTACTAACATGGCAACAGCGATGACAGAAAAAAAAGTAAGACAAAACATAGATGCCAATAGCATGAGATGGCTGCATATTCTGTTCCCTGAATGCAACATGTCGTCACACCAGGAAACTGTAGGCTGAGTTCAGTAGTATCTTGAGTTTATGCTGCTCTGTGATGTTATTCAGAGCTGACCATTTATTAGACTTACACTATCACATCTTTCCAGAATTGCAGATCTCAGTGAGTTTAAATCAACCGAACAAAAAATACAAGAACACCTGTTGCCAAGTCTCTAAATGGGTCTAAATTAAAGTCTAATATTTAATTAATAAACCATACACATTACAGCCACTGAAAACACATACAACACTGTATCTGCAGAGATTGCATTTCATTATGTTGTATATCATGCCACAGATGGGCGCTTAATAAAGAAAAATGAAAATGGTGCGTTTACTTCACAGGTTTGGTGTGATATCACAGATTCCAGCTATTTTCAGCAACCTGTAAATGGTGGCGTTTTCCCTATTCCAGCCTTAAGAACATGTGTCTGCAGTGTAGCTGGTTTGCCCACCTCAGATTTTTTTCTTTCTTTTTTTTTTTTTTTTATCTCTACCCTCTGTTTATAAACATGGAAAGAACAAGATGGTTGAAAAACTCGGATAATGGACCCGTGAAGGATCAGGAGCACACAGGCAACACATGGACAAAAACTGAAAACAGACCATCCACTGGAGAGCGCTGTTAAGATATGAAACGTTCAGAGGGAGAGAAGTTTCACTGCCATAAACACAAAGTAATACTAAACATCGAACACACTACACCACTTCATGCACTTTGTCACATAAATATCTGGTCAAAAATTAACTTACTGTCTGGCTGATCGCTGAATGAACCCTCTTCACTGTTCAGAGCACGGTTAAATTCAGACCTGGAAATTTAAAGAGTATTTCAGTCCCACATTATGTTCAAAGCAGGAGAGAAATACACCTGCAAGATATAGAAAAAAGTCGGTGTAATCAGCATGCAGTCAATATTAATTCCTTCAGTGAAACCTTATCATTGAAGAGTTGATTTAACTGTGCAGTTTAACCTTGAGGCTTTAGTGGGTGGTGCTAATGTCTGGCATTTGTGGACAGATTATAAGACAATGGGCCACTAGACACAGATGTGTAAAAGGCCCCCCACCCCTCTTACATGAAAGCAAGACCCGCAAACGACTTTGTGGCCATTTTGTGACTCTTTGTGGTCGTTTTGTGTCTCTTTTTGTGGTTGTTTTGGGTATGGTTTTGGCCCTGTTGCATCTCTGAAGTTTCTTAGTCTCTATTTCTTATATTTTTCTATTTTTACTAGTTTTTTTTGTCTATCTGGTCATTTGGTATATCTTTATACACAATTTGTGTCTAGCCATACTTGTTTTCCATTTCTTCTAGCAATTTTATGTCTCCTTTGCTCATTTTGCAGTCATTTAGTGTCTCTCTGTGGTTATTTGATTGACTTACAAACAAAAATATTAACAGTCACTTCATACAGAAGCTCTGGTCCACGGGGCCCTTGACTGCTTAAGCCCCTGGGCCTGTGCGCAGTAGAGCCATTCAATAATCCATCTGTTTTGGAAGTCTAGTGTATTGTAAGATGTTATTTCAGCCCTCTGACCTAAGCCCATATCTCAGACAGACAACATATTTTGAAAACGTCTTATTGTAAAGCCACATTTTAATCATTTGCTGCACTTACAAGTTGCATACACACAACACATAACGGTGTGCAGGAGAAAAATCAACACTATACTTTATTGTTAACACAGGCTTTAGAAATGATCCGTATGCTGCTCAGTTTAGGATGAATACAGATTAAAGGTATAACAAGAAGTAAAAAGAGAACTAACTGATGCTAACAGAGGTGCACACAACTATACTATTGTCTTGAAAAACTGACTATGTTTTGTTGGTTCAAATCATTTTTATACATGATAGGTCTGTAAACAACACAAAACGATAAAATGAGAATCTTCCATCATTTGGCTTTTTAGCTGGAGGATTCAGAACGTGGCACCAGCTTCAGTTTAATTGGTCGTTTTGGCGCTACCAGACCCTGGATGTCTATCTCAACGGGGATCTGGAAGGAAATTACATGAAAAGAAGTGTGAACAAAGTCAGCAATACACAAAACTCAGAATTGTTGTTCATCAAACAACTGGCAGTATCAAAGAGGATCGAAGCCTCATGCAAGGTAGAGGGACCTTGTCGGACATGCTATATGACATCTTATCTCAGTATCAGCATTAAATACAATCAAACTGGATGTGGTTCCAAACAGGATTTTGATCTTTGGACTAACAGGAATCCTATTAACACCTAATCTTTAATATCCTTAACCATCTAGCTATGAATAATATTTGTGTACGACTTAAAAAAAAAGCAATAACAGTGTGTAAAGATGAACATCTGTGGTCTCACCTCGGTCTCCTTACACACAGAGAAGCTGTACCTCTGCAGGATCTCTACCAAAGCAAGTTTCATCATCACCAGAGCAAATCGCATGCCAATGCAGTTCCTTGGTCCAGCTCCAAAAGGCATGTATGTGTAGGGATCAATATTCTCCTTGTTTTGCTTGCTGAACCTGAAGATATACACATGCATATATGAATTAAACAGAAATGAAGCCTGACTGGAGAGGCTTCATTTCTGGAGAGCTCAGGTCCTCTCTGAGGGAGTTTTTAGTAATTATTGTCTGTTTTGGCAAACTTAAATATATAATTCCTTCTTATACCTCTCAGGTTTGAATGCCTCTGGTTCGGGCCACAGATCAGGGTCCCGGTGCAGGGGCCATGTGGGGACCATGACAACCATATCTTTTGGAATTACAAGGCCATTTATCTCCACAGTCGCCTTTGCCACACGCTCTAGACGTGGGGCAATGGGGAACAATCGGAGAGACTCATTGATGACGCTGTCTAGATACTCCATTTGCATCAGTTCCTGGTATGTAATAGGAGCCTACACAAACACACAGACACATATAGACATGTCCATAGGCCACTGCTCTCTCAAATTTGACATTACCATATGTTCTGAATAGATACACTGATGGTTGACAAGCCAGTAAAATTATAATATCCAACAACTACATTGGTGTAATTACAAATTGTACTATACCTTAAACTTTAATAATTCCAGTAAAAAAAAAACAAAAGTAGGTAATCTTCCAATTTTTGTTGTACCTACAGTAGGATTTTGAGATGCAGACCATTTATCCAAACTCCACTGATCAATATTATTACAATAAACGAATGATTTGGGGAAATATGCTTTACCAAGTGGTCAAAAAACAATGAACTGCTCTAAGATCTCCCTGCTACCTTGAATTTTGTCCTCTCCACACTCCTTGCTTACCTTGTTAGGGAAAGTGGAGTCAATCTCCTCCTGCAGCAGTTTCATGACATGAGGGTTTGTTGCCAGATTGTAAGCCAGGAAAGTCAGAGAGGTGCTACTTGTTTCGTAACCAGCAAAGATGAATATCATGGCTTGAGAAAGGATCTCATGATCACTTAAACCTGAGGGGATAGCGAGGAGGTGTGATTTCGAATAGCTTCACTTTATGCTTTCACGTGTGTGTAGATGTGTGGCTGTGTATGTGTTTTTCACCTTTATCCTCATCTTCTCCCTTGTTTTTCTGGGAATCAATCATCAGCTGAAGGAAATCCACCCGACTCTGAAATCAGACATTATGAGGAATTTGATTATATTTCTGAATCTGCTGATACAAACATAGAGTGCATAAACACATACATACATGCATGCATACCGGTTGTTTGCTGGTCTCTCGAGTAGACTTGATCTTCTGCAGTGCAGCGTAAAAGAAGTCTATGACAGCAGCAGGGAAAAAGGAAAACTCGAACTTTTCAAATATAGGACCCATGAAGGGGAAGAAGGCTGAAGATAGAAAGAAATGTATTTGTAAAGGAAACTGGGAAGACAGTGACAGTATTGACTGTAAACATTCAGTGCGAGTTACCAAACAGATATTTTTGTTTTACCAGCCAAGTGAAGGACAAATATATAAATAGCTGTATCTTACAAAAGTAAAACGAATACTGTACCAACAAGGAGGAAGAGAGGGTTGAACAAGTCAAACTTCAGCATCTTCTTGATGTTAGCGACAAAGGGGTCTGAGGGGTTGTTGAGTGAGTCTATGTCTACACTGAATGATGTGCTGGTAACCACATCCATACTATAGGGTCCAAAGAACCTAAAGACACACACAAGCACATCAGATTTCCTTATCCTTTCAGACTTCAAAATAGCTGATGCTGCGCATTTTCTGGAGTCATTTTAAATTAATGTAGTTGGAGTATTGAGTATTCTTACTCCTTAAGCTCTAAGGGCTCATCCTTGTCTGCCTTCTTTTTCATGCTGCTGATCAGAGAAGCAGAGTGCCTCTTCATTATTTCAAACATCTGAGACACAAACCAACATGGATGGAGAGGAAAAACCGTCATAAATAGACATTGCTTCATTTTAAGGTGTCACAAACCAAACAGGTTACGAATCCTTGCTCTAGAAAGAATGTAAAGTTACAGGACAAACCATGGTAGAAAACTATTCTGCTGAACATGCAACAAAAGCCAGAGGAGGCAAAGAGCAGTAAGGGCCTTACCTCTTTCAGTCTTCCTGAGGTGAAGGAGGGAGAGAGGACACTGCGAATCCTCCTCCACTGATCATCTTCAGCGATGGACACAGCATCGTACATTTGCCCATTCAGACGGAAGTTCTGTAATAGAGTAAGGAAACATCTGCCAGTGAGGACAAGAGTTCAGCTGAGAGCAGTGACCATGAGTGACTGAATGTGTTACATAGAGTGTGTGCATACTCTGCGGTTGGTGAAGAGAGAGTAACACTCCTTTATGAGAACTGTTTTTATCATGGCAGGATCTGTGATACACAGCACAGGCTGACGGCCATCAAAAATGCTAAATGTGATAAGAATAGAACAGAACAAAAATACTAAATCACCAGGTGAGATTTTCATGCAGTCACAAGCTTGTAAACAGGTATTTAAGATACATACCTTATGAAGATATACATGCAGAAACACGCTGTGCACATAATACTGTACAACATGCAGACTTACCCCCATGTTTTCCCAAATTTCTTGAAACATTCTTCATCAAAGGTAGTAAAGCCCTAGGTAGAGAATAATAATTTTTAAACCCACAGTCCACTTTAACATGCTGAGAGATGTCGGTACCATATGTATAAATATGCTAGTCACAAACTATAATAGTTTGTGACTAGCATATTTATACATATGGTATAAACTATACTAGTGTTAAATTGCAAAGTATTTACCATTTAAAATACTGCTCTGACACCATTTAATAACAATAAAATAAAGCATTTTTAAACACAAATCATTCCTAAAATACAGTGTCCAGAGACAACCTTTCAGCCACCATTGGTAAAATTTGAACCTGCATTGTCAAAATGGAATAATACAACTGAGATACTTCTATCTAAATATAAATAATTTAAAGCACACTTTGTTCCCTCTTAGATTTTGACTTTCATCAGGAACATTATACTTCAGTAGTGTTTCCTACTGAAAACAGTTTGTTATGCCTGGACACCTCAATTTACCTGTTAATGAACAGAGTAAATTAAAAGACTGTTGAAAAAAACTGATAAACTGTGATAAATGTACACTGTCAAACCCCCCATGGGAGGTGTAATGATTCAGCTTCATGAAGGTAGCATTCATTGCTGGACTGTTGTATTAGACTGTATTATTTCAATAAACTGTCAGCTGAGTGTATATTGTAGGTTACTCTTGTTTCTGAAAAGTCATGTTAACCAACCTTTCTATACGCCAGCATAGTGCCAAAAAAAGGGATTGGCTTGGGACCGGGGATTCCCATTCTTTTAAATGTTCCATATGGCCAACAGGCATACCTGTGACAAACAATAAAAACAGAAGTGGAAGAGAGATTTGTATCATATACACAAGGAAAAATATATAATAGTACAAATACTTGGACAAAGACCCTTAAACACTTACACAAGGATCAGTGTGATGAGAGCAACCAGAAGGGTCCATGTCTCAGCGGAGAAAAAGGGGAGGTAGCCCATCTCTACAAGTTTCCTCTCTTCTATCAGTGGTAACACAAGTTCCTCTGAAGCCGCAAATCACGAACAAAGCCTTTTATGTCCTGCTTGTCAGAGCTATTGAGCAAGAAAGGCAAGTGTGTAAGAGTTCAACCAATGACAGGCAGCAACGTCAGGTGAATAATTAACAGGGAGACACTGGCCAGAATTTATAGCAATAATTATTTTCTGGTTTAAGTGTACAAAATACAAACAAAGTCAAATTATGTAACAATTTTTTTGCTGCATATGTGTGTAGGACATGTAGTCAGGTGTGTGAGTGTCAGATTATTTTATGTAGACATATTCATTCATACAAAGACATGTCCAGACATGTGCTTGGACTTGTTTTCCTTCTTGATATTGTGCCACTGCATGAGGGGAGGGAGGGGACAAAGTTCTTATGTAACACAATGGGAAGTGACCCCCACCTCCTGTAAAAATGCTGTCAGAGTTCAGTGCAAAACAACTTGGACGAGTAAGACGGAGCCATGGATTTTCTTCCTTTCTTCTCTTTAGAAGTGTGGATTCTACTGATCACATTCATTGCCATATTTGTTATGTAAGCATCAGGGATCGGCTGTAATCAAAATAGATTTTTTGCTCTGCATGAAAGTTACTTCCCCCTCAGGGGTCCTAAAGTTACTTTACCTTTCAAGTGAATAGTAATAGTGTCTGATTATTGCCATGTGACTTTCAAGGTATTTAATTCTTTTGTCTTCTGCAAAGGTATGGCTACTGGACATATGGAGTATTTGAGAAGTTGGGGATCCCTGGTCCCAAGCCAGTGATGTACTGGGGCACAATGAGCAGACATAACCCTGTATGAAAATCTATTTTGAATCTAGTTTTAATTTTAAATGATGGATTCTCATCATTTGAATTTAGAAATAAATTTCAGACTAAATTGGTAAAGATCCAGACAATGATGTATGTTAATAATCTCTTTATTTTCTGTTACTAGGTTTACTACTTAGCTGACAACGAGTGCGCTCAAAAGTATGGGAGAATATGGGGGTGAGTCCACAAGGCGTTTAAAAGTGTAAATAGAAGAACTAAGCCTTACACCAAGCTACCCGTTATTATTCTGTGTTTTGTGAAACTGTGTTTGGCAGGGTTTGACCCTTGATCTTCTAACTTGTCATGTCAGCAGCATCTTAACAGGCGCAAATATTCTCCTACTACACTGAGAAGAGTTTTACACTAAAAGCCCAAAATGTAAATATGTGTTTATGTAAATATCCAGCATGTTTGAGTTCAGGAAGCCAATGCTGGCTGTGATGGAGCCAGATATGCTGAAAACCATCCTAGTGAAGGAGTGCTTCACCTACTTCACCAACCGCAGGGTGAGAACACACAAGAATATACAAGATTTGCTCTGAATGGAACAAAAGACAGAGGAGTGTAGTACAAAAGACTCTGTAAAGTGATACAAGATCCTTTGTTCACTGATTTGACACAAAGCATGGTAATGCTGCCTTGAAGTGGAACTCTAGAGAATGTGTTTACTTGCTTGGCAGTTCATTGGTTTTTAGTTGTGAACTACATGGTGACTGGCGGTAATAATAATGTCACTTTTTTAATTTTTCAAAACTGGTAAATAATTCTGGGAACAAGAAATCTAGACAACACATGGATTAAAAAATTTAAAAAAGCAATTTTCAAAGGCTCCCACATTTTAATGTCGAGCTCTCTACATCTAAACTCCCAAAAGTTTCCTACAGTCTTTTTATTAACATGGTGAACATGACCTCATTTGAAAAGTGTCATGCATACATTCAATGGTAAACACAAGTAAACATGCATCTGACCGTTATGCACCTTTAGAACTTACGTCTGAATGGAGACCTATATGACGCAGTGTCTATTGCTGAGGATGATCAGTGGAGACGGATTCGTAACATCCTCTCCCCCTCCTTCACCTCTGGTCGTATAAAAGAGGTAGGAGTTGTCAATCGTTCTAAGTTTTTCAATTCATATTTGGGTCACCTGAAACCATTAACAAATTCATTGTCACCTTTATTGGACCTTTGTTTATTTTGCCTTCTCTTCCTCTGTATAAGATGTTTACCATCATGAAACATCATTCCCGCAAACTGACAGACAAGCTGCAGTCCAAGGTGGACAACGATGAAGTAATTATTATAAAAGAGTAAGTGGTACCATCCAATAAATGGTTACTAAATGTCACACAAATCAAACCTACTGTTCCTTTCTTGCATCCTCACAGAGATGATGTGGATGTGTTAATAAACTTTAGAGGCGGTGGTACCGTAGGTGAATTTTGTTACCCTGGGACCGTGCTAGGCTATCTGTTTCCAAGCTTTAGGCTAAGCTAAGCTAACCTCCTGTGGTCTGTAGCTTCATATATTACTGTACAGACACAAGAATAGTATGGGGCAAATATGATAAAACCTGTGGCACTGGTTTCAACCATGATCTTTGATTAGTGTAATTTGTGTCTCAGCTTCTTTGGACCCTACAGTATTGATGTCATGGCAAGCTGGGCATTCAATGTGGACATGGACTCGATCAACAACCCTTCAAGTCCCCTAATCACCCATGCCAGGAAGATGTTTAGATTCTCCGCCCCTCTTTTCATTTTCCAAGGTACTTCACACTTTCTCCATACCACAGTTTTCTTTGCATTGACAGGTATGTTTTCAGACTACAATTATGCTGACCCTCTTTTCCATCTCAGCATGTTTTCCCTTCTTTCTTCCTCTCTTGGAGCTGCTGGGTGTCTCCTTTTTCCCCAAGCCCTCTACCGATTTCTTCAAAATGATTGTGGAGAAGGTCAGAGCAGAACGTAATGGGAGCTCAAACCAGGTTTGGACAAAACACACAATGAGGGTTGTAAAATATACATAAAAGATTTTATCACTGTACAGAGCACCTAATCTTATACCATTATAGCAATATATTATATATTGTGATGTAAACCCTCTAGAAATTCAATTCAACAACAAAAAATGAAGTTTAAAAAGTTTAAAACTCAACTCTTAAGCTAGCATGGATGGGAGGTCCTTATACTGCTCAAAAAGTAAAATAAAATGGACAAGGAAATGTCAGTTTCTGTATTGCTGGGCAGACTCCATTTGCTGATATTTGCAGATATATTCCAAAAATCCAGTGCTCATTCATTTGAAACGTGGAGCCAGTAATCTTTAAAGCAATCTCTGTCATCTCATGGCATACAGTCCTATATGTCGTCACACAACACAAACCATAACACGTAAAACATGGAGCTGTGTATACCAATTATCTAACCTGTTTTCAGAATTCAGAAGATCTCCTTCAACATTTGATCAACTCTCAAGCGCACAATAAGGGTAACTAGACAATTACATCACTCACACACACAGAAACACAAATGTACACTCAAATGTATGATGCCCTCATTTCCTTTGTTTTTGCATCACGCTCATCCTAACAGGTCTTACTGATCATGAGATTCTTTCTCAAGTGACAATGTTTGTGTTTGCTGGTTTCGAGACAAGTGCCAGCACTCTCGGCTTCTTGGCCTACAATTTGGCAAGAAATCCTCACATCATGAAACGCCTGCAAAAGGAGATAGACTCCACTTTCCCGAATAAGGTAGAGCAGAAGTTTCTTGTTCTGGAGTCATTCTCTGCATTTTATTTCATGATGAAACTAGTTTTCAAAATCTGAATTGTGTTTAATCAGACTGTTTTAACATCTCTACAGGGTCCAGTCCAATATGAAGGTCTGCTGCAGATGGAGTATCTAGACTGTGTAGTCAGTGAGTGTCTGAGGTAATGGGCATTTTTCTGAGATGGATGAAAATCTAAAAAGATTGACAATAATAAAAGAGAATAGCAAACAAAGTCTATCACAACCAAAACACTGCATTTCAAGAATACACATTTGTAAGTTTGGGGTAGTTTGGATTTAATATTTAGTCTGATACACAGTATTTAAAAATATTCTTGTAGGCTCTACTCTCCAGCTGCACGTTTAGAGCGAACAGCCAAAGAAACTGTCAAGATCAACGGAATCACAATCCCAAAGGACATGACTGTTATGATTCCAATCTTCGCTCTGCACCGTGACCCTGAGCTGTGGCCAGAACCGGAAGAGTTCAAGCCAGACAGGTAGCTGCTAGAGTGTTTATGTCTGCACTGTCAAAGCGTACACAAGGATTAAGTTGTAGTAAAACACTTTTTACTTTCTCAATACAAATGATTTTTTTTTATTTCTCTGATTTTTTCATAATGACTCAATCATTGTTAAGCTACAAGAAATTTGGAAGTGATCTATGAAGCAATCTTTTGAGCAATTTTGGAATTTTGTAAAGAATCATTTATGCTGAAATCAATGGTTATTTGGGAGACTGTGACCGATACAGATTTCAAATGATACAGATGAAATGGCATCACCTGATAACTAGGTATGAATAATTTGTGTTATGATTCATATATACTTATCAGGACAGCATTGTTGTTAAAATGTTTTTTTAGTGTCCTTAATTTATAACGACTGTGTGTAGCAGGCAGAATAAAGAAATTATATAATCATAATCAAGTGCTAGTTGACAGGTATTTGAGGATACTTCATTATTATCATTTTTTAATTTGCGCATTTACGCAACTTCTTTTTCATTTGCTGCCATCTGTCTGTTTTCTAGATTTAGTAAGGAGAACAAGCACAACATCAACCCATACACTTACCTGCCGTTTGGTGCTGGGCCAAGGAACTGTTTGGGGATGCGATTTGCTCTACTGATGGTTAAACTGGCCTTGGTGGAGGTTTTGCAGAACTTCAGCTTCTCAGTCTGCGAGGAGACAGAGGTGATGATATCAAAAATACATATTTAGGCCCACATGATCATCATGGTTTCATTTACATAATATGACACTTAACAAGCCATGTTTGCATCGAGAGAGAGCAAGCAGTTCCTGAGTTAGTGAATTTGTCCATTCCACAGATCCCTTTGGAGATGGATCCCGCAGCCTTTGTTGGACCCTTACGACCAATCAAACTAAAGCTGGTGACACGTTCCATCGCCTCAGAAAATGTGGACCAGTGCAACTAGGAAGGACTTGGACCTGACAATGATAAATCTTGCATATCAAATGTTTACAATCACATTAATAATCAGTATAAGAATATACTTTGTGAAACCTGTTATCTTACATTTTGTTTTAACGGCAATCGTTTAACACACACACATAAACTTTCACACATATCATTTTCCTGTGCAAATTACTGAGCCATGACGCTGATTTTTTTTTAAGCAAAGAGTAAAAGAGTACAAAACACTACTTAAAAAGTATAAATGCATGCCTAATGTTTAATGACCACAATTTCAAAAACACTTGTTTTAATACAATTTCTTGATGTTCTCCACCCATAAATACTGTCAAGACATTCAGTTAGTTAGACATTGCTCTTAAGAGGAGTTGGTCAGTGGTCCTGGAGCTTTGATCACCAAAGCTATAATCTGTAATCTTCAGCCTGGACTTTGAAATAGAAACTGTGCCCTGCCTGAGAAGCTGAGGCCACACGTTGTGTCACAGGCAGTTAAATTTGTCCCTGATTTGGCTTTGAGCTTACTTAAATAAAACCTTTAAAACATCAACATGTCACCAGAGAAAAGTGTCCAGCTTTAGAGACACAAACACTCTGGACTAAAGCAAGAATTACCGGTTTTACCATGCCAAGTGCGAGGAAGAAAGAAAATAGGTGACATGCTGATATGGCAGATATGAATAAGCATGTGACTTCCCAGTCACGCATGTAGGCGTTGTTAATTAGGTGAGAAGGTACATAGAGCTGCCACAAAGGGAGAGATCACTGCGTTACACAACATGTCCTACATTCAGAAACCACTGACAAATGGTTACCGCAGTCGCTCAGGAGAATTACTAGATACAACATAAATCTCTAAAGCAAACTCTTTTACTCTTGTTAAGACTCACAAATCAAGGGGTGTTACATCTCAGTGTTTAATGAATTATTACCATATAAAACATATCAGCCTAACTTTTCCACACAAAAAAAATAAGCTTCCTTTCCCAGATAATGAACAATAAACAGTATTCTCTGTGAAGTCTGTGTGACCAGTGGGACTCATGTTTTTTTTAAATAAATGCTAATGTAAATCTAATTATGCAAGTCTTAGTGGGTACAATAAACGTACCAGGATGAACACAATGCCATATTTGGTGATTGCACAACCTATAATGACATAGTGTCAGCTTTGAGGTAGAGTCAAGGATTTTATATAATGATCCATGAGGAAACACCTTCCAGGTGCTTTACAAACACCTTCACAGTTTTTAGCTAAAAAAAAAAAAAAAACAAACAAACAGGTAAACACCTCTTCATAATAGATCTGTCTGATGGTTAAACAATACTTTCAGATAAGTCTGGGGGAGAGGGCTGGCTTGGAAGAAAGTTGCTGTGAGCAGATGTCAAAGATAAAAAGAGGCTCGGAAATCTCTCTCCCAGTTTTTATCCTTTTGCTCTTTTCTCCTACATTCCTCTTTCCTCTTCCCTTTTTCTCCTCTCTCTTCTTTATCCCTGGATGGTGGTTTCACGGCGTCATGATCCCTGGCTTTGAAGTGCGTAACTTTGGCTCTTTTCACCTGTCCGTACCCCAGACCTTTCTGGTCTCTCTTCAGCACAGTTGGCACTGGCTGTTGCGGCCCCTCTCCCTCGGGCCCAAGTCCAGTCCCTGGTTTCCAGCCACAACGAACCATCATCTTGTAGCTGTTGCTGGAGGGGGGAAGACAGTAGTAGGGGGTGGGTGGAGGATGCCGCAGACTAAACTGATGTAGAGTAGAGGAGAGATGTGATGACAGGCTGCTGCTGTACTTGCTACAACACACATCACACCACTGAGGCCTGGGGGCACTGGGGAGAGACAAATATTAAAAGGAACAAGTTAACTTTTTTTCTTTCTTCAAACATTAGTCAGGTGCCAAAATGTACTTTAAATCAGTTTTTGCTTGCTGTAATCATTCCAGCCATTTACACAGGTCATTACAAGATCCCTTCCTACTGTGACGCTGAATGGAATGGAGTCATTGTTAATGTTATTTATACCTGTGCTTTTCCTGCTTGGACAAGTCAAAATGTCTGGCATGAGTGGGTGTATCCCTGTCACTGAATTTGTTGTGCTTTATTCAGAGCTGTTTTCAGTTTCGCCACCACTTCAAGTAAGATATCCAAGGACCAACTTCTGTTTTTTCCCTTTTTTGGAAGCGTGTTTAGCTCACTCTCTAGCTGTGCCCTTACACACACAGTGAGGGAAGAAACATTTGCGTCAGCATATATGTTAACTGATAAGAAAAGTAAACAATGCCATTAAAAGGTGAGGTAATTTACAATCAGTGTCATGAATTCACAGATTGGCACTCCTTTTCACCCCTGTACCCGATGCTTCCTGACACTCACAGAATATTTTTAAACTGCAAAATGTCCTGAACCATGTCATAATTATGTTAGCTGCATTTATCGTGTACATTCAACAAAAGTTCAGGCAGACTTATGCAACAGTCCTGCCATAAACCTGCCTTCATGAAGGTTATAAAGTCTTTATTCAAACTAAAAGAGGTTTTATCTAAATGAATGATCATTTTGAAGGAAGCAGTTTGTCGTGCTTCTAACCTGAATTTCCTGATACAGAGAGATTTTTATTTAGCCTACCCTCTCTGCTATAAATAGGATGACAAAAATATTGTTTACAGAAAAAGAGAGAACTGCTATTTATACATTGCACAGACTAACTGAAATTAATTAATATTTGTTTTAATTTGATTTAAAACTACATACAACTGTGACTGTGCAAACCTGCTATCAGATTGTGCGTGTTTCTGTTCACTTCTCCCATAGCATTCCAACTCCTCCAATACCTCACTGTGGCCAGCTGGGGAAAAAAAATAGACATGGATGAGTTCAATTTCACTGTACAGGCAAACACAAATGTAAAGTTATGATAAGAGTTGAATGGTTATACCTTCCAGTGCCAGGTCTTTGGCATCCCTGCCCTGTGTATCAACCACTCCAACCCATGCTGCTCCATGTTGCAGCAGCAGCCTCACTGCGGCTCTTTTTCCAGACCAGCTTGCACACATTGTAGCCGTCCAGAAGAAAGTATCCTGGAGGGAAGCGGAGAATACAGATAAGTACAAATCAAATATTTCCTTGATGTCACTTTAAAAGACAGTGAGCTGTAGGGATTGTACCTGGAAGTTTATGTCGACCCCTTTTGAGAGCAGCTCTTTGAGGCCAGAGATGTCCCCTTCATGGGCACAGCGCAGCAACTTGAGCCCCTGGAGCTCCATGGACCTTTCTGAGTTGCTCCTGTCTCTTGCTGCCATCTCTCTCCTTTGGATTTCTTCCCTTTCACTACCAGTCCCTCTTTCCACTGCCGAAGTGGTTTGATCCTGCTGCACCTGAGCAGCCCTGACTCGCCTCCTGACTCGTCTATTCTTCTGTTTATTTTGATGCACCCTGTCATAGTCTTTTCGTCTTGATACTTCTTGTTCTTTAGCATCATCTTTCATTAAAGTTTCGTAAAACTGCCTGGCCTCTTCGCCACTAAGGGCACACTTTGTTTTAGAGCTGGACTGTCCTGTTGTCTCAATACGGAAAACATCCTGCTCACTGGCAGGAGTAAAGCCTAAACTAGTCATAAGGAGCGATTGTAATGTAAAGGGCTGTTGAAATGTGTAATAAGTGGGCTTGCACCACAGAAATGTCTTACATTTTATGAGCCACAGATATTATGTTAAGGTTATATTTGCTATTTGTTAGCAAAACAGCACGATAGCTAAATTGGCTAGCTTGTTTACTTTGACACATGGAAGGGTGAGTGATTTTCTGTAACACAATTCCCCACGTTATATTTAACCAAATACAAATTCCATATATTTAACTGAATGAGACAACAACTGGCAGTCAGTCTTTGTAGTCTTGGTTAGCCTAGGTTAGCATTAGCATTTAGATACGTGAACGGTTGTTAATTTAAAACGGCTTCAAGGGCTCGGTTCGTTATCACTACCCAAGTCGGCTCAAACCACAAACCGGACGAATATATAAACTAGAAGCAAAACTTACTTTTCTTTAATAATACGATAGTTACCTGAAGCTAACGTTACCCTCTCTTCCTGTTTTTAAACGCAGCACCGTGCGTAACAGTACGCGACTGAAGGCGAGCACTGCCCCCTGTCGGACTGGCTGTTTCCTTCCTCAAGGATCAAGGATCAAGGAACTTTATTGTCATACCAGGACATTTACATGTTATGGTACGAAATTAGTACTCAGGTCCCAGTTTAAGCCATCAAGAGCAAGACGTGAACAAGAATGAAATCTAAGCATAAGGGCAATGAAATCTAAACATAAGGGCAATAAAATATAAACATTAGAGTAGAGAAATAAATATAACATTAGAGAAAAATAAAAATAAACATTAGAGCAGAAATATATAAACACTGTGAAATTTAAACAATTAAGTAAAGTGAAAATAAGATAAGATAAGGAAGCCGAAGTTAGCACGTGCATAAATACTCATGTGCAAGTAGGAGGTAGTGGTAGTGCAGATAGATAAAGTGTTGTAGTGCACTCTGTTGAACTTTGAAATATCTTTAAAATAGCACAGTATAAAAAACATGTCTTGTACTCTATGAATAAAAAAATGGTATAGCGACATATGCTTAAAGTATCAAAAATAAAGGTACTTGTCATACTGAACGTCCCAGATATGATGGTATATATGGAGACAGATTCATTTAATTTCATTTCTTCGTACACCTGACGGATCAGTTGAAGATTAACACACTAATGCAATTTACTGTACCTACCTGTGTATCAGTAACACGCAGGATCAAACACTAATAGCTCCACATTTTTCTCATTTATTCTTTGAGTCTAAGCATGTTTACCTTTTACAGACATTGTTCAAAAACCTCCTTACATGTACTAGTTGAGTGAATAATAGTTTTATTTTTATGGCACTTTTCTAAACAGTTAAAAGCTTGGTTACAGAGAAGTCTAAACAAAAATATATCAAAAAGTGAAAAGAAAAAAACACAACAACACATATGGATAGGATTACAACAGACCTCAACAAGATCTCTGAAATCTTTTTAGTGTCGTTTGTGTCCATTTGAGTGACCATAACTGTATCCAGACGGACAGCACACTCTGGTGAGTGTGTGTGTGTGTGTGTGAGAACAATCTATGAGTGTAACTGTGAACCTTGGAAAGATCAGATATTAGAGATTCACATACCTTTTAATAGTGAGTAGTCTGTTGATAAGATCAGGATGGTTGAAGTGCTGCATGGGAAGGATGCATCGGGGACAGGGGTGGGAGGGATGAGCTAAGACAAAACTTTTGTATTGAGCGGTGAAGCTTGCAGAACAGAACAGCATGGCAAAGATAATCTATTTGGATGGCAACAGTGAAGGCTTATACTGCACAGAAAATGTGCCCTGTGCAATCCAATAATTCCCCTGTCCAATATTGTTTTTCATGTTGACCAAAACGTGTAAGCTACTGAAAAGATTCATTCAGGCACTGGTTAATAAATGATCCTCAGCCTTGGCAATAAATAGGCATAAATATAAAACTTGCAGTGTTTACGTTTTGTTTAAACAGTGCCAGAGAGGTGCCAAATGAACATTGGTTGATTGATCAAGGTTGTATTTTAGGGTATTTTTTTTTCTTAACAGCAGAAAATATATTTTACCAAAAACCAATCACGAAACCTCATCAGCTATGACAATCTAGTGTTCGTGGCAGGTTAAATCTACCAAAGTTAGGCTTTCAACATATTTCGGTTTCTTATTCTTTGTCAAATAATATGACAAAAATCTGAATTTGAATTGATCCTTCGTGACATCCACCCATATACACATGCAAAACCACATGTAAGATCATTCAAAAGCAAAGCTTCACTGGAGTTGTGTGTGTGTGTGTGTGTGTGTCTTACTAGTGGTATTTACTGATGTGTCTGTTTCTGTCCCCGGTCTGTGTAAATGTCTGTCCACAGTGGGGGCAGGAGTACGGCCTCTCCCCTGTGTGTATCCTCATGTGAACGTTCAGTTTGTCTTTGCTAATAAAGCGTTTGTTGCAGCATGTGCATGTATACGGTTTGTCCCCCGTGTGATACCTCTGGTGCATCTTCAGCTCCGTCATGCGACCGTAAGTCCTGCCGCACTCGGGACATTTGTAGCTGGGACGCACCTCCATGTGCTGTCTGCTGTGCAGCCGCAGCCCGCTGGACGACCTGAAGCTCTTGCTGCACTGCGAACACTGGAAGGGTTTCTCTCCGGTGTGGATGTGGATGTGTAACTTGAGGCTGGCGGCGGACGGGAAGCCGTTGCCACAGATGGAGCAGAGGTGAGGTCTCTCCCCCGTGTGGATGCTCAGGTGTTTCTGCAGCTTGTTCTTGTTCAGGAAAGTCCTGCCGCAGACGGGGCAGTTCAACGGCTGCTCTCCCTCATGCAAGCTCATGTGTTCCGTCAGCTCCACCAGCGTGGAGAAGGCGTAATCGCACCGAGTGCACGAGTACGGCCTCTCCTTTTTAAATTTCCTGTGTTTGAGACAGTGCTGCTCCAGATCTTCCTTTTCCTCAAAGGTCTCAATACAGCAGGTGCACTGGTACGGTCTTTCTTCAGTATGAGTCCGCAGGTGATATTTCAAAGCTGTTAACTGCAGAAAGACACTGTCACAGTGAGGACATCTAGATTCCCGCCTGTCGTGGACCATTATGTGCCTCTTGTAGTGAGACAGCTTTATGAAGCGTTTGCGGCACAACGAACAATAATACTGTTCGTTTTGGTGGCCCTGCTCATGCTTCTTCAGCGCGTACTCGACCTTAAACTTCTTCCCACAGGTGTTGCAGGTGTAAGACTTTTCATGAACTCCCATGTGCGTCTCCAGTTCTTCTGGACTGTTGAAGGTTTCATTGCATTTCGGACAAGTCCCACTGTTTTCTTTCACATGAATCTCCAGGTGTTTGTTGAGGTCCTCAGGGAAGGCAAAGTTCTTCTGACAATCAGGGCATGTGTAACACTCGCCATTTGATGCTTTGCGATGGGTCACTATGTGCCTTTTCAAATGATACATTCGGCCAAATACTTTGCCGCAGTCGTCGCAGATGAGGCTTCGAGGACTGGACTGGACCTTTTTGTGTAACTTGAGATGACTCACAAGTGCGGCCTTCTCCTTGAACTGTTTATCACATGCAAGACACGTCAGGCCTTCAACTGCATGAGTCTTCTTGTGAGCTTTCAGTTCTAGCCAGCTACTTAAATTTTCCCCACATTTAGAGCAGATGTACTGGCCCAAGCCATGCTGGTTCCTCAGGTGTCGGGTCATGTGATACGACTGGCTGAAGGTCAAAGCGCAGACGGGGCAGGTGAACGGCTTTTCCTTTGTGTGTGTCCTCATGTGTCTGGCGAGTTTGTTTGGCCCTCTGAAGCGCCTGCCAACACAGATGGGACAAAAATGGCCTTTTGTTTTAGTTTTTGAAGAAACTTTTTCTTTTTTACTGCCTCCATCTTTAGATTTAGCTTCATTTGAGTCTTTGTCTTCCGTCTTAACATGAACTCCAGGTCCTTTGTCCTGAGAATCACCCTTACCTGAGTCTGGATCAATCTCAGCAACATTGTCACTGTCACTGTCACTCACATTATTGTTCTTCTCACTTGATTCAGTTATCGCTTGGTTTTTTACTTCATCGCTTTCCTGGAAACTCCGTGCCTCTGTCTGGGTAGACTGTTTCTTTTGTTTTTTTCCATGTGACACAATATGACTAAATAACGCACCATTGTTAGTGAATTTTTTATGACATTCAGGACATGACAGGATTTGCAACGTGTGCGTCCTCTTGTGACTTTGCAGCTCTGCGGAGCTGCCTAAACTTTTCCCACATGTGGAGCAGACGTGTTGCCCTGCACCGTGCTGGTTCCTCAGGTGCCGGGTCATGTGGTACGACTGGCTGAAAGTCATAGCACAGACGGGGCACCTGAACGGCTTCTCCTTCGTGTGCGTCCTCATGTGTCTGGCGAGCTTGTTTGCATCTCTGAAGCGCCTGTCAATACAGATGGGACAGTAGGGGCCTTTTAGTTTGGTTGAAGAAACTACAAAGTCTTCATCATCTTCATCACCATCATCATCAACACCACCACCATCATCGTTACTAGCCTTGTCACAACCTTCCTCCTGCATTCTCTGACATGACGACGAGGCTTCAATATCACCATCACCTTTATCATTGGTTTTCTCACACAGCAGATCAGTCTCATCAGCACTCTTCGACTTATCTTCATCATTATCACTATAATATAGCTTATCACTGCTGTAATAGTAGTTGTCTTTGTATCTAGATGATTTTGTTGGGCTCTTAGTTGAGCGTGGTTTTGCTTTCGTCCTTTTCTCTCCTCGCCGAGGTCGACCTCTTTTGGCCTTTCTCTGAACAGGAGGGTCTAAATTGTCTCCAATATCAACACTGACCTCGTGAAAACCAAACAGTTCAGATTCATTTAAAGCAGATTCTACCTCTTTACCGATAACCAACGCTGTAGCCAAGGTCAGCGTTTCCTTCTCCAGCAACAGCCTCTCTTTGAGTTGTGCACAGTTTGTTTTCTCAATCAGCTGATCCAAGATAAGTTTATCTTGTAAGTCTCCATAATTGCAAGGCCTCAGCAGTTCTTTCAACGCAGACACAAACTGATCTATGGTCTCTCCAGGCATCTGAGCCCTCTGATGGAATTTAAGGCGGCACATCTGAGAGGTGTGATCAGAGCTGAAGTAAACCGTCAGCACTGAGATGGCTCCTGCGTATGTGGCCTCACCCTGGATTAGTATTCTGTAGATGCGCTGCCCCTCTGGGCCAAGGCAGTTCTGTAAAAGCACACACTTGCTGGAGTCGACCAGCTCGTTTTCACCGAGCGCTTCGAGATAGTGTTCAAAAGCTTTAAGCCACTTATGCCAAAACATGCTCGGTTCACCAGGGACAGGTAAGAAAGGTGGAGGTGGGGACAGGATTATCAAAAGTGGCTCTGGGAGCGGCTCCAAGGAGATGTCCTGTTTCGTCACCTCCTCATCTACTTCCACAGTCACCTCACCCATTGTTTAGTTTTTGGTGTGTGTGTGTGTTTTTTTTTCCACTGAGGCAAATTTTATTTCTTCTGTGACTCAAGTTAGAGTCACTGAATTAAAATATCCTCTTTGGTCCATGTTCAGGCTCCTGATGTCTCATCCTGCTCCGGTAAGTCTTCAAAAGCTGCAAGGGAAACAAACAGAAATTAGTTTCAGGAAAACAATAACAGGTGATGCTAATTGAGCAAACATGTCAATCAAGTCCAGCATACAAAGAACAGTGAGTCAACATAGCTGAAGGGCTTTGAGTCTTTTGTGTCTAAAAACTACATGCAAGTCATTTTAATAAAATTTGACTTGCTTGTTTTTGTTACTACTTTCCAAGGCTCCAACTAATAATTATTTTAAGTTCTGTCATTTTGTCTGTAACACTTTAGAAAACAGTGAAAAATTCATGTTTTCCTAAAGCCCAAGGCAAAAAATGTTAAAATTCTCGTTATGTTCAACCAAAAGTCAAAAACCAAAACCCAAATGTTCAATTTTGCATTACATCAGACAAAGCAAATCTCATAATTTGAGAGGCAGAGGCATTTTTTCCACACTATACTAGATATCTGACAGGCACCATTACTTGTATGACGTCAGTATCAATAATCAAAACTCCTGCATCTGAAAGGAGCTTTTTTATAGGATGAAAATCCTGCAGCTGGATGCAAACCAGACAGAATTTTTACTTTTCCAGAATCAACACAGTGAGCTGGTGTGTGTGATACAATTTTGACTTAAGGAAAAACACTGCATTTTTTTTCAGAGATTAAACAGCTGAGCTTGTTGTGACTGGGGCCCCATGGGGGACGGGTTGGGGGTCTTGGGGCCCCTAGACAGGTCAGGGATGTTGGTGTTTGAGAGCTCTGCATTTCTTTCCCCGTCACTGCAAAGTGACAGAAGAATATCACAAACTGTTGTATGGTCACTATAAACAACACACTACAAACTACACAGACACACACAGCAGAATTAATGTGTCACCGAATCTGAAGATGTCCCCCGGCTTTAACGGACAGACCCGTCCCTCTTCCACAACTGCCAGAGACAGGACAGATGCAGGTGCAGTTACGGGCGAAGGAAGGTGTTTCAGTCTGGTTATTAAGCGATAATCGAGGAGGAGGAGACCAGGACTCACCAAACCAAACTGGGTCACAAGTGCCCGACGTGTGCGGACCGACAGGGAGGCAGAGAGCGGTGTGACGGCTGCTCCGAGCCGCTGCAGCCGTTAGCATCTGAGGAAACAGGCTCAGTGCACCGGTGCGCTGAGGTCTGATTCTGCGCCGGTTCGTGTTGTGATGCTAAGCACAAACATTTGGGCTAAACAGCAAAGCATGAAGTGAAAAACACATCCGCCATGCCTACAGCCCTTCTTCCGGACACCACAACATCTCCTCCGGGTCTATTTCGCCGCCCCACAGCGCCGCCTGCCGGCTGGAAGACACACGACAGCGGGAATTTATACTTCAGCTACAGGCCTTACTGTAACTACACTGATTTAGGCATGGGCAGATTATTATTATGAGACAATGGGACCCCGGGCAGAGACATGCAAAAGGCCCCCCATCACTTCGTAGGAAGAAGAGACCGTGACTGACACACACACACAGACACAAACACTGCAGCACTTCGTCTGTTTTAGCCTCTTACTTGTTGTTTTGTATCTGTAAATCTACTTTGAGCTGCTGTGCTTCTCATTCTGGTTGTTTTACGTCTCTTTGTGGTTGTTTTGCATTTCTTCTTCTTTCTCTTAAGGTTACTTTGTGTATATTTTTAGTCATTTTTGCTTTTTTTGTGGTCATTACTTTCTCTGTGTTACAGTGTCCTTGTACTTGAGTATTTCTGTTTTATGCTACTTTATTATTCCACTCTTATACATCGCTGTGCTTTTTACTTCACTGGAGTTATTATTAAAATATAGTGTCACTTGGCCTCTGCTGAACTGATTCTTACATAACTGTTTAATAATGAACTAATTGCTGGAATCAGCTTCTGCGAAAGCGCCGCTGAATTCAGGGAAAAACATCACACAGGTCTTTCACACACTGGGCAGAGCGCTGTCACAATGATAGATAATAATTATCAGAGAACAGCTGATAAAGCTCTGATCCTTCAGTACTTTTAGTGCTTTAATAAAAGACACTGCCAGGCAACACAGACCTGGTTTAAAGTGATGAGTGAGAGAGTTCAGTTCAAGATTAGTGATGCTCACAGACATGTTCACAGTCCCAGCACTAAAACAGACCACGCAGACACAACGTTAAACAATGACCATTTATTCACACGCTGTATGGGACTCAAAACAGGCGTGACAGAGTGAGGGAGGCTGCTGGCGAACTGGGTGGGTCTGTGGAGATTCTTTAAATCATACATGAGCAAAAACTTAGGGATGACTTTTGTTCGCACTTGAAGAGAAGTACAAAGTCCACGCGTGTCAGCCTCGCTGCTGGTAGTTGAGGCCAGAGTTCAGACTGTGGGGCCCTGTGTTTCAAATTTCAATCACACTCAGTTTGAACAAGAATGATTCTGTAAAATATCCTGTTATCTTGTTCCACCCACACTCGTTCGCTGAAACTAATTTTTTATGATTCTTTTTAAATGATCTTGTCTCTGTCTCCTCCTTTTCCTGTTAATCCATCAGTGTAGCTGCAAACTCTCTCCAGTGCTGCTTCACTATTTGCTTTGAATTACACAAACGTGACTGAACTACATACAACAGCACACAAGTAAAAAGGGTTTCCCTGTACAAAATCCATCTTAAAAATACAAACATACATACAATGGCACACTTTGCTTAGCAGTGAACAACAGAGACAGATGAACAGGTCATAGAGCCATTTATACACGCATGCTGGTACACACACGTGTCACACTCAAACACACACACGTTCAAACTTGTAAAAAAAATTAAACTTCAGCAGAAAAAATATGAAATGTGTGGGTTCGGCTCAGTGCAAGCATTATGGCTTGGGTGGGGGAGGGGCTGTGGTGTAAGGAGAGCTGATAACAGGCAGTACACAGTAAAAAAACATGGTTTTTCATATATTCCAACCCAAACCCCAAACGTCACACATCGCTTTCAGAAACCACGAAACACTCTCACTGAGAATGCCTTAAGTGCCGAAGAACCCTCGCCCACACTCGCTCTCCATCCTTTATCAAATACGACGATTATTGATTGTTATTTTTCTTTTCCTCCGTGTGGTGGTCTTTTAAATCTGACAGCTCCGTGTTTGTGTACATGAACCAGTCAACAAAAGCTGCTCCCTCCTGTGCCGTCTCTTAGTAATTCTCCTCACCTTTGAAGGTCCTCTCTCGCAGTGGGAGATACTTAAGTGACGCATCAGAGAATGCATGTGTGTGTGCTTGTGCACGTATGTGTAAAATACAGAAAACAGAGAAGAAGCGTTGTGCAGAAATTCCATATTCAACCAGTTCCAGGCTGAATTCTCTCCTCCACAATTACACAAACTGACTCACCTTGCTCTCAGCTCTCGTTGGAGAGTCTCTGGAATGGGCGTAAATATCTGGTGGTACCGCCGGTGTCAATGTGAGTGTGTGGAAACGAGAACGGTAACTGTGTGTGTGTGAGCACAGTGACACAGAGGCGTAAAAGAGTAGGAGAGCAAGGTCACACACACTCGTCGACACAGTGAGGATCTTTGTGAACGAGGGGAGAAGGCGAGTGGAAAGTGTAGGTTTAGTTCTTTGGGGCATGATAGGGTTGTTTTGTCACCAGTCCGTCCCACGTCTCCTCATCTTGTCCTCCCCTCTCCTCCGAAGCCGTCAGCTCTTTCTCCTTTAGACCAATCACACACCGGCCCCCCTCATTCATTTTGTGTACGCGTGTGTGTATCATTTTGTGCAGATTTTGTCTCTAGAGTCAAACAAATGAGGAGAATCCCGTCACAGGGGTGCGCGATCCCGGTGGGTTGGTGTTGGGATTGACGTGTGTGTGCGCAGGCTGCCCTGTGGGTGTGTAGGCGCCGCCTGTGCTGTGCTGGGTGACCACGGTCTGGTAGTAGGGCTCGGTGTCTGCAGTGGCACACTCCTCATAGCCAAAAGGAGTGCCGATCCCTTTAAGGCCTTTGGGCTGCCGCTTCCAGGAGTTGTAGTAGGTGGGGTCACTCATGTAGTGGTTGACAAAGGAGTGCTTTGGCTGCTCGTCCTCATAGTCACTGTCTGTTAACTGGATATGAACACACACACACACACACACAGCACAGGGGTTAGGATCTGACTGTGAGGACATTGGCAGTGTCTGAAATCCCTGTTGACTATTCTGTAATTATCTATCAGTTTATTTGAGAGTCCAAATTTAAAAAATTATGATCATCAGGGCCATAACTTGTTGACCCCTCAACAATTCCCATCATGGAATGAAAAAAATTGTGTTCATGGCATAAACACTACCTTCTGCTAACAATCCATGGCATCAACACATCAAGACAATCAACGGTTATATTTTGTCATTTTTGCCTTTCTTTAACAGTAGACACAGACAGGACTCGAAGGGGATGACAAACAAGGGTCCTTAGCCAGAACTGAGCCAGAGATGTTTAGATTACGCTGTATGAAATAGCACTGTTGGCACCTTTTATCCAGTATCGGCAGCGTTTTGGCCAACTCAGCCTGGCCAGTTAGCCAACTGGAAGGTGGAGACAGAAGGCTGGAGAAAGCTCTCTGACAGCACATCCTGGTAAATCTGTGATCTTTACCATTTTATGTGATTTGTCTTTAGTTTTCATCTCCAACTTGTCTTCTTCCACAAGTAGGATCACAGGCTGACAACACCAGGCACAGCACAGAGCACTTTCTATTTCTCGTTTCAAATAACTGTCTATCAAACATATTCCCACTACTCCGAGTATTCCTGGAGTATCTCTCTCTGCCTTCATTTCCTGTCATTTCTCCACTGTGTGCCAACTAATTAAGGCATAAAATGCTGAAAGAACTATATAAAAAATGAACAAAGCAGTACAGAGGTGGAATTACAAGTTCATTAAGTTAAGTGGCGAGGACACAAATGAATGGATCTCAAATAAGCATATGTTAAACAAAGTAAAAGCCACAAAAAAACAAGAGCTGAGAGAAAGAGATGGTGAGAAAGAGAGAGAGGGACAGATAGACAGAGATACCTCTGACTCAGAGACCTCAGTGGGTTTCTCAGTGAGTGTGGTGCTCTCAGTGAGCACGGCTCCATTATAGTTGTTACATATGTCCTCATCAGAGTAGTGAAGCCCACCTGGACTAGGCCTGGGAGGAGACCTGCACAAACACACGAATACAGGCGTTAGATCTGTTAGGTCTGTTATATTTTGATCAAACCCATGAGTGTGTGTGTCAGTGTGTGCGAGTGTTCACCTGGTCCCATTCTTTTTCAGGAAGGAGTTCTTGGTGTTCAGCGTTCTGCTGTTGAGCTCCAGAGCGGTGAATCCTCCGTTGTCTAGAGTTACAGACTCCTCTGCCGTGGACACGTGCTTGCCTGGAGGGAAGAGAAAAGGAATCAGCTGGTGTCGGTTCACATATGTGCGAAACATTCAAAGCGACTCAGTCACTTGTACGGGAGGGCAGCTAAAAAAAAAATTCTGAAATTGTTTCTCTTGCTGTACAGAGTTTATATGCAATGTCTTGTTTTATTCATTGTGTCTCCAGCTACCTCTCAGGCTTGAGAATAAGAAGGAAAATGAAACTTGGATGCATAAGAAGACAACAACCGAGAAAACCTTCATCATTTAGGCACCAACAGCCATAAAAAAATTGAACAATAAAGGAAACACTGTCATGTTTAAATGAAGAGAAATATGTTTGTTGTTTGGAGCACACCAAGGTGCTGTGGATGATTCAAAGTGAACCAAATCTCAGCGACTCCTATTCATTCTTCCCTTCCTCCTACAGCACCACCCTCACCCTCTGTCTGATCACTCCCCTGCTGCCCAGAGGTTGTGCCAAAGTTTCTGTGGCAACTCAGATTAACAGCTGTCTTGATGCAGCGTGCTAATCAGGGCTGATTTTGTATTACAGATGTTGGCATGCACACATGTACACACACAGACACACACAAAGTAACTGCTGTGCTCGCAACTCAGAATATCGCGGGAAGCCTGAGAGCAGAAGAAACTCAGATGAAAACAGGAAGAAAAGCCTCAACATGAAGGGCAAAAGCTTTAGATGGCTAACTGGGAAACACATCACACAAACTAACAGTGCTTTGTCATAATGAGGAGGGAGTTTGTCCTTCAACCCATGATGGTGAGCATCCATCCTGCTGAGACATCACTGAATAAGACTTTGATCCTTCCACCTTCAGGCTGCTGAGCTCTCAGACTGACCCCGTGGATGTGGTGTGAGCTCAAACATAACAGAACAGTCCAGGTTTGAGTATGAAACACTGGGATGTGAGTTAGCATGTTTTCCTGTGGATCTCTCAGTGCAGTTAACTACCTGAGATGAGGCGGTTTTATGTTTGTGAAATAGAACAAACCATTAAACACAGCATTTGTGAATTTTGGAGCTTTTGTTTGCCCCGATACACAAACGAGGTGTTTAATAGTTTATTTTATTTCACTGACTGTTCTTATTTCAGGCTGATAAATAAATAAATAAATGTTAACTGAATTTTCTGTCCAGTTAAATGACATTCCAGGGAACATTTATTAATTTAGTTTTATACTAATTATAGTTGCAAGTGATACAGAAGTCAAATTATCTGGCATCATCTCAACTAATACCAAAAATGAATTATATTCATTCAATATTTAAAACCCCCAAAAAATGACAGTGGAGATGCAGCGACACAATTTCTTTGATGATGCTTCAGGATCCTGTTTGTCCTGAATCATCCTGGCGAAGGAAAAAGGCTAACCTTGTTTTCTTCTCTCGAATGGCCCTTACCGGTGGCAGTGGTCCTGTAGGAACCAGATTGCTAGAGGCAATTTTGTGCTGATGCATTTCTCAGTTTCGAAGTATCATAGAAAATGGAGAGCACTGTAATGAATCGATGGAGGGTACATGTGGTGAGCCTGTTTATGGTGAGTGGAACTATGGAAATGTGACTGAGGAGAGAAAAAAATAGCAGACACTAACAAACCATTGTTGTATGAGTGTCACCATGGCTCACCCTAAGAAGCAGTACATTAGACTAGAACTGGGAAAAAAAACAAAACCGATTTTTTAAAATCTGAATGATGATCATCTGCACCTTATGTCAGTAAAGTATATCTGTGCTAAATGTGTATGCAGTGGTTACTCACTGAAAGTGGCTGCGTGATGTATAAACTGTCTACTTTGTGGAAAGCAAACTATTACAGTCTGTGCAGTAGAAGTTTACAGCACTGTCATGACACAGGATGGTTAGTTGACTCTAGCTATCCTGGACAGAAAAGAAAGATTGCATGCTGATCTGAGCTGTTTGTGTTTGTTGAAGAGATATTATCTCTGACTACAAGATGTGAGGCCGTGGAAGTCGAGTGAACAGTGTGTGGACTCTCAGTGTGGACTTTGCTTTATTCAGTTTGTCTCTGTCAGGGAGCTAACACTAGCTAACAGCTGTGTGCAGATATCAGGCTGATGTCAACACAAACAGTGCAGATGAATTAATGAGCAGGCTTTCAGTTCCTGTCCCGTCTGTGCTCAAAGAGATAATTAAAGTGGATGTCTGTACTTTGTTGAAGCATCGGCTACTGACAGTCCATGTGTAGATGTCTGGGATAGCATTTGTTTTCTTAAAATATGCATAATGGTGACACCCTTGTATGCGGCGCAGGTGTTTGATTGCTCTTGTTCAACTGTTTTGTAGATGTAGACCTAAAAAAATATTGTGTTAGTGGTGTTTCATTTGCCAAGAAAAATAAATCTTTGGTCCACAGTTTTCTGTTTACAATTGTAATGTGTACTACACAGTTTTATATCAGAGGAAACAACACTGTTAATCACTTTTTGAACGTAGAAGAAATGTAAGTTTTCCAGGTTAAATTCTGGGAAATGTTTTACAGGACACTGGTATTTATCTGACTCAATCATCAAGAATCAAAACAAATCGAATCAAGTTGATTCTGGACTTTATGACTCGAAATCGAATCGAGTGATCAATCGGTGCTGATATCCAGCCTGAATAACAATGATACAGACCTGTGCCACAGGCCTTGTACTTGGTGCTGTGTCCATGCAACAGCAGTGTGAAGACCAGGACCAGAATGAGGATGATTCCCACCAGAGCCATGACCAGCAGGAACCACCACTCCTCATAGAACGGACGCTCGGACAGTGCTGCAGACAGAGAGAGGGACACATAACAGGGAGGAGTCACATTTGCCTTGTTCCATCTTGATGCTGTAGTTTATCCCATAGGATCAGAAATATTCCTCCTGGATTGTCCTGCTGTCATAAAAACATAATGGAGACTTGCTTTCTGGCTGTCATCTCTTTGCACAATAAGCTCTGTTGTAATTGTGTGACTCTACCTCTAGGTGGCAACACACCCCAAGGCACATGACCACAATCATAGTGACTTCCTACAGGGTCAGCAGACTTGAAATTCAGTCAAACCCCAGCCAGACAAGCTGGATCACCCCGGGTTTGTTCATTAACCTGAGCTCCAGCGGTGTGTGTGTGTGTGTGTTTACCAGCAAGAGCAGCAGAGGGTGTACTCGGCTGTCCGTAACCATAGCGATTAACAGCGATGACTCTGAACTCGTAGCTGATCCCCGACCTCAGGCGCTCCATCGGCACCGAAACAGACCTGCTGCTGGGAGGGAGGGGTCTGATGAAGGAATCCCACACACCTTCATCTGCAGAGAGAGAGAGAGAGAGAGAGAGAGAGAGAGAGAGAGAGAATGAGAGAGACAAAGGGGGGGGGGGGGGGAGAGAGAGAGAGTCACAGTTTGTCAGACAAAGAGAGAGAGAGGATGCTTCATTTGAGAATTAGTCCCTTTCAAATGTCATGATGTGATTTAAGAAAATTATAAATTAAATCAAATTACATTTCAGGTGATAATGATGATGATAATGTGGTGATGACGGTGATCACTGTTATTACTATTAATAAAAGGGGTATCACTATTATTATCAATAGTAGAATCAGAGGTAGAACAGTCTCTCCTGCAGAGTGTTCCCACAGACGTTCACTTGCTGTATTACACCTCTGGTAATCTTTATTAGAAAATTGCAGCTGCCTGATTTGCACAGCGGGTCTTAATGAATCTGGAGAAAGCAGCGCTAAGTAAAGTTTAGTGCTGGGTAGTACTTAACCTCTCTCGATTAAAGAAAAGAATTACTGCACATGATGAAAAGGTGCATGTCAGTTCAGTTATGGCTGACCTGCCTGTGGGGTTTGTGTTCTGAGCTCACCTGAGGGACGAGCCTCAATAATGTATCCAGTCACAGGTGCTGCACCGGTATCGGAGTCTGACCACTGGATATTGAGAGCAGAGGACGTCTTGGTGATGGACATTTCCATAGGAGACCCAGGGGTGCCTATAATGTAACACACATACACACACACAGTTCTTTTGTGTAGGACACAGCTCGAATGCTCATTCCAGCTTTTACCAGAACTGCTACTTAGTTTGTTAGTTTATAGATGTAAATACAACAATATAAACATATATCAACATGAAAAATCTCTATGCTCCATCAACCATAATCAATCAATAATCAATAAAAATAACACTACGTACCAACAGTATACTACAGCATATACAATACAGTTATGTCAGGTCATGTTACAACATTTTAAACCAAGTACAGTAACATAACTAAGATTTTTCTGTCTGTGCCTGTAAATAATCATCATCATGAGTCATGCTCAAATCTATACAGCTCGCGTGTGTTCAGTCCAGAGATGAAATGATCTGTTGATTAACTTATTAGTTGACTGAAAGACAATTTATCAGCAACTACAGTGTTAATTTTCAAGCTCAAATGCCAAGTACTGGGTAGTTACAGCCTCTCAAATGTGAGTATTTGCCACATTTCTGTGTTTTCTATGATTGTAAACTGAATATCTCTGGGTTTCGTATCTTTGGAGATGTCACCGTGGGCTCATAGAAACTGCTATGGACATTTTTTTGTAGTCCTAGTTGAGCCCCCATAATGTGAATACATGAACAGATATTTGTCTCTACATGTTTAACACAAGCAGCGACACCAACACACATGCATATACACAGAGTTACCGCCCATGCCTACCTTGCACAGGCTGAGCAGTGATGTTTGCCTGTATGGGTGGTCCATAGCTGACTGTGAGAGCCTGAACGTTGAACGCGTATGTCGCTCCTTTGACCAGGTCCCGAACCTTCAGCCACCGCTGCCAGCTGCCCTTCACGTCCACTGTCACAACTTTGCTCACTCCTGCTCTCACACAGACAATTCAAAGGAAACGTCAGTCTCCTCCCCGACACGGGTTCCTGTGTGTGTGTATATGTGTGTGCATACCTTGTACGGGAGATGTGGGCTGGTAGACGACCCTGTAGCCCTCTAGCTGTCCATTAGGACTGAGTGGAGCTCCCCAGGACACGTTGACACTTTCTCCTGTCACCTCTGAGAAGGACAGGTAGGCTGGCTGGCTGGGAGCTGCGGATGCAAGAAGAATGACAAATAAAATAAAAGGAAGACAAATACAGGAAATAAAAAAAAAAAGTAACATGATGCTTGTTAGTTTGGTTTTAGGGAACAGAACTGTCACCACTTCTTACCAGACTGCAGGGTCCGAGCCCCGCGGGGGTCACTGGGGGGTCCGTCTCCCGCCGTGTTGAAGGCTGTCAGAGTGACCAGGTAAGGCGTGTAGCTGGTCAGGTTGGTGAGGTGCACACGGGTGTCTGGGACAAAAATCACCTTCATCTTCTCACTCTGGTTCTGCTTGTCCCTCTCCCAGTAGTGGATCTACAACATGGGAAATAAAGACTGTCAACAACACCGCCTCTGTTTTTAATGATTCTCCTGCTCCTGTTTTCGCTTCTCCCTCGCTTCATTTCTGCCAACTATATGTATTATTTACTGTCTGTTCTTTGCTCCTGAGGTCCCCTTATTGATCCATATAAAATACAAGTGCTTCTGCTATTTTACTAGGAAGCAAAAGTTGGTTATAGAGAGATTTGTTTAGGAGTTGACAGTTTAACAGAAGGGTAAAGTAGGTGCAATTTCATACTGACCTTTTTGTCTGTTTTGTGCAAAAATGATCTTAATATAGATGAAGATCATAGTTCTCTTTCTTTTCCCATTTTAAACCTTCAGACTACACTCAGTGGCATGAAATGGCAAAGTGCTGCTTTCATGTCATATCAGACTTGTTGTAATTACCTGTTTGTAAATAGCATTAACATCAACATCCAAGTCATCATTATGACTGGGAAACGGATGTTTCTTAAAGTCCATATTTATCTGTCGTGGGACCTAATAATACAGAAGTGCCGGAAAACCACACAAACATGGATGCCTTATACCAGCCACCGTTCATGGTAAACCTAAATTTACTGTGCATAGTGTTGTATTTAACTCTGCAATCATGTAACATGGGATTTACTCATTTGAACCAGTGGAAGTGATCAAACAATTAGAAATGTAGAATAGAATCCCTGAGTGTGGGCCTACAGTACAAGCCACTCCCTGCCCGTTTCTCTGCAGACTGCACATGATCATGTGAGAATAAACGATAATCATGGACATGACCATTAACTTTCATGACATCGACCAGTAATGAAGACACACGGGCCAATTTGGTCGATCCCTGTAAGCTTGAATAGAACAAACGCCACCCGATTATTACACACAGAATGATGAGATCAATATCAATGCCAGGACCTCACAGTGTGTAGCTTGTGAATGCAACAATTTAATGATGCCAAAATTTGCTTTTTTCATTATAAAACATAATCACTCTTGTGATTACTCTTGTGAATGGTGGTGATTTTAGTGAAGTGTGTTTCTTAATTGACTTTGAAAAAACAAAATATTTTTGAAATCCTGAACGTGTGACTTCTACATTGTAGTCTAGGTCACGCACTTTTAATGAAACAGGCTGTAGATAATGAGAGAAAACAGATGAGCAATATACTCGATAACTTACTGCCAGTAAACAGCCTATATAAATGCATATCCAGTAACAAAATCTGTTAGATGCATTAAAACAGCTTGCCTCCTGCTCATAATGGTACCGGACAGGTGCATATTCACATTAACATTTCTTAGACTTAGAGCTGCTTGCTTTGAACCTGACCCTTTACAAATCATCACATTTTGTTTAATCCAAGCTGAATGCAGAGAACATATTTTCATCTCTCCATGTTTTAAACACCAGCAGAGAGCACAGCAAAGAGGCTGGTTTGACACGGGAACTGCCTTGATTTTCCACGCACATTCTGTGCACTTATATCTGATACACACAAACAGCAAGGTTAGAGAGGTGGTTGAGCCTCATGCATTAGAAATGAGTCAGAAAAAGTATCTTGTATTCACCTTTATAAGCCCTTAGAGGGAGAAAATAGCCACAGCAGCGGTTACAGGACTTCTCTCATGATGTTTAATTTATTTTAAGCTTTAATGTCTAAGCTTTAAGCACCGAATCACAGAAAATATGTTTCAGAATCTGTGTAGGTACAGCACATGGATGCTTTCCTTGACAAGCATTCAACGACAATCGGCCACCCGGGTACCTAATCAAACAGTATATTGTTCGTTAGTTTTTCATTAACACTGTAATCAGATGAAGAAAGTGCCTTTATAAGCACAGACTCACTGGATGTTTTGTTTACCGGCAGCGTTCAGTGTGTCGTCGATCTGTGGACCAACATGATACAAAGTGGGAAACTGCCAGATATTGATATATGATTTCATGTAATTGTCATCAGTGTCATGTCAGTCAGCAAAAACATGCAGCAGTTATAATGTTGCCAGCTAGTTTTCTGCTATTACCATGTGCTGTCCTCTATGAAATATCATAATAAATATGAGTTCAGTGTTATGTGCACTGAAGTCTTTAATGAGACCAAATTGGTGGCAGGGATGTTTTAAAAATGGTTTTAATATTCAAATCTGTGGCAGCAATTGATAGCACAGGTGATGTATGCTATTGTTTTTATTTGGTAATTCAAGTAAATATTATTCAGTGTTATGTTTTTTTGTTTGTATGAATTTTAGCTGCTACATATATTCAACATTTTTTTCCTGGAACATAAACCGTCTCAGTGCAGTTTGGTTTGTAAAGTAAAATAACAGCCAGGAGCTATTTTTTGTAAAGGGGTCCATTTTGTTATTATTTCTAACAGAAAGCACCACAAAGCATCATAAACTATATTTACAACTTCCAAACTTGGAAGTAGCAGCTCCTGAGTAGCACTTGAGGGCAGCATTAAACCATCTCTGTTCTTCTGCAAGCTCTTACAATAATAAGATGCAGAAAAACTCATCCATTTGCTCAATTCAAAATCAAAATGTATTACCTTCTGCATAAAAGAGGTATTTCCATTTAAAATATTTTACTTCAGAAAATAGGAAATATCTCTCGTAATACTTCATTCTAATGGTTTAGTAAAAAGTGCAGGTGATTTTGTAATCCACTCTGCTGCTGTTTAAAGGATCTACTTTGGTATTCTGTAAGAGTGCGAGACCCTCAGGATTAGTCTAAAAAACAATTTTAAGTTGCCATGAATGAACATGATTTTGATACGATTTGATAAGATCAAGAACCTTACATGGATTTTCCAACCATCTCTTTTGTTAAAGAGTTCATTTAGAATCTTAAGTTACGATGAAAAACAGCAGCTGGATGTTTGTTTCGCACAGGAGGAAATATTTTATATTTTTCAGTTTCTTGTTTGTGACTACTGCAGTCTACTCTATTATGAATAACTGACTTATTCTGGTAAGGATAGGACGATGCATCTGTAAAGTAAAAGTATTAAGACAAAAAAAAAAAAATTAAAAGCTGATTTCAAAAGGAAAATGTGCAGTTGTGGAGTGCTCCAATCAAAAATATGAATGACTGATTTACACTGAAGGTTTTTTGTTGCTTGCTCAAATTAACATTTCATGACATGCAACCTTTTACATCAAGTGTGTTGGAGAGATTCCTCTTGACAGGACCGGTGTGGTTTGGTATTACCTGTTACCTCTCACCCATCATGTTCAGTGTGTTTAACAAGCCCTCAAGGGCATTTCAGTAAACTTTAACTGTCGAAAAATAGTCAGCACTGAAGTTTACCGCTAGCCTTACTTTCCGTCTGTGCCGCTCATCTAACAGAGTAGGGGTGTTAACAGAAGTCAGAACCTATAAATTCATTAAACATTCTTTCTTTGCTCTATTTCTCTTGTCTTAATCTCCTTAACCCCCTCTGCCTCACACTCCCCTCCCCATGTCCATCCATCTCTGGTAGTTTAAACGTATTCCCTCAATCCTCTTCTCTAATCAGGATTCTACAGGGATCACTTGCTGGTCTCATTCCTTCACTCTGCAAATATTACATTCCCTTCTTTCTTCTCCATTCCCCCCTCTACTCCTGCAGAAATCAATGTGTCTAAAGCAGGACAGATAACCTTGTGTTTGAAGTACTAAGAGTGAGGGGGTGGGACAGGGGAGCTGAGGGGGAGAGACAGGCAGAGGAGTGATATTGAAACCATTAAAGGATATTCAGATTCTTCCTCTAACTTAATTCTCTCTCTTTCTCTTGTCTCTATAGGACACTTGAAGGTGCAGCAGAGCAAAACCCCTCCAAGACAAGAGGGGGAAATATTTTAAATACAGACAGAGACAACACTCTGTGCTTTCCTGCCACATGGAAACTCTGAATACTCACCTGTGTGTGTATTTGTTTCTTGTTTTCTGTCTTGTATGTACCTGCCACAAGGAATTCTTTGTGTGTATACATGTTTGTTTTTCTGTGCCTCACCTTGTATCCTTGGATGAGTCCATTCTGGGTCTCGAGGGGGGGCGTGTCCCAGGTCACTTCCAGGATGGAGGAAGACACAGCTGACACTCTGATAGACTGGGGAGCCACCGATGGAGCTGCAGCAGGAGAGAGGCTTCGTTAGACAGCTACTGAGTGCATGTGTGCAGATGGGTGTTAGAGTGGGAAGTAGGGAAGATCCGGCATGTTCTACCCTTCCAATTAGAATGGGCCTAAGGCAGTACCTTGTTACTCCACTGTACCAGACATATGCATGAACACTCAGCAGTGTGCACCTGAGGCTAGAGAAAAGGCCATATCACCCCATTTCATCATCACCCTCCAGCCTTTTCTGCCTCCCCTTCTCACTCCTGCTGCTTATCCTTACCTCTCACTCCACTGCATATGATATGTATAACCTACTAAACTCTACAAACACTCACACACACACACACACACGCACACACACACGCACGCACACACACTCTCAGTCACACGCGCTACTACGAGACAGAACCCACAAGCACACAAATGAGGGTGCAGGTGAACAGATTTGCACATTATGATAGCAGCACCGACACATTTGTGCAATTTCTCTTACAATCTCCCACCCCCTCCATCAGGCCAATGCTGCATTCCTATTCTAGGGGTGTGTGTAGTGTGTGTAATGTGTGTGTCTGCGTGTGCGTGTGTGTGTGTGAGATATATTTGCACTCCTGTCTGTCTAATGGATCCATGGTTTGACTCTGGTGAAAGTTAAATAGGGGTTGGCCCACCACTACAAAATAGATGACCTTGTGCAGCTCCGGATGACATTCAGATGTGTGCACACGTACGCATGCACACGCACACGTAAACACGCACACCCTCACACACCCTCACACACACACACACACACACACACACACACACACACATTATGGGAAAAACGCCACAGAGAACAAGACATGCACATTCATACACCCATGATTATTTACTAAAAGTCCCACGTGTGTCTGTATCAGTGAGTGTTTAGTACAGCTCAGCAATGTGTGACTCTTAACAGTCAGGCTTTATCTAAACTCTCCAACCTAGAAGAACCAAGAAAACCAGCTGTTCATTTAAATGTGGACCACATCAATAACACCGTACAAATCATTGTTGTTTGATCTATTTTTATCATTTATGTAGATTTATGTAAATTTTCATGTATGTATATATGTTCTTACATCAGGTGGTCTATAGTAATAATTTGGGGAAACTGTTTGCATGATTATATTGGACTGAGGCTATTTCTGCAATAATTTAGTTAGTTAGTGTATCTCACCTCATACAAGGTCACACAGTTTAGTAATTAATGTTACACACCAGTGTTTGCACTGCAATGTGTTTCAAAGATAAAACATAAGATGCCACTTTTGCTAAAAAGAAAGCTGGAAACGAGCTTATGATGAGCCGTGGAAAACCGGGCATCAATATCAAGCTAGAACCGACCAGTCTTATGTGTGTAGAGGTCTGTAAGGTTATACTGCAGCCTGATGTTGTTTTCAGGTGATTTAATGAAGGTAAACACAGTGAACGGCCGTGCGTAACAGCACTGCGCTCTGACGCGGCACTTCTCAGAGGCTGCGGATTTAACAACATATCGGTCCTGCTGCCTTCAGATGCTGCAGAGATTTAATGAACTGAAGGAGAAGCTTTGTGAGCTTCACACCGGCTACTGATACGGGAGGCTAGTTTATCAGGCGCCTGTGTTTCAGACTAAATACTTGCTGAAGACGCAACGAGGGATTAATACATAAAAAATATATCATTTCTTTTAATATTCAACACTCTGCAAACAAAATCAACACAGAAAATAACATTAATGTAGTTAAAGCAGGAAAGTCTGTAAATCAATCAGCACTGATCTATGAATGAATGTGGGTGATTCTTACAGTATTTGCTGTCATACAGTTTAAAGCAGGTAATTTATGCTGTATGGAAAAATTCTCCTTCAGTTCATTACATCTCTGCAGCATCTGAAGGCAGCAGGACTGAAATGCTGTTAAATCCACAGCCTCAGAGAAGAGCGCAGTGCCGTTACGCACTGCCATTCACTGTGTTTACATTAAATCAGGTGAGTTAATGAAGGTAAATCAGGCTGCAGTGTAACCATACAGACCTGTACATACATAAGACTTTTAGGATGTATCTCGACATTCAGTTTTGTTTTGTTTTTTATGAAGGACACCAGGTGCCAAGGCTCACACACACACATACATCTTCCCTAATACAGAGCACCACTAACCCTCTCAAAGGCACTCAGGAGGTGTGGACACGACAAAGCAAGAAAGAGAAGGGAATGACAGGAGCACTGCTCAGGACAAGAGAGGCAGAAAGCAGACAAAACAAGAGAGACTTCCTTTTTTTGTCAAGACAATCCACACTCAGTGACCGCTAACTAGTTTTTTCTAGAGATTTCAACCATATCATACAGTGTTTCAAAGCAGGTGGAGTACTTTGAATGAAATCATAACAGCTACTGGACTTGCATGTCAACAGATTCATCTCCATGAAAACTAAGCAATCTCTATCTGCTGCTGAAGACCATGTGATATGGTTGAAAGCCCCAGAAATAGTTAGAAAGTGGGCCTTGAGTTGGGAAATCTACTATTTCTGGGGTCTCAAGCTTAAAATTATGGTCCAAACTCAATGTACCAAAAATGCAACCTTTTAAAAACACACACGCGAGAGAAGAAGCTTGAAAAACAAAACTCAACCATAAAAACTGCTTTTCTGGAACTAACTCCAACAAGTGTAATCATTCATAAACAAGCTGTGCAGATCACACAGTGATACTGCGACAATTCTAACAGCCTCCTGTTTTCACTTACCTGCCTCTCCGACAGACACCTCAACTGGGTTGGAGGGTGGGCTCTCTCCGATGATGTTGTAGCTTGTCATAACAATCTGATAACGTTTGAATTTCTTTAGCTCTGCAGAGAAATAGCAGCACTTTAAAAACTTTTACTCAACATGCAGGCCAAAATACATGGCATGGTTGTGACTGACACTTACTTCAGAAAGTGGTTCCTCATAAAGCCAACTACAACTAAATCTAACACATAAAGATCCCTGGAGCTTTACTTCCCAGTTCCATCTTAAATTACTTACGTGTCAACTCAAACTCTGTTAGTGAGGCACTGCTGACTGTCTTGAAGGTGCTCTTGGCTTGGGACGAGTGAGAGAAAGATGGGGGGAGAGTAAATCAATAAACATTTCAAGTTCAACGATAAATTGTGCGATTATAATGTCATTCAATAAAATGACTGTATTAAAGACTTTTATGTTTCAGTACCCTTGTCAGACTCGGTGGACGGAGGATGGACACAGAATTGTCTATCTGCCAATCTGGTTGAGCAGATACTCAATCTACAATAAAGCACTTCAGGCTACACAGTGCATATTAATATTTTATTATTGCAGTGTTGTGGTGCTATATGGGTAGTCTCATAAGAAAACAACGGCCCGGTGAGGGCCATTTGCTCAATCTGTCATCATAACCACACAGCTCATCCCTGATCCCTGCTCTGATGTGCAAAACATCTGACAACACTGCAAAATGGGTTACATGAAAAGTGCTTGGCTTGCATCGCAGCATGAACAAGTAAAAAATATTTTATTATAAACACGTAAGTATTGTCGGGTTATTAAACTTTTACAAAGAGAACTTTTTTCCCCTCTGATCCTCTTTTTTATTTTTTTAATTCACATAAAACATCACCACAGAGATATGGTTTTTTCTTTAAATCATGGATTTCAGTGCAGGGGCTCAACCCTACAGCTAGCTTTGGTAAGCAGGTAGCAACAGAAAGTCTACCATATGCCATGTTTGTCACAATGTACATACTGTACATCCAACCATATTTGAACTGTACTTCATTGACTGAGAAAGTGAAATCATAGAAGAAGAAATAGTAATAGGCATATACATGGATCATCAAGTAGTCATTATGCTAATTGCTTTCCTGGGATCGTGTCCCAGATATCACATATGTATCCAACATATTTAAGACCTTAGTATCAGTACTACTCACCTGTAATGAGGGAACTTGTAGTTGTGTTTTGGGTCTTCTGGACCTCTGTTTCAGTGAAAGTGGAGGCGTTTACTGGGAGCTCCCTATAGTACAGCCGGTATCCAGTCAACACCCCATTAATGCTGTCGTCGCTGGGCCGCTGGAAAATGCAAACAAACGTGCATGGGCAAATGTAAAGAGGTATTAGTGATTCATTTCTCAAATAGAAACTGAGAATTCTGCAGTATGCTAATTTTCATTTTCTTGGTGACTGACAGGGCACTGGCAGGCTGGCAGAGCAGTATTTTATCAGCAGAGTCCATTTTAAAGGGCCAGTGGATTGGTCTGACTGTAACCCACACAGACAAAGTGATGCGTCAGTGGGTTTGGCACTCTTGTAAAGGATGATGAAATTGCTGGTGACTTTGTTTTTTCACTGCCTCCTTCTGCTTTGACATAAGGTTAGAAGGAGCAAGAGAAGATATTTCCAAACAGAGGAGGAAGAGTGACAAGCACTGAAGTTGCCAGGCTGTATTTAGTGTCTGTTCACATACCACTATGGCTCTAAACCACCTGTATTTTTCCATAACTACCCACTCTCTCTTTTTCCTGTTGTTGGACATTGCCGATGTTTGCCTTTCTTGAACTCTAACATCTCTCCTGCTGATATATCCTCATTAGGACTTTGAACATTTTTCTCCTCTACCCAGGACTGTCTGTCCCTCCATCTGTCCATCCCTCTCTCCCTCCATCTCTCCAATCTGTCTGTGCTGCCCTCTGACCTATCCTATTGCGTCCACAGACACAAACACACACACACACACACACACCACAAACACACATACGAACAGCATACAGTAAGTCGGCAAGGGTCTTATTCTCCAGGTCAGTGATTAACCTGCACTCAAAGTTTTGTTGTGTAGGTCTGTGTGTGTGTATACTGTATGTGAGTCTCAGGGATTGTTGCTGTGTTACAAGTCTGAAAATACCTTCCACTGCACCAGGACTGAGGTAGTGGTTGTTGGTTTCACAGCGAGGATCACTGGTGGCTCATCAGGCACTGGAAAGAAATCACAGACAATGAGAGTGAGAAAGAAAAAGACACACAGACTTGTTTCTGTCCATCCCCTCACTGTTCTCCTCTATTATATTTTAAAATCCACATATTTCCTTCTCTTCCGCTTTCTTTCCTCCCCTGATCCATCAGCGTCCCAGTTTCTCACCATCCTGCAGAGTTGTAACGGCCTCCGTCTCTTTGCTGAGGAGACTGTCTCCAACATCGTTGGTGGCCAGCATCCGAAACTTGTATGATGTGAAAGGCTTCAACCTATAGACACAAACGTAAAAATAGAGAATGATATATATTTCCATTCATAAATCATTAAAGATGATATTTCCATTTTAGTTCAACAACATTTTGGGATGGCAAAAATGAGTTTGTTCATTTAAATTTTGTGAAAGGCTGCTGGACATGTTGTGCCATGATTCTCATGCAACATTCACAATGTTGTGACAACGTGATTTTATTACTAAACCAACTGATGAGGGTACTGCATTTGTAATTTGGCCAATAAAACCACAGCAATACAGTTACACTCATGATTTTGAACAGAAGACATTTGTAATACCACCACAGCTGAGGGAGTGTCTTGGTGAGTTGTCTCCTCAGGACCAGCTGTGCCTTATGAGCATCAATCAACAGTAGCCAGTACTCACAGTGAACTTTCACACATCACAGTGGATGCACCAGTTGTTAATCCAACTCTCGTGTTTTTCTTTCTACTTGAAAAATGTGCCATGGCTGAAAAATGCACCTGAATGCCTCTTCTTAGCTACAGGGCTGTGCTTTAATCTCCTATTGTCTCACAGTTGATATTTGGACTGTCTTATTATTAGCTTGTCAGTCACCTGTAAAACCCTCTGAACTGCACTAAATGGTATGAAAGGTTTTAGACAAAGTTAAGGCACATTTTTTCTTTCCACTCAAAGTTTCTTACCAAAGAGTACTGTGAGCATCTGTAAGACCCTACAAACACATTGAATACATTTCTTTCCTTGGAAAGCCTGTGTAAAGCCTTCTTTTGAATGTTTTGACTCTGCATTGTTAACATCGGCTTGTGGTTTTCTTCTTAGTCCAACAGAAAAACACACAAAAAGGCACATGTTCTATTCAAGATACAAAGAATACAGCTCATCAAAACATTATTCTACAACACCACAAGTGGTCAGCTCCTCTGGGTACCTTTAACACTTTGGAAATACCTTCCTCCCAAAATCACCTTCTCCCCCTCTCACAGGCATGTTTTGCTCTTTCAGTGGCCTTTGAAGATCAGACAAGGTCTTGAATAATAATTATCTAACACCTTTCCTAATTGTCTCCCCTGCCAAAGTATTTTTACTGCCATACTACCAAAACATCCTATCTGCATTTCTCCTCCGTGCAAGGTGAAAGCATTAATAAGCGAAGAATAACAATTTACATCAGTCATCTTGAAAACAATTTACTCTAGAGCCACTTACAATCAGCCCAGTGAACACACACCCATTGTTAGGGACTAGCTGAACAAGTCTGCTGCATGGAGCCTTATAGCATGCTAATGGTTTAAATGTAACCCCCCCCCCACACACTGTGGGAAATTGATTAAAATTTAAAAAGGACAGTTGGCTGTGAAACAGTAAATTTTCTTAAATTTTAATTGATCTAACCTATTATTAACATGAGTTAACAAGAGCAATTTAATCATTTGTAACAGGATGTCATTCCACTCCTGCTCTAGACTTTATTTACAGAGTGCCTTGGAGACTACAGAGGTAGAGGCAGAGGTAGTTAGAAATTCAGCAGGCGACAGGAGAACTGCTCAAGTGTCTCTTCTTGTATAATAATAAGCCGGGCCCAATAAGGGACAAAAAAAGGCCCTATGGGGTTCTGGGTATCGTAGGAATAGAACATCAAAGGCACCAAGCTCAAAGAGGGTGGGGTACCAACATCACTGGGAGGATGTTAAGGACAGTGTTTGAAAGTGTGTGTGTGGACTTTGTGTGTGTGTCTGCGCATTGGCCTGGGGACTTCGATGTTTTGGTTCCAAAGATGTCTCGCTGGAAAACAACAGTTAAGGATAGATAACAAGTAAGTAAGAGTGTGAGCATACGGAGATGTAAACTAATTCCTCCATCCGGCGCAGTAATGAGAGCATTCAGTGATAGAATGGGCTCGGAAACTGCATCAAAACAACAGCAGCAGCATCGCCATCATGGCAGATAGACTCTCCCTGAGGCAGGTTTCAAACAGGCTGGTGCAGAAACACAGAAAGAACAGTCTTCAGCATCTCAAATAGCCCTGTGATAGCTTGTGAAGGAGCGCGCACAAACAGTCACGAAGCAGAGGACACACACTAAACACAAATAAGCCCCATCATAGTCCTACTACTCAGGCTCTCAGGGAAGTTGGAGTAGCCATCCAGTCTGACCAGTATCACCTGCTGCCATAATGACAGTCTCACCAGGGAGGAGAGGATGGAGGGATAAAGAGAGAGGAATGCAAAGGGAAGACATTCAATAGCAATGGAGCCCTCCTCCACGGGATGAGTAGGGGTGATATTTGAAGATGTATGAAGGAAAAAATACACGTCTGATGGTTTTTGAAAGCATTGGCTGTTGATGGATGGATGGAGGGAGGGAGGGAAGGAGGTGGTGACAAGAGGGATGACTGATGAAAAGGTAAAAATAGTTGTAGAAAGAGAATGAATAAACGGCAGACACCAACTTGCAAGCACAAAGGCAGGAGTGGGAAAATATTAAGAGAAAAAAAAAAACAGAGCAGTTCCTGCTGTGCCTGTGTGATTAGGTGACTGAGATCCTCCACGTTTTTGCAGTGATTATGATTATTCTACTCTCCCTAGTGGTTTTTTTGTGGTTTGTGGGTTTTTTTTTTTGCTCCACAAACCTTTTCTTTACTTCCTGTGCTAAATAAATAAAACTTTTCTGTCTGTGTTCTAATTCTCTGTTCTTTGCTTTGAGAACTCACAGCATCCCCCTCTCTGTCCACTCTTCTCCCAAAGGGTGGATAAATATTACAAGGTTTTTACAGATTGCTTTAACTTATTCAAGTGCAACATATCATGCTAAACAAATTTTTCATTTTAGGGCTGTGTACCGAGAGCAAAAAGCGAATAATTCCTGTTTTCTTCAAAGACACTTGTCATGGCCTAACTGACTGTTAGGTAAGTCCTGTCTCCTCTTAGGTACTGATGCCATGCCTGTCAAACTTTCTGCTCACACATAGCACATATTTCTGAGGCTAAAGCTAACAGGCAAAAAAAACCAAAAAACAAAACTCACCAGGTAGAAGACATGGAAATACACAAACAGCATTGTGCTTGTATTATAGTATAAGATAATGAGGGAAAATGTAAAATTGATTGTTATTTCATTCTAACATAATCCTGTTTAGCTGCTTAGCTTACACACTTGGAAAAGCGAGCCAGATGTTCATGATGTTTTAACTAGTTGATATGTTTGTCAGATGCAATGCTCTCCTGGGGAAACTTACTAGAGTGAAAACTTTCACACATTTAATGAAGAGCAGGACAGAGATGTTGATGATGGGCTAAACTCTGATATAAAAGCAGCCAGGATAGGCTCCCAGATTTCTGTTGTGAATGGAGCTTTGTAATGTAACATGCAACCCCAGGAAATATGACAACACATAGTTAGGGCTGCTAAGCTATGACTGGGCAATCAATGTTTGGGGCAGGGGTTTAGGCAAAGACTCAACTGGAATTCAAAATTTACTGTACAGTTGCTACAGAAAGCAGCTATTTGTGAATGCGAGTGTGTGTATGTGTGTGAGAGAGAGACTGTATATGTGAGCACATGTTTGTACCTGTCAACGGTCCAGGTGGTCACGTTGTGTGGGATGTCAGCAGTGTGTGTGTTCCAGTCCCCACTGGACAGCTGTTTGACCTGCAGAGTGAAGTACCTCAGGGGAGAGGAGCCTGAGCCACCTGTCACCCAGTGGAGGCGGAGATGGCGAGATTCAACCCCGTCCTGAGGAACAGATAACTTCCTGGGTGGCTGGGGACGCTCTGTGAAGGTGGTAAGGAAGGGGGGAAAAGGAAAAATAAAATAGATGAGAGTGGGAGGACAGGAAAGAAACAAAGGAGAGATGAGGGGAAGAAAGAGAAGTGATGTGACAAGGACAAGAACAGGGGAATTGAAGGGGAAGGATGACAGAAAAACAGTGAGCAATAAATTAAATTTTCTAAAGCAATTTCCTTTTGCTTAAAAACACAAACTCTTTCTGATATTCTAAACTTTAAATTTATTCATAAAATTACACTTGTAGTGGTTTAACATTGTGTGTTATTTGTCAATGTATTTTTGTTTGTAAGAGAAAAAGACTGCATTTAGTACTTTAGTTGGGTGACAAATGAAAGGACAGAGCTAACACACATTACCAAAAGTCAAGAAAGTGCTGGATGCAAAGAACAAATGAAAAAAGGTCAAAACATCCACACACTTATCTCCATCGCAAATGTGTTTTTTTGTGATGGAGATAAGTGTGTGGATGGTTTGACCTTTTTCATTGACAAATTAAAGGAAAACAAGAGCATTATAAGCCCCCAGGATGGCTTCAATGCTATTACTGCAACTGTAGCAGTGTATATATATATTATTATGTGTGTGTTGGGGGGGCTTACACCACAGCAGGGGAAAGGCTAGAGACAGCACAGCTTCTCCTCACAGCATGAAAGTGTCTATATTTTACAAATAGTCAGATGTTTAGCAGTGGAAACTGACATGTTTAGACATCTAGAAGGTACTTTGAATTACTTTTTTTAGTCAGACTTTGGTATGGAATTATTTTGAGTGAAGGATGCATCCCTACATTTAATTATCTTTCCTTTCATCTGTTCTGCTGTCACAGTCTTTGTCGTACAAATGCATGCATATGAAAAGCTGATTAGAGATGCAGATACACGTATACAAGACCAAGAAATCAGTTTTCTAAAGTAGAAATCTAGGTAGGGAAATCCGGTTTGTCTGATCCCCAACCACGATTGCAGAAACCAACATTTTGGAAATAAATAAATGAGAAATGCACGTGTGTGTGAGTGTCCTGTGTAAAAACACCTGCATCCCATATGTTTCTCTACTCATTAATTCCGTTTTTTCCTTTAATTTCCTCCTATATGTAGCCATAAATATAAAAATTAATTGTCACCTGGACAAATGGAGACTATCATGTACCATATGCTCTGAATGGCGTGCAACACAGGACATGGGCAGCCTACATTTACATCACATATGCATCAGTGTGACTGCAGCAGTGCATACATACTGTATGTTTAAATGAAACAAGACATCTAACCACAGCAGCATCAAAGAAACAATTTCTCAGAAGAGAAACTGTGTGTGTGTGTGTGTGTGTGTGTTTGTCTCTGTCTTCACTATTCAATTAGAAGATGAAAGATGGCCCCAGGAGTCGGCGCCTTTGTATAACTGTGTTGGCAGTGACTGTGTGATTAGTGGCCGTGCCTACACACATATGTGCACGCATACACACAAACAAAAACACGCGGTTGGGGGCATAACTGTTTAATTTCAGGGGCACCAGGTTATCGATTAAGTCTAGAAATAAAAGCATTATCGATTCTCTCTGAAGTTTAATTAATCTGCACTTATGTTCTCAAAAATACGCACAAGCACAGTCACACACTGAAACTCACACACAGGCTCGCTTTCCTTCATTCATCCTTATCAGAACTAATTTAAGTCAAATTTGTTTGTCTCTCTTCTCCCTTCACGCCCTTATTCTTCATTCCCTTTAAGATTTGACTATTCTCTCCCTCCTTTGTTTTCCTGATAACCATCTGTGTCTCCCTGTCTCTTCTGTTCCACGGTAAAGATCATGTTCTGATAATCAACTCATAATTGTCAGAACAAGTGCTGCCCTTTCAGCACTTACACGACTGTTTACTGCTACGCAAGGGAGAGGAGAGGAAAGGAGTGTGGCAGAGTGTAGATGAGAGGGAGACTGGGGTTGTACTAGAGGAGTAGAAAGATGGGGTGTGAGGGAATGAATTCTGCTAAATATGCTACTATATGTTGTCCATTAACTTATCAGTTATCACCCTCTTGGAGGGAATCGCAGTTTTCTCTATAATACATGCATGCACGTTCATGCAGCTTCACACACATAAACACCCACATGCACACTCAAAAACCCAATTTTCTTTTCCTAAGGATTAAGTTGGTCTCTTCACCGTCATCAGAAAGAAATCTCTATTAGGCTATTCTGTCTATCTCGCAGTGAGAATGGACCGTTATGTCACTGAAGTGGAACAGGAAACCACTGAATTCTATTCTAAAGAAATCCTGATAATGATGCCGCCGATGTTATGATATCTGATCCAATTAAAATGCCCTACACAAGCTCATGGCTCAGAATAGAATATCTGACATCATGATTCCAGGTTTTTATGAAAATTCACTGCATTGTCACAATTTAATATAGGGACTTTTGTAGTATTTCAATGCTTTACTAGACATACACAGTGCCGGCTGACAGAGAAAACTGGAGAAAGAGATCGGGTATGACATATATCAAAGGCTGTGAGCTACGTTCAAACCAAAAGTTATTCATGCGTTAGCCTACTGAGACACCAGAACCACTCTAACTTTTGAAGTTATTATTAAAGTGATATTTCACTTGGGTGGGATAGCTCTGCTTAGCTCAGGAGTGGTCAAAGCTCAACACCCCCTAGACCACAGAATATAATGCTAGTACGACCTATGTCTGCTAAATGAATTAAAGAGTTACAACTTCAGTAACCCTGAGAAACAAATATTTGCCTTGTTCTAAGTAAACATTACCTACCACTGTCTATGACCCAGTTTTAGTTGTTAGTGCTGTTTATTTGGTAATGAAACAAAGTCACCGAGTGTCGGTCATTTCATGGAACATCCATCTTTACAGTTTGATTCCTTATCATGCTGTTCAGGATCAGTAAAATCTTGCAATCTGTCATATGGGTGAATCTTCATTTGGTTTCAGCTGAGATGGCTGCTGCATTCCAAATCAGCTGAAGGCACGGTAGCAGCTGATTGAGGCAAGAACAGAGTGAGAGAGGTGCAGGAGACAAGATGAGATAAAAGCATCACGACCTCTGAATCTGAGGAGGATAAAAACTTGACTTTTTATTTGTTTCAAAATTGAAGGAGAAAGAGCTGCACTGCTCACTCACTTTACCTCTTTAAAAATCAAGTCACTGTATAAAGATGCTCTCCCTCTCTGGCCTCTGACTGTCATGGAGGAAATATTCCTGTTTGAGGTTTTTAGAGACAAAACTGTCTTAGGAGAATAACAGTCACTGCTCAGCCTCCTACATCTCTCCACAGACATGGGCTGTCACACTCAGTGTTTGACTCTGTTTCTGCTGTTGTCGCACATTATCCTATGATAAGGTCAGTGACTAAAATGGGAAATTTTTGGTGCCCTAAGAGACAAAATTACCACAACCGCAGAGTATGATTTGCAACTGTATAACTGTAAATATAACTATAACCATTTACGGATCAATACAAATTACTTTGGTTTAGTCTAAGATTTAGGGCTTTCAGATCTCGCTTTCTCAACTGTTCTCTGTCCTTTGGCAAAAACACCACCTACCACCTACTAACTGTATGTTTTTCACCTGCCCACAACAGAGTATGACGCTATGAGAAAGTATCCAGTGTTGCATGACAGCTGGTGAGAAGGGCTAATAATCCTCATTGTTTCACTCAACAAGCCAATTAATTTTGGCCTTCAATAGATGATATAAACAGACTGTATGCCACAAGTTTCTTTGTTCTAAAAATTTTCCAGGATAATTTAACAAATCTGGCTGAGCAGCCCCCGCTTTTAAATTGACTACCATTACACAGGCCCTCAGGAAGTTTTTGAAACTCCTGAATCTCATTAAGCCCCCGGAGGAGGACTAATACCTGGTGATTTCAGTATCTACGTTTACTGCCAAGCAGCTCCTCATCCACTGGAGTTTCTAAATGTCAATTCGTCTTGTTCTGTATGTAAAATGCCCCCACACATTGAATAGGTCATACGTTTTATCTTTGTGCCAATGTTTGGTGGCCAGTAACAATGGATTCTGCACGTCCCACCACAAACTACTCGTTGTTGAAAAACAGATAACCTGTCCGAGCTCCACGCCTGAAGCTCCTGCTTGCTTTTCTTTCCCTAACTTTATCTCTGCAAGGACTTTACACAGACCACAACTCATTACACCTCTAAGTGGAGATCTTAAAATTTTAAAATGCTAAAACTTCACCTGACCTTTCCATACTCTTCCCGCACTGGCATCACTGTGAGAAATAATGTAATGGGTGACAAAATATAATCTCTGACCAGTTTGCCAATCTATTTTAAAGTTAATAAAAAAAAAATAGAGGACAAAATGTCCATAAAATAATTGTGGTTGTCTCCTATAATAGACTTCTCTAATGGCAAACATTTTTAAAAGCACAGGTAAAATTAATAACATTAATCAAGTCACTCCTGCTTAAAATTGGCTCATTTACAGAATTTCATGTCTAATCTGGTTTATTTAACACCTTTTATTTCCTTATGCATCATTATAATTGAATAAGAATTTCATTATAGGTTATCACGTTGCTGTGGCATGAATGCCACACGAGATGCATGATACGTTTATAGAGGGCAGCATGAAAAACGCAAATTTCACTCGTCATTACTCAAAGCCTTCAAGCTTACACCCCATTACTCAAGTTGAATTAGTCAGCAGTGTAGAAAAGTATTTTTCTTTCATAGAAACAAAATGAAGACACTTCTTACATTGGTTCCATTAGTGTGTGATTTAATACTGTTTGAGAATTGAATCATACTGTTACTGTTCTTACCTCAGTTTCAGTTAAGAAAGGGACCGTTGTTTTTAATGTGTCTCGCCTCAATGAGTGCGCACACATACAACACATATTTGAGATCTTTACAGCTTACTATCTTTCACAGCTTACTGTACGTTTTTTTTTTCCCCATGCTCAAGCAACAGGCAACACAATCACCCATCAACCACATACTGTTTGGTGTAAACATAGCGAAAGATTTGTCCGTGTACAGCTTTTTATATCAGGTATTTTGACTCAGCATAACAAGAAAAGTACAGATGCAACTAACAGAATTCATGATGACTCTGTTCCATTTAGGCTAAACCTTACTGTCAGGTGCCGTTGGTTGTGTTTATAAGCGTGCTCTGCTGCACCTATAACCACACCCAACAACGACAAACCATTTGTTGGTGCTTTCAACTACATCTTACAGTCTTCCTCACCAGAAAGACTTTGGTCAGTTGCCATGGAGATAGCTCAGTTGTACTACTGAATGTTGTTAATGACACCTGTTGCTGCTAGCGATGGGTATCGCTAGGATTTTACAGATACAGCCGCTCTTATCGATACTCCTTGCTGGTCTGGTACTTTGTTCTCTGAGTAAAGTTTAGAATCAAAGCAAAACAAAAAAAAGCCACTATCATTCATTTCCTCTGTCATCCTCCCTCTTACTACTGATGTGCTGATTCATTTTTGGCCGGTTAAGGCTGGTAGGAGGAGGGGAAGGCTGGTTTGGCCGTTAGGCTTCAAACAGTCAGCTTTAGTTTTAGTTTCTCTGTTATTATCATAAAGAGCTCGCTATGGTAAAATACTGAGACTGGAAGCTGAAAATATTGCTTCTCTTCAAATGTATGCTTCTTGAACAGGTGCTTTGATGAATTACTGGTATTCATTTTTTGCTCATTTTTGCTCAAGTATGGAATTTAGCCCACTTTAACCCAGCGTCATTTTCTCCTCCTTGGTTTTCCTGCTCTGCTAATTTCGCTCCCTGGTTTTTTCAAGCCGATAAAAGAACTGCCCTTAAAACTGCTCCGGGTTCTTAATAATTTAGAACTGGTTCAAATTTAGAATTGGGTTTCGGGGGCCATCCCTAGTTGCTGCTCTCGCAACTCAGGAAAAAAACTCACCTTGGAGGGTGAGGTTGAGTGTTCATGCAAGTTGGGTCCCTACTATGCTTAAAGGAGTGGTTAAAATCAAGCAGATAGGATAGCAAATGAGATCCTGAGTACTGCTAAAGTGTACGTGTGTCCTTTACCTCTACGTTCAGTGGTAACAACCAGAGCTTCCTGTTCTTCGCCCCAGCCCACGGCAGTTCGAGCAGTGAGTCGGAACACATAGCTTTGCTCAGGGGAAAGTCCTGTGACGGTGAACTGGCGAGCATTGGAGCCCACCTCCACTGTGGTCCACCGCAGAGGGTCCCTGCTGTCGAGGCAGTAGGAGATCTGGTAGCCTGGTGAGGGACAGAAGGAAAGACAGAGGGAGGAGGAAGACAGAAATTTTTGTGTGTGAACGTATTTGTCTGTGTTCATTGTGGCCTACTTTAGATCACAGAGCCCACAGGAATAAAAGACAGCACAATATGAGACAGGAAAAAGTCTGAAAACATCGCCACACAATGCCTTACCACACAGTCTCATTTTCACAAGAAAACATACAAACAAACATGCTTTTCTGTAGCTCCTGAAACTCTTTTTTTCCAAAGAGTTTCTGTGTATGTTTGGAGCCCTCAGACTCTCTATTTCCCAGAAACCTAGACAACTATAGAGAAAGCAATAATTTTGACATTGAACACCAGCACATGCTCATATACCGACATTCCCCTATATACACACACACACATTTTATAATCATACAGCCTTTGTTCTGTCCCCTTGACTGTGACCCATGGTGTACACGGCTTGTGCCTGTTTCTCTGTCTCATGTGCAGTAGGCCATGTAATAACACTAACATCCTTCAACACATACACACCCTTGAACCGCTGATCCCCGACCAAGCTTTTCACAGGCCACCGGCCACTCACAAAGGCCCTCAATATGAAGATTGTATTGTACACCAAATACACACAACTATACGTCCATGAACTCACACAGACTCACAAGTGTGAGGATGTGATTGGTTTACAGTAAAACTGTCAGGATGCTAATCTGCTCAGAGGCCCCTAATCTGGTCGAGCGGTTGATAATCTCATCAGATAGTCTGATTGTATGCTAATATGAACACAGCGTGTGGAAGATTATTGGATAACAGCTACACTACAAATCCTCTTGAATCTAAACAATTGGGTCAGAACACTTGCATTATAGCCTGCACTGAATATCATTTGGACATTGCTGCCCTCAGACACATGAGGCTAAACCTCCATTACAAAGTGACTGTGTCATGTCAAGGAAAGTCCATCTCCTTCTTCCACAGAGAACATGTATCATATATTTCATACTGCCTCTTAGCTTAAGGCATTTAAAATGTGTATCTACACATTTTTTAGCTCATACTTTTTCATACTACGATTGTACTTTAACGTCACTCAGAGCTGAGAGCTTGTAAATAAAGATCAGAAGATATCAGAGCATGCAGAAACTGCAGATGGTTGCTTTGTATTATGACCCCATCCCTCTTCTCATCTCTCATGTCCCTTTTCTACAAAACATACAAACTACATACAATGTTAAATCATGTCTCATCATCTCCTGACAATGACTGAATGCGATCTTAATTGATGCAGTTAATACTTCACAGCTTGTTTAATGGTTCGTTTTCTATTTTATTTATATATTTATATGATATTTATTTGATGTTTAGTAAGCCCTGAAGATGTACTAAGTGCCAAGATTATGGACACATTAATTGAAGTAAGTAAAAATAATTTTAATTTGATTTGCTTTACTAATTTACTCCTGTGATTACTGCTACTGTTCTAATCTGTAACATTTTCTTGGTGTTTTCCTGCTCGTGTATAGAAAATAATCATTCATCCATCCCTGATTAGATTGCCAAACTAATTAAGTGTTGAAACGGCTTTTTGGATCTTGGTATTTCAATGTGCACAGCACAGTATGAGTCGACACCATCACCATTATTATAGTTTTTTCATACAGTGTATAAAATATACAAAGTGGTATAGTATAGACTTTTCCATTATCAGGCATGGCAGAGTCAAACCAAATGCAGTTTCACAGATAGTAAAAGCAAAGATGTTCGAGCATGATTATGGTCGGCTGACTCTACCTTCGACAGATGAAGGTAGAGTGTGTGAATGCTTAAGTTATTCGGTCTCAAAAGCCTCGTGTAAAATTGGTTATGACGTGGCTTTGGCTGCAGAAAACATTGTGCCTTTGTCCTGTTGTGCTGTGTAGTAATGAAACCCAGCCAATATTACTTTCTAGTATAAATCATCAACAAACTTACAATCCATGATGTCTTGCATTGTAATCAGATGAAATACATCATTCAATAATAATAATAATAATAACTAAGAACATGAAATTCTAAAAGTACAATTTTTCCCGTGAACATATGCAGAAATCACTATCAAGAGCCTGCAGGGTGACAGCAGCACACTGTGGGTAGCAGTGGAGTAGAGTTTTCTGAGAAAGTCATCTAGCTGTGTATTAAAAATAGACCTTGCATGACACTGTAGAAATGGCAGTTTGTTTGCTTCTCCCTACAACCTATATTAGTTTTTTTTTCTGTATTTGCCAAATAATCAGTTTCCCTTACACTTTTGTATTAACAGGTAGTGATGCAATACATACAGCAACATGCATTAAACTTTGAAATGTCGCTGCCTGTAAAACTTCACAAAGCCACGAGCAGCTCCTTCATTTGTGGGACAACAGTACACATCAGTAGCACACTCAAAAATAAAGCAGTTTTTAGTATGCATACTGACTTTTTTCAGTATTTAATTTTGTGGCTTTAATACATGAGCACACCACATACTCAAAATGTAATTATAATTAGTATGTAGTATGGAAATGGGATTCAGTGTCTATTTGCCACCGGGATGTTCGTGTGCATGTGGCTGTATTATATTCATAGAGAGGTCATGTGACAACACAAATGCCTCACTGCCTTGTGCCAAATTAGATTGTGCACCTTCTGTGGTCTTGTTTCTCCTCTGTCCACCTTCTGTGTCAGTCCCCCATGGGTTGAGAACCCAAGGAGAAATGAGGCAGTCATGAGCACTAAAGAAATCGGTACACTACAGTTATTTGTATCTGCATAAACACACATACACACACACGCAAGGACACAGCAGGACTGCGTGTTTGTGTGTGTCTGTGTGATCGAGAGAGAGAAAGATTTGCCCTCCCACTCATCCTTCTGTCACAGAGTGGTGTCGCACTAAATGTCCTCCCTTTACAATACAGTCACACATCACTCACACTGTCCTGCTCGACTCCCTCCCCCACTGAGAGGACAAATACTACTACTCTCTCCCCCCTTGTGCCACACACACACACACACACACACACACACACACACACACACACACACACACACACACACACACACACACACACGCACGCACGCACACACACACACCTGTCCCTCCTCTCACCTCCATACATCTCCCCTCTGCTGTTTCTCCCCTTCTGTTCTCTCTTTTTCCAGCTCAGCAGCTCTCACATTCCTCTCGCCTCTACCTTGCTTCTCTTCCTGTTCATTTATCTGTTCTTTCTGATTCACTCCGCACGCTGTGATTTGCAGTTTCAGATACAAGTTTTACATGTGAATCTCAGTGTGTTTATATATGTGATTAAGTATATATATATATATATATATATATATATATATATATATATATATATATATATATATATATATATATATATGTTTTGCTTCAGCAGCTATAATAGCCCTTTTTCCCAGGTATAAACTTGATGACTGACACACACACGCGTACATACGCACACGCAAACCTCGGCAGTGAAGTGTGGAGTAGAAAGAGCTGACCCCTGTTTGAGAGCTAAAAACAGAATCAGCTCTTTTCCATTTTACGGCTTTTACTTCCTTCCTTCCCTTGAAAGATCACAGCAGTATGTGTGTGTTTAAAACTGCTAACTCATTCCCTCTATAAGCCGAGCTCTGACCTTCAGCAGTTGAAAATAAATCTATTGTCACCACAAATATAAAAGTTTAGATTATAAATGTTGATATCAAAGATCTGCTGTCTTGTATGTGTGTGTGTGTGTTTTTGTACCTAATATGATGCCGTTGGGGTTCATGGGTGGCTGCCAAACCACCCTGACTGATGACAATCGAACTTCTGGAAACACCATCCTGACAGGGGGGCCTGGGACTGGAGAGAAAATTAGAGAGGGGAGTTGGCAAGAGAATGGAATTATAACAATATCTACAAACAGAAGCAGAAAGAAGCAAAGCAAAAGCAGAAAAGAGCTCCTTCAACACTGTAATGAGAAAGAGAATACCTCAACACTAAGCACTTATATTCTCATGTGTTAGTATGACGAGACCAAGGCTCACAGATGTATGTGCATATGCTCTCCACACACACACGTACACACACACACACATATACACAAACACACACACACACTTACTATATATGGGGTGAGTGTCGTATACATTTTAAGAGGCACTTCTAAAAGACACAAAATAGAAAATGTAATTTTCTCCCAACCTCACACCAGCTCCGTCTTTGTTCCTGATAAAAGCACATGTTCCACACCACCAAATACACATCAATGTGAGTGTGTGTGTGTGCGTATGTACAGTATGCGTATGTGTGTGACTGACAGACAGGATGGAGGTTCATTATACATTGCCGGGAATTGACTTCCCCATTCTTGTTTCATCCTGAAATGAGAAAAACTTTTCAAACGTGACACTGTTTGATAGAGGATGAGTGTGTTTGAGTGTGTGTATGTATGTTTGTGTGTGTGTGTGTGTGTGCCTGTGTTTTATTATTCTGAAAGACCAAACTGGGTTGCTGGCATCCTGAAAAGTCTGCCATGGTTACCACATCTCTGCATTTGAAAAGACCTGCGCACATGGTAAACACTAACACAAATGCACACACCTACACAATGTGTTCTCCATGTTTAGACTGTGTCTGATGGGTGAGCTGAATCCAGTGGATGATCAGTGAAGTGGGGGAAAGACGGGCTGATGGCTGCAGTGACAGCCGAGGCGTAAAGAGGTGAAAAGCAGTTACAGAGGTGAGAAGAAGGCAAAAGTGTTGAACAAACTGCTGGACAGAAAGGTCAGTGATCACACCGAGACATACAGAGAGAGATCCTACCATCTTCTTTGGTGCGGAGCGGTATGGGGTTGCTGGGAGGGCCGTCACCCATCCGTGTGTATGCCAGCACCTGCAGCACGTACACTGTGTATTTTTTGAGAACCCTGAGGAGCAGCGACACACTCCCCTGTCCTTCTGCCACCTGAACACCAGGGGGACCTTCTGAGTCTTTCTCACTGTACAGCACCTGAACACAGACGCACACAAACAAGTCACACACAAATATATTCATAAATACAGATTAAAAAGCAGAGAAGTATGTGGAGTTAGATCCCACAGTCCTGTCTTAGAGCTCTGTAAGCATGGCTTGTGTTTTTTCTTTTAGTTACAGTTACTTTGGTGCCTTTAAAGGATTAAGCTGGTGATAGTCTATAGTTTTGTTATTGTCAAAAAAATCCCCTTAAAAACAAAACAAAACAAAGAAAAAACAGAAGCAAAAGTCAATTAGTCTGTCTCTCTGACTTCCTTATTCTTCCCAAATAAGATGCACATCTTTAGAGCTGCTGTGGCTTTCAGGACTTCCTGTATGTCACAGGGGTCACTTCTGGTGACAAACCCACTGATAATCATCTCCACAGTTCCTGTAAGCAGCATGGAGCTTTATAGTTACAGAACTTTCAGCTCATTGTTTTGGTTTTTTGCCCCACAACTTTACTGTTTTTATTCACTCACACTGATTTCATAGCCTGGCTTTTGGCCACAAAAGGCAGCTGTTTTAGTGAAAGCCCAATGTTTGCCACCTGCCCAGCACACCAAGCAGCAGACAGACAAATGTCCACTATTGTGAAGACAGTGGTGATTTAGCAGCTTAAGAGCCAGATATTTCCCCCAGGATTTAGAGGGGATCGAGGCAGAGAGAGAGAGTTACTAATGGACCCGGATGGCCAAAAACATGATTGCAAATGAATGCAACTCTTGCTCCATAACTCCTGGATGTGTATATAGAAACTGTTTATTCACCATAACATACCACATGCTGAGGCGATGGTATGTCTGCGTTGTGTTCATAACTTGTTCCTATTGCATCCAAGTGGCCCAAAAATCAGTTATTGCAAATATAAAAACAGGTCACAAATATATATTTTGTTTTTAAAACAGTTGGACACTGTAGTTTTTAGTAAATGTTACAAAAACAGGTTAAAAAAAATGTATTTGTTGGGAACTATTTTTCTATGTGGAAGTGACTCAAAATACAGGAACCATATTCATAGTCAAGTTAAATCATTATTTAGTAATATAGTCTAAAATCACAAATCACACACATGCCTTACAGAGCTATACAATCTGCACAGGAACATGGCAGCCAGTGCAGTGGTGTGGCTCACTGATGTGTTTTTGACAACAGTCTGTGGCACAGAGGAACAGGCCGTATCAGAAACCAATACTTTGGTTTTCTTTTAATGGGATTTGCTGAAAATGGAAAAAATACAGAATATTACCAGGCCCATATTTTAACCCAAACACTCACTAAAACTGATCCTGAAATTAAAATTACACCAGTGCCCACATCTTAAAAAAAACAAAAAAACAAATCAGCACACACTGTACTTTCAGCGGCAACAGGATCCAATTTTAATGTGTGTCAAGAACTGTTCTTTCTCGTTTGTTCTCTCTGTTTTTCATGTTCAAGAACTGTCTGCCCCACTTGAGACCATTTTGAAGGAATATGTCAGCTCTTAAGTGTCTAAAAACAGCAACAGTCTAAAGGAGTACATGGCAGGAGGCTGGAGAACAATTTAACATCTACTAGCCAATGGAAGGTGTTGAAGAGCTGCTGCTGCTGCTGCTTGTTGCCACACTTCAACATCTTTCTAAAGATGTTGAGGGGGGCTACATATGTGCCATTGAAAGAGAAAGACAATATTGCAAAAATACAGACAACAACGGGTATGTGTCTTCTCTTTATTTTAAAATCAAACAAATCAGTTGAGTACATTATAATAAACCCCTGGAGGGTGTGCGTGGGAGCCCGCAAAAAGCAGGTGGAACTACACTGAGTGTAAAAGAAGGGGTGTGACTGCCAGTAATTGGTGCACTCAGGCAAAAATGAGTGTACCTTTCACTCTGTGGACCGTCAGCAGCACACTGTAGGTAGCAGTGGAGTGGATTTTACTGTGAAAGTTGTCTAGCTGTCTATTAAAAATAGACTACAACTGGCTGAAAGGCTTTTTAGACTATAACCCCTATTTCAATGGTTTCAATTACTATGTAATGTACAGTATGTAAAGTAAAATCCTGTACATGCATAAAAGCGTAATAATGGCAGTTTTACTTCTGCCTAAAACCTGTATCAGTCTGTTCTGTTCTTGCCAATGAATGAGTGTTGTGTATGGTTTTGTATTGACAGGCAGTGATGCAATATGTGTAGTGACATGCATTAAACTGGAACTTTGAAATGCCACTGCAAGAAAACTTCCCAAAGAGACAAAATAGTGTGCAGCCCTAAGCAGCTCCTCCATTTCCTCTGACCACTGTATAGTGGGACGGCACTACACATTCATAACACACTCAGCAGACTTCAGCTAGAAAAACCAGTACTTCGGTTTTAAGTCTTTTCATGGGATGATGATGATCCTGAAATTAAAATTACACCAGTGCCCAAATCTAAAAACAAAAACAAATCAGCACACACTGTACTTTCAGCGGCAACAGGATCCAAAATGAATTTGTGTCAAGAACTGTTCTTTCTTGTTCATTCTCTCTGTTTTTTCATGTTCAAGAACTCCCCACCTGAAACCATTTTGAAGGAACATGTCAGCTCTTAAGTGTCTAAAAACAGAATATATCATAAGGAGTGCATGGCAGGAGAACAATTCAGCATCTACTAGGGGATGGAAGGTGTTGAAGAGCTGCTGTTGGCAGTCACTTCCTGTCTATTAACATGGTAGGTATGCTGCTCAGCATGATCCTCAGGAGGGCACGAGAAAACACACAGATGGGGAGTGTGATGTGCTTTGGGCATGGCGGATGATATGACCTGAATTTTGCACAACATTTTAAAAATACTGGTTGGTACTGGCTTATATCACACAGCCACAGCCTGTTTTTTGTTTCTGTAGATGGACACCCATCAGCCACAGCATTAAAACCAGTTAAGTTGTGGCTGATCGGTGTATGTATTTAGAACACAAGCATGTCCGCACAAATTGAGGATAAATCCCCTTCCTTTTAAAGCTTCGTTCAGCTCATGTTTGGTTTGGGAGGGGATTAGGAGCTGTGCTCTATGCCACTTACATATTAGCAAAAATATTTAGCATGTGCTTCCTCTTTATTAAATTTTCCTTTCTTAAGATGTTGAGAGAGGCTACATATGTGCCACTGAACAACAGACAATGGGTACATGTCTTCTCTTTATTTTAAAATCAAACAAGAAAGTGGAGTACATTATAATAAACCCCTGGAGGGTGTGCGTGGGAGCCCGCAAAAAGCAGGTGGAACTACACTGAGTGTAAAAGAAGGGTTGTGACTGCCAGTAAGTGGTGCACTCAGGCAAAAATGAGTGCACCTTTCATTTCACCATCAACAGTATTTATCCAGCTTTTTTTAGAAGCCTGCACATCAGAGTATGTCAACCAAGTCACCATCGGGGGTTTCAGCAAGACAGACGTCTCCGACTTAGTACGGAAACACAAAAAAATTGACAAAATGTAATTTAGCAGGTGTGGAAAGATTGTTGGCTATGTTGCTTAAGTGGGTTGCAAGTCTAGACTTAAATACTAACACGTCTCCTTATTCTGCCTATACTTCTGTTTTAAATTTTAAAAAGAAAGCATCTTTCTCAACCAACAGGCTTTGTGGATTATTCTTCATTTTCATAAATGTATAATCCAGCCATTGTTTCTTCTACAGCTTGATACAACGTGGTACAAGCTGTTTTATGAAAGTGTATTAAACATTAAAGCTTCACTTATGTGCTTATGTGTATGCGCACAATTACGACCCCCCCAACCCACAAAAAAAAAACAAAAACTAACTGCAGCTGGATGCTTTTAAAGGAAGAACAACAAACTGGAGCAGTTACAGGATATTACATCATATTCGCCTTATATCAGGCTTTTGTGTGCATAACAGGGTGGTGCATCTATGTGTGTGAGAGTATGTGAAAGTGTTGGAGGAAGTGATAATGGGCTGAGTGGGTCAAGTGAAAGTGCCAAGATGGGGTTGTGTGTGTCTGTGTGTGCGTGTTTGAGTGTTTTACACACCTTATATCCAAGTATGACTCCATTCTTCTGAGCCTGAGGGAGAGCAGACCATGTGAGTAGGATCTGGGTGGAACTCACTGCCTCAGCAGTCACATTCACTGGAGATCCAGATGGAACTAGAGGACACGCACAGAGGCACACACAGACACAGCTCAGTGCTACTTCACTCTCTAAACCAATCTTCGATTTTATCTCAATCATCTCCTCCTCCCCCGCCCTCTCTCCATCAATCTTCCCCTCACTGGAATAGAGGGAGCGCGTAGAGGGCAGAGAGAGGTGTGCTCTGCTGGACACTTGCAAACAGGAAACAGGAGTGAATGAGGTCTGCGTTTGTACCAGATTCTGCAGTGTTCGCAGCGGCAGTGTTGCTCCAGGGTCCAGGTCCTATGGAGTTGTAAGCCTGTATCTGAACCTGATACTGGGTCCAGGGATTCAAGCCCTCTATTGTGGCCTCACTCGTCCGCCCTTGCCCCTCCACATCCTCGGTCCTGTCCTCCCCTTGCCCGTCTGTCCTCCATGCACGCAGCCGATAGCCCACAGTCTCTGGACTGCTGTTGTACTCAGACTCAGGAAGAGGCTGGAGGGTAACGAAGGGTCAGAGGTGGGAGAAAAACAGAGCAGATTGGTGTATTGACATTTATCCTTCTAGTTTGACATGCACACATGTGACCATAGAAATAATGACACACTGGTACAGTCCTTCATCTTTACATGAGTTTTAATAGTGTGTTTATGGCCATTTTGGCCATATCTCTACGTTTATGTATATTTATACTTTAGATAAGGTGTTACCTTATCTAACAAATATAACCTTGTTTAGCATAACATTAAAAGTAAACCTATTTCTGCTTAGAAACTACCTATGCTATTTTTAGGAGAATTACAATTGCAGATTTTTTTAATACTGTGCAGTTTATTCCACAATAGCTTAATAAATGAGGGTCAGTGTGCCAATCCTGAACTGCAAGTATCTTATAATGTGTCAGCACTTGGCCACCCCGTGCTGCACAGAAATTAATTAATTTTGACTCTGATTAATGGAAGACGAACCTTCCATATAGAGAAATAGCTGAAAGGAAGATTGAATGAGAAACCAATTTTGGTAAAATTGTGATTAATAAAACGATGATAATAAAACACAGAACCTCAAATGCCCCATGAAACAATATGATACAGTTCTTCATAAGAAACATGGAGTGGTACTGTCAGTGTATTTATGAGAAATGTATTTAATGCGATTTCAAGTCCCTAGAGTGGGGGACCTGAATATTAAATAAGCAACAATCAATCAAAAACTCAGCTAATCTGCTTCATCAGGACTTTGAAGGAGTACTTTTGTTAAATTTTATTGACAACATTGGCAAAGTAAGCAACCAAAGAAAGATCAAAAAAGACCCAGAACAGAGCTGGGTCCCGACAATATAAGTAGAACATAAAGTTTAGGTCTCACAAATTGATTTAAACAAACGCACGCACACACACTCACAAGTCATAAGTGAAAACGCATTTTGCCTATCTCAAGAATATGGTTATTTATGTGACGTGTCAAACTCTAAAGTACATCCCAGAAACTTTACTGTTTCCTCCCCTTTGACATCCCATCTCCTGATCCCTCTCTCTATCGCCGGCTTTTCCCTGTCTCATTCACCCGCTGCCATCCTCTTTAACTTGCTTCCACTCTCATTTCCTGTCACCCTCTCTCCTTCTACTGTCTTTACTTTTTCTCTGTCACCTCATCGTCTCTACTCTGCCCGTAACCCACCCTGTCATTATGCATTAAAGCCACAACCACCAAAATTGAGTGCCCTACAATCATGTTAGCGTGAAGTTCAGTTTGCTTACAGTATATATTTCCACTGAAGATTTTAATCAACATTGTACAGTGGTAGCTCTGTGCTGCGCAACAGATAAGCAAGTAAGGCACCCAGTCATTTTAAATACCCCAGTGATTTAGCTCAGCTTAGCATTTAGGAGCCATAATACAGAATGTCACATTAGCTTTATTACCCTTAATATGCAGCTTAGAATAATAGCCTTAGCTAAAACCATTGTGATGGTTCCACTACAGCAGAAAACCTAGCATCGCTGAAGCTGGGTGCTAACATGCAGGTAAAATCCCATTAGCATGCTGCACAGGTAGTCCATAGCGCCTCAGTGTCTGTGTCTGATTTGACAGGCTCTTTTTCTCATTCCAGCTCTTAAATGGAAAATACTCTGCCCTCCATTTATGTTATAATAGAAGAGGGGAAGGGGGAGTAAAAGAGAGAGGGAGGAAAAGAGAGAGGGACGAAGGGCAGGAACAAGAGCAAAGAAGAAAAGACAGTAAGGAGAAAATTATATTGCAGTTTGTGCTGCTAGCGGTCTGCATGGTGAATGGGAAATGTGACAGATTAGTTTTAGCACTGATAACCAGGAGAGACACTGATTATAGGCTGTCGGCCACTCAACCTGTTCAGTCCTGCTGCTAGTGAGCACACACGCATGCGCATATGCACACAGAGAGCAAATACACAGAGATTCAGAACAAAGAAAACACAAAGAAAGTCCCCATCAGTCAAATTAGCACTGTTTGAATGAGTGTAAAGGGCCAGAGTAAGGTTTTACAGTTTCATTGTTAAGTGTGTGTGTGTGTGTGTGTGTTTTAGTACCTTCCAGCTCAAGCGAAGGCTGGTCTGTGTAGCAGACAGCACGGTGAGGTTAGAGGGGTGTGTGTCAGGGGCTGCCTGTAAGGTCTGAATCAGCCTGGAGGGGGCGCTCATGGGACTGGACCCCACAATGTTCACCTGACGCATCCTGAATCTGGAAAGGAGAGAAAACCAGGTTAAAGTCCACCGATTTCACCACCGACTCATCCGCTTTTTCCCAAGTTCACTTTATCGGTCACGAGGAGCATCAGTCTGAAAACTGTTGCGAAGTCCAAAGTCGACTACTCTGATGATGTTATCGTGAGCCCATCAGGCTTGGAGTAAAGTTTTGACAGAAAGTCTCTTACAAACTGGAGGTGTGGAGTTAAAAAGACACCACTTCACCAGGTAGGGATGATAAACAATATGATAATTAGAGCCTGACCATTTCTGGGATTTTTGGGGCTAATGCTAACACCGATTCTGATATGAACACACTGGCCGATTTTCTTTATATATCTATTAAATTTCACCATCACAGAGGACAATGCTTCTTTCCCCCCTGGCCATGTTCATCCCTTCATATCCCCAGACCGGGCATTCTCCATCCCACCACCAGATGTCCCCAGACTTTCTTCCTGTTCCCATATACATGTGCTCACCTGTTTCCCACCTTCAGTCACCTGTGCTTCCCTCCCCACTGACACACCTGTTCCCAATTCCCTCATCACTCAAACCAGTATTTAAACCTGCCACTGTCATCAGTTCTTTGTCAGTTTGACTGTTTATGCCTCTCTGTGTTCTCCTGTGTACCAGCTACCTCCGTTGACACAGTGTTATTGTTGAAGGGGTGGTACAAACCTAAACAATGGAGTCCTGCAGACTTTATCAGCATATATTATGTGATTTACCAGGTGGACTGCTGTTAAATTTGCTTATCATAAAAATATTGTAGAGATGACCTTTTAGACTATTATGCAGGCAATCAAAATAAGACAACATTTTGACAAGACACCTTGTCAAAGAAAAAGAAAGAATTTTTTTTTTAACTCGCTGGCATCCTTAAGGTGGAACTCTCCACAAGAGGATTTCTGTAAAGGCCACTGACGTATTGTTGTCTGATAGAATCCAAACTAGGCACAAAAAAGGGATATAACTATGCAGACCTGTTGGCACACACAAATATACGGCCACGAGGGAGCGTTTGTTACTTTTGTTCCTTCTAAATGCATCCATGCTTCTGTGTGGATGTGTGTGAGCGTGCAGAGTGCGTGCGAGAGACTCCGTCTATGAGTTCTTGTCCCTGTGTTGGGAGAAAGAGAGCAGGGTGCAAAGAGGGACTTAAAGTGGGGGATAAGAAACAGACAAGTGCATCACTTCATCTAATGTCCCAATGGTGTCGCCTGTGACAACATAATCCCTGTGAGTGTACAAAGTGTGCACACACACCGCAATCCCATTACAGATGAAGGCGGAGATACAAAGAGCAAGAGGCAGAGATAGACAGATAGACTGATAAATACGGCAGATAGATAGGCGGACAGATAGGCAGATAGAGAACGAGAGGGAGAGAAAGAGGAGGAAGCTGTTCAGAATGGCGATAGATCACGTTTACAAACTGCAAGCTCCCCATGGCCCTTGAGCGGGGATTACAGACACCTCTCTCTCCTTCTCTATTTCCTATTCTCCTTGTCTCTTATCCCTTTGTCTCTCCTCCTCTTTAATGCTCTCTGCTGCCCTTCCTACTTTCTCATCACCTTTCTTCTCTCCTGCCCTCATCCCTCTCCTCCCCGCTCCTTCCCTTTAGCTAGTTGCGGGAGGGTAATAAGGATCTGCATGCAGCAGCTGTGAAGGTGCTGACAAACAGAAAAGTCTCAGATGGAACTGTCTCACTGTGTGTCTGTGTGATTTATCTAACTTCACCTGAGTCTAGCAGTACTGCAGAAACTGGTGGAGAGTGAGATGAGTGTGAATGAGTTTGTGTGTGTCTGTGTGCATGCTGTGGCTCTTGACTATGCTCTTGTGTAGGTGGTGTGTGTTTGCCGCTCACCTGTACTGAGTGAACGGAGTGAGGTCAGGGATCTCCAGTGTTTCTGCATCTGGCTGGTTGTCTTTCTGGTAGACAACTCTCCAAGCCTCCTCCTTTCCACCCTCCTTTACTACCTGTTAAAGAGTGATATCATATTGTCTGTAAGAATATAGTTTCCTTCCCACTATGCTTCAGGATTAGCAGGAGCTAACACACACACACACACCTGTCCTTCTACAATCCATCGTGATATTGCTGTCTTTCCATCAGGACCAGGGCGGAACCGAAGTGTTGCCGTCCGAGGGCTGATGTTGGCGATGACTAAGTTAGATGGTGCCCCAGGAAGTTCTACAGACAGAAAACAGAAAGAATAATGTTTAACTCAAAGCTACAAAAAAAAAAAAACAAACCTTTGAGAATTTTGTCAGGGCAGCTGGCAGTGGCAGGTCACCATCATATTTTATGTATTCTTACAGGTATATAAAATATTTATTGGCCAAAATCTGTAGGATTGTTGCTCCAACAATAACGTTATTTATGAAAAGAAAAATAGTCTGTGTACTGCATTACTGATTTTTCAAAAGTAAGTTATGAATTCTTTAAAATATAAACCACCTGTGCTTGCTGGTGTTGCAGCAACCCGGTGCAATAGGCCTTTATTTACAAAGACCAGTCTTTTTACTTCAAGCCGAAAAGAACCTTAGCATCACAGCATGGTGAATTATTTCAGTAGGGTGGATCAAAAGAAATGAACAGAACAAATTATACTTTAATATAAAGACATTTCCGAGAATGGGTAAAAACACGTACAATGCCAAAACTGAAAAACTGTCATAGCACTACAACATAGATTATACTTGCAAGAGCACTGATAATAGAAAGAGAAAAAGAGGGAACTCATGTCACCAATAATGACTTAACTACAAGAAAGGCTTTAAGTAGGAGTGAGCCAAGAAATTGCCTCCAATCCTTTTTTTATGCGTCCATGTGTCCATGCTTGGGTATAAAAAAGGAAAATAAAAGAGTGGTCACAGAAAAAAATGTTAATTTTACTAAAGCGCAGGCAGTTATGCTACGGCTGTATATCTCTCTGTGTGAGAGCAATTTATTTCATATTTCTGAGGTCGGCAATACAATACAGAGAGATAAATCTGTACACCAGTGGAGGCGAGAGGTGAATTAAATGCACAGTTCACTAAAGTCCATTTAAGGCCTGTAAATGTCTGAGTAGGCTGCAAGCCTCATGAATTACATTTGACCTATTCTTATTCTAACTTGGTTCCATCTCTGTGGCAATAATGATTGACAGGAAACAGGTAATGTTGGTGACCATGTACGGTGGCCTGAATGGCACGAGGGAAGAGAAGAGAAAACACACACACACACACACGCATATATACACACACACACAAAATAATCAATATCTTCAGTGTGAACACAGACCTGACAAGATATAACTGACATACTGAATATCTTCATATTTTAAGTTTCTAAATCTAACGTATCTTTGTATTTTGCAGTTTCTTTCCACCCACAATCTGTGATTAAAGTACAGAAACAGCAACTTTCAAAAGCTGCTTTTGTGAGGATAAATTATTAACAGTAACTGTTTACCCCATTTGGCAAATGGAACATACTTAAAAGCAAAACAGTGTCGATAATTGGCAGAAAGAACAACTAGAAATCAACTACTTCAGCTTACAGTACACAGAAATTCATCAGTAGCATCACTGATGTGGCCCAAGTTCATTTCGTGGCTCGTGCTGCTTTAGTTTGAGTTGTTGCTTCTGTCACACACAAACCAGAAGCTGAATTTGGTCCACAACAAGCAACCATAAGACAACTACTATATTCTCCTGGTAGTGAGTTTTTCTTTTCTTTTTTTTTTGTTCACTTGGAATAAATCACAGAGGAATAATATGTTGTGTATGCACACTTCAACCAGAACTAAATATTCCAATGAAACATTTACAACTCAACCTTTCAAATGCCACACACAATTTACAGCTGGCTCTGAACGGACTTCTTCACCGACAGCTGTTGAACTGAAATGACCCTGGTTTGGCAGGGGACACATGTGACAACTGCTCTGGAGATGCAGCCTAAAATCCTGTTCTTTTTTTTTTTTTTTTTTTTTATCAAGTCCCATCAAATTAAACGTATGACAGCTTGTTTCTGATAATGAAATTTACATAATCAAAAATCATCACAATCCACTTTACCCTAAATTGTCTCACTCAATCACAACAAGACCAAGCACTTCAGTCCCACTTTTCAGCCACTTCTCTTCGCTGTGTTTGGTTAATACTTAGTATCTCTGGATGGTGTAAGTGCTCTGGTGTGGTCTGCTGTAATCCATCCAATTCTGCAGCAGCATCACAAACATCATATTTGCTGAACATGGCAGAATACAGATCTGTAAAGCCGAAGTGTTAAATCAAACGCTGTGCGCTGTAACACATCGGTAAACTAGGGCACATCAGACAGATTTTGTGGAATATCTGAGGGGATTTTTATTGTAACAGGACTATATAACATGACTGGGTCCAGTTATTATGGAAACAAGGCAATATTTATTCTGGATCCACCGAAGTACATGTGTGCAACAAAAGACAAATTATAGCTATCACCTACCATTGCTCTGTAAGTGCATGCAGCAAACTTGTAAGGGTTATAATGTGGAAATGTTGATATCAGCTGCCTTGCTCAGATGAATGACGAAATTCTCTCAACTCCATGAATACATGAATAAATAAACAAGACAAGAATCTATGCTCGGTGGATCTCTCTCTTTCTCTCTCTCCCACTCTCTCTGCTCATTCTTTAGTTCTTTTTCCTAATCTTGAGTCCTCCGTCTTTCCTTCAGTCTTTTGCTTTCATGAATTAATGAATAACCTCTGAATCTAAGAACTGTCTGTATCCATCTTGCTTTCACTTTTTCTGCTTTTATTCATAAATTAGTAATCAGAAAATGTTGGGACAAAAATCCTGCTGCATGAGGCGGGTTTTTTCTTCCATTCTCCTCCACGTCCTCTCTGCCTCTCAGTCCATTTCTGAGAGACTTTGGTCTTCTGTTCAGAGATTGCATATTTTTGTGTTCCCTGTTCTTCCCTCATTATGCTTCTCTATCTGTTCTCCCTTCTTCAGTCCTGTTCTTTGATTGTCTCTTACCCTCTCTCCCCCATCGCTGCATTCCCCCCACGTTGCCATTTGCAGTTAATCAGCACTAATAATGATTGCAACTTGGCCTTAGTCCAGTCATACAAACTCATCATGCACGCACAAGCATGGTGTGCACATGGTATACACACACAAATAAGCCGCACGCTAAAGCGCTCTCTAAGACGCTGTAAATGACTAACTCTTGTGTGTGGCTCTGTATGTGTGCGTTGGTTGTGTGGGTGATGATTCATGGATGCACAGTAACAGCCACTTATCAGCCCGAGGAAAGACAATGGCATCGTAAGAGCTCATCAGTCATATTTACTCTGCTACACACAGACACACACACATACACACAAGTGAAAATCTTTTTTTAACATCACTGTCACCGGCTCCACTGTATGTGTGTGTGCTTGCTTGTGTGTTTTTTATTGTACCTGGTGGGACTCCAGTGGAGATGGTGGAGGATGTGACCACACCCCGTCCTGCGGCAGTGAGCGCTGCCACCTGTAGTGTGTACGTGGTGGTGGAGGTGAGGCCGGTCAGCTGGTACTGCAGGGTGGAGTTGGACAAAGAACGTTCCACACGACTCGACTCTTTGTCAGACACTTCCCACCACAACAGATAACCTGTGGGGAGTAGTGCACACGCTAGCTTAACAAAGGTGTATACAGACACGGGCAGACATGTATACACACAAACACATATGCACAATTGCACACACGTACACATAATGAGAGGTACAGAGCCAAAAAGGAGGGAGAGCTTGCAGGAGAGGTAACTACAGTCAAAATCCCTGTCTGTCCCTTTGCATCTTCACAGTCATGCATCACACTCCACCACCTTCAAACGTGTGTGTGTGTGTGAGGCCACTTGTGTGTAAAGCCCTGGAGAGAGTGAATGGTCCCTCATCTGTCTCCCTGCTCACCAGGTGCTGGATGAAAAGCAGGTTGAGGAGAAAAGACTAAATGTGCAAGGTGACCTTGACTGAATAACCATTTCTCCACTCCTGCAAGTGTAAGCTGACTGTAAAGGCACTGCAGCCTTGTGCTGTTAGACTGTGGTCTTGTTGTGTAGGTGCCTGATGAACGTTGGACGTGTTGCAGCCATGTCAACACACAGGCACGTACTCATAAAAACACACATGCAGAATGTAGGGTAATCGCTTAATTCACAGCAGCTTGTCGTGTTCACCAACACTATTGTCTAACAGAGCCATGGAGGAGATGAGGCAAAATGAATTGGGATTGGGGAGGGAAGGCGGGGGGGGGGGGGGGGGGGGTGCCTTGAGCTCTGTGATGCGCCACAGAAACAACACCCTGAGTGTTGGGAGGCGTGGGACGAGGGCATGTTGGAGATAATGTGAGAAGACAAGCTGCAGAGAGAAGGGATTAGCTGATGATGAATCAGTTGTACACAAACACAGTGTCAGAGACATGGGGATGTCTGTGAAAGCCAGACAGAAAAATAAGTGACTAAGTGGAGAATGCTGAAGAAACTGTAGGAGTTTTATGGTTCCTCCCTCACTGCTGCTTGCCTCAAGAGGATGCTTTTCACTTCCTAACTTTAATTAGTCATTCTTGACTCTATATTTGTCCACCTGAGAAGAATACCTTTTAATTGGAAACAGTGGGCATATTATCTCTATTCATTGTGTGTTTTTACTTTCTGGCAAGAACTCACTGACTCAATCTAATTTAAGATTCTCCCACACAACTCTTAATAGGACTGAAAATAACATGGTAGAGTGAAAGTTTCTTGATTATGGAGCTGGAAATCAGTGGCTGTTTATAGTTTTGGGACACTCCTGTAGTTATACTATCAATGCTCTCACCAGTAATGATGCCGTTCTTGTCTTCAGGCTCTACCCAGCTGACTCTGAGTGATGTGTCTAAGATTTCAGTGAAGCTCAGGTGACGAACGGGTCCTGGTGCTGGAAAAACAAAACAAAACACATACATACATCAGATAATACTGGTTATATTCTGACTATTTCAAAAGTAATTTTATTTCAGAAAATTTTAGATTTTAGAAACACATGCCTATACACAAACACACACTTCTTGTGCAGCCTATTACCTGCTGCTCTTCAACTTCACACACCACCGCCTAATCACATCTGCATTGACCAGCACACACACACACACACACACACACACACTCAGGTGCACGCATGCCTGTCGTTTCTCATTTCATCCATGGCTCTCTAACCCCTCTCCCTGCAGAGCGATTAAGCTATTCATCTGAGACATTCAATAACACTCACACACAATCACACACAGTCACACACACTCCTACCTTACCAACAGTGGACTGATGCTGACCAGTATTTCTGGTCGTTTTGAAAAAACTAAAAACAAAAAGGAAATTCAAAATTTTTATGTAAGGTCTTCTTTCATAATATAATTGCAAAACTGCCTTTGTAATATTCTCTGTTAAAATTTGACACGAGGGGACTTGCAAACCATCATAACACACTACTGACTGCACTGGGAGCTTCTCTCGGAGTGCTTTTCGGGCTTCACTTTGAGTGTTGGACTTGAAAATTCACTGAGCCTCATAAGGATTGAACCCACATCCTGAGAACTTCCAAGCATTCCTCTAACACACCAAGGTTTTTCGGTCAGAGGCACTCCAGCGTCATTCCTTAGAGTCCTCAAGTCTTTCATCTTGATGTTGGACTTCAAAATTAACTAAGGGTTGATCCCACAACCTAAAAACTTCAGAGCAATGTTCTAACACCCTGAGCCATTTGGTCAGACACTTCTTTGCCTCTTCTGTGAGCAGTGTTTCTTAGACCTTCTTTTGTATTAGTCTTTTGGAAGTCAGACATCAAAATTCAATAAGCTACCTGAGGATTGAACCCATAACCTCTTAGAGCCTTTGAATCATTGCTTTGGGTGCTGGGCTTCAAAATTCGCTTCAAAATTGAACTTCAGAACTTTCAAGCAGTCCTCTAACACTCGCAGCTATTTAGTTAAGGGCTATTTCACTCTTTTTTGGGGGGGGGTCTTTCTTTTGGGTGTCCAAAGGAAAATCTGGACCACATTTGGCACACCAGAGTGGCTCTGGAGTAACTGGACCATTCAGAAGTTTTGAGGTTGTGGGTTAAATACTCAGCCAAGTTGATGTACTTTAAAGTCCAGCACCCTGACAAAGAATATGAGGACTGTTGTTTAGCTTACGCTGTTGTGAAGGACATTGAGTTTTTACATCCAATGGCCAAAGGAAAGCCAAATCTCAAATCATCTCTAAGAAATACAGCTCAAGTGTCTCTGTTCAAAGAGTTCATGGAATACGTGCACTACTCTGGAGCTTTGAGGTCAGTGGGTTCAATACTTAGGATCTGCAGCATATTTTGGAGACTAGCACTCAAAGTAAATATTCAAAGCTCTAGAAAATTGTCTGACCAGACAGCTCATTGTATTAGACAATTGCTTTGAAGTTTTGGAGTTGTGACTTTGATCCTTATGAGGCTCAGTGAATTTTAAAGTCCAACACTCAAAGTGAAGACTGAAATACACTCAGAGAGACTCTCCCAATGCGAAGGGGACATGGTGGCCTGGTGGGTTTGTTCGTGACTGTAAGCCACCAGTGGTGGAGTGTCTGGTTCAAATCCAACCCCCTGCTGTTACCTCGAACATCAAAAGTAATCCCACCACAGCCTGAGTGATTATAACATCTCTCTGGTGCTTCCAACATCTCTCTGGTGCTAACATTTTGCTTCAACGTGGAGAGTTTTGAGAGAACAGTAAGATATAGACAAAAATTTTACAATGTACTATTTGACATGGCATTGGCCCTGCAGTCAAACAGTCAAATGCACTTTTATACTGTCTTACAAAAAGTAAGACATATAAAAAAATTGTGTTTAAGGACACTGCTTCATTCACTGTGTAGTTTGTTAAATAGCTGCCCTGTAGTCTGAAAGCCTGCCTGGGGCTGCAAGCCATTCACACTGTGGAGGAGTGTGAAAAACCAGTGTTTGTGAATGAGTCGTTTAAAATCCTTGCTCCAGCCTGCAGAGGCAGTGCTGAGTAGGAACTGTAACACCTGCAGGTCCCCTCTTGGCTAGAATCAAAATGAATTATGCTTAATTGGAAGGGAAGGAGTCCTCGCACTTGTAGTCAGTGGATATGGGAGGTGATGTTACTATTGAATTTGGACAAAGGTATGTACTCTGTGCATGGGCTAGAAGAGAAATCTTACAAATACTGGTTGTCATTTATTACCCACATGGAAAACGTGTCCCAAGCATAAACTCTTGGAATTCCCAAAGCTGTTGAGAGAGAGACACCTTGGCTGGTCGTGAAACTCTATTAATATTGTAAATTATTATGTATTTTGTTTTGTTTTGCTTTGAGTATATATATTTGTGACTATGGATATTTATTTTTATTCTATTTTATGTCATCCAATTGTTTATTGAATTAAGTATATATTTTGTTGTGTGTGTGTGTGTGTGCAACTATAGCATTTACAAAATGACCAACAGTGGACGTCCAGAATGTCCCGTGCTGGATCACTGGTCCACTCTAGATGAGTGTGCGATGACTGGTAAGTCCACCGTTGGATATGTACGCATGAACACACACACACACACACACACAAAGCTATCATCAAGCAAGAATTACACCCACCGTTAACCCTGCAACACGCCCAGCATCCAATCAATACCTGTCCACGGCTATGTGTACATGTGTGAGTGTGTGTGCATGTGATCTGTGTTTGTGTGTGTACACTTGGCTTCTAATATCCCTTTTCCACTCGATAATTGCTGGTTGGTAATAATTGCTTGTCTGTCTGCCTATAGGCTATTGTGTTTATTTGATGGTGCGACTGTGTGCATGTGTACTTGCTGGGAGTGGCCGCTATTATGTTTATCCATGCAACAGTAGGCTATAAATGCCAGTATGCCTGAAAACGAATTAAAATGAATCAATTCATTTTAAAAAGACACAGTGGGGGAAAAATGAAAGGGGGGGGGGGGGGGGGGGGACTAAGAACAAAGAGATTAAAAAGGAGAGAAACTAAAGTAAGAGCTTAAGAGAAAACAGGCAGTGTTGGAGTGCAGATATTGTGTACACAGCTGTGTACCACACTGACAGAAACAGCTGGACTGAACACAGAGAAAGTCAATACACTTTCATTATTATTCATAGGAGAAGCTGATACTGAGTGTTCTTTGTGGTGTTCTGGCTTTATTCAAATTGAAGTCCGTAGTTGTGCATGTGTATGTGTGTGTGTATACTCACTGTCCTCATGTGTCTGCAGCAGGGTGGGGGGGCTGCGGGGGCCATCTCCAGGTGTTGTGAAGCAGAGGGTGGCACCGAAGTACCAGGTGAATTTCTTGAGTCCACTGACCAATCCTGTGTGGCGTGACCCTGGATAGTCTGGGGTGATGGTTATCACAGTAAGGTCCTCTGGAGACTGCTCTGGCCAGATCAGCAGCTGTGTTAAATGAGGAAAATGGTCACTGTTGACATCTAAGTTGCAAACAATATCTAACAAATCCAACAGCACCTAAAATGTTTGTCCCAGTTATTTTGTTTGTTGTATGTTTCCCATATTTTTTTTGTCATCCGTTTGAGTTAGCAGTATTAGCTTCAGGCTACTGAATCCAAATCTTATTATTCAGACTGCACTTATGAGACAAAACTTATTTGTACAACAGTATGGAATATGGTGAATCTTTTTAAACTAGGCTGATACCCAAGGGTTTTTTGTCATTAAAGTTTTAAACCGCCAAATGCTATTTACAAATTTGTCAGAGTGGCAAAACAATATTCATGTTTCACACCCAGGAAAAGTTATCTGCATTCCAAACATATTAAAATGTAAGCATTTATTTACGCATGAATGTACCACTTAACATAAATTTCTGCCACCAGGCCATTATCAGTCAAAACAGCATCTGAGGACAAACACTAAGTTTGATTATTAGTCCAACTAAATGCCTAATGAAAGGTTAATTTGTCTCTTTTCTGAGACTTGATTTGTATTCAGAACCACAGTACGTTGGTTTGTGTTATTGCTTTAGCCACAAAAACAAACAATGAAGAGCATACCCTTACATATTTATAATGGGAGATAAGCCATGGGGAACACTGTGATGTGGTACTCACAGTATAAAAAAATAAGTGGCTAAAATGTGAACTTTGAGCCAAGTTTTCATCAGAATTAAGCAGTGCAATGGTTTAGTGGTGTGTAAAACAGAAAAAAATGTTTACACACCAGCTTTATGTGATAATAGTTTTCAAAATGTCTCCTTAATGACATATTGTTGGTGAGTGTACTTTAACATATATTGCTGCAGTACCAGTGCGTTGCAAAACAAAGCTGCAAACTTTATCAGTATTCATCAGCTCCTAACCCATTCACCTGTCTGGCCCGCCCATCCACACACCTGTTCCCACTTGTCATCAGCCCTGCAGTCACCTGAGCTCTCCCCACCTGCACCTCTGTGCGATCAGCCTTGCATCATGTATACCAGGTCTTTTCCTTTGTTCCTTGTTGGACCGTCTGTTTCTGTTCCCTTGTGTTTCCCTGTGTATCTGCTACCTGCTTTTTGGAATCCTGTCGTCTGTATCTGTCTGCTCGCTCTTTTTGCGCTGCTGAATTTGGGTCTTCCTTATCTGCACTATTATCAGCACACCCTGACAGCTCCTAATAAAGTGTTTGGTGAGTGTAGACAGTTTTGTTAGCATTTACAAACTTCCTTTAGGGTTCTGATTCTGATAGTGTGCATATGTTTGGCTGTGTCTAAAATATATATAGTGCAATATCTGAACTGAGTGTGAATCTGAATGTGAATTTTATGCATGATACTGATGTATGAAAAAGTTTTTGGGCAGCCCTGGCCAAAATAAACATTTTCTTGACGTTTGAGGTGAAAATAAATTAAAATAACTCCGGCAGCAGACAGACATTAAAAAATGAGAATTTCTTCAGCTATTAATCCACTGTTACTTTTTGTTTCATAAATCTCAAAAATACCAAAAAAAAAAAAAAAAAAAAAATGACTGTATTTGCAAAAGTACTACTAAAACAGGAGTAGAAGTACTTTCAGCTATACACACAATCTCACAATGTATTCCATTTTGTGGATGCATGAATGACCATTGTGCGACTCTACGCCTGTCACTGATGATGAAAAATGATGATTAGCAAGCGTCCATAATCTCAAATATGGCTCACTATAGAGTAAATGTTTGCTTGTTACAGTATAGTGGAAGAAGAAAATGAGTGAGTGATTTTGGACACAGCCTAAGGATGCATTAGAGCTAGGTTGTTATTTAATACTGTTCATTGTATCGAGCCAGTATGCTCCTTGCTAGATTTTTTTTTGGGGTGTTGTGGGTTGTGGCAGCACAGGACCCCTGATGTTCTTTACTACATATCTCCCTTTGACTAAAACTGGGAAAAGGGTCTTGCCAAATATATCTTAAGACATCAGTAGGATTAACACTGTAAATGCTGTTCCATTGTACACACTGCTTTATATTATATCTGCAATTGGAACCAATCAGCCATTTGAAAACATTCACGCCCTGCTATTAGAAAAAAAGCTGGTGATACCCAGAGACAGCTGAGTGCCTGCTTTTCCCTCTGCCTGAAGGGTGCTGCACTGCACCCAGTCTGTCATGGTAAAATAAGGTTTTCTATTGTAATTTATTATCAGCACTGTACAGTTTGGGTGCAGTAAAAGAGTGCTGATCTGGCACCCACAAGCATCAGATGCTGGTCCACTTTTAAAGGGTGTTGGGAAGATTGGTTCTGCAGTTGCTATAGAAACATGTGAATTCTGAACCAGATTGAAACAGAGACCCAAAGTGTGCTGAAGAACATATACGGTACTGTGTTATCCATAGAAGAACCGGGCCCAGAGCAGAGGCAGTACGCCACCACCAGAGTTCCTCCTGCTTCCACGTGTTACCTCAGGTTTAGGCTAAAATATTCATAATCATAAAGGTTTCTTTATACTGGGCTGGTAAGTGCTTATTTTTTTCTGCGAGTTGCATTATTTACTTTCATGCAAAATGCAATGCAAAACTTTTGCTCTGTTCTTTGATAATATGTTCTGAATAAACCTCATTTATGAGAGTCGATAGACATCATTATTAGTTCTGCAAAAGCTAAAGTCAGTGTCTGTAAAAACCCCTACAAATCTCATGTAAGTCGGAAGACAGTGTCAAGGACATGTCAATGGAAGACATCAAACTCACCAGAAGTGGCTCTCGCCCTGGCAACCAGTTTTGCGCTATATTATTAAGGGTATTGTATATAGTCACTGATCTGTGGGGGGATGAAATGAGATGAGGCTTTGCTTCATATCCTCTTTTAATTAATATCATTATCTACTGTCCTCTAACCAGCACAACACACCCAAAGACGCACACCCACATGTGCGGCATCACTGAAAGGCTCCACTGATTTGGAGTGGAAGAGCCTGGTATACAGAGACAACATCAGACAGCCACATCAAAAACGTGGAAAATCATATAGTATTTATCAACCAACAAAGACACACACACACGCACGCACGCACACACGCACACAGGCCCAGTGACGCTGAGCAAGAATGTGATGTTTTCTTTGTCATGTTAATCAGTTCCTTAGGGCTTGGTTGCCACAACGAAGTGAACAATAAATCACATACCAGAACTCGTACATACAGTATAGATCACTCACACTATTCAATCCTTCACTCTCACCCTGCTCTTCAGTATCCTGCTCGCAGCTTCTTTATTATTATCTCTTATTTTGCTCCAGTTCCTTGCCCCTATTTTCTCAACACCTTCTTTTTCCAAATTTAATCCTCTTTTTTTTAAAAAATATAACTCACCACACTTGGCTTAGCTAAGTGTATCGGTAAACAGGAGCAAACTAAAAGACCTTTAAGAGGTTTTTTCACAAAATTTACTCACGCCTACACACCGACAAAGTGTGTAGGTGTTGAACTGATGAACAAAATGTCGAGAAAAGGATTAATAGATTTTTTTTATAGACTGTTTTTTGGCATCAGCTCAAAATTATCCATGGATTGGAGCTCTGGGACTCGAGACCGTAGTATCACTTCTGAGTTTAATACCTGGGCAGGTGTGCTCTTTGATGATAAAAGATGATCATAACAGGCATTTTGAACATTGACAAACAATATTTTGTCTTACAAATAATAAATCAAATGATTAATTTACATTAATATGTCTATCATATAACTTAGAATAGAAGGAATTTACCTTGTCATGCAAAATACAGGTGAGTACCCGCACATTTTATTTATTATTATTGTTATTTTTAAGAACACAACTGTCTTTTATTTTATTGGACCATTCTATATTGTTTAAACACTTTTTTTATTTTAAAAACAAAGTAATTTTATTACATACACATTCATCCAGAGGCTTACCTTGTATCCCTGGTTGATGCCATTAATAAACTGCTGAGGTGGAGGGTTCCATGTGAAGCGGATGGTGGTCGAGTTGATAGCTACAACTTCCACTTCCTGCGGAGGTGCTGTGGGAACTTAATACAGATAAACATGCACATAATATTTAGCTGTAATAGGTCCACCAAGAGGAAGAGTGCTTAGATACACTGGAAAAAAAAAAACAGTAACAGGCTTGGAGCTCTAAGCTGCAGAAATAAACTGCTTTCGGAGTTATGCTTTTACTTTTTCAAGATGTAGTGGTTTTAAATATCTCACACAGCACCATATTTCAATATTTCATGTTGAGACTGAGTTCATTTTTTAATTAAAAAATTCTGCTAAGCTTGCAAAAGCTAAATGCCAAACCTACCCCTCTATTCTTTGCTGCAAAATGACCTAATTTCTCAATAAAATTCATTCCATCTATTGTATTTTGCATTTATGTATTTTGCATATTATTACCTAAGGAATGACTAAATGAGATTAGGTTACTGACCCATCAGTGACTGATTCTGAAAAATGGTGGCGCATGAGGACACCTAAAATGAAAAATTAAATCTATTAAGCCTTTCAGTCAGTGACCTCAGGGGACCAGATAGGCCACAGATACTTAGATTCACTAACTGTACTTGTTGTTTCAGTCCTGTAGCCACATTATTCTCCTCACCAAGGAGCCCTGTTCACTTTTATTACCCAGTTGATGTCCCTGTGTAGTACATCGTGATTTACTGATCGAAAAGTACAATTTATTAGTTACAAGAATCATGACTTTTGATCTGTATTAATACTTAACTTACAATGGGTTTTGCCACAATTTAGTGTTGCATTCACAATGAGTTGGGGAAGCTCAAAGCTGCAAAAATGCTGGATCCTACTATCTTTCTCCTGAAGATAATCTTTCATTAGGAACTCAATGCCTTCTAATTGTCTTCTTTCAAAAACACACGCCTCTGTTTTTTAATGAAGGCCTTCTGTTAAAAATGACACTACGACATCACCAGGGTTATTTCTCCAAACGACGGAAATCTCCCTCCAGAGCGGGTAAACTGAAATGTATGTGTTAAATCAGTTGAGTGCCCCTTTCACTTCTGCAGAAATCTACTTATCCATGGGAAAAGCTTTTACTGGCTATTGTTTTAGAATTGTGACACACCAGCATGTATTACTTACACTTCTACATTTAGTTCTTACACAGACAAAAAAAAAATCTGTAATGAACTTGGACTTTCTGGGGTCTCTATGTTTAAAACTGAATCTCAGTTCAAAGATTCCACAATAAAAGAATTTTCAGTAAAACCAAACCAGAATAGCAATAATTTGCAAAGTTTGTTTTGAAGTGTGTATAGAGCGTGTATAAGATGTTCATCATTCACCAGAGACTGAAACAGAGAAAACAAAGTGTTGAGAGATATGATGGTAAATGTCTAACAATAGAAGTTCTGAGGTTTTCCTGTGAAAGGAAGGTTATTTGTTCAATTTAAAAAAAAATGTAGGCTGGCAGGAGGTAAATATGGTAAACAAGGGCTCAATATGTAGGTTTTGGTCTCACAAACTGGAAACAAATTTACTTCATCCACTCTAAGACTGAACCACTGTCTCTTATTTTGATTTTTCATATATAAATATATGCCCTCTTTCTCCATGTCAGTGTATGAATGTGTCTCTACATGTGAATCAGTGGGTCAGTGAAAGGAAGAAGAGCCATGAAACCACTAAAGCCAAGAAGAGAGGAGAAGAGTGCAACTGTGAAATGTGTGTGCTTGTGTTTGTTTGTGTGTGTGTGTGTGTGTTTGTGGGCACGTTATGGTGATTACACTGTAAAGGGATTATGCTGATGCTAGAAAGCCACATAGTGATAATGCACTGTTGCATGATGGGAGTGCCCTTTACATTTTATATTTGAGCCAGAGTGGCCAGACGACACACAGACACACAGGGAGAGTAGAGCAACATACAGACTGGAAAGACCACAGACCAGAACAAAAACTAGTGAAAAATGGAAGGCAAGAGATAGTGAGAGAAAGCGAACCAAGGGATGAGAAGACCGAGAGGGAGATGGAAGATTAATTGATATTAAAGATGCTCTCTCCCACCCTGCCATGCAGACTGTACTCCTGGGAACCGGCTTCTAACCCTTCTAAGCTCACAGCTACAGATAAAACACTAAACTCTGCCCTCTGAGGGAATCTTAGTATGCGCGTATGGCCGTATGTGAGAGAGCGGGAAAAGAGCAATGTTATCAGAGTCTAACGCTGAGTTCAACCACATACTCTCAGAGATAGTGAGAGAGAGAAAATGTCCAATCCATCGCAGCCACTCCCATTAAACCACATTAGAATAATTAATGAGCCTAACTCCCTCTCCTGAGTCTATAAACCTGTCCTGAACTCTTGTAATAATGACTGTGAGTTTTATGTGAGCATGTGCGCACGCGCGCGCATGTGTGTGTGTGTGGCTCAGCCCATCTGTAATAATGATAATTTACTGTTGGAATAAAAGTCAGGAAGAGAAGAGCACGTGTTTAAAGGAGATTTACCCCTACGACCACTTCCTTTCGTCTTCCTTTACAATCCTCACTTACATTCTTCCCTCTTTCACAACCACTTCATTGATTTACGTTTGAAGAGTTGAAAGTGTGATCCTCTATGCAGCCATGTTTATTACAATCAACACACTATTATGTATCATATAATATATTTATAGAGCGGTACAGACACTCTTTCCCCATGAACTCCCTCCAGCTCATTCTGAAGCATCCCAAGGTGCTCCTCGGCCAGATGGGAGATGTAGTCCCTACAGTGCGTCCCGGGTCTCCCCTAGGGTCACCTCTCAGTTGGCTGAAGCTGGTATGTCTGCGAGGGGATGCCTCAGGGGTGACTTTAACAAAAGTCTGAACCGTGTCGAATGGCTCTGCTCAAAGCTGAGTACCTTATGCTATCGCTGAGGTGAAGTCTGCCAGCTAGTGGAGATACCTCATTGCAACTGCTTGTAACTGTAACCGACCTCAGTCGCTTGACAATCACGCAAAAACAGCAAATATGGGTGAGGATGGTCTTGTCACCAATATGTACGTGTGTACATAATGTGTACATAACACTTAACATTACACCTTTCTTTAGGTTCTAAATCTTTTTTTTCTTTCTTTAGGTTCTAAGTCACATAAAAAGCAAACATCTGGGCAGGTGAAGCCAAAGTTTTCTCTAACACAAAGTGCAGAAATGTGGGAAACTGGGAAATGGAGAGGTGCAATGCAAAGGTACACTCACACACCATTATTTTTAAGTGACTGTACGTAGGCAGAAAACCTGGAGTCTTTGCACTTGTACATTTGGTCTCTCTCTGTCTCTGTCTCTCCTTCTCTCTCATATTAGCTACTATGAAGGCCAAGGGCACATACCAATTATCAGGAATATCCTTTTACTTCTATCTGCAGCCAAAGTCTATAACTCAAGCTCACAGTGACCAATGAAATAATGCTCTCCCCATTTATCCACTCATTAACTGTACAATCACCCCATCTAAATGTGACGATCATGCATCTAACTAATATCTAGTAACAACGGATGTGACCAAGGTTTTATTCATCAAATGATTAATTATAAATCTATTCATAGATTATAATTTTTACTCATAATTTTACTTATAATATACCAGTGTTTGGTAATATGTGTGTGTGAATGGACTGATGATTGAGACAGTGTCTAAGAATATCTTGGTACATTTGCTTTGCCGTCCATGAGTGAGAAATAAAAAAAATGTGTGAGCATCTTTACTCACCTCCCTGCAGAGTGTACTCAGTGACAGGGCTGCTGTAGACACCCAGGCCGGCTCCAGTGTAGGCGGCCACCTGGATCTGGTATTGTGTCCAGATGATCAGATCTTTCAGCAGACAGTAGTTGGTCTCTGGGCTGCTGATGTTCTTCTCCTGGTAGTCCCCCGGCAGCCCTGCCAGACGGTACCTACAAACACACGCAGATGCTTGTAAATAGGCTGATTTATAAGAAAACAAGTGAGAAAAGTAAGCAAAGTAGTATAAGTCAAAATACACAGAAAAATATATGCACATGTGAACAATGTTATGGCTGTAACTCATGTTGCCCAGTAAATCGGTCAGTAATTGTAGGGGTAGTTGGTTCAATCCCTGGCTCTTTGGACCTACAGAGAAAGTGTACCCAGGCAAGAAAATAAAACCAGAATTGCTCCTGATATCTGTATAAGCATGGGCAAAAAGGTTTAAGTGGCTTTTTAGACAAAAGTATGAAAGAAATAAATGTAATATAACCGAATGCAGTCACAGAAATACATTCCCAGCCCTGAACGACTTTGCACACAGCTTAATAATGTAACAATATAAAATCACACCAGTGTGCTTACTGTACGTGTGTGAATAAATATTTTGAAATAAACAAAAATTTTGCTGTCATTTATGTTGGCCATCTGGGAGGAAAAAAAACTGTGCTTCTCTGTTGCCGTGAAGTCACTTGAATCACTTCAGAATCCTTAAAAAATAAAAACCTTCAGTCCAGGTAGACATCTCAGAATAAAGCACATTCAAGGCCTTTGCTTTAGTATATGGGATATAAATGTCTACTTAAAAGGATATATGACCCGACTTGACAGGGAGGTGTAATACCACTTAGGTATTGTACATATCTGATGGAGCTGAATAGAGTAATAATCCACATGTCAGCGTTTTAATATGGAACCTATTCACTGTAACAGGATACTCCTATGTTTTACTGGCTGAGTCAGCGTTCTATCACACATGCATAACATGTATACACAAACAACACACAGGAACACACTCAAGCACAAAACAAAAATTCACAAAGCGAGAGGGTGTTGCAGGCTGACAGGGGATCTCAGTAGTGGAGAGGAAATAACCCCTTTCTCCTCTCTCTCCACCTGTCACACTGACACTCAAACTGGGGGAGGAAGAGGACTCAAAGGGAGGTGACGGAGGAGAGAAAGTGGGAGAAGATAGGAGGAAGAGAGTGAGGATCTGCCAGCTGATATAAGAACGGAGAAAGGAGAACACAAAGGGGAGAGCAGGAGGAGGTGGAAGCTCTGTCCTATAAAGCTGAGATGATACAGTGGAGCTGTACGAGTGTGTGTTTCTATTTTCAACTGATTTCTGAAGTGGAGGCAGATAGCACAGTGAATGAGGATAAAGACCTGATAACTTCTACTGCAATTATATGCAAATCTCGTGTGAGGCAGCTGATGACAGTTTGATTACACACAGTGTGTCACACTTTAGGCAGACATCAAAATGAAGGACGATGGACCAAGGGCAGCCAAAGCATCTGTAAAGAGCATTTGTGTCTGTGTGTGTAACTCAGTTTACAGTTTTCCAAATACCAGGGCTGCAACGAATGATCCTTTTCATTTAGACAATAAAAACTTTTTTACAAGTTAATAAGTTGTTTGCACAAGCTATAACTTCTGAAAACAAGATTTAAAAGAAATTACCTTTCCTAGTACAGCGACAATACCAACATCAAACAATCCTGCAGAGCAATGGTCACTGATAAGCTTTGTCAGGTTTTGTGTTTTCAGCCAACTTAGACAGATTTATTATGTTCTGACATGTTGATATCTGATATGTTGGTTTGGTGTTCTTCTTTTGGCAGCACTGTAAGATGAAGAGTGCACTGTTTTGTTCCAGAAACAGAAATACATCTTCAACATTTATATAGGTCTATACTATGCACGTAACAGTTGTCCTGAAAAGAAGAAAAACAGGCAGTCTTAAACATTTTTGTAAAAAGCTTTCAGAATACCTGAAATACTGTTATTTCCATGAATGTGAGGATGCTGTTAGTCTGTTTCTCACAGATGAACATGTAGCTGTAGATGTGCGTCACAAGGAGGAAAACTATGCAATTTAGAACATTCTGTAAAAAGCCTTTAAGTTGGACATCAATACCTGAGGTAGTCTATGTTATGTAAGAGATAATACCAGACAAGCTGTAATGTTGTTTCTCATGCCCTCTCTTCCCTCTTCATTCCATTAGTTTATTTCAAAGCCCATATTCATACAAATATCAGTCACAGTTGAAATTAAATTGGTGTTTCTCACTGAGAACTTTGCTCTTTAAACTGTTGCCACGGTTAATACTATTTAGAACGGCAAACAAACTGTGTCATAAGTGTCCGGATACACTGTCACTGTTACTGAAAATGAATCCATAACTTTCATAAAGACACTTTCTACTTTATAAAAAAAAAAGAAAAAAAAGAAGAAATGAATCTAGAAATTAACCTACCAGCCAATCAAAGTGCCTGTGTGTATGTATACCTGAGTACGTATCCTCGGAGGACTCCGTTGAGCTGGGGTTCTGGTGGAGGCTGCCACTGGACCATGATGGACTGGTTTGTCCGTCCACTGGCCACAATGTTCTTCGGAGGAGAGCTAGGTGCCTCCTCCCTTAACATCAATCTGACACACACACACACAAAGAGAAACAAAGAGATGAAATGATTTTGAGTGAGCTTATTAGGTGTCTTATGATGAGAATATTAGCGTTGCTGAAGAAGTGTAAGTAAAGAATTTGTCCTTTTTCCTCTGGCATCCAACACATCACTAACATGGACAGTTTGGAACAGGAGCAGTACTTTAGATAAGTAGGCTAAAAAGGAATTTTACAGTAATTCTCCTTCGCAAGCATCTTCATCTTCACTGGTGAGATACACAGGACAGAGCTGCAACTTTTTATAGAGCTCAAAGCTTAAGCAGCTCTGATGAATTCTTACTGAATTGTGCGCTCATCCTTCTCAACCCCGGTTCTCCTGGTGTATCTTGCCATTTAAAGCATTTGTTTTTCATCTCTGGTTATATTGTTATATTTATTTCTAACACCACTGCTGCTGCTGATGGAAACGTTTAACGCATCACTTCCAGTGCGCCAGAGGATTTCTCCTGGGAATGATCGAGCTGACACTGGGTGTTTAAAACAACAAATGTAAAAGCGTTTGTGAACTCAGTATGAGTTAGATCACTTTTGTGTTTTATTCACTGGCAGCAGACAACAAAAAATATGCATTTGCTGTCTGTATGTTGCAGATTACTGTTCATATTCTGTTTTATTTCTGCTGCTTTTAACTTCAGGGATTCCCACTTACTTTTCATTTGTCTTTGTCTGGGCAGTTTCTATTTCAACCTCCACCCACAATCACCTCAGTGGTCCAGCTATACAATCCGACAGCAATAGATAGTTAAATTACTATTAGTAGAGAATGAGCAAAGAGCTTGTCTTTTTTATTTCCGGGGGGACGGTATGGTCCCTCACTCTCTCTGCCCTCTTCTGTCTCTCCGAACCTTTTTCCCATCTTTCCGTTGACATTTTGAACTACTTCTCAATTGTACTTTCTCCCCCATCTGCAACTTTTACCTTTCATCCATCATGTCCTTTGGCTTCAATTATTTCATCCTTCTATCTTTTACTCATCTCCTTCTCTCTTCCTCTATTCTCTAACACCCCCCGCCTCCACCGCCCAGCCTCACCCGTGATTAAAGCTCAAAGCTCTCTCATGGTTGGTAAAGCACACAGGCTGAGCTGGTCAGCCTCTGGCTTTACTGTAAGCAGCTCAGCTAATGTAATCAGAGCCATATGTGCTCACACACACACATACACATATAAACACACCAAACAAATTTCTCTCAGCTTAAGACAGACTGCTACATCCGATGGTCTTTTCCCTTCCATGGATTATGTCTGGAGATTTACATTACCTTCCCTCGCCAACCCCCCTCGCTTCCCCTCTGTGCCCCATCTCTCCCTGAATGATTCTCTATAAGCTATTGAGCCATTAGCTGTGTAGTATGGCTCTCTGTATTTGTGTCTCTGAATTTGTATGTGCCTGTAAATGTGTATGCACACTCTATGCGTGTGTGTGAAAATAGGGGTGTGAAAGCTGTTAGCTAGAGACTTGCGCAGGCGGATATATGGCACAGGCCAGTGGTTTTACAGCTGTGCTTTACTTCCATTAGGTTAGGCACTGTCAGACAGCACCAGGTGCTGCAGGCATAGACATCTACACACATACACACACATAGGCTAATGGGCCTTGTGTGAATGAGATGGGCATTAGTGTATCCGTCTGGAAATGGGGGTATATATAATCCTCAACTATGCCACTGCTTTGGACTGAAATTGATGATGCACAAACTCACGCTACACAAACACCCACAAACGCATACAGTACTGAACAGATGCGGTCAGTCACTATTTGATTTCAAATAAAACACACACACAGATGCACACTGACATACTTTTACTTGACAGCAGACACTTCTTGTGAATTGCCTTGATTCCCTCCCAACCATTTGCAGGTAAATATTTCATACAGTGGGTTCAGCATGAGGACATCAACTTCATTCAGGAGATTAAATACACAAACGCCAACCCACCCACTCATATATCACTTAACGTCCACCTAAACAGCTACAAACATTGATACCAACACCCATATATGTCCATCCATCCATTAGCTATACCACTTATCCTCTTAGGGTCGCAAGGGGGATGCAACCAACTGCAGCTGACACTGGGTGAGAGGGGCGGGGTACACTGGAGAGGTCTCCAGTCTGTCACAGGGCTGACATACAGAGAGAAACAACCATTCATGCTCACATTCACACCTACAGGCAATTTAGAGTCACCAATTAACCTGACATGCATGTTACTGGACTGTGGGAGGAAGCCAGAGTAAGCAGGAGGAAGCACATGCACAGAGAGAACATGCAAACATCACACAGAAAGACCCCAGGTCTGAACCCAGAGACTTCTTGCTGTGACCATTGCACCACCGTGCCACCTGTCCAACATGTACTGAAACCAATCAAAACAAACGCTATAGAATAACACTGCCTGAACGCCGTGTGACACACTTTCTCTGTCCCTTGTTACTAAGGAAAAGAGGACATTTTCTGCAGGAGATATGTGTGAGTGTGTGCGTGTATGTGCCTGTGTGTTACATTTAATGTTCTTACCGGGATGTTAAGTCTGCCAGTATTCAAACAGAATAGTAAAATTTAGGTCCAGCAGGAGTGAAAAATAGAGCTATATGAACAGAGGGCAACAGGAATAACAAAGGAGGAGAGAGAGAAACCAGATGTGACGTGACTGGTTACAACCAGCTGGATAGATGAGCTTATTTTCCTCTTGTCTGACACTTCAAGTCTTGTCTCCTTTAAATGTTGTGCTGTTTTTGCCGGAGGTTAAAAGCTGCACAAACGGAGGAGGCTGACACACTAAAGAGACTCTGTCGGGGAAACAGAGAAACTTTCCGCATATTCTCAGAATGAATCGAAACCAGCTGTAGCACACATTTGGCACCGTACATGTGCTTTATGTTCGTCACTTCGATAAATATTTGAACATCGGTCAATGGCATTTTTATTTACTGAATACCAGCAACAATGCTTCAAAATAATTCAGATGTGACACTTGATACTCTGTCATTATTACTGTAGAGTGGTGTGCACAACATTAAATTTGCTAGTCTAAAACAAAAATGTATTTTTCACGTAGAAGCATAAAATAGTAAAATAGGACGGTAAAGCATTGAGTCAAACAGGTTTTGACTGCTGGCTTTAACTATAATGATTTTTTTTTTAACCTTATTTACTATCTGTTGATTTACTCTCAGATCTTTAAAACAAACAAAACAAATAACACAGGCAATCACAGCTTTACCTGCTCCTGTCTATTTGTGTGTGCACATGATTGTGTGTAGTGTGGGGAGACACTGATGACCTGCATCAAAACAAGAGGTCCATCAGTTTATCGGTTTGGCTAATTTAAGGCTGATTAGAGCTTTCACAAACAATGAGTAAACGATGGATGTAAGTGCCAGTTACAGCTGATTACCCCCTGTGTTGCTGATAATAAACAACAATATTCTTGCAGAAGCTGGCTCTCAGTGCCTCCTAGGTGGCCTTTCCAAGTATAAGTGGAGGTGTTGCCTGGAAAGTGTCAGTGTGTTATGTCCTGCTGACATTGTTGGTAACTGTTAGGCTCTGTAGGTTTCTGCTACAGTTTCTGTGATTTGGTAGCAAAGACAACACTGAGGACATTTTTTAAAAAGCCCGTAGTTTTCCTTACAGTGGGCTCTTCCTCATCTGGCAGAGCCTTTCTCAGCGCAAGTCTTCCCTCTGCGATCATCTTGTTGTTTCTGCGGTGTCAATTTAATAACTCACTCACTATGCTCCTTTAGCATAGCTGGGGCCACAGTTAAACACAGATACTTAATTTAGATGTGTGAAAGCAAAGGGCAAATGTCCAGTAAATCGTACATCTGTGAAGCTCCTAAAGCACTAATTGTTACACTTACATGCAGATTAGGCGAATATATCTGCTTCTGCAGTATGTGACAGTATGTGCATGACCTAAAGTTGAATTCTAATGTGTTCTCGTTCTGGCTGAGTTGGAATAAAAGAAAGAGAAGAAAAGCAAAGAGAATTGAGACTCATGCTTTAAAGTTGTGATGATGCCGGGACTTCAAGACATTTATGTATATATATGTGTCTTTCCTCTGTTAATGCTTCCTCTTCAAAGACGGCAATGGTGTGAGTGTAGGCTACGCATGAGTAAATCTTTGTGTGTGACACTTCAGATGGTATAACTGGATTCATGGAAAGAGTTTTTGCATTTAGACGTAATGTTCTTCAGCTATGATCATTTTCATTCATATGCTCTTAGTGGATGTTTGTCTCTCAGGACATTTTTCCCTTGCAACACAGTGGGTCTGTGAACTCTCCTGAATAAGGGGAAGCAAGAAAAGAAAGGCAGGATAAAGATGGGGGGGCAATGAGAACAAGAAAAAAAATGAATTAATGCTGTTATGATAAAGATCCTAATCAGGATGAGAACAAAATGGGAGAGTGCAGAAGCAGCTGGAAGTTCAAACTTTAATGAGGGCTTTTTGTCATCAATATTACAAGCTTCTTCTTCGTTCTCTCCTCCATTCCCTCACTCTGCCGACATTCCTGTATTTTGTCATCCTTCTCATTTGGCACTCCAAGCTTCTGCAGGACATTTTACTCTGCCTCACTCTCCCCGTGTGTCAAATGCAGCACGCGCATTGGCATCTGCAACTACTCATGTGCGCGCCTCATCCAGGCAAACGTCCAGCAGACGAGAAGCAAAATGTGTGTGGTTACGTATGAAACAAACACTGAAGAAGAGAGGTGTCCATCTGGTCTGATACACTGACCAGTGATGACTTGTCCTGCTGCCAGTCATTCATTTGGAGAGGATCAATCCAATCTATTCTCCAGGGCCTCTAACAACCAACCTTGGACTGTAGACTAGGTAGCAGAATGGCCATTGGACACAAACAATACACTGGTGCATGCAGAAGAAGAGTAATGACAGAAAATAAGCATTCATTTTGAATAAAAGGAGAACACAGGAGAGAAAGAGTGCAGGAAAAGCTAGGATAGAGAACAGAAGAACTGCAAGATGAGGAGAAGGAAAGTGAAAGGAGACTGTAATCTGAGGTGTGCGAATGTGTGATGGCAACGTCCACAGCTGCTGTTGTTGCTAAGAGCCTATTTGGCAAAACAACAACTGGCACCTGCCTGTGGTCAGTCTCTACAGCCAGACAAAACCATGTTTATGTGTGTATGTGGGTGTCTACTTTATAATGCACCGCCACATCTGTTGTATTGTGCATGAGTGTCAGAGATTTGGTGTGTGTGTGTGTGTGTGTGTGTGTATATTCAGGGGCAAAATTGTTAAGAGGCCTGCCACACCTCCTCCAACCCTCTTTCACTCTATCCAGTTCCATCAGAGCTAAGGCATCATAATTATCCCCATTAGTCTTTTCTCTTGGGATAAACATGCAAACACATGCGCGCACGCACACACACACACACACACACAAAACATCTGCACAGCAATTTATTTACTTTTAAGGCCAAACCACACTGCCTACCACACACTTGCGCACACAGACACGCAGAACTGTTAATTTCATCATTTCTGTTGCTTAGTTCTCTATGTGCAGTGGAAGGAGACTGGCAGAGAAATACACACACATACGCACACAAACACGTATACATCTACGGCACGGATGTGATGAATATAAATTGCTCATTGCAAAGGAAATGGATTCTAAACAAAAAGGACTTCTCCCTTCATGCTCGCCTTGTTAGAATCCATCCCTGTTTCATCCCATTCGGAATCCCATATTCCTATTCATCCTCATGATAACATACACACTATCTCAAACACACACACACACACACTCAGATACACAAATTAGAGTCTGTGCGGGTGCATACACTGTGTATTTTGACTGTAGAAAGGTTTCAGTTTATTCATTCCCAGTTGGTGTAAGGCAGTGTGACCAAGTCTATTACACAGAGATGGAGCAGGGTAAAAAAAACTCTATTTCACACAAATCATAGCATGTTCTACATAAAAAATGGGTTTCATGCTTTTTTGGAAAACATCAGTGAAATAGTAGTGTGGCTCACGAGAAGTATTGGGAAGTACGTGTTTAACAAAGCTGGTAGTTTTGAGTTTGTGTCTTAGATGAGTGTAAATGACTGAATGCGTCTGAGTAGACGCATATTGTGCTCTTACCTCTGCGTCTCGGCGCTGTACTGACCCCTGCCCACTTGATTGACGGCACAAAGTCTGAACTGATAGGTCCGGGCAGGCGTGAGCCCGCCCACTGATACCTCAGTCACCGCAGGATCGACCTCTGATAGGTAAACCTTCCATGGAGAGTCTAGACAGAAGACAAAAAGATTAGGGGCTGATAATATCTGGCTGAGGCAGGACAAACAAAGACACTCAGGACCCATGAATCAAAAGTAAAGTGGGGAGGAATAGATAAAAGAAGCAAGGAAGGATGGAGGAAAGGAAGAGGGGTAAGCTGGAGGGAATTAAAAGGAAAGAAGTACCACAGGGTCTAAAAAGATAGAAAATTTAGAGGGAATGGGAAGGATTAATAAAGAAGCACAGATGCTACTGTATATTGTTGCCAGCTTGTTGCCAGCTTATCTTTCTCCTGAAGATACCACGGACAGTTACACCATTATCTTTGGACCAGCCACATGTCTGTGTGTGTAAGAGAGGGGGATAGTGTGTGTGCCATATTAAGTGAGCCCACCGAGTGTATTAGAGCCACTGTCTGACATGAAAATACATTGCATTTATAGTGGCCCATTCTCTCTAAAATACAATAACCCCCCCCCCAACAAGAAACTAATACATAACACACACACACACACACACACACACACACACACACACACACACACACACACACACACACACACACACACACACACACACAGTGGGTAATCAGTGTGCACAAAACTCTCATCCATTCCTCACTGTCTGGGTTCAGTCTTCACTGAAATCGACGTTTAGGCTCTCAGCATTCCTCGCCTTTCTCTTTATCTCTCCCTGTGTTTGTCTCTCGCCACATTTTCTCTTGTCTCTCTCATGATAATACATAATTCTTTCTATTATTTTGGAGTATTTTCATTTTCTACAGAACAGCCGTTGGAATGGCGACAGCAGACAACTTGAAGTCACGTTCATGCTGTCTCCTTAAAAGTTATCAGAATGAAGATTACCTTAAATGTCAAACCACATTAACATTTGACATTTGTCCAACGGTCCAGCTCCTACAGTCATGTGCTAAGTGCTTGGCTCTGCATGTAATGTTCACCACACCATCCATCCCCTTAGCTTACAGCAGGAGTAAGAGCGGCTCTACAGCCATCTCCCTCCAGCCTGTTTCCCCTGTCACTCTATTCCTCAGTTCCTCTCTCATCTTTCTCTCCCTCCCTCCATTTCTCTTTTGACAGAGAGCCAGCCTGCTGTTAAAACATCTGTGGTAGAGAGAGACAGAGAGAGAAAGAGAGAGAGAGAGAGAGGGTAAGAGAGGGTGGGAGGGAAAATAAGAGTTTATTTATAGGGAACCTGGATGTACATTTACGCCGCAACACCATTCTCCATATGTCTGCCTCTTGTAAATGAGTGCGTGTCAGTGCCTAGTAGACAGCGAGTGAACAGCTGTTTGCCGCTCAGGGACTATAAAGAATGCTCGGACACACACACACACACACAGACACACACACACACAAACACACACTCCCATACGTACTGTTCTCAGATAGCTCCAGCAGGTAGTACAGTAGAGGGGAGTTCCCATCAAAGGGGCGTAGCCAGGACAGGAGGACAGAGCGGGAGTCAGAGTCGTTGAGACGGGCAGTCAGGGAGCGAGGAGAATGCGGCAGCTCACTGAACACAACAAAGACAAGAAAACATCACATATACTGTGAAACTATTTTAAAAAAATCTACATCTAGACCAAAGAGAGTATCTCAACGTGTAATTACAGAGTTATGGATTTGTGTCTCATGAACAAGTCTGTGTTTTGCTTTTCTCTTTGATATGTGTGGTAGAATAATGTTGGCTCTGACACCCAGGTTCATTCTTGTGTCTGGTCCAGGATCAGTTCCAGGGGGCGATATCTTCTAAATATGGCTGTGGTATGCATATTTTTATGGTGGTACTGTTTTCCGGTACGTGCGCTGCACCAGTACAAATATATCTCACAACATCTATTAAAAAGAAATTCTCCAGACATTTGGCCATCCCCTGTGGATGTTTGAGCATCCCTGCCATGTTAATAACAAAAAAGCAACACAGATATATTCATGAAAGCAATAAAGAGTGTCCAGACATTTGATTATACCGATTTTAGAGCATCATAACTCTCTTTAAATAACATTTGGCTTGAAGGAAGAGAAGGAGGGGGAGGCAGAGCCGAATGTCCCTCTATGTGAAAGCTATTGGTGCTAGCACAGATGACAGGAGTGAGGATATTTACACAGCACATAAAAGAGCAAAATAAATATATTTACACTGAAAGCATCATGAAAGATATGGTCCCTTGTGCCCAAACCTGCTGTATCTTATATTCATAAGTCCATTCGTTATAACAAAACAATCATGGATGTGTGAATATCCTGTCCAAGGGGTCTGACTGACTGCAGGCTCTAATTAATTTCATCAGATTATGATTCAGAGTTAGAGTTTCAGTTTTCATTTTTGCTTGTGTACATTTGTGTACATTTACATTTCAATATTCAAGTGGGTATCAAGTTAGAAAATGAGGAAAACACAGAGAGAGACAGCAGGAGGAAGAGAGATGAATGAAGAGTAAGACATAATGTTGGAAGGGGAAGGAGAGTAGCACTCACACGATGAAGAAGCAAGGACGGCGGTGAATGAGGCAGAGAGGGAGCAAGGGGAAATGAGAATGATGTTTTCTTTTCTGAGCTGACATGATCGTATTAATTAATGGATGAGCTTAGAGAATGTTAGAGCAACTACCTTCACACAGCCCACACAAAACCCACACACTCACACACACATACGCACAGACGCACACTCACAAACACATGGATGGGTCTTACGGGAGTTGAACCAATAACCTGCTGGTAATTAGTCTGTCTCCTCAGCCGCCAGCGTCTGTTAGCCTCTATGACCCATTGATACTGAGCTAACGAGAATGTCAGTCACACGCATTCGCATTCACATACACATCCACACACACTGTCGTACAGAAATCCCTACGTTCCCCACATGTTTTCGCACAGCCATAAACAGAGATACCCTCCCTCCCTCTGAGTTTGACATGTGTAACCTCTTGTCTTTCTATAATTCAGAAGGATGTGGACTCATGTTCTCTCTCTCTCCTACTCTGCAATTGTATTAATATATCATAAGTGTCTTTTATAAATATATTATACAAGTGCCTATTAATATATAAAAGGTCACTACCTGACAGTGTTCTCTCACCGTGGCTGTAATGGGGATGTGTGGGTTGGAGAGTGGGAAACACGTGAGAAAAATGTGCGTGGCACGTTTCAGTCTGAGCACGTTTCAATCGGAGCCTCAGGAAGGCACGCTTATACCAGACAGAAGTCTGGGATGTGTTCATCCAAAAACACCGGAATGATTTCATGCACACAAACATACACTTGAAGACTAATGCAGCTTTGGTTTCACAGGATGGGGAGTGTACTGCATGTACAGGGTACCTGGTAGCAGATATGACCTTACACTACTATTACTACCGTCTAATAATAACTCACACTAATTAGCAACATTCTCACACCTTACAGGTTTAATGGTATTAACACGTATGTGGTTTAGAGTGTCTGTCCCTCTGACTGAACATGGTTATTGTTGGAAACAAGCAATTATTTCATCAAGCAACACTGAAATAAGATGGCACTAAAACTTTCTTTGTGTTTGGAAATGTGCCAAACTACCTATCTTCTGTTTTCCTAAATTATGTTCCGTATAGTCAATCATTTTTTCTATTTTTTTCTGTGCTCGACCCCAGAGCATCTTCCCTGCCAATCATATCTGCAATTTGAATCACCCAGATTGCTCAGAATGGACTGACTGTCTTCCCACTTAATTGCTGCGCAAAAAGTCAGTTGTTGCTGGGTCTAATCACGAGAAAGAAAACAATTCGCACTTTGTTTATGTTGATGAATTCCTGTTCTGTGATTCACTATTTTCTTGTATAAGTATCATTTAAATACTGTGAAAATCTAAGACAAGAAATTTTTCTGAAAAAAAATATAAGGTAACATAAAATGTTCTGTAAAGTAGAACAAGCTCCACAAAGTGCTTCATAACTTAAAAAAGATAAACAAATATTTTTTCTTCTTACTGACTGAGTGTTGGATGAGAAGAAGGATACCACTTGTAAAACATATGTTTGTCTTAACCATACAGTTACAGCCAGTGGCTGGTGAGCTTAGTTTAGCATAAAAGATAGAAACGAGGAAAGTTAGCCTGGCTCTGAGAGCCAGTTAGACTGTTTGACCTGTAAAGCTAATTAACATATCTCATTTATTTAATGTGTACAGAAACTACAAAAGTAAAAAAGTAAAAAAAATTGTGTTGTGCTTTTTAGAGGATTCGGTGCCAGAGTGAAACAACAAATTGCAGCAGCTGACATGTTCAAAACAGCTTGCATGATTCGTTGAACTCACATGACTTCGAGACGTGATGAGCGGGAATCGTTGCCAGCCTGTGATGTCACAGTGCAGGTGTAATCCCCGATGTCACCTGACCACGTCTGGCCAATAGTGAGAGAGCCCTGGCGCACAGAAACACGGCCCCCACTGGTTGGAAGGACGAGCACACCACCACGATCCCACTTGAAGCTGCAACAGAGATGTATACATGTACTCTACACTGTAAGGACTTATAGCACATGTAAAATCATTACATCATGTCTGCATGTAATCAACACAAAAACTGACAAGCAGGTACCTGATGTTGACTCTGGGGTCATGTGTAGCGTTACAGTCCAGAACAGCAGTTGTTCCTTTGATAACACGCTTGTCTGCTGGAGGCACGGAAATGACTGTTCGACCTGCAAAACACCAAAGACACAAGAGACAGCAAGTTAAAGAGAGAAAAACAGAGAGAGAAGGTGAGGAGGATCAGTGACACCGATGGGATAAATTTACAGGCTGAAACGTGACACAGTCTTATTTAAAATGTGTGCATTTCAGTGTATGCTGCCCCACTATTATTCATCAGCATTTAATCTGAGGATGCCAGGATATATAAAAATCTGCCAATCAGTAAGTTTACCAGCTAATCAATCATCCTCTTACTTGGCCAATCAGATGATTATTTCACCACTGCACCAGGCCGCTGCATCAATAACCAATCACACTGCTGCTCACTAGCCTGAGCTAATGCGATTGGACAGCTACAGATAAATTAGTGGTCCATGACTGTTTAGTAAATGTATATTGAGCAGTTTAATGTATTTTTGTTTGTCAGAATAGCGTGCACGCATGTGTGTCTTACTCCAGACGGTGAGCGTAGCAGTGGCATTGATGGCTCCCTCTGAGTTGGAGGCGATGCAGGTGTATTCTCCTGAATCCTGGAAGCTGACTGGCTGAATCTGCAACCCACCTGACTGCAACAGCGTGAACCTGGGAATCTGGACAGAGCCGCTGGCCAACACCTGCAATCCTACAGAGAGAGAGAGAGAAAATAATAAAACAGCATTGAGATGAAGCAAAGTAATTAAGTCATTAAGCTCATTTTTAATTACAACCACATTATGTCAGTGTGTGTGGGTGTGTAATACAGGGAGTGCGTGTGTGTGTGCGTGTGTGTGTTCTGCTACCTTTCCTCCAGGTGATGGAAGGTTTTGGAGCGCCGCTCGTCTGGCAGGTAAACAAGGCTGTGTTGCCATCAGTTACTGTTTGGTCAGATGGGGGGAGTGTAAATGTGGGGGCCACACCTGAAACACAGAGCGAGAGCATGAGAGGAAAAGAAGGCAGAGAAGCAGCTGCTAAGAGGAGAATTGTGGGAAAAGAGCGGAGCAAGAGCGAAGCTTAATGTCAAAAAGAAAACAGACGAATGGAAACAGAAAGGATGACAGTGTTAATCTAAACACGAATGCTTCCTCTGTGATCAACGGAGGCTTTATTCATTACCTGGTGTTACGTGTGTGCGCATAAATGTGGAAGGCAGTGGTGGGGAAGCTCCATGGAGACTTTTAATTATAATCAAATGCTCACTAAACAGAACGTAACTCTACAGAGACAAATATAACCGTGCAGGCGGATTTTTTGCAGCTGACACAGGCTGCAAACCATCAAGTCAAGGCAGAACATTTAACTGACATGGACTTTCACTTGAATTCAAAAAGCAAAATGATATTTTGGGTTGAGCTGTGATTGGCTGGTTTTTTTCAGTACAGGGAAAAACTTAGGACGTGGTTCAATTTTTCAGCTGCAGCACGACTCAAACTCATTTTGCAGGACACAGCAGCACAGTAGGCTGTTGATTTTCAAATGAAAGTTAATGAATGCTGACACGTTGACATGATCTGCAGTGCATATCGGCAGCAAATCTCTGCATGGACTTGTATAGTAGGAAAATAAAGTGGGATGGGAAGAACAATAGAGCTGAAATAACTTATTGATTAAGCAGTTAGTGAACTCACAGAAAAATATTCAGCAGCTACTTTGGTCATTTGTTAATTGTTCAAACTGATTTTCAAGAAAAATACCAACAATTCACTAGTTCTAGCTCAACTAAGGATTTATTTGATAGGAAACTGGATATTTTTAGGTTATAATGTGCTAGTTGGGGAAAACGATTCAATGATGTCACCTTGGCCTTTAGGGAACTACAACAGGCATTTCTTACTATATTCTGACATTTTAGAGACTAAATGACCAACCCAGTAATTGAATAAATAATCTGGAGACTTACTGATGATGATAACAATTAATAGTTACCACCTCAATGAAGAATTACAGCATATATGTGCTAAAATAAAGAACATGACAGACAAATAAGGAAGATAAATATTAACAAGGGGAATAAAGGAGTAGAAGAGTAAATTCAGATAAATGAGAAGGTTAAGAGGTAAGATAACAGTGGGATGAAGAGAGGGAGAAATCAGCTAAAATAAGCAGACATTTAAGGGCACAAGCAATGCTACTGTATGTGTGTATATGCAAGAGATGTGTGATTGAGTGTGTGTCAGACAAACTCACTGGACACAAGGAGCTGTGTGTGCGCTTGGGTCTCTCCAGCAGCACTGCGAGCAAAACACTGGAATATTCCTCCGTCTCCTGGCTGCACCCTGCGCACCGTCAGCCCGGTTGCTGTGGTGACCTTGTAGCGAGGGTTGGCCAATTTGGAAAGAGGCACTGTGTCCTTATACCACTCTATCCTGGGCTGGGGCACGCCTACACATGTGCACATACACGAAAAAACGAGCACACAGAGGGAGAAAATTTTCAATTTCTTTAACAACAAGCCAGCTGACCTCACTGCTGAGCAAATTGTTCCAACTCCCACTAAAACAGCGTTACACACTCTTCGCCAATCTTTCTTCACCGTTATCCACTCTCTCCCTATAAATATGCATGCCGGCATAATAACTGCTAATAATATATTGATTGGAGGGTGTGGGTGGTAGGGTAAGGGTGGCAGAAGGAGCCACAAACATTTTGAATAAAAGATGTGGGAAAGTGCAGCACACCGAATATCTACAGTATCAGCACCCACCTGTCTGACGGACATGCCAGATATGACAGGCAAGGGGCTCATGCAATTACTCTGTCTCAACCCTCCATACTGTTGTGTATGTGTGTGTGTGTGTGTGTGTGTGCGTGTGTGTGAGTGGGTGTTTGAGGAAGGGAGAGATGAATTCCACACTTTTTCCTCAATCTGTTGGTGTCAAGCTTTCACAGACATGCGTGAAGTATTTTTCACCCCCTCCTTGTCTCCCTCACTCTGTCGCTCTGCTCTCTATCTGTCTTTCCTCCTGCCCTCGTTCCTCCTCCCAGCCTCCATCCCTCTCTCCATACCCTCAGGCCTCTGCTATTTAATTACACTGCCACTGTATCAGATTACTGAGGAGGGACATAAACTCGCTCAGTGCGTGTGAGAGAGGGAGTATTTTTCAGTTTTTACTGTTGTGTCCACCCCTGCTCAAAAAAGGGTTTTCATGTAATCCATTTAAAAACAAGAGTTGTGAACAAGAGCAATTTTCAGGCTTCGTCTCAGCATGTTAATCTGCTCACGCTTCCAAAAGTATACTGTTACTGTACAAGACGCCTTCAAACTAACTCATACGTACACTGAATGACGTCAAACCTCAGCATAATGTGATTTGGACAGAGTCACCTTGACACACCCTGAGCAACAGACACATGTGCAAAGAGCCGGACGAGCGCCTATGAAGTGTCTCTTGCATTTGTTGCACAGACACAGCATTAAGATATGAACTTGTCATTTTAGTGTTCACCACAATCAGTTCTATGACCTATGTGGATGCAAACACCAGCAGAGTATGGGCATCGTTATTCTTCAAAATAAGTTGTTGACAGATTGTCGAACGGCATCTGTAACATCATTTAACACTTTCATCGATACGCCAACGTTTCCGCCTCATCAAAGCATTAAACCTTTTTTTTGTGCAACATTCAGACTCACTAATGTTTTTTATGCGCCATTTTAAAAATGCTAATTAAAACAAGTGGATGGAAACAAACCCTCTCTGACAACAGGTTTTTAGCCCCACCTTTCAGTGTAGGGTAACCTAGTTAATTTTAAGCATACCGAGATCTTAAGTCTTATGCATATGCTTACACACACACACAAACACACACACACACACACACACACACACACACACACAAACACACACACACAGTGTACCTGTGGCGAGGCAGGGTATATCTACATTCCTGTCAAGGTCAGCAAAGATCTTCCTCTTAGGCTGAGCAGTCAGAGAGGGCGGTTCTGCAGGGAAAAAAATGTTCAAATGTGTTTACACAAAATGTAAAGCATTAAAATATACAATACAATCTGTATCAATATATGTATAAAATACAACAAACACTGATATTCCATTTCCACAGTCTGAAACTTTGAACTGCTAATAATATGGCCTCAGAAAAGGCTTAGTTCAATCATTAAATATCTGAAAAAAAATCTTTAAAGAGGAACTGGGAGTTTGAGCTCTCCAAATATTTATTCTTTAGCACAGAAGAGTTAACTCGGCACTGCAGAATAAAAATGGGTCCTCCCCTTGGCCCTGAGTATCTTGAGTGTCACTGCAAGGCAGGTTTTCTGTCTCTGTGCCCTGTGAAATGACTTCCACACAGTCACAGAATAAGACATTCTCTCCTAGTTTCCCAGGGGAAACAAACCCCTTTTTAAGTACTCCATTTCACTGCCAATAACTGCTCCTTCTAAACATCTTCACCACTGTCTCTCTAAATGCTGACAGCAGCTCTGAGAAAAAGCTTCCCTCAATTTGAATGTGAATATATGCCTTTTGCTCCATTACTGTAATGCTACATGTTATAAAAAAACATTACCTGCTCCTGCATACACTCCATTTCTACACAACATTTGTTAATATTTAGCGAGAGGTATTGACACAGCAAACCCCAGAGAGGGGGAGAGAGAGACAGACTGTCTAATTCATTTTCAGTCTGGCATCTCTGGAAAAGTGGCTCCGCACAGCAGTGGCACCTGTTCACTGAAAAATGACTTTGAGGAAAATGAAATGTCCAGTGTATGAACTAAATAATGAATGTGCATACTGGTCTCCACAAAGATATAATTCTGATGGAACAAAGAGGAGGAATTGTTTTACTGTACTGCTGTACTTTTTTTTTTTCTGAGGCTCCATGCTTGCACAGTAGTAACATACAATAATAATGTTTTTGACACAATGCTGTCATTTTAGTGCGAAAGAAAAAGAGAGGATAACATTTCTTTCCTCCAGTGTTATTTCTCTCAGTTTCTCCTTCAATCTGCCAGACAGTGGATGGGTAAACTGATGTGGCAATAAGAAAAGACAAACAAGCTGTATGTGTGCGTGTGTGTGTGTGTGTATGTGTGTGTGAGGACATCTACACTCCAACATTTATTCTATTTGTCTACACTAACTTTAAAGTCTTTTACTACTTCTTGGTAACTTTTAAACCCACACGTATGCGCATCGCCAATCTTTATTGTTCACAGTTGAATTCTACACAATTTTTTTTGACAAGAGAAAGAAGGGAGCGTGCAGTGAGGGGAGAGCAGGAAAAACAAGAGATGAATAACAGCCATGTGGCGTGACACCGATAACACAGATGCGTTAATCCCCTTCAGTCAGGTGAGTGTAAGGGCCCAGACTCACAAATACAACAAAACACATTTTGGAGTATTTGGGTGGCTGGATTTAGAGGTCTGACTTTTAGTGGATTCCCTGCCGTCTGCCTGCAAAACAAAGATGGAGAACAACAACAGATATATCGTTGTTTGCAACGGTAGACGTCTGTACAGCGCATAGCACCAGCATGCAGTGTCATACATATTCCGATTAGTGGATCGGGGCAGAAAAGAAATGAAATTGAATAATGAATACCTTTGAGGCTGTCTCCTTCTTTCACACAGACACATACACTATTCTGTTTAGGAATCCCTTTCACTGCATCAAGGTCTGTTGAGCCCATAGCAGAAAGAGGATCAGTACCAATGTATTTGTGTCAACCTCTCTGATACATATGAATATATGCAGGCTTTGCCCCTGCCAGGCAGGTCTTAACAGTCCTGTTGGCCTAATGAAGGAAGATAAAGTAGAGAGAAGGGAGGACAAAGAGAAGAGGGTGCAAAAATTGGTGCTAGATAGTGAGGGGGCACAGGAGGAGAATGAGTGGGGTATAAATATTCAGGCGCGCCTTTTCAAAGTAGTGAGTATTCTGGAGGCGTGGGTAGTTTGCGTTCTCTGCATTAGGTGCCACCTCGCTCCGACAATCACAGCAGATCAAAAAGACGCTGACGAACTGGGTGAGAAAAGTTTCGCTTCATCAATCACACGCTCCCTGCCCGCGTGTATATTGTTTTCTATTTACGCACACATATCAAGGACAAGAGAGGACTGTGACGACAGCGCTCCTGTTTGAGTGTTTTCAGTGTTCTTTTATTGATTGGCGACTCCAGGGAACAAAACTGATTTAGCTGCTGGGCAAACAGGCATGTGTCTGTGGTGCAGTTTTGTGATTACGTGTGAACGCTGAGTACACGCACGCCTGTATCTGTAATCACACATGGATGAACCGGTGTGTACAAGAATGCGACAGCTGTTTGTGACTACAATGGACAGGCTATTGGCGGGTGTGGACACCAGATTCAGCTCGAGTGGCCCTGTGGTTGACAGTCACTGCCTGGGGTTTTCGCAGTCACGCTTCCAGGAGAAAAGTAAGAATAAATGGAGGAATAAACAGAATGAAACAGTGCCTGAAGCAAAAAAACAAGAGAAGATGGGAGCGAGGTTAAAACAGGAATTAGTGGCACATGTTGAGGCCATTAGTCTTGATGGGTCAGGCCTACCCAGGATAATCATGGATAATCATGTTGGGCAGTGTGTGTGTGTGTGTGTGTGTGTTTGCGAATGAGCAACTGCCTTTTTTCTTACCCATTACAGTGAGGTGTGCCCTTGCCTCCACAGGTTTAGCAGTGCTGTTACTAAGCAACGCTTCACAAACATATAACCCGGTGTCAGCAGAGGTGGGGGCAGGAATAATGAGCCGACGCCCACTGGCCAGCCGACGCCCATCACGTTTCCATGACACCGTGAGGCTGTCAACCGGTCTGAGAGGAAAGAAGAGAAAAAGAAGAGAAGAGAAGAGAAAAGAAGGAATAGCGAAAATATGGAGAATCAGAGAAAAAGCAAAAGAGTGACAGAAGGCAATTACAACATATTAAATCCATCAGTTTACGTGTCAATGAGGCAGGAAATGAATGATGACAGTCTGTATATCAGAGCAGTCAGCTCCACTCAGCATGAAGGAGCTTCAGTCAGTTAGTCTGGATGTTAGGGAAAGGGAACGGTTTTTCATGTAAAATGAAATTTTGTTTTGAATAAACAACATCAAAACGCCATTCTTTTGCGTGTATGCATGTGTGTATTTGAATAAGACAGCATTAATACAGCATTACTTCCATTCAAGGAAGTGCAGCTCAAATTTTTTTTAGTGCCTTTTCATGCAACAGTTCAATTCTTACAAGCAATCTGCATTAAAATTTACCACTGATTTACTAGTAAAACAGCTAATTATGTAATCAGCAGCTGGAGCTGGCATCCAGATGTATTTGCTTAGAACAGCTTAAAAGTCATAGTTCAGTTACGGGATTTGTCTAGAAACAGTAAACTATGAATATAAAACAAAATCTTGAGATGCAGATATAAAGGCTCATGAATAAAATAACATTACAAAATATTTTAAAACATTGATAAGGTTACAATGAAATATGTATAAAAATGAATCAGGTGTCTATTACTTATATTATTATAACAACAACTAGGTTTAGTTTAGAAAGGTTTGTAAATCCAAGAAACAACCACAGACATTAAACAGATGGAATGACAAAAAAATTGAGAAATACAAGCCACCGTCACAGCGAAGTGATATCTCCAAAATACATTAGCTGAGAGATCACTGTTTTGATCTATTATCATTGCATTCTTTCGATTTCTAAGAAGTTCTTTGATTATTATTATTATCATAGCAATTGTTTTGTTGATGACATTAGATGGAAATTTAAACGGACTGTCATATTATTCAGAGATATGGAGGAGGTGAACGGGATATTTGAGTGTATAATAAGTGAAGAAGTAGAAAAAAAACTTTTTAGTTAGAAGTTTTTATTTAGAAGTCTTGCTTTCAGTGACATAATTTTTCTACTGCTAAATACTGTAAGCTGTTTTGGATGTAAATCAGGTGAATGTAGTATAAAAAAAAAAAAAAGACACTAACAAATATGTGTAAGAAGCCATATAATGCTAAAGTTCTTCAAAGTATGCAACTTAGATGTATATGCAAAAAAATCCATTTAATGTGCAGCCCACCTGTAAATAATATAATTTCAGACAAAAAAAAATCTGTTTTGCCTTTTTGAGAGTATGCTGCTTTCTCGTTCAGATGATACACCTCGAGGTAAAGACAAAGTTAGATGGAAAATTAATTAAATTTACTGCTAGGCTGATGTGTCAGAATTTTAATATGCTTACTCAGTGAGTCCTGTCCACAACAAAAAAATAAATAAATAAAAAATTGAAAATTTACCCAAAGACTGAAAAGCAGATTTTACAGCCCTTAATATTAGGCCTACTGGCACTGCTTGTTTTCAGTCAAATTCCTAATTATTTTAGTATTCTGCCAGAGGTGAACTGGTGCATATGACCAGTTAACGGTTAATGGATTTGGGTAGCAGATGCCTTTAGACTGGAGCACTGCATTTGATTTCACTGATCAGGCTCTTCTTTCTCCCAAACTTCAATGGTACAGTTTGTCTCTTTCCGCTGTTTCCCCGGTACAGATTTATCTCTCTGGAGTGAGTATCTTTCAGTGGCTGCTTCTCTGATATCAGAAATAGTCCCTGTGGAAAAGGATTGTTCCCGGCAGAAGAAATACAGGAGACTCTGTGCTGATTTGTCTGCTCTTATAATACCAGTGTAGCAGGTTACAAAGACCAAATTACTTGGCGTTAAATGAAAAAAAAAAAAAAAAAGTCTAGTCTGACCACACTTCTTATTATTTGCATGATGGAAATAACAGCAGGAAACATATCCTGCTGTTGCTAGGAAATGTTTTTTTTTTTTTACACCTCAGTATGTTTTGCTTCTCTTTTATGAGTAATATGGTTTAGTCACTTGTTTTTTGTTTTGTTGTTTTTTTTGTATTTTTTTTTATACTTTGAGTGCTACCCAGTGGTCAAGTGCTGGTCAAGTGCTGCATTTAAAGAGACTTCAGCTCTCACTGAACAAAGCAGTCAGACTAACCCAGACTAAATAACATAATCCAACAAAAACCTTGCACAAACATTCCACAGTGAAACTCAATTCGGCACGGTGAACAAGAAGAGTGCAGGATATCGCTTAGTAAGTCCAGACAACTCAGAGTAGTTACCATCCTGGCTGGCAGTGCTTTTATCTGTTCGCAGCATACTGCAAAGCAACTGTAGCTTCAGAATCAGTGACTTCACTGTGTGAAATGCGTGAAGAAAACATGAGCAAGTACTGCAGAAGACACATATAGCATTGCTGTACTGCCAACACTATGACTAATACCTAGAAATAACACTGAAAATTGGTGTTCATTTAGTCTATCCACACTGTGCTCAAAACAAACACGGCATTGTTTTACATGAAGTACACATTAGTCAGAGATCAGTTGCTTTTTTAGCCATATGGGGCACAGAGGGAGGTTGGACAGTGTGTATCTCAGGGATGAGTGGAAACTGATTACAACCCAGTTTCTGGCAACTGTAGAACTGAAGCAGAACTTGCTGTTGCTCTGAAAAACATCTGTTGAGTCAGACTAGACTGCACCCCTGTGTGTGTGTGTGTGTGTTTGTGTGTGTGTGTGTGTGTGTGTGTGTGTGTGTGTGTGTGTGTGTGTGTGTGTGTGTTTGCTAACAGTACTTGGCATGGGCCAGTGTAAATTTGTGGGTGTGTTTAGATTCTCTGCTGATGTCAGATGGGACTTTGATCCAACTTCTGTTTAAGTTAACTTGGTACTGGTGTGTGTGTGTGTGTGTGTGTGTGTGTGTGTGTGTGTGCGTGTGCGCGCGCATGCATTTGTGTGTGTCAGTGTGTCTATACACTAATACTGGGGGAAGAGATGTGCTGAGCTATGGGTTTACGTGGTGTCCTCTAATTGCCCTGGAAGAAAACAGCGCAGTCTAGCAAGAAAGGAATTGTTTGTGTGTGTGTATGCGTGCGTAAGTGTGTGCGTGCATGTACATGAAAGAAACGTACCTGGCATTAGCGATGCACTCCAGTGTAGCCTCGCCCCCTGCCACCACTGTTGTGTCTTTAGGTCCAATCACAATCGCTGGAGCCACAAGCTCTGACTCAGGATCTGTGACGGAGAGACGACACATGAGAGGCAGTTTAGCTCATGAATCACACTTTGCGCGCACACAGCAACACAATGTGAAACACTGATCACAATAGTTGCTCACACGCAGTCTCTCACTTCAACTCACCATGATACTTTTTTTAACAGACACAACCACATGCACCATCAGCGTCCACTGTTAAACACAGCCACACTCCACACATTTAGCCTGATGTTAACCCCAAACTGTTGGTTCTTGTCCGTGAATTTTACAACTGAGCCAAGTTTTAAACAATCTGGCTGCTGGATGATGGGTTGGATTTCTGCCATGTTAGAAATGTTGGTCAGATGTCTTGAAGTCTGAGCAGTTCCAAGATCCGATTTCTAAAAAGGACTATTGTCCAAAGATCTGATATAAACTGCAGTGAGCTTGTTTTCATATTACTGGAGTAACATTTTACATGTTGTGGCTGAAACTGTAGACCTGAATGAGGCTGTGCTGCGATGCAAATGAAGTGAACTTCACAGTAAAATAGACGGACCAAATCACCTGCATCCTCCAGCCACCTGTGGGTCAAAACTCTTCTTTTTTTGTCTTTCTGTTCAACATAGACTTGTACTAAGTAAGAATACTTTCTCCCTTTTGCCAAACTTTTTGTCTTGATAAAAACTATATTCATCAAGACAGAACAGATCGGATCTGTGCTCATGTTCAGTGTGATCAAATTGTACAGTTTGACAGTTGAAGCTTTTTGGGTTTGTAAAAAGAATAATAAAAAAAACTCGAGTGAGAGTTAAAGCATCATACAATATTAATACAAGCGTTTGCCTGGCTTGACACATACAAACATGCTCAATGAAAATTTCAGGGTTTCGGGAAGGCAAATTTAAGACTTCTTAAGACCTTTTTAATACGACACACAATGCAATTTAATACCTGTTTCACTGTCATAACAACCAACATATGAAAGTGTGAAAACCAGTCGGGACAATATGGCCTAGAATTATTTATTATTATTATATCACATTTTTTTCAGCCCTTCTCAGCAGTATACAATAATACTTCCTAAGTATAAAATTAATTTAATGAATGTGACCTGGACCCAGATCAGCAGTGTACAATAGATAGAAGGATTAACCAATTAAAAATAATTCATTCATGGAAGTTTTTGCTAATATCAACACCTGGCAGTTGTAAGAAAATGACTCTCTTAGCTACTGTGGGGAGCTGACAGCATTTCCAAAGGTCCGATTGTGCTCATTCAAACTCTGACTGAAGAAAACCTCCTGCAGCACAAATCTCTGTTGCCACAATCCCACTGTTATTTTGTGGGTGTGTAATGTCTGCCGACAGTCAAGAGAAAATATTTAAGACTTTTGTAAATGAAATGCAAGACCTTTTAATACCTGCCAGTGCCTTTTATTGAAACTGAATTTAATACCTTCTGAGATTTTTTGAGAGATACCTGGAAATATACATAAGTCACAATGATATTTTAATGCATGTAAGGAGACTGGTAAATGTGGAGGATAAGTATAGAATATGACAGAATGATGTATGATGTATACATATGACGGATGTAAGAGAGGAACAGTCAGTGACTGACAGTGTATAAGAGAGAATGACAATATATGTGAGTGAGAGCAGAAGTTTGTGTGTCAGAGTCTGACTGAAACGGAGGAGGGCATGAATGAAACGCTATAATTCTCTCTAATATCTCTACACTGCTACTGTCTCTTATCTCAGACATATTTTCAATCTTACACACACACACAAACCATAATTCTCTCTTATAAACAATATCACTCTTTGTCAAACACACTGTTCTGTCTGAAATACACTTCCAAACAGTATGATGGTGCGTGTGAGTTTCAATAATAGTGCTTAGGAAAGAGTACAGTGGTGTGAGTATGTGAAGAATGATTTATGGCCTTAAAGGTGTGTGGGAGAGTATGGTGGTGTATGTCCAAGATTATGATTGTGTGCTTGAGTATGATTTATAGCATGAATGGCCTCTCATAAGAAAAGGACACACTTGTACTGTTATCAGTTTGAAAAAATAAGTATAGGGACAAAAACAGTAGAATAGGTCTGTTTAGAAATGTTTTACGGAATGTGTGGAGCCTAAATATCGTTGTTATGAGCGTGCGCATGTGCATGAACATTATCAGGTTTCTCATGGATATGGATACCGTATAACCGATGAATATGTAGATTTCCAATAAGGGAGGAGCAGGCAGTACAAATTAACAGGCTAGCTCTGATAGCGGTTGGAGGAAAGGGGGGGTTGTGAAGGGAAGGCAGGGGGAGGCAAGGAGCAGCTTTGATCTCCCCTTTGAAGGGAAGGAGGAAAAGGTGGTAATTGACTCTGCTCTTTATTCCTCTTTCTCTTTCTCTCTATCTTCTCCTTTTTTTAATCAGAGAGAAAAAGCTGGAGAGTCATATCCCACTGTCACACGGAATAAGACATGCGGGTACAGGAAGACAGGCAAATGATACCATGGACACACACATGCACACACACACACATACACGCACATGTATAGAGTACGCACACACACACACACACAACCGTTTTGTCTTTAATTTCATTGTGCAGAGAGTAACATCTTGTTCGATGTGGTACAATTTGAAAGGTAAGAGCTAAAGATGGGTAGCAGAAGTTGAAGGAAGACAGACAGAGACAGGGAGACGATGGACAGGCAGAGGAAGAAGTAGAGAGAACACGAGTAGAGTGTTAGCTGTCCACTGTGGGAAGCAGAGGTCAGGCAGGGACTAGTAGCCATCAGTGCAGCTTTAATGGCAGCAGCAGCCGCAGATAATGAGCAGAGGGGGATGTGAACCCAACCTGTTAACTTGGGCCATGTGTCTGAGGGGAGCAGACAGACAAATCAGGACAGCAGGAACACCAGCATGACAAGGGAGAACATGGAAGAAAGAGAAAAGGGCTCGGAGGAGGGAGACCGAGTATATATTTAGATGGGAAAAGCGAGGGGGGACTGTGCAGATGGTCTTCTTCTTCCTGGAGTGACAGACATGATGGTAGAAGTAGAGGAGAAAGCAAAATGCCATATGGTTGTGTGATCTGCGCTCTTCTTTTCTCACTGTCAGCGTGTCTAACATCCTTTTTCTCTGAGGAAATCTCTATCATTTCATCTCATTTGTATCTCTTATTCCCCTACTGCCTTTCTTCCCTCTCTTATTCCCTATCATCCTCTTATCTCCTCCGTTTTGTTGTTTAAACAAGGATTATTAAATTAATCTTCCTCAACTTAAACAAGGAGAAATATTCAAACTGGCAGACAGTGTTATCGTGTGTGTGTGTGTGCGTGTGTGTGTGTGTGTGTGTGCGTGTGTGTGTGTGTGTGTGTGCAAGCTGTGGCAGCTAAAAGGCTCCCTGTAAAGATTTTACAAAGACAGTCCAGAAGTTTAATCTAACGCTAGTGGATTCCTCATTTAGCAAATGAGAAACACCATGTGGCAGAGAGAGGGAGAGCAGGAGCGATGGAGAGAAGGAGGGCAGAAAAAAAAAACTGCAGGGTTGTGGTATAACGAAGCAATATCAGAACAACAACTTGGGGCTGAAGAGATTCATTAGAGAAAGAGGGATGATAAAAAGAGGAGCTGTTAAAGCTGTTTAAAAATAAATCAAAACTGATGATAGGGGAGAGAAAAAGCATAAATTCTGTGTTTACGTGCGTGTGCACATGGCTGTGGACATAATTTAGCACCAAAGAGGCAGTGACGCATTGCAACGTTACAATGCTCTCGTCAGTGCAATCATCACTGATTGACAGTAAAGTGCTGCTGAGGTGACACAGCTGTGTGAGAGTGTACATGCATGTGTGAGTGCGTGTCTGTGTGCAGAAAAATCCCAAATTAAATCAAGGATGGGAGCGATTAAAAAAAAAAAAAAAAAAAAAAGCAGGGCTGGTAAAAGGATTGGTGCAGCTTTAGGGCAGGAAAGAGATATAGATGGATAAATGGAGAGAGAGAGAGAGAGAGAGAGAGAGAGAGAGAGAGAGAGAGGGAGAGAGATAGACAAAGAGACAGAGAGAGAGAGAGAGAGATGAAAAGCTATTCCATGCACAGATTAGATGTAATCCCTCTTTGAATGGATTCTCTCAGATTACAGCTTGTTCTCCTATTAAATCTGTCAGTCACTCCACACTCCCTACAGTGTCAGTGAGTAGGCCATCGTCTGTGTGTGTATGTGTGTATGATCTTTCTATGACTGTAAATCTGTGTGTTTTAATCCTCTGGGACAAATCTCTGCAGAGACCTCGAGAGCAGAGGGATTGGCTGAGGGGTGAAGACACACACATCTCTCCTTTGCATGCATTCGCACACAAACACACGAATGCTCACCGGAGGAGGCTGGTGTTAGCTGACTGTGTATTAATAGAGTTGTCAGATACGTGTCTGCAGGGTTCACAGCCAACTAACACATATCACACTGAGATCATACACACAACAGAGCGAGAGGGAGAAAGAGTTTGAGAGAAAGAAAGAGAGTGAGATTTTGAGAGGGAAAGGGAAAAAAGGAGAAAGAGTGATGAAAAGGAAGGGCACTGGAAACGAGAGGTTAAAGAAAATGGAGAGCTTTTTTTAAAATATTTAAATAGAGCTTTTTGGAGAGTATACAAAAATAAATGGAAAGGAGAAGGTGATCATTTGCTGATCTCTCTTGAGAGTACTGCATCTGTGTGAGAGCGGGGTGAGTGTGTTTGTGTGTGTGTGTCACCGTGCTCATTAATGCTGCATGCTGACAGCTAAGTGTCATTGTCTGACTACACTTGCCTTAGAATGCCAATATGAAACCACAAGCCAAGACATGCCACAGACACACACACACACACACACACACACACACACACACACACACACACACACACACACACACACACACACACACACACACACAAAAGCCACACCACACCAAGAGCACAAGATCCAAGCCCCAAGGGGAGACAGACACAGACAATGGGAAGCAGTGAGAGGACCGAGAAAGATGCCCGATTTTAAATATTCATCTCTTCCTTCAGCTGCCAAACCTTCTATCTATCTCTGTCATTGTGCCACACAAGCGATGGGAGGAGGAGATGGAGAGATGGGAAAGAAAGAGGGAAAGAAGAAGGAACAGGAAACATGTAGCAGTAATTGAGAGGCAGAGCAGGATTTAAGCTCTCGGGAGTGCTCAATGATTATTTGATTAATTTTGAGTATTATATTAGTTGCGGTTTTTTGGCTGCTTGACAAAACCCACAATGACATAATGAGGTAACATTTCATCATCACTATACTGAAACAAGGGCGTGTGCAATCACTTCATGCCTGCAAACTTTTTGGTACAGTGGGGAAAACTGAGATAAAACATTTTTTTCCCCCATTAATTCTAAAAATCATCAACATTTGACAATGACTCATAACTTTTACTAAAAAATAAATAAAAATGAAGGCACTCACACATTTGCATATGGTTAGTGCTCTAAAAGGACAAAAAGACAATATATCAATATTGCACAAAACTAATTATAACAATATGTGCCCATGAAGGAACATTATAGCAGGGCTTTTAGCACTCTGTGATCTCAGTAAGTCAGTGGCTGCATATCAGCACAGATAAACACTCATGGAATGTGGAACCGCTTTGGTCCAGTGTGACTCTGCAGTGGAGACTCGTGGGGAGACAGACAGGCACCTGAGAGTGTTTTAGCCAAGCACAGGTAATAGAGACACTCAGGTGATGCTGCTGTTAAATAAGTTAGCATGTCTGATGCAGCCGGCAGACAAAATGTTGCCCAAAGGAAGTGAAGCCTGCAAGTATGTTCAGGCAGTCAACTCAAGTCTGCCACGACACTCACACGGCGTATATTTCCCACTGCAGCATATATCCTATGCACCCTTTTCATTATGGAGGTGTACTAAAGCCCTCAGCGCTCTGCTCACTCTCTGCACACCTGAAACCTATGCTGTCACTTGCTGCCAGTGCTGCTGTTCATAAACCACTTCAACAGCCCAACCTCCACCCCAGCGTCCCCCTGTAGGCTCTGAGTCAAGGTTCCCCTTGGTAGGAAGTTATTATTGTCACTCCCTGCTGTGCTGAACTTAGTGCTTCATAGTGGGGAGTGACGAGGTTAGAACCTAGACGCCACATATCAACACTAACGTACTAATCAGCTCCACACGAGTCTGCTGACTACATCTGAATTAAACAAGCCTCAGGTTCTGTCTGATTTAGTCCTTTGTCAGTGTTACTATAATTTGCAGGGAAAACATACTTATGAACTACTTCCAAACAGGGATCTAAAATGACTTCAGCTCTCGCTTCTCATTTGTGGTTGCCATACTGAAGATGCTAGCCCGCTACAGGCAACTGACACACAACTAAAGCTTTCTTTATTCAACCTGCACATCTCAATATATGTTCTGTACCTGCCAAGACTGCAACTAGACTATTTCAGACACAATTTAGACCCTGTGCCTAATACATCATGACAAATACGTGTACCGCTGCACACACAGTGATTCACAAAGTGGTTGACGTGGCATCCTGGGGTGTCTTAAGGTTGATTTTTTTTCTGCTATACATTTATTGTAGGTCTACATTTTTAACATTTTGCCACAGTAGAAATAAGTGAAAGCTGCTTGGCTTAGAGCTTTTCATACAAATCTCATCTGCTGGAAAAAAACTGTCAAATGTGGTAATGGCGTAATGTAAGATCAAAAGACTGCTTGAGACAAAACACCACTCTTAAGCCAGCAAAGATAAATATACATGGAGGGCAACGGTGGGGTGGTTCTATTTTTAAAAATGTTTGGCAACCACTGCTGCAAAACATCAGACTATTTTACTATACTACCCAACAGATACAGGCATACAGAAGGCTGACCTTGAGGTTAAAGGTGGCCAGCTGTAGGTTTTTCTTACTAGCTACGAGGCAGAAACACTGAAACCGCACTAGTGGAACATCTTTTACAGCATGTACCCACCACTGCTGCCAAAGTGACCTTCAGAAAAAGCATTTAGCTGAGCAGCCCTTAGCTCTGACCTTCTGGTGGGAGCAAAGGATCACAGCAATATTTGTCTCTGTTTAGAAAGAAGGAGCCAGAGAGAAAGAGCAGGGAAGATAATGTAAATGTAAATGGGTTCTTTACCTGTTGACCCACGGTTCTTCTTGCCAACTGTCCATCAGCCAGAGAGAATGAGATGAAAAGAAGTGGGATAAAAAGGGGAGATAGGAAGTGGGAGAAAGGGGAAAACAGGAGAGATATAATTTAGATTTCAAGTGTTTCCTCGGGGTGCAGCAAAAAGACACATTTAGCAAATACACATAAAAAGAAGCAAAAGAAAATACAGGCTTTTACAAATCAGCAGCTCTAAGGCGTCTCAGAGTTGAGGAAGCAAACAGGAAGAGGAGACTCCGTCCCGGAGACGGAGGGAAAAAAAATCAAACAGACAAAAAGCAAGAAACAGAGAAATAGATGAGAGGGAGGAAGGGAGAACGCCATGTTATCATGGAGTCCAGAAGAAGACGAGCTGTTTGCAGCCCATCCATCAACTGCCAGCTACCAAATTTTGTCTCTCTCATTCACTCGTTTCTCCCCCCACCCCCCATCTTCCTCCCTCTGCCTTTCTCCCCGTATTTGTCATAAATCTGGTGGTAGCAAGACTGTAGGCTGTGAGAAAATGATGGCATTGACATTCTACTGGCAGAAAATCTACATTCACTATTCATCTATCAATACACTACCCCTTCACGCTCCCATTCAGCCACTAAGCCACTCGCTCAACATTTGAATACTGGCTGTGCGTTTGTGTGTACGTGTTTCGATCTGAGAAAGTGGTGTGTGGTGAAAACTATGCGCCAGGGCCTTAATTTAGATTCTGACGTAGCAAATCAGCATCAGTGCAAAGTTCGCTCAGTCTATGCGACAGACACACAAACACACACACACACACACACACACACGTACACACACTATATGGCACGAGCGATGAAGAGTGAGCAAGCCAGTTGACGAGGAGGAAAAACAAAAGCAGCTCTAAGAGTTTATGTGAGAAAAACTAAAGGAGCAGAGAGAGGAAACTTCAGAAGAATAAACATTTCAGATGGTTTCCTAATTTCTGTTGGAAGATACAGATCTGTTGCAGACTAGGGCTGGGTATGAGCCTCTTGTACTTGTAGGTACTGACCAAAATGATTATTGTGTTGACTCATGTCCCGTAAAACGATTTCAGCAAAAGCAGAACACTGGAATCCTCAGGATTTACTGCTGGGCTGTTGTATTTGACAGCATTGAGTTTAGCTGAGTACAGTGTGATAACCTGGCAACTGAGTGATACATACACCTTTACAGATACATACACATGTACACAACTGGTCAATAGTTTTAAAATACCTCCATTTTTCAAGCTGTTTACATATTTCAACTCAGTGTTTCTGAAATTAAAGCATAGAAGAAATAAAAACAAGCAATCACAGGATCTTTTGATGAAGTAAATTTTATCTAAATTTTCACTGATCCAGAAGCTGAACATAGTCCTTTTGTTCTTTCTACAGTGGAAATCAAATATTGTTCAGAAAGTTCGTCCCCACACTGTTAGACAATGTGTTCCCGCCAATGTGATGCACTCGCAGGTCAATTTGCTTTCACCTTTTGTCCAGTTCATCCCGAACCAGCTCCATGGGGTTTAAGTCTGAACTGACTGACTGTGCTGGTCTTCCATCATATGAAGTCACTGTCTAGTTCTTTGGGTCATTATCTTCCTGTAGGATGAAGTCCTGACCAACCAGTCTGTCTTCCTTTCTTTCTCACCTTTTCCTCACCGTCCTGACAGCAATATGCACTTCTACTTCAACTGCACTTCTACTGCTTCAATCAACAACAGCTGGGGCACCTGTAGGAACTGTTTGCATTAACTTTCAAAGCTTCATTTACTTACGCTGCAGGAAGGTTACAGAAAACGTATTGTTTTGATATTAGCACTTAAACTCAAGTTGCACTGGCAACGGTATCGAAAAACACAAAGCCCAGACCTACTGTAAATACACCTAAAGACACCCATTTAACTAGAGCACAGTCTGTGCAGTTCAGTAGCAGTACTGGGAAGTCTATTATATTGGAGTGTCTGGAAGGGGGTCAGCACACACACACACACACACACAAATGCAAACAGACACACAAACAGAAACATGCCGGCTTTGGTCTGGGGGGCATACAATTCTGCTTGTGTATTCAAATGATGTGTCATACTGAGTCATCTTCAGTTCCAAATGGGAACAGAGAAACAATGGGGACATCAGGGGACAACAGAGAGCGCGTGAGCGAGACTGTGTGTGTGTGTGTGTGTATTTTCACAACACAACAAAGCATCCGATGTTCATAGGGCTGAATCCACAAAACACATTTTCCAGTAACTTTCATTTCCCTCATTTTTTTTTCCCAGAATCCTTTGAAATGCCTTGGATCTTTTCTTGCCTTAACCAGTGTGTTCAGTGATGTGCATTTCACAGTATTTATATATATATATATATATATATATATATATATATATATATATATATATATATATATATATATATATATATATATATATAGTACTACTGTAGTACAGGTGAACGATGCCTTCCTGTTCCATCTCTTAGACCTGTGTTAATATAAAATAGGCCACTGCTCAGTATCATGGCTGACATTAATGTGATGTGTTTAAAATACAGTTTGAGCTCATGTGAAAATATTAGTGTGTGCCAAAGTGTGTCTCAGCCTTGATTATAATTTGTATTCATGAATTCACTATTGTGTATTCAATGCCTGAAGGACCTACAAACAAGCAGGTCACCATGTCCTCTGTGTGCTTGCCACTGTGTGTGTATGTGTATGTTTTTGCACTACTGGGTGATTATGCGTTTGCGTACAATAGGGAATAAGTACAGTATTTGTGTGTTGTGTTTCAATACAACAATCCTGCATGCTGCACTTGTCCTTTTGTGTGTGTAAAGGTTGGTGTTGCTGTGTGTCATGTCTCACTGTGTTGCTTTCCCAGCTGACCTGCGCAGGTGCTGACCCCCCCAGTCCCCAGCTGTGGGTCACCTATTTGCTGCAGCACCTCCACACCCTCAATGACTCACCCCTTCTCCCACCTTTTGACACACAAACAGCCCTATCGGGCCTCCCTTCCTCTCTACCCTCCATCTACATACAACCAGACACCCCTCGCCCTTGGTGACATTCTATTCTCCTGCTCAGCTTCACTTTGTTCTTCTTCCCATCCACCCACATTGGCATCCACTGTCACATTTCCCCAAGCGAAAGAATACTTTTTTAGCAACACGTTTGGGTCTTTCTCTCTCTCGGCTTGTTTTAAACCCAGAGTTCAACCTTAAAACCCTTACCACTCCAATTTACCCTGTCAATCTCACTCTCCCTTCCCTCTGTTCCTGTTTCTGGCTCTAAAACACACACACACACATTCACACACCTATTTGAAATTCATATCAATAGTTATACAAATGTAACACTCCAATTTCCAATCCTGACACATTCACAGGAAGAAACACAAGGACGCATGGACCCATCTACACATACACACACATACACACAAGTTGTGTCCAGTAAAATAATAAGCTGGCTGGAGAGTTGACCTCAGATCAATTCCTGACAGACCCTGATGATAAAATTTTCTAGTCCATACGCTTCCTCTCCTTACACCCAGTAGTCTGTCTCACTTTGTAAATCTTACCAGAATTGAGGAGACCCATCATTTATACACAGCATACAAACAGCTGTGAGCAGGTTTACATATTAAAGTTTGGTTTTCATACAACCCTGCGCTATTCCTCCCTGTATTAGAGCCAATTCGTGCCTTTTGCTCATATTCTCCTGCCCTCCATAAATGTGGACTCTGGGAAGGTTACATCTTCCTGCTGTCTGCCTGTCTGTACTAAACACTAGCACCAGTTGACCTTTCCAATTTACTATGTCAATCATGTCCACACACAAACATGTGCGTGCGCACACACACACAGCTAGTATGCAGAGACCAACTTCCTATATATGTAGAGGTAAAAGTTGGTGTCAATCATCCTTGTATGGAATCCCAAATGTCACCAGGTTTTGACATTCTTTCTTGCTCGCCGTCTAAAAGAAAAAAGGTTAGCTTATCCCTGCCTTTCTCCTCAGTTTTTCATTATTTCTCTCTTGGCAGCTTCTTCATTCTCTTATTCTTTCTTCCCTTATTTAATCTGTACTCTCCTCTCTTTGTATCCCTCTTTAGACTTTAGTTTTTTTTGGTGCCCAAACAGACACGGTCCTCAAATGTGTACTTGAGATAAAAACCCACCAATCCTATTTCAAACATTACCTCTTATCACCTCAAGAGTCAAACAAAGAGCACTGAAATGTGTCGATGAATAAAAATGTGCCACTGAAAGTGATAAACAAACAAGCATTCAGCCTCAAAAAGAAACAAGAGAAGTACAAAGGAATTGTAAAATAAATAAATAAATAAAAACATGAGAGAACCATGTAATGAAAATGGGAAGCAGATGTAGATGTTCAATTCATAGAGTGAGTCTAATGATGGCACAAGAAAAGAAATATCATTTCCAATTCAAAAGAGAGAAGAGTGTTGCTTCCGCAAATTTTCTCCTCTGATAAGAGACAGAGAGAGGAAGAGGAAGGAAGAAGCCTCTGATCCTGCGAGAGAAACTCGAGAATATTAAAAGTCAGGTGAGGGATGGAAAACAAGTTTTAGACAGGGGAAAGTTGAAGGCACAAGGTGTGGCTTGAAAAGGCAATAATGTGGTGCAGCTATATGTGTGTTCCCCTGTCCTGTGTCCACCACCTCAGGGTGAAATACCAAAGGGAGATGAGACCACACGAGACAAGTACAGGAGATGCATAATTGCTAAGTTGTTAAATCAGGTTTTCATCCTCTTTTTTTCTCTTCTTCATCCAGAATGCTGCAGGATAATCCCTCACACTCTTCTTCATTGTCACCCCTTTCTTGTCTTCATCTTTGTACCTCTCTCCTGTCGCTTCACTCTGTCCCACAGACGAGAGGAACTTTGGAGACCCTCAGCATAAGTAAATAAGGCTCATTATAAGAAGATACTGAATTTTAAGTGCCTCCTTTAAAAACAAGTGCTATTCCAACTCAGCGTTCCCTGCTCCCTGTGTAGTTTCTGCTTTTGACACAGTCTACTAATTTACCACACGCCAGCAAGTGAAGGGATGAGGCCTGGAGGAATGTGACAGATCAGTGGAGGGTAACATGTCCTGGCATTTCCTTGGGCACTTCCTTGAAGGCTAAGACGCTCACTCATAAACTCATAGTCTTTGGAGCAGAATGCAAATATGAATACTGTACTAAGAATTCACTGATCTGCTTTGGAAAACTCCCTTGAAGAAACTTTTTTATAAACTATTTTATTGTACCACAACACATTATGAAGTTTAGTCCTCAGGGCTCCAAGTTAGGATTATTTTTATTACCTATTATTTTACAGTTAAGGCCACTTTCGTGTGATTTTGGGCTATCTTATACTAACACTGACAACTGTGAGAGAAACATGGAAAGATTTTTGGTGTTAGCCAAAACTGGTCGTCCTACATCGCACTGCGAGACACGTCCACTGATAATTGATTTTGTCAAAAGAGTTCCAAAATCCCACAGTGACTGCTGGTTCGAAACACAGGAAGATTAAAAACTCCCCACGAACAGAACAAAACTGTTACCACCAACATGCACTTTTTGTTTTGTCTTTTTTTTTTTGGTCTAGCCAGAAAGGAGCTCACATTGAACAACTGAGTGAATACAGAGGACAGATTGAAACAGACTCAGTCCAACTTGGTTGGAACATTCGTCATGGAGAAATAATTTTTAGAATAGGATCAACAATTGCAATGTCATAGCTATTAGTCTGAAAGAACAGACTAATAGCTATGATATAGAAAAAACAGCCCAAAAATGCCCAGACTCCAAGGTTACCCCTTCAAATTGCTTTTGTCAGACCAACAATCCAAAACCCCAAAGTAGACTATTTACAACCATATAAAATAAAAATATACTAATCACTGGCAAGCAATGTCACATCATTCTGTGTTGCTGCAACAAAGAAGAGCAGAACTCACTCTTCCAATCACACTGACTGAATGCATGTCCACATGTATAAGTCTTTTTGTGCCTGTTTTTTTCTTTATTTTTTTTTTTTACATCAATGTACATATGTAAAGCAATCGCTCACTGGGGCAAGAACAGTTAGAGCCTGTGTCTGATTAATGGCTTAATTGATTTAGTGGCTCAGAGATTGATTGGTTGTGCCTGGCTATAACAGATTCATTAGAACAGTGATGGATCAGTGAGATCTGGCTGCAGCTGTTCCGCCTGGCTCCGGACAGCACAGCCTGGTAATGGACATCATCTGTCTGTCTGTGGACCACAATATGTCCACGAGCACACACGCTGCTGTGTGTGAGTGTGAGTGTGTGTGTGTGTGTGTAGTATACGTGAACACACATCTCCTCTTTTCTTCAATCACTCCAAACAACCAGACAGGGGAGGAGGGAGTGGCAGGGAGGTAAGTAGGGATGAGGAGGGAGGAGGAGATGGGTGGAATCTATTTTTGGATTAAAAGTCCTGTTGATCTATTCCTGTTTTCAGCATTCCCTCTCAATCTTCAACTTTTACACTCTGCCTCCCTTTCTTCCTCCCTATACATCTCTATCGCTCACAAAGCTTTCCCAATTTCTCACTTGCTCAACGCTCGGCTCTTTTTCTTTGACTTTCTCTGGTACCCGATCCCTCTCTGTCCTCATCTCCTCTCTTCTTGCTGTGCCTTCTATTATTATTTTTTTTTTAACTCTTCTCTTTTCACTAATTCTTAGCGAGTACTTCACTTGCCTTTAAACCCTGATATAAAAAACACTGCCTAATGTACACACCGATAGCACGGGGGACAAGAGAACAACCACACACACACACACACACTTATGTATGGTTGTATGTGTGAATAAGTAAATGGGTGTGAAAATGGTTGTATTTTAGCGAGGCTTTATCAAATGAAGACAGCACAGTAAAAAGCACCACCCACACAGTCTTTCAGACCATGGTGTCAGCTCAACACATAGAAGCTAATGAACAAATGGGATCTATGTGTGCTTGTGCACAAGTGTGAATTTAAGTCTTTCTATGTGAACGTGTATGTTTATAGGTGTGAGAATGCAAAACATTACCGGGTCTATGAATCTCAATATGCGAAAGTGACAAAACCACAGGCTTAAAAGTTCAGTTGACACAGCACAGGAAGTTGATAAAGCACAGGAAAAAAGCCAGCAAGAGTTCTCTGAAATGAGACTGTTTTGTCAACCGCTTTCCAAGGTCAAGAATGAACCGTCAGGCTCAATCAATATACTGATGTTTTTGTTTGTGCACGCTGTATTATGTATCTACCCTTATATTGATTTTGTGGTGATAAAGATGTATTTTCATCATAGAGCTCTGATGATAAATCTCTTAAAGTTACTTGGCGGATGTATTCAAAAGATGTGCACACACACACACACACACACACACACACAGCTGTGCAATAAATCAACATAATGTCATTATCATGATATAAAACTCAGCTCATTTGGAATCTAGTTACTTACAACTTTGAAATTGTTTCTCAAAACACGAGTATGGATTTACCTATTAGATATGAGGGGCTGTCCCTTTTCCCAAAACAAAAAAATAAAATAAAAACAGCCTAACAGCCCAACCCTCATCCACAGTTTTGTGATCTATATTGCCAAATACAAATTTGGCAATATTTTTACTTTGCCCACCCAAATAAAGTGTATGTGTGAAAAACACACGCCGTTTATGAAAAACCCCTGCTGGAGTATAAGGGATGGATCATTACAACAAGAGTATTTAATCTTATCTCACATTCATACAACAGTTTGGACTGCACAGTTTCAAACACTGACCTACCTGCTAGTTATTAATGTATATTCCAATATCTGAATTTGTCAATATTGTCTCTGTTAATTTCCATCCGGCCTCATCTTGGTAGCAGCCAGTGACCCACTCACCTCTCTCTCTATGCCGCCTTCCCTCTGCCATTGAACACATTCCCCTTCCTCAGCACCTCATCAAATCTCCTCCCATTTACCCATCCTTTATCTTTCTTTTCCTCCTCCTATCCAATCTTTCCTTTGCCACCCTGCCCCATCATTCACCAGCTCCGTTTCCCCTCCGATCTCTCTTTTTCTCTTCCACTTCTATTGCTTCAAATTAACATCTGCTTACTGGCCTGCTACTCCAATAACCTATTACACCCAACAGGAAGCACTGACACACACAGACAACGAGTGTGTTCGCATGCACAATAATATTTCATTTATATTCGGGATCCTCCGAAAACTGTTTATGAAAACCCCGAGTATAGCCAGTGCGTGCTGATACAAGCTGGCATATGAACAGCGTATCCCGTTGGGTTTCTCGGTTTGGAATCGTGGAGCCTCACGCATTCTCACACAGTGATGAGTATCAAAATAAAGCACCACTAGTGAACACAGTGGGAAAACAGTAAAACGTCTGTCTCCATGAACAGTGCATCCAACATGAGGCCCTAGCTGGAATTAAACTCATATTCAGCATATTAATGTTCACGCACACTCGCTGACTGACACACGCGCACAGTCTTGGGTTGCAGGGTGTATAGGGAGGTGGCGGTAAGGACAGCTGTGTGACTGACAGGATCATTAAAACCACGAGCGCTATGCTACTTATCTGTGCACTTGACACCTCATTCAGTATCCCGCGTGTGTTTCGTGTGTGCCCATGCATTTCATCTCCTTAAGGGAACTGAGATGGTATCCCTACCCGGTATTTGTCTGGAGATGTGCATTATTCAGCCTCGAAGGTACATCAACTATGATTCCGCCTACATCCTCCATAATAACAACACATTGCTTCATCCTCCTTCTGCTTGCTCTTGTAGAACTTGCTGCACTTCCCAACTGAACAAACGTACCCACATAGGAAACTGTTCCATCTGCTTCATTCTTTTGTTGCTGAAACACATACCGATGCACACACGAGCACACACGCACACACAGGGGTTGAGCCAGGGCGCGCCTTCGCACCACTGAAATTAAATTAAAACATAAATTGTCTCGTCACTATAACCTCCCAGCGTCCAGCTGCATCCAATAAAATCGAGGCCTGAATTAATGCTGTTAGCAGGCTTCTCATTTTTAGATTTTAGAAGGTGTATCAACATCTATTCGCGAGTTAGCCAAACTACCAAATGAACTGCTGGCTGCTACCTAGCCTTTTATGATGATCAATAAACAATCTTGCCTTATCTGACTTCAGGTCATAATCCAAACCGCTATGTTGCAGATGGATGAAAGTCGAGGACTCACCGACAAGCTAAAACTACCAGATAGTCAGCGCTCGTTGGAATCTCTGTTATTTTTTCAGAAAATAGTTTAATGACTTTAACTAGGATGTTAAGCTTTTCTTGTGAATCTGTGAAATTATTAGTTACAATCACCTTAGAGCTGTTATGCTATCTGATTAAGTAAACAGCTACGCGGCATTCACCATAAAATATGAGGCCACTTGTGAATGTAATGAACAGAACGATAAAACAGTCATTTAAAGTATCACATTATTTCTAATATTGAATCTCATTTAAGTTTGTAGTACCCACTGAACAGTTTTTACAGTGTAGTTTATTGTCCCCCCTTTGGATGCCCTAAAAAAACTGCTACTACTAAGCTCCTTTAGATAAAGATAAGATGAACTTTATGGGATTACTAAAGTTTAGCTTACGTTATCTTATCTTGACCCCCTCCCTGAAAATCCAGGCTCAAACACTGCTCACATATGAATGAAGATTCATACACAACGGTGCCCTGAATACCCTGAAGTAAACAACGCTGGCTGTGTCTGTGTCAGACTAAAACTTTCAGACTTTCACTGTCACCTCTTCCACTACTTTTTTTTCCCCCGCTCCTGTTCTCTGGCCTCTTTACCTCCACAGCCTCTGCTTGTTCATTGATTCTTTGAAACTTGTTACATTCACTGTATGTGACTTTTTGCTTGTTTCCTCTCCCACTGGACACCTCTCTCACTACCTGCCTTTTTGTTGTCTCCTTTTTGTCTATTGACTATTTTATTCGAGGAGGATCTGAAGACAGTTTGAGTAGGTGTTTGTCTGCAAAATGCTCAGCCAAAGCCTTATACATGGGCATCCGTCTTAATCTGTTTCATCATGCTGTAAAACATGCTTGCAATTAAATCCATAACTAGGTGGAACAAGTAGAGCATGTACACACAGCCACATAAAGAGACACACATTTCGCTTGTCATACAGACACAGTCCACGAGTGAGTTTCCAGTCCGTCCTTCCATCACTCCATCTCTCCGTCTGTACACTGGGGTTTTAATTATAGAACCACGGAGAAGCCTCATTACACAGGGAGGGAAAGAGAGAGGGGACTGAGAGAGACAGAAACGAGAGAGACAGAGGAAACAGAGAGAGGAGACGGGGATCAGCAGAGAGAAGTCTGATCCCTTTGCAACAGAAATACTGAATTTAATAATTCCAGACACAACCAGTTGTAGCAGGAATTTATCAAAGCACTGATTCATTAGTCAAGCTTCTTTATCAAAACCACTGAGTATTAGTGTCTATTTGTCTGATCGTGCATGTGTGTTCCACATCTGTAGACTTCACATTACCAGGATTACAATACAAAGGAGATCATTGTAGTCCTAATGTGTCCTCACACAAGGTTAGATCTTTCAAATTAACCTAGCAGGCGCAAGGTTATAGATACAGATGGGAACAACAGGAGGAAACAAAAAGGCAAAAACCTGAATAAATGAGTGGAGAAACGTAATGAATGCAGATGCTTCTACACAGGTGCACTGAATAGTACAACTAGAAAATGGAATTTCTGAGGAAAGCTCATCCTAAACTCTTACTGGCTGCTAAGGAATTATTTTTTTAAATCAACACATTTTACATCCTCTCAATTACAATTTTTTTTATTATTATTATTATTTTTTTGGTTTACATTCATTTCTGAACTATTGAAACGTGTGTAAATCCACGTAACTTGTATGTTGAGTGGCAACACTACGTGGCAGGACTTTGACGTGTCAGTCGAGTGTTTGATAAAAACCACAGACATTGGAGAAGCCATCTGATCTATATCAGCTGTTTGTGCCCAACTGCACACATAGAGGTCGCCATGGTGATTTTAAATGCTTAGTTTTCCATTAAGTGAGACATGCACTCAGCTGAGAGATATCTCTCAAAATCAGGCTTATCAGTCAAAGACCATAACTGCTATCACCTGACGTTTTGTGTTGTCAGATACTGGAGACTCTGCTAAATGCAGTGATATAAATTGTAGTGTCAAAAATGTGGAAAATAGAGGGAGTTAAAATAAAAGGATAATTTCTGCTTTTCCCTGAAAAACTGGTTCTTAATTTGTATTGCAGTGTATGGGAGAGTTGGACGTTACTCCTGTCACTCAGAGGCTCGTGGAGCAAAATGTGTAAGTCTGTTTGTTTAGAAAGTTACATGGTGTGAAAGAAGACAAATTTACCTATGATCTGGCAAAAATAAAGAAAGAAAGAAAGAAAGAAAGATGTGCAAAGAGTGAAATTTGTCTTATGAATTTAACACCTTCTTCTATTGTTTGTCAGCCACTGTAGCCTCTGAACATTTTGTCCATTCATTTCTATGGAAAAAAATGAATATTTCAAAAAAATTACAAGACATATCACTGAGAAAAGTAATTCGATGTTTGAATGGAGCTTCTATGACAAATGGTGCCAAGGTTAGTGCCAAAGATATAATAATAAACATTTTTGGGCTTAGAAGAACATGTAGTGCTTGCACAGAAATGAAGCAGTTAACATCCCATCATGCTCTGTGGCATGTATAAAAATGCAAAGCAGGCCCAGTTCATTCTGATCTTGCATCAAGACGGGACGAGGAAAAGATCAAAGTGACTCTGAAAGAAGGTTCATTGTTGGGGCACAGATGACAGAAGCTTCGGTAACAAAGACTGCTCAACCGGCCAGTGTTTCAATGGGAACAGTGACATAAAGTGACACCTGCATTTAGATTTATGGGAAAGACGTCAGTAAATGGGGTCGGAAACTGTGGTCGACAGCGCACATTTGACCGTGATGCTCGTGCAGTGGTGTGACATGTAAGGAACAACAGAAGACTGAGAGTGTCAATGCAGGACGTGATCAGACTCTGACAGCGAGAACAGCCTGTCAACATTACATTTAGAGAGGGATATTATGGTAGGGTTGCAGTACATAAACCCCTCATCACTAAGATGAATGAACATTAGAAAGTTCAGTGGTGAAAGTGAAAGAAGTGATATGGTCAGATGAGTCATCCTTCACCATATTTTCAATAAGTGGGCAAGTGCATGTGTGTCGTACACCAAGAGAACGGCACAGGCCTGAATGCTTGACCCCACAGTGAGGGGATACGGTGACTCTGTTATGGTGTGGGGGGCATTTTGCTGGACTTAATGTGAATCATATGCTATGGCCACAGTTTCTTCACAGCATATAAAGAATTACGTAACTATTTAACACACTAATTCAGAATTTCTAGGCTTTGTAATCCTGTGTTCCACATTTAAAACATGCAATTTTGACATTCCATGCAAGAAAGCATGCCCCAGGATGTTATGTGAAAAACCACACATGCTGGCTTTAATGCACTTTACACAGAGGAGAGTCATGGATATTAAGGATTTAATCCAATTTAGTCCAGCAACAACTGACAAAAAAGCAAATTTCCTTAACAAACCACGAAAGGAAAAGTGAAGCTTTCCTCCAAGTTAATGCATCCAGCCATGTGATATTCAAGAGCATTCACAGATGGTCCTAAAATGAGGGCTGCTGTGCAAAAATGTTGAGTTATTTGGCAAGTAAGACACTGCAGCGTCTGAAGCCCATGTGGTGTTTTTTGTCTCCAAACTCTATTTTCAAAGGAACCTGTTTAAATCTACTTTCTGCTGCAAGTGCCATATCTGGGCATCTTAAACCAACAGCATGCACAAATAACAGGACCAAAATAAGTTTCAGTGCGTGCTGAACTCTGCTTGTTGCTTTCACTGAAACTCTTCTGCACATAACACCTGTACTGATCAGAGTGAGCTCTGTGTGTCAACTAAAAACAGACAGACAGATGGGTAAGGATCTTTGGAATTTCTTAGCAATAATTAATAATTCAATCAATTATTACAATATAGCATATAGATTTGCTGATTGACCAATGAGCAGAAAAAATGGTGTGAATATCCAAATCTGATTGCTCCTTCAGTGCAGCATTCACTTTTTAAATTCATCACGGGAGAATAAAATGCTCAAACACAAAGATGTTTTTGTTATGCTTTCTTCAGTGCGAATAGTGATTCAGCCTCAGGGTCGCATCGTTGCTCAACAATGAGCGCCAATAGACTCATTTACCAACAGGTAAACCAAGTGGCTTTTCTGTTGTTTCTGGACTCCGACTGCGGTTACACACACCTCAGTAACCACACACACTCCAGTACCCTCCTTGTTTTTGTCTCTGGTTGATTGCATGTTTCTTTTTTCTTCTACCTCATCACTAAACATGGGAACACCATCTTTAAAATACCATTACTATGATTAATATCATCTTGACATACTATTCTGATCTAAGAGCAGCCACCAAAAAGACTCTATACAGGAAAACCCCTGTTAGCTAAAAGGCCAAAAGGTCTAACAGACAACATCTGAGCATATTTGTGAAATCTTTCAGCCATTTTTATCTTGCTTTTAAAGAAAGAATATTGGCAGCTCCTTCCAAACACTGCTGGTAATTAATTAAGAGCAGTCATTTGAGAGGGAGAAAAAAGATTTAGTGTCACTGTTCAGTGCATACACCTGTGCTCGTATCAGGGCTGGTGATTTGCTACACAACTTCCAATTTGGCATTCGTTTTGTTTTTAATGGGTCACCAGCCAAAAAAGTCCGACAGAGTATCACCACTCCACATGTCTGTTGGCATTCTTCTCTCACTGGTTCGACTAAAACCTCTTGGGACGTATTCCCTAACCAACACTAGAAACTGCAGACTGTCTATTCGCGTAGAGCACACTGAGGAGATTATGTTGCCATGTTGGTTAGAGAGGTTTCTATGGTGTTTCTTAAAGCCTACCAAGGCATGATGCAGCAAAATGCAAAACACCTTGAGAGCATGATGAGAGCGGCAGCGCTGGAAACAACCTGACTGCACACAAGGATACAGGGGATTCTCTGATCCTACGTTTAAGCTTTTAAACGAGGGCTGGCAGGTGTCAGGGTCTGCGACACTACAATGCACTAACACGTACACACACACACTCGCAAACACATGCGTGCCCACAAACCACATAGATTCCACCCTGCAAAAACACAATCACACACACTCTCGCTCTCTCCAGGGACACTAAAATACCTCCAATTAGACGCGCCACAGAACAACTGGGATGGGACCTGGAGCAAAAAAACACACACACACACACACACACACACACACACACACACGGATGCTTAGAGACACACACACACAGACAGTCACACACATGCACAGAAAGATCCGTGGCAGGCTCTCATTTAAGAGTCAGTGATGTGGAAAGGAAACATCTGGAAGGGAGGGAAGATGATTAGAGAAAGAAACAAATGGAACACATGCACACGAAAATAACACAAACACTGTCGCCAAGCGCGCGCGCGCACGCACACACACACACACACACAGGTTTCAGTGTTCATTAAATACTTCAAACCATGTATTCTTAAAAGCTTTCTAAAGGAATAGTAACTCGTGTGTCGTGTGCCATATGCTGTTCGAATGTTTCAAGCAAAACATACTCCCATCAACTCTCATCTGTAATATCTCCTTTCCCATAAGATACCCTGAGTCCGTATGTGACACTGTGTGCGCGTCCGGGTTATCCTGAGGTTAGCTGAGTCAGATGCTACATGAGTCTATTCCTCAGCTCCTGACAAAGGCCACTCCGTCACTTCTCAGGGCCGCAGGCCAACAAGCCCGGCTTGATGGAGGCAGGGGAGAAAGAGGATAAATGGGAGAAACGGAGTGACGTAAAATGGCAGACACCAGGGGAGTCTCCGACAGGAGGCGTAATCAAACTCAGACAGACGCTCCTCCAATCACCAAGCCGAGGTAATCAAACTCAGACTCCCACACCTTCCCCTACACACACACATGCAATGATTAAGGTTATGGAAGGATATAAGGTTATTTTACAATTCATTTATTCACTTGGAGCCAATCCGTCCCTAAGCTCTCTTTACAGCACTCCCTTCTGAGCTACTCTTGCATCACTGCCTCGTCTCGTCGTCTCTGCTTTGTGATTGTTCTTTCCTCTATTTGTGCTCTATTCAACTACATCACCGTATACAGTACTCGAGAAAATACCAGCCTACTGATGGTCTCTGTTCTTTACTCAGCAGAATCAATTTTATGAGGCAAATCATTACTGTACAGAACGATGAAGCTTCAAAGCTGAGTTTGAAATTTTCAAACAACTTCTTCCAACTTTCTTTTATTCAAGGGAACTTATTTCTAGAAACTTTATTAGCAGGAGTTTGCATTGACTTCTGCCATACAGTCATTACGGAAGTACAGTATGTAGAGCATTTTGAAGGGGAACGTCACAGATTTTATTCATCAAGATCCGTTCACTAGTCAGGAGAAGTGCTGCTCAGTCTGTGAAAACAGCTGTAAAAAGTAATTTGCGGTTCTGGTGGGAGCTGCTCTGTCAAGTCTGAGAAATGTCCTGAGTGATGTCACCAAGGTCACCTCAGCTTGGGTTTGGAGAATACAGATTTATAAGAGATAGCCCGTGTTACACACTGGTGTTGAAAAGATGTGAGCATTCACGAGGCAGAGAAGGGTCTAACCAAAAGATGCTATGAATCGCATTTAGGGACTAAAAGTCAGGACATCTCGGCCTCTGCTGCACTGATTTTTTTTTTTTTTTTTTTTAAATCTGTGTCTTGATTCTCCAACTTTATGGAAGCAAAATACAAAATCGCTGGAGTACTCTTTCAAAAAAGGAAGCACTCTGTACGCAGCGCTTCAATGTATGCACGAGCTACTTTTTGCAGTTCAGCAATCATTAACAAGCGTGACATTACTGTCTTCTCTATAGAAAAGATAAAGGCAGCTGATCAACTATTGAGCCCAAAGCTGAGATTACATCAGTGCTACAGTAATTATATATCAGCGTATACGCGCCTGCCATGTTCGTCTTCCCACTCTTTCTTCTCTTCTCCTGCCTTCTGTTCTTCTTCTCCTGTCTACCCTCCTCTTGTTCCATATTTGAGATCCATACATGTGGAACTATATTTAACATGCCTCCACTTCTTTACCTCGCGGTGTCTGATGACTCGAGCTGTTTTGTCTCATTTCTTTATTCCGCTAAGTGCGTGTCTTTGATGGGGTCCAAGTATACAGAGTGTTTCTGGCCATGTATCTTTTACATGTGTGTACATTTGCATGTCTGCGTGCTTTTATACATGTGTGTGAATGTGAAGCTCTCTCCAGCGAGTGCTCTCTTCGGGGACATTTTGCGGCTGTAATGGTCTGAAGTACAAATCTACAAAGACCTCCACTGCTGTGAACTGAGGAGAAGCACACAGGCACGCGCACACACTCTTTTGGGCAACAGGGAGACTGACTGCTGTTTTGATTGACAGGCCGAGGTGTGTGTGAACGTGTGAATATGTGTGTATTAAAGAGGGAAAGAGAGGGAGAAATGATATCAGGTATGCATGGAGCTTAATTAACTGGAGTGGGGATCCTCATCTCCTGTCACTAAAAGAAATACCCTGAGGCTGTTAGAACTCTGTTTCTCTCTAATGCAAACACATACTCACACACACCGAATCAAACACACATATACTGTAGCTAAATGACCAGACCTGCACCCTGAGTCTGACCCTCCCAGGCCGGAGTTACAGTACTTTCAATATTTAAATTCCAACTTCTGTCAAATCTGTCATGTTCAGGCTGCAGTGATGGCTGACTGAAAATGTCTTCTGTAGCACCATATGTTGTCGGCGGTGATAAAAAGCTCCAGGAGCTGTTTATTTTAGAGGCAGGCTGTACTTGCAGTGATTACAGTGTGTGACCTCTCACCAAGCTGTGGAGCTGCTATCAATTGTGGCTGTTCCAGCTCAACCACGGATGACAGTTAGTGCTTTTTATTTTCGGCAGTCTAGGCCACACTTACAGGATAGTGGTCAGGGACATGCAGATAATGGATATGTCAAGTAGGCAGGTCATACTGCTCGCTGTGTCCCGCTTTTCTCGGCCCTTACAGGTTGGATTAGCCAAAAGATGTTGACAGAGAATAGTGACACAGCTGGATGTGCACAATGGGATTGTATCTCAAACTGTGTGTGTGTGTGTGTGTGTGTTTGTGAGTGTATGCGGGAGTGTCTGTGGAAAGGAAATACACAACAAGATTTCTTCGGCGGCAGCCCGGACATTAACAGGTTGTCGGACATAGGCTCAGTCTGCACCCGTTCTCGTCTTCATTAATTTTTTTTTTTTTTTTTTTTTGTCTCTGTCTCTACCAATCCTCTGTCTGGCTTGTTCTTCTCTGTTGAGCACAACGTTCGAATCAAAGTAAGAAAAGGGAGAATAGAAAATAGGTATCTCATTTATTCTGGTGAATTTATGAAAAGAAAGACAGCATTTTTAGAAATAGAAAATTTGACTGACAGCTTCGAACTTCAGTCCTCAGATCCTGCACAGGCTCCTTAATAGAATGGAAAAGAGAAAACAGAGGAGACAGGAAATGTAGGGAGAAAGAGAAAGAATGGGGGGAAAAAAACAAAAAAGAGGAGATATGGACGAACAAAAAACACAGTTTCCCTGAGGTCATTCACATGTTTTCTTTTGTTAGTTAACCTGGTGAACTGCTCTTCACTTTAGCTCCCCTTAACATCATTTGTACAAAATTGATTATTTTTGCCTCAAATTTCCTGTCATCAAACCTTGGCTGATCATTAATAGGTGTACACTGTACTATATGAGTAATGTACAACTCTTATATAACAGAGAATTTATAGTGTAACAGAGAATTTTGTGATTTGTAAAAAACAAATCCATCAATACAGCCATCATTTCAGACCTTAGAGTCTGAAATGATGGCTGTATTGATGCCAGTAATCATTGTAATCAGTGCTGTTACCTATGTGACATGATGCAAACACACTGACAACACAAAAAAAAAAAAACACTGACCAAGAAAATAACCAAAAAAAATACCTGTTTCATTGTTTGTTGTCTTTTCTCTTTCACTTCTTGCCCTTTATTTTGCATCATTATGACTCTTTTACTTTTCTCTTCCTGTTTTTATTTAATTCCTCTTTCTTCTTCTCCTCCCCAGTCTCACTAACAAATAAGTGAATCAAATATGCTCTTTTATAGCAAAGGATATTTACCCAAGAAATGTTTATTGTAGAAAACACTCAATGATAAACAGAGACAAACACACACACACACACGCACACACGCCTGCTGACGTTTATGGCCGAAGACTGATCAGCGAAGCCTAACTATACCCCTACTATTCCTAAAAAACGCCCAAGGGAGCACTACACACTGACAGCCGTAACAAGGTACTGTGCGTATATTTATGTGATTGTGTGTATCAGTGAGTGTGTGCATTTGTGACAAAGGATACCAAAGGATACAACCCTGTAAAGAGAATCTAATTAAAACTCTACACAGCCACAAGGGACAGAGCGCTCCCTCCCTCTCTCATTTAACTATAGTGAACACTTCAGCTGAAGTGACTGTTAGACTGTACAGTCCATCCTCTGGCCTCCAAGGAGAAGCGATAGAGATACCAGAGAAGGATACAGCGATAAAGTAATTCAACGATTAAGGCCGTGACAGAGGCAGAAACACAGAGGGAGAGGCAAAAATTAAATTCTTGTGAGTGAAGCCTATTTGAACTACTAACACTCACTGACCAAAAAACAATGAATACATGCAGCACAATGGCCATGTGATGGTAATCCAATGCAAATTAAGTCTGAAAATTCAGGACTCTTTGAATTAAAATGGAGCTTGCATGACTTGGCCCTTTGCAAAATAAAAAAAATGCAAAAAAATCAACAAACAATCAAACTATGATTTTAATATTTTTCTGTAAACACAGCAATAAACAGCTGGCAGCATCTGGAACAACACTGGTGTCCCAGATATGAGCTGCAGTTACATATTAATTTCATTTTTTAAAGAAAAAAATGAAAAAAGAGTCTGTTAGAATTGGAATGGAAGTAATATTGCAGTGATTAATAAAGCTTGGTACAAACCTGCAGACTGGCTGAAACCTACACAGACTGAACAAACAACACATCATTTTTTATTCTTTGACTGACAGGAAAGAGCATAAACCTTATTACTGAGTAAATACACTATAGACAACACACTTCATGACTCGCCTGGAACAAGTGGAGTTCTGGTGGTAAACAACCCTGCAAATATGAGGATGTTCCCCCCCATGGGGAACCAGAGGTGAGTAAGTTGATGTCACACACTATATGATTTTATCTATCGACTGCAGAGGCATAGTGCTATAGAACCGGAGCGCACCTGTGACGTGGCTTGTTTCAAAGGCTACGTAGCCCCTGTTTTTTATGGTGGCAAGTTTACTCACATTAGTCAACTATACCTGACCACACTCTCAAATTAAGCTGCCTTTATGAATAGTTCCATCATGTCGAGAATAGGCCTGGCAGTCAGCCAGACAGCTAAGTAGTACTAGGTGATACCATGGAGGTGGCAGGTTGTAATTAGCGTGGCATTAAGCAACACAGGCCGAGAAAATGAAGCCACATTCCAAACATCCACTCTGAGGAAACGTTACAGAGCAGGCGGAGATCAGGCTCATCAAACCGGCTAGGCTATGGAAACTAAGCATGCTGATCATTTCCGGCAGCTGGAAGGTGGAATGTTTTCTTGCTCTGTCCAAACGTATATGAATTTCACCCAGATTACGGGAGTTGCAAATGTTCTATTTCCTCACTTGGAGAAAAAAAAGTGGCGGCGTGTTGTTCTGGTGTGCTTCAACAGCACAACACTTATGGCCGACTGTTAACATCAACAGATACAATCAACACTTGAACAGTTTTTTTTTTGATTTTTTAACAAGAGCACAAGGGCATCCGAGTGGTGATTCTTCTCTAACGAAACAATCTAACTGCATCAAGTCCTTTCAGTTGTGAGAATCTCCCAGTTAAACTTTTATTCATATGATATCAATCATTTAAGCTTCTCAACTTAATGGTTTGGAATCACCACCTCCAGTTTGTGGATCATATGTTCTACTGCTCATCTGATTTTCAGGTTCTATCTACAACAGTTAACAGTAATTAGGCAATTAATTAGGCTACCACTCAAAACTGTCTTCTGAGCCAACACATAATACAGATTTCAAATAAATCTATGTTTCAGTCACTTTTTTTTTTTAGTAAAATGGATTCAGATCAATTAAAACACTACACTCCAACCCTAGTGAAAAAACAGAGGACTTAATCAAGCTCCTCAAAAGCCTAAAAAGGGGTGAAATAAAATCAAACCATGAGCAAGCAGCAATTTCTCAAAGAGTCTGAAAATCTTCAAGTCCACAGTCAGTCATATCTGCTAATCAATGCTGCTAATTAGTGGAAGCAGATTTATTTATTTATTTTTTTACCTGAGATGCTCAGGTAGATGGCAGGACTCGTCACATTCTCTCCCGTCATCTCGTTCACCGCCTCTACATGGTAACGTCCCGCGTCCGTCGCAGCGGTTGCCAGGACGACCAGCTGATTGTCCAAAGTGATTGTTCTGTAGGGCACGAACAAAACACAGAGAATAATGGATTAGAAAACACAGTAACAACAGCTGAAAGGAAAACGTGCCACACTTTAGCGCTGCTCCGTCTCAGACAAGAACACTGCTCAAACTAAGACTCTGACAAGAGGAGAGTATTTGGTACATGGATCATTTAGAATTCATAAGGGGGGGAAGAAACATTGAATACAAGCATCAGAAAGGAAAGAGGATTCAGAGAGATTAAATAAATCTCTCCTCCTGTCTCAGATTGATATGTAGCTCATTTTGTTTCTCTTTCATTCTTCTGGCCATTCTCGTTGTTTGTGTATAATCTTCTGTTCTTCCGCCTTTTCACTGATCCATCCTCATTTCCCCACAAACCCCCAGCAATCAATACAGCGCAAACATACAGTATGCACAAGCACACACAATCACAAACACAAGATCTAACTGTCCTCACATGAGCACACAGAGATAAGAAACAATCACTTACAAACACACTTTGTGTTGCTGTTGCTTTTCAGAGGAGCATAAAAGGAGGAGTTGATTTTTGCAGAGAGACGGCGTGGATGGGAAGGAGGAGAGCAGGAAGGAGTCGAGGGGGGTAAAAAATATATTCGTAACACTCTGATTTCATGTGGTTGAACTTGTCTGTCTGGGAACAGACGCCGCCAGGCAGGAAGCGCAGGTTGATGTTTTTAGTGATGCTACTTGTGTTTTCAGCATGTTAGTGGATAGAAATCCCCCAATATCCTAACCTGAGAGCTGGGACTGAAATAAAATCAATATGACCAAAGGGAGAATAAAGCATATTAAAGTGAGATGACTGTCTTTTATTCTTATAGACTCAGCCTGTTTCTGTGCCCCCGCAACACAATTACACAGAGACTGTAAGCTGGCAACACAAATATAAAAAAAAATAGGAGAAAAAAAAAGATATGCACTTATTGTGAACGCATGTTTACACAACACATTTTTACTTGGAAAAAGGGTGCACTTAGACTTGGAAAGACATTATTGTGAGCAAAACATCTGCGTGTTTGTGTGTGTGCATGTAAGATATGTGTATTTTTCTGTGAACATGGTTTAGCGGTGTTGAATTATCAGCAATTGGTGCGCTCCAAAACAAGGCCTGCACGGTGCCAGTTTGTGCCGGATGGACGTGGTTTCCACTCCATTTAAATTTGACCACAAAACAGCATGCCGCTTATTCCGACTTGAATCAATGGTTCTGTGTGGCAAGCAAACAAAACACAATGTGTACCAACAGCACAGTGAACAGCGCAGACTAATAAACACTTATTTCACGTGGCTTGTAGCGGCAGAGAATGAATGGAAAAGGTACTGCACCGTCTCTACCAACACCGTACGGCTGGAAGAGATTAAATTAAAGTTTACTATGACATCTCTGCTGTTCATGATTATCAGATGATAGGTAACTGGTGTCATGGCAGCCACCTCATATGCCATCTACATTCAGGTTGGGTGGTCACTCAGGCCCTTGGTGCAGTGTTATAAAGGGCATGCTGGACAGCCAGAGAACAAAGAACAGCCGGCGTGATCAACCACTCCATAGCTTTAAGAAGGCTGTGTTGATGCACCCATGAACATGACATTTATATCCACTGACCAAATTTACTCTACTTTGTGTTTATATTTTCACAAGTATTTGTGTTATTTATTTATATGTGTGCCTTAAAGCCGGGAGTCTCTGCAAAATTTCGTTATGTTCGCATAATGACAATAAAGACTCTTGAATTTGAATCTTGAATCTTGAATACATGACGGTGTTTTTATGTGCATGGGAAGGAGAGAAGAGAAGAGAAGAGAAGAGGAGAAAAGAAGAGCCACATATACACACTCACGTACAGACAAGGTCTAATTTTATTCAGGGTGATTTCCCAGGGGAGCATCCTCAACAGCCAGAGCCTCCATCCCAACACTGACACTCTATTTGTGTGAGTGTATGTCTATGCGTGTACGTTGCTTTGTGTGTGCATGTATGCGTGTGTGCACTCAACCACATCTCACTGCCTGAAACAGAGGCTTTAACCAAACCCTCCTCCTGTGCTCTCTTACATGTTCCACAGTAGTATTAGATTCTGCATCCTCACCGAGGTCTATAATGCAATTTATAGCTGTTAAGCTCATTAACTACACTGACCAGCCTATTTTATCACACCTGTTTTACCCAGCACATGCTGATTAATAGACAGCAAAGGCATGTCTTCACTTGCCCACAGTGTTCTGAGGGAGCCTGGGATGTTCGAGGGAATCTAAATCCACTAAGTTATTAACATTCAAAGTCAAAGGAGCTCGGTGGGCGGATGTGAGAATGCAGTAAGACCAATTAAGATAGCATAATAACATCTGAACATTTGCTGAGTTAAACGTATTTGTTCATGTAGTATCTTTCCTCATTTACATACCCCATTTATATGTACTATTTACATGTGAAATTACTTGTGATGACAGAGGCTGATGGTTACAGCGATTTGCTTCACACTTTCATTTGTATCTAATTGGGAGGTCTCAGGCTTGATTTCCCATTAAATTTTCACATGGAACTTTCATATCGAAAAAGCAACACGGACAGAAAGGAACGAAATATGCCAATAAGAAGTCAGGCAGCAGAGATTAGAGGACCTCTATTCATTTGGAATTCCCTTCAAAAAATAATAAAATGTTCCTGTTCGTTCTGAATAGCTGGAGGGTGGTTACACAATCTCATCCTAAGAGTTACAACGCAGTCAGACACACACGCGGGCATACAAATAGTTGTGCACATGAACAGCTTACGTGCGTCTTTTCATTCTGACTGAATAGCAATGTAGTTGAGATTTAATATAACAAAAATTCAACATGCAACTTTCTGCTCTCGTTTAGTTCTACATTTAATTAAACTGGACAAAATTGTTCTGGCTTTTAATTAAAGACAAACTCAATTGTAAAACTGTGCATGCCTCTGCATGCTTATGTGTGCGCATGTGTGTATGTGCATGTGTGTGACAGTTTATCCCCAGGCAGAGGAGGAAAATTAAAATACAGTAATCAACTAGATCCTATTCCCTTCTCCTTGTGCATTCCTCCCTGTATTCCTCCACCCCACTCAAATAATAAAAATAATAAAAAACAGCCTTCCTCTCAAATCCCATTTTCCATTCTCACTCAGATTACAATCTGCACATTTCTTTCTTGGTTTCTTCCAATTTTCTTTGCATTTCTCTGTTTATAACTGTCTCTCTATCACAGTTCCTCCCCCCCTCACTCCATACAACTGTCCTGTCTTACCTCCCGTCTCCTCCCCTCTGACTTCTTTGAACCAAAGCACCAAACCAGATTGGTCTTTCATTAAGTGTCTGTCCCCAAGACTCATTTAATAAACACTCTCGGGTGTCCGCACTGCAAGACTGACTGCTGAACACACACACACACACACACACACACACACACACACACACACACACACACACACACACACACACACACACACACACACACACACACACACACACACACACATATAAGTGTGCCAAGAGCTAATTACCACACACATGTTCCAGGCCAGAGGATGAGTGAGCCAGTCAGTGCTTGAATGAGTATTTTTTTTTATATCTAAGTGTGTGCATGTGTGTGTGTGTGTGTGTGTGTGTGTGTGTCAGGCCTGGGGACTGACTCTCCTGCCAACAGAGCCCACCTCGGCCTTGTCTGCCCTCCTTCTTCATCTCTGATAGGCAGCATGCCACCTTCTTAAACCACAGTGTGTCTGACACACAGAAGCTCGGGGTAGAGGAGTGCGGCAGCAGGGCAGACGGAGGGATACTCCACTGTAAACCGAGTCCAGACAGCAGGCTTTTTGGCAGCTTCATCTCCAAAGCTAGTGCCAGCAAGCATCCCACACATACAGTGGATACATACATACACGCACCTTCTCGCACAGGCAGTCGCACAGTTAGGAGCATTCACTGTTCTTTGCAGCCGTTAAAACCGGATGTTTGCTTTGGTGTTTGAGTCAGTGGACACATGAATACATCCTCTGTTGGACTGACTGACAGTTAACGTTTGCTGGTTCATACCTGCTGAAGGACACACTGTGTGTGTCTGTGGGCCTGAAAAAAAAAAATCTTGCTTAAACTGAGGATTTATTTATTACAAACTTTACGCAGGGCTGAGGTATTCAAAAATTTTTAAGCATTCCTGCTCTCAAAATTGCCTGTCAGCTTGAGTTGTGGTGTGGTGTTCTCTATCCCAAAGTAATTGGTAACTATAAAACTAAGCTGCAGAGAGGGCATTGTTTTGAATGTGGAGAGGATGGGGAAGCTTCTGCAAAATATTCATCAATATATTATGCTATGATAGAAATGTTGTTTTTTTTTGGCTTATGTTTTTCTGGATTATTCTTTTAATTTCATTGACTTTCAGACCCCCGATGGGTCTTGTTTTTTAACCTTTAGATTAAAAAATTAAAAATGCATCTTTGTCTTGTAACTTCATTGGACTTCATGAGGATTCATGTATAAGTCATTTTTGAAGATCTGCATTTCTCGGTTCAGTTCGGTTCCTTCACTTGGTTGAAACTCGGTGTGAACACAAAGCTGCTAGTTTAGTATTTTTCACTGATTTCAAAGGGTGCACTCCGTCATGGCTGATGGCCATGCCTGACTGAAAGCTCCTGTTGTGATGCTGTGGGGTAAATTGTTGCTTCAGGTACAGTACACTACAGCAATGTAACAGTACAGTGTGAGGACAATGATCCTGGTAGTGAACAAAGAGGAAAAACAATGAAGTGAACTTAACTTTTCCAACAACAGTTACATGTAGCTTTGGAAAATATGACAGATTTGTTTTTGTAATGGAATTAAACAGTCTAACTGAGTTAAGACTGAGAACTGGACCACCGCCAGTAGCTCTTGACATTCTGCTGCCAGTAACTTGACAGTGACTGCTTTGGTGATTTTTCCATGCATAGTTTAAATGAAGCTATTGTTAACACAGCCTGAGGTTGAAGATTTGTTTTACAGTATATTTGCTAAATATTCTTTAATCCTCTTGCTCAGTCAAAATGCACTGCCTCAAAAATTATCTTTAAAAAAAAAAACAGTTTAAGTTTCTGATTACTGAAAAATAAAAAAGCCTAGAAGTTAAATTAAGAAACTGAAACTTCTGAAATTTGAACCTTGGTATTTGCTTGCTGGCTTTATCAGTGGAGTTCGTTCTGTGTGCAAGTATTCTTTTCCAAACTCTGAAGAAAGCATGGAGATTTTGTTTCTACCATAACAATACTGTCGGGCAGTCAGCGTTTCCAGTTCACGGCTTAACTGTGTGAGATTCTTGTGGAAACAAAAGGGTAGTCCCACCAATACAGTTTAAAACAGTGGCTGAAACCTGCTGTTACTCTGAAACTGACTGACAGATTTCAAATAAGAGCAGCTACTTTACCTAAAACAAAAAGCTAATTATCTTCCTACTACTCTTCAGCTCTTCAATGATACAATTTTGTGGTTTGAAAAATTTAAAACTTTAATAATATTATGAGCCCTGATGTTATGTGACTTAAACTGCATTTGGTATTGTTGTAGTTGATACTAAGCAGGGAGGTATACGTGTCCCACAGCTGGACTGTCAGTGTCATTCCTGCTGCAACTGCCATTAAGAGCTTACGAACTTGTTCAAAACTTGTTCTAATGAAATCCTTCAAACACTTAAAATATTAAATGCCTGCTGCCCTTTCATCTCGCCGTCAACAAAAGACAGAAAACAAAATATTCACAAAACAACTCCACATCCCTATAATAAGCCTGCTGGAGCTGAACCAAATGTGAGGAAATAATGGAAGCAGGCTGCTGATGCATTAAAAATGTGCATCAACTATTTAGAAGGCCTGGATTGTGTCTATCTCAATTTAAATCATGGCCAAAACATTCTGGACGATATTAAAATGATAAAAGAGAAACATTCCCATTTATTAAAGGCACCCATAGGGCACATTCAGAGGCACACAATCAAACATACATGCAGGCAGCCTCCAGCAGGATACACAGCACATGGCCAAAATTATGTGGACACTCAACCATACACCCACATGCAACTACAGAGACAATCAGTTGATTAATCAATAAACAGATCAACTGAAAGTGAATTGCCAATTATTTTGATTAATCATTTCAGTCTTTTTTTTTTTTTTTGACCACAGATGCCAAACACTTTCTGGTTCCAGCCGCTCAGATCTGGGGTTTTGCAGCTTTTCATTTCATTTTAAACTGAGCATCTTTGGGTTTTGGAGTTACAAAGCAAGACATTTAAAGACGTCGACTTGCAAATTACAAATCTGGATTTTATGGAGGCCTTTTTTTAAAAACTATTTTCTGATATTTTATGGTTAAGACAATCAATTACTTGAAACAAAATTGCTAAATTACTCGATAATGAAAATAGTCATTAGTTGCAGCAGTAGATTATCAAACCTCTCATTCCTCAACCACAGTCATTAATAAGCTGCTACAAAAGCCTTCGCCCTTCTGATCGCAGGGATTTGCTCCAATTCAGTGACAGTAGCGGCCAGTGATGTTAATAAGTCCTGTCTCTCACTCGATGTTCCAGTTTATCCCAAAGGTGCTGGATGGGGCTGAGGTCATTGCTCAGTGCAGGCCAGTTCTTCCACTCCAAACTGCGTCTTTATGGACCACGCTTTATGCATGGGGGCACCGTCACGTTAGACAGGAGAGAGCCTTCTTCAAACCTTTGACACAAAGTTGGAAGTGCACTGCTGTCTTAAGTATCAGTGGATGCTGTAGATTTCTAACTAAAACTTTCTAGTGTTTCTCACGTTTCCAAGCCTTGCCTGACATAAAGAGTATTTGAGTAAACATCAGAAAAATTTTTTTTTTACACTAGTTCACACAGCAAAGGTTCTGTATTTAAGGAGCGAGCCGACTATTTAGACCATCATCTAGTAAATAAACTGATCGAGCAATGAGATGCGTCAGGGTCTGTCTGATTCAGTTCAGTAGGCAACTGATTGATCACCATACGTTCACTCTGTGGTAATTAATCAGAGCAGTTGTGGCAAATTCAGGAAAACATAAATCCTTCTGAGTTTTGACAAGGAAGGAAAAACTGCTGAACTGCCGGCGTTTCGGATTAACGAGGGGACAAGTGGCAACTGTAGCCCGAATGCGTCTGTGGTGGCATGAGTGAGGTTGGCTGCTGCTCACATTCAAAGTGACAGTAAGAAAGATGAATGCACCTTGACGGCAACATGTTTTTACATTTGCACATAGTTAACTGACTAACAAAACAAAAAAGAACCTGATGAGTATGTGTTAAAAACCCCGAACCCCTCCACTAACCAGGTCCTTTCAGGGGAAGCCTGCAGTCTCAGACCAAATGTACATATAAGGACTATACACTTGTGGCCATATAGTGTACAGCCCGACTCCAGAAATGTTTTCCCATTTCTGTCCACATCTTGTTAATAACTCAAAACCCAATCTAAAGTTATTCTCTGTTAATGTCTTAGTTCTGCTTGATGAATCTTGATGATTTGTCCTCTCAGAGAAATACAGGCTGTATATGTGACTGCACATGAGACCAATGAAGAGAGGGAGAAGGAAAGGGAAAAAAAAAGAAAGATGGTAGAGGTTACAACAGTAATGAACACTAATGTGTTTGTGAGAGATTTTAACAGCCCCTTCACTGACTCAGAAAACGTTCCCCTACCTTCTGCCCTACACACTCTACAGCCCTGCGACTTGTAATTAACGCAGTGCCTAAATCACAGGCTTGCTCCCTCAATCACCTTTACAGTTCCTTCAAATGGTCAAACGGACACAGAAAAGGAGACTTTTCTGTGGTCGCTCACTTGCTTGGCCAGTTGCCACTGCCAGTAGGTCCTCCATAAAACACACACATACACACACGCAGAGAAAGTCCATGCCCACACACACACACATAGAGGAGTATTCTTGTGCCCATGGAGTCAAGGGCCTGCAGTCTGAAAGTAATTGGTGTGTGTGCGCATATGAGAGAGAGAGAGAAAGAGTAAGAGAGGGCTGCTGGACAGACTACGTTTGTTTAATGTCCCCTGGCATGGCCTGAGGGACAGGCAGAGAGAAGTGGAAAGGCAACGCAACAGGAAAGGAAAGCAAAACGGGGCAAGGGTGAGATGGAGACAGGAAGAGAAGAGAGGAGAGAGGGCCGGGGCTAGATGCTGAGCAAACAGAGGAGGGAGACTTTTCTCTCCTCTCGCTGTTTGCTCAGCTACAGGAACTCCATGACTCACTTCCTTTCTGCCGCTGCTTTATGTCTGTCTGTCTCTCTTTGTCATCTCTCTGACGTCCACACACAGGTGGTTATTCACATAAATGCACACAGAAAAAAAACAGTTGCTTTTTGTGGTATCAAATATCTGTCACAACAGGTCATACATTAAATCTACAGTACAAGACCACATTCTTCTAACACAGATGTTGGATGGATGGTAACAACTCCTTTTGTGAAACCGTGTATGTGTGCAGCTGAGTGACTGTTGTAGTCTCATTAGGTGGATGGATCTCTAGACGAATGGCTATTATCCTAATTAGCACTAATTATGTCTGCTTCCAATTAACCACACAACTGGCGGTGACTTCTCTCGTTGTCTTTCCGTCTCGCACTCTGTCTTCCTCTCCGATGGAGAAACACACCTTATTCTCAAACACCGTCTCTCCCAGCTGCTCAGCTAAAGAGACCAGCTGAGCACAGAGCCACTAATCTTCACACTTGAAAATAAGCTGTCATTTTCTAATTCTGGTTCATGTGACTGAACCTGAAACAAAGAGTGTGACTCCAGACACTGTGATTTATATTCTGCTTTCACAATCCATCTGCAGACAGGAGTGAAGAAGTATTTTCATGGGTTGTTGTAGCTGACACACATCAGGTGTTAACTGTTCATGGTTACATGGTTGGATATATGCTTTAGTGAGAGGAGTGAGTCATTAGGCTATGCTCCATATTTCTTGATATAGTGTCGTACGTGTTTGGAAATTCAATTACGAGACAACAGAAAAAAATAACTGGATGGGGATTAATGCTTTTGGCTAATCAAAAATCTGCAACAATTCGATTAGCTGATCTACATAACAACAAATCAGTAACGATTTTGATAATCGAATGATCACTTCAGATTTTTTTTTAGAGCAAAAATGAGAAACATTTCCTGGTTACAGCTTCTCAAATGTCAGAAAGCTGCAAAGTGCTGCAAAGTGAAAATAATATCTTTGACGCAACAAAACATTTCTGACATTTTGCAGACAAAAGGATTGATCAGTTAATCAAGAAAATGATCAGTACTGCCATAAAGTAGTCACCAATTTGTAAAACCGCTTCCCGTGGCTTAATACAAACAGAGACATTAAAGGGATGCCTGCCTCAGTATAAACAGTATAGAAAAAGTGTGACGGCTGATTTTCCATCATCTCACAATTTGCAGTACATCTTCATTTTGCCTGATCTAACTTAAAAAGTTGTATAACACTATGTGAAATTTCTCTGTGCACTGTTATAATGTTGTATCTTTAAATTTCCAGTGGATACTAGCATAAATCTGATTTTAAAAAAAACACTCTGTTCACTGTTGAATACAGCCAACTGACACAACATATGCAGTAAATAATAGAAAATGTTCAAGTGTGTAAATTTGTAAACACAGGATCACACAGATAATTTATAAAAACACAGTCACATATTGCTATTTAAATGTAGACAAATTGCTTCCTGTAGCTTTAAAGGTCAGTAGCAATAGTACGGAGTAAACAAGCACAATGTTTCTGCTTTATTATCACACAACCACACAGTTACAGCATCTTCTGTAAAACAAGGGTTTTTAACTGATACACTTGTCACTATGGTGATAGGAAATCAATACAATGCAAAAAAAATGATTCTGCCTACAGGCGAAAACGTTTTAATCTACATTATTCTGTAACAAACATAACCACACACACACACACGCACACACTTGTTTTCATAGATCTTCTAATGTGCACAAAAGCCTGAAGCTACACTGTCAGAGAATGCATCACTCACCCTGACCCGTGCCTTCTACAAAAGCCATACAGGGTGACAGAGATTGCTGTGTCTATTTTCTTGAAACTGGGAAAACAAACTCAGGGCACATGCATAGACTGAAATGGCTCAAAATAAAAAGCTGGGTACGCTTGTGTGTGTATTTTGCTGAGAATTACCCATGAACCTAACCACGTGCAGACATAAGTTGACCAACTGAAGCAACCAAATTCTTCTTTGCGCTGGCGTTTTGTGATAGCTGGCAGAAATGCAGGCAAAATTTCAGGCTAAAAAGCTTCCTACACTGCAGTGTTCCACCTGCTCGGCATGAAAACTACCTCAGCTGCAACTCCACCCACTTTGGCAAAAGCAGGTTTGTTTGGAGCCAGAAAACTGCCCAACGGACACAAGTGCAAAATGGACAGCTGACGTAAATGCCATCGTGAATGCATAACTGTGCATGCGTGAGAAAATGTGTACTGGTTTTGGTACGCCGTAATTATCTGGTGAGCCAAGGGGATCATGATGAATAGGGATCCTATAACACGACCCTAAAACCCCTAAAACTAATAAAGTGGAAGAAGAAGAGAGTTTTCCACAATAAGGATGAATGGCTGAGTGGTTGAACTAACAACAGAGGACAACAGGTCACCAGCATTTATATCTTGACATAAACCTCCAAGCCATAAACACAAACCTCCCATGTGAATACATGAGCAGAGAGGTTGGAGCACAGAATGCGAGAGTGTAATTTCAGGTGAGCAGGACGTGCTAAAATTTAGCCTTTGTTTGTGTCTGAGAGAAAAGAAACTTGTGACCTTCTGGTTATTGATCCAACTCTCAGATCTCAAGGATGTCATCTTGACGCTCTGATATTAACCAGTCAATCAGCATTGTGTTGTTTTTGTCTGGCTGTCCTGGAAATCCAAAGATATCTCTACAGTGTGGAGGACGGCAAACAAAAATGGAATTTTCTCATACGAGAACAGTGTTAGTATTTGCAACCTATTTTGCATTTCCTTAATTTGTTTATTCATTTGTTCCGTGGTTTCTTCTGTGGTAATCACCTGCCAGCCACTAACAGAGTGTCAAAACCAAACCTTCATTAGTCACTTCCAACTGCTCTGTGCTGTCTCTCACTCTCTCTCTCTTACTCATTCTCTCCTTTGCTTTTCCTCTCTCTGTTTTGTCGATAGGTTAAGAACTCTTTCCAATGACAGATGTGTGTGTGTGTGTGTGTGTGTGTGTGTGTGAGTGTATGTGCGTGTGCACGGGGTCCGTGCATGTGTGTACAGTCTGGTCAGTGATGGATGTGTGTGTGGCAGGTAATTAAAAGTGTGATTAGTGGATAATTAAAAGAGGTCTCTGTCTTTAGAATATTTAACGACTTTAGACAGAGGACACACTCACACATGCACACACACAAGCTGGCAGGTGGTGGGAGTGTGTTGGTTCAGACTGTAATGGGGGAATAATGATTCCTGAGATGATATAGGATATAGGCAGTGGAGAGAAAGACAAGATGAAGAGAGGTGTAGAAAGAGAAAGAAGGACAAATCAGATATAGACAAAAGCAGTGCACCTTTCAAAGATAGACATCCATGAAATGAATCATCATCAGCACAAGCTACACAGGCTGGACACACACACACAAGCACACACACATCAACACACACTTCTTTCTCTCTCTCTCTTTTTGCCTGTCTTTGAGTGATCAGTTCAGACAGAAGCAGATGCTCTGTGGCAGAGAGAAATAGATGAGCAGAGAATCACTAAACGCATGTCCCGCGGGCGTGCACGCACACATGGGAACATACAAACACATAAAAAAGGTTAAAGAGTAATGGAACTGTACGTGTAAAGGAATCAGAGCTCAGTTTACGCCTGGTATTAAAATGAGAGTACAGCTCATAATTTTTAACAGGTATCTGTACTCATTCTGGTCTGCACTCCGACTGGGTGCAACAAAAGGACTTAACAGTCAAAAGAAAATGTTGGCAGTTTTGTGAGGCTGCACTTAGGGGACGCAGCGCCTCGGCCTAAATTGCTAAATTTGGCAAGCTATCATGCTCACAAAGATAATGCTAACATGGTGATGTTTAGAATGCAATCATTTTCTAATTGGCAGTAAAAATGCAGCTGAGAATGATGGGAAAGTCAATAGTTTGACAGGTATTTAGTCATAACCAAAGTACTGGACAAATGCAAATTTTGACCTAACAGTGACAGAGGATGAAAAGTTAAGGGATCACTGTAATCATCATGCATGCCAAAGTTTCACTGCAGTCCACACAGCAGTTCGCAAGACATTTCAGTCAAATTCATAAAAGTCAACCTGCTGCTGGCACTAGAGGAAAGATTTGTACCAAATTCTGTCTCAGTACATCCATGAGTTGCTGAGATTATTCAGTTTGGACGGACAACAGATTTCTAACCCTAGAGCCCTTCCGACAGCATGGCTAAAAAGAAACATGATGGGTACGGGATCACATGACATGACACAGGACAGCATGTGCTACTACGGCACCCTGGGCATGCCCAGGTGTCTCTGTGAAGCTGAACAGAATTAACTGAATGCATCTACTCCAGATGGGTGTGTGTTTGAGATTAAATTGTGAGCTACTGTAAATTCAGAGACACTTCCGTGGTAATGTGTGCCACATGTGTTTACATCATTGTATTAGCATATGTTTCATCCAGATATCCAGATGCAGATAGCATTTTAATACCAGGGCCAGGGGTCTTAGTAAATGTAAACGATGGCCTATTAGGGCTTGTTACAGAACATAAAGTATTCATTTACTGCTGCAGGAACAAAAACAACTGTGATAATTAGTCTGGGATAACTCAAATATGTTAAAGGAAAATGAAATCATGGTAGTTAATAGTAACATATTTCGAACCTGCAATGCAATCATCTTTGTCGCACTCCTGCAGATTAGGGAGCTTTTTGTTCCTCCTCCTCCTCCTCCTCCCTCTCCTGCTGCTTGTCTCCCTCCCTTGAGTGTGTGAGGCAGAGTAAGCCTCTGTCATTTGAGAGTCATTAAGTACAGGCCCTAGAGTTAATGTCTTTTCTACTTTCTACTTTTAAAAGAAGTTTTCTTTTTACATTAGTTGTTTGAGAAATGTGACTGGAAAAAGACAGCAAATTTGGAACACAGTTACAAGTAAGGGACACAAGTTAAGGACAGATGAGAGGAGTCTCAAATTCACCTGATATATCCGCCAGACACCGAGGCTGTTATCGCAGAAAACAACAAATATATCTGACTGCGAGCTGAGGTCTGAAAATAATGGTGCTATCAACTTCAAAATATCCACCCAATCCTGTGTCAAGATAGGAGAGAAAATGTAATTTATTAAAAACACAGTGTTTTTACCTTGTGGCATACGTGTGGCTCTACTTATAGCCTACAGACCTGCAAAACACATCAACAGTTTTAAACAAAGCTACAACAAATTGCTTTTGGCAGAATAAGCAATGAATATTCATAGTCCGACAGCAGGCCCTAAAGTGCTGTCTTCATAATGCAATTCTATCCCACTCCACCTTGACAATGAATAATATTACCAGAAAATGCAATGCAATTAAAGCAACCCCTTGTTCCCTGTCTCCCTTTGCCACATGTGTCGCTCCCCCACCCCCCATGCAGTACAGTGATAACATTAAAGATTAAATAAGTCATCTGATTTCTTTACTGCAAAATTCATGCATAACAGTGTGGTGGTAGAACAAGCTGCCTCTGGCCAATTTTTAGCAACAACCAGTCTTTTGCAAGCACATTAAGTGTATGACACTGGACCTAAATTAGACATAGAGAAGCAGGGAAAAACTGTAAAAGTCTAAGCGTAAGTCTAAGGTTAGAAAATCCTTTCTCCAATTATTTACACTGCGGACAGATAATTAGTAATCATTAAGTGAATGTGCATGTACGTTCAGATACGCTGTATGAAAACATACAGACAATATCAAAGTTTTAACAACTTAACCATTTTGCTAAACTAAAACAGGAGTTTTCAGATTACTCCATTATCTAATTATAGGTTACCAACCTCCACACTCCAATATTCTGCTCTCTGCTTTCAGGTGAAAGCAAACTAGAAGTGACTCAAACAGTATAAAGAGGGGACACATTGTGCACCCAAGGCAACAGGTAGATCATAATCATTTACTAAGTGGGTGTTCACACAGAAAACAGCCCTGCATCAAAATAAGTGAAGGGTCTGAGGCAATGGGAGCATGTTGCTTCAAGTACTGACGCAACAATGAAATTCAATACAAGACTAAGAAATAGGATGGATAATTAAAAGAGGTCGCTGTCCTAGATCTATTTCTGTTCTCATGGATCTTTTTCTCTGGTTTGCGATATAGATTTGGTTTCACCACATTTATAATACAACTCTGGAACGTTCTCATCAGACGTTTTATCTTTAATAACGGCAACCCAGAGATAAACAGTAGAAATGCAGCATTCATGTCACAAAGTAATCTACTGGTAATGTCTGCTTACACGTATATAGCAGAGCGTCATGATGTCACCCTGCGCTCCTGCAAAAGCTGAGCCGAGTTCAACCCTGCATTATTCTACCACAGCCCTCTGTGCTGACATGTCTGCTGCATCTACAGAGTGGCCTCATTCACATAGGTGAAGGGGCTGTGTTTTTTTCACACGCTGCTGTTGTCCTGACCGAACTCATCTGCGATTTAAAACTAATGGAGCATGGTGTTAGTTTTGGCAGAAAGCTGAAGCTGTGCTTGCATTAGCCGATTAGCATCAGCTGCTTCATTCATGCTTCACATTCACAAATGGTCAATTCCTCTACACAAGCGTCTCTGACTGAAGGGCATTATATTAGCTTCAGACTTTGCTGCAACTATAGCAAAGTCAAACTCGGCCCAATTAGCTCCATTCCAAAAATATACCAACACTGAAGCCAAATCAATTTCCACAACTCTGCTACAATCTGACGTATAAAATCTATTCAGAATCTCCCTTTCGAAGACCTAAGGTGAGCTGGAGGTCAAGAGCAGAGGAATACCAGGATTACCATTTTCCCTTTGAACTGAGATCAACAGCCACTAATACAACCTGACAAGAAAGAAAGACAAGGTGAGAGGGAGGGTGAGAATGAGACACAAACAAGAGAGAGACAGAGCAACAGATAAATGTCCATTGAAATGTAGAGAGAGGTAAGATATCGAAGTGGAAATGGAAGAGTTTACAGTGGAGAATTTTCATTCTGTTATTTGCCGCCACATTAGAGGACCAAAGGAGCAATTCAATTATGGAATGTGATGGAGAGAGAGGAAGGCAGAAAAAAAAAAGTGGAGCAGGCGGGGAAGGGGAGGAGAGGTAAATTGGAAAATATCAAGTTCAGGCAGGCGTCAAAAAAGAATTCCTGTTGCTTTATGTCCTGTCTTTTATTTTCTTCTCTAAAATTAATCAGTGTAGAAATGTTAAATTCCAAATGCAATTTTTTTCCTATCCCATCACAGTGGTGTATCTTCTAGCCAGTGTCCACTACTATTACTGGAAAAAAAGCAAATTAACTTTAACACAACTTCTTGTGCAGGTAGATGCCTGGCTTATGTACAGTAGACATTTCCTGCTGTACCATTTTAAAAGACAATGACAATTACACATGACAAGTCTTACTTGTCAATTAAAAGAGCAGAGTTACTGTAATTCTTAAAGAGAGGACAGCAGCATGGTTCCCAAAAGAAAACCCAGAACAGACTCTCTGTATGAATCTAATACTTTCTAGAAAATTTTCTAGCTAATACATGGCATCAATACACAGGCTTCAAATACTGTACTGGCAGAAATTACACAGTAAATGAAGACATACATGGACATTTTTCGCCAAGCAAGTCAGACTGCTAACTTTAGACTGCTCATCAAGTAGATCGCTAGAGGCTGTTTGAGCAACTAATGAAGAAATATTACAATTATTTTACTAGTAGTTAGACCACAGTTGACAATATATTACATACCAAGGGAGCGTTTTTTCCGGAGTTTTATATGAAATATAATTTGTAAATGTGCAGCAAATATGTGGAGAAACTTCCATTTGGTTTTGGATTTTACTTGGATGCAAGGTACTCGACATCATACCTGATGAAGATGAGGATCCAGGTTATGGAAGTTTCCTGTTTATGTGTTTGCACATGTAAACATCAACTCCTCAGCGCAATTTATATATCAGTTTATAAAACAAAAAAAAATTAATGCAGAGCATAACTTATACTGTCACTTGTGTTGAGTTACTAATAATTAGATAAGGAGAAGCTACATTCAGCAGGTAGGTGTTATTTGCAGCAGATGTAACAGCCAGAAACTAAACTTCATCTTCGACTGCTGAGTTAACTCAGTTTGTACATGATTGACAGATTTGCTGGATGCTAAAGAATCAAAGACAAAACTACACCAATAGACAGTGGATGAACAAACACCCAGATAGTGTTAATATCATGTAAACAAGGATACACATAAATGTCCACAATACTGTGGACATTTATGTTTTAGTAATAAAACTAAATGACAGCTTTAACAAAGACAAAGAAATTCAGGACTGTAGGACGTATATGAGTGAGTAGAGAAAACCTTGGCACATGGCTGTGCTTAGTGCAGTCATATGTCTTAAAATCCCACATGTCTGGGATGTTTTTATAATCCCAAAAGTAACTAAATCATATCATTGAGAATAAAAGTCACATACAGTATCTAAGCTTCTGGTGGCTCCAGAGATTAAGTTCCAGACACAATGGATTCAGATGAGCTTAAACTCTTTACTCCATATTCATTTCCTGTACCTTTTTTTTCTCCCATGTCTTCTTCTACCTCTTTTTCAGTCACTTTGATCCTCCCCTTTGGCTGCCGTGAGAAAATGAGTCATTATGAACCTCAGCGGAGCCGTTGTGGATGGAAGACCACTCAAATGGCCAGCTGTATTTTCAACATTTGGCGGGATCTAAGCCTACACATCCTTTAAGTCTCCCTCCAAACGATGCTCTTTTTCTCTTGATCTTGCTGTTTGCTGCTAATACACACACAGACATGTACACATATTCGCAGATACAAACACACACAACATCTGCTCACAAAGTTCAGACAGCGAGAAAGTTCCTTCTGTTCAGACCTCTGCTGGGTGTGTGTGTGTGTGTGTGTGTGTGTGTGATGGAAAGAGGCAAAATAATGAATCGCTCCCTCTGTTACCTCTGTTAAAGTGGTGTTTGACAAATTAAAATGAATGAATGTTGAGACACACCGACACACACCTCCACAGCATATGGCTGCTTAGGACAGGTCTATGAGGACAAATATTTCCCATCAGGCCCAGGCCTGACACTGACCACCTGTGACAAGAGTGCTCTCTGCACCACTCGACTCCCCAGAAACAAGAAACTGAAATATTCACTGTCCGCCCAGCCATGCTTCTGCATAGATCACTGCCTTTATTTGATCAATCTGGGCTCCCTGTGTCCCCGATGGAAGAAGAAAGGAGTTCTAATTCTCCGCAGCCTGGCTGTCCTCTTGAAGCTGCTGGCCATCAGAATCATTTCACGTCCATCTGCCACAGGCCCCAGAGCTAATTAAAAACAGCAGTTCACTCTTCTCGACCTGGGCTGCAGGTCACAGCTAAAATATATATCAGCATCAGCGGAGCTGAGGTGCCATCACTGTTCCAAAGTTGTTTTGACTGCTGCTGGAAAGCAGAGAAGAAAACAGACTCAGTGTGTCTGAAGTTCAGAGTCCATGTGACAATGGAAAGATGAAGGGAAGAAAAACATTTTGTGGGGGGGGGGGGTGAGCGGTAGCAAATCAGAGACATGGCAGAGCAGCATGGAGATGGAGGGGGCAGAGAGTGAGGGCTCCATTAGATTAGAGCAGAGAGTGTGGGAAGTGACAGCTTGTACTGTAAGTTCTTTGCTGGCCAGTATTTTGAGGTCTGGGGAGTTTGGGAATGTTCATAGACAGACAGGATGTGTGTATGTGTGTGAGTGTGAGTGTGTATGTGTGGGTAGGGGGTGGGGGCGGGGGCAAAGACACAGAGGGGGTGAGACTGTGTGCATGCTGAATATGCAGTGGGGGTTAGGGGCAGGCACATGGACATAAATTGAGAGCGGTGGGAGAGGCAGAGAGACAGACAGCGAGATGGGGCTGGGGACTCTGGGAGTGATGCATATCGGATCAATAAACTTCATAAACGACATCATCAGCTCGGTCACCACGAAGACAGCCAACCGCCAGGCACCATCTGGCCGTGTCTCATCGGACCGCAAGATCAGCCAGCGTAACCTCGCACACAAACACAAACGTCTACACACACCGTTACACACGCAGGGCCGTGCAAATATTCACTGCACTCGCTTTGACACGCATGAGCGCACGCAGAGACGTTTGAGCCAGGTAGACGCAACTGAGATTGGTCTGGAGAGACAGATTGTGTTTATGCGTGCGTGCGTGTGTGTGTGTGTGTGTGTGTGTGTGCTTGTGTGCATACACCACAGCAGTTAAGCAGTTTATTCAGGAACAGAAGTTTATGGTTTCTGTATAACAGTATATCCTGTAGCATGATAATGACTGTAAAAGAGACAGAGAGTGAGAGCCAACCGACAGAACAAAGCAATATAAAGAATAATTTAGAGGCAGAAAAGTAGGAGTGAGAGACGGAGCAGGGAGGTGAGAGGGGGGAGCAGGAGAGGGAGACATGTCTTGTTGAGACAAGAGAGGAGCTGTGAAGGAAGGTGCAAATTAGTCTTTTCTATAAGGGTTCAAAGGAAGAGTTATGCATGAATCTTCATCACAGTGTGTGTCTGTGGGGTGCGAGCAAATCAGAACTTTTTTATCTTACAATATAGAGAAATTTTCTGTAAATTGTATTAATACGTGAAAATGAATCAGTGCCAGAGATTTACCTCTTCCAGTCACTGTACAGGTGTGTATGTTTTCTTTGAAACTGAAAATCCAATTTTATGAAATTAGGGGAATGAACTGTTACTACCTACATTCGATCTATCTAACAGTATCATTTAAATTACTTCTATATCACAAAACACATGACCATAACCAGACACTGCCAGTGACGGATCCAGGTGCCAGTTTTTCTTGTTGCCATGGATACAGGTACTGGTGCGAAAGCCTTGAATTTCAGACAAACTCCTGCTCCATAGTCGCACACCAATCAAGTCTTCTTCTCGACCCAAACACACTGTACCCATCAGTGTACCCAGTCTCACTATAGGAATGCAGAAATCATCAGGGGAGGGAAGGGATTCTCAGAAACTTCTCAATTTGTGTCTTTTATCCTCTGTCAACATTTTATATTTTACTTTTCTCTTAGACATCACACAGATTAAACAGATAGCAAACAGTAATATCAGATGGTTCAAAATGTTCCTGGGTGGCTCCATACCACCACTCTGAAGTTATTTAGCCATGACTTAAAACATGCGTTAGAACTGCTGTAACGTGTGCATTTAGCACTTTTTGAATAGATTTTCGCTAAAGGTTAATTAACTAATCATTAATGAACTACTCATCAGGTTTTTGCAGAGTCTGATTGAGTCTGTTTCTAACTTTGGAGGTTTGGTTTCATCACTATCAGAAAAACTCCAAAGCTGCACAACAACAAATACTCTAAAACTAATAACGACCTACAAAATGCACAATTACAGGGATGACAGAAAACCGTTAGTGGGTGATCTTAGTGCGAATGATCAGAGAAGTTCGGATTCTATTTTCCCTTTTCAACATAAATCAGATGAAATGCTAATGTTGAAAACAAGATATAATGAATTCACACTGAGAAGAAATTACCAGCTTAAGGTCTAATATTCTAACTTACAATTTCAAACATTTTCAGACAACCTGCAGACATCAGACCCACTGTACGAATAACAGAGGAGTTAACTATTGATGACTTTTATGTATTATGGTAACAGTTTTTTTTTTTTTTTTGCTTATCTTAATCAAGACGAAGAACAAAGAGTAATAGAGCCAATGTAGCTACATTAGCGACATGCACTGGCTCCAACACAGGCCACAGCGTCATCTGTGTTGTGATCCGAAGGCCAAACCTCTCAGCTGACTGCTCAGTTGAGTGCACCTGCCAAACTGTGGCAGCCGATTACTCACTGTCAAATCATATTGTGTTTTAAATGCTCTGCTAACCTACTGCTGCAACTGTTACATCAGTGCTTACTCTGCAGTCCCTGCAGCCGCTTCAGCTCCAGCTCAACATTCCCTGTCTTCATCTTAGGCTTTTAATACTAATTTCTTTATCTCACAATTAATAAAGTCCATCACATCTTCACTGCATATCTTTTACTCTTTTGTCATAATTATGTGACAGCTCATCAGTATGGCTCCTGTCCTTTTTGGTGACAGATCTCTACCACTTAATATAATCACACTGCTTTTTTCCTTGTGATTCAAACTGGTCCTGGGGAACAGATATAATATTTCCGTCAGGCTTAATTTAGAATAGATGAATAATACGTGTTATAATGGTTATGGTGTCTCACTCCTCCCGTTGACAGCTGGCTTTTCACCTTGCCTGCGAGTGTGTCCTTATGTAACAGCTACAAACATTCATAAACTTTTCAGTGTTGTCAAACTAATTATTTTCAAGCGTACACCACCTCTAGAGCCTTTGTAGTAGCCCTGTGCCACTGGACTTGCACCTGGACTTTTTAGTGACCCTTAGACCACTTGAGGACGTTAGAACAGGACCTGGATGAGGTAAAGGGATCCTGAGCCGCTCTTTATGCCCTGCTTTATGGATGGAAACGGCCATTAAATTACTAGATAGATGGATGTGACAAAGAGTTTTCCGGTTCCCTTTTGTAGCATTTGGTACCTTTATTTCACGGTGACGTCAGTCACATATTTATTTGTTTATTCACTGGTGACCTTATTAGCAGTAGTGCTCTTATTTGTGTGGTGTGACATTAAGAAGCGGTGAGGGTGAGAGAGCAACATTCCATCTCTTGAGGAGACTTTATCTCGCCAGTTTTGAAAGTTTCATCTATAGAGTATATGCTTATCAAAATATGTAAATAGGCCGCTGCCATGGAAAAAAAATTAGAAAAAGTAAGAAGAACAAGGGGCTCCGTGTTTTCTGTTTGTCAAGGATAGTAGCAGGGGGTACAGTTTAAGGAGGCTAACGCAGTGTAGTGGTGATGCTCTGACAGTAAACACTTTCAATGCAAGCTGTCTTCAGCAGCAAAATAATTGCCGTCCACTGTCATTAAGCCACACTCAATGAAGCCCCATTAAGTAAACAGGAGAGCCTTTTTCCATATTCATTCAAATTAAAAAGCACAGTCAAGGCTGATGTGAACCAAATGACAAAAATAAAATAAAAAACTGCTTATGTAACCTGACTCCACGAAGCTTTCTCAAAAGCACTTCTGAGGTGGTGACTGTCATTAAAGAAGTGAAAAAGTTGCTGTCAGGCCATTTACGTGTACAGCAAGGCTACTGACAATTTCATTCAATAACACACATGGGAGCAGTTAGTGTTCTTAATGGGGAGTTAGTTATCTTAGAGTGTGAGAGCAGCCTAATAAAACAGATGAAGGTCTGTATCTCAACACCTGCTTTCACTGATTCAATTCAAACAGGTACATACTCTAAAATAATCTAAAATAATCTATAGCAAATTATTAAAAATTATCCTTCACAACAAACCTACAGTTACCTGCTTTGTCTGTATAATTACATTATTAATACGCCGTTTGAACATTTTTCAAAATAACAACACTGACAGGATAGCTGTTGCAGCTAAGGAATATTATGCAAATTACAGGCATTTCAAAAGGAGCCAGACAACAGAATTAAACATAAGTCTGTGAAATACAGCTTACACAACTCATTCAGGGACTCTCATATCTCTGCTCAACAATTAACATAAAAGAACATTTCTGGAACACCTAAAATTACTTAATAACCTTGTAGATGTAATTCATTGAAAAATCCGTTTTATCTTGTCTTGATAATGTGTTAAGTCTATTGTACAGATGCCTAATGAAAAAGGTCAGTTATCTAAATGGCTTATTGTTCATAACAATTGGTGTGCAAGGATTAAAAAGAACTTTTGTGCTTCTAGAGCACTCTAATTAATATACCACTGAGGGATAAGAACTGTAAAATTAAAATTTTATCTCAATCTGTGTTTTTTTTTTTTCTTTTTTACACACACTTTGTTCCAATGCATCTACAGAAGTCACTACATAAACGTAAGTGTGTGCTAGAGAGGCAGGAGCAGAGGATGAAAGAGACACCTACATTCGGTTGTTGGGGATGATCTTGTGTCCATCTTTGAACCATGTGACTAAGGGTCGGGGGAAAGACGCGAAGGGAGGCGGGCTGATGATGGCTGCTCTGCCCTGAGTCACAGTTTTCCTCTGCTCATCTGTGGAAAAGCTCCCCAAAACTGGAGGGAGGGAGAGAAGTGAAGAGCATGAGTATCAAATACCAAATACCAGTTTACATTTCGCCAACACAGAAGAATTAAACTGAAAAAAAAAAGCAGGTTAAGGAAGTGGTACAGCGAAATCCATTCACGTGTCTTCACAGCATACGTGGTTCTAGACGTTTGATGCTATACTAAATTGCAGGGTAGATGGCAAACTAACTGTTAACACAATAGTCCTAATCCTGAGTTTCTGTTTTGTTTGCGCTCTGCCGTTTACTGTGATCTGGCATTTTGTTCTCAGGACTGAACATCATCCCATTCAGTTACAAGTTTTATTGAAAAGGGAAAAGCTTGGCTGTGACTGACACAATAAGTTCAAACAATTCATTCAAAAGACGTCAAAAGACCATTAAATCCTCATAGTTGTCTGCAAACCACTTTTGTGGTGCAGCTGTGGAGTAAAAGTGTGTGGTGGAGCAACCCTAATTTCCAGGGCCTGTTCTAAAAGTAAGTCAGGACTTCTGCTCTCAATAAGCTATCATCACTTCCATTTTGGACAAATAGTTCTCTGTTTCCTCAAAGATCAGCAGTGTTAAGAGATTCATGCGAATTTACTTTGTCCCCCATGAGCAAATCCACAGTGTAACAGTGTTTTGGGGTCTGTGTATGTCTTTGAGTAATTTTAAATGCTTTACACATACTGCATTAAAAAAATAATTAAATTCCAATCAGATTTCATTGTATTTCCAGAAAAAAAATGAGAATTTCATTTATCTATGCAAAAACCATTTTTCCCTCCCTGTCAATAATAATAAAAAAAGTATTAACCAATTTACTTTGGCACATTTTTTGTCTGCGTGCTGGTGTGCCGCAGGTTAAGTTTTTCCTCACTCACAGATATTTAAAAACACTGCTGCATTAGTGTTATTATAATGGTGTGCACACTTAGTGCCAATGCGTGTGTGTATGTGTGTGTCAGTGTGTACTCACAGGCCACCTGCACCTCTGTTCTCCTGTGGATTACTGCTCCCATCCTGTTCCTCACCATACACTGATACAGGCCAGTGTCAGTCCTCTTCAGAGACGGGACAGACAACCTAAAGATGGACAGACACATAGAGAGGACGGTGGTGAGGTTTTGTTTTATCTCAGAGATGTAAATAACCTTGATCTCAGAATGGATCAGGTTGTCAAAGTTCCGCAATAACAGAAGGGAAGGCAGAGCGGTGCATGTGTACTGTATGTATGTGTGTGTGTGTGTGTGCAGTTTTGTTTTTTTTTTTGTACTGAACAGCGTTGTTAATGGGGCTTTAATGGACTGTGCTTCACTAATGGGAAGCTTGGCATAGGATCTAGGTTGGTGCTATGCAACACACACACACACACACACACACACACACACACACACACACACACACACACACACAGACACAGACGCACACGCACACAGACGCACACATATTACACACAAACCGGATAGACACAGAAAAACTGGACATCGCTTTGGGGCTCATTATGAATACCAGGACGGCCAAGTATTTAACTCCCAGACTGTCAGAGTATGGTGCCAACATACACAAACCCACACACTAATACACACACACGTACATCAAAGACTCACACACACAATTCCATTTGAATCAGGAATGACACATTACACAGCACCTCTCATCCTGAAACAGATTTTGATATTGGACACTTCCTAACACTGCATTTCTCTCTCTGCCTGTGTTTCCATTACATTTCATAATAGGTGTGTGCGGTGGGGCTGTCACTATATTTTTTGAAATCCCAACAAGTTTTTATATATATATATATATATCTCACTAAAACACAAAGTTCAGTGTTGACAGTTCCCAATCAATACAATAATTTCAAGACAATTTCTCTGACACAGTCTCAGCCCTGCATATGAAGTCAAATTCCCTGTGTGACTCAGGACAAGAACAAGTTCAATCAGGTTCTACAGGAAGACAGCTTCACCACAAATTGACCAAACCCTCCCTAATGCATCAGTCTGTATCCAAACATCACAACAATTTATCTCGTCGTTTCAGAGGAACACATCATTTCACATTAAACCTAGTGCTTCAAATGCAAAACAATGGAAAAAAAAATATCAATACATAATTTAAGTATCCCATGGGTCATTGTCTATTTCCCAGGAAATAAAAGAAACTGTCTTTATTTTCACCAATGTGTTGTGTTTGCACTGAACAAGGAAGGAGCATTTACATTATCTAAGGAATTGGTTTTTGTGTATAATAACTCTGTCAGCCACAGATGACAAAGATTTCTTTCCAATGTGGCCCAAGGGTCAAGGACACTAAGAGATGAACAGGAGGAGCCGGGGGCTGAACCACCAACACTGCGATAAGCAGACGACGTGCTCTACTTACTTACTTACTCTGCTTGTAATCAACTAGCGGATAAAACAATGTAAGCAATGAGTAAGGCCTAAACTTTCAGATGGTCACAAGCTTACACAAACACACACACACTCATACGCACAGCACCCTGCCAATTCAGCATAGCCCTGGACTCACCAAACTAAAGTAGCCAGAACACTGAGACCGGTCCAAAGCGACACAACACCTCCTGGCTCGAGAAACGATTGCCTACAAAATGCTGGCTCAACCTCTCCCTCCCTCAGTGTGCATGCATTCCCAAGATTCCCTCTATTTCTGAATGATGTGAAAAACAATTTTGTTTCACAGCTGCAGTTTTGCCGAGAGGGATTGCTTAGCTCTTACCAACCAAACACACACAGGGACAGAAGGAGAAGGGCAGGGGAAGAGAAGCAGAGAGGTACGGAGAGAAAAGCAGAGAAAGAAAGCTCAGACATATTGATTGGTTCTTCTCTTCCTTCCCCAAACCATATACATATTTATGGTGCTAATGTAATTATTAATCTCACTTTGGTTCCACTGTCTAAATGTTCTGACCTTCTCTAAACACACTCCATCACTAACAGACACAGCTCTTGCGCTGCAGCTGTTTTTCCACACTGCAGGCATGACTCAACACATAGACGATTCTCAGAAGAAAGGACGTCAGCGAGACAAACAGACGCACACACACGCTCTGAGAGAGATCCATGAGAAAACAGAGGGATCCATGACAAAAAGTCAGACACAGCCAGTTGGTGCTTGCTGACCTGTACTGTGGTGTCCAGTCGGTGATGTTGCTGTTGTTGAGAGTCCAGCGGTACTGCAGAGGCCAGCTGCCTCCAGCCAAGCAGGTCAGCACCAACCTGTTTCCCTCCAGCATCACCTGCTGCCCTGGTCCACCCCCTCGCAGATAGGGAGCCACCTCTGACAGACAAACAGAGACAGAGAGAGGAAAATGTGTTATGTTTGTTATTTGAAAAAGTGTGCATTAGTCATTCTTGAACAATGGAAGCAAATTTCAGGTGTATTCATTCACCAAAAAAATGAAAAAAAAAAATCCAATCACATTCTATTCTTTACACAAAGACTGGATGAAAAAAAAACATTGACATACCAGTGTATCTTGATTTTACCCTATATAGTTTCAAACTGGAACCTGAAAACTCTGGAATAATATCGCAGGTGCAATTTATCACACCTCAAGGCAGATGACTTCTGAAAAGACATCTGGCATCAAACAGTGTCCATTTAAACGTACATCTTCGCTGCTCCTGCAGGAAACACTCTGACCTTTTCACCTTCATCTCTTTCCCATTTAAATCTTCAGTAGTTGTGAGCACAAGACACAGGATGTGAATGAGACAGTGTGGACCAAAATCGGATGAGACACATCTGTAGGATTTACCAGGCCTCTTGCCTGGAGATCCCCACTCCATTAGTGAGGTCTATTAAAACATTCCTCAGCCACTCCTCTGCAGACTGTGGTCATAAAGACACAGAAATACAAGTTTCTTCTCCTCCTCCTGTTCTAAATGCTCATTCTTACATTGATTTGATATTAAACAGAGGCAGATATTCATAACAGCAGTAATTACAATTGACTTTCTTAGGTATGCTGCGTTTGATAGTAAACAATGTCATAAATCATACTGGCATTGCTTTTAAATTATACCTGACAATATAGGTGTACTCAACGCTTATTGTTTTCTCCGTAAGCCCACACACCACTGGCGTGCGAATGGCGTCATGCATCACTGCTTCGACGGGTCCTATTTCCCAGCGTTGATGCGCAACAACAGTCCAGAAAAACAGCTATTTTATCACATTTACTCTCTGGCACGACACCCCGTAACTTGACCACTTCTTCTGTCGGCACATAGCATCTGCTGTGTGTTGCTGGCATGATGTGAGGTGAAGTGATGTGAGGCGAGGTGATGCAGAATTGATCAGTCAAAAAGCTACAGAAGAGACGACGGAGAAGCTGCTCACTAAAGATGTTACACAGCCTTTTACTGTAATCTGCAATCTCATTTGCTCTTTTCCTCTATCAGGGCACTGAGTATTATCACTTACAGTACATTTATTGTACTGCTACACTGTTTAATTCAATACTGAAGCATTCAAGCACAGAGACAGTACAATATTACACTGTATAGAGACTTACAGTGGTTATGCTGAATCTTATCATAGGACTGTTGAAATTGCTTGCCCTCCCTTACAAGGTAAATTTGCTGAATGGATAAGCTGCAGCTGTTGTCTAAACAATGACTCAGGTGTTCAGACCTGGTTCACCGCAACACAACAACATAACACAACACAGAGGCATAAAGCTAAAAGTGTCTGTCCTGCAACTAGCTGCAGGACAGTCAACATGTGTTGAGGCCTAGATACACTATACAAAAATCAGCATCTGGGTATGGGCTGTAGGGTGGTGGTGGGGGGTGGGGGGGGGTGCAGACAATGAGATTTATTCAACCCATCAACCATTTACACACACACACACACACACACACACACTCACACACACACTCACACTCACACACACACGCACACACACACACACACTCACACACACACATACACACAATCTGGGTTAGAGGGGGCAGGCTTATCTGCCTGCTACAGTATGTATGGACAGGTCCATAACTCTAAGGCAGAGTTTTACATTCTCCCTTTCTCTCTCTCCTTCTCCTGTCAACTCAATCTTCTCTCCTCCCTGCCGCTTCAACTTTCTCAGTTCTGTCTTTCCTCCTGCCCTCTCACTTTGTCTCCATTGCCTCAGCTTCCTTCCTTATCCCTTGGTCCCCGTGGATGTCTCAGGGCCACCTTTTTCTCCCCTTCTCTTTCTCTACTTTCCACTGTTTTACCCTCTCCCTCTCTCCTTTAGATTGATAGCTGCCTCCTCCGTGCACAAGAGGGAAGTGTTCTGTCTACGATAGATTTATATGCAAGTCTCTGAGTGTGTGTGTGTGTGTGTGTGTCTGTGGATGTGTGAGACAGAGAGAGGAACGGTGTGTGAGTGTGCATGTGAGCATAAGGATTTATTTGGAATATTCCGTTTCTACAGACGATGGCTGGCAATGCAGACTCCAATGCCATACTGCTGACCAGCACTATAACTCACCTCTGCCTGCCTGCCTGCCTGTGTGTGTCTGTGTGTGTGTGTGTGAGAGAGAGAAAGAGCGAGAGAGACCCAGCCTTAACAGCTTGCCAGATATGACCCTCAATTAGAAATGTTGGTTCACGTACATTTTGTACAAATAAAAAGAAATGTAGACATTTTGTACCTGCCTCCATCTACATTCCACTTATCTACCACTCTTCATACTGTGTATAGCTGCATGTGGCGTCCACCCCCACACTCCACTCCTCGTGGCCCTTTAATCCCTTCCTTCTACTTTAAAGAGAGTCCATTAGGAACTACAGATAGAGACAGAGAACACCACATCTGAGAGGAGCAAGGTCAGCTAACAGCATGTTTCACTCACTGATGTCGTCTGTCCCTCTTTCTTCCCCGTCGTCGTCTGTCTCTTTGCCACTCAGTGTCAACACGTCGCACTCTCTCCCCCACAGTCTTCCCTTCTCCTAACCTGTCTTTCTTTCTCTCTCACAAGCTGTACTATCCAACCACTTGTCTGTCTATTAAGACCACCTCCCCCTTCTCTTTGTTCTTTGCTCCTTCTCTTGCTGCCCCTCGGTCCATCGCTGTCAAAACGTGTGGCAGTTCAAGGTCTCCTCCTTTTTGTGTCTTTGAGAGAAATGTTGCCTAACAGAGAGATTGGCCTCCACATGTGAAAGGAGAGTTAAGAGGCAGGCGTGCACACACACACACACACACACACTACTACACACTTTTTTTCCTGCTGCAACACATGCGTGTCTCCGCTCTCAGGCCGGCCGTATGAAGCTGCTTAGGCAGATTCTGGGGAGGAATTCAATTTGCTGGAGAGATGAGTGCTGTGATAGAGGAGAGAGGGAGGAGAGGAGGATTAAAGGACAGGGGGAGAAGAGGAGCAGGGTCACTGCTCCGGGGCTGATAGTCCACCATGATCCCACCCTCTCTCTGCTCTCCTCTCTGTCTCTCTGCACTTTTATAGTGAGTGGAAATTAGGCCCTAAATGACTTGTCCTTTACAAATGGGCCAGTAAAGATCATTATTCTGACATCGTGCTGCATTAAACATCCTGAAAATGAATCCTAAATTTTACTGCAACAGCTGTGGTGAGGTGCGAGTGTGGCTCACCATGAGGTGATGGGGCAACAGCATGGGTAAAGGGGTTAGGTTTTGTGTTGGAAGTTTGAAATTTGCCCAGTTTGGCTTAGGTGGTCAAAATAAGCCCTTAGGTGATCAAGTGTGCATTCAGATATTTAGAGGAAACCCTGTGGTGTAAATGGATTTCAGAGCACTGAGAGAGAGAGAGAGAGAGAGAGTGCAGGTATGAAGGTTGAGCTCTCACATCGGCAGTGTCTGCTTAATTATTGGATATGACAGTGTGTATGTGCATGTACAGTGTGGGAGTGTGTGTGTGTGTGTGTGTGTGTGTGTCAGGTCAAAATTAGGGTCAGTCACTCCAGAAAAATCACTTTATCTTCATAGAGCTGAACCCCTACTGTGAGACACGGCTGGCAGAACAGGCTATAGTCCATGAATACTGATTTACTGATAGCTTGTATCTCTAACTCTCTCACACATACACACACACACATATTCACCCTTCACACTGCCTTTTCGGCGCATGAGGTTGAAGGGGAGAAAATAACTAAATCAGTCTCTTTTATTACAAGTAATTTTTCTATGAATAAGCCAGTAAAAGTTGCACGACTAAGCAGTTTTTTTTTTACAGCGGTAATAGCAGTCTATTTGATTATGGGGTGCAAATGAGTTCTATTTCCTTTTAATCTAATAAGTCTGCCTGCGCTTGTTTCAACAGGCATTTAAAAACACTTAATTGGACTGACAATGTGTGAGGCGAAAGGAAGAATTATGAGTTGAGTTTTTGGCGTGTTGCTAGCAGTCAGAAAAAGAGGGTCGGGGAAAAAAAAAAGCTAATTAATTGAACAATATAAAAGTGGAGGGGCTGAGAAATGAGATTTTATTTCCTAATCGAGGAGTTCAGACAGGTGAGGTGAAAACATACTAAACTTGTCACTGATGCTGTGGCTGAATTCTTGCCGTATAGAGCTGGGAAAAAGTAGAATTACTGCAGCCTGAAAAGACTAGACACCCTGCACATAATGACTATTTGCACCAAAATACATATACGGTATGTAACTCTGTATTGGACTATGTACTTATGACTATGGTTTTTAGTCTTGTCTGTCAAAAAGGAGAGCAGATTACACAACTGAATAAGCGCAAGCATCAACATACTGGATAACAGCTCGAGAATGAATAAAGTCCCTTCATTAGGCAGCCTGAAAACCCCATGGGAATATTCCCGTATCAGAATCTGACATCCATCAATAACAGTTTGTCTTGATGATTTATGCTGCAAATTGCACAGAAAAGACTAAGAAACTGGGCAAAATGCAATATTTGGATGAAATGGTGGACTGAGAGACACAAGAACTATAAACTCTGCAGAGAGAGCTGGAGGTGAGTGAACTTCACAAGAGTGAGGTGAATTCCAGGTGAGCCGTGGCTCTGACCTGAAAGCTGATGAAGTGGGTTATAAAACAGTTCGGCTTCATGCCATGTATCACGCTGTTTTTTCTTCTGAAGACCTTTTTCACATTTCTCCTGTTTAGTGACGTTGACCATCCTGACTCCAGACAGGTTTAAAATCATCTTAATGAGAACAACAGGCCGCAACTGGATCAGAGGGCAAACAATTAGACTCATTAAACACCACACACTGTATGATTTTATCTTCAACACCAGCTGCTCCAGTCTCTAAAGGATGCGTTCACATTTTTTAGTCTTAAAACAATTCCCACAGTCCTTCATATACAGGGCTCTGAAAACGTTAAGGCACGAAAAGTTAGGCAAATAATAATTAATAATAATTATTATTAATAACTTTATCATTTAACAATGCAAAGTGCAGTTAAAAGAAAAATTCAAAACCAAATCAACCTCTGGTGTGACCACTCATTGCCTTTAAAACACAACCAATTCTCCTAGATACACTTGCGCACAGTTTTTCAGTGTACTGGGCAGGTAGCTTGTTGCAAACATCTTGAGCTTTGAAATGTATTTTGAAATTCTGAACTTTGAAATTTATTTTTGCACAGAGGGAGGACTGTGAATTTTCCACAAAAGGAATTCATCTCCTAAGAATGAACAGGGGGAGATGAGCAAGAACAACAAGCAGGAACCGTTTCAGACTTCATATGGAGGCCTGCCTACGGTTTTAATACAGACTATCCTCTAACAGAACCAGTCTACCTTGGGCCCAAATCAGCCCAACAGTGCCGATGACTGTCCCTGTACACACAACTGGTAGCCAGCTCCCTACATCTCTATTTTACACACAAACATGTCCATTAAACTAAACTGAAGGACTCTACTGACCGAAGAAGACGACAGTTAACCCTGTGAGCCCGTACGTATCATATATGATACCCACATTTCTGGGACTCATTGCATCACCATCAAGCATAAACTTTGCATTTAACCCTTTTAGATGAACTCTTATGCTCGTATACTGACTCCTGGTAGACACTCCTCACTTTTCTAAATGCTTTGACATGTGTGATACAAACAAAAAATATACTTAGAATTTTTTTTTTTTATTTTTTTTTTTTACATTTTGTCAAAGGGACAAATAAAGAGTTCATATTTGAAAAATTAGAATTTTCTGACCATTCTTTCATAGTTCAGGTCTCACAGGGTTAAGCAGAAAACACCTTCTGCCTTTGATGATGATGAAATCAAAGTGGCTCTGATGCTAACCCGCTAGGCCGACGCTCACCCACTGATCCCAACAGGCCTCAGCTGATGTGGAAGACAGGGAGTCCACAGGGAACCGAGCTGCTCTGGACTGTGAGTACTGCTCCTGGACAGAAAACAGCAGTAAAAAACCTTCACGAGAGAACAAAATGTATCCTCTGCTTCATCCGCTGTTAGCTGGAGCAGAATTGTGGGTGGGGGGAGGCGGCAGGATGTGAGTGTAGAACTTTGATCAGGAGTTTAACTCATGGCTTTTCAAGTTGGCAGCTGCTTTAATTGACTACTGAATGTCTGACTGCCGACAAGAACAAAGAGTCTCTCACTGAAGACCGGATAACACCCCTCTAACCTCTCTTCCTGCTCAGACAGCCAATCACAGATCCCTCCTCCAAGCGCCTTCCTTGCCTGCTCCAATCATGGTTTCCACAAGCTTTGACTGACAGCTGTCTGTTAAGGGCTGACAGATGAATGAGTGATCCTGACGTGCTGATTGGCAGATGCCAGGCCAGGAGACATGTTGCCTACACCATCACAAATGCACACGCACACAAACGCATACCAGTACATACAAGCGGAGGCAAACAGTCTGAGCTTGGATACAGAGTTCAAAGTCAACATGCTTGACTTTGCTCGTGAGTGTGTTTGCTTCTCTGTGTCAAACAGTGATAGTAAAGTGTACTGAGAGTTGTGGTACATTCTTAAACAACCTCTGCAACAAAAGGCTGTCAAGGAGGAACACATTTGGAAAACAGGTTGAGCTCAAATGGCAGCTTTTTCAGTCTGGGCTCATATTCTCCTGTGCTCGACACAGGTACAGTGGCAGGTGAAAGGAAACAAATGTGCACAATTAATACTTAATTATATTGACTTTGGCCATTTGCCGGTTTGGCCTGTGTTCATTTAGTGACTGGCCAGTGTGTAATTCTCTTAACCTAAGCAAGACTGGGATGTTAACCAAAACTGTGATTGAGCAGTTGTTTTAAAATGTCAGTTTATTGCTTTCTCTGGCATTTAATAATGTCAGAGTAACTATGTGTATATATATATATATATATATATATATATATATATATATATATGTATATATATATATATATATATATATGTATATATACATATATGTATATATGTATATATATATATATATCTGTGTGTGCATATACATATGAATGTAATGAACTTCTAGTTGAAATGTCAAGTTTTAATATGTTGTGCTTTAAGTGAACAAGACTTTTATGTGCAAAAACCTGCTTTGGTACAGCAGGAAGGCATATTATGTCACTGCAAGCATTAGTGTGTGTGTGTGTGTGTGTGTGTGTGCACTCTCAACCTTGCATGTCTTATGGAATTATGTTGTGAATGCATGGGGTCATGGGAGTGCAGGCACACGGATGGGGGAGGTAAGGGGGGCAATAATTGGGGCAGAAGGCCTGCAGAAGAGGAAAGGGAGATGGAGAGGTGATATGGGGGGAAATCCGGGCAGTGGGGTGGGGGTGGGGGGTTGGGGGGTAATCAGGTGGAAGAGACTGTGATCAGTGACATTTAAGAGGTGGGCCACACTGCAGGGCACATCTGCTAGGACACACATACACTGAAACACACACGCACAAACAACTGTCAGCTCCTATCTCCTGATGAGCAGGCAGGCAGACAGGAGGAGAGAGGAGGTGAATGGGAGAGCAGGGAGGGAGTGAAATAAATACCTCCCGCTGAGACGGCAGCCTCCTCTCCTCTCTGAAGAAAGTTGTGTACTGTGAAAACACCTCGATACTTTTGAATGACACACGCAAACACATACAGACAATAATTATCCCTCTTTTACTCTCTGCGCTTTCTTTTTATCTCCCAGACTCTCCCCTCCCCCCCACCTTTTCCTGAGCATTTTACATCCCCTCATTAAAAACAAGAGTCTTTCTGCAAGTAGAAAACAAACTTGTATTTACACACACACACGTTATCAATCCAATCAGTCAGGGCTGCACTCATAGAAAGATGCAAAAAAACAAAAAACACAAACAACAGAAGAGGACAGTGTGGGGTGCTGTGCGTGCCACTTGTACCACCATGCAGCGGTGATTGGGGGCAAAACCTGTTTGCTCCTGAACCTGTCGGACACGATCACCGCACCACCTTCGCATCACAGCCACTGGGCCTTCACAAATACACACACACACACACACACACACACACACACACACACACACATGCACACATACCCTTGACCCAGATCCACACTGATACTGAGAGATTTCACAAACACGACTGAGTTCATTCATGTGATAGTCTGACAACATGACTCCAGGCTCCATCTCTCTCAACACACTCCTCACACCCAGATATACACAACACAGAAACATGGGACCCTGTATATACACATGTTCGTCTGAAGTCTATATGAACCTCAGGAACTATACTTCAGAGACAGTATCACTTAAAGTCCCTCTTTCCTTCTCCTTCTCTGTTAACTCTCACACTTTCTGCTACAACTAATTTAATTGTCCTGCTGTTTGAAGGTCCTTATCTCTTCTCACCTCTGAGTCTATAGTCAAGGACCTCAGATCATAAGGGAGCCTCCTTTTCTTTGCCTCCTCTGTTTTGTCTAATTTTTGTCTGCCCAACCTTTCACCAAAGCTCGGAATGCTCTCTTCTGTGTGTACGTGCGGTGCATGTACCCGGGCGCCCTCCACACACCTGTCTATGCAAGCCATCATCCCCTCTGACAGCTGCCACTGTCCTGACCTTGAGCATTGTGGGCTACGTGGTTTTGAAGTGATTGACGAATCGTATCCTTTCATTCATTATTGAAGGCGGAGATCAAAACCGCGGCACCAGGGATATCACCGTGACAGCCCGGCAGACCAGACAGAGGTAAAGAGGGGAGGGAGCAGAAGGAGGACATGGGAGAGGGAGAAGGTCATCTGAGCAAAGATGAAGAGGTGAGAAGAGGAGGTGAGGAGTAAGGCTGAGGGAGGGAAAATGCACAGGGAGCAGGAGAGTTGGGAGGATGGAAGGGGGAGCATCCTAAACAGCAGCCTCACTTTTTTGTTTCAGTCTGTACTTTTTTCTTTTTTTTTTTATTCAAGCATTACTTCAGAGATCCCGAGGCTCTGTCTGCATCCAGCTCTCTGCTCACAAAAGGCTCTAAAGATCTAAAAATAATATTAAAGAAAAATGGGCGAGAAGACAAAGTGAGAAAAGCTTTCTCCACTTACTAATCAGGCCATATTTCCAGTATCAATTAAAATGATAATTTGACTTTTATTATACTAATGAACTTAAAATGCATGCTTTATTTAAACCTCTGTGAGACGTTCACACCAAGTCTCAGATGAGAGTCACTGAGGTCACGTGTGAGTGGTTAAGGTCACGTCACGTGGGGGAAAAGACATCTCGCCTTTGGGGCATTTTGAACAGGTAGTCTAAATATTTTAGGTGACCAGCTACTTACAATGCCATCCTGACAACCAGGAGGCTTCACTCCTCTTCCTGATTCCATTCATAGGACTGAAACGACTCTCATGTGAACACCTTGTGACCTCAACTAATCATCTGTGATCTGCAGAGGTTTAAATGTGAAAGAGATGAGTTTAAAATAGGCTACCCGTATGACTGAGATCATTCTGCGTAGAAATGAGTAATGCCTAACTTTGGACTTTTTCCCCAACACTCCAATACGGAGAGCAAAACAACAAAGTGTACCTTCACACCTGAAAACATGATCGCTTCAGACGATCTGACGTCACCCCACAAAAGAAATGTATCTGAAAAGTGAATTCAGCCCTTCGGGGGAAACACTGACGTCAGTGCTAGTGATGAGTAATTTATGATCTGCTGCATTTATACTGGTGCCAGAAAAATTCAGGCAAGAACCAGAAGCACATCTTCAGTGTCCATCCCAGCCATACACTCTGAACTTTGTCCCACAGTCTTCACTGTTTCATCTCCCTTTCCAGTCTTTTATCAAATTTGCCTTCATCAGTCTCCACCATCCTTGCCCTGCGTTCACCTCTATCCTATTTTCATCTCTACCCTGTAGCATTGATTTTGAGTTGGACTGAAGCACAGCTCTCTATTCAAAAGGAATGCATGTTATGTCCTCTGGCAATGCCATTTACCTGTTACCTGTGTGGGCACGAGAAAACTTTAAAAAAGAAAGTTTCACTTTGCTGACATGCTTCTCTCACTAACTCATTCACTGTCTTTGTCCCTCTGCCCTTTTCTTCACACATTTTAACAAATTTGCTGTTGTCGGGTATGTGGGAGGCGTTTCGCCGCGATTGTGTGTGTGTGTGTGTGTGCATGTCGTGCTTATGCCTAACTGTGTATGAGTCCATAAGCTCTGTGACTGCAAGTATGTGTGTGCAAATGTGGATGTTTACTTCCTCTACTTCCTCCCTTCCACAGTGACAACATCTGCCACCGACTACAAGACACACCATGTCTTCCTCGTCTCCCTCGCACAACTTCCCTCCCTCCTTCCCTCCCTCGTCAGACAAGGGCAGCTCAGTGGCACACCATTTGAAGGGCAGACTCCGTCTCCGTAAACGTTCCTCTTACGGACTTAAATTAATTCAATAACACTGACAAATGTCCTTGCCAAGATACAGTATGACTTTCTTTTCTGGCTGTTTACTTACTTCCACGTTTCTACACATATGCGAGAGCTTACGTACAAATATAGACACACACAGAAGGTCAGGTACATACTTATTCCAGCACAGATGTTTCCAGTAATAGCAAACGCGTCAGCTGATAATGACTAAGAAAGCACAGCCAGAGAAGTGTTTGAGGCGTATGTGCTCACTGTTTGCCGAATAATTCATTTAGCGTTTCAATTTCTCAGCGTTTCGTTGAGCCGGTGGAGGGGGTATTTTTAGATTTCTTTTGGGTGAAAATTTAAGAGGCGCCTGCGAGGGTGGTCTAAAGAGATGGCTGTTCAAAATATCTTTAATCATGCCGCTGTCACAAATACTCTTTGAGACAAACTTTGAGTTGTGCTTGTTTGCAGGTATTCTTTTCTCATATTCACCAAAAAGTCATTAATAGCAGTAGTCGTCCCAGTTTAATAAGCAGGGTTGTGGGGGAGTCAGTCGTTATTTTGTCGAAGTTTTTTTCCCCATCAAATAAGGATGATGCATGACAGATTTTCTTTTTTATCCGCAGGCACACCATGTGCTTCCAATGGCCTTACTGTGCTGGTATGTGGAAGACAACTGCAGCCCATAGGACTAATATTCACTCTAAGACTCAGACTAAGCCACACAGACCTGCATGAGTAAATTCCAGTGGGGAATCTGAACCTTTCAGGCTAAGTGAGCAGATTCTTGGCTCGGGCTCAGGAGGAAAACAAAAACAATATCTCACAAGTGTCCACACTCAGACAGACAAGAGAACAGTCATTGGCACATAATGCAAAGAGACAGGACAACTCATTCAAACTCTGCATAACCTGAGTTAATGTCAGGATAGATACAGAAACAGACTGTGAATCTGTGTCGCAAGTGTGTGTGCGTGTGTGTGTGTGTGTGTGTGTGTGCGTGTGTGTGTGTGTGTGTGTGTGTGTGTGTGTGTGTGTGTGTGTGTGTGTGTGTGTTAGTGAATCACTGGACTAAAATAAGACAAGCCAAATATGATTACAGAAACGGTTGTTTTATTTGCTATTTCCAACTCCTGTTAAACGTCTCTTCAGTTTTTTGACAGTGGATAATGATTCTATGCTATTTGGAAATTATATCCAAACGACCAAGATTGCTGTTTCTTTGCTAAGGAAGATTAAACCACAAGCGTCTGTGTAAAGCATCGTTTTTAATCAGAATGATCACAGAACTGCTGAAAACAGAAATATGGCTGGCTGAACATTGCCTACTATCTCTCTCCATCAAGAAATAATGCTTTTTTGAAATACTTTGAGACTTGGAGACACATACACAAAAACACAGAGGATAAGGTCACCCTGCTAAATGGCCACAACAGAGAGCTCCAGTTAGGAGAGGAGAGCTTGTTAAAAAAAAAAAAAGAGAGAGAGAGAGATTTCCTGTGGAGAGCAGCAGATACCATACCTCCTCTCTCAAACACACCAGTTATGAGTGAGGGACAAGACAGGGTGAAAGTGAGAGATGCAGGAAAACTTCAAAGCTAGTCAGGAATTCAAAGTTCAGAGTTTCATCTCCCTGAGTCTTCTTGCAATTTGTAAGTCAATGTGGTGAGATGTGTGTGCATGAGTGAATGTGTGCACGTTTGTGTGTGTGTGTGTGTGCAGAAAGAGCAAAGCAACGTTGTACCTCATGCAGATACCTAGCAGTCGTCCATATACAAACTTGTACTAGTCTATGCTATAGAAAAGGAGACATATAGAGACAGAGCAAGTAGTCACTGATATTCCTTGCCCTTTACAGCCCAGCTCAGTTGAACTACAGATGAAAAGGACAAGTGATTTTAGGTGAGTACATACGCCACCTCTCACGTCGCTCACTCTCTCTCTCCCTAACACTTCAGTGAATGCCCTCTCACTTCTCTTTGATTCCTCCTCCTCCTCTTGTTGGAGCACTAACCCTCCCTCTTCTCTTTGGTTCTGCACCTAAGCACGCAGCCCCGTCATCTCAGTCTCCCCCTCTGCCTCTCCTCTGTCTCATTCTTTTGCTCCCATGCTGTCATTTAGCACCGTGGCCCATGATGAAGCGTTCCATCACCCCCCTCCATCCGCCCCATGCAGTCAGCACTTTTATTCACTCACTCCTTCATTTCAATCTCTCCATCTTTCTTGATTTCTTTCCTTTTATTATTTATATCCGCCTTTATGGATATGATGACAAAGGGTGAGCTCAGAGAAATACTGTACACGCACAGCACAGGTGCAAAAACTTGCCCACTGTCTTGCACTATTGTTTCTTGGAAGTAAATGTTTAACACTAACACACATCCTCAGACACAGCTAATCTATCTTCTGTTTCAGCTGTACGAAACAAATTGGTGCAGGTCAGGACCTGCTTTTTCCTTTAGTCTGTTGATGAGATAAACAAGCACTCTATCTCCCTCTCCCTCTCCCTCTCCGTCTCTCTCCTGGTGACACCACATGCCCGTATTAAATGTGACACTCTCCTTAATCCACATTCATTCAGCTACTGCATCTCCTGAACGCACCAATCCAGGTACGCAGACCTGAGCCAGGAGAGCTCATGAATAACTAATGGGAAAGACACAACAACGCTCTGATTCACAGAAAATGGCGTTTACACCGTGAGCTCCACTATTGGCTGCCGGTACGGAGAGATGGGGGGAGATTGATCGAACATAAAGGGTGAGAGAGTAAAGCGATATGTGTCTGGGTGAGAGAGTAATTGAGTGCGCGTGTATATATATGAAAGAGAAGCAATGTGTGCGGGAGTAAGGGAAAAAGAAGAAGAGAAATGGAAGATATTATATGAAGTTATTGGAAAGCGAAAGAAAAAGTAATTTCACACGCAGCCCATCTGCCAGTCTGTCTGAAAGGCTTATCGGCACGCATGATAAACAAACTTGATAAACGAACACATACAACAGTACTCCATTTTCTTTCACAGACACACAAGTACACTGCATGTGTCTTGTGGTTTGAGTGTAAAGACACTGTTTTTGGCTCAGACTTCCTGGCTTGGAGAGGTAGGAAGGGACCTAAGCTATTGTGGCCATGATAAAGAGGGAAACGAGATACGTGAGCTCTGCCTAAACAGAAAGGTGTTTATCATAATCTAGTCAGTCTTCACCTTCACCTGTCATTTTCTCTCTTAACCTCACCCTTTCTCTCCAGCTCTTTCTCTCCTGTGTATTCTACAAGACAATTTATGGTGGGTGTAAAAAAGATGTCCAGAACATTTTAATGCTTTGGTCTTTGGCAGAGTGACACCTCTGTCTCTGGCACAGACTGACGAGCCACGCTTTGCTGGCAAAAAGAGGGTTTCTCCTGTGATTTGAGAAGAGGAGTCAATGAGTGTTTGTAAAAAAAAAACAAAAACAAAAACAAAATGTCTCTCCACAAGCTAGTTATGACAGCCAAAGCTCAAATCTATAAAGACAACGGCAGCAAACTCCAAACCGCGCAACAGAGAATGACATTCATTTTGTTGACTAGTGACGTTAACAAATCAAGACTTAAAAGGAAATAATAATTTTTAAACAACAGCAGCAATAATAGAAGTAAATCTGTATCATAAGGGAGTGAAACAGGAATAAACAGTGGATGTTTATTCAAGGGAGAGAGGCAAGCAAACAGGCACAATGACAGGACAAATACAACTGCTATTGTTACTGGGCACCTCTTTGCATACAAACTCCAAATATCACTTTGATAAAGTCTGGGTCTAATTAATCAAGCTAATCAGCAGGGGGCCGGGCAGCTAGTCCTCCCTGCTCTGCAGTCTCTCTCCCTGGCTGGGGCTCTGCAGCAGCCTCCTCACTGTGGAGAGCAGAGCAACTATTGGCTCAGGAGTTTTACTTTCATATTAAAACTGCTCAACAACACCCAAAGCAGACCTGAGAGCCCTGGAAATGTTAAGCAAAATACTTGTTCGCCTTCTATAATATGAGTTAAATTCTTTAAACTTCCTGAGACTGAACATACTGTACAGGCTTTAGGTGAAAGTCCAGAGATTCATACAAGAGGGAAAAATGCTCACGGTCCACAGACAAGATTGGCCTTGTACAAAAATTATACATTTGCTATTTTAGCAAAAGCAAATCATTTTGCAATGTAACACTTCACTACTAAGAGGCAAAGGAAATAACTATATTACAAAATGTTTTACGTTGTTTTGTGATATAAAAATTGTGATCATCCAAAAGTCTTTACAAGCTCTCAAGGTGTGAGCAAAAAAAAATATTCTGACATTTGAATATTAAATCTGCAATGTATTCTTATCAATTATAATGTATGCATATCTCCTCATTAACATGCCTAAATAACTAAACAGACGTGCTGATTTACGTGTCATAACTAAGACACTTTACTGGTATGTACAACATAATCGACAGGCATCTTCTGTATGTTTCTAACTTGTTTTTAGAGACTGTCTTGCAAGAACTCTAATGTATTATTAAAGCCACTTTTAATGCAAGACAACTCATGCAGAAAATATACAACAAAGTATTATTATAACTGCCCATGTTTTCATGGTGCAATTCAATTATTCATGCAGCATAGTAAGTTGTCACATCTGTTCCAAGTAATTTGAAATGCATGCCACTCCATTTTAAAGTGAATACTGAAAGCTGTGTTGCGTCATGCTGAGGGGAAATTAAATGTTTTTAAAGTGCCAATCCCAACCTAAAGTAAACCATTAAAAAAAAGATCACAAGCTGTGAATGTCCTCTTCAGGTAAGTCGATGCTGGATAATCTCAGAAGAATGTTGGACATCATGAGGCGGCTAAACCAGTGTCACACAAACTATCACTGAATTAAACATCATCACCATACTTGGTCTGAAGTGGTTAAATCTATTGGTGTAACAATGTGTGCATAATTAAAGGGCGTATGATCCCGTCATTTTAATCTCCTGTAGTTTACAAAATGGGCTATAATTTTGGATTGTGATGGACAGTGGAGCTTCACTTTTGATCTATTTAATATGTGTTAGCTGGAGGGCGTAAAAGTGAGGGAGCAGATATTTCAACTAGTAATAGAAGGCATCTGGTATAAAGTAAAAGGAACATATCCTGATGTAACCCTGGATTCTCTACTGCATTTTATACCCGATGAAAGTATAAGTTATGTTTTGAACTGCTCATGGCCACATCTTTCTTTCACAGAGGTCAAACATGCCCAGAAAAAAAACATTTCATGAACAAATTACACTGTTTGAGCTGTGAAATGATGAGATGAAAAACAGACACACACATGGCCCAGACATGCAATTTAAAAAAAAAAGGTTTGAGGTGGAATCAAAAAGCAGTAGGAGTCACACCACCTCTGCACTGCTAAAACTTTTAGCAAACCTTTATCTCTCCTGGGATATTTTCAACAAACGGTGGCATATACAGCAAGAATGTCAAAATTACTCCAGCGCTGTGTGGGTGCTTAAGGCATAGCTATGGTGACAGGGACAACTTTTTCATTTTGCTCAAGAAGCAGACAAATTCAGCACCTCCAAAAATGATTTCTTTGGCAAGATTCACAAAATGTCAACCAACTATTCATTCTGTTTTTTTTTTTTCTCCAGTAAATTGAAAGGTGTGTAACTCTACAACTGTCAAGTACAATTAACGCAACAAATAGCTATACAGTAACCTGAGGTATTGGGTCCACTGCCCAATTAGCAACACAACTATTGCCTGTGGGTTGTTTGTTTACTGAACTCACATTTAGACCCTATTTACGCTTGTTATTAATATGCAAAGGGAATGGCAAAAAGGCAGAAGGCTTGTTAATTCAAGGTATAAATGCATGCAGGATGCTCTGCGATCAGGTTGTGATTAGAGCAGCCAGACCACGTCTGGAGCTGGCTCACATTGTGGACATAATGTATCTGGGCCTGGTGAAGAGCCCATAAAGCAGCATTGCATTATTTTTTTCTTTTACTTGCGACACTTTGTTTGTTTACAAGTCCGTCAGCTCCACTCACTTACAGAATCAACATAATTACACTGAAAGCATGGCCTTTTCCTATATCTATAAATCTGCTGATTATCTTCTCAATTAATTTAATGTTTTCAAACACCTCCTCATTCGTTCATTCATTCCTTTTCATGTCATAGAAATCAATGAACAGCAGCAAACGTTCACATTAGAAAAGTAGTAACGAGTGAATTTTTGGCATTTTTGTGAAGCAGTTATTTCAGCCACTTATTTACTGTAAATCAACTGATTAATCAACTAATCGTTTAATCTCTGGAGAGAGCTTATTGATGTCCGATAAACCATACAAAGGCCAGTCATCGGTCTTAATTAACCGAACAACGCATCCAGCTACAGATTGTACAGCATGTTGTACAGTATAATATTAGCTAAAAATGTAGTCTACACATTCAGTGGAACGGAATGGAAACTGTCTTCCTTACAGCATATACTATTTTCTAAAGTAACTCAATATTAACTTACTAAACTTATCTGCTGCCGTTTCATCTATTTTTGTGACACTACTGCTCTGCATACTGTACGTTGAAGAAACTGTGTGTGTAAAAGTACTATAATATTGACATATCTTCAATATTTCATTTATAAGGCTCTCCCTAACGTGAATATATTGAAAGAAGTTGAGAATATTGAGCAATAAAATCCTTCTGTCTGACAAATCAACCATTCTAACACTACTAAGTGAGAAAAATGAGAGGAAGTCTTTTGGCAATCACCGTGCGGCTTTAGGCAGCACTCCTGTGGCCACTACAGCACAAGAAGACCAATGCTGCTCTGACCTACAACACAGCAGCTCCCAGAGCAGCAATATCCCATGGTCACCCCTCGGGACAGCACAGCAGAGACAGGTAATAAGCTGCAATCTTACTATGAATGCTGGAGCGCAGGCAAGACAGAGATAGATGGTACAGTAGAAATACATCTCACACACACACACACACACACACACACACACACACGGTTGTAAAAGCTGTGCAGTGAGGATATATTGTTGAGTACAGGCTAATTGGAACATTCATTATTGTTACACTGAATTACAGCATTGTCCCTGATTCTATCCCTGAAATGTGTTCGCGTGTGTGTTCGCGTGTGTGTGCGCACAGCGATGTGTGTGCATGTGCATTTCCAGGCACATCTCTATGGCCAAACCTCAATCACCAAACAGATACTTCTCAGCGCTTTGATCTGACTCTTGACTTTGACCTTTTGGACTGCTTTCAATCAGGTCCTCACAGTCCTGACTGCCTGACAGACGCAGGCACTTATCAGAGTCTTTCTCTCTCACACACACCACACACATGTACACGCATATACACACGCGCATCGTGACAGGTCCTGTCTCCAGTTGACAGGGTTTTATATCAGCAAAGACATCAAGCCGCCCACAAAAACCCTCCCTCCCCCCTGACCCTACGACCATGCCATGATGAGAGATGGGACAATCTGGTCCGTGACAGTTCCACTCATACAATGGCACTCGTACACACACGCGCGTGCACGCACACAAACACACACCAAAGGCATACATACTCATCGAACAGAAAATGATAGAGGGTGAGGCACCCGTCAGTGTATGCCTGCATCGTGTGCATGTGTGTGTGGATATCATAAGAAAACATGCCTGCACTTGTCAGTATATGTGTGTGTGTGTGTGCGTGTGTGTGTGTGTGCGTGTGTGTGTGTGTGTGTGTGTGGCAGCCTCTTAAGTGAAGGCTTTGTAAAACTCTTGTTCATCATAACTGTGATGTTCTAGCCCGAGGGCTTAGCGGCATAAAGCAATTTCCCTCTCGTTACACCAGGCGTATATTAACCTCCAGAAACCGTCAAACTCACAAACACTGACTCAGATACACACACACACACACCACTCTCTTGCCATTTATCTGTCGTGTCAAGTATAGCGGGGACTATTCTCTTGAGCAGGTTATTTATAATGCGGCTGTGTACTTCCTTATCAGCTTGCTAGTCAACTGGGTAAGATCTGTCTCTCGCTGTAGGCCTTGTGAAGGCTGTTTCTGAACAGTTATTGAATGCAAAGTTAGACAGACTCCAGAGGTAGTAGAGGCAGCATTAAACCACTTGTTCATCTCTCTGGTACAAGTATAAAAATCTGATTTTTTGCGAAAAGAACCTTTACGTGACTCATCAGTTCTGTAGCCAAAATAACTAAAGCGTCTTAGCTTGAGACTGTTTCACTGCGGCTGTAAGAGAAGTTCAGGTCTGCAAACCCATCCCATCCACAGCTTTATGAAATCTAGATCTTTTAAACACTACCTTTTTTTTTTATTTTATCAGCCCTTGCAGTTGTTGCATTTATTCATCCCCAAGGAACTATGACAGAGTGATTATCTACTCCCAGCTAAAGTAGACAGTTCAGCTTTCCACAATACCTGCTTCTTCTTCTTCTTCCTCTCACTGTCTTTATTAAATTCCCTCTTGCACCTAATGTTATCTGTCTTTCACGCTGGTTTTCCTCACTGGTATTTTCTTTATTTATCCCCATCCTTCCCAAACAACATCACCCTCCAATCACTTTCCCATTTTCCCCTCCACCATCTTCCTCCTGTCCATCTTATGTCTTTTCATTTACTGCGGATAGATTGCGGAATCTGTGTCTGCAATTTCTAATGAGCAGCGAGTAACAAACAAGTACAGCTGGAGAGGTCAGGATAAGGAATGCTACGTGAAGAGGGAAAGGCAAGAAGAGAGGAGAGCGCAGGAATGAAGGGGACTTGTCCAAGTTAGAATCAGTAAGAAGCAATTAAGGGAGAACCTGCAGGCAGAGTATATATATAACACAAAATAATGAAGAATTCTCTGGAAAAGGTGAGAATAGAAAAGCAAGTGTGGTGAGCAGCAAGGAGAGAAGGAAAAAAAAAATGGGGAAAGAAGACTTGACCACAGCTGGACAGCCACTCAGCAGGTTTCCACAACAATGCAACCACAACCGGTAAATAAAGAAACAAGATGCCTTGTAGGAGCCAGGAGGAAAACAAGTTTTAATTAGATGCCTTCTATGTGTGAATGCAAGTGATTATGAATGTACTTCTGCATGATACATTTATGTCTGTGTGTGAGTGATTATGCAGATGCTGGAGGAGGGAGAGAGATGAAGACAGAGAAAGACACCCACAGATACTGCTGTGGGTTTCAGTTTTAAAATTTAGTTATTATGCTTTGTTTTCTACAGTTGCTTTTTTTCAGTTCTTCATGTTTATGTGTATTACAATCAATCGTCAACTACTTTAATAATGATTTAAGCCATCATCAAGAAGACATACAAAATATTTGCTGGTTTAAGCCTCTGAAAAGTGAGGATGTGCTGTTCTTCTCTGAGCTCTCATGTCATTATAAATTTAATATCTTTGGGTGTTGGACTGTTGGTTGGACAAAATGAGCAATGTGATGTGGAGCCGTAATGATTACTTGATTTTTCATTCTAAAATCAATGGTCAGCTGCCTACAGTAATAATAAATACATTATTTATGACTTATGATTTTTTTAAATGGAAAATTCCAAATATGTCTTTTTCAAATAAGTTGTAATAATAATGAGTTGCAGTGATATTTGTGTGAGATACAAAGAAATAGCAAAGGTAATTTTCATTTTGAATCTATGGGCGTGACCGCTTTGATCACTCACTTTTCATTGTTTGTTCAGGCGAGAGACAAGTTGAGACAAACTGAGCGAGAAAAAAGAACAGGAAGAGACGGTGAGACAGGGAGAGAGACACAAATAACGCATGATTACTGTGTGAATAAGTCAGGATGTTAGTTCAGGCTACCAGTGATTTTACCCCTTGGCTCTCTGCCTCTGCCATGCAGGAAACAGGAAATGACCTTATAATCGTGTGTGACTCCTTCGGCTCATGCAACACCTGGTGTGACCCACTCCTCCAGCCCCACAAACACCGAGAGCCCACCATGTTCATCCAGCCAGCCAACCATCTGATGTCACAGACAAGACACACATTAAAGATCAACACCAGCACTCTCCATGGACAAACACTAGAGGTTTTGATTCAAGAAACACTGTGACCTTTTCTTCCTCTACCTCCCCATCCTCTCCTCCTTTCTCTCCCGCACTGATCCATTCATCACACAGACAGGCAGTGTGTTTTAACTTGTGCTCTGTGTCACTAGAGCAGCCTATTTGAGTGGAGGAGGAGGTAGATAAAGAAATGCGGAGGAGAAGGTGAATAAGAGACGAGGGAGCGAAGGTGCCGGGAGCTGTGGTGAGCAGTCAGACCGCGCAGACAGAGATAAACCTCTGTGGAACAACTGAGACCTCAAATGACGGCTTGTACATTAATAAGTGTTGTCCCTCTTTGTTATCCTTTGATTTGTCTGGATTCATTTTAACACAATTGTCTTGTTCATTACCCTAAATGCTTTCCTAATTCCTTCTGTAACATGATGTTAGAAGTTCAGATATTGTGTGGTTCCTTTCATCATTCTATCAAGACTGACTTTAAAGCAAATGATCTTTTCAGCCTTTCAGCCCCCTCAGAGAACTGCCACCTTAAAATGGTGGCAAATTGGTCCCAGGGGAGGCGCCAGACTAAGAGCGACTCATACATCCCAGATGAACGGCTGTTTTCATAAAAGTGTCACCTCTCCCGGAGCACGGCCCCCTCCTGGAGCCAAACCTGGGGCGGGAAATTCATTGGCAAGCACTTGGTGGCCAGGCTTTGACCTATGAGGCCCGGTTGTGCAAAAATTACATGGGGCCCACAGCCCTGTGGGGCCACCACCTGAAGTGCTAGGAATTTTGCGTCAGATGGAATGTAAGCTGTGTGGCATGCAAAGCTGGAGACCTGGGCATGCTGATCCTTGGCATTGTAGACTGGTCTCTGGGTGGGTCCTCCACATTGAAAGGAGCCAGTCGAGGTGGTTCAGGCACCTAACCAGGCTGCCTCCTGGCTGCCTTCCATCTTCATTTCGGGCACACCCAACAGGTAGGATGCCCCAGGGTAAACCGAGAACACGCTGGATAAACTACTTATCTCATCTAGCCTGGGAACGCCGCAGGGTCCCTTGGGAAGAACTGGAAAAACATGTGGACTACCTTGCTTAACCTGCAGCCACCGTGACCTGACTCCGGTAGAAAACACATGGATGGATGATATTTTCAGGTCAGCCTGAATATAAAGTGTGAAGCATTGATGGCAATCTCTTGTATGTGCTGATTACAAAATTAATGCAACAAAGGTGTCAATAAATAAACGTGCATATGTGTTGGTTACCTGCTGTGCATATTCTTATTCAAGAAAGGTTTTATTTCCAGCAACTCCTACGTGACTCATTCAGCCCTTCACCAATGCCTTTGCTCTGCCAGTTTGTGTATATGTGTGTGTTGTGTATAGAACGCCTACATGAGACAGAGTTATCTGTGACAATCTAATTCTCCCTGTCTTACTATCCTTATCTCTGTTTCTTTTAGACATAAATACACAAACACACACACACACACACACGCGGTCAATCACACCCAGACATTTACTTGATGGTTTTATCAGGACTGATTGGCCAGGCAGCACCACAGCCACAGTAATCAATACAGCGATGAGAGGATGACATCACTGTGTGAGATGAACTCAGGTTAAATACTTATCGGTCCAATCAGCTGCTCAGCTGACACTAATGACCTCATCACTGATAACAACACAGATTAGTTTTAGTTTTAGCCCTCCAGTAAACTAGTGATCTGTTATCTACAGTGAATCCACAAAATTACACAACACCACTGCTTGTGCAAGAACAAATAATAACCTATGTGGGTCATCAATTTACCACTCTCCAAAGGATAATCGCTCAAAATTAAGTTCTATTCAACTGTTCTCTGTGCATGAACACCCCAAACGTCAGGCTGAAAAACTGAAATATGCCAGAGGTAAACTACAAGCACAAAAGGGATAATGGCTTTTATCTGAGAACAAAATGAATTCATTTGACCTGTAGGACAGAGATGGCACGAGAAAAAACAAGTGCTGTAGAGTTACTTACAGTAAAGTTACATATGTTGTGATTACAAATTCATCACATCTCATGAATCCATCTTTCCTTTGATATTTACTCTGGTGCATCACATTAAGTTGATCAGGATAGACTTACTGTGTTCCAGAAACATTTCTGAGTGCTTCACGCTAATAACTGAACATTTTGTTCCCTTAAGATTTCTTTCACAGATAAAAAAACATTACTAGTTAAACACCCATAACAGAACAAGCAAGGGTGTAAATAAGACAGTTCCATCGGGGAGTTTCTGTAATTCACAACTTTTCTGGAATTAACAGGAAGAAATTATGGAAACTTCGTCAACAACTGGTGGTAAAAATGGTGCACTTCTCATATTTTGAATAAACTGCACTTATGTGGAGTAAAATACCAGCTTCGTTTTAAATACTCTCCATTGTTTACAGTAGTCTCAGCACTCCCTGCAGCACATGTAGCATCACAGCTGAGCAGACGGTGGTGCAGTGTGAAGTGTTGTCTTCACAATAAGTTGTGAACTACTTCGTGAAATGCATTGCTGTAAATTTAATAAACGAAGACCTCAACATTTTCTCTTTTCAATATAAATCTAACATAACCCTGCCCCTGATAGCCGTCATGTCACTCATGCTTATCACATCTGTTTGCTATCTTAGCAAGGTAGGTAGCCAGCTGTAGTTTGTCAGTACAGTCAGTAACGTGGTAGATTGAAAGGTTAAGATCAGAGCATCTCTTCCCACTAATTTTGCAGCTCTGCAGACGGTGGTGCGGTGGAGGATTGAGTCTGTTGAGTGCTGACTTCATGCTATGTTGGTGTCACCTAGCTGTCGAGATGCAATGCTGGAAAGTAAATAAACTAAATAAAGTGAAAGTAGACTACTTCACCTCACATGTTGGCAAGTGTTCGGTCACAATTACAGATGATTACAGTGCTCGAAGACAAGAAACAAGGTGCAAATGTTACTGAACAAGAATCATGAATCAGATAAGAACACTCTGCCTTCACTATTTACAATAAATATAGTACAAGCATAGTGAATGACACACGACATAAAGCAGGACACCAACTGGTTTACTATTTAACAAGACAAAAGAGTCACAGAGTCCAGCTCCACTCAATTTATATTGAACTCACTGACATCAATTTGTCACCTTAACCTCAATCACGGTTCCATGTCTGGGCAGGTATGAGGCTGGCAAAGAGGAAAAAAAAAAAAAACAAGAGATAAACAGAAAAATAAAAAGAACAAAAACAGTGAAGCCAATAACATTACTGAAATTGGGTGAATGAAGAAATTATATTAAAGAGATGAACATAAAAAAAAATAAGGAGACAGAGAGAAACAAACAAGAGCAAGTGAGAGTTGAATGGGGAGAAAGATGTGCATTAGCAATCAGTGAATTAACAGGGAGCAAAAGCCCTTCCATTTCTCTGATTGTATTACCCATTACGTGCATCCCCATAACACAAAAGCACACAATTTATTGCAGCATTAGCATTTAGTACTAAATGGACTGATAAACTGCAAAAAAGAAAGGCAAACAAAGGAGGGTCAAACAAACACCACTCCAGCCCTGAAGAGTGTGGGTGATATGGCGGGAGATGGAGGGAGAGAGGCCGAGGGGGAGAGAGCGAGCGCGTGCTCGGAGTGGAGGGCAGATAAACATGGAGCTTTTAAAAGGTTAAAAAAATAAACCTCTCATTCAGAAGTCATCTCTCATGCACACGCAACTGTGTCCAAGCAGAGACACTAACGCACGCGCCCCCTCGATTCAATCAAAGCTCCTGCCATTATGGTGGCAACACGCAATGAATCATGGGATTGATGATGCGCCCTTGCAAGGGGACAAGCAATTTCTACGGCCCGGGAGATGAAGGGAGGAAGGAATGGATGTAGGGAGCCGGGGAAAGACAGAAAAGAGGCGGAAGAGAGGAAGAAGAGAGTTAAGAGAAACACTAGTTTCAGCTGAGGAGCCCGGAGCCTGCCCTCCTCCTGCTGCCCCTGCTCCTGCCCTCATCGACCCGTTAACGAGCACAGAACACCCCAACGGTGGAAAAAGACGAGTAATAGGAAGGAGTCGCGGATGAAGCTTATCACAGATGAGAGCTCCATACATCATTCACACTCCTTCTCCAATAAGGTGTGTGTTTGTTACTGGGTGTTTGGTAGAGGGGGGAGAAATGTACAACTCTGAACTAAAAGACAAACTCTCCCTGTCTTCGTCTTGCCGCTGTGCCCTCTCTCTGCAGTTACAGAAATGAAAATTCAACCCTGCACCATTGAATCGTTGTATATATTCAGACCAATATCTCCCTATTTCACACAAGCTGAGGGGTGTGCACACAAGCATGCAGAAAGCTGCTCACGTACATGCACACATACACAAAGTCAGGTAGGGTATTAAACCCTGTTTCCTTCAATCCCAGAGAGCAGACCCGTACTGTCCTCTGCGGATTAGTGTGAGAGATGGAGAAAGAAGAAAGGTGAGAATGAGAAGACCGAAAGAAAGAAAGGAGGCAGAGGAAGAAAGAGAGGAAGAAGGGTGACACAAGGCAGGGTGGAAAAAGAGGGAGGGAAGACACGGAGATTGAGGGGAGACAAATGACATGAACAAAACCGAAGAAAAGGAGGAGATGTGACACAGAATGTACCAAAAGGGGGACAAGCACACCAGCTGGTACATGGAAGAGGTCTTCACAGGTCCACTTGTTTCTGAGGAACTGAGACCTGACCCAGGATCCAAGTGAGACTGTGTTTTGTTTTTTTTTTTTGATTCATAGATATTAAATAGGTTAGACAGTTGTGTTTCATCAATAACTCAGCTGCCAACAAAATCTTACTTTGTGTTTGAGGCATATAAATAAATTATTTTAGTTTCAATGACTTTCCATTTGTTCTTAGGTCTATTATTAATACACTGCTGCTCCTGTTAATTGATTACATTAGCTGATGACACATCATGCTGCTGTCAGTGTTGGTGTGCTCTCTCTGTTAGTCTGTTCAGGTGGACAGCATCTTGGATTGAGTCTCATTATACTCGGGCCTCTTCAGGTCTGGCTGTACTTGGGTCTCCCCTCAGATGGGGTCTCTCTTTTTTGAAAATGAATTTGTGCACGTCAGGTTTGGACCAGATCCAAACTGTTGGACCGGTGAAGACCTCTGGTACATGGTGGATCTTGGGCAGTGATCATTTTCATTGCAGATGAATTCATCATTTATTTATTCTGTTCACTGATTTTATCTTTGAAATGTCAAAAAACATAAAAAAAAAAAATGTTCACTTCAAGATCCCAGAGCCAAAAGTAATATCTTCAAACTGAGCAACACCAAAAAGTACTCGCCAACTTATATTCTTGTTGCTGGTTCGGCAAATGTTTAACTATGTCACAGTACAGAGATCATAAAATTATTGACAAATCAATTAATAAATAATATTTCAGGACTCTTTCTGTCTGACTATATACTCAAAATATCCCCTTCTACATGCTAAACAGAAATCGTTCACAATATTCCAAAGAGGTACTGTATCATGCCAACACCTTTCCATCCACACGCCCCCACACACACTAATACGCAGTGAATAATATTGGCTAACAGACGACGAGAGCTGTCTCTCCCTGCTCTCTCTGTCCAGTAATGTACCCTTCATAAAGCCCACACGCTCTCTTCTGCCAAAGTAGTACGCGATTCACTTCACAATGCACATCAGCACATCCAGTCACATGCCCACACACACACAAACACATACTCACACAGGTGTCAGTTGTGTCTATGTACCAGAGCTCTCTGTGTGGTCCAAATAAAGATTACGTCAGCATAAATCCTGCTCTCACTGAAGGCTCCTATAATTCCCTGCAAACATTTGGCCCACTCACCAGCAAGCAGCAAAAGTCAATACTAATTGCCATTAACATAATGACTGCAAATGAACATTTGGGTCTTCGGGCTTTAAGATGCCAGTAAAGCAAAATGCTTAAGAAGCCATCCCAAAATCTCTCATAACATTTCCATGAAAATATTTCTAATTAGTGAGCTAACATCACTGCAAACACTTTCAGAATTATTCAGAGGATCTTCTGGTGCCAGTTTTGTAAGCATGTTGATGAAGCCCAGTGACCTTGTGCCAGTAAAGTGACGGTTCTATTGGCACTCTGGGCTAGAGTTCCCCAATACACATTTTGTCATGCAATGTCATAGTGAGCCATGACACCATAATCAGTACAAATTGGGTGCCATAGAACAGTTTCAGAGGCAGAAATTACTCTTGTGCTGCTGCCTGCAGGGTTCATTTCAGTGCAAGAGCTGGCATTTAGTGCTGTAGTTTACATAAGCATGCATGCACACAAACCTTCCAAAATCACATAAATCACTGGTACGCATGTAGGCCTGGGCCATAACTCAACATTAATGTTTTGTGTCTCTACATGTAATTGTACTGTAAAAAAAAAAAAAATTATATATATAAAATGATTTACAATCCTCAAAATATAAGCAAAAAGATGAATTTTGTTCTTGCAACTTATTGTTAATGTTCTACTCTTAATAGAAAAAGCACATGAACTTCCAAGTGAATTAAAAAAGAAAAGAATTACTTTCATTTTGAGCTGGAGTCTTTTCAGTGGTCACGCATGGACATTACAGTTAACTATGTTGATTGCAACTGCCAAGAAGTTTATTCCAAAGGCCAGAAGTTGGTGTGAGTCTACTATATCTAAAGTGAGTTGTGTGACACTGATCACCACAGTTTACAGTAAATATGGTTCCCTTGCAATGAGCACAGCCCAGAAAAGGCTTCTGGCAATAGAAAGTGAAGAGAAAGGAGAATATGCAAAAGAGCTGCTGATCTTCTGCCAAAGTCTGTCAAAGTAATTAAAAAAAAAACCAAACAAAAAACTTGGTTTAGCTGCACGGTGTTTGTGCTGCAAAGGTTATTTTATCTTTATCTGTCACCGCCAACAGTTGTAGGACATACTGTATGAAAACCATTAATTTTAGTTAAAAATACGTTATAGTTGTCAGAATGTGGCAGGACAGCTAAGCGTAGCATTTAAATACAGTAGTCTATAACTGGAAGGAGTTTATGTGCGTCTTCAAACAGTGCTGTTACATATTCAGTGTGGAAACCTTGACTGAACTTCTTTATACGTGCTTCATGTTCACAAAATTGGCTATATTTAAAACACCACTGAAAACCATAGAAATTTCTAGGTGTATATGATGCAACTGCTGATCCAATCATAAAAGTGACAGGAACATGAATAATATCATCGTGCAAACATAATGGCTGCAGTAGTTCACACAGATCCATTCTCAAGTTCCCTCCTCACATAAAATCACTGAGCTATGTCAAGACCACCCGCTCATATCAATCCTGATATCCTCATCAAAAAAAAAATAACACTGATTGTAGGAAGTGTCTCAGTAGCATGTGTCATCTGCTTCTGTTAGACACTTCTGTTTTCAGGAAATATAAAGTGGCAGGGAAGGAGTTGGTTGGCCATGACCACAGCTAGTCCCTCTCACATCAACGTATAATATATTCTCTCTAATCCAACCCCTTTAAGAAAAGAAGCACAGGGGTGCCACTGCTTCAGAGCTAGCACTGTCGGTGACAGAATTAACGAATATGTGCCAGTGTTACACATTTGCACTGACACCACTCCAACTTATTTACAAAAATAAGGCCTTGAGTTCCCTGTGGATATGGACACATGCACTGAAGAACACTGCAAATATCAATGGATGAACAAAATCACAATGAATATTATGTTGCTGGTGGTTTGCCAAGGTCTTTTTATGTGAGCCAAAAACAATGCCAAAAAATTGTACTCCACAGAGGTACATAACCTCGGAGAACACTTTCGCTGTCAGGTTTACTTTTTACTGGCATTTTCATTACACGCAATCCTCCTCAGGACAGCAAAGAGTATTATGACATGATAAGAGGAAAGCTGTAAAATAGGACCGTTCAAAAAAAAAAAAAAAAAAAAAAAAAAAAAAGAAAATTAGACTTTCTGTATAAATAAACCGGAAAAAGCCTGAATTGCTGATTACTGCATCAACTCCAACATCTACTTTGTGCAAGAGGGCTGCACAATTACGGCTAAAGTCATAATCACAATTACCATGCTGATGTTGTGATCACAATTATAAATCATGATTATGGCTCTTGGTAAACTGGGGGGACGTGGGCAGTTCAGCCAGTTGGGAAGCACAAAGAGAGACAGATTGAATAAAGTGTTTGATCACAGGGCAGGAGGGACACATGTTACTTAATAGCCAGTGGTCCTAACTACGCGGCAGCGTGAGCACAACACCATTACTGTTTTAATTTACAGCGGGTGCTCAAAATTGAGTCAGATGTTTCCTAATTGATGATAAGCCAGGATTTTATGTTGATTAGTTCAAAGCAAAGCCGTGATATACGGTTTACAGACAGCGTATGTGCTCGGGCACGACACCTGGGTACACAAGGCCTCGAAATTCAGCGTGTCTCCTTAGTTTAGCACTGAACTGCACTGTAAGAAAAATTCAACTCACCTAAGGGAGCAGATGTGTCCAACCACACAGCGCCAGCACACAGCAACAGGGCAGGGGAGAGAAACAGGCCAGAAAAGGGAAGAAGAAGAAGAGACAGAATTAGCCTTATTGCAGTCATACATTCTCTGCACAATTTTAGCATGTTTTCCTCTGGAGGGATTGTGGGAAAAGATACTGGTAAGAAAATATGGCTCAAGATATATGACACAAGGAACAGAAATACAAGCAAAATTCAACAAATACTATGAATTTGTGGACAACAGTGCAGGGTTGTATATAAATGCAACACTGTGAGAGTGGCTGTCCTCAGCCCAGCCATGCACATAAACAAATAAAAAAAAGGTTGTAAAATGTTGGTAGTGTAAGTGTTTTTATAGCCAGAAAAGGTCTGCAGCTCATCAGCAACACGGAGGAGAGAAGAGAAGAGGAGAGGAGAGAGGAGAGAGGAGAGGAAACGAGAGTGCACGCTCAATTTCTCACATTTTGACATAGATTCTCCTGTGGTGCTGAAATGGGAGTGTGTGTCAGTGGGTTTTTGAGTTCTGAGTCTCTCAGTTAGTCCGAAGAGGAGAGATCAAAGTCCGGCTTGCTCACTTATCAGAGCTGCCTATCACACACTATCCTCCAGCTACAAACACACCTTCCTGCCTCTCTCTTTCACTCTTTTTCTTGCATACACAAGAAAGAAATGAGACACAAAGTGAAATACAGAAAGGAGGTAAAATAGAGTGTGTGTGTGTGTGTGTGTGTGTGCTTGTGGCAAGTGTGTATGGACTGTGAGCTGTAGCATCTGGGGTTGCCATTTGAGACGACATCCACTGGGTGTAGAGCCTGGGCTTGGCAATCTGCCAACACATGCTTCACACACTGAGCTGGAAAATAATACACACACTCTGGGTCACACACAGACACACAGACACACTGGTCCGCATACAATATGGCAAAGACCTTTAAATGAACTAAGGGTAGTAGCACACACAAAAAAAACCCAGCCCAATTTGACAAAAGTCAAACACACATCCCCACACAGAAATATATGCCTGCACACACACCACACCACCACACATGGACCTGAAGATATTTCTGCTGGTTCTCAGCCTCCCACAATGCAACAGGATAAATGAGCCAATCACTAGGTGGGGGTCCTCCCACAGATTCAAAGAAATCAAGATTATTATCCAGCCCCCATATTGTGCGTGCATGTGCGAGCTAGTGTGCGTGCGTGCGTGTGCCCATTCATGCATGGCTGAGATCAATGAGAAAAACATGAGTCAGTCTGTGCTGTGCTGTGCCTACCTCCACCTATCATGGAGGCCAGTGGCCCTATCAACCCTCCTATCTAGCTGTCCTGTCAAGCAAGAAAACAAGAGAGAACGAAGGGTCAAACGCATCACTGTGGAGTCCAAGTCTGCTGCTGCAGCCCAGAACACTCTGCCCTCTCATTTACCTTCTCTGTTTTCCTAGTGTGCCATTGTTTCGTCAAGCCGCTGTTTGCCGTAGTGTAGTCAGGTGCAAATGGACAAAAAAAGCAGGAAAAGCAGATGGTGTGGGGATTTAAATACAGATTATCTGGAAAGAAATGTGTCTGATCACTTCGGAAATTACCTTGCGTTTTCAGCTTCTTCTGCAATTCAAAAATTAGTTTTCTCATTTTTTTTTTATTGCTAGCGCAATGATTAAAGTCTGATAGGACAGACAGAGTAATCACAGTTTGAAAAAATATTACTCCCTAATCCCAAAGACTGATTATTTTGTGTGGAATATAAATGATGGAAATGGTTTTGTGTGTGCTGTTTCCATATAACCTTTAAAAATGTAACTAATGACTGCTACCATTGGTAATAGAGTAATTAGTTACAGTATGTAAGGCTATTTGATAATAGAGCATGACTCCCCACATGCTGCCTCACTGCTGCAATTTAGCAGAATTTGGAGATTGGCCTAACAGACAAGGAAGCACCAGCAAGTCTCAATTAAAGTCTGTTGCTGAAAGATTTGCATGGAGAAAGAAGCAGAAAGAAATGGAAATACTCGTCTTAGAATCTATCCCTCACCAACTGCTGCAAGGATTAAATGACAAGGCCTAACCAGTCTACACAACCAACAATAATAATTGCCTTTGGGTAAACAGTAAAATACAAAGGCTCAGTGTGGAAGACTTGAACTGATGTGGTGAGAGCATACGCACTGCGGCTTGTCTAATGTTTGCTTTTAGATGTTGTTGAGAGAATTTAATCGTTGAATCTTTGAGTTTAAAAAGAGACCGTACAGACAAAGTTCACAAAGCTACGTATGGAAGTGCTGCAGTGATCATCTAAACTTATCACTTAACTTAGCACCAGCAACATCACTTATAAAGTTAGCTGGTAATACAATTTACTGCGGGAAAATTTGCGGAAGGTTTAAAGGTATCAAACCCTGGATACCGCCCCAATCGTAAATCCTACTTCCTATCCTTTGTTCTTTGTCCAAACATAGATGACTGACTGTTCACTCCTCCTAACTTCCTATTCTATATACTATCATCCACTCTGCAAATCCCTCCTTCAATCCATCAGGGCTCCGTTGAGTTTTTGTTATGTCTGGGAGACACGAGAAGGGCACATCTGATCAGACAAGGCCAGCCTTTCTTTCTACCGCCGTTTCTCTTTTTCTCACAAGCTGTTTTATGTGCTTTTTGTGCTTTTTCCAGTCAAATACAAGTTACACAATCTAACTTAGAAACACGCGCACACAGAAACAAAAGCCCATTTAAAAATTTCCCTTATGAACTGCCTCCTTACCTATCCTAACCTCCTGCCTCCACCTATTTTCCTCTCTCTGTTTATAAATGACTGTCTGTCTCACCTCTCTGCACCTCTTTTCCCCTCCTGCAGTCTGAGCGCACCAAAGTGATGTGTTGAAAGCAAAAACCCTTTCGCTGTTGTCATCTCAGAGCTGCTTGGAACCGGAGGTTGTCATGAGGTCTCCACCACAATGCTCTTTGTAGTTGTCAGAGAAACTTAAATACTGTCTTTAGTGCTGTCACACAAAAACAGACACACAAGCACACACAATCACTGTAATTGACGCGCAGCTCTGGACTCCTTCAGTTCACATCTGTATAGTGTGTGTGTGAGTGTGTGAGCCCGTGTGACGGCGCACTAATATCCTATTCGTTTCGGGATAAGTGAGGACAGCGGTGCTAAAATAGCTCATTTTGTGGCTGTGGAGCCTTTAAGAGGTGTTATAATGAGACATAACAAGTTATGGCAGCTCATTCTCTATGCTCCTCTATACCACATGGACATAGTCACCCAGTCACTTGTTCACACAGCCATCTACCCACACATATTTACACGCACACACACACCTACACACACACACACACACACCACACACACATACACATTTTAGTGGCCAAGGTTAAGGTTATCAGTGTATGAAAGTAAAGTACTGTATTCCAAGTCAGTGACAGAGGAGACGTATTTGCCCTGAACTGCTGTCTGTACCATCACTAATCTGTAATGCTGAATGAAAGCCTGGAGCAACACACATGAGACACACACACAGACACACACATACACACACACACACACACACACACACACACACACACCTGTCAGAGACCACAATGGTAACCCCGCAGGGAAACCCCTAATATTGTGCACCAGGTCAGTTGGCTGGAATGGTAGAAAGAAACAGATGGAGTGGGAAGAAGGGATGAAAGAGAGGGGGAGAAGGCGCTCAGAGCACAGGAAGGGTTAGGGAGCAACAGGTAAGGGAGGGAGGGAGTTGGGGAGAGCTGCTGGGCATAGAGGGGAGGTAAAGTAGGATGATAAGTAGAGAGAAGGAGAGAGAGATCGGTTCTTTAGGACAAAGGGAAAATGGAGGGCTGAGAGGCTGGTGGAGGTGCAGCAGGCTGAACGGAGAGAGTGAAAGGAGGTGAGAGCAAACGGGCAACAGGGTAAGAGGAGGGCAAGAGGTGAGGAGGGGGAGAGGTAGGAGAAGATGAGGTCGTAACCTCTGAGGCAGTTAATGAAGACGGTGAAGTCAGCGTGGGGATGGGGGAGGCACTGTGGGTAGTGGAATGGTCCATCTGCTGCTCAGCCCGCTGGGATATCACAATCACCTCCCTGGCTCCCACTTCTCACTTATACAACCATTAACAAGGAGAGAGAGGGAGGGAGGGAGGGAGGGAGAGAGGGAGGGAGAGAAAGAAACAGAGGGAGAGCATGCCGTGTGTTTAAGCCAGCTAAATGAAAGAGTCACAGCTAAACACACACACACACCCAAAAAAAAAACCTAAATTCCCAAAATACAAAACTGACTCAGATACACTAATACAACTCTAATTAAACATTTCAAATCCTCCAACCATTATAAACCAGAAACTTGAGCTTCAGACCCACGTTTCATTTTTGTGTGCACTGTAGCCACATCTGCTATTGTTAGCACGTACCATGTAGCAGACCCCCCCCCCCGGGGTTATCTGAGAAGGACTGCACTAGATGAACACAGTTTCGTTGAGAATATTTGTTAATGGTGTTTTCCTTAGAGAAATGGTGAGTGTACCATAAATCTGGGCCAGCTACTCAGCATGCTCACATGTATGTAGTGCATGTTTTCTCCTCCTCTGGCTTCACAACGCACAGAGCAGGGCCGTAGTGGATGTGTTACCAACTAGGAAATCAAGTTTTGAGGCTCATCAGACACAAAGACACTGCACAGCGGTTTATAGTCCACTCATCTGAGGCGGGCTTGTAAAACTCTGACAAGTTATTACAGCAGCAATAATATTCTCCTGTCTCTTTGTTTGCGAGGAGAACGGTAAATTTAGCACAACTCTTAAGCTTTATGCGGCCAGGTGTCCAACCCTGTATGGACGGTTGCACGTATTTAATTGGCCAACGGAGTATTTTGGCAGATGACACTGCACTCTAATGTGGTAAAAACTAAGCCACTATAAACATTTTGCTGGACTGCTGGATTTTGCCGGAAAGCTTCTATAGTGGTGCTCTGACGTGGTCTCACTGAAATTAATAAGAAGCCTGAGTTTTTGCTGCTTCTTTTCGTTCAGGTGGAACACTGTGATCTGTATAATTTTCTTAGGTTATAGTGTATATTTTGTCTAGGAATCGTAGACAGAAATGAGCAAAATAAACAAAACATCATAGTGTTAGTGTACAGGCCTACTTCTATGACCATGCACAAGTTGTGCAACGATCAGCAACAACACATTGAGCTGCTCTCGATTAAAGGCATGGGAGAAAAAAAACACTTCAGTTTTGGTGAGGCCGCACTTGCACTTACCCCTTACACTCTCTCACCTTCTTCCCCCTCTTTCGGGAGGCAAACAACAAAACAGTGCATTACAGCCGTCACCTGGTAAGGAGCGAGGCTAAGAGGAAAGACCACTCTGACAGGCATGAATGGGTGCTCCATTTGGCCTTAGTGCAAACTGACTGTAGCTGCCGTCCTCAACAAAGGAAGCAAGCAACAGTTTTTTCAGTCGCCTTTTAACACCACAGGCGATTAATGGTTGATACTCCAAACATGCATTTTCGAATATAGTATTATTTGTACAATTCAGCTTTAATACTGTAAAAACATTGAGCAAACATGTAATAGCAGTTAGCCTTCAAAACTGACACACATCTTTAGCGGCACCAAACCGCTGACATTAAAATGCAACTCAACAAAAATGTATCGTAACTCCCTGAGTGAGTAACACCTAAGACCCCATGATGCCTGCTTTTGCACAAGGCTCTTAATTGTGATTAATAACCTTTGTTGTTAGATGAAAAGGTTATTTTATGCTCCCATACTGTCACCAACCCTATTCAAACCTACGCAGTCAACAGTTAAGCTCCTCTAAATGCCAGAAAATGTAATGACAGAAAACCACACATCACAGAGCACTTCATCCAGAAAAACCCTTCATGAGCCCTATTTCCTCTGAGGAGATCATTTAAATCAGAATTATCTGGCTCTGAAAACAGAGCTCATATTGGAGTGTAACTATTGGCGAGACAAATTTTGAGAGGAAAAGATAGCCTCTTTATCAACACGCTGAAAAACATCACGCACAAAAGTGTGTTTTGGGAGTAATACTTTCCAACGTGTGTCATGGTACAGTATGTTTAAGTGGTTCTGTTTTTCTTTTCTGTTTACACCGATGGGATTTTTCAGCAGCAAAACTGAAAACTGATTTTTGTGGGAATGGTGTAACTATCATGGCAAACAAGTCCAGGTCTAACTAGCTGTAACTGTGGGGTTTACAATTTTTTTTAATGTTCAACCAGCAGTTTTGTAGAGGTTAGGGGTTAAAGGCTGGACATCTGACCTTGCCATCACTCTTTTCAGTCCTGTATCTTATGATAGACCCCTGATGTACATAATCAAGAAATTCATACATAGCTGAACAAACATATTCTCTACTTAAATATCCTTTACAACCAGGACGCCCTACAAAATTGTATTCTTTATTAAATAAAATGTATACACCAGCACCTGACTAATAAATCATCTAGCCATTATTATTGGAGGATACTTGCTGAATACTGCATGAATACCGCAGTACTCATCAAAGATGTTTGTTTAGAAACAGTATAGCTGTATTTTGTCCACCAGGAAGCAGTGATGTGCATTTTTGTACAACAAAATGTCCCTGTTAATTGGCCAGAATTCTTTAATAACTACATTTAACAAAACATTTGACCTATGTTATGTTATGTTATGTTATGTTATGTTATGTTATGTTATGTTATGTTATGTTATGTTATGTGTACTAAAAAACACGCATAATCGGATGTATTGTTATCAGGATCTATGGGCTTTAACAATCCAAGATAGGTCAGGCTCTAACGTCCACAATGAGTGAATAGGTGCCCTTCCAGTGCCACATACTGGTGGACCCAAGCAGAAAGTACAGCAAAGCATTTTTGTTATCACACATCATTCTCTTTCTCTGTCCTTCTCTCATGAACACTCACTCACAGTCCTCCACGGCAACAGAAGCTGAAAAATACAATGAAGAAAGCTGCCTTTAAAAGAATGTTGTCAGCTTAGTAAACTAACTGGTACTGGACACAAACATTCACATACACAACACACGTGTTCGCACACACATACACACATCTCTTCATTCTCACCACATCCCTCAGTTTTTTTCATCATCTTTCATCCTCACTCACTCTCTCTCTCTAATGAGGCATAAAGTGAAAAACTCTCTGTACCCATCACAGAAGTAAACACATATTTTCAACTTTTTGCACTCTAGCAAAGCACGGAAAAATACAACTCTCCTGCAGCTGCACACCATCTTGTGTGGAAGCACTTTCTCTCTTTTTCTTTATCTTTCTTTGTCTCACAACTTCCTTCTCTGTCTATGATAACTCAGAGAGATAGAAGGAGTGACAGTGTCATTAGATAGCGTCAGCACCATGACATCTTATTCATGCCACATTTTCACATGCCACACACAGACACACACGGAGCCATGCACCCCAGCACATCAAATTCCTATAACCACAATTTTCCTGGAGCCCAAGGAAAGCATGAGGTCGTCAAGCACAGACCAGCTTTTCCCCAAAGGAATGTTACCAGCCTGTTTGTGGGTATGTGTGTGTGTGTGTCCTACAGTATAGAGTGACAAAACACAAGTGAGCAAACACACACACACACACACACACAGATAGCGGCTGAGAAAAGGATTGGTCTAGGCAATGCTCTGGATGGGAGCACAGACGACCTGAAAAAGCATTTGACATTCATTTCAGGCCCCCTCCTAACTACAAAACAGTCACAGAAACAGCTCTGGCAGCGTGGAAAAAAAATGCTGCTATTGAAACTCAGGAGAGATGTTAAAAAAATATATATGAGACAGATCGTGATGGGTGGAGGTTGTGGGGTGCGGTGGGGACGGGGGACGGGGGGGGTGGACGCAGGCATGAAAGTATGAAATGAGGAAGGGAGGTGGAGAAAGTGCTTTGCTGTCACTGAAGCAAATGTAAATACCCTGCACACCACTCGTGCTATACTACCCATGGAGGAACAACACACAGAACAAACGCCCCTATGTAGGACTGTGTATGCGCATCGGGTATAGTGTGTTTGTATACCCGTGCCTGTGTGTGTGTGTGTGTGTGCGCATTGCTATAATGCAGTGCTTATCTCAGTGGATTATGCTGACTTGCAGCTATTTAAAACTTAAACACATTCAAACCAGCAGGGAGATTTTTCTACAACTCAATAGGCCGTCTACCACTCTATTGTCTGTTACTCTGTGCATGTATGAGAATACATGGGTGTAAAGCTATCAAATGAGTGTGAGGGAGAGAGAAAGAAGTAGATGGTGGAATATAATGGAGGACAGATGTAGAGGATGTAGGCAGTGATAAGGAAGCATGGCAGGGGGACAAAGAAAATGATAGGGATGGATAATAGGGAGAAATGAGTCGACCACAAAGGGTGAGGCTGTCACCGGGGTGGTGTTTGTGACAGGCCTCTATCAGAGGAGACATAATGAGATTTGATGTAATGGGATGTGATGGCGACGCATACTAGAGATGTTACCCGGCATTGAAAGAGACAGAATCTGGATCAGCATTACACTGATCACCACCACAACCACACGTCAACAACGCTCAGACAGACAGACAGACAGACACATGGCATGCAAGCTTTTTTGCCCGTCTATCTGTCAGTGTGTATTTGCGCGTGTGCGATTTGATGATCTACCCCAAAAGGGATTATCAAAGGGACTTCAAATACCAGAAGATTCATCTCCCCTTGAGAGGAAGAAGGAACAGTGTTGGGGGGGTCCGGGGGTGGAGAAACTGGAGGAGAGTGTCAAGCCTCCAGCAATGTTTACCCTACCCAGAGAAAGATCCAGTGTCCTCGCTGGTACAGCCTTCAGCGACACGCATACATTTCATCCAGCACCACAGATTTATGATCTCACACACACACACACATACACACTTATACACACATATACACATGCACACACAAACCCACGTCATCACTCATGCTGCACTGTAGGACTGCGTAAAAATTAAATGTGTGTGCCAGCACAATGAATTCATTTGTGCATGCTACTTATTGAATATAAGTGTGTGTGTTTCTGTATACCTATTGTGTGTGCTGTGTATGTATGTATGTATGTGGGAGGTGTGCACGTGTCCAGGAAGTTAAAGACAAAGAAACAGACAGGAAGGGGAATCGTGTATATCGCTGAAAGGTCTCATATGCATATGCATACTAATATAAAGGTGGTCAAAGGAGTCCAGGGTGTGATGGATGACAGAGGAAACACAATCAATTTCGCAGGCGATTAGGAGATGAAGCCCGGGGACTGAGATCTGCACAACCTGACAGTTAGTGCACCTCACACACACACGCAGACACACACACACAGCTCTAAAAAGCATCTTTATGAGTGTGGACACCCTGAAGTCAAAGAGCGTCTTCTACTTGTCAGAGGCTACTTCATGATGTAATGATAGGTTAGAGAAAGTAAAGTGTGAGATGGCGGCTCCGAAGGAAAGAAGTGCCAGTGAAAGAGTAGGGAGGGGCTTGTTGGTGCATGGAGTCTGTGCTCAGGTAAAAGCACTCTGGAGAGTTAGAAGCCAGACAGAGCGAGTTCGTACGCAGGTGAATTAGCGCGTGCCTTGCTCTGCGCGTCTTGTTCCCACCCAGCTATGAATCATTGAGGTTAGAGGTCATTACTGAGAGATGGAGCAGATAGCAGGAGGTGCTAAAATGACCACTCTGTCCTGCTCCTCCATCTCAGTCTCTACCCATCCAAAAGGAACAGTTGTTAAATCATTAAGGTTAAAGAGAGGGACTCCGGTGGTCACAATGTGCTAAAATGACAGTTCTTTCCTTGCGGCTTCTCTTTCCCTTTCACTTTGAATCTACATTTTATGGGAGTTTCTATAAAAACATCTAATTGCATGCTTCTGTGACAGGTGTGAACCACCATTCCCGGGCTTCTATTTTGGTTTGACAGAAGCACTTTAGCTCTCAGTTCAGCAGAACTTGAAAACAAGCGGCAAAATAGATGAATAGAAGTACAAGGGTAAATAAACAGACCTGAAAAGAGGCAGTCAAAGGATGAAAGGAATCAGTTCAGTCAGTTCAGTTAAATTTGTGAAAATGAGTGCATCTTTCTTTTCTTAGAAACACAAGAGAGCTTTAAAATGCTCAGTGATATCATCAGAAGGCAAAGCCTGGAGATGCTTCATTGAGAGTAAATAAAAGGCCAGGCATTTTTGGATGACGGGAAAGCACTGAGGGTGATCCTTCGCAGTCGTGGGCACGTTATCTGCAAACAAAAATTTAGCAAAGTCACAAAGTCCCTTGGTGATAAGTTTCCTTTCACAGAGAAAGGAAAGACAAAGAGGGGGGGTGTGCCTCTTTGCGACAGTGATGCCGGTGTCATATTTGACTTTGTCTGTTGATTGTGGCTTCAGCATATCGACCTAACTTATAGTCTGTTAAGTTCACACACCAACTAAGAGGTTTGTTGTAAATTTCACCGCAGAGATTCTTTATGCATTCACCCAAAAGGGTCAAAAGAGGTGAATTTGTTTGAGACGTGAACACTTTCTTAAAGGATGATGTTTCTCTTGAGTCAACGTACAGCGTAGATGTGTGTGAGTGTGTCTCCCATACTGCCAGTTGCTGTTTGGGATCCCCAGGATTGTGGTAATTGGGCTGTTCCGTATTGTTGTGTGCTTTCAGTATTTTATCAGACCGGGCTGCTGACATCATAAAGTGGATCTTGAAGCGATTCCTCAGCTCCAGTACCAGCTTGTGAAATTCTCCCAGCTCTTGACACATTCTTGTTTCCTCACAAGTGGGAGAATTATCACTGCTTCAGGGCTGCATTTTGTTTCATAATGGGGCTTTTGACAAGAAAGCGTACAAAAAAAAAAAAAAGAAAAAGTACATCAGATTCACACTTGTATCATTCTAGATCACATCATTATCACGTGATGAATTAAAAAATGCACAGGAAAAACTCAGCCTTTGTGTGAAAACAAATAAATGAGGCTGAGTTACTATACACCAGCTTGAACGTGAAATTAAAGAGGTGCCGATATTGTTGAATGGCCAGAAAGGAGCTTGTCTGAAGGTAGGCACTGTATGAAAACACAATATTGTGTGCAAACTTTTCCAGCTGATGCAAACACTGTGAACTAGTCAGCCAGCTAATGTTAGAGCCATCTTTATTTCAGCCTGAATCGACTCTTCTGTAGCGCTCGCTGTGTTTGATTCAGAGGCTCAGTCTGTTTTTGTGATCAGAGCTAATCACTGGCTGACCAACACGTTGGCAGGAGCAGACATGCTGAAATACTGTAATGACGCGTCATCAGCATCATCATTAGCGACTTTCAGCCACTCAGTAAGAGCAGGGAAAGTATCCCTCTTCTCCGCAGCCAGTGTAAGGCACAAGTTTGTTGACAGTAAGCCAGTCGCAGTCAACAAGGGTGTGTGATGTGAGTGCATTGCACTATGGGATGGGACTGAAAGACACACAGTGAACTGGATAAGATCCAGCTGTTGTTTTATTTGTTATTCTGAGGATGAGAAACCATGTATATATTTGTTCAGACAAAATGCACCGTGCTTTAAATTCATGTCCATATTCTCCATATTAATTTTTCGTATCTGACAAATCTCTCAAAAAATGACATAGACCCCCCTGAGTGTGTTTTTGACCTGTGAAAGACACCATAATTCACTGTAAAATCATAATTTTAAGAATTCGAATTCTAAATGAGAGAATTTGAGATAAGATACAGCAAGAGGAAGGAGTGAGAGCAAGTGAGGGAAAAGAGGAAGTAATCCAGTCCCTCCCTCAGATATGGTAATTCATGCTAATCTCCATTCACATACTTAATCTCTTAATTGCCTTAATTGACATGAAAGAAGGTTGAAGCTTGCCTGATACGGCAAATGTCAAGAGCCTGCCTTCCATCCTGCCTGCAGCACACGTGGATACAGATGCTTGTGTACTAACACATACAAAACACTCAAGTGAGGGCACACAGGAACAGGGGAATATGTTGAAAAAAATAAACATAAACACAACATATGTACATTAACATAAGCTCTTGTAAAGGTGATTGTGCTGTCATGTCGATATTAAACAAAGACATAAATATTATACACACACATGCACACAAAAACAAGCCTCACAGCGAGCAAATCCCTCTATTGTGCCATGGTCTTTAATTAGAAAAATAAAGAACAAAACAGTCACAAACAGCCATACATCCACGCTGTTTTTACAAAGACGGTTTTCCCTTTTCACTTCTTCTCAGTCCTTAACTTTTTATCCTTTGCTTTTTGGGTCAGGTTGTGTGTGTGCATGTGTGTGTGTGGTGAAAGAATGAAGAGTGAGACAGAGAAAGCAGTAAACAAATGCAGATTGAGGGTTTTTCCATATAATTTGGTGAGACAAAGACTGTTATTGTACTCCACTATCATTTTGACTTAAGGCCTCGATCTCTTGGTTGAAACACTTTAAAGTGCACACACACATACACATGCACATGTACACACTCACACGCCGCCACACAACAAAAGACAAAAATACATCTCTCAAGGTTTCAGTTTGGAAAAACAGGATTGGATTCAGTGAGATAAAAACATTAGCATATACTTAAAACACAATACATGCACGGTCTACAAAAAGATACATACACAGTGTCTGCGCTCTGCACTACCCAGAGAGAAACATCAGACGTAAGAGAATAGACAAACACACCAAAACACACACACGCTGAAAAACCTCACAAAAGAAAGACGACAAACAAGACTACCTATGACCCCGTTATCTCCTTTGTTTTCTGCCTCTTCATAGTTTCACAATCGCATCCTACTCCCTGAAGAGAGGGGAGTCCTCCCACATCTAGGAACACAGGCAGACCGAGAAAAAGCTGCAGCTTTAAACTGCGCTACAACAAGGAAACCGTGGAGGTGTGAGCTGAGCTGGATTTGTTGTTCAGACCGGACTGATGTGAAATGACAGAGGACGATCAGAGAGACAAAGAAAGTAGGAGGTAGAAGTACCCACACTGACCCCGAGGTCAATGCCACAGCTATGCCATTTGACCAATCATTTAACCTCATATAAATTACCTGCTCTCCGTGTGTGTGTGTGGGTCTACGGTTGTGTGTGTGACAGTGATCTATCTGTCCTGTGATGAATCCATCCTGTGCACGTGACCTACAGATTAAATCACCTCTACAAGGAAACTGATTACCCTTTCCCAGCAAAGACGGCAGCAAATACACAAAACCACACTGACGTGTACACACACACACACACACAGACACACATGTACACACACACACACACACATCATATGTGGTATCAAGAAAGGTCAGGTATTGGTCACTGACCTCTGAACTCAACCATCAGTTACACAGACAAGGTGATGATTTACCCCGTGTGTGTGTGAGTATACGTGTGTGTGTGTGTGTGTGTGTGTGTGTGTGTGTGTGTGTGTGTGTGTGTGTGTGTGTCTGTGTGTGTCTGCTGACGCCAGGTCTGTGTCAGAGTACCCCCCACCCCCCTTCCAATAAATTACCTGTCAACTGCAGAACAGATCGAACCAGAGAGAAGGAAGGAGGCAGAGACAGAAAGAGAAGCTTTTATGCCTCTTTTTAAACCGTCAGAAAGGCTCAACTGTGACAACAGCATCTGAGGGTGGGCTTAATTAAAAACACAAGCTGCATTATGAATGATTAATTAGTACACTACAGGTAAACATCAAACAAGGCGCCTGTCACACTGACACACCCAATTTCACAATAAAACAAACACACAGCTAGAATAATAAATGTGCGACAGACAAAAAGACAAAGCAGCAATTGTTTTTTTTTTTTTTTCAATCAGTTCAGAAGGGGAATGTGAAGAGAAATGAGTGTAGCAGCAGAAGAGAAAAGACGCTGATTTCCCTAAAATAATAAGAGGCAATAAAATGATAGAGTAGAATAGGGGCTGTTTAAGAGACAAAGGTGGAATCGTTAGGGCCAACATCCCATGTGCCTGGTTATTCTGGAAAAAAGCACCAGAGAGAAAGAGAGGACAGAATAGGAGGAGAGTGCGTGAGAAGCAAAGAGGATTAGTGTGTCTGACAGTCAAAAGAATAGAGACAGAATACAGTTCCCAGTATAACACCCTCAATAACACCACAGATTATCACCAGCACAGTACAGTACAGCACAGCAACAAACACATGCACACACTCACACACAGACAGAAACAGAGTCAAAGAAAAGAAAAGAAAAAAAAAAGAAAAGAAACGTCTCTTCCCTTTGATTAAATAGATACAAGACAATTAGTCTCGGCATAGATGTTGATAATTGTCAATTTACAATCTGGCAACAACGTTGAGCTGGGAGAGATACTGTACTGTACTGTAAGGTACAAGGTACCGGGCGTATTTCTGAGTCACCTTCAGAGGCAATGAAGTTTGTAAAACGGCCTGCAGCAGCAAGAGGAGTTGGAAAATAGCAGTAGTAAACATCAAGAAGTTAATCTATCACAAAAAAAATGGCACTATCCCCCATCTGTTGTTAACAGCACTGGAATGACCAGTAGACTGACTTGCAGTGTTACCTGTGGAAAATAAATTCTAACAGTTCATAATACTAGTAAGACCTATACGCTGGAACAGTGTGATTTATGGAGCTGTTATTATTGCCCAGTTGAGCTGCTAATGTTTCCTAATGAGGCATAGCCTCCAACTCAGCACACAGGACTAAGTAATGTAGAAGACTGGAGACAGCGAATGTTGCATCACTGTGGAGAAACAAAAACTAATGATTGAACTGAGCCGACCCACATACAGCTGCTGGGGCACAGGCAACAGGACTATTAGGATAAGGACTTAAATGCCAGCCTCATTAAAGTACATTTTCCTTTCATACTGATAGAACTCTTTCCAGCAGCGATAAGCTAGTTTAACACTGAACTGAAAGTACCGTCACACTGCTGTGTTTGTGTTCCTTTGGGCAACCAAATTCTCCGTGATCTGAATTCACAACTCCTCCCATGACTCCATGAGTCAGAGGGTGTTAAACTGCATCAGTTTTGTTTTGACTGTGCCGTTAATCAGAAATAATGTTTCATGTCTGGGGTGAAGCTCTCTGGATAAAGTGGGATTTTAAGGAAATATGTAAATGCTGGTAAAATGTGGAAAACAATTCACCAGGTGCTGTCTGGCACCAGTGGCACTGCTTACCCCAAAAAGACAAACAACTGCCAATGACTTTATTCCCGAAGTCACAATCTCAACAGCTGACTGTAAAAACTAAGTCATCAAGCTGGTAGTAATGATGCAATAGTTAGGTTGGCTGATAGATGGATAGATAAAAGGTAGAGGCAGGTGGAGAGAGAGAGAGAGAGAGGAAAGAGGAGGATCAGAAGGACTGAAGGACTGAAGCATTAGTAGGAGAAACAGGGAGACTAGAATCACTCAGGCATCAAATGGTCTGTCTGAATTAATCCTGACCATCACACTTTCCCTGTCACAGACATACACACACACCTCCCTGTGTCTGCCCTGCAGCAACAGATGCTGGCAGACAGAGAGGCTTCCTCCACCTCTCCGTCTTTGAATCTCTCTCTTTCCCTATCTCTCCCTCTTTGTGGTTCTATTTTTCTGTCTCCTCTATCTTTGTTGCTCCTCTCGTCTGCGAGATAAAATGCCAGTCATCCTTCGCTCTACTTGTAAACAACAAATGAGGGCGCAACTGAGTAAGAGGAGACCAATGGGCAAGGGGGTTAGGTGAGGGAGAGAGAGAGGGAGTAAAAGAGAGGGAAAGGCAGCGGCTATTTGATAGTGTCAGCTGTATAGAGGAGATACAGACAGGCCATTCATCTCAATGGATCAGATAGCAGTCCCCCTGGAGTGCATGCAAGCACACACACGCACACACGCGCACGCGTACAGAAACAGAAGCACAGAGATGCAGAAACACACAAACTCTCCTCCATGCACACACACACACCAGTCCAGGTTTAAAGCTATGAAAAGCACCCTGGGGCTGCAAGTGCTGAACCTAGTCTACTAAAGAGCTGCCGGGGAGAGATTGAAAAATGGAAGAAGTGAAGTTCACAGTTTTCTGTGCGAGTACGTAACGGTATGAGTGTGTGTGTGTGTGTGTGTGTGTTTTCTTTTCCATCGTCTCAGCAAGACATGTGCCAGGGCGAGCCAGAGAGAGGGACAGGCAGAGAGAGAGAGAGAAAGCGAGAGACAGAGAAAGTTTGAAAGCCTTTACGTGATCACAGTTTTCAATTTCACATCACAGGGGAGTCAGGGTGTGCGCGTAACTTGCCGAGCTCTTTCTAACTCTTCAACATTTAGAAGTTATCTCTGAGTCTCGACGCACACACAAAAGGGGCCAAGGTAGAACTGTCTGCAGTAACAGCTGGTCTCTCTTGATGAGTTTATAAGGACTATGAAGGATGTTGAGGCAGACTAAAGCCGGGGCTGCCCATGCTACATTCGGCCAATATCTAATTAGGTTTACCTTCCTGACCCTGCTGGACTGCTACTGATCCTCTGTGTTTTCAGCACAGCACTTACTCCACTGTAATATGTGCCAACTGAACACAAAGCTGCCTACCTTTTGATAACCAGGTAAAAATCAACATGCAGACACAAATGAAAACAACTGAATTATCTTTTCAATTTCACATTCACAAGAGCAACATTTCATATCCATCTCTGGATCCCTTCCTAAAAGAACTTGAAAATAGGTCCCTAAAAAAAAAAAAAGACAATCATGGTATCAATGTCTTATCACTGCGAATGAATGATTGAATAAATGAATGAAACATACTGATACATGAAGACAAACTGCACAGACATACCAACAGTTAGAAAAAAAAAACACTCTGTGAGTTTCAAGAGCATTTACACTCTGTTGCATCACGTTTCCAGAGCATAATTTGGAATTCAAATTGTTTGTTTTGTCTGACCAACAGTCCTAAACTCAAAGATATTCAATTTACAATAAAATAAAAAAAAACAACAAACCCCCACATTTGAGAAGCTAAGACAAACACATTTTGAGCATTTTTTTGCTTGATAAACGACTTAAACGATTTCCGAAATCACTAGCGATTTATTTTCTTTCAACAGACTAATCAATTACTTAACTAATCACTTCAGCAATAATGTCTTTGGGTGTTAGAGTGGAAAATGCAGGGGAAATACTTTCAAGACAGTCCACAGTCACTACAGGAAATGTTTGCTAAAGGAACTGAGCCCCTTTACCTGCTCGTATGTGGTAAGATGTACAAAAAAACAAAAAGAAAAAGATTCTTGTTAGGAAAAAACCATCTGTCAATCTCCAGTAATGGCTGCATGTATGAAACCACATTAGATCATGTTTGGTACACAAACTTCACTAACTTCACCGCCAAATCCACATCAGAGTAGAAATGGCAGACTGATATTCTCTTTTCGTCAGTCTGTGCAATTTATTTTTGCTCATGGGCCACATTAGAGCCATCATAAACCCCAGCACAAAGAGAGATGAGCAAGAAGAGAGGAATCAGGAGATAGAAAGTAGGATACAGATTGCTCACATTAAACAAGTGATTGTGCAATTTTTTTTGCCTGCACAAAAACTGTAAACAGATACGTGTGCAAACAACTACCAGAGTGGAGGGAGGAAGAAAGGGTAAACTGAACTGAAAAGGAGTACAAGAGACATATAACAGCCAGGCAACAGGATGATTTGATGAAGAGGGTAAAGGCTGAGAGCAGGTGTCCACACATCATCTAAACAGTGCTTTCTACAGCTCGGGAGACATGCCCACAGACACACTACACACTCACACATACTTCAACTCGGCTGCTCTATGAAGAAGAGATATTGATGGTCAAACTCCACATACACACAGGAATGTTTACATCTGATATGAAGCCAGATGGCCTATCTGATCCAAGCCCGCACAGTGGCATGTAGTGGCACGGCTCTAAGCTGGGAACTGGCAGAGCAAGGGGAAAATTTTCTCTCAAGAGTGGAGGTGGGAGGTTAACAAAGAACATATGAAGTCTGGTGGATACAAATCATTAAATATGTCCAAAGGGCTGGACATTGAAGTATTTCCAGGAATTATGTCCACAGTCCATGTCTGTATGTGTTAGTGTTTAGAGCTAACTAGATGAGCAACCAGGCTTAGCTGCCCTCATTCCTTCATCCGTCCAAATCTCTAACTACTTCCCTCTCCCCATGCCCATCTCATCTTATAGTCCCATCTTCCAGCCTGACTTATTCACTGCAAATCCTGCCTTAGCTTCTTAAATAAAAAAACCTTGGCTCCTTCCTCTAAGGATTGGTCATGGTTATCAAATAGTCATTTAATTATAAAAAATCGAATAGTTAATGTGACTGTCGTCTTGTCATAAAAAAATATATATTTTTCATTGTCCTTGCCAGAGCTGGTAGTAAGGTGTTACTACCATCAGAAGGTGATGGTAATGCACATAAAAGCTGTCTGCCAACTGCTATTAAAAATCTAAAGAAGAACGCATTAATACCAGCAGCAGGTAAAACAAATGTGGCGCTGTGAGATTAGATACCAGTGCCCAAACAGGGGAAACATGCAAAGCCAAAGTCAACTACAGCCGTCAAAAAGGTCTCTGTGAAACTCCTTCAAAAAACATTAACAAAAACACAACCTTGCTAAGTTTGCCAGGCCAACCAGGCAGACCTGACCAGAGAACAGTCTCAGAATAGGTTCCAGTAAAATACTGAATATTTTTGCTTGAATTGCCCATCTCTGCCTTGGACACTGCCACTGCTTTTTCTTTGTTTCCATGTTTCTATCCATTTTACTCTCAACCGATCAGGTGTGCATTAATTTGCCAATACAAGGCAAAAGTTGAAGGGCAGCAGAAACCAAAGTCACAACTAACGCCAAGAGAGGAGAAGGGGAAGAAGAACTTCTCATGTCTGGTATAAAAGCAGTATTAGAGAGACCATTAGGGTAATCAAAAGTGCTGCTAAAAACTACTGCTTTAGTATTTGTGAAATGACTCGTGCCGCAAATGTGTGTGTGTATGTGTGTGTGTTTGTGCATAAGAATGCACAAGTGCAAACAAATATACACAAAAAAGTACAAAGAAGAAAGATTATGACAAAAATTCCAGTCTCACGATCCAACGCTGCTATAGTTTGTCTGTTTTTATCCACCCATGGTATTTTGGGTTGTGCGTGTGTGTGTGTGTGTGTGTGTGTATGTGTTTGTAGAGCCTCAGTGATCAGGTCTAAAGCTGTGTGTAGGAGATAAAGGAAGTCATTAGTGAATTCTGCCTCTTAAGACCCCCTAATACCTTGGATGGGACCCTGGCCAGAGGTTAGGCTGCGTGTGTGTGTGTGTGTGTTTTTGTGTTTGTTTGTGTGTGTGTGTGTGTGTGTGTGTGTGTGTGTGTGTGTGTGTGTGTGTGTGTGTGTGTGTGTGCATGCGCGCGCGCGCGTGTGTGTGTGTGTGTGTGTGCGTGCGCGCGCGCGTGTGTGCATGCGCGTGCATGTGGCATTGTAATCCCATTCCTTTGCTAGGGAGAAAACTGAAAACTGTACACATCAGTAGTTGCTGTAACTCAAACTAACTTCAGCAACTTTTGAGTCAACGCTGCAACAAACCCTGTCTGAAATAAATTGAAATGAATGTCCTGTATCACTGGATCATTGGAAAACCCTCTGTACTCATATAATATTTCAGCTGCCCGCAGTAATATCATATAAGCTCTGTTAGAAGGATCTTGTTTCACATTTCAGCCCGGTTCAGAGCAATAGTAAGAAGAATAATGGAGACAGTAAAAGGATTGAGGATGGGAAGGTTATGGGCTCGTAATGTATCAGAGGACTTTTTGATCAGCGTTTAGTAGGCTTAACAGAGCTCTAGATCAATATAACTGCTAATAGATGCATTGATCTGCATCTGCTGGTGCCTGCCTCACATTCTGACTGTCACATACGCATTCTCACAAACACACAAATCCACATACTTAGAAACACGCCCCCAGGAGCCCTCGCATACGCAAACAAAAAGCATAAAAGCGGCAACAATATTCTCTGACAACGATGGCTATGGGAATGTGAGAGTCACTCAGCTACATAATACACTAAAATTCCATGACTTTAAAACACGCACAGACACACATGCACACCGCTGTCTATACTGCCAATTAGTCGCCCAATAAAACCATCCACAACCAGGGAGCAAACCATAAAGTATAGCGTTACAGCTAATGAACTCTACAACTCAGATATGCAGATAAATGCGCACGTACTTGCACACAAACACACATCTGTACATCTAACACACACACACACACAAAGACATGCACACTTGAAATATGCCTCGCATTTGCAGCTAGAGATGTAAACAAACATATCTGCTAAACACTCACACACACACTTCTGGTGCAGCAGAAATTTGCAGGACTTCTTAGTAAAGAACAAACAAATGCTGCCTGGTTTGAATAAACAAATTAAAATGATTGCAGGTTGAACTGGGAGTAAGTACAACACTTAGCTAATTACTTTGTCTCTGTCTGACTTCAGCGAGACCCTCACAAACATAAAAAAACACACACACACACAGCCAAACAGATGCACAGGCACACTTCCCCTCATTTAAACAACAAAGTTATGGAAAAAAGTGTTCGTAAAAGACATGAGAATTAGGTAAAACCAAAACACATGATGCAAGAAGACATACAAATGCAAACATTAGGCTTTCTCCCACTGCACCAGGGTTCATGAAGAAAAGAGAAAAATACAGAGAGAGAGAGAGAGGGAGAGAGAGAGAAGCTCCGCCTTGGCACTCGCCTTTTACAGGAAAGCTTTATATACACCTGACTTCCTTCTGAAGCTGGTGTTTTTTTTTTCTTCTCGGTCTAGGGAATAAAAACAGGCTTAATACAATTCAATTCGGCACCTGACACAAACAACACACACACACACACACACACACACACGTACATGCGTGCACACCTCACGCACTCCATCTCACACACAGTCAAGAAATAGTTCCCAATCACATATCTCTCCACTGATTTGATGCAGAGAAAAAGCAATTTATTAAGCTGCCTCTTAGGAGCTGGACTCAAACTAAACTGCTACACTGGCCTACTTACGCACACACACGCACACAAAAAAACAAAAGAGGAGAAAGAGTTCCTTACTTCTTACCAATACACTCATTCACACTTTCATACAAATACAGACTCCAATTCCACTAAAACAGCTCACAGAAGAGCATTATCAGTAATGTGGTGAATACAGCATCTAATGGAACTTGCAGTCCACTATAATTTGATGTGATCCAAACTGACACTAACAACCAATCCCTGTCCCTACACACACACACACATACCAGCTGGTCCAAGGGTGGCTCTGTTGCTATAGCTACCAGGAGAGGCAGCCAACTCCTCATGACAGGGCTTAAACTTTTCTCTGACCTCTTCTTTCATTCTTCGACCATGCCGAACAATCCCACCAACCACTCCCACAGGCTGGAGGGGGGAAGGAGAGGAGAGGTGGAGAGCCTGGTTCTAATGAAGGCCAGGTGTGTACCTCTGCTACACACCAATATGTTAATTTAGGGGATTAAACTGAGAACTAGCGGAAGGAGAAGGTGTATAAGTGTGTGCGTGAAGGTGTGAATGTGACAGACAGTGCAAGAAGGAAAGCCAGATTGCGATGAAAGCAGTCAAGCAGAGAGACAAAAACCCAAATCTGGTCTGATCCTCCTACTTTAGTCCGACATAATGCAATACTGCACAGCATCTTCACTCATTAACACACACACATGCACTCACATGCGCACATAAATAACACACACACATTTTTATAAACACTCTTGTAGATAGGGTGCACTAATATCATGTTGGACTCATTAGTTCAGCCATGCAACCAGCACAAAACCCTGTAGCAATTAACATCTGACACACACAGCTTAACAAAAATCTGTACATGCACACATACATGAATTTTTACTAAACATCGACATAAAGACACACACACACACACACGCTCACACACAGAGCAGCTCCTAATTTCATTCCACTAATACAGTCTCAGTATTTACAGCCTGTTTGACAAAACATGTTCCTGCTTAATTAGATTAAACAAGAGAGTGTGTGTGTGTGTGTGTGTGTTAGTGTGTGTGTGTGTGTGCTCGTTTACATGCGTGGAACAACAGGTGAGGCAGTGCTAGACAGCATAAAGAGAGAGGGAGGCAGACGGAGAGAGAGAAAGGAGGAAGGAGAGAGAGACTAGACCTTCATTCTGCATTCAGGGAGGTGGTGTAGATCGTTAGCTAAATAAATTAGAGCCTTGCGGCTGTGGATATCACACTGCCATATGTCAGAAAGAGAGAGAGAGAAGAGGAGGAGGAGAAAGAGAAGGAAAAGACTGGTGGAGAGGAAGAGAGAAAAATCTGTTTGCAGCAGTAAGTGTGAATAAATACATACGAATAGCAACAGAGACAGATGTGGCCTCAACTAAGAGAAAATGCTGGGATGGAGAAGAAGGAAGGGAAAGGGTGACGAGAAGAGAGGACAGGAGCTAATCCAGTAGAGTTTTACTGAGACCAGAGTTAAGCACATATGAGCTTGTACTCTGCCCTGGGCTTTTGCAGCACACACACACATACACGCACACAACCCACTGATAGGGAGTGAGAGCGAGAGATTAATAAATCAGTATAAACTTTTGTGGATTAGCATGACAGAGGGAAAGTGACGGTTGAGGCGTTGGATGACCTTGTCGTTGACTTGGCTAAGTAGACAACAAACCCAGCTATTAGTACTACAGGACCTCTAAACCCTAAACAGCCTTTAGCCGGCTCATTGCCATACTACTGTCACAAACTTCAGAAAGCCGTTCTACCACTTAATCTAATGGTGGACATTACTCCACTTCACCGGTGAAACTGTCCTCCTTGTTGGAGCCAATATGGGAGTTTAGAATTTTTTGAAGTTGGCATTGTGTTTTGGGCATTTGTCCTTCAACCCAATAGTCAGCAATAAAATGATTAGGATAGAGGCCTCCACAATTAAATACCTGTTCATTTAGTCGGTTTGTTTTGAGGGCAGGGTGTACACAAGTCTTTACAAGTCTGTACTACATTAGTCATTCTTCAAGTCCTCGGCACTGAAAGTTCACTGCAACACACAAAATGAAACTGTGTACCTCATGTAAGAAACAGATGCAAGCAATTTAAGCAAAGGCCAGCTTAGGTACTAAATTATTTTTTTTACCATTACAGATTACGTTACATACTGGTAAACCAGCCCAAGATTCGAAAATACAGTCATAACCACTTACACAGCTACAGCCAAACTGAACTGAGTACAAGATATCTGAGGCTAACACTAATATCAATTTTAAAATATCTATAATAAGCCAATTTCAGCTGATGCATCAGCCCGGCTAATTCATCTGTCTAGCTTTATACATAACTGCAAAGTTGTGCAAAGACAATTATATGTAAAATTTGCCTCAATACATCTATAAAAAGCAATGTATCAAGGTAACTCACTCAGCTTCATTCTCTCATCACATACCTACTTTCAGCCTTCCACGTCCTGTAAAACTCACTGTTCTGACAGTCACGTCAGACTCCACTGTCTCCAGCGCTGCATGAAATCTTTACATTGCATTAGCAGCTTTCAAACCCTGCGATGGCACCAGAAAATATGCTGGTGGCATCACAAATCTTGCAGCTCACTGGTGGTGTGAGCGCTGATGGCAAAGTTACCAACAGCAGCAGTCAGTGTAAGATGAGTAACACTAAGAGCTGGTGCTGCTTCCAAAGCACAGTGGCCCCCATTCTCCCCTCGGTGTAAGAAAATGTTCAAAGCCATAAACTGTTTTATTAACAATGATATGCAATGATCGATGACAGAGTCCCAGGAACCCAGGTAAATAACACCCTGTTGGTTTTAGTGAAAAATTCCTCCCCTATGACTGGTTGTGGGACTGTTTTTTGTTTTGTTTTTTTCTGGAGCATTTCTGATTCAGTTCTTGACACAAAAAAGTTGAGGAAATACGGTGGTTCTATTCGAAAATGTAGTTGAAAGGATAAGAATCAATTTATCTAAAATTCACTTTGAATTGTGGATCACACTGTCAAATCATGTATAGATTTGCATCAAATCATCTGAGAGGGTAAACTACACACCCCCGCTGAAATAACATTTTTTGTGTTTTCACAGAACGCTTGCTGACAAATTAATTATCATGCACACAAATTCATCCACAGCAGTTCTTTGTTGAGGTTAGACCAGTTCTACCCTCTCCCTTTCTTACTCTGACTTCCCTTATTTTCATTCTGTGTCTGTATTAAATACAAGGACACCACAATCAGGCAGACACGCATACACAGACGCTCGCAGACACACACATGGCAGCGCAGCATCTAGAGAGGATTAAACAGCTTAGACATTGATTAGACACACCTGAACCCAGGAGGGAAGGAGGGATCGAAAGCAGAAGAGGTGGAAGACGGGGAGGAAACGTGGTGGTGGATGGGGTGGAAGTGTGTGGGGTGTCTAAGACCATGTTGGGAAGAGAGAGAACAGAGGCAAGGGTGGAGAAAACAAGCGTCACGGGGGAGAGAGTGGGGGAGAAAATATCACACGGACAGAACCAGGGTGTAAATGTCTCAGAACATGTCCTCTAGGATGGAGTGAGTGGCAGAGGGGGAAAGATGGAGAGGAGAGGAGTGAAAACGCTGTCTGCACACACTGCCAGAGAGGTTTTAACACTCCTGTTTGTGGCCAAGGTGTGAAGACGCACACTCACACAGATATTCCTCTCTCTCCATATATGCATACAAACAGACATATGCACTCAACACACACACACACACACACACACACACACAAGTTTGTGCAGCTGTACTTGTTAGGACAGTGCACTGACTTCCATTCATTGTGGACATGCTAACACTAACCAGGATCTCATTAGGACCAGGCTTTGGTCCCCATGAGGACTGTTGGTCCCAACAAGATTGGTGTTTGTACCACAAAAGGTCCCAAAGAAGTAACAAAAAGACACACACACACACACACACACACACACACACACACACATCTTCACATATTCACAAGCAAAAACTCAGAATAGACCTTTTCCACAACAATCAAAATTCTACCCACAACCATACATACATGAAAAGACCAGAATAGAGCCTGGAGTCAATGATGCATATCCGTGTCTATTTATAAAGTCCTGCAGCCTACACTGGATTGCAACACAAAGCAGCATTCCCCCTCTGCTTTTAGCTCTCTTGACTCTTCTATCACCCTCCTGCTCCTCCATGAATAGAGGAAAAAAAGTTTTTTCTTTAAATCATACCCACTTTTCTCTTCTTTCTCTTTCCATCCTCCAACTTCCCGTATGGGCAGAGGGGAGGATGTTAGGAAAGTCAAAGTCAGTGACAAAAAGTGCAGAGTTTCAATTTGTGTGTATAAATAACTGGCAACGCTTTAATTTGCAGGTTCATTTCATGCCTCTTTCGAGCAAATTTTGAACAAAAATGCCCAGAAGTGATTGCCTTCCTATTAGGGAATTACTGGCCTGGAAAGAAAAGGAAAGTTCTCCATGTATTATTCCTCTTCTACCCAGACAAACACCAGAAAGTTTTATTTGAGTTTATTCACTTGTTTTCTATTTCTCCTTTCCCTAACATTTCCCCACGAGACTTGTTTGAAAAGAGGAGAGCAGAAATTGCCCACAGTTTTCCTTTTCCTGTAAACACTTGATTTATCGCAATTTATGCAGACACGCATGTACACATATAGAGTACGCAGGTCGACAGAGACAGCAGTGTAATATTAAGATTAGATAGCCAGACATACATGGGACTAAATGAATGAATTCATGGGTTATTTGTATATTTATGGATGCTCCAACTGTGAACAGCTGGTAAACACTGCAGAGTCACTGAGAGCAGATGTACTTAAGAGACAAACATAAACATTTATTCACTTGAAGCATAATCTCTCTCTCTCTCTCTCTCTCTCTCTCTCTCTCTCTCTTTCTCACACACACACACACAGACACACACACAAACATGCTTCCAATGACCCAATTTGTTTATGCACATCTACGGTTGGTCGGTTGCAAGGCCCCTGTTTACTCCTTCATGCTTTTACCTCTTTATCACAGAGAGGAAAATGATGGCTAATGTACTTATAATCTGATTAAATGATTATATAACTACTGCTGCTAATCTAACAGTCTCTCTCTCACTCTCTCTCTCACTCTCTCTCGCTGCCTTTCTCTAGGATGATCAGTGATTTATGTCTTTAAAAGGAAGTATAAAACCAAAAGTAACGGGTGAAACGAACTGTGAGATTAAACTAACCCTCCTCCACGACTCACTCTCTTCCCCCTGCGCTCCCTCTCTCTTCCTTTCTAAATTATCTGAGAGCTGTAATTAAAAAGTGCACTTTGGTTCTTGCATGGTGCTAACAAGCAGGCCAAAATGCACACACACAAATGCACACTAAATTAGAGATAGCTGAAGCTCAACTAATCATCTGAGTCTATGCCATAATGAGAAACACAATATTCTAAGTTTCTGAATTAAAACAAAGCACCGTAATTTACTGTAGTGTGTGTATCTCAATTTTCTCAATATTGATTCTCAGCCTTATATGTTTTATCTTCTCATAAAAAATGGATCCTGGTTGTATGTAAGAGCCAAAAGCATGAATCCAAATATATGCAACAAAAAGATGAAGATCCAACATGTGATTTCACAGCCATGTTGCTCCAGTACTGAAAATGTGGTGTCTCATTTCAGAAATAGCTCTGAGCTGATTTTGTGGAGTACAGATTTACTCTCATACTGAAGCACAAGATTCACACGTCAACAGAAATCCTTGAAAGACCTGTTTATTATTCAACAGATCTAATTGCCTTTTTCTTTTTTTTTTTACCAGATAATAATCCACTAGTATAATCAGAAAACCAGTTTTCTGGAGTTCAGACTTTGTCTAATAACCAGATGCAGCCTCACCCTCTTTAGCTACAACTCCATTACTTATCAGCAGTTGGCAAACCAATGCCATGTGATCCATCCCAACAAACAAACCAGGTTCAAACAGCAAGTAAAGGTCGCAGGATCATGGCACAGAGGCTCTTATTGCCTGTCATGTTGCATGTCTTGTGACTCTACAATTTGTAACACCTGTGTGGATGTGCCAGCATAATCCCATCATTACAACTAAAGAAAAGAATCTTTCCTCAGTCTCAGTGGTATATATTGTAAAGCTGAAAATACATACTACTTGTCTCTTCCCTTGCTCCTCTGGAGAGACATAAAAAAATTCCATTTTGTCAGCACCATCATTCAACCCCATTCATATTTGTTATCGAACGCTTCAAGCCCCCACCGTAGAGTCGCCTTTGAAAGTTTTACAATAGCTTTGCTACACTGGCTTGATAGAGACCAGACAATCCAATCCTAGGTCCAATTATAAGCATCAAGAAGGACCAGTGTGTTCTTGTGATGTGTTCTTCATCTCTTGATGGAGAACAGAAGCATAAAATTGCATTGCTAAGAACCCAAATTATTTCCTCTTGCAGGGCTCAGTCTGTAGCTGTCTAAAATTGACTCCACAAAAAAAAAACTTTTTTTCATCTCCAACTTGCTCAACTTAACTATAAAAACCTGTTTATGCTGAAATATCCTACCTATAATTTTGGAAAAGTAGGAACTCATAGTAAATACGTCTTATTGATTAAGCAGGACTATTTTGTGTTTTAGGTTTTTTTGGGTGGGGACAGAGGATGCTCCATTAGAGCAGCAATGGCACCGTTAAGAAAGTCGTACCTCAGTCGTATTATTATCTCTTCCCAGTCCTTCTGGAGATGGCAGAACTCTGCTCTCATTTTTGACATAATGCCCAAAGGCTTTTCCTTTCCTGATCAATAAAAGTGGGTGGGTGGTGTAATGACAGCAGCTATATCCAGTGGTTGTACCCCACAACAATTAACCACAAAATCAACATAAAACATTTAAGAAATAGTTTAGAGGTCACAGTGTCACAGAAATAAGGATGTACTTGTACTTTAAAACAAGCAAGAGCTGCATTAAGTTAAAACTCCGGTACTTTCTAAGCAAAGTCCATTTCATTTATTAGATCCCCAGTCAGAGCTGATTTTGCAGGTGTAACTGGTATTAACTACATTATCATGGTTTGCGACAAAATGTAAAGCAACCTTTGTACTGCAGCGATAACAACAAGGAAATCGCATCATAAGCTAGGTACATGTCAAATCCCATGAAAAACAGCTGCTGCATTCATAAGGTTGGACTGCATCTCAAACATAAACAGAGCGTTCACTGTGCTTTTATCCTTGAATTGTATCAAAACAACAATCTGCCTACTGAAATGCACCACCTGGATGAGAATACTGACTCTGAATACTCAGTGATAATATCCACCTGTTTACAGTCGACTTCTCGTTTTGCATTTGTGCGTGTGCGTGTGCGTACTGGGGCTCCAGCCTAACTGTTCCACTGGTAACACTGGTGCTTCACATGCTTTTTTTTTGTGAATGAAGGAGAGTTCCTCCTTCACTGTGTTACAGACAAGTGTTCAAAATGATGACCACTTCATTCTCCTCTCTTGAGCGATTACTCTCATCTAACCGCTGAAAAGAAGTGGGGAGGGGCTCCGTGCTGCGGGCGATGCATCGGCCCCTGCAGGTTTTGTGTTTCTTACTGTGGTTGTGCGACTTCAAAGTTTCAAGCTTAAACTGTGTTGACCCGGTAACAAGTTTAGAGTTGCCTGCAACGGACAGGCCACATTGGATTCAATACAAACACAGCATAGCTTTCCCCTTGTACCACCACCGTGGGTACTGCATTAGACATCGTGGTTGTAAGTCGTACTTTTTCTGCTTCACTGTCTCAAACGGTCTCCCCTGCCTGCACCTGCACTCTCCTCGCAGCCTCCACTGTCATCATCAGCTGAGTCGGGACCTCTTGTTGGCTCTCCCTCTCCACCTGCATCCTCCTCTCTCTCCTCATCTCTTTATTATTTTTTTTTTTTAAATAATCACTTCATCTTTGGAACATGGTAAGAGCTAAATGGACTGTTTTGCACGTTTCATCATCAATGTGCGTGTAATTGCAGGCAGGGAGAGACAGACTGAGCCAGCGAAGAAGAAAAAGTACTTCTTTCAACCACAATGCCTAAATGCAGTACCTGTGCTGGAGGGGCACCAAAGCAGCCTAATGATCATCATCTTTGGTTTGTGTGTTTGTTCTGTGTGCAGAGGATGAGGTACATTTGATGCAGCCCGTGTCTACACAAAAGATAAACCCATCCTCATGAACACAAACTCTTACACACTGAAGAGCATTACACCTTCAAGGCCTTTACACATCAGAGACACGACCTCCTCACACACACACATACCCACACAAAGCTGTACTTCTATCTTTGTGCACTTCTATCTGTGCATTGACATAACGCATTCCCTACCCTTCACCCTAACCTTAACCATCACAACTAAATGCCTAACCCCTAACCCTAATCTAAACCTGATTCTAACCCTCAGACAACCCTTTGAAGGTGTATCAGAATGTAAAGACTGGTCAAAATATCCTCACTCAAAAAGGTCTGTAACTCAAGCTGGTCCTCACAACGACAGAATTACAAGTACGCACACACACACACACACACACACACACACAAACACAGAGCACATGTGAAAGAAGTTGAGGAAATTTCACATCCAATTACTGGGGATGAGTGTGTGGACTGTTGAAGTAACACACTTACATCCAAACACAGGCTTTGGCACTTCAGTAATTGTGCTCATGAAGTGGCATTATGGCAACATGGTGTGACCAGTAAGATGCCATCCTTGTGCCTTAGTGGAACTTGTGATTGCAACCCAGTATGCCATGCTCCCAGGCTGTCTGTGATTGGCTGATTGGAGTAGACTAATGAATGACTGCGTGAAGAAGCCGGAGACTTATTCTGGTCTGATTAATGTGTTTTCCTCAATGCCAATTAAACACTGATTACACAAATTAACAACTCTGGGCCACCATAATCACTAAGTGCTCACACAGGGACTGGCGTTGATGGAATGGGATACAGACATACACACACACACACACATATACAGACACACACATACACACAGCTGTAAGGCACCACACCCCATTTGTCCTTCTATCCTTGCCCAAAGCCCCGTCAAATGCTGCCAGGGCTGGCAGTTGTTATAACCTAATGCTTTTAGCTGCATGTCGTCCAAGATAGAGTTACCAACCACATTCACCAAACACCCTCTTCTCTGACTCACTGGCTCTCTCACACACACATGCACACATACACACACACATACACATACAAACACACACACACGCGCACACACACACACACACACACACACACACACACACACACACAAGAAAAAAAATCCGTCACCCAGAGCTGTGGAAGGCTACTCACAGTGCACATACATCAGGCCTCAGACAGACAGCTGGTGCCAAAGGGTGCAGTTAGTGGATCTCCCCTCTGGGATGGGTTACTTACCACCCTCTTCCCCTTGTATGGAGCCAGAGGGAAAGAGGGGCAACAAGACATGAGATTAAAGGGAAGGAAATGGGGACACGAGAGGGGAAGGGGGGTGGAAAGTGACAGACGGAGCAAGAGAGGAGTGAGAGAAATGAAAAAGGAAAGTTTCTGCAGACTGAATGTAATGTGACACCAAGGCGGGGGGGGGGGGGGTGACAGCATGGAAAGACACAGTCAGACCAAGAGGAGAGAGAGAGAACACAAGAAAGAATGAGAGAGAGAGGTAAAATGAAAGGGGATTTGTAAAACTCCTTGAAATGTGAAATTTGGAAACTACTGGAAATGTAAACCTCAAATACTCAGACTGAGCGCTGAGCCTTTCTCTCTCATTTAATGCGTGTCACCGCATTTAAGATGTTGTGTGTGTTCTGCCCGTGTGTTCTGACCGAAAAAGGGAACATGAGTTGTGCTAACATGGGAAAAACCACTGACCATTTAAACCTGTGTCTTGCTGTCCAATCAGTACATAAACCAGCTTTTGGATTTATGAATGTTGTTCAGTTAACTTATTTGTGTGTGTGTCTGCCTTTATAAGCATGGGTGCATGTGCAACACAACGCAACGATTTGTGCTGCAGAAAATTGAAAAACTTAAGAACAGAACCGTATTTCTCTATGCAAGCTGATCCATATACAGTCCTCTTAAACCCGCATGTGCATAGGCTGTGCTGTATACTTGTGTGTGCGTTTGTCTTTTTGTGTTTTTCTGCCTGCATAACTTTGATAGCTGCTATACTCAGGTTTTAGCTCACGGTTGGCTTTTCATAAATTATCTTAATTTTTGGGATACATTAGCTCAATGTGTTTCTCATTGTGTTGGGGAGTCGGTGCTGCAGGGAAATATGAGGATGTGAATGAATAAATTGACCTTGTATTACATACAGTATTGTTCCTTCCCCAGCACACAAACAAATAAAACGCACCTCTCCCTCCCGCCATCTCCCTCGGTTCTTTTCATTTATGACAATATAGGTTTGCATCTAATGTCTGCTGTGCGCAGAGTGTGAATGTGTTTGGTAAATGGAGAGGGAGGCCCAGCTGTGTCATTATACAAGCCTAATACATCCATGATCCAAGCTAATTAGATTTAGACTAGCGATGGACAGGAAGACCATGAGGTGAGAACAGAAAGGGAAAAGGAAAGAAGGAAAGCGGCACAGCGAAATGGAAAGACAGACAAAGAGAGAGAGAGAGAGAGAGAGAGAGAGAGAGAGAGAGAGAGAGAGAGAGAGAGAGAGAGAGGACTGAGACGAGGAGGTGCTGAAGACTGAGAAATTCTTTCAGCAGTGATTGTGTTGAGTGTGTTGAAGGCAGGTGGTTTAAAAGCCCATTCACATACACAAACACACAGACACACTGCAATTATCCACACTCCTGATGCACAAAAATGCTCAAGGTGCTCACAAAGGCGCACACACACACACACACACACATGCACACACTTTGATGAGCAACTGACATCCTAATAAGCCACTGTGTCAGATAAAGTGACTCTGAAAGCACATAATCAAGTAGATTTTGCCAAGAATAAGAATTTACTGAACAGTAAATTCCAGGCCCAAACACAAACACACACATGCACAATGGCCATTCAAGGTGTGTTTGCCGGGCATGAGGAGCTGTTTAGAAATGATGGTTGTAGTAATCAGCATAATGTTTGCCTAGAGCCGTGGACTGACATTTAGAACAGTGGATTATTGGAGCAAAAACCCACACAGCGCCTTTCAGAGAACACTATCATATTATTACAGAGAACTATTATAGATTACTGTTATAATACCAATGTTACACTGGTCGCATGAGAATTTGTGGTTTCGCTGTGTAAGTCAGACCTTGTTTTGTCCATGCGTGACATATTTACCATAGATTGGTACAAATTGGCTCTCAAAAACTGAGCAGGTGGGTGGCTGTCCATGAATGCAGGATAAAGAGCAGAGCTGAGCCCTGTGCTGTAGTACCAGTAAACAGTCCTCACGGCTTCACTTAAAAAAATCATGTCAGGGATGTACTGTAGGACAGGTCAGGTTGTCCTGTTGAGAACCACAGAACATTTTCATCGATTTCTCTGCTGCTGAGGGCAAAATGTAGCCTGGCAGTGAACATATCTATCCTGGGTTTTTCCTGAGGAAAATATCAATAACTATAGCCAATAATCTATGTTTTGTGTCCTTTCTTTTGCTATGCCTGAATGCTTTGCCTTGCATGAAAGAGCTTGACTTTTCTCTATATCTCCTGTTATATAAAATTATTTTATAAACATGTTTTTAGACTTTGTACTCATACAAAACAATATTTATCCAGGTAATACCACAAGATGTCAGCATCTTGGAATGAAGAGTTGTGTTATTTCGTCACATTAACTCCCTCTTTTACTATTTCATAGGATGGACACACACCTGGCACACCCAATATGCTATCATGTACTGATGATCATCTTCTCTCAACCACATCTGTGAGATCTCCAATAAACAGAATTCTGCTTAAACAAACTCTGCCTTCAAGATCACTTTCATTATATTGTTATTATACAACATCTCCTTGTCTCAAATACTGTCCAAACACAGGCATACGTTCACTCATTGTGAATAATCATGGCCATGCTGTCTTTCTGAAAAACAAGAAAAATCTCTTAGTAGACTGTTAATGAATATAATTCAACAGTAACAGCATTCAACCATGATTCAGTTCTAAGAACTTTAATACTAAGAACTATTAAACCTGACAAGCTGTAACCCTTCTATTATCACCTTAAGGAAATGTGAATGAGCTGCTTAACACAGTTCATCAGTTACTGTATCAAAACATCTGTCATAAAATCAATTCAGCCATACGATAAAATCCCAACAATAACCACATGCTGGTCTCTAATTTCCTGCGTAGTGTAAACCTGTACATGTCAAAGTGCAAGAACAGCCTTGATGCAGCAGGGCATAATGTGGAAATGTTGAACCAGGATGAATATATTATTAGTAGGAGAACTGCAGCGTCAGCGGGTGTAGCTGGTGTGAACAGTGAGGGCCAGTCACATCAGTTCCTCTCATCCACCCTCAGCATCTGTGTCTCAAAGCAGACTAACCCAAGTATTACCATATAAAAACCCAAATATAACATACAGCAACTCAAGGACAGACGATGTGCATTTTGAGTTTAAGTTAAATTTCAAAAGAAACCAAAATCCCAGTTCATATAAAGGAATATTAGAGGAAATTTGTATAATAAATGCACGTTGGCAACAACTACAGAGACTTGATGTATATTTAAAAAAATCCTGTCTGTTCCCTGTAATTTTCTTAAGTGATTTAAAAGGATGCATTCAGTGCAGCCATACCTGGGGACATTTACACACACACAATAAAGACATTACAGCAAAGACTAAAAGAAAACCAGCATTGTGGCTGTCTCCATGATAGCACCTAAGAAACTGTTTCCCACAGGTTCTAAAATTGAGATTATATTTCCAGTTGATTGTTTAATTCTTTACTCAACAAAATGTTAAAATTCCCATAACAACTTGCTAAACCACAAAATAAGGTTTTCAGTGTGCTGACATAGTTTCACTAACAACTACAGAACATGAAGCATTTGATTACAGATTATGTAAAATGCAGAAAAGCAAGTGACTCCCCCTGTTTCTGAGGCTGTAAACTCTTTACACAACTGATTTCGGCTGATAACCATCTTTATAGTGAAACTGCCTACACTATAAACTTTTGATAGTCTTGACTCACAGCTAAACAGCATCAATACAGATCAAACTACATCAACCTGCATTCAGCACTGGAAGAGCAAAGTAATTCACAGGGAAACTCCGGGTATCATCTGTTTAAAAAAATGATCCTGTCATGTCATTTGGCTCATTTACAGTCTTTTGTTTTTAAAATGGTTCATTTGATAAATTTCACGTCTTTTTTCATAAGAGGAGATAATTAAAAGTAAAATTCACTGTGGATTGTTATTTTGCTGTCATGTCAAAGCAACACAAGATGCATGGTGTAATCTAGAGTGGGCCTGCATGAAAAATGTAATTTTACTTACCATTAGTACATTGGCAACAAGCCTACTCCTGCATTATCAGGCTTACAGTAGCAATGTACAGATTTGTTTCAAGAAGCAAATTGTTGGAGCTGCAACTAACAATTATTTTCATTATCAATGAATCTGCAGATTCATTTCAGTGGCCCCTTCTCCAGTCACAGTGCATAGTGGAAAAGCTTTTTGGGCCAGTGTGCGTCACGTGACGAATGAAATGAAAGTTGTTGTAATGCGGTCTGGCCACTATGGCAAAACTTCTTCACGGCCCAGCTCCGTTCCTGGGGGCTTGGGTTATGGTCATGAAGTCCTCTCTTGATCATCGACAAGGAAGCTTCTATGCCTGGGTCCTGGAGAGCATTCTTGACTTGCTGTGCAGTCATAGAGGTCTTTTTCTTCACCAAGCAAACAATTTTCATCATCCACTAGATTTGTGGATGATGTCTGCCAATTTCTGATTTTTGTTTTGCTCTTTTGAGCCTCATTACTGTCTTTACTCTCTTTACTCCCCATACTGACAGACAACTCCACTTCAATCTGAATGACAACTCTCAACTCTGCATCAACTCTGAGCCACGTGTGAGCTGTTTCTGCACATGAACTAGCGCTGAACCGACACACAGATCCCCAAGAAACATTTAGTAGCCAGGTGTCCAATTACTTTTGAACCCTTCCAGTTTGGGCACTATGTGTTAAAAGGGCCACACAGTTCTTTTAATGTGGACATAAACCTACTCAAATTAAAGCTGAGTCTTGGCACTTCACTGTAGTATCCATTATTTAACTTCAAAATGAATGTGCTGAAGCACAGAGCCTGAAGGACAGAAAATGTGCAACTGTCCAACTACTTATGATTTGGACTGTACATATACATATACATACACATCTTATGCAGATTCAGTTAGTAAGCAATTTATTACTGTGGGCTTTCTATTAATTCTATTCCATAACTTATATTGACCTTATCATTTTTCCCCATTGTTACTTTCTATGGCAAACAATATCCAAAAACATTTGGAGCTAAATGTCATGTCCAGTAGCGTGATGTGGTGACAGGTTGAAAACTCAAACAAAACACTGAATGGCATAGTTGACTGTCATGAACATTTTGCTGAGTCAAACACAACCACCATACTAAACACAGCGGAGCCGCCAGGTTGGAACGTAACTCCAGAAAACTAAGGGTGGGAGAATGTATTTTTGTGTGTGTGTGTGTCCTGAAATGTTGTGCACTGTGTGTGCAAACTCGGCACACGGCACTACTGAAAGGTTTGCATCAAGAAGCAAACAGGATAATTAATTTCTCCCTTTCACTTGAATGCTTTCATTTTATTTTCATTTGTTTGCCTTTCTCTCTTTCTGCTCTCACATTCACAAGATAAAGTGAATCCTGTGAGAGATGACTTGTGATTCAATCCACACACACATTCATTTAAATGTCTGTGGGAATTGTGTGTGTGTGTTCATGTGTGCGTGCACTTAATGAGATGAATGCGTGTGCACCGCCCCTTCCCAATTACAGAGAGTGGAGGAGCGAAATAAGTGGTAGAAAGGAGAGAAAGATGTAACGCAGGCAGGGGTGGTAGAGAAGAATGATGTGTAACGATTGAAGAGAAAGATGAAGTGAGTAAAACGGGATTAGAAGAATGGTAAAGAAAATAGATAAAGTGAGTCCATTAGCCAACAAACTATTTTCTCTTCTTAGTTTTTCTCTTTGAGGAACTCACTTCATCCATCTTGACTAAGTGTCTTAGACTTTGTTTTGATTACGTCTGTCCGTTTCCGTGCCGTCTTCCCTCATCCATCCATCTGCTCCAGTGACCCCATAAGTGACAACCTATTCTCTCTTTCCTCCTACTTTCTCCATGAATTCCTTATTTTCCCTTGTTGATTACTTCTCCTCAAACCAGTATTTCTTCTCATCCATCTGAGCCCATTCATTTCCTCATCCATCAATCAACACCACTTCTCTTCACAGTGCATTTTGACCATTATTCAATCCCATCACAGTCAAAATATCAATTTAATATTAGGAGGATTTTGACTGACTGCTAGTTTAGACATGGCGTGCTAGTCATCATCAAAAACACTGATCCACTAATTTGAAATAAAAATGGTGGCTCATGTACATTTTGATTTTAAGTAGCATTTTACACATGAACCCCGGCTTCAAATTAGCAAAAATTTGAGTTGTGGAAAAGTGAGCCCACTGATAGTTATAGCTTTCCAGTTTCTAGTACCACTTCTTACTGAAAAATGCCCCTAGCTGATGAACAGACATACAGAGGACGTTTCCCTGAGTGAAGATGGATGAAACAGCATATACAGTATAAGCCACGAGACCATGCATTTCCAAACTAAGAGCAAAAAGATCTATGAAACCTAGAGTCTAAAATCTGAAAAACAGAATGGCCTTTTAAAATAAAATGACTGCGCATGGATGAATTTCATTTACAACACTATCTGAGAAGATACCAAGCTCATGTGCAAAACTGATATTAGCTGCAATCCCAATCCCTTTTCAATGACTTGTTTATTAAAACGCTTTACACTCTGTGTGTCAGCTGTCAGAAATAAACAACTGATCAGAACAGAGGGTTGGATAGAGCAGAACCAGCAACACGTTGATATCTGTGTATTGTCAACTTTGGTAAAGAAAGTAGAAAAGGCTGAGGTTACGAAAGGATAAAACCCGCAGGTAGAAGAATACAGCACAACCTCTAGCATCCATATACAGTAATAATCCAAAACTGACTGAGAGCTTGAGCAGAGAGCAGAGACTGGTGATTGGTGATTGATTGGTGGTTTGTTAGGACAAAATTAATGGTTATATGAGCTGATGGTGTGCACAACTTCAGTGCTCTGCCAGCACTAATGCAATGATTCATTTCTGAAGAAAGGCTCTTATCCCTGCATGAAGCTCTAGAATGGAATTAACGCACTGGGGTGTACATGTAAAATTACAACTACAGTAGGACTGTGCAAAAACTTAAATCACAGATCTAAATAAGGGTCTAACTGAGGAGGTGGTAATAAAATAAGAAGAATTTAAATCTATTCTCAATCAATGTAGCCCCACATACATTTTTGAAAATATAGGACACGGAAAATATGCTATTCTGTAATATGCAGAATAGCATATTCTGAGCAGAATTAAGACATACCACAAATCTGATGAGACACACGCCAACATGCAAAACAGCAGGGTTTTGGCTGTGTGCACACTCATATACATGCAGTACAAACACAAGCCACCACTTTTTGATTCTGGCCATACACTTGCCCCACATTCACTCTCACAGACACACACATACACACACTTCTGTAGTGCAAGCCAAGTCTCCATACTGCTGGCTAGCTCCTCACGGAGGTATGCCCACCTCTAGCTTGGATCAAAGGACTAAGCTAAAAACCTCTGGCCAGACACACACACACACACACTCAAGACACACACACAGTATAGTACTTCCTGCCTATTTCTAGATGAGATCAAAAACGGTCTTTTTTTTTTTTGCTCTGAGCCTATAGCATAAATCACCATATGTAGACAAGTGTGCGCAAACACACACACAGAGCCAGAGCCACCCTCTCAAACACCTGTGGCAGATCAAACGCATCAAGCTGAGAACACACACCTGCAGCAGGGTAAAGCCCTTGCACTGAACAAGTAAATCATGCTGCGCTAATACACACAATGATGTACACTCCCGCACTTCTGCTCAACCCCCGCCTGACCTCAGAAATATTCCATGACTGGTCATTCACTATGCAAAGATCCCATTCAAATAGCTTGATGGCCACACCACAATAAAAACATACACAAACAAACAAAGAGCCTCAGCCAGGTGCGTTTGGTACGGGGAGGGCGGGGAGGGCGGCACATTTGATGTTCTTCCACTGAAAAACCTACACTCCATATCACTCCACGCCCTGCAAAAGCCACAGTAAAAATGGAGCAAGTGAAAGCAGCGAAGAAAAGTGAGACAGGGGAAGAAAAGAAGCAGAGAGAGAGCGAGAGAGACAGAGAACAGAGGAAAAAGCACAGAGATAAAGAGAAACAGTCTGGGGTGTGATCCACTGGAAGGTTGCCAGTTCAAATCCCTATACTGAGTGAAACACGCTGGATGAGGAAGTCACTTTCTTCACCTCTTGAGCCTTCAACTAATCTAGCACTGCCATTAAATGACTGGCAGGACAAGGCTAGGGTTTAAAAGGTATTTCCCAGGTGTTAGGAAAGAGTGAGTGTGTGTGTGTGTGTGTGTGCGTGTGTGTGTGTGTGTGTGTCAGTAGTATCAGTTTTATTTCCACCAGTTGTTCCTGTAAATAGGAATCTGTTCCTAGATTACCTTGTGTATGTCACAGGAACCTGAAATCTGTTATTTTTGTGCGTCATAAATGTTATTGTCTTCCATAAATCCAAATCTGAAATCACTTTATACTGAGTCAGTACTTCTACACTCAATATTCGCCTCATACAGTCCAACATATGGACTGTAATAAGAAGGTAAAATGTTATATATTTACATAAACGATCAAAATATTTATAAACAGAAGGCATGTGATATGCATGTAAATGTATTTCATGGATACACTTGTGATTTTTATTTCTGTACCTATGCTATTTTTATAGTATGCATGCAGAACACATAAACACCACTTTAACAGTCATATGTGCAGTATGGCAGGTTGTCACTGAGTGCAGGGCTACTAATTACAAAGAAAATTCCTGTCCTCATACGTAGCCTCCTGTGTGAGATCTGCTGCACAATAACTGCTTCCAATAAATTTATAATGCACAACATTTAATGATGAGAAGTGAATCTGTTCAGTTTCATTTATGGATTTGGTTACATGTGGTGCTGATTCCCGCTCTGGACCAGGTCATGGGCCATTTATGACCAGATACGTCTTGAAAATTGTGAGACATGTTTTGCTCACAACATCAGCTCCACCCCACCAGTTTATACAGTGCAAAACCACTTCATGATCATGACTGTTCAGTTTGATTATGGTGTTAGCTCTTAACCTGATTTTCCTGTTTTGAACAAAAGAGAGCTGTTTACGCAAAAAAATAGAAATGTAATTTTCATATTACCGTCTAATATTTAAATAGTACCCCAAAGATCTTGTGACAGACTTTCACTGGAGCGTGTAGAAAATTTCAAAAGCACACTTAATAAAGAAGAGGCGATAGCACGGGAATAGTCAAATGGCACGACTGATGAGTTAGGACAACTAAGTGGGCAGTGTAAGCATGACCTTGGGTAGGAAGGAAAGGGTTGTCTAGAAACAAGGAAGCAAACTGCTGATATGAGCACAGTTTTCTTAAGCAATATGGTGATAAATATGTCACAGGTTCATCTTTAATATAAGCGTGGAACATACAGTAAAACACCTGCCGTATATGAGGCAAAGTAAGTTTCACAAACATTTTCTTTTCACACGTGGAACCCGTGTAATTAGAGATTAATCCTCACGTGGTTGTCTGTGGTCCTTCCTAGAGGCGTTGGGCTCTGGATAACAACTTTGCACTGTTTATTTCTATCGCTGGGTTCAAAGTTCTTAATACCATTAAGCCCCATAAAATGTACTACATGTGATGAAACTGTCACAGTGGCTCTTGGTTTCATTTATTAGTTCTTGTCTCATCTTCCTCTGGCTGCAGCTTGTTTCAAAAACAGTGAAAATATTCAGAAAAGGATTCATCTCATATGGGTTATCTCAAAAAAAGAGAACAAAGCAGCGGTGTGAGACAGAAATATTCTCACGAACAAGAATCCATTGTGTCACTGTGAGAGTTTTATGACATTTTTGAATATACATACTCTATACCCCTTTCACATTTGACAAGGTGTTCTGTGGTTTATTTTTCATCTGGCACCTTTGATCTCCCTGCTTTTCATGTCTTTTTTTTTATCAGATGCTGTAGGAGGAAAATACCCAAAGGTCTCAAGCACAATAGTCAGCCGAAATATAATTCCACAAACAATTACAACCAATTCAGAAAATGAATGAAGGTGTTGATTGAGCTCTATGGCTTCATTAGAAAGCTGTAGTCAACATGGGTGTATTCTAGGATTGAGTTATATTGAATGATGTTTCCATTTCTATTTACATACGGTACTGTACGTAAACAGAAAGTCAAAAAAAGGCTATAACGTCTTATATTTCCTTAATACAAAGTTGTTCAGCTCAAAGTCAAATCTTTTAAAAATATGACCTGCTTTATTAATTTTAATGTAGATCTAAAGTAATCGATCAATGGCGCAGTTGTTTTATATAGGGCAAAATACTGACTTGGTGTCAGGAGACGCACAGGTGACACATGACAAGGTGACACAATGATGGATATGGTAGAGACAAGGTGTCATTTCTTTTGTGTATCTCTGCTCTGACACCACTGCCACTTAAGATGAGCTTAAATCATAATTAATTTTTCATAATTAAATTTGTTGTCTCTTAAACTAATGAGCATGTTAGTTTCATCAGGTTGTGTTTGTTTTGAAGCTTCTTGTTGTAGTTACCAATTCACTAGTAATTATAAGAATACACCTATTGTTAATTTGCAGTGATATTCAAATATTTATTCCAAGTAAATACGTTCTATTTTCATGAAGGTGAGCACAGCAGCTCACTGTCACATTTAAAATGTAACTCTAGTCTGTGGTAGCTACGTGAGCTGCTAAGCAAGCACAGTGTTACCCCTCAACAGTGGAAAAAAGATTTTTTTCTACAATTCCCCATAGCCATTCTGCTTTCACAATAGCCAGAGGTCTTATTAAATTACTGTGTTACTGACATTAATTTGCACAGCAACCACTAGAAAGTCTTGTTTTGACTCTTCGTGATTCCCCCTTAATAAGAAACTTATTTAGCTCATTCAAACAATAAATTTTTACTTTATTACTTTCAGTCGAAGCGACGGTCCTCAGGCAAATTGTGCAAAACTGCATTTGAAGGCCACCATCTTGTCTAATTCAACATATCAGGATACATGTAAATATTTAAATCCAAAAGTCACAAGTTCCGCATTACAAACTAAACCATTGTTTTCAGGTTCTTACAATGAGAGCATTGATTTGGTTTCTCTTTGCACTTCAGAAAAGCTGTTTGTCAGTTTTTTTAATTACATGGATGGATGTTACATATCAAAGGCTGTGACTTCTAATGTAAGGGCTTAATATACTTCTCCAGAACTGCCACACAACAAAAAGATGATTATCAAACATTAACTGTACAGCTAATGAGCTTGTGATAGTTCCATGTAAAATTCAAGACTTTCAGGAGAATTCATGTAAGTCGTGCATCAATATTATTGAATTATGTTATCATGCACTGTGGGGAAAAATAAAAGCAATATACAACTAAGATCAACTGTACAGAATTACTTTGAAAAGGGATCTTTAAACTCTGAAGTACAAATAAAGCTGCAACTAACGATTGTTTTTCTTTACTGATCAATCTGATGATAACTTGCTTGACTGACTGCTTAAAAAGCCTGAGGTGACGTCTTTAAATGTCTTGTTTTGTCCGACTTTTGGTCCAAAACACAAAGCTGTAAAATGAACAAGGATAAAATACAGAGAAAGTTGTAAATCTTCAGAATTTTTATTCTGTTTTTGAAAAATGACTCAGAAACTATTTGGTTTAGCTCTAAATTCAAATATCGCCATGAATGTCGGTCATCTATGTCTAAGAGGGACACAGACTTATACAAGACTAAACCTAATAACAGGGGGCCACAATATTCTGTCGCAAGTGTTACTTTAGTAACAGTCTAATGGGAGTCACTATGAGACAAGATCATGGATTTAAACTTTACCTACACTCTAGCTGACAAACAAAAGTTGTGTGCGTGCACACACATGCACCTATCTTCCTGTTTGTCTCCCGATCTTGATTTCTGTCTGTCAGTCTCTTTGCTTTCTGATACCTCACAGTTCAGTCAGTCAGTAAAGTTCATGTTTTGCAGGCGTTCTGCTTTATTTGGGTGTCTCGCCGTAGAGCCATCTTGAAAACTACAAGATAAGCTTTTGTGTTATCCCCCACCTCATACCTGACACACGTACACGCAGCGGATCAATAACAACCTCCTCCTCCTATCTTACATAATAAACACCAAACAGCCTAAACAGCAGAATAGTCTCCATTCCACCTATGTGGCCTGCAGCAATGGATTCTGTAGTGCCTTCTGATGAGACGTGGAGGGATAGAATAAGAAACCAAAAAGTAGAGGAGCAATACTGAGAGAGCAAATACAAAAAAAATGAGGAGCAAAAAGAAGCAAGACAGAGAGGGAGGCAGAGGAAGAGCAGAGTGTATCCCACTTGGCTCATATTTCAAAGCTCTGAAGGATGTTTTTGAGGTAAACCTCTATAAAATGCATCTTTTCACAGAAACAGGAAACCATTCGAACTGGGCAGAAGCACACGTGGAGACACTTCATACACACTCAAAGCTACTGGCAATTACATCTCTGGCATACGTATGTTGTTTAACATATTGTGCTTTGAACTGACCACAGTCACGGTAATACTGCTGCACACGGAAACATGACCCAACTGACCTTTAAATGGCCTCGCCAACCCAACTTATCACTTGCCAGAAAAGTCGTTCCAGCTACCGCAAGTATGTCTTTGAACAAAAGAAGATGGGGTAGATGCACCTGCTTCGCTCGCCTTGATACTCACAAAAACCACTTCTCACACAGACACACACAGGTGATTATTTTCCATTAGGAGACTGGCTGCTTGTCTATAGCTGCCACTTCTTCTGCTGTAAGAAGAAAACACTTAGGACTGATAGAGGGTTAGCATCAATCTGAAACACACAACACAAATACACAGCTGCCAGCAACACATACTGTATGTAGTCTGCAGTCCTGTCAAGACTAAAATCTCTTTCACATACCTGGTGCACACAGAGACAGGCAGACACACACAAACTCTGTCCCTCTCAAACACACAACCAAGTACACACACAGAGCGCCAAGTGTCAGGTGGCTCTGTAAGTGTGGTGATTTGTTCCTCCTGACAGACAGGAAATAAGGGAGTCGACCAGGGACCTCACTTCCTCTTAGACCTGCCTAACCTGACATCTATCACACACACACACACACACACACAGTCTTCTCCTCCATCGTTTCCTCCCCTTCTCTAATACACATGCACACACACAATCCATCAGGCTTGTAAGTCTCTCCGAAGGCCTCCAGAATTTGAGCTATTCTACTGTGGGATTAAATTTGTGTCTGTGAACAACCGAAGAACATGTGTATAATTGTCTATCTAACTATCACTAAATTTGCAGTTTAAAATACATCAAAATCCCCAGGTTGCATGCTAAAGTAACAGAAAGTGCTATAATACTTCTGGTGATAAAAAAGCCTCTACTACAAACTGCTTCACAACTCTTCTAAAAATACTGGTTTTCACAAGCTCGTCGCAGAAAGAGTGAGACCATGAAGTGGAATGTGATAAAACGTAAAACTGTGACGTAAAAACAGACCTAAGATTCATAAGAGAGTCTGGGAGGTAGAAAAGTCACGGTAAGGTTGTGCAGCGTGGACGATGATAATCAGTTAGACGAGGCCTCTAATGTACCCTCTCCTCATTACAACATGGTTAAGCAAATTTCCACATCAGCTTTAACTGTTTGACACTGATGAGAGAGAAGGGCTTTGTGTGTAATGTGTGTGTGCGTGTGTGTGTGTGTGTGGGGGGGGGGGGGGGGGGGTGCACATGTGTAAGTTGCACGCTAGTCTGTTTGATTTGGGTTCTGACTTAACGCTCAGAACTCTCACAGCCCACAGCCCACCATCCAAATGTCAAATCAGTGGCCTCAGTTCACTTAAGCATGCCCAGTGGTCCGATCAGCATCAAGCTCCGGCTTAGCCGAGCCAATGACATGTGTCATATCAAACCTAATCACTCTGATAGATCCTCTAAGTGGGACAGCGTGGCCATGCAAAATTATGCTTGACCTACTTGAACCTAAAGGCAACTACCAAAGTCATGATTACAAACTAAACTTTAGTAAGAGCTCAAAAAATTTTGACCTGCAATTTATTTTTTAGACTAGAGAGAAGCGCAATGGTTTAACAGCTGGGACGCTCAAGCCACATTTTAATGCAATTACCTTGGGCAAGGGTAGCAATAATGAAGACCAGCAGTATTTTTTCATTACGCTTTGGCTACTTACGGGCCATTATCATTATCCACATTAGGAACTAGGACAAAAATAATTCTCTGTATTACAGACCTAATGGTTCATGCTGTTGTTATGTGAACCCCCTCTGACTTTGGGCATTTTCATGTCCTAATGTCATTCAAAGTGTTAGGTGGTCCTATCCGATTCAGGTTGATAAATCTCCAAAATGCATGGCCCTCAAACTGCAAAGCTGTTCAACATAAAATCCTGAACAGCTGGCAAGGATTTCATCTTACAACAGTAATATTAAGGATAGTGAGGCATTCTGAACTCTGCCTGTTAGTGTTGCAGAATATGGTTTACATTTTGAAGCACACTGAATGTGACCCATCCTTAGCTTCAGTCAGATTATAAAGTCTAGGCTCTGTCTGTATCCATGCTGGAAATGTGAATCAGACAAACAGCTGTGGAGCAGGACCCACTCAGTGGCTGTGGGAGGCAGTGGAGGTAGGGGGGGGGGGGGGGGGGGGCGAGGGATAAGTTATGAATAAAGAAGGGAGGGTGGAGAGGTGAGCAGATGAGAGGTGGAGTAAGGGGGGGAGGAAGAGGAGGAGGAGGAGAAAGACAGTAAAATGCTGCCGTCACTTAAACTCTAAAATGAAAGATCGATGAGCTTATTTAAATGTGCTCCCAGAGACGAGAGTTGGCTCATATAAAGCCTCGCATTTATGAGGAGGGGTGTGGGCATCGATTGACTGAGAGAAAGAGGGAGAGAGAGTGAAAGAGAGAGAGAGGGACAGAGGGGAGGAGGCAGCAAGAGACGGGGAGAGATCAGGAGGATCAACCTTGGCTCATGAATTTCATCCTTTTCCTCCTAAAATAAAACGTCCTGATAAATGCTGGGGATAGAGGGGTCGGAACCTGGAAAATCTACAGCCTTCGATTGACCGCCTGGCACAGCTTATCAAATCAATAACCCCACCCCCCTCCACCACCACCTCCAACAGCCTCATCCCGAATCTGTTTCAATAATTCCCAATTCGCCCCCTATCCCCAGCACACACGCATATACAAACACAACCCCTGCCAGCCACCCTGAGGTATAGACATTTCACGGCAGGGAACCCCCCCCCTTTGAGCCAAGACAGCTGGAAGGGTGGGGGGTGGTAACTTGGGTACTGTTGCTGAGACCTTGACATTAGAGGGAGGACGGAAGGAGCTGACTCTGCAACCACACCATCTCTCCGTCTTCCACCTCCTCCTCAACACCGAGGAGGGAGGGAGGAAAGACGGTAAGTGTGATGACTGGGAAAAGAAGCGAGAGGAGAGTAACTTTTGACACACACAGAGGTGTTGTCATACCGTCATCATCGATTGAACTGCAGGCACAGCTTTCTGAGTGACAAGCACGGTGCGCCGCATTCCCTCTTTAGCCCCCCCACTCCATTTTTTCTTCTCACCCCCTTTCCCTGCCACTCCCCTCTCCCTCCTCTGCTCCTTCTCCTCTTCACCACACTGCCTCCCTCCTCCCTCTGCTCCCTCTCTCACACTCACGCAGACACTTTCCTGCACTTAAATGGCACACATATTCTCTGTACGTTGACAAATAGTTCACCCCCACCTCTAACACACACACATACATGCACAGACATTCCTGAGACCCCCTCCTCCATGTAACCCTCAGCCTCACATTCTGCCCACCACGCCATCTGTGACCCAGAGAAAACTGTGCTCCGACACCAGCCTGACCTTTTCTGTGCTTTTGTTTTGCCACTCTGACATGATCCCATGAGGTACATGCACACATACACACAAAGACACACACAAACACAGAAACACACAAATATCCACAGTTTCTCTCCATCACTCTGTCTCTCTCTCTCTCTCTCTCTTTATAGCTACAAAAGAAAAAAAAAGCACATAAACGAATGTAACATAGCAACACACGATTTCCACAAACAGCTTTGGTCAAGAATCGATATCTCATCATATCTGTCGTCTTTCCTGTTGCTGTATTCAACAATTACTCCATGCAGTAACCCAATAAGTCACACGCACTCATCTGGACACCTGCTAGCTCAACAGTGTTGAAACTAAACTAATAAGACGCAACTTAAAGTATCACACTATGTGCAGCTGCATGTGTCTATGTGTCTGTGCATTTGTGTGTGCTTTAGGGCTACATCAAGAGCTGTAGTTAAGCAGGTCATTAACTAAGAGGGAGATTATCAATGCTTGGAAGCTGTAACAACCCCCCCATACACATCCTCAATACTTTAATCCAACAATCATCGTCCTACAATCTATGCATCATCATAACCATAACAATACCTTACATATTTAATGTAGTAACCCCCCCCCCCCTTCACTCACACAATCAACCTAAATAAACTAAAAAAAAAAGCAACGTTGTTGACCTAATAACAATAAATCACACCCTTCTTTCCAGTTTAAAAGTCATCATCTCACTTTCCCCTTGTTCACCATGGTCCCAATGACAAATGACACTTTGCACAATGCCAGTTTTACCTTTCAAACACCTACAGTATGAATGGATCTAAATGCATACATAAAGGTAAACATTATTCAGTGCATCATCTGACATTTGAACCCAGGACACCAGGGAGCTCAGCTCTTACCTTGGCCGTGCAACATGTGGCAGCTGCTGCCGAGAAGGAGCAGGAGAAACAGAGGCAGACACCGGCTCCCACTTCGGGTCGTCCCGATCCCCGTCATCATCTGCCGGCTCCCTGCCGCCTGTCCCTCCGCGTGCTCCGCGGATCCATCGGGGCAGCTAATTCCTGGTTTCATCGCGCCGGAGAGGGGACCAACGGTGTCCGCGTCCGCTTGTGCTTTGCTGCTGCAACTCTCTCTCTCTATCTCTCTCTCTGTACGGGAAGATGTCCGAGCGGAGAAGAACGGGATTCAGCCCGGGCAGCTCCGCGCTTTCCCGTGTGTGGCGAAGATCCGGGCTGCAGGAGTTCACCGCTGTCACTGCCGACAAGCTCCCCGCTATGACTTCCCAGCTCCGGTGTCCAAAACTCGGCAGGCAGCGGGAGACGGAGGAGGAGGAGCGGGGTGGAAGGGGGGTGGAAGGGGGGGGGGGGGGGGGGGGGGGGGTTCGCCTCACCAACAGAAAGACTTTCTCTCACTAGTCTGGCTTCACAGTGTAACGGCACGGTAATCTCTGTATGCTGTGGCGGAGTCCGTGTGTCTCTGCGCCCTGCGATACCTCATTTTCATTTGGATTGATCCGAGCACGGAATTAATACATTTGAGTGTGTTTTAGACTTATCGGCTTATTTTCTGCTATAGACCTCAAATCCGCGCTTGTTTTGATGTCTTCACCGGGGGATTTGTCCCGCGGATCATTTAGCTGTTTAGACAGTGGTCGTATTAACAGACGCGTAAATTACCCACCCGTGGTTTTTGCCCGTGTGCTCTAAAAAAAAAATCAATTCGGTAATTGATTCTCTGAATGCCCCTGTTTTTGTTTTTTTGTTTTTTGCCTGCAAACAAACTGTAAAGAGCTCTCCTCCGAGTCTTTTCCAAGTGTGGTGATGGAGAAAGCGTGGGCTGCAGTCTGTTATCAGACCCCCAGTTTGATATCCTAATTAACTGCTAACACTGAAGTAGCTGCGGGTCGAAATCATCCACCGCTCGCCCAGGAGGGGACTCTTGCCTCGGATACCAGATAGGCTAACTTGCCCGTAATGCGCCGCGGCTCGGGTTGCACGGAAAAATGACCCAACAGGTTAGCAAAACACCTCAACGCGTTGCGTTAAGTTTCTCTTGCCACAATCTAGAGTTTTCTGCCGTTAAACGCAGCTTGATGTGGAGCGAATTTGATCCACAAAGAAAAGTAACTGTCCGTCTGAACTGGAGGAAACAGCCGTTAGACGGGGTACGGTAATGTTACCTCTCACTGCGACACTGGAGCCTTTCGCTTTTCTATCCAGAGTCTTCAACGGCTCACCAAAGCAGTCCACCCGACAGATAAACCGAAGACAAACCTCCGTTACTTAGAGATATGTCTGAACGCTGTCCGTTCGTGCTCACGGTAGTTTAGGTTTTTTGTTTTGTTCCCTGTTAGCGGCGTTTTAGCCGGTCTCCTCCGTCTCGGCACCCTGTTGAGGCTTGGGGAGCCGACTGAGGCGATGCGTCTCCCTCCACTGAACACCTGCCACCCTCCTCTCCTCGACACGGACTTGGGGGAGAGAGGGATCCCGTTTACCCTTATTCAGCTGCGTTTTTTGCGACTTTTGTGAAGGTAAACAGTCAAAATTTCTGAGTCTGAATGCACTTTTTTATCACTCACATCCCCAATGTCTTTCTCAGTCTCTCTTTTCATCTCTCCCCTCGATCTATCCCAAACTCAAAAAACTAAACTTCTATTCACTATCATCCCTTGTTGCTGATTGGGCGAGCCGGATGCTCCTGGTGTTTCTATTGGACGGTCCGAATCTGGGGGCGGGAAGAAACCCAAAGCTTGGAGAGCGTAGTGGACGGCGCCCGCCCCACCCCCAAAAGCCCCCATACACAGAAGAAGTTAAAACAAGTTTGATTCATTTTTGGAAAATGTTCTTCGTTTTTCTCTCCGTGCGTTTACATAATTTTAAGGAAAAATAAAAATCCAAACCTGAAAAAAATTAAACCATAACCTAAAGAAAACCCACTGGTTTTGTGTAGCCCCTGGTGATGTTGTCTATTCAGTTATTTTATTATATGTAATCATTTTGTAGATTTATGCCCTAGTAAAACAATAACGTAGTAGTAAAGTTAAAATAAAATAAACAGAATTTGTGTGTCACTGTCGCTGGGGCAATAGTAGACCAGTCTACAATGAGAAGAGCAGAGACTGAGGATTTTTTTTTAACCTCACTTACAAAGCAGAAATTTGACTATATATTATTTGACTGAAGAGGGACTCTCTTAAGCACCACTGGTGGTCCAGCTACACACACAGACACTTGCTTCATTACTAAATAACTGCCTGGGGCTATATCTCAGTACTAGTGATAACCTAGTTTCTTCCATGGTGAGGGTCATTAAATGGCACATTAATGTTAAAGCCTACAACACAGTGACCTTATCTTTTATTGCCTCAATAAATCCTCAGAGACAGACTATCCATCCCCTGAGTGACCAAGTAGTCTCCCTGTGCCGTCTAGCTGTCCCCAACACACTCTCCTCAAGCACCTTCACCTCAGCTCATCCATTTATCTTTCCATCCAGTCTCATTTGGCAATTGGCTTCCAGCGTTCTGTTTCCAGTAAAACGTCTATGATGCTGCTTGGAGTTTCCATGAAAAGGCTCTGCTGCTCTGCAGAGCTAAACCGCAGAGGCTGCTCTGCTCTGGATTCCACATCAAGCCACCAAAGTCCCCATATTCTAGTTCAAAAGTACTATCAGAATAAAATTATAATTTATGCATTTTTTTTAAAAGCAGTATGAATAAGCCAGAGGGGAGTTTAAGCCTGCTATTTGTGTTTGATTTGAACATTTAAATTTCCTATTTGTCTATCTTGGTTTTTATTGTAAGCAACAAAATACACTTAAAATACCAAAAAGTGAATGTACTCATTACACAGAATGTTACTGGATTATAAACATTGATAAGTTAATGTTATTAATGTGTAATCTTACTGGCTATTCCTGATCATAGCACACTTGTGATTAATCATGCCATGTGATCACTTGTATGCTGTTGTAAGGGTTACTCTTACAAAATGCTGTCAGTATAAGTCACTTAATAAATGTACCTTGTTCTTCACACTCAGGAAGAACTTTTTAGTTGTTTTTTTTTTAGAGCATGTCAACTCAATTTAAGTTGTTGTAACAAAACTTTTAAGCAAACAGTTGCTTATTTTCATCTCCAACAATTATGGAGCAACAATATTATTCATTTGTGATCATGTTCTGGTGACCTGATGAATGTAAGTCCAATATTCACTCTCTTTTAGCTCTGTTTTTGGTCTCTACCAATCCTTAGCTTCTGCATGATCCACTATGTTCACCAGGTTGTCTCTAACAGTCTCTGTTATTTGGTGTGAGCTGGTATTGTACAGTGGGATTTCAGAGCTTCTTCTCTGTAAACAGCTGCCTGCTGCGGTAGAGAATGACACTCTAAGAGCAGTGAAAGTGAACCAGAACAGTAAAATTGTAGTCTGGACAGTTACACAATGAGCTGAAACTCAATATAAAGTTCTGTAAAGCTGCACAGAGCTGCAGATTTGGGCGATAATTCTCTGTAGATTCACATTCTAACATTGTTTTCACATTGTCTTTTGATTCACTGTTATTACAGAAATATTGATTTTTGCCACTCTAAGTGTAATTCTTGAAGGTTTGATAAATGCAGGCCAGGCTTTCAACCCTGTGTAACAGCTACAGTATGGGAGATTTTGGTGTAACAGTACTCTCCACCACCATCATCAAAACCCTGAATGAGGGATTGTCTTTTGGAAGAATGCTATTCATCTCTCCAGGTAGATTTACAGAGACTTGTAGAAACTGTGTGAAGGTGAGGTATTACTAAGACACTTTAAGTTGTTTTTGTTACTCATCCATATTTCTGTCGCAAATCTTAACAAAGAACCCGGTATAGTGGTTCTTTAACTGCTTTTTGTGTCAGCCATCTTGTTGCCTTGGCTTGGCTGCACAATACTAAACTCTGCAACACCACCGCTGGTCAAACAAATTTCCTCTGGGATTCTTTTCCTCACCTGCAAGGTGCTAAAAGTTTAGCAACTGCACACCTGGCTGACCTGTTTCACCCCCCACCACCTGTTGGTCTTTCCACCTTTGGATCTTGGCCTTCTTGTCGCCCCCTCAGTCACCCATCTCCACCTGTCTCCACACCAGGCAAGCAGCAATGTGTTTGTAGACAGTGACAGACTGCTTCTAAACTTTGGATGTCTGCCAGTTGCTATGATACCATCACCATTTTCACAGCCTTCAAGTTTTCTCAGATACAGCTATGTTTATGTTTTTTTGTTTTTTACAGTTACTTTAATTTGTTTGCATGATTTTTTAATAAAAATAAAAACCAGCCTTCTGTCCCACTTTGTGTAGTGGCCTTGAATTTAAGCAAGGTATTTTAGAGATGGAATTTATTACCATACTCTAAATAAAATGATGCCCCTGCTCACCTCTGACCTCCACTTTCACATTTTTCAAACTGTTTAAGCTACTCGTCCATGAGCCTGCATTTCTAATAAAGTTGTCTCATTTACTTTTCTCCAATCTCTGTTCTATCCTGTTCCAGAGAAGACAGGCCATGGATATTGCAGTAATGTTATGTGAATGAATGTAAGCAGCATTTTAACACATTTAGCTGCAGGGAAAATTATTCTCCAGAACTGATTCAAATCACAAGAAGAAGGCTGGAAATTCGTAAAGGAAAATATTTGAGGTAATAAGTTGTCAGTACTTTACACTCTGGTATATTAGGTTAGATTTTGTTTCATAAAAACCCTATAAAAAGTAATGATTTTGGAGGGAAATTTTAAATTCTGTTCAGTTATTTGTATAGGATACACTCATAGTTCCCAGTAACTAAGGGAAAAAGTCACTCAAACCTAGAAATCAGAGAACTAAGATTTACTGATCTGTTGGCTGGATTAACTGTACTGATAATGAATGGGGCACTGATATTTCGTCATGTGTGCCTCAAAATTCATATTTTCACCGTAATCTATCAGACTGCAGGTTAGTTTTCACTGAATATTCACCATGTTCATTTTTTTTTCATGTTTTTCCCCAGGCCATTATCAAATACACAACAAAAAGGGAAAATGCATGCATATTTAACACCACAAAACACAAAAAATGCTGATCATTCAGTGTAATTCAAATCTAATCCTAACACATTTACTGACGTGATCAATATGTGACATATTTCAAAAGAAAATCTGTTTGACTATACACACTTATAATTTATTCAGTTGCACTGCATACCATCCAAAGCGGTCACTTCAATGATCAAGAAGTTGCCAACAACTTAAACAAGAAAAGATAATTTCAGTGCATGAAACTGCTTGCACCATATTACTGTAAACATTTTACATGCAGTTCTCAAATTTTTCCATCCTTCCTATCCATGCCTATCATCCTTACTAAGAACTCACAAGAGCACACACAAACATGTAAAATAAATTCCAATAAATGTCAGGCTTAATACAAAATGTTTTGAAATAAAAGCCAGAGCGCCTTGGAATAATTTTGTAAAGCATTAATTTTGCATAACAATATTGGGTTTATTTTGTAACATGTCCAGTTCTTATTAGTCATTCAGGCCTATATGTTTCCCCTTCTGTCTCTCAACAGAAATATGCCCACACATTCTCTCACACACACACACACATACACACACACACACACACACACACACACACACACACACACACACACACACACACACACAGAGTGGGCTATCTGGTTTCAATACACAGTGCTCACAGGTTCTAATTCTGAAGCCAATTTAGCTTCCAATTACCTGTGTATCCAGTACAATTACTACTGCATTTTCTACCCTCAATCCATCTATTGCTCTCTATCACCAAAGCATCCTGTTATGGCTTCTTACCCACAGAGAGATACACATAATTACAAACACACACACACACACACACACACACAATATTCGTCTTGTAAGTTCACCTCAGACGAATATCTAAAGTGACATGTGCATGAACATCTATCTCAACACATCTCGCTACATCTGCTTGACAGATCTCTCTCTCGCTGTACTCTGCCGCTGTCATCCACCCTCTCTCAACCCAACACACACATACACAGTGCTCCCACTCTCTCTTCAACACACTCGCAGTGCAGCGACGAGATGACCTCCATAGAGAGCTCTATGATCGGGCTGAACGATGACACCAATCTCTGTTATTTTCTCAGAGGCAAACATTGGGACTGTCCCCTGTCTCTTTAACACCTGTTTGACTAGGCTAATGACTTATGTCCTGGCAATCAACACAGCCGTGCATGCACACCCACACCCACAAACACACAGGCACACACACAAGCCCATGCAGAGCTAATGAGCGGCTTCCAGCAGCTTGAGCTGTCATCGTTGTAGAAGGAGATAATGTCAATATTAACTGACCTGGCATAGCAGTGGAGTGCTGGGAGGATACACACAATGGGAAAGTGGCTGCTGACAGACAGCGAGAGAGTCAGAGATTTTAAAGCGTAGCTGTGGGACGCTGACTAACAGCATCAATTGCTTATTCTAGTTGCTTTTAGAACTCTCGTTCCCATCAGCACAATAGGAGTTTTTTTTTTTTTGTAAAATACTTTTTCACCATCATGTATTTGCCGCAGGATGCTGGATATGAATCGAGTTTAAACACAGCGTTTTTGCAACACCTAGCCAGACTGCAGAGTCTCCATCAATACCACACTTTTTGTTTCTATTGTGTATAGAAACAAAAAGAGACTCTATGGTTGTCATTGTGTTGAGGCTTTGTTTGCCAATATAATATGATACCAAGGCCGAAGATGCTCATATGTTGTCAAATGAGCTCGGTGTGTTTGTATGATACGTCCACTGGTGCGTGTATGCTTGAGTGCAGTAGTGCAAAAGAATTATACTGTCTCTATCCTGACTTCTTTATCTGCCGTCTCTTGTTTTCTTCACATTTGTGAGAAAAATAATTACAGAGGAAGAAACAACATTAAAAGCTAATAAACTGAATGAATGGAAGTCCACTTTTCTAATCGAAGACACTTACAGTGGCTTCACTGGATGGTTTGTGAGCCTCTGTGTGTTTCTGTGTGTGCGTGCGTGTGCGTCTATGCATGCAACAGCGTAGTTTATTGTTTGGTTTCATTGTAGCCCAGGGTGATGCTGCATTCTTGCATTTCAGGCAGATGGAAACTCGATCCTCCAAAACCAGTGGCTCCACCTGTTATCCAAGCTTTCTCCTGGGGCTACAAGAGAAGGTGAGGGTGCACCAAGAAGAAAGAGCAGGAATGAGGGTGAGCTGAGGGTAGCAGTAAGCCTTTCATGTGGAAAAGGGGAGTGAGCAAGGAAATGAAGAGGGAATTGTATGGAGTTAGGTCACACCTGTAGAGGACTCAAAGAGACAGGGAGGGATGTGGGGATAAGTGTAACACCAGTGGGAGAAGGGGAGGATCACCGGGGAGAAGGATCACTTTTTAGTGAGTCAAGCAGACAGAAAGGGGTGTGAAAATCACAGTCTAGGCTTTCTGGGCTCTTTTGTGGAAGGAGAATGAAGAAAAGTAAGTGAGAAAGCAGAGGGAGCAAGGCTATTGAAGTAAGAAAAGGGAAAATATAACCAATGATTTCAGGGTCGTTGTGTGGACTGGGTAGAGAGGGTGCAGAGAGAAATATAAACCCAAAGGCTCACGCTGTGTGCTAGTGCATGAGTCCATGGCTCTGTGATTTTCTGTTTGTTTTACTTTCTTTGTACATGTGTATGCTTGATCTCTTCGCTCCTGCCGTGTGTCATCCCTGTGGGCACAAAGTGGACAGTTGATCCAGAGCTCCGCCTTGTCTCAAGCTGGTCAGCTCCTCATGTGTCGGGCCTGACTGCAGGGCCTCGCAGCTGGTCTCAGAGAGCTGCAGCGCGGACACTTGGGATCAAACTCTGAAGCTCTTCCCAGTGCACCTGTAATCACATAAAATTATCCAGAATCGCACTGTGGTGGAGAAGGAGACAGTGTGGACTCACTGTACAATCATGAACCTCACAAAAAAGAAAAGCAAACAAAAGAGGAACACAAACAGAACTAAAACTGCTCAGATGCTGAAGCAGTTTTCACAAAAATATAAACAACCACTCAATTAGTATTGGTGGGCACGTCTGTGCTTGCTTACACAGGCGTGTAAGAGCATGTGCTCCTGCACACACTTGCACACAGGGACACTCAAAGGTGCTCTCTCCCAGCCCTTCCAGTCTGCAGGGTGTGGACAGTATTACAAAGATCTCACAGAAAAGTGATGCTATGCCTTGAGGGAAACACACCATGAGCTTTAATTTCCCTCTTTTCCATCCAGCCATGTCTCCCTCTTCATCTCCACCTCGCTGCCCGTATACTCGTCCCCCTCCAAACTCACCTCTTTTCTTACTTTTAACCAATTCCATCTTTGAACCATGTATACATTTCCTTCTCCCTGTGGGAACGACAAACAGAAATTCTTCACTTTTTCCCCTTAAATGCCTTCTCTTCCATTTCTTGCACGTCCACTCTGTCACAAATATATTTGATTCAGATTGACATTTAGTTAGAGCATTCTCCATATAACAATAGAAAAGTGCACATGCGTCTGTACAGACAGGCTCACAGTTGTGAATATGTTGCAACATATGAAGTATGTAATCTGTAAAAATTGATTTTTTTCCATTAGTGATTTAAAAATATCTTTTCTTGACTGTATTGTATGTGGTGGGTGATTGGTTCACAGAGAAACACTTTAAAAACACCTCAGAATAACAATTCAATTTCACAAAGACACGTTTCCAAGAGAAGCTCACAACAATGACTGAAGTGAGACAAAATGTCCCCATGGATCAGAAATAAATTCTTCCAGTGGCTTACTTTCTAAGGTCAGATCAACACAGTTTGGCTGTTTTTGTCTCACAACAAAAGGATTTTGATTTCAGAACAGAGATAACTGGGATCAGACAGAAGTCCCTCGGTGTCCTGACCTTTAATGGCTGGTCCAGGCCCATCAGTTTCACAGCTATTAATTTGCTTAGTGTTAATTACTGTGCAGGGCATGCTTTCATTAGACTGGATCGTTATATTGCCTCATTTTTGTTTGGCTCCAGTCAATATGCTGCCGCACAAACTAGAGCTCTGAAAACTCCAGTATCAAGTTTAACAACTAATCAATATGTATATTTGAATGCTAACAGAAGCTGAAGTGTCCAGTGAAGCTATTGACAAGTGTGATACAGCCAGAAAATAAGATCCTGAATCTAGCATTACTAAATTTTATCAATAAAACAAGGTTTCACAAAGTGAACTCTGTAATTAAAAGAAGCATTTCTGTTTGAACATGTTCTGAGATGAAAACGAGAAAACAAGCACATGAGGGTGGAAATCTGGTTCCTCACACAAACAGGAAAGAAAACACTTTTCTGACACAAGAATGTTAGCAATGATTAAAGTATCCCCGAAAAAAAACACTGAAATTCTTTTAAATACTGTATCTAATTACATCTGTGATAGGCTCCTAACAGTGTTAGAGGAACAGAGAATATATATTTGTTATTCACTTGAACTAATGTGAGCAGCTGGTTAGCTTAAAGATGGGAAACGGGGAAACAGCTCGACTGGGTCTGTCCAAATGTTACAAAATCTGCCTACTTGCATCTATGAACTCACTAAGTTACATGTACATTTTAGAAGGACATTTCACCAAATTATTTCTTGAATCTAACACAGAACATGTATGTGTTTGTGTGTGTGAGAGAGAGAGAGAGAAAGAGAGAGAGAGAGAGAGAGAGAGAGAGAGAGAGAGAGAGAGAGAGACAGAAATATATGCATTTTTTTTATCGTCATGCAGGTCAAGCATGAAGGCATGACTTCAGGGTAACACACAACACACACACACCACACACTCGTAGTAACCCTGAACATGCATGCACCAGGCTGAGCTGAACTGGTGCATGTACACCCCTGACATGCTTTCTTCATGCATGCATCTGTCACGTCACACGTCACAGCACCTCGTCACCCCCCTCACACATGTGTCTCTCTGCTGAAACACGCACATGCTTTCTTCACGGCAGCTGCCAACAAAAAAAAAAAAAAAACAGCCAGGAGTTGAACACATGTCAGCGAAAAAGTGAACAGTACAGATGAACAAGAAACGTAACAGTTTTACAATCTCAACAAGAGACAGTTCAGGTGATATATTTCACTCTTTGCTGTTGGAGGGTATACTGTATGACATTCATTTGGATTCAACATACACATTTCTGTGACTCATTCTGTTGTCTTAGTACAGAGCCTCTGTGAACTTAACACAACCTTTATTATTTTCTATCCTTAACCAACAGTCCTTGAATGTATAATGTTATATTTAGCATCTATCTCATTTCACAGTACTCTGAGATAACAGCTTATGAAACCTTGAAGGCAGCAACAACAAAACTAGAAGATGAGACAGTGACACATGGGTCCTGTGCTAAAGATGTGCATGAGGCAAAGCCAGTGATCCCGTGTGAGACTCTAAGAGGAAGGGTGAAGGTTGCAAGGTGAGATTATCTTCATCTCTTATCTCCTCTGCCTCTTGTCTCCCATTAGAGCACAGAGCCACACTGCCCCCCTCAGGCAAGCCTAACCTCCATCCATCTCAGTGGAAAAGAACAGAAATGTGGGGATGATTTGTTACCTTGAACAAAAACGTCTAGAGTTTTAAAATTCTGGGTGCATAGTGTGTGTGAGAGAGAGAGGATGTGTGTGTTTTGTGGGTACTTGTATTAATCAAATTTTGGCACATAATACTGTTAACACCATCATAGGGAATGAATGTCAACAAGTTTGTGTGTATGTGTGTGTGTGTGTGTGTGTGTGCTGGGTTACCACCTCTCAGCCAGGTCACAGGAACCAATCAGAGCCTGTGCTCAGTGGATGACCTGACCCTGAAAGATCACCATGTGTGCATTGGGTGGCTGATGGCTTAAGGCTGAAGTGGATTTCCCACGCAACCTCACACTCTATTATGCAGTCGCACACACTTGTGAACACACACGCACAGATACACACATCCAAATTAGCTGCCAACCGCAGCTGAACGCCTGCCCTCTCACCCAGGAGGAGATTTGATTGGTTTTGGTTTTTACAAGCATTTAGGTTTAATGTGCAGCTGGAGAGTGGCATGTGTGCAAATCTGTGTGTGTGTGTGTGTGTGTGTGTGTGTGCGTGTGTGTGTGTGTGTGCATGAGTGGCCTCAGCTGCACTGTTTGAGAATCAATTCAACTGAAAACATTTTATCTCGCTATACATCATTCTATCCCTTTTACCCTCCTTATTCTAGCTTTGGCATTCAATGTTTCTCTCTCTCGCCTAACAGGTTACAGGCCAATCTTCAGATGTTGAGGAACAAAAGCCCCGCTGATTTTCATTCCAGCTGTCTAATCAGGGGACTCATTTACACCTGGAATGTAGTTAAATTGTTGGTAGAAGAGGAAACTCAGAGAAACGCAGAACTGGAGGACCAGCAGTTCATTTAAGTGGTCGCTCAAACCTCAGCATGTTTACTTCCTTTCAATAGAATGCTGGCAGTCATTGTAGATGCTGTTTTGTTCAACTATAGGCCTGTTTCACTGAAGACAATTTGACATGTCACAGTAGGAAAAGCACAGGTGTAAATAATAAGATCAGTGATGGCTGAGTTCTATCTAACAGCTTCAGTTTCAGGGTCCTTGTACTGTGCATGCTGGCTCAGTGTCATGGTTAACTGGGACACTTGAATAGAATAGAACAGATCGATTGTTAATGTTATTAGTAGCACCTCTGATTTTCTTACTGTGACAAGTTAAATGCGTACTGTGAAAAAGGCCCAGTGCATTTCATCAGCTTGTCGTCTTGTGCCATTGCCATTTCCTCTGTGATGTATTGTGTAACCGAAGGCACGAATCCAAAACAAAAGTATGCACAAAAGCAAGAGAGATAAAGATCTCAAAGGTTGCCAGTCAGCATGTATGGTTACGTGACTGGAACAGAAAATTAACTGCTTTGTTTTCACTGATTGCACCTATGACATCCAAAGAATGCAAAAGAAATCAATACTGACCTTATCAAACCTGTGCTAACAGATTTTTTAGGCCACTTGGGTCAAAAGAACCAAGTTGTGAACAGCACTGACATATAGTATCACCACCTTTTAAGGATATACAGTTGCTTATTTGCACATCCACCACATCCAGCAGTCACGGAGCAATGTTAGCATTTGTGTGGAGTCCTTTTTCTGGCCACCTGGTGAACCTAAGTCCCATATTCACTATTTTTTAGGTCTCTATCCGCTCCTGAGGGAGATATCTGTTTCTTAAGCTGCTAAATACTCCACACCGCACACCATGTTCACCAGCTAGTCACTAACTGTGTCTGTCTGCAGTCTGATGCTGAGCAGGCAGTGTATAGTAGGTTTTTAGAGCTTTTTTTTAAAACCAAAGACAGCTGCCTGCTGCGGCTGAAGACAGCACTGCAAGAGCGGTGAGAATGAACCAGAACAGTAAAGTTTCAGGCTGGACAGCTACACAGTGAGCTGAAGCTCGTTATAACGCTCAGCAAAGTCGAGCACAGTTGCACATTGAGGCGATGATTCTCTTTCGGTTCATAGCTACGAGGCACCCCTTTCACACTGTCACTTTAAATACAATTTCACTGTTAGTGTCATTATAAAATTCAATTTCATTCAGTCACAATAAACGACTGACTCAGCTTTTAATGCCACAGCAAGTCCTGGGCTCGTATTGTTTTAAATTAAAACAATTCCAAAGAGTTGTACAGAGTGAGGTTTACAGATTTTAAACTTGGGGGGGAAAGAGAGCACTGGTATCAGATCGGTACTCTGAATCAGCAGATACCCTGAGCTGAGGTACTGAAATTTCTGTTAGCAGAACAAAAGTTGGATTAATGCAACTTCAGAAGGCAGGGAATGACTCGACAGCAACATTGACTTTAGAAGCAAATCTACAGATGAGTCAAAATTTAAAGGAAACACCTTAATTGTCCTAATAAGGTGGCACCAGAGAGGATGGTGGGATGTACGCCATTCTTCTAAGAGGTATTCTGTAATTTTGGTGATTTGATGACGGTTTTGGAGAGCACTGTCTGACGTGTTGCTCCAAAATCTCCCAAATTGGTCAGGTTGAGATCTAGTGACCATGGAGGCCCGAAGCACTCGATTCACATCATTCTCATTCTCAGCAAACCATTTAGCGTCCCATCACTGAGGAGGACTGAAACGTTTCATCATACTTAGGCTAACAATGATCACTCAGGATAATTCTGTATTGATTTTCAGTGACCCTAATTGGATCCAAACCATCCTGGTAAAATGGCTTCCACCTGTAAGGAAGCACACTCATTTATTAAGGTTTTTCCTTTTATTTATCACCAGTCCATAGATCACAGGGGACTGTTGTCATCTACTACTTTTCCGTGGCCCACCATAACAGAAAGAATACCAATGAAGGTAATTCAAGTAACAAACAATGTTTAAATCATTTAGTCCTTGATTGAGCCTCGTCTACATTACTTCATTATTCATTTTGAATTTACTGTCATTAATCAGTAGGCGTGCTTAAGGGCAGCTGTGTTGTACTCAGTTTCAGACTTTCTCCTCTGCCTTCGGTGCCCACTTCTCTGCCGTGCATCTGAGTGTGATGTATGGTGCTACGGTTTGTATTATAAAGTGTCGAGGGGAGGTGATGGAGGGCATGTTTAGATGATTAATGAAATAGGATTAAGAGCCACTGATACTGGAGGCAAAAGCAGGACTTAACCCTGTGTTTGAGGATTTTGTTATGAGCAGTTCAACATCTCCATAAAAAAGTTTTTATCATGTTGTAGTTGTTTCCAGGGGATGTTGTATTGCAAAAGTGAATATTGCAAGGAAAACAAATAAAGCACAATGCCAGTGACATTTTTGCTGATCCATTCATTATCAACATTGTTCAATGAAAACATTTCCTTATTAGGTTGATAAAATATTTAATCCAGACAGCAGACAGCTTCTAGTATATAAATATATTTTTAAAATGACTTTAATTGATCTTTTTATAATAAAATAAGTATCAAATGACAGTGTGAAGACCCTGTGCAAATGAGGAAGTGGTCTCTCGTAGTGATGAATAAACAGGGAATTATCACCTGAATCTGCAGCTCGTCTGTTCTTTAAGTAAATTTAGAATGAGTTTCAGCTCATTGTTTAGCTGTCTGGCTACAACTTTACAGTTTTGGTTCATTCTCTCTTGCTCTCAGAGAGTCATTTTCTTTTTGTTTTGGTGAACATTTGGTGGCATTTAGCAGCTAAAGAGCCAGATATTTCCCTGAGGAGTTGGTTGAGACCAAAACTATGGGTAAAAGAGGGGTGAATAATGGACTTTGATTCACCAGGTAGCCAGAAACACGACTCCAGATAAAAGATGGATGGTTAAAAGAATATAAGAAAAAAAAAATCTGGACAAATCTATCATATTTTTTCTTTTCTGAATTTCATCTTTGCTTTTGTCTTGTAAAATACCTCCTCAGTTTTACCTCCTCACGCCACTAAAAAGCATTTAAATGTAAGAATCTGAAAAGCCACTCTTTGTGGTGAAAATGAATGCATTTTTTTTACTCTGTCTCTTTTTCTTCTTTTTCTCCACAGAAAAATGAGTAAACCCCTCTGGAAAACAGAAATGTAATAAAGCATACTGTGACATGTGATACATACTGTACTTTTTAATGTTTTATCAACATGTACTTATGCCAGTGTGTCCCTCTTGTGTTTATGTTCTCTGTGTGTACATGTCTTTCTGTGGTTGAGTGGACTATTTTTGGTTTGAAACCATCCTTGTGAGGACATTTTAGCCGGTCCTCACACCTTCAAAGGGCAGTTTGAGGGTTAATACTAGGTTTTAGGGTTCAGGTTAGCATTAGGCTTAGGTTAGGGTTAGGGTAAAGGATGGGGCCAGGCATTTAGTTGTGATGGTTAAGCTTAGGGTAAGGGGCAAGGGAAAGCATTATATCAAGGAGTGTCCTCACAAAGATAGAAGTGCAGGTTTGTGTGTGTGTGTGTGTGTGTGTGTGTGTGTGTGTGTATGTGTGTGTGTGTGTGTGTGTGTGTGTGTGTGTGTGTGTGTGTGTGTGTGTGTGTGTGTGTGTGTGAGAGAGAGAGAGAGAGAGAGAGAGAGAGAGAGAGAGAGAGAGAGTGTATGTTCAGTTTGCGTACGTGTGAAATGAACTTCTTGCCTCCAGGGAGAAGTAGCCTGCTGACAGAGATTAGTTTACATCATCCTCTTTTCAATCTTCCCTGTGTTTCTGTAGCATTGTACTCTCTGTTGTAACATGTACACACACACACACACACACACACACATGCACGCACACACACACACACACACTGATAAAAACACACTAGAGAGAGTGGAGAGAGAAAGAGAAGCGAGACAGATAGAGTCGGATTAAGTATACATTTTTCCATTCATATTTTTGTGCCATCTCATGCTCTTGTTAGAGCGTAAAAAGATGAAATCCCCATTTAAGGATTTTGGGCCTCTGGACGAGAAAATCTGCTGGAGGAGCAAATCACAAATCCCTGAAAGGATAGAGTAAGAGATAGATGGGCAAGGGTGAGATGAGATAGAGACAGAGACAGAGAGAGAGCAGAAAGGTTGTTAGGGAGACAGAGAGATTGCAAATGAGACGACCAAGAGGAATCCTGCCAGCTGTCTTTAATTATACCTTTGTGTCTGTGTAGATAAACAGTAGTGTAGAGTATTGGGTGTGGGTGAGGCTTGTAGAAAAATTTCCTTTTTTAGATACAATTTAGAGCTGGTTAATTTCAAAAGTGCATGTCACTGTGTGTGTGTGTGTGTGCGCATGTGCAAAGGACAAATTACAGTCCTGATTTAACCTCACAGCCGGGGTGTGTGCGTTCTGCATGAGTGTGTGTGTGTGTATGTGTCATGAAAGCAACCTGTTTTTTTCACCTTCCTCAGCGGCACCATGTCATACCTCATGTCTGGATTACGGCTGAAACATTAACAAGTTCGGCTAAAACATAAACAGATGGAGCACATGGAGTTCCCCTCTGATTTGCTGATTAGCTGATTCATCACCGAATACAAATCCACTGCCTTGTGGCTCTTAGCTACAACGCTGCAGAAATGCATTACTTTTTCATACCAAGTCCAATGTTTTCACACAGAAAATAGCATGAATGCATTTTTTTTTTTCTTGTACAATGTACATGTGCATATCTCTGACACTGGCTCCCTACTGCTTTGGCTTGTGACCCTTTACTGCCAAGTGCTAAGTGCCTAAGTGCTCACAACCCTTCTTCAAAGGTTGCATACTAATATGTGTGTGAGCAGTTGGTGATTTTCCCTTTTCTGATTGTCTTAGGTGAAAAGTCAGGGGATCACCAACGTTCACAAAAAAAAAAACAAAAAACAATGGACCAAATTAAATGGTAAACAATTCAAGAGTTGTCAAGTTATTTTCACTCTGAACCACAAATTTCAGGTTGCTAGTAATGCTAAAATAAAAAGTATGGGATCACCAAAGTCAGAGGGTTTCATTCTCTGATGATCCTTAATGCGTGTACAAAATCCTATGGCAATCCATCCAATAGATGTTTTCAATCAGGACCAAAGTGGAACCCTTGATACCTGCTGGACCTGTACAGACCATTCCTGAACTAGGCAGACATTTAAGCTCTCATCCTGCAGCTCTCCAAACAAACTAGATCACATACAGTGTCAGACATTTTTACCTCCTCTCTCAGGTTGTTTGAGCAGTAAATGAGCCTATTTTGGCCAAACAGTTAAACCATCATGTGTACCTACACTCAGTTTATGCGGCACACCTAGCTTGTTTGTGACTGTCTCATCCACTGCTTGGGAGGGAGTGCATTTGCCAAACCAAACACCCCTGAAGGCTTTTCTCTTGTAAAACCGAAACACACTGTTTGAAAACAATTCCAGTAAATCATAGCCCTCGTCTATGGAAGGCATCCAGGACTGTCTCCCATGCAGTGGATGAGATGAGGCTATGGTACATGTAGCTAAATCTAATGCAGCCAAACTAGATCACTGCCTGCAATTAATCCTACATAACATTCAGTTCTTGTTGGAGTTGATCTGAAGAGATGTTGATTTAACTTTATGGTCATTTTGAAGGTTGTAGTTAATTTCTCATGCTGTTGAAATGTACTGTGTCTTACGGAGAGTTCTTCCTCATATAATAAAGCCTCAGTGATATAAATGAGGAGTCAGTCTGATTTTTAAGTTGTTCTTGTGCGTCACAAATGTGAGTGACTAACATATTAATTTACGTGGCTGTTCAGGTGATGTGTTAAAAACAAAAGCAGCATCGAACAACCGATAGTTTTAGTGTCTGAGCGAAAAGGGCTGTTTGACAAGCAAAACGGCAGGGAGAAAATAAATTACAGACAACCTGAGGAATATGGACAGTGAGCGTGAATGTTATTGATCTGTGTTCATACACATGCTGCTCTGTTAAATTATAACTTCAGCTTCACCGAAATGCTGTCACCAACTATTTCTGAAGTTAAAATATTGCAGATAAAAGAGCTAAATTCTATAATTCGTGAAATTAATTCAAAAATCTCTCTAAATGTGAGATGATTCAGACACGTTCTCTGCAGAGGTATTCCTTCATGATCAGAGAGTCCACCATTAATGTCTGGTGCAATCATTGTCCATCAGCCATGAAACAAAATTGTACACCCTCTTCAACATACATATGACCAGTCTCCCTCACACACACACACACACACACACACACACACACACACACACACACACACACACACACACACACACCTTTATCATTTGTGGACTATTACTATCACAGCCCTGCTCCATTAATATGGTATTCAATTAGTCTCAAAACCCACGCACATAAAAACCAGGCACGTGCATGTGATACGAGTGCACAGAACATGTTACTATTGCATGAACTACATGTTACTACACATGTTATTAGAGTTAGATAATATTTTTATTCCCCTTTGATTTCAAAAAATTCAAAATCATAACTTCCTTAGTGAATGAATGAACAACAAAAAAGTAGAAGTGGTTGCTGGCGCCACAGGTTGCCACTGAGGTGCCTCGAGTAGGATCCTGGTGTCTCTCCAGGCTGGAGATTGTAGGCGTTGAAAGAGACCCATTAAAAGGAGCGGAGACATCAGCCACTGTCCCTGCCTGCAGTGTCTCAAAAGTCAACTTCACAAGCGAGCGAGTGTTAAGCAATGACGAGCATTTGGGATCGTTACAGCCCCGGTGCTCTCAGGACAGCATCCGTGCACAGAAATGCTCCCACTCGAGGATGCTGATCCGGGCGCTCGTACATGCACATGCCTGCTTTTTATGCACGCAGGTTTTGAGACTAATTAAACGTCACACACCAAAAAGTCCGGACTCACCCAGGCTTCAGAAACTAGCCTTTGAACAAAAGTGGACTGAGCATGTGTGTGTACCACTGGGCCTTTCAGTGTGCGACAAAGCCCTGTAGAGACACACACTGCACTTGCACTTTCACAGCAACAGGGTGGTAATGAAACAGAGGTGACTTTATTCCATCCCCCCCTCCTGATCAAAGGCTCTTTCACTTCTCTTCCTCTTTTAAATCCCCAATCCAGCTCTTCCTGCATGTCTGTTTTTTGTCCTCCTTCTTTTTCCCTTCTCTCTGTCACTGTTCCATCTCTTCCACCTAAAGCAGTTGCATACATATTTATTACCTCACTACAGAGCCACAAAGGAGCTGCTGTGTGTGTGTCAGTGTGAGTGCATCCTTTCTATGAAACATATATTCCTGTGAGTGACATTTTCTGATAATTACAACTGAAGCAAAAGTCAAACAGCAGGTGTCGTTCTTCTTATACACTCGCCGAACTTTATCAAGAACAGCACACTAAAACTGGATAGGGTGTCTCCTTGCTCTCAAAAGGGGCTTAATTCTTTCTGCCTTAGATGTCACAGGATGTTGAAAATGTTCATCTGAGATTCTGCTCCATATTGACATGATTGCATCACATCATTTCTGCAGATTTGTCAGCTGCACGTTCACGCTGCCAATCTCCTGTTCTACCACATCCAAAAGGTTTTCTGTTGGATTCAGATCTGGTGACTGATGAGGCCACTGAAGTACACAGAACTGTCATGTTCATGAAAGCAGTTTGAGACGACTTTTGCTTTGTGACATGAAGCATTATCCTGCTGGAAATAGCCGTTAGAAGATGCTAGAATGTGGCCATAAAGGGATGAACATGGTCGGAAACAATACTCGGAAAAGGCTGTGGCATGCAAACAATGACTGATTGGTATTAAGGGGCCCAAAGTGTGCCAAGAAAACATTCCCCACATCATTACACCACCACCACCAGCAGCCTGGACTGTTGACACAAGACAGGGTGGGTCCACGGATTCATGCTGTTGATGCCAAATTCTGTCCCCACCATCTGTGAGATTCATCACACCAGGCTTCATGTTTCCAGTCTTCAACTGTCCAGTTTTGGTGAGTCTGTCCTCACTGCAGCCTGTTGTAGCCCATCGGCCTCAAGGTTGTACACGTTGTGAATTCTGAGATGCTTTTCTGCTCACCACAGTTGTAAAGAGTGGTTATCTGTATTGGCTATTCTCCTCTGACCTCACTCATTAACAAGGTGTCTCTGTCCACAGAAGTGCTGCTCACTGGACGTTTTTGTTTTTCACACCACTCTGAGTAAAAACTCTGGAGATTGTTGTGTGCAAAAATCCCAGGAGATCAGCAGAAATACTGAAACCTGCCTGAGCTGAGCTTCCAGTGTAGCCTTCCAACTCAGTTTTCATTTTTTAGTATACTGTCATTTACCTTATAAGCAGACGACATCTTTGCATTGGAACCGAATTGTTGAGGTTCTAATAAGGAACCTTTCTTAAAACCTCCATTGGAGGTGTAGTTAGCAAAAGACCTCTGTGTAAATGTGCACCTAAAGGTACAGTGAGGACAGGAGACAGTTTCATCTAGCTAGTCTAGTGAGGGTGACAGCTAACCAGCAAAGGTCCAACAGTTCAATGACATTATAAATGAGAAACTGCTCCAAGCAGAAGATATTTCAATAGCTATACACTACTGTAAATCCACAATGTACCGTATTATGCAAAAGGTACTACTGAGCCAGTCCATCATTAGAAATATACATTTGAAAACTGAAATGTCAACCCCGTCTCAGAGAAATTACATTCCTACATAACTAAACTGCAACAGCAAATGCATTTTGTAGGAAATGTAACTGTGACCAGATTCTCTACGAATGTTATGAGGACATGTTGCTCCTTTAGACCGACATGTTGGGCAAGACGCAAATATGCTGACAATGAGCAAATCACTAAGTTGTTGACAGACAACATTTTCTGCCAGAATATTAACCAAAGTGCTCCAGTCTCCTCAGAGACCACAGATGGGGCTCTGAATGTGAACCCCAGTCTCTGGTGTTTCAGTCGTGTGCTTTGTGCAGTTGGCATCCACCCCAGTCACCTCCTAGCAACTCCGCTGCAGTTGATAAATGTGGCGCTTCATTCATCCATTCAAAAAAAAAAAAAAAAAATGTTGCCTCTGAACATAATCCAGCCAGCGATTATGTTTCTTACAAAATGTATTTGCTGCTGCAGTTTAGGCGTATGGAAGACAGAGTTGGAAATGCATGTTAAGATGTTCATGAGAACAGAATTAGAGCTGGGCACTACAACAACCAGTTTTTGGTTTTCTGCCACAGAGATAAAGGTTAGAGTGATTCAAGGTCACGGGCCAAAAATATGTGTATCTCCGCACTATACAGTCACACAGTGACAGTTAATCTAACGTAGTATTATTCACTGATGATGAGTCATAAGAAACATGCACAATAACTCATATCCTCTCATTGATGGCACCAGGACAAATTCTGTCTTTTTTTTTTTTTTTTGGAAAATGGTGAAATTATTCAGATTCATATTCTGACAACAGCTTCCAGCCAAATATTTTATAATTGCTGCCAGGCCACTTTCGTCAGGGCACAATCTGTCTTTTCATTAGCAGAGCTGGAGAGTACAAAGCAGGATTTCTGTAATGTATGAGTCTGCTCTCGTTGCAAGAGCCAAAGACCTTGTTACAAAACCAACGGAGGAGTGTGGCGCCCTTCCCAAGACTGAAGTAAACACTCCAAATCTGAGGCAATAGCTCATACACACACGCACACATGTACGCAAACAGAAACATACGCAGTGTTGAAGCAGGCCATCAATATAAAAAAAAAAAAGAATTTATATTTCAGGAGTTGTTTCCAATTCATTGGCTGAATCTTTTGTCCTTCTGGTTCGAGCAGTGCGGAATCGTCGCTGTGAGATAGTCAATGAAATCACAAAAAGAGTCTGCATGGGATTTTTGGGGAGAAGGCATGTATGCAGATATGTGTGCGTGTGTGTGTGTGTGTGTGTGTGTGTAAGAGGATGTAGGATGTACTATTTCATTTCACAGCTGACGGACAATGATCGCACCAGACAGTAATAATTAAATTTTAAAATTAGTCCCCTCATCACACACACATATGCACTCATATCCATTGTATATGCACACACACACACACGCACACACACACACACACACATATGCATGCACAAACTCACATCCCTGCGCCCACCATTTATATTCCAGTTCTCTCTTAAACAAAACTACTCTTCATTAAAGAACTCCTAACCTCTCTATGAGGAGATAAAGGGTAATTACGTAGCTATCGTCAATTCAAACGGGTCTCTTTTTCTCTGAGCACAGGAACCATAGATAAGGCTGCTTAATTAACTTAAGTGCTTCTGTTCCATTACCTCTCATGAGGGGACCCTCTAACTGCCGATGGAAGTACAGAAAAGGCTTGATTACAGTGACATATTAAATCATCTGTATTGTCACATCTGGTCAATTTCAAGTTTAGGGTTCAACTTATTCATTGTTGATGAATAAGTTGTATGGAATTTACCGGAGGCCAGAGACTGTCCGAAAATGATGTTTAGAGCTGGTGAGGGAGTCAGAAACACATCTGCTTGAAAGTCAAAAAGGGAAAATCTGATTTGCAAAAATCAGCTTCCATGTGGATTTTTGCTTTTATCAGATTTCTGGATGCCAAAATTCAGATTTGCTCTGCCAGTTTCAACATAGCCTGAGCCGCATTAGTGTTGCATAATTCAGTATTGAACACTCAAATGAGAATCTGTTTGTGTATCCACAGGTAGCACAGGGTCATCTTCCCAGCAGTAACCCTGGCAGCCCCGGTGGAGCTCTGCGTGTCTTGCTCAAGGCCATTTCAGCCCACACTGGAATCCTTAAACCTACTGGGAGCTTGAACCCATGTAGTTCAGCTATCGTTTTGCTCTCTGGTAAATTCCCCAGGTATAACAAAATTCTAACTCTCACAGCGGCGGCCTGTCTGTTAAACCTCAACCCCAATAGTCCAAACGGCACAGATTCTGATATTGCTGCGTCCAGTTCATCTGATTCATTCTCATTTTCAGCAAACTTTAAAAACAAAGCTGCTGAGTCTAATGTGAGATCAGAGGCTGTACCGACGCCTCAATCTGCCCAAACTTTCAACACTCTTGCTCAGATAAATCCTACCCCAACATTTCCTTCTACAGCAGGAGGCGATCGTCATCTAATTAACCGCAATAGATTAAAAAAATCAAAGTCAAAAGAAAAGAATGACATTCATTCAATGTAACATTGCACTAGTCTTCTTTGCAACAAATGCAAAATAGCACTTCTGTTCACTCGTGTGTATATTGCCAAGTTTCTGTAATAACAAGTGCAGTTTATCTGATTTTCCATCGTTATAGGTATTTATCATGACAAGGCTAAGTCTTTTTATATTTATTTTTAATGATTCTTCTTGTGCCTGCACTGAAAATCAATTTGCTCTTTGGGAGAGTGAATTTAAAGGCAAAGCTGTACATTCTTGAATGACATTTTAAAACGCATTGTGGAAGTCATTGTAATTATTGGTCAAAGTTCACTTTATTTGAACCTGGGGAAACACAGCTTCTTTCTCCATTGGAAATGATGGCTTTGCTCTACACAGTGTCGAACATACACATTTTGGTCTGAAAGCCCAGATCGAGATTTTTTTTATTTTGTTTTTTTTTTTAACTTTGTTTTAATGCTAAGGTCCTGGCTCCAGCTCCACACCTTACACAAAAACCAGAAACTGATATCATTCTATTAATCAATCAGAATCATCTGAAAACATTATTTCACCAGACTATGGTTGCATGCAACTCTGTACAAGGTACAAGAAATTGAAGTAATAGTTGTGGTAAGTGTGGGTTCTGAACAGAAAGATTGCTCTTAGGTACTGGAAACTAATAATAATAACAATAATAAATGAAAAGGTCAGAATCTTTATAAACTGACAGCTGTGTTTGCAGTTCCCTTCCTATTTGATAGTACGTTTACCTAATTAAATTTCTCACGCCTGTCAAGCTGTTCTGCTTTTCTTTGGTCATTTTTCCAACATTCATAATTTGAATCCTTTCGAACAAGCCCCTTTGTGTCAACCCTGACTTTTTATTCTCTTAATCTTATATCGTCCCTTCTCTCTGGACACTTTGGGAACAAGAGGGATGATAGATGCCCTGAGTCTCTTTTATCAGTTCTGACTCAACACATCTTTCCTCCACCTCTCTCTCGTCACCTCCATCTCTAAGCATTTTAATTCCTTATGCACCTTATGTCCTTCTATTATTCATCATACATATCACCAGTCCCACTCAAGGCTATGCCTTCTGTCTTTCTTATTTCTGCCTCGCTCCTTCATTTGTTACTCTCCAAATCAGATGAATTAACCGCAGAGGCTCTCGTCCGTCCTTTGCCATTCTTCCCACCATTACATTACCTTCCTGCCCTCCCACTTAAACTCCCTCCCTCCTTTAATCCTCCTTTCATCTTTTCTTCGACACACCATGTACCTCCCTCTGCCCTTCTGCCTTTCTACCACTGTTTTCCACCCCCTTACTTTGCTCTCATCCTTTATCTTCCCCCAGCCTTTCCCCCGTCTCTACATCCAACCTTCTATCTCTTCCCTACCAGCATTCTTCTTCTCATCCACCCACACTCAACCTTCCATTAGAAGGTGTGTGTGCTCTCATCCCTGTTTGCACATGTTCCAGTATATGTGAGTGTGTGTGTGTGTGTGCATGCGTGTTTTCTCTCCGGGGCAAGATCTTCGTTATTGCGGAGGTTAGAATGATGACGATGGTAATAAAGATAAAAAGTCGTTGAAAAGATACTAATCAAACATCTCCCAGTGGCGACGCGTGCGTATGTGTGTGTGTGAGTATGCGTGCTTACAAATCTGCGTGTATGCGTGTATGTGTGTGTCCTGTGCCACGTTGCTTTAGGGCGAATTTTCCCCACAAAGGACAGATTTTACAGCGGCCTCTTTTTAAAGTCCCCCAAAATTTACAGAACAGAGGAGTTTGCAATTTTTGTTTAGTGAGTGCTGCTGTTAATTGGAGTTGCTCCAGGCTGTCCTCAGGCTATTGGGAAGTGTGCACAAATGTGTAACTATGTGTTTGGCTCTGTGTGTGTGTGTGTGTGTGTGTGTGTGTGTGTGTGTGTGTGTATGTCATGATAGTTGATACTGAGACACGAGACATAAGGTTTAAGCTTCCACAGAGAGGACTGAGAGGGAAATTAGCAGAGCTGCTGCCACCACTCCTTACGTGCAAAGTGACGGCAATGTTAGGAAGCTTTCAGCAGTGGAAATTAAATTAGGTTGCAAGAATCAAACACTAAAAAAACAGCAAACTGAACAACATTAGCAGCACAGAGCAACAGCAGCACACAGAGAGTGTGTGTGTGTGTGGGGGGGGGGGGGGGGGGGGGGGTTTGTGGTCATGCCAGGTAATTAATTACTTGCATTTGCCATTGTTTGCTGGTGCAGAACGACAACTTCTATGCCTTCACAAGAAGTGCGTCAGCAGTTATGCTATTAAGATCTTCAGAGTCCCCCACTGTTAAGATTTTCTCTGGCAGCAGGTCTCATATCACTTTTACTGCTGCAGGAATGAAAACATAATGCGTGGGTGATGAGGGAAAGGATGTCCACTGAGTGTCCACTTACTGTAACACAGACAGACAGGCTTGATGAAATACTGGTGCAGTGACTCACCTGCTGTGTGATGTAGCTGACGAGACATGTCTGTGTGCGTTTGTGTGTGTTACATCAACATGAAATCCAGTCCCATATTAAACTACCTCTACTGTACATACCCTGCTTTATCTACATGCGTGTAGTTCAACACACACACACGCCTGTCTTGTCCACTCATGAGCTTTGTCTCCATCGGTACTTCATTTATCTTCGAGCCAAGTTTTTCTTCCCTGTTATTCACACTCCCGTGGCCCAATGCTCGATGAAAATTACTGTACAAGACTGCATAAATCGTTTTCATTATCCATCCCCAAGGTCTAAAATGAATTAGGCAGAAAAGATTTCATGTTGTCTGTTCCCTTTTCACAGAGTTTGCTGCAAGCTTTGAGAATTGGCCTGTTTTTTTTTTTTGTGAGATGAAAATTATTACTAAGCATCATCTGGCAGACTCACTAAGGAGCTGGCTTAGGTTTTACAGTACCCAGGAAAAAAACCTGTTACTTTATATTCCTTGATGACATTTTGCAAACTTGATTCTATTTACTTTATGTTAAGGTATTGTGTTATTTATTTATTTACCAGTAAATGTTGTGACACTAATTATCATAGAAAGAAAAAAATGCATTAGTTGAACTCACGTATAACTTATGAACGGAGCGCTGTGCCTTTAAGGGCACCTGAGAGAGATGCATACACAGAGCAAGTGGATGTTACTTACTGACAAAGAAAACAAATAATTTATTACTTGGCAACAGCAATATGTGACATTTTCTGAGGTCAGAAAGGGAAATCAGACCTGGAAATACAGTAATAAAAAAGGGAGCACTGTTCATTGTCATATCTGAATATAATCTACACATTATATTCAGAACAACTATGCATATCTGTTAGTCAGTCCCCTACAGCATCGTCTTCACTATCCAGCACACAAACATCTAAGATTTTTCTCTGCGACCCAGACACTGCTTTTTCAAACTGCATCCACAGCTTTTACATAACTGAAAAACTCATGATAATTGTGGTGAAATTTTGTTGGTTGCAGGGCAGAATAGTAACAGAAGTGAAGGAAAACCTCATATGAATACGTTTAAATAAAATAATTAGCACAATAACTGTTATACAAACACACACAACCAGTAATGCCGTCATTAAGTTATGGTACTTTAAGTTTAAATGTGCAAATTAAAGGTTGATAGACAGATATGGATAACAGCAATAAAGGAGAATTCCTTAACTCAGTCTGTAACTTAAAGATTTATATGTTTAAAATTATTTTTGTGATGAATTTCTCAGCCTGACTCGCCTACACTTTTTCTACATATCCCAAAATGCACTTCGACCAACCGAGAGCCTCAGCTCAGCAGTTCATGTTTTACATACTGAACCTCACAGAGCCATTTTCAATTAATGAACCTTCTGTTCCCATAGTATAGCTTGTGCAAATACCATGAAATACAGAAAACTGCAACATGAGCACGTAGCTGAATCAACTGAAACAGACAAAAAAAACCCAACAACAACGCCTAAAACAGTTTAAAACATACAGTCTAAAACATTCTAATCTTCATAAAGGCAGGAGTTATTGCACCGCTGTCACATGACCAACATTTACCCCAAATATCTCAGGTTTTAAATCAAACGTCACTAACCTTTCTGACTTCATTGGCGTCAAGTTGAACGGCACACAAACAAAACCTGATGCTGACAAGTTGACTGAACTAAATCCAAGTAAATCCAATGGGAAGGAGTGCAACAGCAGAAGAGGCATAATTCTAATTCTATGTTATTCTAATAGCATAATAGCTATTCTGATTGTATGATTGGCAATCACATTAACGAGCCCTGCTTCCCCCCATGCAGGTTTTACTGTAAGTTGACTAATCAAAACAGATGTAATCAACAACAGAATGAGGCTGAACGGGTAAATACAAACGCTGAAATCAGAGCACACACACTGAGAGCGCACAGTGAAGTTTTCTGGTTGGGAATCAAAGAGAATCACCAGTTTTACTCTAAATGTGTCTTTTATCTGCATTTATGTTGCATCACGCTGCCATCCTGCTCTGCCATGGATTTCTTCCTGTGTGATTGTGATCATTATGATGATTTGCGCAAAAATAGTGAGCCTCGAAAGAAGCTCCTGTTCTTTGATTCTGAAGGACGGAGATCAAAGCCTGTCTGTGATGACGATGTTTTTAGATTACAGGAATATTTTCTCCTATTAATCCTCATTGTAATGAAAGTGCGCCGGATATGTCTGGATTGTTCTACATTTGGCCATTATTTCAATCACCGTAATAATAAGCCACTAGACAAAATGAGCCCAGTAAAACCAGGTACATCACCCACTGCTGTTTTTTTTTTTTTTTTTAAATAATGTTCAAGCGTTTTATGATGGATCTTTCAGTTAAAGGGATGTGCAAAAGAGCAGTGAAAATAAAAGGAAGAAGAAAAGCATAAAAAGTGAAATCATAAAAATCTAGGCACAGTGTTCTAAAGAGGGTAAAATATGTGCAATAAGAAAGTGAAAATTACCCAAAGAGCTATCTGTGAACTTTGGCTGAGTGGAGAAACTCCTGAGTGCAATCACATGAAGGCAGAGTCTGGCTGACACTCCTGCAGATCCAAACAATTTAAACAAAGAAAAAGTGTTGCCCGTGTCAAGTGAAGTCAATTTTTTTTGTATAATGAAAAACCTCAGTGTGGATCCTCAGGATGAGCAACAGAGGAGAGATTAACTCCTCCAGGACGGACAGACCGACAACTGCTGCACAGAAAAACAGAAGATGTAAAAGTCGAAATAGAAATAAATAAAAGCAAATAGAATTCATAAGTACAGATAAAAATGTTAAACATAATCTTTTCGTAGGCAGATATATGTGTTTATTGGTGGATTTATCAGCAACTATAACTACTTTTGTGGAAACGCATATGCATGAACAGATAAAGCCTGAAATATAGTTAAACTCACAAAATCACAAAACTGTAAAAATTGTAATTGTTGACAAATACTATAGATCAATAAACACACAAAACAACAAAGACAGCAAAGGGAAAGCCTCTTGCAGCCAATGTCTAACAATTTATTTATTTATTATGTCTAACAATATATGTTTATTTGGTGCTCAGAGATGCTAAAAAAGGGGGTCGAAGTCGTCAAATAGTTTCCAGCAAAGTGTAAAATTAATGAGTGTTAGTAAGAATATATATCTTATTGTTTAAGTGCTTGAAATATCTTTCATCTTGATAAAAAAAAAACAACTCCTTATCTCAGTGGGGCTACATGACTACATGAACACATGTGCACAGACACATGCAGACTGTTTATCACCTTACCCATCACCACTATCCATCATTAGGAGATTTATCTGTTTTCATGTCCATTTCCTGTGAACACATGATACATTGTAAAAACAATATGCTGTTAAATCAATAAGATAAATATCTCCAGACAGTGTGTCTGTCTGTACTATTGGCAAACAGATAAATCACATTTATCACAGATTATATTGAATTAACCTTGGTTATGTTTCATCACTAAGGTCATCTGTGTGTCTCTGGAATTGACCACTATTAATAGAAAAAAAAAAAAAAAGAAAAAAAAAACGAGGGTTGATTTATTTCTTTGTGTGTCTGCTGCTGCAATGGGGTACAGGACGAAGGTTTAAGAGGGAGGAGAAGTCAGATATAAGCTGTAACAGAGATGAACACTGATTGTGTTTACCTCTAAATATCCACAACACATGCTCCGTGTTTGTCAGGGGCAGAGGATGAGTGTGAGGATGGTGCAAGTGTTCATACTGTGGAAAATAAAATAAGGTGTTTTTAGGCTTCTTATCATATTAAAAGGTCCCTCAATTTCAGACAGTGCGTTATAAATCTCACGAGCCACTGACACTTAACTCACCCACACGACTCGCTCTCTGAGGCAAATGCTGTATTTCTCCTTTCTACAGGTTGAAAAATGTCATGTACCAGTTCACTGGAAAGCAATTTAGAGCTGTAGAGGCAAACCTGACCTGAAACCTTTCACATCCACCGCAAATAAAAGCGTGTGAGGCTCAGTGTGGCTTCTGTTTGGACTGTACGGGCAGTGTTCCTGTTTTATTGCAGCAATTATAATCTGCTATCAACTGATTTTGGAGTGATATATCTATGAGGAGAACCTATAAAATCTTTAATACTGTTTTCTGACCACTGTTTCAATCACCGATACAGCACACAAACACACACACACACACGCCCAGGGAAGATTACTTTTCCTTTACTGTGGAAATCAATGAGAGCACTCCATCGCTCAATTTAATGCCCACACCTTCCCAACAAACTCAGATGCACCCACAGACACACAAACACAAACACACACACACACACACACATACCTGTAGATGACAGTACAGGCCAGGTAGGGCTGCTTGTGATTGTGGAATGGAAAGATTTTACTGCACCCCTTCGGTGGCAACAGACACTGAGAGAATTTAATTAATTCTCTCTCAATCTTTTTCTCTTATTCAGAACAGTCTCTCTCTCTATCTCAGATTCCGTCCACTGCTCCTCTGATTCTCCATCTCAACGTTTTTTTTTATTCCACTCCACCAGATCTTTCATTCTCTGCCCTTTCTCTCAGAGTGTATGGCGGGTCATATGGTATTCTGAAGTCACTGCGGGTCACTGTTGAGTCTTGAAAGAGAGAAAGAGAGAGGGAGTGCGTGCGTATGTGTATATGTGTGTGTGTGTGTGTGTGAGTGTGTGTGTGTGTGTGTCAGAAGCACTGAGCCGGAGTAATGGGTTTGTTCAGCCGTCCGAAGCAGTTGTTTTGCCATCGAATGATCCAGCAAACTGGTCAGAATCACCAATCACACACACACACACACACACACAGAGTCAACTTCCCTATTTTGCATACAAACATATACATTTATACTGCGAGCCATCAAGCGAATAAAAAATTTTATCGTGATTAAGCGCCTGACTTAGTGTCGTTAATCGCAATTAAACACAAATTTATTTCATTCCTTAATCTGTTGAAATTTTACACCAATGAAAGATTTTTTAAATTATTCTTATATTAAGAAGAGTGGACACAACATGCTTCATTCAAATGTACTCCAAACAACTTCAGGTAACTGGACAGTAGTATGTAGCTTCATACTACGGTGTCTGTGTGCGGCTGAATCACTCGAAAACTTTCCAGAAGTCCATACAAAGACCTATATCACAAAAACAGGATTGAACACAATTCCAAAATCTAGTTATTTGTCCAGTTAGACCAGTTCATTTCCCCCAAACAACAGCTGGTTGGTCTTTTTGGATTATTCTGTACGACACACAACTTTACGCTGTTTCTATGACAAGGGAAAACATCCTCTCACAGGCACCTGTGAGCAAGGCAGGCTCGCTTGTTGCGTGCCCCAGCAGGTTTGGACCGCCACTGTAGGGGGAAATCCCCCTTCCTAACGACAGGCTGTGCTTTGAAGCGCTCCAGACATTTCTTAAAACAGTCCTCCTCCTCGTCCTCCTCATCAGATTCAGACTTCTGTGGAGGTTCAGACTTTTACTGTTTGCACTGGCTGCTGTGCAAGCGTCTCTTCCCTAACAATGCCAGCAATCAATGCCCACACCTCAGCTCTCTCAGCTTTGTGCAGGCACTTGAGGTCCTTAAATCTAGGGTCAAGTGGTGCTGAAATCTTCAGCTGTGAACTGTTTGTTTTCTCCATGCCCGTGGCGAAGGTCTGCTTGAACCTGAGTATGCGGGCTAGGTCATCCCCTGAACTGTCCATCACCTGAGACCGATGGCTTGAAACGGGCAGCGCCACTGAACATAAAGCAAACTTCTCTCCTCCGGGGAGTTCAATTAGGTATCAGTTCAAAATCAATTAAATTGTGAGGGACTTCTGTATTCACTCACAGACGCCATACTGAATATCAGTTCCTCAGATGCAAGGATTAAATGGAAGCAGTCATACTCAACTATAACTGACCTTTATCTCTGCTGAAAGTGCTGGCACAAGTTAATCTACATTAGCACAGTGCAGCACTGTATCAGCACTGACAATGCCTCTGAAAGTAATGAGCTTCACCTGTGTTAGCAGCCAGAGAGAGAGAGAGAGGGACCGGGTCACCTCCGGGGCTCCAGTAATGTCTCCAGCCTCTGCAGCTCAGCCTTTGTTGGAATGGAGAAGCTGATTTTTTATAGGGCCAGTGCATCTCATAATGGTTGTTAATTTCCTCGCACACGCTTCACCATCTCCAGAGTGGAGTTCCATTTAGTCGGCAGGTCTTGTGTTCGGCTTTAAGCCCGCGTGCGACTTGTGGAAAGTGGGCAGTGAAACACGCTATTCTGCAGAGATAATATGACAGTCGAACGTTGAATGCTGTGAGCAGCGCGTGGCAGCTGTCTCGCATCTGTCGGCAATCACGTTTCAGTGCTGAGTGTGCTCACTTTTATTTTTAATGATCCACTGCTTTCTCTATAAAATGTTCGACGCACACCTCAGCATGATATCTCCCTTCTGTTTGCAGTCACAGTCAAAGCATGTGAATGCAGTTTCCACTATTCCTCAGTATAATGGGCTGTAAACCGAAGGTAACTATGATTCTGTAGTAATGTCCGGTAATCACAAGTAAGCACAACTGTCGCTGTGAGCTCCAACTCTTTAGCTGGTTTCGCCCTCGCTGTTTCACACAGCTCGTGTATCCTGGTGATGGCTGTGGCTCTAGAGGGGCAGCTCACGAGTTGAGATGTTGGGCCTGATCCAAATAATGTCACGCAGACCTTTATCCTCCACTAAACTAGCCTGTATGTTGTGTTGGTGTTAGATCTGTGCTTGGCGTGCGTGAGATATGGTACATTGGACGTGCTCCGGTGATAACTAAACTCAGCCTTACAATAACTACACACAAAGTTCTGAAAGGCAACTTCATGTTCAAGAGGCCGTTCTCCACCATTCATCAATTCAAGGAGTATAGAACATTCAATTTGCATCCTGAACCGCGGTGATTCATAGTTAAAATAGAACCTGTGTTAACTGCAGTTTTTAAAAAAAAACTATGTTAAAGTGAGATTGCGTCAACGTGTTATTACTACTACAGGCCTAATTTAAACATACAGTCAAAACATGCATTGTCTAATTTACACTTACTGTCGTCACTTCATACATCTTAAGCAGCTCAGTTAGTTATCGGAAAAGAGGAGGAGAGCACAAGAGATGGACTGCTCTGCAATTCACATTCTGTCCAGGTGTTGAAAAAGCTTAAATGTCTCAGTCTCTGAGCAGCATACAGAGTCTTTACTCCTCCACTGTGTAACTATGACAATAGTTACACAGCGGAGCAGTTCTGACTTCACTTCTGGCTCTGAGTTTGAATCCTGTCTACCTTAATCTTCCCTCGATCTTACGTGCTGCAGTTGCCTTTCACGGATGCTGTACAAATAAATTATTTTTTTAAAAAACACTTGAAATGAACATACAGAAACTTCTGCTCAGGGGCTTTTCATCCACAATCAAAATTCTTTTTGGCAGTTTGATTTTCCATGTGCATCTTAGCAGTCAACAGGATGAGTTTTTAGCCGTCCAGTCTCTCTGAACCTGGCTCGGCATGTTACAGACACATAGTGAGCTCCGGTGGAAAGAGAGGAAGGTTAGGAGAGGAGAGAGGGTGCCTAGCAACCTGTGCTTATCACTGACACTGTCTCTATAGTCAGTGCCATCTCATTGACTCTCCAGTGATAGAAGCACCTCCATTCACTCTGCACAACAGCTCATTTGACCCAGAGTGCCACTCTGCAGTCACAACACTGCTTCAGTAATGATCGTCAATCACTGGAGAGTAACCTGACAAAACAGGTACAATGCCAAATGATCAATAACAAGATTTTCTGATTGTCACAGGCAGCAAATGACATTTGATAGAAAAAAAGTTTCTAGACCTTTATGTTTGTGGCAACAAGGGCACAGTGCACATTACAAAGCTATTAGAGTTATAATTAGTTTTTAATTTAAAAGTGATGGGTAAGATATTGTGTTAGCAAGTTCTGCAGAGGTTAGCAGTCCACCAGATTTATACTGTCACCTGCTGCTGGTATTCTATTAATTCCCGACGCAGGGAACGTCACACAGCATTTTATTCAAGGCGATTATGCATCTGAATTGCCTCCATGTCTGTTCTTGATGAATATTTGGTACCAGCATACGAGAACATGGCTGAATACGGAGTGTATTCCATTTGCAGTTCAGGCTTTTCTTTCTCTGTGTGTTTGTCTGTGTGTGTGTATGTGTGTGTGCGTGTGTGTGTGTGTGAGAGAGAGATGGTGTGAGTCAGTGCGCAAGCCTGTCTGAAGAGGTGTTGTCTCTGACTTGTTTGTTTCTGATGTAGATGAGTAGGTGTTACATTAAAGACATTCCCCGCTTCACTCACCCTGTCTCTGAGCTCCACTCAAACATGTCACTACATATTTCATCTCTGCATCTCCTGCATCTGTGTGTGTGTGTGTGTGTCAAAAAACTGAAAAGCGAAAGCCTCTTGCAGCCAAGCTGTTATCTAGAAAAAAAATATGAGCGCAAGACACATGCGCACAAAAAGAACGACACACACATTCGACAAATTTCTGTCTGATCGTGTTCACATTAATCCAGGCGCAGACGGGAAGTTGCACCGATGGTTCCCTCAAAATGACAGACACAGAGTACAGTTCGTAAAACACACAATGAAGAGGCAGCAAAATAAAACTTATTTTACATTTTAGTGGCTTCAAGAGTAACTTTTTCTCACTGTCAGACACAGTATCTTAGTGTGTCTCTCTAGGTAGCACCTTTTATTTGCGCTCAAATAGCCAATTCAGTAAGTGCAAACAAAGACTGTGACATATAGTATAGCTGACAACATACAAGGAGACTTTAAAACCCCATCTGACTGTTAAAAGACTCATCATACATTTATACGACTGACTTTCGCAGCCATAGACAAGCAGAACACATTCAGATAACAGCTGTTAAACACGTCAAACTGATGAATTAAGTTCAAATTTGCACCAGTCCTGCTCCTGGAAGTCAGGCACGTTTAAAATCATCTTGACGGCTTTGAAAGCTGGTTCAGGGCTCAATTGGAAGGTCGAAATTAAAAAGCCCCAACACACTCTGAAGGTAATGTATGCCGACGGTCCAAGGTGACCCGCTCTATTTTCTGCAGACCAGCGCAGACTTTCGAAATGTTGAAAACCAGTCGTCATGGCCAAAACGGGCTTAAAATTGGGCTTCAAATCGTGTGATGTGTTCCAAGCTTCAAACAGAAAATCTATGCTTGAACAAATCTTAGTGACACGTTTTCCCTTTTCTCGTGGTACTTGCAGGGAACAGCTAAGTAGCAGTGACAGATAAACACTGACAGAGCTATCATCGAGCGGAAATAAACAGGAATACGAAGCAGATGCTTATATTTGGTGTTTGTCTGTTTGTTAGTTAGCGGGATATTTGAAAAGAAAAAAATTGTCAACAGATTTCAGCGGCATTTGGTGGAAAGGTGGGCCAAGGAAGAACTGATCAGTTTTTGGTACATCTCCAGATCCAGTAGTGCCACAGTGTGTCCAGAACTCCAAGGTGTAGGAGCAAAGATGTATCCTTCCTGGATTCCTTTGGTAGGTCATTATTTACAAAATCTCACATACAGACATACACATTTAGTTTTGACTGACTATTATTATTATTATTTTTTTTTGTTGTTGACATAAAGTTTTGAGTGCATTGTGCAAGTTTTGGTGACAGGTGCACTATGAGCTATAAGCGATCCTGCAAAATGTTTAGTCTTCTTGCCTTTGTGTGGAACCGCTGCCACATGATGGATTAAAACATCCATACAGCAGAGGTAATGACTCTGAGTCCCTTGAAATTTTGTACAATTTATCCTCATAAAAAGCCCAAATATTCCTTAAGAATATTTAGGTGTTCTCCAAAAACCAAAGCTCTCAGAGCGCTCTCTAGCTTTATGAATGTTCTGGATTAATCTACTGCACTAATGAATCAGACAATCCTGTCTCCTACAAGATATGTTTGTATACTACTTCTTTTTTTTTTATTATTTTGGTCCAAATATTGTTTTAAGGAAACCTAATTGCTGCCTGGATTATGTTGTTTGGGAAAGGTTTTACAAATGAAGAAAGTGCTATATTACATTGCTTTGCCAATATTTAAGACCACAATCTTTCCCCTCTGCAAATGCTCTGAGTGCCTGAACTTGATCATAACAAACATTAATCATGGTTTAGTTGCTGCACGCAGATGTTGTAGGTAAACAAATGAAATATGTTGTCAGTGTATGCTTTATACATTAAGCAAATACCTTTTGCGGTTTGGCAGATACATTCATTAAAACCATTTCCAAATTATGTTAATAAAGAAGTAATTTAGGCTGCATTAAGTTTTTAGGTTTGATATGGTTGGATAATCCTTCTTGTTACGAAGCTGTCTGTTAATGTTCACAGTTTGCCAGGTATGGCACCTGATGCAGACTCAGCCAGTCAACCTCCCTGAACTCAGCTCTTCTTTCTGTATTATGTTATCAACCATTATCTCCAGTGTTCTTGACTGAACTGTGTCTGTACTCCCTATCATTCATCCAGTCAACTTTTCTGCTCGGTGTTCCACATCAACACAGAGAGACCAGATCTGAGAGTCTGGTACCATTCATCCTGATGTCAGTCCACTGGTGTGTAAACTGGTGTTAGTCAGTGCAGCAGCAGGCAGAGTTAGACCAGCGTCTGCACGCCACGGGGACAGTGGAAATCTTTGGTGATGGATGGCAGCTGTGAATTCAGCAGAGGAAACATTTACATGCAAATAATAGCATCTGTCGGCCCCCTACTCACGCATGAGGCGCGCAAACACGGGGATCTGTGCGCGCACGCAAACATGAGACGACGCTCGGAGACAAACTACAAAACGCACGAGGAGAAAAGTGACAAAACACACGCATGCACACAGCAGAGGTAATGAGATGATGTATGAGAGCTCTTAAGCCCCTATCCAGGGCCTCCTTTACTTCACTCTCCACTGGTTTGTCTGCCCTGTTGGTGTGTGTGTGTGTTCCTCTGTTTTCCTCCCTCCTCTCTTTCTCTATTTTTATGTCTCTCTCTCTCTGTTAGTGTTGGTGAGATATAATTGAAGTACTCAAAGCTGATGAAATTGTTTACACCAGTCCAGAGAAGAAGGATAGAAGCTGCTTTTGACAGTTCGGAGCTTTGTGTGTTTGAAATCAGGGGATTACTATAAAAGAAAACCAACTTTGTCTCTAAGTTTTGTTTTAGGGTTTTTTTTTCTCCAAGATGTTGAGCTTGTCGAGGAACTGATTTCAGGATTTCAGAATTGGAAACAATTGGAGTTTCTGCTTTTCTGTGCCAACATTTATAAAACAGGTGAGCGAAAGTGACATCAGGTGCTGTGGATGTAACGCTGATGTAACTGTCGTGTTGCTATCAGAAAGAATGAGTAACTACCGGGATTAATGTCAGCAGCCAACCGTCTAATTCTTCCTCCAGATGTTTGCTTAACATTTTAAAGTACGCCATCCCACCCATGGGACACTTTGGCCTTGCTAGTTCCACTTTAGTTGTGTTTTTATTTGTACCAAACTCAATCTTCACACAACTTTGACATATTATAGTTTGTTTGAAAGCTGTAAATCTCCCAATTCTATCTGTGAAAAGCATTTTAGGATCCCTATATCACTGCAACAGCTGTCAACATAAAATTGGTTCAAACTTGTGGCTATGTCTCCAAAGTGTTTTCCACACAAGAGTACTACTACAGGCCTTATATCCCTTTTTCATGCCCAAAAAAATGGTGAGACAAAAAGAAACTCCTTACATATCCACTGTGTTTGCACCTCTTCAACTTTGGTTCAGTATCTCTTATACACATTCTGACTTTTTGGTTGTAAAATTTAAAAAGTAACCTTTCAGGAGAGACCAGGGCGATGACTCCAATCAGAAGGGCTTTTGGGCACATTACTTTTTTAGGCTTGTGCACAAAACAACAGGGGTGTCTGATAACAGGTTAAGAAATGTCACTACATTATCCAATATTATTATCCAAGTATCCAATGTTTTCGGTTCTCTCAAGCTAAACCCAGATAATGAACGGTATTTTTGTGAACAAGAGAGCAAATCAGCTGCTCTACGGTGGAGAAAACATGTAGTTGTGGTCATGTTAGGTGAACAGGAATGACAGTGTCATTCTGTGTCACCTAACGTCTGTGTCAACCTGCTTGTAAATACTGTCTTTTCCACTAATGAAAATGACACCTGTAACCAAGGCAACTGTACACAACAAAGATGGCTGTAGCCTTGAAGTGCTTAGAATATATAAAAATGTAAAGTGCATGACAAAAATGAGGCAGCAATTGGACTAAAAGCCATGAACATCTAAAGGGTTGTGAGATGATTAACGAGAAAGGAAAGAGCTGCTCAAATTCAGATTCTCTTTTTGTGACTTTTCTGTAAACTTAGTTTTTTTTTTTCCTGGAAAATACGAGATAATTCTGCCACATCTGGCCTCCCAGCAGTTATTCATGAGAATCAGTCTGAGAGGTTTAAAGGAGAGAAGAAAAAAAATCACTGTTTGGTTGAAGAGCTCTCAACTCCTGTGATGAGGTGCTGCAAGCAGACACTGCTTCACTTTTAGGAGTCACTTGAAAAAATAAAAAATAAAAAAAAGTTGTGAGTCCTGAGTTGTGAACCAGTTTAAAGAGGGGTCGTAGCGTAATGGAGGACAAGAATTGTCTCATCTTGGGTTGGATTTTGCAGGTGAGCATGTTATTTGAGTGCTGTTGAGACATGACTCTGGCTCTCCTCACTGCTTCACCAACGTTTTAACGTGATGAAACGGCATTAGTTGATCTGATCTGGGTCTGAATGTGATGCCACAAGTAAAAAAAACAAATCAGTGATATTTAGTATCTTTGGTAATTCATGGTCTGAATCAGGTTTAGGTATGATGTGGTTACCCTGATAATCAGACTACTGTCTATATTAACAACTGACATTCACAGAGCAGCAACACATCAGCAACAACATACTTCAACAGCGGATGGCGTGGAGCTCTGAAAACCAAATGACTCTGGCAAACCAGATCAACTTCTCAACTTTCTCCAAACAGCTTCAACAGCATTGTTCAAAAGTTATGTTGCCTGGTGACCGCACTCTGGGTTACATACAGGTTATTATTCATGACCATACTCATGGAAAAATGCTGAGTCCGTAGGGATTAACTACCCATTTGTCTGGTGATCCTACAAACCTTCAACATCTCTGACATTTGGGTGACTCCATAATGGCTGAATTTTCCTTCTGAGGTGAGCGGTTACTTCAGCGCAGGTTAACACATGGTTGTGAGAATATTCAGATAAGCCTGAAGGGTTAAATTACGTGAACTGTTTTATGGAAATTTATTTGGTGGCGTGACCTTGTTTACTGAACAAGGTTCGCCCTTAACACTGTACTGCTACTATACAGCTACATATCCACTGGCACATACCTGCAGTCTCTCACACACACACACACATACATAAACAAACAAACACTAACACATGCATTCAGAGCTGTGAAAAAGTATTAGCCTGCTTCCTGACTTCTTATATTTTATACATATTTACATATAAATATCTTATGTTAAACTGTTTAAGATCTTAACAAAAAAAAATACAGACTGTTTTTTCAGTGATAAGTTTAATTATTGGAGCAAATAAGTTAATCAACACCAACTGTGCTTGTGTGGGGGAAAAAAAGGTATATGCCCCTGTCATCATTAAATAAACTTCATTGATAATTGGGTTCAGCTGCAGTAAACAAACCCAGGCCTGATTACAGCCAGCCCTGTTCAATCTACTCATCATTAAAACAGAACTTTTCCAGCAGTGTGAATTTGGCTAAAAGGTCTTAACAAGCAGCGAACTATGCCACGATCAAAGGAAATTCCAGGGGTGATGAGGAGGAAGGTGGCTGACACACATTAGTCTGAGAAGGGTTACAAAAGCCACTTCTAAGGCTCTGGGACTCCAAAGATCCACACTGAGAGCCGTTACCTCCAAATGGAGGAAACTCGGCACAGTAGTGAACCCAAGAGCACATCGACATTTCATCCTGGATGTTACACAAGAGCCAAGGAAAAACATCCATGAAACTGAAGGCATCTCTGACCTCTGTCGAGGTCAGTGTTCATGACTTTGGCATCCACGGAAGAGCGGCGAGGCAAAAACTACTACAAACCCCAAAGAATATGATATCTCAATTTCGCCAAAACACACTCTGGATGACCCTCAAACACCCTCAAACTGTTTGGAAGGCAGGGGTCCTGTTGAACTTGGCGGAAACCAAACACAGCATTCCACATTAGAAACATCGATACTGTCCCCCTGTAAAAAACAAACCCACAAGTTATCCGTGCAAGCAGCTTATCACGAGCCATAGTCGGGCGATTAGGACGGGAGAGAAGGAGGAAGTCAGGTCACGTAGTTTATAGGGAAAGTCTGAGTTAAGAGGAGGTTGGGGTGGATGTTGATTACAGTCATAGCCCTGGATGCTGCTGTAGGGGCACTATTTGAGGAGATGCTCCTCTGGGTCATATCAGAGCACAGGGATAAATGACCTACATGCTTGCTCCAAATTGGAAGACTTGTTGAGAGCATCATATGTACGGTCAAGCATGGTGGTGGCGAGGAGATGCCTTCAGGGCCTCTGCGACTCGACATAATTGAGGGAAACATGAATTCTGCTCTCTACCAGAAAATTCTGAGGGAGGATGTCCGGTCAGCAGCCCGAGATTTGAAGCTCAAGTGCAACAGGGTTACACACCAAGACAATGATCCACAGTGCAACATAAAGTCCAGCTCTGAATGGGTCAAAAATTAAGGAAAATTAAGGTTTTGGAGTTTGAAAACCCTCCAGTGTCACTGAACTAAAACAGTCCTGCATAGAAGAGTGGGCTAAATTCCACCACAGTGCTGTGGAAGACTGATCTCCTGTTCAGCTGCAGCTAAAACTAGCCAAAGCAGCTACTAGGCTTCAGGGGGCAATTACTTTTTCATATGGGAGGGAGGTGTTCAGTAAGTTATTTGCTTTAATAAATAAAATTATCATTTAAATTCTGTCTTGTTGTGCTTACTCAGGTTGCTTTTGTTTTATTTAAAATTTAATCTGAAGACCTGAGACCATTTAGTATGAGATATATACAAAAGCAGAAGAAATCAGGAGAGGTGCAAATACTTTTTCATGGCACAAATACACCAAAAGTACCAACATTTATGCTCCTTTAATATCTGGTCCGTTAATTTTACACATCCACACATAAACGTGCACTGACAGAAAACCACATGCACTCTTCAGGTTCTGTATTAGGCCTCCTCAGATGAATCCTCCACCTCCTCCACTCTAAACAGTCTACAGGGACAGACAGGAGAAGAATTGCGGAGCCCCTACCCAGGTCTGATGAATTGACTTCTCTGAGCATCGGCTGTACCTCTGACCTTTGCTAAAGAGATCTCACTCGGCCTCTTGTCTTTTTCGTGGTGTCTAAATTGTGCGTGTGCATGTACATGCGCACACACCTTTTGTCTGTTGGCAAAGCAATCTCACACATCCACAACCAGCAGCCTTCTCTCCAATTAGATCTCCCCCTGTCTTACTGTGTATCATTCCAGCTGATGTTTTCTCCTCTCTGCTTTGCATATAAATTACTAAAAACGGTTTCATGATGTCTGTCAAACTGCAGTGCTCAAACGCTGGAAACAGACACCAACGATGGAGCAACAGACCATAAAAAGACTACAACAAGACCGAGCATAAACACATGCATTACTAATTGCGTGTGTGTGATGCTGCAGCAGAGACTGTGATTCCTGACAAAGTACTTTAAAAACAAATCTTTCTGTGGCACATTAACGACCTGTGATCCACGGTGTGTCAATACAGCAATCAAATGGCTAGTAATTCACCTTTTTACTGATTTGTTTGGAACAATAAAGGTCTGCTTTACAGAAAAATAACAATTCTTTCAACATGGGGAACAACAATAGAAGGCTAATAATGTTTGAGAAGGTGGTGTTTACTGTGATTACGAGTGAGAGGGTGACATGACCAGTGTGAAATAGCTAGAAAAGGTCACCAATTGTGTTTTGGTACAATGCCTGTATTTCAGTGGAGACTGTGAACATAAGAACAATCAAGTGTTAATCTTACAGGGTTTTTTTTTTTTTTGAGAGAGAGAAAAGAGCTCACTGGTGCCAGGATGGGGGGGACGACAATGAGACTCTTTGTCCCCCTGCTTTCAGGTTTTATGGTAATAAAGTGGTGAAACTACTGTGTCTCTGCCTCACTGTATCGATGTCCAGTGTCCAGCGAACAAAGTGTTATTTAGTTTTTGCTTTGAAAGTGAGAGGTGCTAATTCCCGCGCCGCTGAGGCACATGACTACATGTTTTTTTTTTTTTTTTTAACATAACTGTGTACATAATTTGGAAGAATGCAGCGTACATACATTTAGACAGAGGTGTTGATAAAGTTCTATGGTAGTTTGTGTTGTTGTTCCTTCACATATAGAAATGAGGTGCACAGAATATTAGAAAAACCTTTCAAATGAACGAAGCCCACAACAACAACAACACCTCAGTGTAAAGGCTCAAAATGTACCACAGAAATTAGTCAACACAGAAACAGCTACAACAAAAAGAAATATTTTTGATATTTTGGGGGAAAGAAATGCTGTGTGATTTGATTGGTAAGAGTGGCATGAGGAGATCTCAAATCTGCCACAGGTCCACGTTCAGCAGGTGATGAAGAAGCTGCTGTAACTGTTATTTTCTCACAGTTTAAAAAAATAAAAAATAAACTGAGAAGATATAATATGTTAATTAACTTTCATGGTGTTGATATTGTTGGTATAACGAACAAATATGAGAGTGGCATCAATGTTTTCATCTAACTCTCGGCAAGAAAAAGAATATGCATATTTCCCAAAAGGTCAAACTGTTCCCTTTACATAATACTCATTTTGAAACTGCTGCTGTGCAACACGTCGCCAGGTGTTTCTATTTTTGAGGTTCCTCAGAGAATGTGTATTGTGCCTTAATCTTTAAGACTTTACTCATTCTGCTCCTGGAGTGTTTGTTCAACTCGTCCTACTGCTTAACCCCAGCATTAAGGTTTGCCTGCCTGCTCTGTTTCATGGTACACACGCTGCTTTTTAACTTTACTTTTTATGAACAGGGACAGTCAGTTCTCTACAGTCTGAGTGCTTCACAAATCAAATCGCTGGCCATTTTTATAACATACTGTAAATGCTGTACATATAAGTGGAGAACATACACACACATACAAGTGTAGTAAGAAGAGTTGTTCATTCCAAAAAAGATAAAATCTTAAGTGCCTCTTCGGTAGAGAAAAGAACACATGCACAGATATAAAGCTTCAATAATTAAGTGGCTAATCAGAGAAAATAGAAAAGGATAATCTCTCTGCTATTTACTGTTGACATAGTTGTGAACATGAAAGCCAGGACTGACACACACATGCACAGAGGGAGAGAGAGAGAATGATGTTTTCTTGTTTTTCAGCTTTCACCCTCTCATTTTCATGCTGTTTTATTCGGACTCATCAAGAATTCTGTCAGAAGTCGTCTTTGAAGACTTTGGCTCAGTACCATGCTCTCTTGTCCTGGTTTTGTTGATATTTTTCTTTCTAAATGTTAATTTGATGCTTATGTGTGTGTGTGTGTGAGTGCGTCTGAATGTGTGTGAACGTGTGTTTGTGGTTTGTGGAGTCCTCGGGGTGGTGTTTACAAATAAAGCCTGAAGCTGCCTGACAACAGTCGTCATGATGCTCCAGCACTAATTAACTAATTAAAGCATAAACAGAGGAAAACAGAGAGCGTGGCGAGTGGACATACTGACTGACAGACAGCGGGTTGCCGTCTGTAGCCAACTGAAAGTTTGCAGAATAAACTCAAAGGCAGACACTCACCTGCTGCTCTGTACCATCAAACCAGCCTGCTGCTTGTAGTGATGGGAATTACGGCTCTTCGAAGGGAGCTGGATCTTACGGCTCTGTTCCTTTTCCTATCATAGCCTATCATTCTTTTTTTCTCTTTAGCTGGACTGAAACAGTGAGGCCAGCCCTGGAAACAAGTGGGGCAGGAGCACTGGGAGCAGTTAATCGCTGCACAAGCTGGCTACTTTGAAGGGGATGAGGGCGAAATTTAAATCAGGTACAGTTTTTGCTTGTTACAGGCTCAGTCCCTGCACCTTTTGATCTCAGCTGATATTGTCTGTAATAGATACTACTGCAATTTACTAAACTCACGATTCTTCTATTGTTACACAATGTTTTTTAGCATTTACCATTTCCTGTAATTGGCGCTTTCGGCCTCAGTGAGCGCTGTTCAGCAAGTTACACAGTCCCCCTTTAAAGTATCATTTGTTCTGGTCGAGACAAATGCAGTAATAAAATTGCGGTTGCTACTCTAAAGTCGTCCTGTGATGTGATTACATCTAATCCACCAGTCGTGACTGACAGCGATCACGGCAGTCCTTAAAATTACCTGGGAATTGCATCTTGTATCACCTCCTGACTTGACGTGCCATTTTTAGTCATGGTTACATGTTGTGGTACATTTTGTTAAATTCCTCAGGTAAAAAAAAAAGGGGGGGGGGCTTGTGAAGTCTCTACGGTTGTAATAACTTTTGTCTTTGCCAAGTAAACATCAAGGTTTTGGGATGTTCAGCTGGCAGAGGAATAACTGACTCAACTTGCTAAGGTAACACAGGTGCCTGTAACAGGAGCAGATACAGTTTGTAAAGCAAAGTAACTTCTAAGAAAGATAAGAGAAAGTATCAACCCAGTTGCATCTTTTACAAACACAGACATGATTTCATAACTTCCAGTCTTTCACAACTCCCTCCAGCAAACTTATCATACCAGCAGCAGGGGTCCGCCTCTTGATATAATATCAGAGTCCTTTCATTTGTTTGCTTGATTCCCCTGACAGAAACTGAGAGAATACCAATCTTTTTCAAAAATGTGAAAGCACTGCACATACTTACACCTGCCTATTAACATGCACCCCGGGATTTTAAATTATAATTATAGTGTCTGCATAAAAATACAGGTGTAAATACATCCAATATGCTCAGAGTTTGTCATATTTTGACAGCTCAAACACGTGGAGGTGGTTAAGGAACGCTGGGGTGTGACTGCAGTGTTACAGCATTAAAATACAGTGCACTAGTGAGTAATAAGAACAGATTTTTTTTCAGAAGCATAATGATACGGCACAATTGGTTTGCACAAAGCAGTACCTTATGAGAATGTTGGGTAAACTCTGGTGCGGATACAATCCTGCATCAGATCTATACCAAAAAAAAAAAGTGAGCCACGGTGAAGAATATTTAAAAAAATATAAAATATAAGGTTTTATTTATGTACTAGGTGTGTCAAGGGTGATCTGAATACACAAAATATAACTACATGATTTCAAATCCACAAGATGCAAAAATTCTTCTGGTTGGCTTTTAATTTTTTTCAAAATAAGACATATTTTTTAATAGATTGATTTGACCAACGAATAAACAAAAATGTATTTGTAATGTATTTTAAATGTACCCTGTAGAGTTTGTGACCACTAGAGCCAGTTTTTCTAAGTGGGTTCCTGTTTTGTTTGTATCATTCACATATAGAAGGACATATGTATATGTATGCACACACAGTGGCGATGCATCACACTTTCCTGCTGTCAGTCCCACTGACTGTCCACGGTGATAACATGGACTGACAACATGAAAAAAAAAAACAAAAAAAACCCCTTTGTTTGCTTACAAGAAAACTCAACAGGGGACCTCTAAGTGAAATCAATGTGATCTTCCCCAAGGCTCACATTTTCAAAAAAATCAGGTTTGAACAAATTTGAACTGACAGATAATTCATTTGAACCAATTTCATTGCAGTTCACATACTGTACACCCTCACCCTGTCAATATAGCTTTTATATTTCTCCATGTAGTATCATACAACTGGTCTGCACATCCTCACACTAATGACAAACCCCTGTGCTCAAATCTCATCAGACACATTTAAAATATAAAAGTAGAGAAAAAAAGTCTCCCCACTCAGTCCACAGCTGTTCCGGAGCTCTCAGCTGTAACACATGATCTTCACCAGCGAGTGGAGAAGCTTTTTCAGGTGTGACCTAAACAAAACGGAGATTTGAACATCTGCAGTTCCATTAAAGCTGGACATCTGTTCATGAAGGCACGACTGAAAACTTCAGAACAGCCACGAGATGAACTTTGTGGTGTGACTGTTTTCTCTACGGCTGTTTCCAAGAGCGGGTCTGAACTCTGAGCTTCAGACAGAATGAAATAAATAATTCTGGGGAATGGAACTGATATTCTTTCATCTTTTCCAGTTTTCACACTCGTTAACAAGTGACTGTGAAGCACTAATTGATGAGCACGTGCCTCATGGAAACATTATCAGTCTTTCACACTTAACATCAAGGGTGAATTTCTTATGAGGCGGCTGGTGTTATTCTCATAGCACGGGATTTCAAATTGTAAATAGTTTACATTTTTAATGAGAACGATTTGAATTCTGTGTGGTCACAACTGGTCTGCATGAGTGTCTGGCGAGATAAGATCATCTCTGAAGATAATCACTTAAGACCGGCCTGAAATTGGGTCGCTTTTGTGATTATCAACAGGAAAATTGGGTTCAAGACCGACCTGCTGATCCTCAAGTGTGTGACCGGCAATGAAGATAGGTGTAAAGAGACCCTTAATTTGCATTTGTACCAAAATACTTTCTGCAAAGTCACTTTACTGCAAATCACACTGATTTCAAGTTAGGGGTTAACAGTGACTGATTTCTAGGTATTTCATATCCTGAATATCAAGTATGGAGCCAAAGTGATTAGTTGATTAATCGTTTGTTGTTTTTATTCCAGGCAAAAAAATAGTGGAAAAAAGCCATATATTAGCAGACACCAACCTCTCAGAAGAAAATATTTGCTGCTTTTCTCTGTCATTTATCATTGTAAACTGAATATTTGGAGGTTTTTAGACTTTAGTCTTTGACATTTCTAGACGTCACCTTCAATTTGGCAAAGTTCTTTGACAATTATTTTTTGGCGTTTCACAGACTAAACGATTTATTGAAAAAATATTCAGTAGATTAATTAATTGCAAAAATAATCATCAGCCTCAGCTGTAATATATTTGTCTTGTAACTGAATACATTTTGCATGTTCATTTAAAAAATGTATGTCTGTGTGTCAGACAGTTACACAATATTAACTCAGTCTCTCACAGTTCTCACAGGTTTATTCGCTGACATGTCTGTGTCTTAGGTGTTTATGCATGAATATGTGTGTGTGTGTGTGTGTGTGTAGTCTGGTGGGCGACAGACACCAATAACAGACATGTGGGTCAGAGACGGGTGTGTTTTGGTTACTTGGACAGCGGCTTTGTGTGTGTTCAGTCATGCAGGAAAGCTGAAGCCTTTGCAGAGCAGACAGGGGAAAGAGGTCATATGTATGTTAATATGTGGCACACAGTTGCACACAAACAGGCACACACACACTGAATACCTCAACAATGTACACAAAGAGCGCTCTTACGGTGTTATTAACGGGGAGTATTAGGTTCTCAGAAACCAGAAGTTTGCAGGAGAAAAGTGAAAGCTGACCTGTTCAGCTCTGTCACAAACGAAAGTGTCAGAGCTGTTAATGAAAACAAATACCATCACGTTTCATCCGCGCAAACACACAACTGCCACATTACATACAGTATTTAGAGCGACATGCACATGAATGTGCACACTGACTAACAGCAAGCTGCCGCATTAGTTCACCATTGTTCTTTCTGAGCTGAATGTCTTTCATGGCCAACTGTGGAGGGTAAATTAAAATTTGCATAAATTGTGTTATTTATGCAAAATTTCATTTGGAAATAATATGCCACACTTGCACTGTGGAAAAACAGAATGCACTGGTTATGTACGGGTTGATTATCAGGTTGGCACAGTACGTGTTGTTGTTCCATGTCCACAGACAAATTGAATTGTTCTCTGTAGATCTTCTCCTGCCTGGAACATGCAGCATAAGAGATTTAAACGTAGATTTTATGTTACAAAGCCACAGAAACAAAACTGATAGGACTTCACATGGATGATACCTGATTCAGCTATCACTCTGGGGACTTACATAAACTTACATGGAACATTTAAGATTTCAGTTGTAGATCTTTGTTTGGCATCAAACCCATGATATGAAACAACATCTTTATTCTAGAGCCACAGGCCGGAACAACCAGTCAAACAAAAGCTGGATCACAAACACCTGAGATAATTACACCACCAAGAATTAACAGCGAACATCTCTAAAATTAGGTCCTGGTCACGTCCGGGTTACTTAATTACAGTACTAGACGCATTATCCAGTGCACAGTTTAACCTTTGTCCTTTGTCAGTGTTTTTCTGTACTTTTTCAATTCTTCATGCACCAAAACTGCTCATCACATCGACCTAAATAACTTTCTTTTTTATGCCACATTGTTATTGAGCCAAGAAATAAAACGTCAGTTTGGCTGCAGAAGTAGTCAAAAGGGAGTCAAATAACAAACACGAGATAACTGTACATTAATATTTGATTACAAAAAAAAATCTCTAAAATGTGACGAAGATATTTAGAGCTTAAGATACTTTGTCCACCACCCAACAGGTGTACACCACCACAAACAGCACTTAATTTATTCTTCGTTTTTGACTGTTATTTAGTTTGTCACGACTATTTTTTTCCCACCTTTTAACTGCAAAAACAAACAAATCCTCTCAGTGAAATGACCAAAACATTGGTCATTTTTATCACTGTCTTCCTTATTAACCATAAAAATAAAATTAAAAATACTTGATTAAGATTTGGAAAGATCACTGCCATGGTTCAAACAAATCAATCAATAAATGTGTACACAATCCGCTGAGACTTTTACTTCTTTTTGCTTTTACATCATTATTGGCTCAACAACCAGAGGTCACTTGTCAGAAAAAGAAAAAAAAACTTAAGAAGTTTGTGGTATTTAAATAAACTGTGTCCTGCCTTTTCTTGGTCTATTGATCATGTGTGATCTTTAAATTGCTTCACATTAGTTTACACAGACCTCAGGAAGTCTAGCGAGCACTTTGTGGAAGCTTATGTGGATCAGAATAAAGAACAAAGAACAAAAAGTGACACTGACACTGCGAAAAAAAAAAAAAGATCCACACACTCACTCATTCAAATATCAGACAAACTCATACAAACACATACAGCGTCTGATAGCTGCCTTGTAATCCGGGATTAGTCAGATTAAAATCTATACCTCTGCCTATGTGTGTTAAATGATTAAAGCCAGACAGGCCCTATTTACAGAGAAGAAAAGATGATCAAATCAACAGGCTTGTCCTGGAGTGACAGCTGCAAGAGATAGACTGTGGAGAAGAGCAAATTATTTGTTTAAGCGCTAAAGTCTCTTGTTCTTTGATGGAAAACTGGTGTTTGCTCATCTAGTGAGGGGGGGAGGAGGAAGAGGAGGAGGAGGGGGAGGAGGAGGAGGAGTGGAGACAGAAACGTAATGAAACTAAAGAAAAAGATGGGGGAGAAGAGTGTTCTGCGCAGCGACTGATAGAACCTGGATGAATGACAAAGAGTTGTAATTAATAAACTCAAAGGATAATCAGGAGCCAGCATGTGCACGTACTTGGACATGCAGGCTTTGCTTTCTCTGCCTCACACACACACACACACACACAGAGGCAGAGTATATCGCTCCACACAGCCAAGGACCACAGGCTGCTGTGGTGTGATGGAGGAGCTGAGAACAAACATAAAATGAGGGAGCACCTAATGAAGATTTTAAATGAGGAAATTTCTGTGAAAATATGATAACCCTCCCTCCTCACCCACTGTGTCCCTCCCAGCTCTGATGCCAATACTTCTTCATTCCCTGCTCTCCCACCCCTCCCCTACCCCTCTCCTCTCTCTCTTTCTGTGTCCTGCACACGATAAACTCTTGCATTATTTTAATTAGGATTTGTACACTGTAACACTTTAATTTTCGCTTCCTTATTTTCCCCAGAAATCTCTGTTTTATTAGTTATCAAACCATTCCAGGCCAAACTCATAATTACACTCAGTCCCAGGGGGAAATGTGTGTATGTGTGCGCATGATGGGATTTATCTATACTTGTGAGGACTTAGGAGGAAACCTAACAGCACACAGTCTTTGCCAATCCTCATAGAGAAAACAGCAGATTTTAGAGATAAAGACTTGGGGTTGAGGTTAATTTTACAAGGTTAAATTTAGGATGGTAGTAAGGGTAATGAATGAATGTGAGTCATTTCAAGGCACTCTAAAGTATACCACAACCACTGTGTGTGTGTGTGTGTGAGCCTGTAAGGGGAGGTTTTTCCTCTTTAGAAATTCATTGTTTGGCTAAAGGGGCGAGGGGTTATGTTATTTACCTGTAGTAATTGGTTTTCCCAAATGGCAGTTTTCCTCATTACACACACTCAAACACACACACACACTGATGCACATACACATGCACACAGTATTGATGGTTAAGACAATACAGATGCTATTTCAGATAGTGGAGGCACAAAGTCAGCACACTTACCACTGACACACAGACATACATATGTGTGTGTGTGTGGCGAGCAGTGTTTTAGTGACACACTGTAGAAAAACCTATTGAAAGAACTAATCAAACACACAGGCTTACACCCATTATGCAAAAATCCTAATCTCTTTGGTTTGTGCGCAAAATTATCACAACTGAATATTGATGGATGGAAAGATGGAGGAATTTTGGTGTGTGTGTGTGTGTGTGTGTGTGTGTGAAGCCAGCTGTTCCATTTCTCCTCCTCTGAGGTGAAAATAAAACTGTCACTTGTCCATCTCACCTTCTGTTTCTCCTTCATGTGTCTTTCGTCCCATCTCCCTGAGCTCATTCACCTCTTCTTCACCTCTGGTTCACCTCCAGTTCACCCCTGGTTCACCCCCCCTGTGATCCACATTCTCCTCCCCATGTGTCTTCATGCGTCTCTCCGTGTTAACTCATGCTGCACTGACCTGAAGGTTACAAAAACAAGATTTTGAATTTTCTGGATTAACCAAGAGAATTTGAGAGGATGAGGGTGATGAATTCATTGCGTTTAAATGAAGTTGTTACTGTAAATAAAACATTAAAACATGCACAGTGACGAATAAATTCCTGTTCTGTGTTGACTCTTAATCGTCTGCTTTTAAATTACATATCTTTGATATCAAACACAGTCAGGGAGATATCAAAAGTGCACATGCCCTCATTGTCCTGAGAAGAGGTTTAATCAGTCAAATTATGTAAAACCTATGAGGATTTAAGTATCATTCCTGCAGGTGTGCTAACCTTTCAGTGCACCTTTAAACTGCACACAGAGACATAAGAAAGCCAATCATGAGATTGTCTCGCTTCAAAAAAATGTCTCACTCAAAATTACCCCAAATCCAAGCTATTCCTTGAAAAGGCCATTGTGTAAGAGGCCCATCATTAAGGCCCATTTAATATTAAAGGCCCTGCACACCCACACAGGTGTTTTCCATCCTTCTGGCTGATTAGACCTCTGCTCAGGTTGATGTGTGGCAGTGCTGTGCTGGAGATTACCTGAGGTTAAAGAAACTCTGTGTCAGAAATCACACCCTAATTACTATATAGTGTACTATAGTTACTGTCGGCTATTTTATTTGAGTGCTTCATATCCAAGTGTGAAATTTATGCTCTATAGTGCCCTAAAACCCCCTGTCGTTGAACTAAAAAGCAGCCAACGGTATGTACACTGCTTTCTGCTAATAATCCTATAAAGCAACGTGACACATTTATAGTTGTGAAAATTAGAGTGGGACAACTCTGCATCTGTGAGTGTCGACACAAAATGAAGATGATCCATCAGTGTCCAAAATCTCAATTTGCTGCCCCCTATAGAGTAAACTATTATATAAGGAGCAGTGAATGAGTGAACAGGGGAGTGATTTACAACACGGTGCAGCGACACTGACGCAACAGTTAAGGTAAAGTCACATTACTTTTTCATTCGACAAAATTTCCCTGCACCCTGCCCTGAAAAAAAAAACTAAACAAAAAAAAAACAGGGGTATGATGTCCTGGCTCTGATGTGGGTAATAGATAAATATTGATCAGAGCGATCATGCTATAACTGTGTGAACTACAGTTTGCAGTCTGGTAGTGATGAAAAAAACATAATGAGGAAACACACAAAAAAATAATAAATATTTAAAAAATTAAAAATATATATTTTTTCCCATTACTCGTTGTCCTCCTCCTTTTCCACTTTTTCATAATTATGATTTAAATGATAGCACATGAACACAGCACAATTTAAAAACCATTAACTCCCCAAGAAATATTCTTTAAAAGGCTGTTATGTACATTCAAAGTGTGAACAACAGCTTTACATTCAAGGCCCTGCACACAGGTGTCCTCACTCATTCTGGCTGATTACACGACAGCTCGGGCTGAAGTTTGGTGAAGCTACACTGGGAACGTTGTGATGACACCAAACTCCATGAACTAACAGACTTCACATCACATGGTTTGACTGCTCATAGCAGGAAAAGCACAGATGGAAGTAACATCATTAATGATAAGTCTGTTCCTGTGTCTCTCTCTGTAAACATAAAAAAAAAATAGACCTTTTTCTCACTGCAGATGTGCACAATTCCAGGACCTTGGAACTGGCTCATCTAAACGAAATGCAGTCGCTTTAAATGTTATCAAGTAAACATGTGCTTCTCCTGCAGTGGTCTGCCAAACTGTCTGCTGTGAAAAAAGGTCTATCCCGGGGCTCTGGGATGTAAAAGACACAAATGAAATGCAGACATAGTTAATGGTATTGGTTACATCTGTGTTTCACAGGTTTTAAATGTCTGCAGTGAAATAGGTCTCTATCTGCTTCAAACTAAATGCTTGTCGGATCATCTAACAGTACCTGAAACGGTGTTTGAATTATGGTGGAGCCGGGGGGGGGGGGGGGGCTTAGCTCCCTCAAATGAGACCTGAGCCCCTCTGGAAGTGTAACAGACTGGTGAAACACATTTAATTACAGACGCTGCCTAAGCCCCAGTTTGTGCTTCTCATGTATTAGCATACGTTCAGGTCACAGAGGTAACCATTGGTTTCCTCTAGAAGATAATTAACCGGCAGTGCTAGAAAAACTAAGGAGGTCATTTGAATACACTTACCGCTCTTCCGGGGATGTTTCCACAATCCTCAAGGACTCTTCTAACCATCCAGAGAGCAAAGGTTGTTACCTGTGCAAAACAGGACAGTAACCAGCCACGTTAATCGCATTGTCTATCATTCACTCTGTGTTTATCAGCTCTGCTGTCACTCTTCACTTTGAACTGTGCAGCGATCACCTTAACTTATGGTTTTGTGTCAAACTTCACAGAATACTTCATTTTTTCTGAAGTGCATGGATCATGGAGGCCGTGTCCAAATCCACTTCTGCTGATTTAAAAAGAGCCTGAGGCATCAGGCACATGGTTTAGAGAGGTTGTGCGACGCCTCTTCATTGATCATGGGTGTATTTTGGGTATAACATTCAATAAGCCAATCAGAGCATCATCTCCCATTCACTTTAAAAGCGAGTTGTGCTGGCACATTGGTGGATTGCTATTAAAATGGTGGATTTGAAAGTTACTAAGAATATTTTGTACGTCTGTGCAGTGATACATGTAAAAAAGCAGAGTGAACCCAGATTGTGCACCTGCCTTTGTAGGCACATATTACTATCCTGATAAGGCGACACTGGCTTCAGAGCAGGTTGCTTTTTGCTGCCTCAAGTTGCGGCACAAGTGCATTTGCAACAAGAAAATTCAAGTTCATTGGTCTCCAAAACTGATTTATAACAGCATTTCTATTGCTGTGGTGAATTATAGAAGAATTACATCAAATCAAATAAAAATCTAATGTCCTGTCACGTAATCTGTGCGCAACTGTGCCCAGGTCAGTGCCTCTGATTTTATAACCTCTACCAGTGACGAGTGCAGCATGACTGATCCTGACATGTGCAGGGTGTACACACACGTCCATGCACGAAAAGAAACATCCCCCTGAAAGCCACAGCGTAATTCAAACACTTGTCTGAAACCCTCTTTCTGATGGTGTAATGAAAGGGGGGTGCATCCAACTTCTTTTTTTTTTTTCAAACTTCCCAGAGCAGACAGCCACTTAATGGTTACTTATGGCAGCAATTGATGTGTCAGAGGCAGGACCTGAACTTCTCTCACAAGCTCCTTCTTTTTTTAAAATTCTTTACACAATATTTTTTGTGCACAACTGAATTTAACATCGTGAATGTCTTCAAAAGAGAGAGGCGCTGTCCGAAAAGCGTGTGCCATTAACCCAGTTGCACGACTCATCACTTTGAGCCTCCACAGCACAGAATATTTGGAGAGAGACTGAATGAGTTGAAAAAATAAGTTGCATGACCTAGTTTATTTGAAGCATACTGAGGCCTTAAGAATTATAAAGGTGGATTTGGCCCTGCCCTAACAGGTGCAAAAAAAAAAAAAAACCTAATAAGAGCCTGATGGAGATTTCAAACAAGCACAGTCATGTCTACAAAGTCCTGAAAAGAGATCTAATCAGTCAAATTAAGTGGAAACACCTGCGTGAGTGAACCACGGGTGTATAGGGGCTTTAAATTTAGCTCTTTGCAGTCTTTGCTTACTTTTTTTTGTCCCCCATCTTTCACTGTTGTGTGCCGTCTTAGTCAGTGGGGAAAAGAAGCCTTCTCTGCTTTACTGAGCTCCTTTTCTGAGTTCCAGCCTGTTAATCAATCCACACCACCCAGCCTTTTCTCTTACTGACTCCTAATGGTGGGACAACTATCTTCTCTCACCAATCCGTTGTGCAAAGTGAGTCTCCATTTCTATAAAATCTTATTTCCTAAGAAACACTTGACATCACCTTCTCCCCACCTAATCATATTTTCTTTGTTTCCTTTTCACTTACTTTCTTTTTAAAAAAAATCCTTCGTCTTTCTTTGCCGAGCACTTCAGCCTTACATGACTGCTATAGAGCCACAGAGAAAATTGCCTGGTAACAGCACAAGGCTCAGTCTTGCATTCCTGATTTTTGCTTGCTTATTATTTCAGTCATACAGGAGCCGAAGCTGCTGTTCCATCCAGGCTAAATCACTCTGAAAGAGTGGCAGCTAAATGCCTCAAGTGTAAAATGGAAAACGTTGGCTTGCAGACAGGAAAGAGCTGGTGGGTGGCGAGGTGTTGAAATACAGTGTTCACCTGTATTAATATGAGGAGCCAGCCAGAGCCTGGGCTCCATGGTGGGCAATCAATGGACCTGCACCTGCAGGCAACCTGGAAAACTCTTCAAGGTTTGGTTTGAAAGTTTGAATTATTGATTATCATTATCGTTACAGTGATGAACTACAGGCATGAACGAAAGAGAGTTTGTAGCCACTGCCTGAAATAAAATCATATACGAATTACAGCTCCAGCTAATAATTGCTGTCATTAGTAATTCATCTGTACATTATTTTGTACATTACAGCATAACACTTGTGTAAATTCTCTACAGGCAGAAAGCAGCGGCCTGTAGGACAAGGAGAAAATCACCGTGCGAGATGCCTTTCACATTACATATAATCATTTGATCCATTGTCATTAGAAAAGTATTAAGTATAAGCAGTTTAACTTGGTGTGTATTATTACCAGTGGAAATTACGGCCAAAACTATTTAAAAAAGAAAAGAAAAAAAAGAAGAGCCAAGGTGTAATAAACTGAATTGTCCTTTAACACCGCAAAAGCAGTCAAATTCAAACACAAACAAAAGTTACAACTCCAGTACACCGACTGCCACTCAGCCCACTGGGTCTCATCTTTCTGACATCGAGCAGCGAGAGCAGCTCTGCCATTAGAGACGGGGAAGAAGAGAAGCATGTTGTGCTGACTGGAGTGCGGGCCTGTCAATCATCGCTAACAGATGCATTTGGCATTTCAGTCAGGTACAAAAGGTGTGTTTGGTGCCAAAGTAGGCTACCTCGAGTCAGACAGGCATCCAGACAGTGTGCCTGAATAACAATATTTCATCAGAGTAAAGTGGGAATAACAGGGAAGAGGATGAGCAGGGTAAACATAGTCCTTTCACCATGGAGCCGCACTGTTGCTATGACTTTTAACAGAAAGGCAACATATATACATCTTCAAGGCTCTCCTCCACCATCTGCTCACCGGCTGTAGGGACGCCTGCCTTTCTCTTACACTCTCACACACACTCACACACACCCTCAATATCCCCTTCCAGACTCATTAGCATATAAATAAATCATACAAACTCAAAAACACACACTGAGACAATGGCCATCACACAGATGCATTTTCCAATAGTGAATGTGGAATATTAGTAAGTATAAGCAGACTCCAGTAGTGTCCATTAGTGTGTGTGTGTTGTTCCAAGCTTGATGAAAAGGCTTTTAGGCTAATTACATGAGAAAAGTGTGTTGCTATCTTGATTAGTTTCAATCTTGTTCTTACATCACTCTCTTCCTCATACATACAAATAATATGTGCAGGCTCACACAGCACTGGTTCAATAGACTGTCACTGCTGTTGGATTTTTAAATTAGACAGCCATTTTAATGGAATAACTTGTTCTCGTGTGTGTGTGCGCGCTGTCACATCTTCCACAACACTAAACTCCATGATTGAGTCAATAAAGAACATGATGTTCTGAGCGTGACTTGCGCAGCCTCTTCTTGGTTCACTGCTGATACCTTGCTTGCTGACAGTGCATTTCACTTAGCATCTCACTTCCTTTTCTGTTTAAATTGGGGGATAAAAAGGAAGAATTTTAAAGAGAGGAGGCATCACATGTAGACCTTTTTTTGGGTTGTTTTCAAATCTGATCTAACAGCGCCCTCTGTCAAGAGAAAGCCAGAACTACAAGATCACATCCTTTCCTGTTTTCTAGGAGTGTTGGTGTCTGGATTCAAAGGCACAAAGTCTAGTGAAGTCAGTTTTATTTATATAGCCCAAAATTATAAATTTGTGTCAGAGGGCTTTATTTTATGCATAAAACTGAGGCACGATGCAGGACACATAAAGCAGCATCAGGAAATTGCATATTCTATTTTGCGTGGCTGAAATATTTGCTAAGACAAGTGCCTTTTGATTACACAGTTTAACAGGTTATTTGAGCCTGAGTCCAAGGACACAAACATTCAAGCATGACGCATTAGCCTTTTTTGACAATTAAATATTTCAGTTACATTCATCAATTATACTTTCATCCCTGTGCTTTTAGAAAACACTCAATAATGTCCCTGCCCTGGCCATGTATAACCTCTAGAGGTTTGTCTGTGCAAAATCCAGCAGAAATCATTTGACCTGTGAAATTAAACAATATTTTCTCAGAGCTGTTATAGAAATGTTGCACACAAGGACACAAATTAGGCCTGTTTCACAGAGGACATTTCTACGTGTCACTGTAGGAAAATCACAGATCTAAATAATACAGTTAATAAGGACTGAATTAATTTCATCCAGCTGCTTCAGTTTCAGGGTCCTGGTATTGTTCACGCTGGCTCACTGTCATGGCTAACAACTTTCCTACTACGATGAGTCAAAATCTGTGCTGTGAACAAATTAAAACACATTCTGTGTTCTTGTACAGACACAGATCCGTTCATGTGCAATTTTTCCATCCTGATTTTCTCTTTATCTTAGTGAATTCAGTCTCACTCCACTCATTATCAGCTTTTTTCATTAGGTTCCACAATCTCATATTATGTCAATTATGCCCTTTCAGTTAATAAAAGGATTCATTTTCTAAAGAAGAAAATGCTTTGGGCTTTGAAATTTGTATTTTGTCTCAAAGTAAAATCTGATATTAGAAACCGCTTTGGGAGAAATGCATCCTCAAATTTAGTTCTGTCATTCTGCCTATTCAATGACAGCAGATTTGATAAGAGTACCTAAAATCTATTAATACACCCATAGAATGAGGAATTTAAAACTTTTATACTTTATTGTTCTCACTTTGCTGCGTTAATCGTGCCTTTGCTGGATTTAATAACCTGAAATTCATTATACCTTTTTATTTTCCAGGGGCAGGTATAATAGAAAAACTACTCATGAAAAAAACAAAATGTAGCCGTTATAATTTAAGAGAAAATGGTGAGACAAGGGGAGGAAAGGTGGAATATTCAACATATTCACTGCAATGTTACACCAAAAACCCATCTGTGTACATTTTTAATGGAATAATTGATATTCAGGAACTGTGTTCTCTCTAACACTGACATCTGTTGTCCTAGCTTTAATAACAACAGAGAATCTTTTTGATGTAATTTATTCCTTCACATCTCTGCAAAACATAAAACAGCGGAAAGAAAGTGTTGTCTTCTGGGTCGGCGTTTAAGTAACAAGGAGAAGACGCCATGCAAATTCAAATCCGAATGACAAAAATGAAATGAAATTGCAACACTGACTGGGAACACCCCTGTACTGATTTCCTTTGATCGTGAAAGAGTTCACATGCTGATTAGTTAGCCCTGATCAGCGTCAATCTCGTCCAAATGGATTCTCTCTGATGGCCCCCTCACTCCTCCTCACAGCCTCCCACCTCTGTGTCTGCTGCCTCATCCAGCTGGCTGGGCTTCTGCTGGGTCCACTTCCTTTGGCTCATGCTCACCATCTTGGTAACAGCAGACAGTTGGTGGGCAGAGAGGAGTCTGCTCTAGTACTCAAGGTCTATGGACTCAATTGGCAAGTGCGATGCAGATTATTCTTGTAGTGGAACTGGCCCCGAAGCAGCCTGGATCATGTATCTGATCAGTCTCAAGACAAACTCCTGTTTCTCTGGCAGGGACACTGATGAGCAGAGGGTCTCCAGTTAGCTTGGCGAGAGGCTTAGCTTTCCCAGGGACATGGCCTGGTTTGTAGAGGCATGGATGCTACAGTTTGGCTTATTTGGCCGTTTGAGAAAGTGGAGAAACCATGATGCAAAAAAAAAAACACTGAATGAGGAACTGGCTTGGAGAGAAGTGCAGGAATTCGGTTTCAGCTGCCTTGCAACTACTCTGTTCCATCAAACCTTTATTTAACTGAGCAGGTTTCACTGACAGCGGTGTTCTCTTTCTCAGCGATGCCTTAATCACACTCGATTAAAAAGATTTACAGCAAAGTATAACCACAGTCTGATCTGATGGCCTATGATAATTAATTACTTCTACTCTTTGTCCTCTTAGTACATTTCAGTACATTTCACAGTTAGTACATTTCTTACAGCCCATAACCCAGGATAACACAACGGTTCACATTACCGTGTGAACTCATACAAAATACAATTGAACCCGTGAGGCTTGTGCCAACTCTTGTTACCTGAAATGTCATGAAACGCTCCTTTAAAGTTAACGGGCGACGGGAACGACACAGGCTGGCGCGTTAGCATCTTAGCTGTAGTTAGCGTAGGCAAGTGCACAACCTTAGCTCTTTAGCTTGCTCGACATTTCACAGTGCTTAAACCACATTGCTAGCACGTTTACTCGATTCACGGTACTTTACACAGTTTGTCCCCCATCCCTATGCCTTGCCATACATAGCCCTGAACACTCATTTCACTCACTTCAAAGCACACAGAAAGCTACACTCTTTGTATTTAGCTAGCAAACGTTTTTTTTTTTTTTTCTATCGGCTCCCGCCATTTTGGTTTTACAATGCGAAACAAACATTTTCATCCAAGGTCAAATTCACCGTCTCTGGATATCACAGTTTCACAGTCGGGCTCTATTAAAATGTCCCGCTGCTGTCTATTAACAGGGTTTCCTTTATAGTCAGCTTACCTGTAAGAAACAGGAATAACCAGTTCAGCTCAGGACAGGAGCGCTCTTAGTGACCCGTATACTTACACTCCCTCATCAGCTACTTCTACTCCACCAGATACTGACGCTCAGTGTGGTGTAATGCCTAAAGCGCCCTCTGCTGACCACGCTGAGTTCAGCAGCTCCAAAACACCCAGAGACACAGTTAGTTTTCACTCATTTTTTTAAAACTACTATTTGCCTGTCTTTTCACCCACACCGTGCGTAATAACTAGGTTTTATTACAATTATTATCTCCAGTATATTTATTGGAGGAGAAACATTCCTCACTCTGAGTATGTTTATTACCATTTACAGTCAGTTATATCTTTGGTTTGTGGTTTAACGTCTTAATATCTTTACGCCTTTTTCATAAAGTGACACAGCTCATCTAAAATAGGTCTTTGGAAGTCACATCTTCCTTGTTGTGTTCGGTGGCGTCCTCCCACGGTGAGCACCGGTAGTTCACCGGAGGAACCCGCCCCCGCTCCATCAGTCTGGCCGTCCCATCGCCGCCCGGAGGAGCCGCTCTCTCCCCCCCTCTCTCACTCTCTCTCTCTCCGCAGCCCAAGTTCACAAACCGCTGGCTGTGTGTAGTTTGGATGGGCTGTCCCACTGTGCGAGTCTCTGCGTTGCCTTTACTATTGTTGTGCATTGGTTGGACAGACAGACTTCAGATCAACTTCAGATCACGTTTTCTGGGCAGGACGGACTCAAACATCTGAACCTTCAAACTTTTTGAACATTTTCTGGCTGTTTCTAATCTATGCAGGGTGATTTTTGTTGATGGCGCGGTCTAACCAAGATGGACACGGGTTGTCTGCCGGTTGGAGACTAGATAACTGCTTCATCCACTAAATCTAAATGTAGACTTTATTTATTTATTTATTCGCAGGAAACGTATGATTCACCCCAGGTGGATGTAACGGGACTGGGTCGTTTCCACCCCAGAGGTCTCATCCTATAATGAACATTTTCCCACCGAAGTTTCGGTGAACTTTTCCCACGACTCGCCATGTCGGGAGTGGTCCGCACCCTGAGCCGCTGCCTGCTCCCGGCCGACGCCAGCCGGGACCCCGGCGGCAGCAAGGAGAGGAGCCGGGAGAGGGACGCGGCGCAGGAGCGGGAGGCGCGGCGAAGGAGCCGGGAGATAGACGCTATGCTCGCCCGGGAGAGGAGAGCCGTCCGTCGGCTGGTGAAGATCCTCCTGCTCGGAGCCGGAGAGAGTGGAAAGTCCACATTCCTCAAACAGATGCGCATCATCAACGGGCAAGAGTTTGATCAGAAAGCAATGCTGGACTTCCGGGACACTATCTATGAGAACATACTGAAGGTAAGGACAAGGTTTCATGGGGAAATAAACAGCATGAGGCCTTCAAGCAAACTTTACAACCCTGAGTCCAAAGTTAACATCTAGAAGATAATCTTTGCTGTCAACACGTGGTTTGGCTTTGTTTTTATTTAAAATTGATATTTTGTTTGTTGAGAACTTTATTGAACCACACAGAGAGGTTTGTTGACATAGTGCATATTTTTATCCTGAAGTGTGTGTGTGTGTGTGTGAGTGTGAGAGAGAATGTGTGTGCCCTCCTTTTGTTTGCTGTCATGGCTGGGCCTCCTTCACCAGCTAACAATACCAGACTATTCCTGAGGGATGAGCACATCCGCCCTGAGTACCACACAGCCCAGACAAGGTTGATAAGAGCCTGCCCTGCTGCACAGTCAAGGCAGTATATAGTACCCTGGCCCGAATACCAGCATCCAGTGGCGGTCCTGTCACGGGCCTGATCAGACTCGGACACCCCAGCCCCCACTCCTCTGTTCAAATAAAATGAAGAGGGAAAAGCAACAATCAGACCATTAGTTCATCCATCGCTGACTAATCTGTCAGTTATTTTATTTAGAAACTGACACTTGCTTGGACTACAAAGTACTATATCAGAAAATGGTTTCCCAGAGTCCAAGTCGACGTCTTTCTTTTTTCGTCGTTTTGCCGCAAAAACTGTTCAAAACCCCCAAAATAGTCAGTTTTCTGTTATAGACAATGCAGAAATGCAGCAAATCCTCACATTTGACAAACCTTAAACAATGACTGGTATTTTTGCTTGATTAATGATAAATATTAATCCACTGTCAGAATTCTTTGACTAATTGATTAATACCCAGATATCTCTGCCCCTAAGCAGCTTTAAGGTTGTTCTAATCAAATAATTCCACTCTGTAGACGGCATCGTTTAAAGGCCAGCTAAAGATTCATTCATTATTGATCTGCATCAGTTCATTGTTTGGTGTTGTCGTCAAATTGCTAATTGTATCTGACTCACTCTAAAACCCAACAATAATTAGTTTACAGTCACTTAAGGTTAAGAAGAACAGCAAGCTGTAAATAACATGATCTCATTGCACAACCAGAGTAAATGATATTAGAACAAAACAAACCTTAATGAAGCAGAGAACCACCGCTTTATTGACTGCTGTGGTTTGACTGGTTTGCTGGCCTACAGTTTGGGGCGTTGGTGGAGCATCAGCTTCACCTGCCAGGTGTAGAGAACCCACACACCTTCATGGAAACCTAATGAGAGAAGGAGAACAAAGCAGGGACGAAGGAGGGATAAAACTGAAAGAGAACACACAGGTTTGTGGTGCAATTAGGCTTATAGAAATAAATAAATAACAGAGGTGGAGCTCAGGTGTGGTCCCGCTCCTTGAGTCTCAGTAATTATACCTACAGGAGCGAATAAATCTCTGGTGTTATCCTTGTTAAAGTGGAATCACTGCATCCTGGTGAAAACTGAGTACCTGTTTATTTATTAACTTAAATACAATTCTCTATCTTATAACCTCTGTTTTATAAATTGAGAACATGTTGGATTTTACTTTTTCTAAAAGCATGTTTTTCTTATCTCTCCTTCTCTGCCTGTCTCTCCTTGTGTTAGTTACTGAGTCAGTTCACACATTTTATGGTTCTGTGTTTTAGCACTTATCTTTTTGCTGGGGGCCACAGCGACTGCTGATTAACAAAGGAATTAGAAAAAGTTAGAAAGTCTTAAGAAGTCACCCTTTAAGGTTCAGTCATCGTAGCCCAGTTTCATATACTGTGTACTCTTCATCAGCTTAGTCCAGCTCCCCATTTAAACTATTGATCCCACAAAAATCTACACATTTGGCCTCTTTGGAAACTTTGGGATCACTACGGAAGCTGAAAATAAAGTTCTGTGGGTTTCAACACAGTTTGTGCTGATTAATCTGTACAGATTCAAGAGGTTAATTACTACTTAGCGCTTGTTTGTTAGAGGGCAGGGGGAAGAGGCACTGATTACCTGATTGGATATTGTATTCTGGCAGTTTTTGATGTCCGCTCTACAGCGAGCAATGTTTTCTGTCTCCCTGTGTTTTCAGTGGACTATGGGGGCACAAAAGGCAGAGGAGAAGGAGGGCAGTGCAGTTCATGGGGTGAACAACATCAATACAGGAAGGCAGCTAAAATTACAAAATAGAGATAAAAGAAACAGACCTCTGACAGCCTGCTACTGTATGCAGCTGCTAATAATGTCATTGATCACGTTATGACTGTGAGAATACATATTGCCAGCTCAGATGTCAGATGTTCATGTTTTTATAGACCCCTGTTCTCAGATAATGAGGGCCAGTGACTCATAAGACAAACACCAAGAACCGGTCTATTGGCAAAGTCTGTTTCTCCTTCAAATGGTGTTTCCCTGCATGGTCTGGGTTAAGGTCAGACTGGGTTCAAATTAGGCCATTCAGCTATTTGAAATAGTCCCTGTATGTTGGTGTTTCTGTTTGTAACTTATTAGCTGCACCCACTGCATATGCCAGATGGACAAATGGATTCAGAAGTTCACAAGTTTTACAGTCAGAAGCTGTGTTCCAGTAACTCAGTCCACGTACTGGAGGCCAGGCTACACATACAGCCTGAAAGAGATGCAGAATGAATGTTGCATTCGAGAGGTCCTTATCGGCAAGTAAAGTCAAAAATGTCCATGTTTATCACCAGTAAGTACTCCACAAACAGACAACAAGGTTCACATACCAATGGTAAGCCAGGATTAAGGTAAATTATACTTGAGTTTACAGTACGAGTTGTGAAATGTCACTTTAATACTCAAAGTACATACAGATAATTGTCTAGTAGTTGTGTGTGTCTGGTAGTTCAAGTGACCTATTTAAGAGTGACTGATGACAACCTGAATCCAAATACCCACTAAACACAAATTGGACGTGTGCTATTTCCAGACTATATAGTATATAAGTTGACAAGGATCACCTGAATGCCCTAATAAAAAAATTGGCCAGTTTATTTGAGAGAGTGTGCAGGATCTGGTGCTGTACTCCAAGTCTGGGCAAAGAAAAGGCAGGAATTCGGAGGAGGCTTGGTTAACTTGATATGGCATTGTCGTATTTGGTGTAGAAATGCAAACTATTTCAGCACATTTACTGACTGCGGACTTATTTACAGGCATGAAAGTCAGACGGACATGTTGCATGTTGGCAGAGCACCAGGCAAGCAGACAGCCGTGCAAACATGCAAGCATACAGGAAGTGAGACAGACAAGAATAAAGTGGATTATGCAACAAATACGCGGATTAGTAAATTGATAAGTTTAATGTTCAGAAACAGAAAGTTTAAATAGACAATAGTCATGACTGGATGTGAGTCAAGGCTCGCTCAACGGAAAACCAGCTCATGCTGGTGTTCGGTCTGCATGTGTGTGAGATTATGGTTACATGTGTGTCTTTGTGTTAAACAATAGTCACGTCCTGGGATTTCCTCAGTTGTTTAGGTTGTCGTTTGTCTTACTCATTTCTACTGTAAAAACAAAAACATAAATTATGAAGATATTAAAAAAAAAATGCTAAATGAGGGATCAGACTTTAAAAGACACCACAGCGTGTGTCACAAAGGGGCAGACTGAGGCAGACTACACACACACACACCTTCTACTTACTGTCACATCTTCCTATCTTGGGGCACTCTTTGACTTTCCTTGTCTAAGGTATCTTCCATATTTTTCCCTTGCTTTGGGGGTTTTAGAGGATTTTCTTTGTCTTTGCAGAGATAAAGTTGAGCTACATTAGGGCCTGTTGATGTTGATGGGAAGTAAAACCTACTGAATGTGACATTAAGCTCAACAAATAAACATGACTTGACTTGACTGTTGCACAAGACTTAGCTGGTCATGAGTCACTGACAGATACACACACACATACACACATCTCTTAACCTGCGGTGACCTCTGAAACACTTTATAGCTCACTGATAATGTTTTGCTGTTTCGTCCTCTGTTGTACTATTCAATAAAGTAGACAATCAAGCAAACAAGCTCTATTAATACAGTACGTTTTTAACTTCTGCATGCTATGAAATGTGCTACACATCAGGGTCAATTATTAAGCCATAAAAGTAGACGCAGAGAAAACGATATCACTGAATGACAAGCAGTAAAATAGCCAAAGTAAATTAGACTTTAAAAGGCACAAAAAATAAGGTATAAATAAGAACTGTCACTAAAAGTATTTAACAAAATTGGCTGCAGAACATATCGAGATAAGGGCAGAGTAAAAGCAAAAGGAGAAACAGATAGAAAACACTGGATATCTGTGTCTGTGTGTGTTGGCTAAGTTGATCACTCAGGAGGAGACCTCCCACACAGATCGGTCCACATGGTTTTCTTCAGAAAACCACCAGCAGCCACACATGTATGTGTGTGTGTCAGAGACATGTGTTTCACCCTTAAAGTTACTCCATGTTTACCAGTAACGCTTGGCTCGGTGTGGACGTTCTTCTCAGGAAGCAGCACATGCAGTGTGATTTATTTATTTTTTCATCTATGTGGTCAGGAAACATTTGTACAATATTGCTGACATTAGAAATCGCAGGTTTTACACCACTTGGCTGCATTCAGGCTTGAAATGTACTGCTTGTGTGTTTCTGCAGGGCATGCGTGTGCTGGTGGACGCCCGGGACAAGCTGGGCATCAGCTGGCAGAGCTGTGAGAACGAGAAGCAAGGCATGCTGGTGATGTCGTGGGAGGGACGTGTGGGGGCCTCGGGGGTCGAGCCCAGCGAGTTTCAGCTGTACGTGATGGCTCTGAGTGCGCTGTGGGCAGACGCCGGCATACAACAGGCCTACGCACGGCGCTCTGAGTTCCAACTGGTGAGTAGACTAGAGATGCGGTTCCCAGTTTTTCTCTAGATTTAAGTGATGGGCTACAACTTTATTCATGTACAGACTTATTTAAAAAACTGAATTTACGGTCACTGTGTTACAGGTCTTTGGTGGGAGGCTTGTACTGTCATATCTGGTTATCTACTGATTATTGTGACAACTGATAAACTAAAGAACAGCCTCTCACTCATTGTATCCTGCGTGTTTTTACTTTTACTCAACTAAAAAATGTGGATAGATTTTGCTTTTACACTGTACATATATACATGTACATCACATGTTATGTACATGTATATATGTATGTATGTTATCATAATTGTATTTTCAAGATTAAAGTACAATTATGAGAAAGGCTTACAAAAGAAGTGAGTTTTTCAAGAGCAACCAAGCAAACATTAGAGGAAAGTCTCAAAAATAAATCAATATAAAATAGGACAATAGGTTAAAATGTGTTTTCTTGTAGAAATATGTTTTTTTCTGATTTCCAATAATCTTGTGACCCTTTGGGTGGATCCTGACCTCCAGGATAAGCCACTTACACTAATCCTCCCATGAGCGTCTGCATCAGAAACCAGCCTCCTGTCCATTCACTGACCAAGAGTCACGTTTACTCACAGATTACTCACTGGCTGACATGATGCTTCTCATTTAATGTGTCACAGTAGTTAAAGAGTGTCCAGTGAGTGACTTATGACCGAGCAGAACCTCACTTATATGTCAGTATGAAAACGTGATGTTGCCTTTTCTGTGTCAGTGAAGCTAAACAGCAATTTCAGCTTAAAAGTAGTAATTTTTTGTTCTTAAAAACAATATAACATCCTGGAGCTGAATACAACTCAGAACCCTCGAAAACCATCATCCCTCTCCATCGTTTCTGTAAGCTGTCAAACTGAGGAGTAATGCCAAAAAAAAAAATCCTTTCATAAAATACCTTGCACTGTATATGTTTTCCAGTTGTGCAGCCCCTGTGGCTGTGAGCCGTAAATGTTTTTGCCACCAGTTCCATAAGTATTTCCACATCACTCAAGTGACGTCAGCAGTCCAGAGGAGCAGTTATCTTCGTGGTAACTGATTTACCACGGCCAGTTTTCACAGAGTTTACAATCACTGACATGCTCCGAACTTAAGATGAAGTAACTGGATAATATGTTTGTGCCTGTCAGCTCAGTGAAGGAGCACTGCACTGAGTGAAGCCTGCGGAAGTTTTTTTTTTTTTTCTTAGTAACTTACCTCTCTCCTTTTATTGTTTGGCGACTTTCCAAAGATGTAATTATTTTTCTCTTGACTGGAAATGGAGCCGGTGAAGTGGAGCCCTGCGGAGTTTCATCTGCCACGCTACATTGCACCAAACACAATTTGAAACGGCTCGTAGATTGCAGTGTAATTCTTTTTCCTTTTAACCCTAATATTTTAAACACACACTGATCAAAACCAGTGGGTTGCACACATCACCGAAGGTTGGATTTTCTCTTTTTAATGTGTAACGAGTCACACTGAATAGATGGAAAATGAGGCAGTATTTTTCATTGAAAATGTCAGGTATTTTAAAAGGGTTTGAAAAAATGGCACATTTACTTACCCAAATGCCAGAGTAGGGGTACACTTCTTTTTTAAAAAATGTGAAATACTTTAAAATCGTCATCAAAAGACATCCCATTGTTATATTGGTAACCTGTGCCCTCATTTTACCTAATAGTTTTGTTGCCAGTGAGTAGTGGAGATTTGATTCATCACTTACTTTGCAGCGATGATTTTTGACCATAGCAGCGTCAGTGTCAGACCATCCTTTGTTTTGTTTTGTTTTTTTTCCAGATGTCTAAGTTCATCTTTTTCTCTGCTGTCTGAAGAAAGCCAAATAAACTGAGTCTGGTTTAAAGCAGCCACTTACTTTAGTTTAAAGAACAATTTGTGCAGCAGCAGAACGGCTGGAGAACCACTTGCTTCCACAAGTGTCTACAAATATGCTGTGAAGGGCCAGACAGACTGTTAATGACGCTTAATGGTTCAACAGAATGTCATGAATGATCACTAACCATATTGTCAACATAGAGAATGTCTCACAGCATCGGCATCACCATCTGGTCTTGTTGTCAGCCTGCTTTGTATTGGCTGTGGCAGCCAGCTTATTTGTTCTTTATTGAAAGTGACACTGCAGCTATGCTGTCTGCTCAGAGCTGTAAGTTTGAACTTTTGCCTTGTTACACATCTATCAGTGACAGAACAATCTGGAGTCAGACAGAAGCCACTTCCGTCTCCCTCTCACTTAACATACTGTATGTGTGTGTGTCGGTGTGTTTGTGTACATGTATGTGTGTGTGTGTGTGTGTGTGAGATGTCAGTGCACAGCTTTGGGTCAGACTGCCTTGTCTTATCTGGAGCCACTGGATGATAAAACTAGTACACTACAGCTGTGCAGGCCTGCAGACATCATTCTGGCTTAAAGGATAAGGCTCTTGATATTCTATATTTTTTACTCATTGTCACATCAAATCCCATAGAAAGACCAAAACCAACAATGAATTGAGCAAGTATTGCCTGTGTAAGTCTGATGCAGCTTATTCCTCTGTGTCATAGAGCTCCATGGTTGTCCAAAGACTATTAAAAACACACCAGTGAGCCACAGTGTTGCACTGGGTGACATGGGCCACAGTCCCACATACACCATCCTGCTGCTATAAATACTCACTAGCACAAGAACATGGGCACCGCAGGAAAACATTTGTCTTTTTCTATCTGGGTTTTATTTTCATGATTGAGGTATTACTGACCAGTGAGCCATGCTGACTTTGCTCTCACCACCTCTGCTGTTTGGGAAATGTGGCTCCAGCAAAACAACATATATTGAGACTAGCTTTCTAAAGCTTTATAATATGAAGCTTGTTTGCAAATGATGGTAAACACAACCAACAGCCCCCTGTATTAATCGAGCCAGCGGTTTGGTTAACCAACTCATAAACTATTCCGTGTGTGTGTGTATGTGTGCACTTTGTTTTCTTGCGTTTCCATAAAAGACAAAGCATAAACAAATCTTCAGTTGTTTGCTACTGCTTCTCTTGTACGTACACGATAAATCAACAGTGATCCAAGGCCACAAATATGTAAACATACCAAGTGTAGATTAACTGAGATTAACAGGCAGCTGCTTAGTTAGCTGGCAGGTTGCCCAGGAACTAGATCTTTATGCAGTTAACAAGCATAATAGCAAACCTGGGGGGGGGCTGCTCTCTGTGTTTACTTTGGTTTGTAGTTATGTAAAATTTTACTCTATTTGGAAAACTTCAGGAGGATTGCACAGTTTGTCCCAATATATACTGTTTTGCTGGAGTCATTCTTTTGTAGAACAGTGGTGCCAAGTCCAAAGTTAGTTTGACCCATAGTCAGAGTTACCACAATTATAAGAAAGAAAAAAAATACATGAATTACCTTGTGACTGACAACAGTACTCCTAAAAATGCACAATTTGCCCTGTTTTGCTCCTATTTGCCAAAAAACAACAATGTGCAGCTGTTTTAGGAAGTGACTTAACCCTTCAAAACTTAAATATGCATTTTTCTGTAAGATTTACAGCCTCGGTAGGAACACCAGCTTTGGGAGGTGAACATCACACACACAGGGAAATTATGAAGTGTTGAGATAACACATTATTGCCATTGGTCTTTTCAAGCAATTTAAGTAATAGTAAGTAAAATACCAGCCTCATGCTTTCAAAGTAAGAAAAACTAAAATGTCTACTGTGGAGTAAATGTGCTGAGTTAGATACTCTCCACCTCCCCCCTTCTCTCTCCACTCTCGGAGAGGTTTTCCGGGGATACCACAGTCAGCTTTTCCCAGGCACAGCTGGAGCTGGGCCACAGGCAGACAAGAGGGAGAGGGAGGAAAGAGAGAAAGAGAGAGTACGATGGGAGGAAGAAAGGAGTGGAAAGTACAGAAGAGCAGGGGGATGGGAAGGCTGTGAGAGAAAGAGAGAGAGAAAACGGAGTGAAGGAGAGGAGGCAGTGACAGAAAAACAAACCGAAAGCAAGTACACGTAAGAATTTTGTTTACTTGCAGGCTTCACTGTGTTCCCACCACACCCAGATAACACATAGTTTGATATAGGATATAAACAGCAAAACCTCCTTTGCTCGAAAAACAAGGCTGTATATCACGCTGTGATGGTAAACCGTTGCTGTTGTCTTCAGCAGAACAGACATCCTGAATACAGGAGGCATGAGTTCGGACTGTATACCGTATACGGAACTTTGAAGCCCAACAAAGATGTAAAGAGGCTATAAAAGAGGCTGAAACACACATACACACACACATACACACACGCACACACACACACACAAATTCCATATGGTTGAGTAGATGAGATTTCAACCTGGAAGTCTCTGTTGCTGCTGCTGTTGTCGTCAGTGAGCAGTTGTACTTCATGATTTAATAGTGGCTGTACTGTATGTTATTGTTTTATCTGTACGTGAGGAGAAATCTGTTTCTGTAAATCCTTGTTTCTGCGTTTGATGTGTGTCGTGGTCGAGAGCAACTCTGTTATACTAAAGTACAATTCTGTGCTACTTACACTTTACTTGAGTAATTCCATTTTATGTCACGTTATACTTGTACTCCACAACATTTCAGAAGCAAATACTGTATTTCTCTCTCACATTATATTTATTTTAAAGCTTTTGGCACATTCTGGTTATTGATACGAAATCTAATCAACAAATAATAATTGTGATGATTTTTTATTGATTAAACTACCCAGCAGTGTATAATGTTGTTAAACTTAGCCTCACCTTTACCAGCTGCAACACAAGTGATAGGTACATTAATTCAACAATAATCCAGTGATATAATATACATGATTCTGCATTATGAGTACTTTAAGTAAATGTTGATAATACTAATACTTTTATGTTTTTACTCAAGTAAAATTTGAATGCAGGACTCTTCTGTTATTACTACTTATTATTAGAACTAAAATTAGGAAAAAAAAAACAAAAATAATAATAATAATAAATGATATGGTAAATGATAATTTACCAAGCAAAATGCCAAACATTCACATCTCAAACATGATAATTTTCTTCATATATAATTATAAATGGAATGTATTTGAATTTTTGACTGCTGTTCAGACAAAACAAGCTGGGAAACTACGATGGGCATAATCAAAAAATAATCAATCGATTAACCGATAATTAAAACAATTGTTAGTTACAGCCCTGGATTATTACGCAATATACTCACACTTTGTGTTAACAGCTCATTGTACTTTGGTGGCCGCACAATAGTGGCGCACCCAGTCACACACACATTGCAAGTGACACATATACCTGTAGCCACATACACATACACACACACACTGCAGAATATGAGCTTATTCAGGTCTTTGCTGTGATAAAGCCCCTAATCTGCCCATACAAGCCATGAATGGAGACATTCCTCCGGCCTTATTCAACTACACAAACACACACACACATACACACGCACACACACACACACAATAGCTATATTTTACAGCTTTAATACTTATGGATCTGCACTACAAGGCACTAAAACTCATCCTTGGCCTAATAAAATTAATTTATTTCAATATTTAGTTTGATGCTTTCGCTGCATGAATGATCAGGCTGCTTCATTTCTGCTGATGGTAGTTAAAGCGCCTGTGAAAATGATCTGTGAGTGTGTGTGTGTATGTGTGTGTGTGCGCGCGCACATGCGCTCACATATATCTGTGTCTCTGTCTGTCTCTGGGAATTCCCCTCTCCCTGCTTTTCCCTCTGAACAGCCCCTCCTCCTCTTCACGTCCCGCTGAACCAATCAGAGTGTGCGGCTTTGTGTTTCCTATTGCGGTGACACTGTAGGTCAGTGGCGGGGTCATGGGGTCACATCTCACCCGCACATGGGTCACGTTTCCTGGTTGTTACGCGACATGTCAGGGACGACAGGGATGAATTTAACGGCCACAAGAAGAGTTTTTACAGATTCTGTCTGGATAGTGTGACAGAAACTAAAAATCTGCAAAGTCTGAAAAAAGTTGCTGTCGACATGGGTTTAAAGAGGAATAATGCTATATTGTTGTGAGGCCCCTTGTGTGTGTGTGTGTAATGGTAGTGCTAAAATGACTGTGTAACTGGGTTCTGTCTGACTGGCTAATCCCTCCCTCCCCCATGTCTCTCTCCACTGTTTTCACACACACAGCTGTTTCCTGTTGAATGTGTGTGTTTAAGAGAGAGAGGGAGGAAGAGAAAGATTCAATTTTAAACTATTGTCAGGAATCATAAGAGCCAGGAAGAATATTTAAGGTAGTATGAACATTATACACCCAATGATTCAGCTCAAATCCTGGGTTTTTATGTTTTATGTACGATGTGTTTTGTACTACAGACAAAAGTTTTGGTTTTGCAAACTGCAGGCATTACATATACCTGACACTACAGCAAACTGTTTTGCAAATTATGCTGCTGTGCTTTAGAAAACTGACTATACTGAACTTTTCCTCTGTTCCAGGCACCCACCAGTTTCCATTCGTTTCCAAACAGTATGAGAATCAATTAGCAGCCTCTTAAAACTTTTTTAAGCTGTATAATCCATTACACTGACGATTAGCCTGCACTTAAACCACATTACTGCTCAGCAATAGTGTAGCATTGACAAATATAAATGCAGACTTGATGTTCACTATGACAGATTACACAACTCAAGTTTCAAGAGCCTGTTAATTGATTTTCGTACCCTATGGAAATGAAATGAACTCAACTGATGCCTTCAAGTGGCTATAATTGATATTTTTATAATAACAATGCTTCAAAGGACAATGTGACAATGTGATCGGGGTCGGTTGTAGTGATTAAGCCACAGAGAATTATCATCTCCTCACCCTCAGCTTTACAGAGCTTCATTTCAACTTCCAGCTAATTGTTTAGCTGTCTGTCTGCAAATTTACTGTGGTGGTTCACTCTCAGCTTTAAAAACCCACGGTACAATACCTGTTCAACACCAAAGCAGGAGCAGCAGAACAAACCTATAAAATTTTAAAGCCAAATGTGCTAGCAAATAGTTTGCAGTAGACACGGAGCAACATTTACGTTAATTTCATGTTGTGTTTCTGGTCACTAAATGAAAAGAAATCCAATATTAACTTGCCTTTTAGTTTTGTTTTGGTATCCACCAGTCCTGAGGGAAACGTGAGGCTCATTAATGGCTAAATAATTTTTTCCATTAAAAACAACGGCCCCTGTTCGAACCGAGGTTGATCAGATCGGTGTCTGTGGTCCAGAAAAACAAAATAATGCACTAAAAGACACTAAAACGCTGCATAAAGCTGAGGGAACATGCAGAGTCAGGTGATAATTCTCTGTGGGTTTGTAACTGCAGACCACCTCTTTCAAATTACACATTTTATCCGTTGTTAATATAAAAATATTTATAAGCGCAGCTTTAAGGCCTTCTCACAAATCTTAATGGAATCATATAAGCAATTGTGTGGCAATGTGAACAAGTACACTAAATGTGATTAGAGACAACGCTGATAAAAACATCACTCATACAAACACAGACACCCAGTTATGATTCAGTTATATGACTCGAGTCACTTCAGTTCACGTTCTAGTTATACATGAAGAACACTGCGACATTGGCTGATAAAGTAGCTTCACAAGTAGCAGAGTATGTCACAAAAAGTATGATAGGATTGATATCATTATGGTTGGTCACATGTTTTCTGTCCCTCGTTCCATCGATTGATGTCCTATTGAATCAGTGACCACAGTGTGATAGCTCCTATGAAATGAGAATTCGATAAGGAGGAAATGCGGAGGAAACGAAACTGTTCTAATCATCAAATTAAGGCCTTTAACTTGATTATTTATGTCTTTCGGTTCGGTTAATGTGTAATAAGAAAACTCAGATCCATTTGGGGTTTTTTTTCTCTTCCTGTCTGCAGAGTGAGTCAGTGAAATACTTCCTGGATAACTTGGATCGTATTGGACAACTGGTGAGTCACAGTGACTAGTGACATTTTAAATTCACTCTGCATTCCTTCAACTCCTTTAACTCAACAAAAAAAAATTCTTTCCCTTTTTTAGAACTATATCCCAAGCAAGCAGGACATTTTGTTCGCGAGGAAGGCGACAAAAGGAATCGTCGAGCACGACTTTGTCATCAAGAAGATCCCTTTTAAGATGGTGGATGTCGGGGGGCAGAGGTCTCAGCGGCAGAAGTGGTTTCAGTGTTTTGACGGGATCACATCGATACTCTTCATGGTGTCGTCATCTGAATATGACCAGGTACCATTCAAGCACACACACACACACACACACACAACCGCTTTGGCTCACGTAACGCTGATATGGAGATTTTAAGAGGTTATTTAGACAGTCTGATTATTATTCTCTTGACTTTTAGAATTACGAAATGGACGAGCAGCATCACAGGGACACAACATTTGAGACTTACACAAAGCTCTCTTTGTAGTTGCCTGAGGAAACTTGATTGTTGCCTCATTCGTGGCTGCAGTTCAAATCAGCAGTCATATGATGACAACTGAATCCTTAATTGGTGCACAGATAAAACCTGAAAAAACCAAACGATAACGTGTGTGTGTGTCATTCCAGGTCTTGATGGAGGATCGAAGGACAAACCGTTTGGTGGAGAGTATGAACATCTTCGAGACAATCGTCAACAACAAGCTCTTCCTCAATGTGTCCATCATCCTCTTCCTCAACAAAACAGACCTGCTGGTGGAAAAAATTCGCACCGTGGACATCCGCAAGAACTTTCCCGAGTTCAGAGGAGACCCCCACAGGCTAGAGGATGTACAGGTACACACGCATTTATGCTTTCATCCACCCACACACATGCATTAAACCAATGAGCATGTATACTTCACAAACACAGGCGTTTGAGTCTGTGCACACAAGAAGGCAGGTTCATCCATAAAAAGACAGCAAGTGTGCACTCCACCTCTGTGCTCAGCCACAACAGTACAACCAAATCCAGTAGAGCTTCACATCTTATTAAAATATCATTGCTGATGCATTTCAGCCGTAGACATCTTCTCTTTGGGAAAGATATTTTGGATTATAACATTCTCTGATGAGACTTCCTTTTTAAAGGCCAAAGAAAGGGAAACAAAGGGAGGATGGAGAGCCAAGATGTTTGGGATTGACAGGCTTGACACCACTAACAAACCACAGGCCTTAATAACAGTTGCACTTCTAAAACTTTACAGCTGTTGCATTGTTGTGCTGCTCTTTGCACTGTGTTGCACTTTGTTTGAGTAAGCCTGGCTCTCTGTTTTCTGTCCTTTAAAAGCCCCTTGTAGCGTAGTGCAGCGTAGTTTACACTCCCTCTGGCTCAGCTTTACACCAGTGTCGTATGAGGTCATTGCAGTGCCATAATAAGTGAGCCGCTGTTAACAATATTCATGGCCCAAAAGTGTTTTAAAGAAATGATATTTTAATAAAATGGTAGCAAACTGTCACCTGTAAATCTACATATACACACAGCAGGTCATTCCATTGCTTACTGGTTTTAAATGTAGTAGTACAATACAAATGTTCCTGACTTTTAAAAACCTACATATTCATTTTTATGGGGGGGGGGGGGGGGGTTGTTTGTGAAGGGTCACAGTAGAGAAAAGACCGTAGAGCACCAATATGTTAAAATGTTCAGCGCTGTAATCGTACTTCGATATTATTATTTACGTGGGTGTAAATATTCTGAATTTGAGCATAGGATTGCTACTTTTAATAATCCTTTTCCTTTCATCCTCCCGCCCCACACTGTCTGAGCCAGATTAGGAGCTTGGTTATCCGTATACATAGCCAGGAAGTTGTTTCTCTAGTCCTACCCCAGTTACGGAAACAGGATTTCTTGTAGCGTCTAAGAAATCAGGTCACTGCAGACAGCTGACTGTACTGTACTGCAGTTACTCAAGTGTCCCCGCTCTGCTCTTTCCAGGCCTTCCTGGTGCAGTCGTTCAGTCGCAAGAGGAGAAACCGAGGGAAGCCGCTGTTCCACCACTTCACCACAGCGGTGGACACAGAAAATATCCGCTTTGTCTTCCACGCCGTCAAGGACACCATCCTGCAGGAAAACCTCAAAGATATCATGCTGCAGTGACCTTCATGCCGCAGACGACGGCTTCTCTGACTGTGAACTGTGAAACCAGCCATGAATTCAAACCTGGAGGACTGCTGAGAAGGCCTGCTTCGTTGTGACGCATATTAACACTGACCTGTGGAGCAGTCAGTTGACCCACAGAGTGGATCTAGCTGAACTCTGAACCTGTGGAACCACGAAGCGACTCTGGATCCGTTGGTGTACGTCGGCCCCTGTGGAAACTGTGAGGGTCACTGAGGACAAGACCCTGCATGTAACCTGTTAAAATGTGTGTATGCTGGAAAGACAGTCACCTTTCTCCTACTTGTAGCACTCAAGTGTTTTTTCCTTAATATACATGTTAAGAAATGTCTAAAAAAGAAAGACGAGAAAAATGAGAGAAAAGCACCTACTACATGACATGGGCACTGAAAGTGTTTTTCTCAGTTGTACATATATATATAAATGACTAATGACGACCCCTGTCACTAAACCACGTCAGACTGCTGCCTGTTGAGATGTAGCTGGATTAAGCCGTGTGAGCAACGAGCGGGAGGGAAAGGGAGTGACCAGAAAGGAAGAATAAGGAAGAAAGAAAGTTTAGAGCGAGCTGAAGAATGCCTCGTCTTAATGTACATGTGACAGAGGGAGAGGGGTGAGGGTTTGTGCCCATACTGGTCATATGCTGTTTTTATGTGATAAGCTTGCTCGAGTGTTCCTGTCAGTGATCTTTAACAGAGGAAAGAGATGAGTCTGTTTTATTCTCCCTGTTCTCTCCTGCTCCTCTCCTCTTTCCCTCTACCCCCCCCCCCCCCCCCCCCCTTCATCCCACCGTCATACAAGAGATGAACAGCTGCAGATAACAAGTCGTATCCCTCGTATCCTTCCCCTCTCCTCCTCTCACTGGCACAATAGACAGCTTGTTCGCCTCCTCCCTCTCCGACAGTCAAATTAGAGGCACTTCTTGGTTTAAAGAAACACACACACACACACACAGCTCCCGACCATGCACGAATTATGGTTCATCTCTATCCCTATGCCTTTCTTTTATTTCCCACCAGTATCTCAGTAACCTGAGGCATACGGTAAGTACCCCCTTTATAAAAAGTCTTTGGGATATGGTTACACTGCTTGTTCCTGGTCTTTTGTCCTGTAAACGTGAAGGGAAAAGTAGAAAATGACAGGGTTGAACTGTTAATGACTTTATTGCCATGTTCCTGGCAGACATTGTGGACTTTACCGTGCTGACTGTAGCAGTCGGGGTGAGAAGATTAACACAAAACATCAAAATAGTGAACGAAACAAGCCAGGCTGAGCAAAAACCCATGGAACTGAGATAATTTATGCAGATGATAATACACAGTTCTCTTCTATGTTAGGTATTTTCCATATCAGGACACCTCCGAGTGTATTATCACTGATAACATGTTAATTCCGTAGGAAAAATGTTAAGGAGATGTTAAAAGTCAGTTTTAACCCGTGGTTACAGCTAGATAGTTAAAGGATTAATTGAACAGAAATAGAAAATTATTCAACAATGATTTCGATAGTTAATTAATCACTGGTTATTAATGAAGTAAACATTTGCTGGTTCCAGGCTCTCAGATGGGGTCATTTTAATTCAGTTTTCTCTAATTAAATGGGTGTGAATTTCAGACTGCTCGTCAGAAGACGTCACCTTTTACTGTTTTCTGACATTTTAAAGCTCCACTAGTCGATATCAGTAATGTGGAGCGTTTAAACATCTTTCGCCTTTTTGTTTTGGTTTTATAGCCCACAACCTGGTTCAGTATCACTGCATTTAAGAACTGATGAACCCACTGCTTGGCACCAAACAGCAAACAGCAAGTAGCTGCTGAATATGGTGGAGCATTTAGAAGCTAAAGAGCCTGATATTTCCCTCAGGAGGTGGTGGAGACCAAAATCAGAGCTATGACAGAGTGAATTAGGCTTACATATGTCACATGGCCAGAAACATAACTCCAAATAAATGATTATGTTGCTCTGTGCCTTCTGGATGTGTAAATAAACCACTGTTTGCTAACATATTCTCCTTATCAACTTAAGAGCTCAGCGATGTGTTCACAGCTTGGTGCAAAGAAAAAAAAACAGTTCATTCAGGTTCAAAGACCAAATAATTAATCAAGTAATCAAAACAATTACCAACAGATTAATCAGAAGTGAAAATAATCACTAGTTGCAGCCTTATTTATGTCTGTTTATCGCCAGTGAGAGTTAGCTGGTAATGTAGCATAAAGAAAAAGTACTGTTGCTATGGTTGCTTGCAGTTTTATATACCTTGTGCACTGATCTAGGTTGGTTAAACTGTTGGCATGTTGGAGGTGTCCTTCTACGTGATATTAATGAATGACTCTCAGCCAATCAGAGGCATGGATTTTGGCATGGATCCTGGGGTTCTGAAAATAAGTTCTTGTTTAAGATGTTTTTTAGTGCATAATGTGTGAAATGAAAATGTTGATTTGATTCCCAACACTTGCATGATGTGCATTTTTGGTACGCAGCAGTAGGACAGAGCTGGGCTGCTCCTCCCACCCTGAGAATTAAGTCCAAATAGCCTTGAGGGGAATGAGGCTACCCGTGAGCACTTCCACACGCCTTATTATAATACTGTGTAATTTGTCTGTTTTTTTGTGTGTGCTCATCGTGACTTATGGCCCTTTTGTGCATGTTTATACTTCCTGTACATAGAATACTGTAAGTATTTGCCTGACACTGTGTGTTAACCTTGCAATACAAACACCACTCGGTCTAACAGTATCACTGTAACTGTAATGTTGCTGTAACATGTGTCGTTAACTAACCGAACCTTTCCACTCACACACGTTTTTTTTTTTTTTTGTAAGCATCGTCATTGCACTGGATGTGTCCGAGAGAAAAACGACCCGAAAAGGAAAACGTCTGGGGTTTGAAAAATTTAGAAAAGGCAATGAAACAAATAAACAGACGGCGGACTTTGAAAGGCGAGCAGGATTAAGGCAGAGGATGAAGAGAGGGAGGTCTGCTGCTGTTGTTTTTTTGTTTCCCAGTGCCTTGGCTCTGTGCTCTGTGGTGAAATACACTGCCTTTTGCTGACATGCTGTTTCTTTATTTTCTCAGTGCTGGCGTCTGTGTGCATTTGATTGTGTGTATGGTAAAGCAAGAGGTCAAGACCCTCTGAGCTCAAAAGTGAAAAGTGGTGGAAAGATTAGCAGTTGGGTGGGAGGGGGGTAAACGGCAGAAGAGTTTTTTCTTTTTAAACATGTTTTGAGTTCTTGAAGGAGAGATGTGGTGAAAAAAAATTAATTCAAATATGTTTTTCTTATGTCCTGGGGCAGTTTAATCAGTATTTATGAACGAGTAAAGCCAGAAAGCAACGAGCCGAGGCTCCTGATAAGTAATGTCATACTGATGTACAGCCCGGGGGCTAACTGTAGGCTCTCAGTCCACATAATGTAATACGAAGCTCATCGGCTAGAGCTATCAGACCGCTGGGCATAAGAGTAAAGCTGAAGTGGGGCGATATCTTCGTTACCCAGCAGAGCCTGACCTTTGCTTTGGCTTTTAATCAGAGGAGCTCTGATACATAACAGACTGCAGGTCTCAAGAGAGAGGGAGGGAGCCCAGAAACAACTAGACCAGAGTTTTAGCGTTGTTTTAGAAATCACTGGTTAACATAGATTTATTTACACAGGAAGTGTGTAGAATGTAATTTAAGGTCTAAACACGCACATACACACACACCGCACGAACACATGTGGCAGCCTATGGGATCTCTATAACCAAAAAAGACAGAATTGACCCTGTGAATGGGTAGGCACAGACTGGGGGGGGGGGGGGGGGGGAGGGACAGACAAAGGGAGGAAGAGGGAATACAAGAAAAAGTAAGAGGATGGAGGGAGGAGGGGGGTGGGGGCTCATGTTTCCTCTGTTGAGCCCACTTCCTGTCCTGATCCCAAAACGGAGAGACTGTAAGAACGACATCCCTTTGCCTGTTTTGCCCCCCGCCCCTCCTCCCCTCTCTCCCACACACACACACACACAGACATCAGAGAAACCCAAACCAGCCTCCTGCGGCATCCTACAAAGGAGATGAGAGGAAAAAGCAGGGAGCAGAAAAATATATCCCCAGTGGTCTCTGAAACCTAAGGAAGCCTTCGTTTATAGAGGCAAAGAGGCGCAGGACATTTTGTCCTCAAGTTGCACTTAAGCATGTGTGTGTTACATGTAGCGCATATACTGTATGTGTGTATATCTGTGTTAAACTACACGCCATGGTCATTACCAAAACATTCATGCAGGATAGTTTAATAGTTGAATCTTAGTTTGTCCCTGAGGTGATTTACTTTACGTCTTACAGATTATTATTATATTATTAACATGTAAAGGAAACCACGGCTGAATACAAACATATTCATAACTAAAGATAACCTGCAAGATAAACCTTTTCTTAGACATTTTGACTTGTCACAGTAGGAAAGGCGTGGGTGTTACTAAAGACATTAACCACGAGACAGCCATGACAATATTGAGACAAAGGGACAGCGTGTTGGCATCATTCATTTTATTATTTCCTACTGTAACATATCAAAATGCCGTCACTGAAAAAGGCCAGTACACTCCATGAACTGTACAAACTGTCTTGTAATAGCTGCAAACATGGTTTCTATATTTAGAATATCCTCAAACATAAATTCAGCTGCTTCTGTTGTTATATTTGTTTTCTATTGTTTCTTGCACTGTGCCACTGTGCCTAATTATTCTCTTCATTTGGCAAGCAAATTCTGCCATGCAACACTGTGATTTGCACAACTTTTCTTTCTAAAAGCTATAAAATGTCCACTAAAACCCTTCTGCTTCTCCTTTCACTCAAAATAAACAGGTGACAGGACTTACAATGTTAAAGCTGTGACCAATAAAGCAAGGGGAATGACTCCATAGCAGCATCATGGACACCACCTCGTACTGTCTATAAGATCACAGTTACCAATCTCTAATACATTAGCAAACAATCAGAACACGCTAAGAAACACCTTTCACGTGTACAACCTTTATTTAGTCATGTAATCTCACTGATATCAACTCGTTTTTTGAAAGAGAGGCCTGAGCACAGCAGACAGCATAGCAAATGCACATCCAGCGACAGATCACAGACATCACTAAGCAGATTTTAAGTTCAAAGTTTAAAATCAGCCAGTGGGATGAGACATTTAAATTTTAAAATCCTTCCATCTCTAAGGTGTAAAGTGGTGGAAAGCGGTCTTCTCATGTTCAGTGTTTTACCCGAGGGGTAACTGCAGTTAAACGTGCGTCAGATCTGGTCTGGTGAGCAAAGGTTTTAAATTCGAGAAGAGAAGTGATTCTACTGAGGCCGTGTTTGAAGGAGACAATTAAAAACAAAACTGATAAAAATCTACTGTAGTTCTCTTCTCAGTTTTTTCATGTAGTGCACACTGATGAGTATGATATTTATCTCCTGTAATGATTCACAGCGCATAATGATAGTAAGAATAGATATAATAATATATATAATAATATAATACAAAGACCATTAAAGAACCACCTGTAAACGTGAACCACCACAAACAACATATCAGCATTTAGGTTTGGCAACTACCCAGCAAAAACTTGGTGACACCCAAACTGTCCAGCCACACGAAATATCCTATCAACACCTTGGCAACCACCTGGCAACACCCCAGTGTAAACCAAGCCCAAATGAGTTCTGGTGATACAGGAAGTCCGTTCAGAATTTATAAAATATGGTCTTATTCTGGTTTTAATCTAAATTTGCTAACATTACATATTAGAAATATCAGTCAAAATTAAGGGTTTATTGACTACACTGGTATACACAGACCAGAGTACTATCACACACATTTATCTGTATAGCCGTGTGTGTGTGAATGAGTGTGTGTTGATGTGTGTGTGAGTGAATTTGGTCTCATGACTCCGGTTAAGCCGATGTTTCCCAAAGGCTGTTTTGATTGGACCTACAGCTGAACTCTGATATTTAATAATGAGCAAAGTGCTCCCTGTGTTTCTGCCTCTGCCCTTCACATACACACACACACACACACACACACACACACACACACGCACACACACACACACACACACACATAGAAACTGACCAAACGAATGAATCATACAGTGAAATATAAACAACTAGTGGTTCATTAGCTGATGATCTGGCCATGACACATCACTGGACCCCAGGCCGTCACGTCATTAGACCACTTCTGCTTTGCTTCACACTGACAGTGGAATTAACTCGTTGATGCCTGGCATCTTATCTGTTTTTCGGGACGTGTTTTCGGATTTTGTCGCAGAGTCTCGAGAACAGTTTGTCTGGTAATGAGGAAAGATGAGCACAACCAACAAACTACACATGCATACACAACCTCAGAAAAATGACTTCATGCCTCTTACAACACCTGAACAGAACATGTGGAAACAGTCTTTTAACCACTTGTCTATCTTCACCTCCATATTTCCATTCTTTACCAAGAAAGGTAGTTTGAAGGAGCAAGAGAGAAAGAGAGAGAGAGATGTGGCAGATGTCTCCCTCTGTTGGTATAAAAGGAGTAATGCAACATTTAAATCGGCTGGTGCACCACTGCCTGTGATTTGGCTTCTCAACTGAAGAAGCCTCTTGGATGAGAGAGGGAAACGTCTTCATGATCCACAAACTACAAACTGAGTCCAGACCTCGATTCAATTCTCCTCTTGGATAACCGTGACCTGGATGACTCAGAATCTTCACAGACAGCTCTCGTGTTTTATCTTATGACTCAAAAAAAAAAAAAAAAAAAGTCAGAAAAGGTCAGTGTTTGGCAGGCGCTGAGCTTTAAAAATTCTTTGGCATAGTAAGTAGTTGTGGGCACATTTCATTCACAAATGCTCATAAATAAATAGCACATTCACAAAACAAACAAAAAACAATCCTTACAGGACGTGAAGCTGCAAATTTAAAGAGGAAAAAAATTTTTTTTTTACTTGGGATAATCTCCAAATAAATATTAGAGGCAGATTCAAAACGTATTCATTGACAGATTTCCGAGAAAAACATACTCATGCAAGTTCTATACTTTTGCCAGATTTTGGATGAGTTAGTCACACAGCGTGGCTCAGCGTGGCTGCATTCACGTCTGTGTGACACATTCAGACCTACTGCAAATTTAATGGAGCTCTCCTCCTTCTTCCATCACTGACTGTGTGCCTTGGCATCATGAGTAAGACCGACTCTTTCATGATAAAACCGAACCGCCTGATCCTGGTCATTTATTTTTTTTGTTTTTTTTTAGTGAATTCATACATACAAAGGCTTTGACATCTGGCTAATTGCTTTGTCTATTTTAAACCTGAAAGCTGTGTTAAAGTTGTTGCTGTATGGTGTGAAAAGCAAAACAAAAAAAAAAAACAGGATCATATTTCAAATGGTAAGTCTCACGTAGCGTAATTAATGTCTCAGAATGCACAATTACCAATGCATCATTTACTCCGTAAATTACACACAAACACCATTGTTATTCTTGTCTATCAACGTTAACTGCATGAGGTTTTCCTCTCCACTTGGTTTAGAAAAAAAAAAAAAAACCAACAGCTTATTATGCTCATTGCTTGGAAGGGAGACAGCTACACTGCACCTCTCTGCAATTAAGAGGTTTATTTTTAATCTATCTCGTGTTTTTATCTTTTATGGTTATAGTTGATCACGGTAACAACTCCTACTTTAACAAGGCCCTGGACAATGAAGTTCTGTTTTTGAGGTCCAGAACATTATTCTAGTAGAACTGAATTAAAGTAATGAACGGTTCCAGGAGAAGTCTGAAAACTGTTCATCGCTATGTTGAGTGGTGGAGGTTTGGGAAAGAGAAAAGCAGCAGCGAAGACATTTTTTTTTATTTCTGCTGAGACAAAAAGTGAAACTGAGAATTTCAGAGGTGGGCCCAGGCAAATTCTCATAGACTATATTTACACGCAGCTGATCTCAGTCCCCAAGAAAATCCCCAGAGTTTAGTTTAAAAATGTCTTAGCATGGATTTTATGGTAATTATGTGTAATAACAATTTAATGTAATGATCCTAAATTACAAAAAGGTCACTTGCACTGGCAAGTATTCAAAATATTCATTATGTTTGGGATGTAATTATGTATTTTGTCTGCTTTGTTTTGTTTCGCTTCAGGTGAGGCCTTCCCATAAAGTAATTTCTGCAGCATGTTAAGCATTTCTCTATAATATCCATGGAAAAATATTTATGAAACAAATAAACAACAATCCAAGTCAATGCATGGTGGAAAAAAAATTAGCAATATCAAAAGTTTTACCTTCAAGTCTTACCCTCCCTACTGTCTCATACTCAGCACTGTCTACAATTTTCTTCCACACTGTAATTATGAAGACAACAAAATAATTATCGGTGACAGTTTCACTCAATACCAACTCTGTAATGGAAATCTTAAACTCTAAGACCACAGATAAAAATTGATCCTGCAGTTTGCTGTCTCTGTTCTGTCTCTGTTTACAAACTCAACACACGACTTGATTCACTTCATTCTTTGGCACACCCAAAGCATCGATTTAATTCTCTCATTCCAAAAAAAAGTACAAAAGTTTGATTCTTCATCATTCACTCTACTGCAGACTTATAAGCAAACCGTCCAGTAGTTAGTTACAGGGTGGGGTGGGTGGGATTTCACATGGCTAGCAGCCTTTTCTGAAGCTGTGTAGGGTTTTGCTAATCCAATGCAACATACTGCACAGCACAGAATGGCCCACACGTGTCTGTACCTTCAACTGTCGTTTGTCGTTTCTGCATTACTGCTCAGACACACAGGTGACAAATTTATCATAGCACATGCGCTTTACAAACATTTTAACAGCGCCAATGACATTGGACTGTTATGTTTCATGTACTGCCTTCGGTGCAAAACACAGCGGAGCGCATTGTTTTGGTAAATGTAGCTACATTTAGCAATGCAGTAACGGATAAACACACACGCATACATCAAATGCATTAAAACGGTAAAGAAAATATGGAGTTGTTGGCACTGAAATATGCTAGAGGAGTGAACAGAAGCACAGAAGCAACACTAACATGGGGAAAGTAAACTGTTTAACTAGCACATTGAATAATTTCTTCTTTGACATGCGGCTTTGTAACACAAGCTCTATTTTTATGAAACCTGTTGTCCAGAGTCTGTGTTACCTACAGTGCTGTGACAAAGTTTGTGCACCTCTCTTTTGTTGTGTTATTTAACCTCGGCTCCAAAGCCATTCAGAAGTGATCCTCACCCGAACAACACGCTCATATTTTAGTGAACTGAATTATTAACACTCTGAAATCCAACAAGGTTCATTGTAAATCTATTATCAGGTTGTTTTAGCTCCACAGGCAGATTTACAAGCTTTTTTAAAAGCTAAAACCTGTAGCTAAAATCTGACTGTGGGGCCTGAGCAGCATTGGTTCTGACACTGTTGCACACTGTTGATCATTTATTTCAAATAACACATGACGTATGAGATAATTTCCTCTGTTTCTCTGTTTGTTTGTCCATTAGCAGGACATCTCAAAACTGTAAACATCGTCCAGTGAAATCAGGTAATATGGGCTTGAGAACAGCTGTGCTTCCCTTCTTGTTTGGTGAATTCCACAAAATCCACCAAAAACCTTTCACCTGAATTTGTTTGGAGAAAACAGACTGCCCAGCAATTGCATCTGACTGAATAAAAATACCTGGCACCTGCATTTCATGATTTCCTTTCATGATGTGCATTCTGATGGAGTTACACATTAAGATATAGTTTTAAAATATTTTCCATTATTAATATAATAAATGTATGCAGCCCTTGCAGAGATAAGCATTCGTAGTGCTTTATAAAAAATTTTTTTTTTAATTATTTCTTGGGCAACAGCTGCAGAAAAATATACTTAATCTATAAAACAAATCAAAGCATATAAAAACTTTTTCACAGCACTGTAACTTCCCCCCCAAAACAGTGTGGGCTTTACAAAAGCAATAACGGAGCACTGTCTGGGATTTCCCTCGTGCACCAAAAAATACACCAGTGTATGTCTGTGTGAATGTGTAAAGAGTATACGCAGTGCAGAGTCATGTGAAATTCATTTGGCACTGGGGGGCAAATAGTAGGGGTGAAACAGTCTCTCATGGGCGCAGATGTGCAGAGCAGCATGTGTGTGCATCAGTAACCGTGGAAACCGTGACGTGAAGTAGCTGACGAAGCCTTCGGGCAGCTCGCCAAGAGTCCCCTGCACCTCTGGTGGCAACTCGTGGTAGTGATGTTTCTGCAGCATGCAGAACGCAGAAAGTCAAAAAAACAGATGGAAAGTGTCAAAGAGTGTCTGGTTGTTTGAAAAAAAAAAAACTCTAAGTGGATGTCATGTGTGCAGGACGACTGACCTTATTCCTCATGGCTCTCAGCAGGTCTCGGACCGAGTTTCCTTTATACGTCCTAAATCGGCGCAAGTCTGAAATGGACGTGAAAAAATATATGGCCGATCATTGATGGCTTTGTTTTCCCTCAACAGTCATGTGATACTATGTGGGCATGATTGTGCGTGTACCTGTCTGTAGAGGCACAGAGATGTGCATCCTCCAGTTGGTTCGCACCACAGCTCTTCCTGCAGTTTCCAGCCTGACAACGATCGGACTGTCTGCTGGTTCCTTCTCTATGCGATCACTCACGTCCTTCATACAGACACACAAACAGAAAAAAAAAAATGTTTCTAATGTCTACAAACAGAGACTAAAGGCAAAAACAGAGAAACATTATCAAAATTAATTAATTAATAACAATAATTAACACACTTGGAAAAAGAGCAGCTGCTTCTCTGGGCTCCAGAAGAACGGATGTTTGAGAACGCAGGCGGTGGAGGGGCGTGTCTCGGCGTCAGTACTGATCATTTGCTCGATCAGATCCTTCGCTATGACGTCATCTGATTTGACAGAGATGTTAATATTGTTTTCAGCTTAGTCATGTACAATTTTATGCCCGTTCCATTACAATCTTGTAGATCTATGCAGTTACTACAATACAAAATGCAGCCTGTCACCGTTGTTGTGTAATGTTTGAAAGGCAAAGGTGAGCCAGAAAGGATTGAAATCCTGCACACCGTCCGAAGTCAGTTTATTAAAAATAAAACATCCTGGCCATGGACTTTTATTGGGCATTCCAAAAATAAAATTTCATTTTTTCAAGGACTCATCTTGGGAGACAGCCCTCACCTGAGGGCAAGAATATTTTTGGAGCTGAAGTGTATTTGCAAGGGAGATGGTTTGCTGAGATGTGTTTTGATTTGAACTGGCTTCATAAAAGTGATTACTGATTGAACCGTTTATTGCAAATAAGCTAAGTGATTTGCTACATTTGCAAACAAACTTTTCCTGTTTGGGAATTTTTAAAAAGAAATTTACAAGAATTCAGTCTTGAGAGACAGGTGTACTAATCATGTGTTTTAGACTACATACTCTAATCATTAGGATTCAGGCAGGAACAGACACATGCACACAGACTGGCCTCACCGTGTATGTCCTCCATAAAATGTGAGAGCGAATATTCTCCTGACAGGATGTTGACCTGTCGTCTCAGTGTGTCACCAAAAGGGTGCTGCCCTCTGCTGACCACGTAGTAAAATACACAGCCGGCTGAGAACACATCCACTGCTGCCGTCTGAAGAAAGAAGAAAACTGAATTCTTAAGCAGAAAAATGCAAAAAAAAAAAAATTAAACTAAACTTTAGTTAGGCACAACAGTATGTAGAGTCTGTATGTGCAATGGGCCGAAGGCTGAAAAATGAATATTGTTTTTTCTGTTTGTTTGTTTTTTTTTTTTTTAATAAAGAATAGCAGTTTATAACAAATAACCATTTCTGGAGGGGCAATTTGAAGCTCCCTTCATGCTCAATGACAACTTGAAAATCTGGGATTTAAAAATATCTCAGTCACAGAACAGAGAAAGTAAGTAAAAAAAGAAAAAGAAAAAGAAAAAGCTGCTCTTGCAACAAATGAAACTGGTTTATCAAATGTAACTAAAAGAACTTCATCAAATAAATTATTTGTAAAACAAAAAAAGGAGAAAGTTTCAAACTGTTAATTTTGCATCTTCAGAGTTTTCTCTTGCCGTGGCCAATTATGAAAGTCGACTGGATCAGTTCTGACATTCAGAGATCAACCACTCTGCCCTGTAACGTGCATCTTACCGGCTTATTTCCAGGCGTTTCCCGCAGCACTTCGGGTGCTATCCACCCTTCAGTTCCTGGTATTCCTGACCGCAAGGAAAAGCTGCTCCGACCATCTGGGATCTTCTTACAGAGCCCAAAGTCGGAGATGAGAGCTCGGACCTGACCCAGCGCACTGGGGCCAGAGAGGAGGATGTTTCTAGGCTTCAGGTCGCGATGGACTACAGGGAGAGATGATGGAGACCAAAGCAGAAATTGTGTTTTTCAGACAGGCAGGTGGGTGAGAGAGGACTGAGAGATGGAATTTTGTTCATTTATTCATAGCTAACACAGTGAAGTAGTACTACATTCAATTTGCTTTTAGCTGAAGCTGTTTAGGAATATAATTTGTGTGTAATTGTGTGTGTGTGTGTGTGTGTGTGTGTGTGTGTGTGTGTGTGTGTGTGTATATATATATATATATATATATATATATATATGTATCTGTATCTCATACCTATGTTGAGTGAGTGGAGGTGTGAAAGGCCACACATGGTCTGTTCCATCAGAGTTATAGGATTCAGGTCAGGAAAGCCAGACGGATCCTCCACATACTGCAGAGAAAACAGAAGCATCATAAAAAGTACAAAAACATACGTTATCATTGAGGACTGCTAATTATAACCTGTTCAATAACAGCAGAATGAGGTCTTACAGTTTCTTTGCTCCTTCACAAACACTGACCTGTTGCAGGGTTGCTGTGCACAGCTCGATGGCGATGTATGTGAAGAGGCGGTCTCTTTCCGTGCAGAAGTATCGGATGACATTGGGGTGAGTGTCAGACTCTCGGAGGAGCTGCACCTCTCTCTCCGCTACCTCAAAACACTCCGGCAGGATTCGCTTCACCGCGACGTGCCGTCCGTCGAATTTACCCCTACCATCACAAACAGGTTACTCATAATATATGTAATGTAATATGTAGTGTGTTGCTGTGTTTTGGTGTATTTTTGTATTTGGTTTTTTTGTAGCTTAACTTTTTTTTCTTCAGATTGTAAATACGCTATTTTTTTTTTGCAAATAGTTTTTGTACTTGAATTGCACATTTCTTGTTTTTCTGCACTTTATCCTTTTCTCCTGTTTTGCTTGTGAGCTGCCTAACAAATGAATTTCCCCGCTGTGGGATCAATAAAGTGTTATCTTATATTATCTTATCTTAACACACACACTGTCTCACCATTTCTGAGGAAACACAGTGGAGAGCGTTTACTGTCTTTACAGTAAAATTCATGATTAAATAACTGAGGTTTCAGCCCCTTAACTCTGAACTGTGCACGTCTTATGTCACTGCTGACCGTTTTCCAGGGCATGCCAGAAGTTTTTGTTTGATTTTCTGCCTGTGGTCAGTGTACTCACTGGCTTACATTCTTTTCACCATGGTAAGAAAACCACATTGCTGAGACTTACAACTTGTTTGAGGTTAGTTATCCAGCACAGAGACATTCAGCCTCTTTCTTCATACAGTAAAACAAAACAAACAAAGACGTTCACTATGATGGACTATTTACTTAAACTGACTCAGAACAAAGTGTGTGCAAGTTAATTTGCATTCTGTAATGAAATCAGTGTAAACAAATGCCAGTGTAATAAACGTATGTTGTGCTTTGGAAAACAGTCAAAAGAAATATAATATATACCTGTTTTGCAGTTAATTATCTGACACGTGAATTCACTAATATGGCCCAACGATTATGGCCAATACTATCAACTATATTAACAGCACTGCAGTAAAATATAACACAGTGAAAAACACTCGTGTACACATCATACCTGAAGACAAAAGTTCCCGCTGTGCCGTGTCCAAGGACCTCAGATGGCGTGAAGGAGATTTTACCCACTTGCACTTCCTCACTGTTTCCTTCTGAGAGAGGTGGGAAAGAGGAGAGAAGCAGAGGGGAAATGAATCTCACCTGAACATTGAGGCACACAAACACAGTCTGAACACACAAACACAGTTTGATGTGTTACCTGCTGTGGGTTTGTGCCCAGTTGTGCCATTTTTATCAGCGTCTGAGGTGCCACTGCTGTGACTGTGAGGAGTAGGCGGAGGGTCAGCAGATGCAGGCGCAGAGTCTGGATATAGAAAAGTGTAGATGTACAGTATCGATGCATGCATCTCTGAAATTTTAAATAGAAGCAATTTTTTTCTGTATCTAACCTTTTATCAAGAAATAAATATTAAATATTTCTCAGCTATGAGGAAAAAAAAATGGTGCTTCAACACTACTTCATGCATTTTAATAATCCTTCATGTTTTTGCTGCAACGGAAAGAAAAATATTTAATCACTGAACTCGACCCCTCGGTCATTAAATAGAGGGAGCATAACGGAGAACTTGTTTTATCTGTTGCTTACCACTGGACAGGTTTGAGTCAGTAGAAGGGCTTGTGTCCGAAGAAACCAAGGTCACTGTCTGATTGTTCGTCTGCATGTTGGTCTGCATGCGCTGGAGACGAGACTCCAAAGCCTCCTCCAGTTGCCTCTGAGCTTTGAGCTGCTGGGCTGCACGCTGGAAAAACACACACAGAAGCAGGCCACACTAAATGCTGTTAGAAGATGGGGGTTTATGAATATATGATTATAAAACTCTCCTTTGCAACACTGTCAATAAAACACCCTTCACCCCGGGAAACCCGAACCACAAATTATGCTCCATTCGATGAGCGGATGAAAGCATGAATATGCAAATATTTCTATTCTTACATGTTGTCTTTATATGACACAGAGGAGCTATGAGCTTCATATCAACCTTATTTTATTATTTACCTTTATTTAAACTTAATTTAATTAATTAAAATAAAAAATTAAGCAGGAAAGTACTACAAAATCTAATTAGATTTAATCTAATTTACTAAGTCTGTGTGGACAACCTAAATATTATGCCTCCATCATGTATTGTTACGTGTAACGTGTAAGTGTAATTCTGAGAAGTCTGATAAATACGGGCCCCGCATTTCAAACGCACACAGACATAAGACACACAAACTCACAGCAGGGTATGTGAGGGCGAAGGCCAGCCATCCTCCCAGCAGCAGTGTCAGAACAGCCAGAGTCAGACGGTCCTGAGTCATGTAGACAGGGAGCACAGGGGCCCGCCTCTGAGCTTGTCCTGAAGTCCCCCCGTCCACCCCTCCTCTGTCGGCATTAGTGTCGCTATGGCTATCAGCAAGTTCCCGGAACTGAAGGACACAGTAAGACAATGGGGAGAAGAAACAATGAAAATATGATGAGGTTTCACTTTTTTTTTTAATCTGTGTTTGTCTGTCCTATTTTATGTAAAGCAGTGTGCAATCAAAGCGGTTCTTAAAGGGACATTTAGTAATTTATTACATCCATTCTTTGGTCTCCGGCACAGCTTGAAGAAGGCCAAAATGGACAGTAACAGCATAATCAGAGAGGATAATTGTTTGATATTATTCCTGCAATTTACTGACTCAGGTGTAAAGTTGGGGTGTGACTCACATATCGCTGGTGGTAGTAGGAGGCAGGGGACACCGGGGAGGCAGAGGAGCCAGGAGTTCGGGGGGGGATGACTGCCTCACTGGAACGCTGCAGGGTGACGGGGAAATCCCTCAGCATGGTGGTGTGGGCTACCGGAGGGAGCTCATGGTGGCCTGAAACACACAGAGACACGTGAGACACAGACGGAATGTATTTATAGCTGTATGACTGTTAAAAATTTCAGTATGGTAAAAAGGTTTTCAGATTCAGAAGGTCCACTCTGATACTCTACGAGAACAGTTTTTTGAGAATTTTACTTTTTTTCACTCTATTTTCTCAGCAACAAACAAACTAGATATATACTTTACATAGATAAATAATACATTACTCTGTAGTTTGGAAACACCATTTACAAAATATACATTTTCATATGACTTTGCTCCAGCTACAGGCATGTGTAAACAGGAAGTTTGTTAAAAATGAAATAAATAAACCACTGTAGTGGTTTGGTTAGACCTTCCCTTAACCTTTTGAGAAGTTTAAATATGTGCTTCCCTAAATAACATAACTGTTGCTGTAGGATCCAACTGACATCCAGTAATGGAGGCAAGGTGTCCAGATAAGCTGTGTGTGTGTGTGTGTGTGTGTGTGTGTGTGTGTGTGTGTGTGTGTGTGTGTGTGTGTGTGTGTGTGTGTATGTGTTTGTTTACCTATCAACAGCCAGTGGTTCTTCCGGCTGTTGGTGCTCCCTGGTGGATAGCGAACATCAGTGGACGGTGTGATCTCACACTCCCCTCGCTCTCTGACCGTCACTCCGGCCGTCAGAGGCCCATCAATCCGAGCCAGGGTCAGGCCTCGAGGCTGCCATGGCAACCAGAACCACAAACCACTCACATCATCATCACAATCACTGCAAGCTCCTAACTCTCTGATAAAGCTGATCTGATATACTGCGCTATTAATGTTCTGTTAAAGCAGAGGGGAGTATTACTACAGATGACTGTATACTTCAACTCACCACTAATGAGACTCCATGGTGGACAAGGGAGGTTGAGGCATAGAGGTGAGAGTCCAATTTTCCAACATAGAGAGTGGGTCTTAAGGAAACAAAGGCTGGGTTATTTCCTCTGATAAGGCTTGTTTGCATGTGTTTCTATCAGCAAGATACCTCAAACACTTACAAAGTGATTTTTATCAAATATAAATCATCATAACGCTCTTTGGACAAGAAATAATCGATCCCGTGTCGAGACGGAGATACACAATTAATCAAACAATATGTTGGACGTGACCCGAGTTTTCAACGGACGTTAAAGATTTGCCGACAATCGAGTATCTATCTCGTACTTCAGACCTCTTATTATACGAAACAAATGAAAGCCTACAAAAGCCTGGGGGTATATAACTTTTTTGTGAGCGGGTGGGCCCACAACCTTGGTACCAAACGGCTCCAAGACGATTATCGTTTGGTCTTCGCCAGGGCGAGTGTTTATTCTTATACTGGTTATGTATAGCTAGCAGCTAGCAATAGCGGCTATAATGTCAACAAACATCTTGCAGGGATACAAGGTGGTTTATTCGTCATTTCCTGCAGTTGTCATGTCGTCATCATCTGCCGCTGATCTGGGTCCAGGCCCTCCTACGGGTGGTGAGCCGGAGTGGGGTTCAAACCCACGGCCCTGAGAGATTAAGTCTCATGCTCTACCAACTGAGCTAACCAGGCGGCGGTTTATTTGTCAATTACACATAAATACTAATGTATGACTGACAGCGAAATAGCATTTGGACTACTGAGTCAACGTCCCCTAAAGCGCTAGGGCAGCTTAAAAAGTCCCAATGAAGTCCATATTAGACAACCGGCAACTTAATAATTATTACTGTGTAAATGAGCATTAAGCGACAACCTAATGATATAAACACAGCCACAAAAACCAAGTTAGCTAGCTAACATACCTTTGACGAATTGGTCACTGCAGACACGGGCATTAGCAGACTGCTCCTCCCGACCGCAGACGTAGGTTTAAGATCCACCTTTTACGGCGTTGTTCTGTACGTTTTTTATATTTCTCTCTCTTTATTGTGGGTGACTACTTTTGGTACCCTATAATAGCACCGGTAAACTACACAAAACATTGGCATTTTTCCACACGGTAGATTCTCAGTGTGTCAGGCAGCTACTAAAGTGCTGAAACACTTCCTGCCCTCCGTCTGAATCTGGCGCCCTCGCGCCGCTGCGTCGTGACGTCACGTGAAACCCACCTATTGGGTAAATCAGGAAACCAGCCAGGGGTTGGTTTGTATTCTTACGTATGGCATGTGGCTGTGTGTGTGTGTATAAAATCTTTCTCTTACACAAGTTGTGTTTGCGCGCTGGCTTGCTCCTTCACAAACTGATAGCTCCACTTCAAAGTGGAGTGTGCGTCTGCCTGGTCGTTGGCAGAGGAGAAGGTGAGGAAACGTAGCGTTTCCATGGCGAGGGACAGGTGGGGGGCGTGTCTTAGCGAGTCACCAGAATACAGGTAGACCCCCACGACAGGCGAGCCGTAGTTCTGACTCCATAGGACGTCACCTAGGAGACAAAAATGCAGCACTTGCAGTTTTACAAGAGGGCGGAGGGAGATCAAATGAAGGTACAGATTCAACCCCTTGCATATGAAGATGATAACATATTCACATAGCAAAAACCACACACCTCTCCCTACCTGACTCTCTGTCAACTGTCACAACAAGGCCATCACCACTCGACACAAGATGGGCCATTTCTGGAGGGAAAGCAGGAAGCACAGGGTAGAATCAGAAGGCAACATCTTCAACATCAAACATTCAATATATGTTTAGAGGTGAAGCCCTCGTTCTTTCCAGTGTTCATTCTTAGATCCCTTTATCTGGTTATTGTCAAGCAAAGATTACATTAAAAAGCATCCTTGGCAGAGGTATCTGCTAAATGTGTCACTTACATCTTTTGAGTTTTTATAGAGTTTTAAATGTATATCTCAACCTAAATTGGCATCAAAATAATAAAAATAATCACCTGTTCTTTCACCATTTCATTGAAGCCTATTAATATTTCCTAACCCTACCTGCAGTAGTCTGTCTGTAGTTTTCATTCTATACAGTACTAATTCTCCTCAAATGCCCCCATTGTTGACATACAGGTATCCAAAGTTTCCGTTTTTTAATGCTACCAAGCCGGTTCTACAGCAGTGCCACCAGTTCATGTCCAGCTAATTAACCTGCCATATCCCTGTGCTAACTGAATGTGCGTCTAGAGACGTACTGTAGTCTTGTTTTTCATCATAAGGAGGAGCAGAGTAATCATTGTACGTAGCGTTCCATCGCAGCTCCTGTGTCTTGGTGTCAAACATGGTAACCACATATTCTGGAAACAAGCAAACAAGGTGCAAAGTTCATAGCCAGCAGGCCAAGATTCATGAGATTACCTCAGTCATGTGCATCCGTGTGCATGCACGTGTCTACCTGTGCGACATACCTGTGCGTCCGATGTAGAGCAGAGGAGAGTTGGGGCAGATGGATTCAGAGGTGGAGGTGGTTAAACTGGTTTGCTTCTCACCTGTCTCAGGATCCACCACAAACCACACATCCTGCTTTTTACCTGCACGTGCACATGCACAGAAGTGCAGTGAGAACAGCAGTGAGATATGACAAATATTTAAATGTCTCATCTCTCATTCTCGGTCTCTGACAACTGTCTGACACAGTGATAAAATAGGTCATGCTTTCCTCAGTATATTTGAGTGTCTCACAAACACATGTGCACACACACACACACACACACACACACACACACACACACACACACACACACACACACACACACACACACACACAGTGTCTCACCTGTATAGAGTATACCATCAGAGCTCCTGCAGGGTGCTGACTGAACCAGTTCTGGTATAGTAAAAGGCAGTTTCTGTCGATGGATCCAAACAATGGAGTCATAAAGTGAACACGGACACACAAACTGACACACAAACACACATTGCATTACTCACCATCAGGCCTTCCTTGTACTTGCCGCCCAGTACATATAAACTGCCATCGTTGGGGTCTGGGAGAAAACCTGGCCTACAAAGAAAACATTTGTACATCAGCACAAAAAGTATTACAGCACATTTTCAACACTTCTTTCAATTCACATTTTATATTTTTGAGCATTTTTATGCCTTTTATGAGATTAGACAATCGAGAGACATGACAGGAAAACAAGAATTCAGAAACAGGGAGCGACATGAAGCAAAGGTCCCTGGCCAGATCCAAACTAGTTCATGGTCAGAGATTTAACATCCAGGCCACTGAGGTGTCAGAAACAAGCCCTTGCTCTAAGGATTTTTTTAACATGTTTTTCTCCAACACTCATTAAATGTCTTAACACTGAGCTATCTGATCAAAGAACGAGCAAAGAAGACTACAAATGTGAAAATGTGTTGCAAGCTTTTAGTACTTGACAGTTTTTGATACTAAGTGCCTTGAAGGCACTGTTTGCAACAGATAAATACTGAAGTTTGAAACCCAGCCCTGCGTGTGTGCATATCTGTATATGACTATGTGTATGCTACTCACTCTGTGAGGTAGACAGGCACTTGGATGATGGGGTCTGAAAGAATTCAAAGAACAATTTCATGAGAAATATTTCAAAATGAAAATAAACATTAAGAAATAGTACTGATGTCTATATGTATGGACCTTCTCTTAAGGTCCACTTGATGTCTCCTGTTTGTTTGGAGACAGCATGCAGACTACCGTCCAGCGTGGAGACGAACAGCAGGGATTCTGGGAGGGTGACTGATCTGACCCCTCCAACCTGATGGGTGGCCAAAGAGAGAGAGAAACTTTAGGCCAGCTGTCTGACAGGGAGTTCAGTCACCGTGTCATATATCCAAGATTTCAGCATAGCTCAACTACAGCATGTGTGTAAGTGTGTGCGTGAGTTTGTGCGAGTGGGTGTGTCAGGTCTGTCACAGGTTTTATAGTCCAGCCCAGCAGTGAGTTCATGCTCGAATAATCATACTGTGTTCCTCATTTAGCAGGATATCCTTCTTCTCCTTCCCAACACTACTCCCTGCGTTGAGATCTTGTTTGTGTGCTTGTCAGTGTGTGTGTTCACCACTCCCTTATTTACCCACCAAGGGGTGGCAACTGGAAACACAGATCCAAAAAGAACTGTGTGGTACAAGCACACCACGGTAAACTCTAAGGCAAGACATGCACAGAGACACTCATGCACACAAACATGCAAACAAAGAGGTGGATGATTAAAAAAGGGGCCCATGTGGACACACTAGTCCTGGACCTGCAGACCAAAAGACACACTATGGGTAACTGTTTATTTCACAGACTAGTTAGCAGCTTATGGTGAAGACACAGCTTGTCTTTCCACACTATCGTCTGCTCAGATGTGATGTGTACTCTGATGCATGTGCTGCAGACAGTGCTGAGAGCACTGTAAACAATGGATTCAGAGGGCTATACTGGGCAAAGTGTGACGACATCATTTCCATAATTGCCCCAAGCACTGAAAATCTTTCCTACTGTTGCATTTCAGACAACATACACACTGTTACCGATAAATCTGAAAGGCCAGTAACTAATGTATTGATCAGGCTCTACTTTGTAGTAGTTTTGTGTGTCTTTATGGTTATTTTTCATCTCTTTGTGGCTGTTTTGCCGCTCTGTGGTCATTGTTCTTCTCTTCCTGGTCAGTTTTGACGCTCTTTGTGGTCATTTTGCACCTCTTTGTAGTTGTTTTATATCTCTGTGGTCATTTTGTGTCTCTTTGTAGTCATGTGGCATGTCTTCATGGATATTTTGTGTGTTTCAAACACCATTTTGTGTATCTGTATGGTCATTTTTAGTTTCTTTATGTTTGTTTTGCATCTTTGTGGTTACTGTGCATCTCTTTGTGATCATTTTGAGTCTTTTTGTGGTCGTTTTGCATCTTTTTATAATTGATTTGTATCCATGCGGCTGTTTTGTGTCTCTTCTGTGTCCCTTTTCATATCTTTGTGGTCATTTTGTGTCTTTAACCTGAGCTCATTCAAACAATAAATATCAACAGTCACTTCATACAGAGGCTGTGGCCCTGACCTCTCGGGTCCTCGGGTACTTGTACACACACAAACGCCCACACAGAGAGAGGGAGGGAGTATTAACTTTCTTAAAGCAATTCGGACTCCGCAGTGAGCAGCTAAACACTTTAAACGTCCTATCATATCATGGCAAACTTACTCGATCCTGAAATAGACACAGAGGCGCAGCGGGGTGCCAGTTGCGGTCTAAGCTCCGCATAAATAGCAAGACACAAACAGTATTAGTAACAACAACAACAGGAACAGCCATACTGTAAGGCTCACCTGAAAAAGTTTTCCTTCCCAGGACAGCAGGAGAAGAAACAGCAGCAGGCGTCCCAGAGCCCTCGTGACCCCGAAAGCACTTTCTTTCATGGCTGTGAACAAACGGAGAACTGAAGCTATTGAACTAACAACAGAGGTCGAACTCTCTCTCCGTTTCCAGCGCGGGCGTCCATCGGTCAGAAACTCAACCTCGGCCGCTTAACACCGGCAGAGCCGCGCTGACGGTTACCGAACACGACGAGATCTGAGCTCGTGGTGTCGCTTTAAAACCATAGCAACACGGACGAAACCGTAACTGCCACTATTCCATGTTTCCGTGTTGGGACGGAACCGGTGACGTCAGCAGCGAACTGTCACACTGGCGGAGTGGGCGTGGCCTCCGTGCCCCCCTCGCGCCCGCCTCCCGCGCTGAGTGGCAGGAGGCTCAGCCAATGGGCTCAGAAATTGGGGAACAGAAGGGGATGGGCTGCAGAATCACCTGGAACACGTGGAAGCAGACAGCAGGACAGTGGTGAACGCAACAAGAGCGTCTTTTTGTGCAATAGAAAGTGGTGGAGGGTGTCATTATTTGTTGTCTCTCTGCATTCCCCGCAGTGTCATACACATGTGGTGTAAAGTACTTTCACATCAAGAAAGTACACCACTGTTAAGTGTACCTTACATAAAGTTCTGCTGAAATTCAGTTACTGTACATAAATACTACTTTATACCTCAACAACGTTTAAGAGGAAAATATTGTACTTTTTATTTTTTATTCTGCTACTTCATATTTGGCAGATAGTGACTTAGTTAATATTTTGGACTGTTAAACATGTATAATATGATAAGTGATGCTATGATGCTATGTTTTCTTCCCTAAAGTGTCAGCTTAGTCACACCTTTAATTCGTGAGAAAATTTCAAACTTTCAAACTCTACATTCCTAGTTTGTAAAGCAGAGTCTGTTAGAATTCTGTAGTCTCCAAGCATAAGCTTGGATCCTCATTCAGGATTTACAGTGACCAATACTAGAAATAAAAAGTTGAATGGAGAACTTTTAAGTGCAATGGACTACTTTTGGAGTGTGATATTGGTACTTTTACATACTTTTAATTTTATCCATAAAATGATTGAATACTTCTTCCACCACTGCCTTGTAAACACACAGTAAAATAAGAAAAAGAAAGTCAAATATTTACAAAAACACTTTATTTTTCTGCATTGTATTTCCCTTCAGAAACATCAGCTAACAATTAGCCCCAGTCCTTTCCCCATGATTTACCAAAATACTATTCACAAAATACTATTCAAAGTGCCTTTACATGGGGAACCAGACTGGGATAACGTAGCTTGTAAGCGGATGTGCTTAAAATAAAATGACAAAAATAAAATAAAACTGGCAGGCACTTCTGTCATTTGAGGTATGCACAAAACAAATGAAACAAACAACATCATAACCTTGTCTTTAAAGGCAGGTAGGTGAGGTGAGGGCTCTACACACAGTGCAGGGCCCAGGCCTTTGGCTCTGTGTGGATTACTGATGGAGTACACTGTCAGGTTTGGGATAGCCAAACAGCTCAAAGTCTGGTTCATATAGTTTGTACAGTTCTCTCCTCACTGTTATGGGAATCTGAGAAAACCAGTCTCTTTCCCAGCTGGCTGCAGTTCGGTTTCGGGCCCCTGAAGGGAAGTGGAGCAGATGATCCACGTCCAGAAGTTTCAGCAGATGATCCGCGTCAGTTTCCAGGGTTTCTAGTCGTCCAATGAAGTCATACTTGACCTGGCATGGATGGCACAGTCGGTACACCTGAAACACAAAAAAGTGAAACAGATACTTTTAAAAATGTTTTCAAATTGTTTGTGTCTTTGTGTGTAATACCTGTCTCTGACTGTTTCTACCACATGTGTATATATATTGGCATACGTGGGAAACAGGAAATACAACTCTACTGCTGTTCTGTGTTTATTACCCCAAATGATCTTGGTTAACTTGTCCTCCTCAGGACAGACTTGTATTACTCATTGCTGCACAAATCTGCACCTCTAAATATACTAGTCAGTTACTACAAATAAACTTATTGAAATTACTGTACGGACAAAGTTGACAATCCCACAGACAAATGTGTGTGTGTACCTGTGTGAGACAAATACCTGTCGCCAGTGTTCGTTGAAGATACTCTCCCTCTCAGTCTCTGGATCCAGCAGGTATGTGATGAATTGCTGAAATGTTGGTTTGATTCCTGCTGCAAACGCCTCAGTTGCCGTCTCTGGCAAACTCCCAGACACATTACCATAACGACTCAGCATGACCGAACCAAACTGCCTGTAGAAGTCCTCATTGGGCCTTAAGACGCACACAAATACACACAATTTAACAATTCAATAATCAGAGAACTGCTGTTCAATCAAAGGTAAAGCACATTCCTTGGCCTTAAACCAGTGGACCTACACAAACAAACACTGACTTTCTCTAACATGAAACACACCTTCCAAACTTGTTCCTGAAGGCAGAGATGAGACGCACAAAAGGGTCTCGAACAAACAGAAACTTGGTGTAGTGCTGGAGCTTGAGTGCCATCAGGTGGCGGGACAGAGAACCATAATGGCGCCAAAACCTGGTAAAGGGCACATGGACGGACACACAAAACATGAGGGATATTCTAGTCACTGCCGAGTCACTCTCTTCTTTCTTTAGCTGTAATTGTGATGCTTTACAGTTTACCGGTCAAACATCCAAATTCTGTGACTGTAAGTTTTATGCAACACTGACAATATTTGGTGATATATCTAAATGACTTGAAAACAAAGTAAAACTACAAAAATGTAACTCCTAAAGGGGAAAAAGATATGTTTTGTACAGTGGTGCAGACAGAAGAACATATGTTCAGATACTCATATCCAAACACAGACAGCTCCCGAGGGGTAGAGAAAGGTCTGTCTGTGCTGCACCACCAAGCCCCGCCTGTCGTTTCCACTCTCCTCTTCCAAATGTCAACTTGGTAAATAACTCCTTTAGCTCACGGATATTTTGTCAAACACAGTTTCAGAGTAACTTGGTATCTAAGTGTCATTGTAGAAGTGATGAAAAAGAAAACCATGAAATGTTTCATTAATCAATGCCCCTGTGAACAGGAGTGGTGACTGACACAGTATTTCTGTGGTAATTTGCAAACTGAGTTTCCTGAAATTCTACATGAAGAAATTAGAGACATTATTTATATTTCTTAAAATTCTTACACCACAGTTTTTAGAAATGGGTTTAGTTGGATATATGGAAAGAAAGTGACCCCTTTAATATTTCCAGACTGACTCAATTTCGTTTCAGAACTGTAAAGTTGTCTTAAGCTTCTAAGTTAACGCCCTGATTTATTGGCTGATTTTCCTTTGTTGTCATTGTTGGATTCACTTATGTGGCTTGTTTGGCAAGACACAGTAATTATGTGCATTCACCCAAGTATTGTACTTACGTACAATTTTAAAATACTTCAATATTTCCATTTTATTCTACTTCATACTTCAATATTGTAATATTGTACTTTTTACTCTGCTTCATTTGTTTAGTTTACTTTTCAAATTAAGACTTTCCATATAAAACACATCATGGCCTTAAAAAAAACATAGGTTCTTATGGATTAAACTACTCAACAGTATATTAAGTTGTTAAAGTTAGCTGCATCTTCACATAATATAATGCTGCTTACATGTACATGCATCTTTAACAGTCAAATAATGTATGTATGATAAATATACTGTAACTCTCTGAATAGTGCCATTTTACACAACAAGTACTTTTACTTTTGCTACTTTAAGTACATTTTGCAGGTAATATTTCTGTACTTAGTAAACCTTAGTAAAATTTTGAATGGAGAACCATAACTTGTTATGGAGTCTTATATACTATGTTCTTGCTACTTTTACAGTAAAAGACCTTAATAATTCTTCCACCACTGCTACTCAACAATACACCTGTGAGTATTTACTGTATATATGTGTGCGTGTGTGTGTGTGTGTGTGTCTCATACTTGGCAAAAGTGAGGTGAAGAGAGGAGTTGTGTACAAGGTCTGGAGGTACAGCCTCTGGGTCAGTGTACGGTTTTCCTGAGGAAGGCGATATCAGAGACTGAGACAAAACCACCATCACTCTCTTCCAGTTGGTGCAAGCAACCTGAACGGAGAACAGCGATGGCAGGAAAGAAAATGTTAAGACAAGTTGTTCAGAAAGACAAGTTTACTATGAACATGTGCGTGTGTGTTTCGATCAAAGAGGAGCTGTGATTTTAAGATGTTTTTGTCTTCTTACTTTCTTTCTCTTACATCCACACCCAGTGAGCTAACTTACCGCCCACATGCATACCACCACCTACACTTTCACACAAATACACATTTACAAGACAGCTGTACCTTGGGAACATAGCAGTAGATGATCTGGTGTGTATCATCCACTATCAGGTGATCCAGCTCCCTGTTGGGGATCTGCTCAAATGCCCGGGTCCTTCCAGGGAATTCCACAGCGTTCTTTCCTGAGCAAACATCCATGATCTTCTGCTTCCTTTTCTCTTGTTCCCTATCGTCGGCAGAAGCATGGCTCCTCTCCTTCTTTTCATCCCTCCCTGTTTCCTCCTTCCTCCGCTTTTGTCTGTCCTCTTCCTCCTCCTGTTTTTGTTTTTCAGCTGCCCCTCTCGTCCTCTCAGGAATGAATTTTGAACTGGAACCGGCAGTGGGGATCATGAAGGACAAACTGGTCTGGGGTCTGCTGATGGAGGGAGAAAACGCAGGGCTTGTTGTCGTCCGAGTGCAAGAATCAGATTGAAGCGGCAGCTGTTTGGCGTCCTGTAGCGGATAAAGGTTGAAGCCCCCAACGTCGTCCCAGTAGACGATAATCAGCAGGATCATAAACAAAGACCCCAGGATGAACGCCACTCGTAGACCACGCCATATACCCATGGTTATATCAGATCCAGAGCCGTGATTGGTGAAGAAAAGAGGAAGAGGTTATCTTAACTCCATGGTGGCCATCTATCACGAAAGGACACACTTCCTGCTAGCTGGCTGCAACTGAAAGAGACAGGAAATGTCAACAGAAACCCTAGTTCTTCTTCTACAGTCTAAGTGAAGCAAACGGATTGAGTAATGACTAATGATAAAATACAAGGACTGGCTCTACATGCCCGCACACAGGTTCCGTGACAGGAGCTGCTTCACTTTAAATAGCTAGTTTTTTACACATGAAATTTTCACGTAGGGTTGTACAATAATTCAACATCATATACAGACTTTCAGTAACAGTGAAGTGTGATGACATGATCTTTTTATGTTACTGATATATAATTACAGAAATCTGAAATAAAATTAGTTTACAAATGTATAGTTTTTGTTTTTGTTAACAGTAACTAATTACATTTGTAAAAGTTAAAATTTGGTAATATTTAGTTGTAACCACAGGTAGGTAGCCAAAAACTGACTTAGCAGACTTAAGTCTGCTAGATTATTTTCCAAAGTAGGCGATGTGAACTAACATAATATAGTTATATACTGTATGGTATGACTGGTTGTGTTGTTGACCCGTGTAAAGTTACCCAGGGGCCGTGGGAACCTCAGGCTCCGCCCGGGGCGCTCAGCTGTCACAGTGATGTGAACAAACGGGGGATGTGGGGGTGGAAGTAGCGTCAGTCCAAAGCCTGCTGGAGGATTTGCCCCCTTTGTTGTTCTACTCATAAAAACATCTGCTGTCGGGGGAAAATAGTGGAAAAAATGACGGTGCTAGTAAAACCAGGAAAAAACAAAGAGATCCAGACTGGAGCAGCGCACAGCAGAAACTCCTCTGGCTCATATTTTGACAGAGAAAATTATTGGTTTCTCTGTGGTGTCTCTTTCCACTAGGTTTTAAATCTAAACTCCACGTTGACTGGATGGGTCTATTTTGAGAAATTAACATCCACAAACTCTGTCGTGTCTCGGCACGCGCCGTACCCACACACACACACACACACACACACACACACACACACACACACACACACACACGTGCGCATACACTCGCGAAGAGGAAAAAAAAGGTAAAAATATTTCCTATATGAATTTTAAATGAGTTTCTGGAGCTCGGTGGTAGTGTGAGCGGCAATACTCCTTGGCTTTTACTTATATATATATATATATATAAAAACGAAAGAAAATCTCAGCTCAAGGAAGGTGCGGACCGCTGGACTGTTTTATTCCGGTTAATATTCTTGTTTTTCTGTACAGGGCTCACCATCACCTCCTCCAAATCCTCGGTTGGAAAACAGCCTTAATTTATACAGTACACAGGTCACAATGTGCCCATTCACCGGCTGCTCCGGACACTGTCCTCCTCTCATGCAAAGGGTCACTTTCCTTTCACTCCACAGCAAAAGCCGACGACAGGAAGACTGAACTCATTTTTCTCCACAGTCTCCTCAGCTTCTTCTCCCCACAAACCTCCTCATCATGCTGTCTTTGGGGTGAAAAAAAAAGCCCGGTGCTGTTCCCTTCATGACTCAACACGACAATTAAACCAGCCTGAACATTAATCTATCTGTCTGAGAAAAAATAGCACAAATCACCCGATTTATGTTTCTATCTTACCCGGCAGAAGGGCTCCATGGTGCCGGTCGGCCAGTCCTTTGTCGCCTGCTCGGTGTCCCCCTCCCTGTTTGTCCGTCAGCCCGGTGATGACACCGGGTGGGCACGACAGGACCCTTGCGGTGTCCGCTCCCCACAGAATGAAGCGAACACTCGCGAGATTTGGGAAACCAGCCACCCACTCGTCCACACCATAAACACTCCCGTTTTACTCACCGCACCATGCACACCGCCCGGATTTAGGCTGTGAAACTATAAACCCGCCTACGTCTACCACTCTGGTTCCCAAAGTAAGGTCCTGGGATCTCTAGGCGGCCCCAGAGGAGGCTGCTGCAATGACTGTAAATAAACGATTTAATACACAGTCACGGGGCTGCAGCAGAATCAGGAGTGGAAACCACACTGGCATTGTATAGAAGCTAGTTTCTAAAAAAAAAAAAAAAAAAAAAAGCATTGGTTATGCATTTTTGACTCATTATTATATTTACTCAGTAAGTCAGACTTTTGACTTAGTATTTCATAATTTTGACCGTTTCTCAACATTTTGACTTAGCATCTTATTATTTTCCTGTTATTTTTACTTGGTGTTATAATTTTGATTTAGTATCTCATTACCTCTGTATTGCAGCTTTGACTCAGTGAGTAAGAAATTATTTTGATGTAGGCTACTATTTTATTCAGTAGGTCATCATTCTTTTCTTATCATCTCTTTATTTTGACTCAGTATCACATTACTTTGACTGAGTTAGTCATAATTTAGACTTTGGGTCTCATTATAAAAAAATCTGAAATTTCATTGAACCCGTTTTGCCCAGATGAGTCTCCTGCATAAATGACTTCATAAATTTTTTAAATTTATGAAATCATTTTTATTTGGCCAATTTGCAAATTCCCCACACAATAATATGATAAATCGAATATATATATGTCTCTGGGACAGATGTGAAAAAGTCAGCATTTAATGTCTGATGGTATAGCCTGATGAAGTTAAAGGTGCCCTTCAGACATGTAAAAATACTTTGAAAAATAGTTTGTCTGAAAAACCGTCACATAATAAATTCAGGGAAAATCAAATTTCTCCGTCATTAGGGTTTTTCTTTTTTACAACACATATTTGTATTTCTGTTTTTGTCTGTGCTCCTCCTAGTGGTCACTCCCCCCACGGCTTCTCGCCACTCTCATCTCTAGCATCCACAAGGAACGGTCTCCTCTCTCGGGGTTGCTGCCTCCCTTTTTAATACATAGCAAAATAATAATCCATGTGAACATTTCTGCAAATCAAACTGTAGAAAGGTGAGTGAGTTTGTATTGTGTTGCCTTCAGGTGCTCATTGTAAATGTCGGGACTCAAGGATACGATTTTCCCATAATCCCTTGCAGCGCAGCTATAGCACATATTTGATCAAGGAGTCACGTTGTTACTAGGGGAATTGTGTCAAAATTTGGATACACAGAGTCTCCCTGTTGAGATGATGTGCAACAGTTACTCCTCAGTTATCTCCCAAAGTGCAGATCTGTATTGTCAGCCATTCACATTCAGTCATTTTGAAAAATAATAATGCTGTTCTGAAGTTTTATTTGATCTTGGTGTATATATTTATACTATGATAACTTTCTATAGGAGCCTACAATTTCACATCTCCTTCTTCTTCCAGAACAGCAGCAGCCTGCTCCAGCCATCGATGGACTTTTGGACAATAAGCCACCGGGCACTGCGGTCGCCACCGGCCCTGCGGTCGCCACCGGGCCCTGCGGTCGCCACCTCCACACTGTAATATGATAAATCGAATATATATATATTTATCTCTGGGACAGATGTGAAAAAGTCAGCATGTAATGTCTGATGTTATAGCCTGCTGAAGTTAAAGGTGCCCTTCAGACATGTAAAAATACCTTGCTTTGAAAAATAGTTTGTCTGATGGGTTTGCTCCTCAAAAACTGTCACATAATAAATTCAGGGAAAATCAAATTTCTTCTTCATTAGTTTTTTTTTTTACAACACATATTTGTATTTCTGTTCTTGTCTGTGCGCCTCCTAGTGGTCACACACACACCCAAGGCTTCTCACCACTCTCATCTTGTAGCATTCACAGTGACCTGTGTGCTCTCATCTCTAGCATCCACAAGGAACGGGCTCCTCTCTCGGGGTTGCTATAGAACATGAGAGCTCATGAACATTAAAGTAGATAAAAACAGTTACATGAACAATACATATTTGAACTTGTGCTCTCCAACCTATTGAATCAAGAGACATGGCTTTCCTCTCTGACCAACTAATTAAACAATGAATATGCCTCCTGTGTGAGTTTCATTTTTATTATTATGTTTGCATGCCCCAGCAGCATATGCATGTATAAACGGCACCCTGACTGAGATGAGAGTGCACAGGCTCTCGGGCCTGCTCGGGGGGCATCGAACAGCCCGAGCGAGGAGCATGAGAGCGCCCGGAGGATATGTGTTGTCAACCAGAGTACTCATTGTTGCATCACCTATTAACCTGTCCATAACTGTTGGCTGTGTGCATTGTTCTGTTTGAGTGTCAGCCACCATGGGGAAGTTGTTTAAGTCCCCTGAGTGAAGCTGCAGCTCATCAACAGATTTATGAAGCATGCTGTCCTCCTCAGAAATTCCAACTGTTAAATGAGAATAAATGCAGTTAAATCACAGAAACTATCAGGATTACAATGATTTGTTTTTTTGTTTTTTTTGAAAGCAAACTTACTTTTCTTGTTATCTGTGAAACGTATCTGCTGGCCAATGGGATGATCATCATGTGACTCCTCCTTGACAAAGATGAGATCAAGTTCCCTCTCCATCAAGTCTATTGCCTACCGACAAGACAGGTGAAAACAGCTATGAACATAAAAATGATTCGGTCATCTCTGTTCACTAAAGAAGTTATGGCACTGAAGATGAAAACCAAAACAAGCTGGTAAATGATCCACTGACCTGTACTCCCATGCTTGTCATAGCAGCAGGCTCCATTGCGTCTTTTCTGTGAGAGAGGTGTCTTTTCTGTGAGAGAGGTGTTTCTCTTCTATCCAAAAGTCCATTCATGCAGAAAATGGGTTTTTATGTATGTACGTTTGTATGTATGTTAGTCTGGTGATTTGGTGATTTCCAACCGCGACAAGGGGGCCTGGTGGCCTACTGGACATTACTGTACAGAGCGGCCCCGGGACCCAGGGGGCCTGGTGGCCTACTGGACATTACTGTACAGAGCGGCCCCGGGACCCAGGGGGCCTGGTGGCCTACTGGACATTACTGTACAGAGCGGCCCCGGGACCCAGGGGGCCTGGTGGCCTACTGGACATTACTGTACAGAGCGGCCCCGGGACCCAGGGGGCCTGGTGGCCTACTGGACATTACTGTACAGAGCGGCCCCGGGACCCAGGGGGCCTGGTGGCCTACTGGACATTACTGTACAGAGCGGCCCCGGGACCCAGGGGGCCTGGTGGCCTACTGGACATTACTGTACAGAGCGGCCCCGGGACCCAGGGGGCCTGGTGGCCTACTGGACATTACTGTACAGAGCGGCCCCGGGACCCAGGGGGCCTGGTGGCCTACTGGACATTACTGTACAGAGCGGCCCCGGGACCCAGGGGGCCTGGTGGCCTACTGGACATTACTGTACAGAGCGGCCCCGGGACCCAGGGGGCCTGGTGGCCTACTGGACATTACTGTACAGAGCGGCCCCGGGACCCAGGGGGCCTGGTGGCCTACTGGACATTACTGTACAGAGCGGCCCCGGGACCCAGGGGGCCTGGTGGCCTACTGGACATTACTGTACAGAGCGGCCCCGGGACCCAGGGGGCCTGGTGGCCTACTGGACATTACTGTACAGAGCGGCCCCGGGACCCAGGGGGCCTGGTGGCCTACTGGACATTACTGTACAGAGCGGCCCCGGGACCCAGGGGGCCTGGTGGCCTACTGGACATTACTGTACAGAGCGGCCCCGGGACCCAGGGGGCCTGGTGGCCTACTGGACATTACTGTACAGAGCGGCCCCGGGACCCAGGGGGCCTGGTGGCCTACTGGACATTACTGTACAGAGCGGCCCCGGGACCCAGGGGGCCTGGTGGCCTGGTAGCCTTGTGGCCAATTTTTTAAGGATGCCTGGGAAGGAATGAATTTGGGGACTGCTCCCACATTCAAAGTGTTGCGCTCTTCCTGTAGCACTTACGTGAAACAACTTTTAATCTCCTTTTTACAAAAATATGATTACATAGGTTGAACACAGCATCTCTATTCAGAATATTAATTCTATATTTTATTTGTATATTATTCTTTTATTTTCTTTATTATTCCAAAATAATAAAATACTACTAAGACAAATCTATTAGTTTAAAAAAACAAAATGCTGGGAGATGAGATGAATGAGGACAAAAACTATAAATATTCATAGGAAAACTTTTAATTTTCTTTTTTTTAAATGAACAAAGAAAAACTTTTGCTTTTTCTTTTTTTCTTGCCTCCTTTCTTGTGGGCGTGGGGGACAGTTCACCTCTGGGTCTCCAGAGGTGAACTGTCACCCACGCCCACACACAGCTTCTGAGCACAGCACCTTCTCAGCAAGCAAGGGCGCCTGCAGCTGCAGGGGGCGCCAATTTGCCAATTCCCCACACAGTAATATGATAAATAGAATATATATATATATATCTCTGGGACAGATGTGAAAAAGTCAGCATTTAATGACTGATGTTATAGCCTGATGAAGTTAAAGGTGCCCTTCAGAGATGTAAAATATTTTGCTATGAAAAATAGTTTGTCTGATGGGTTTTCTCCTCAAAAACTGTCACATAATAAATTCGGGGAAAATCAAATTTCTCCTAAATTAGTTTTTTTTTTACAACACATATTTGTATTTCTGTTTTTGTCTGTGCGCCTCCTAGTGGTCACACACACCCCCAAGGCTTCTCGCCACTCTCATTTTGTAGCATTCACAGTGACCTGCTGCTGCGGCTCTCATCTCTAGCATCCACAAGGAACGGGCTCCTCTCTCGGGGTTGCTATAGAACATGAGAGCTCATGAACATTAAAGTAGATAAAAACAGTTACATGAACAATACATATTTGAACTTGTGCTCTCCAACCTATTGAATCAAGAGACATGGCTTTCCTCCCTGACCAACTAATTAAACAATGAATATGCCTCCTGTGTGAGTTTCATTTTTATTATTATGTTTGCATGCCCCAGCAGCATATGCATGTATAAACGGCACCCTGACTGAGATGAGAGTGCACAGGCTCTCGGGCCTGCTCGGGGGGCATCGAACAGCCCAAGTGAGGAGCATGAGAGAGCCCGTAGGATATGTGTTGTCAACCAGACTCCTCATTGTTGCATCACCTATTAACCTGTCCATAACTGTTGGCTGTGTGCATTGTTCTGTTTGAGTGTCAGCCACCATGGGGAAGTTGTTTAAGTCCCTTGAGTGAAGCTGCAGCTCATCAACAGATTTATGAAGCATGCTGTCCTCCTCAGAAATTCCAACTGTTAAATGAGAATAAATGCAGATAAATCACAGAAACTGTGTGAAATGAATCTGCTGGCCAATGGGATGATCATCATATGACTCCTCCTTGACAAAGATGAGATCAGGTTCCCTCGCCATCAAGTCTATTGCTTACCGACAAGACAGGTGACAAAGAGCTATGAACATAAAAATGATTCGGTCATCTCTGTTCACTAAAGAAGTTATGGCACTGAAGATGAAAACCAAAACCAGTTGATAAATGTTCCACTGACCTGTACTGCCATGCTTGTCATAGCAGCAGGCTCCATTGTGTCTTTTCTGTGAGAGAGGTGTTTCTCTTCTCTTCAAAAGTCCATACATGTAGAAAATGGGTTTTTATGTATGTACGTATGTATGTATGTATGTTGGTCTGGTGATTTTGTGATTTCCAACCGCGACAAGGGGGCATGGTGGCCTCTTGGACATTACTGTACAGAGCGGCACCGTTCCACTCTGTGCCACCTGCGGCTGCGAGGACATGCTGCTGCGGTACACTGATGTTGCATTTTATGGGTTAAAAAAATTGTTATATAAATATAAATATATATATATTTTTTTTTATTTAGACAATTAGACATTTGGAAAGAGATCACATTTGCCGTCTGGGGACTGAACACCCAGTATTCAACATCTTTTAAGACTATTTAGACTTGTATTAGGATAGCTCACGATTCATAATACAAATTATCAGGCCAAGTATATCGCTGTTTCCTACAACAATTGGACGTGTCAAATAATATAGCCTATGTGTTTTATATATTTAATATTTGTATTTTATTGTGTCAGCTTGAAACCATACTAACATGTAGTGTAGTCGAACAAGAACGTGCATGCCGAATCAAATCCCAAACAATTCATGAACCAATAAATTACACATCTTGATTGCACTTCATTTTATTGACCACTAGATGTCCTACACGAGTACTGTGTCATTGAAGCCTCGGGTAATGAACCATTTTTTTGAATCAGGTGTCGAAGCTTCAACAAAACCTCGATCATCCATCACTAGCCAAGAGAGTGAGCTAGCCAGGTTCCTTATGTTTCCATTGTACAGTTAGATAAAAAAAAAAGGCTCGATCGCGCCCTGTAGCTGGCCTGTCTGACAGGCCGGCCACTGTCAGACAAGCCAGCTGTACAGGTTGGCTTGATCTCACCCATCGGCTGGCCTGTCAGACAGGCCAACCGTGCAAGCAGTCCCTCCGGCCAACAATTTAGTTTTAACAAGGGCTCGATCGCACCCAGTGGCTGGTTTGTCTGACAGGCCGGCAACTGTCAAACAAACCAGCCGTGCAAGCAGGTTTGATCATACCCATTGGCTGGCGGAGCTGTCAGACAGACTCAACGACGCAGCCATACCTCGTACAATCCCGAAGGACAGACGGGCTCAAGATTACCCCTCTTCCGGCCTGCCATATAAGCCAGCCAGCCAGGACCCCTGGCTGACGGTTTCAATATCTACACTTAGGAGCTCACGCCAATCGGCCAGCCTGTCAGACAAGCCATCAAAATGTGAAATAGCTGCGTTTGTCTACAGTACAAAACGTATCAGTCTCACAATTAGGGCCTGAAAAGTGTGAAATTGTCACTTTTTTTTGTCCCATTCTTTTCTATTGGCCCGCCGACGGGTCATATGACTGATTGCAGGTCTTCTCAAAATAAAAGCATGGCGGCCATTCCTTTCATTCTCAGTGTAAAATGCATTATTTCAAGATTGTTTGGACATAAAAAAGCCTTTTGAGGATAGTTCTAGTGAGAAATATAGATTAAAATTCCACAAAATTCATTCAGTTCTTGTAAATTATCTTTGTTTGTTATTACGATAACAAACAACCCAAACCATTGTTATGTGGTTGCTATGGACACTGCCACAGAGGAAACCAAGTGGCCTGTTTGTGATTGTATATATTCGTTACATTGTGAGCTGTTGAAGTATTTCTGTAACTGTTGATGACTTCCGTTGAATTAAAAAAAAAAAACAACATAACGGATTTTAGTACCCCGGGGATTGCATATATATATGCAAAACCCATTTTCTGCACGTATGGAGCCTGCTGCTATGACAAGCATGGGAGTACAGGTCAGTGGAACATTTACCAACTGTTGTTTGTTTGTTTAATGTTTGTAAATGATTATATATAACATTTTTTTACCCCATAAAATGCAACATCAGTGTACCACAGCAGCATGTCCTCGCAGCCGCAGGTGGCACAGAGTGTAACAGTGCCGCTCTGTACAGTAATGTCCAGACACCATGCCCCCTTGTCGCGGTTGGAAATCACCAAATCACCAGACATACATACATACGTACATACATAAAAAAACATTTTCTACATGTATGGACTTTTGGAGAGAAGAGAAACACCTCTCTCACAGGCCTTCACAGGTTGCCTTCAGGTGCTCATCGTAAATGTTGGGACTCAAGGATACGGTTTTCCCATAATCCCTTGCAGCACAGCAATAGCACATATTTGATCAAGGAGTCACGTTGTTACTCTGGAAATTGTGTCAAAATTTGGATACACCGAGTCTCCCCGTTGAGATGATGTGCGACAGTTACTCCTCAGTTATCTCCCAAAGTGCAGATCTGTATCGTCAGCCATTCACATTCAGTCATTTTGAAAAATAATAATGCTGTTCTGAAGTTTTATTTGATCTTGGTGTATATATTTACACTATGATAACATTCTATAGGAGCCTACAATTTCACATCTCCTGCAGCAGCCTGCTCCAGCCATCGATGGAGTTTTTGGAAAGGACTGCTGTATGGACTTTTGGATAGAAGAGAAACACCTCTCTCACAGAAAAGACACAATGGAGCCTGCTGCTATGACAAGCATGGGAGTACAGGTCAGTGGATCATTTACCAACTGGTTTTGGTTTTTACCTTCAATGCAGTAACTTCTTTAGTGAACAGAGATGACCGAATGATTTTTCTGTTCATAGCTGTTTGTCACCTGTCTTAACAACTTAAGGGGCTGACTTAAACAACTTCCCCATGGCGGCTGACACTCAAACATAGCAATGCACACAGCCAACAATTATGGACAAGTTAAAAGATGATGCTACAATGAGTACTCTGGCTTTACAACACAAATCCTCCTTCTCGGGCGCTCTCACGCCCCCGGAGTCTGTGCGCTCTGATCTATAGCATTCACAAGGAACGGGCTCCTCTCTCGGGGTGCGGCCCAGAGAGGCTGTGCGCTCTCATCTATACCGTTCACAAGGAATGCGCTCCTCACCCACGCCCCCCGAGTGGGCCCGAGAGCCTGTGCACTGTTTTTTTGCAATTTTTTAAATTTATGAAATCATTTTTGTATGGCCAATTTGCAAATTCCCCACACAATAATATGATAAATAGAATATATATATATATCTCTGGGACAGATGTGAAAAAGTCAGCATTTAATGTCTGATGTTATAGCCTGCTGAAGTTAAAGGTGCCCTTCAGACATGTAAAAATATTTTGCTTTGAAATATAGTTGGTCTGATGGGTTTTCTCCTCAAAAACTATCACATAATAAATTCAGGGAAAATCAATTTTCTCCCTCATTAGGCTTTTGTTTGTTTTTTTACAACACATATTTGTATTTCTGTGCACCTCTTATTGGTTTGTAATGATATGTTATACTTTACATGTTTAATATCAATAATTTTACCAGCTTCCCATTACCTGCTTTGACTGTTTCAGGTTCAGACAAGTATTTCACTCAACACCATTGGGAGAAACACTTGCTCCATTCAGCTTTGGGTCAGACGAATCTATTAGTTTAAAATAAAAAATAAAAAAGTAAGACTTCTCATCCTGTAGCCCACCCTCCTGAGTCAGGGTGCTTACTTTTATACATGCATGCTTGTGGTGCATGCTGTGAGATGGGGACAATGGGAGATGAGATGAATGAAGACAAAAACTATAAATTTTCATATGAAAACTTTTAATTTTCTTTTTTTTAAATGAACAAAGAAAAACTTTTTCTTTTTCTTTTTTTCTTGCCTCCTTTCTTGTGGGCGTGGCCACACAGCTTCTGAGCACAGCAACTTCTCAGCAAGCAAGGGTGTCTGCAGCTGCAGGGAGCTGCAGAAATTCCAACTGTTAAATGAGAATAAATGCAGTTAAATCACAGAAACTATCAGGATTACAATGATTTGTTTTTTTGTTTTTTTTGAAAGCAACCTTACTTTTCTTGTTATCTGTGAAACGTATCTGCTGGCCAATGGGATGATCATCACGTGACTCCTCCTTGACAAAGATGAGATCAAGTTCCCTCTCCATCAAGTCTATTGCCTACCGACAAGACAGGTGAAAACAGCTATGAACATAAAAATGATTCGGTCATCTCTGTTCACTAAAGAAGTTATGGCACTGAAGATGAAAACCAAAACAAGCTGGTAAATGATCCACTGACCTGTACTCCCATGCTTGTCATAGCAGCAGGCTCCATTGCGTCTTTTCTGTGAGAGAGGTGTCTTTTCTGTGAGAGAGGTGTCTTTTCTGTGAGAGAGGTGTTTCTCTTCTATCCAAAAGTCCATTCATGCAGAAAATGGGTTTTTATGTATGTACGTTTGTATGTATGTTAGTCTGGTGATTTGGTGATTTCCAACCGCGACAAGGGGGCCTGGTGGCCTACTGGACATTACTGTACAGAGCGGCCCCGGGACCCAGGGGGCCTGGTGGCCTACTGGACATTACTGTACAGAGCGGCCCCGGGACCCAGGGGGCCTGGTGGCCTACTGGACATTACTGTACAGAGCGGCCCCGGGACCCAGGGGGCCTGGTGGCCTACTGGACATTACTGTACAGAGCGGCCCCGGGACCCAGGGGGCCTGGTGGCCTACTGGACATTACTGTACAGAGCGGCCCCGGGACCCAGGGGGCCTGGTGGCCTACTGGACATTACTGTACAGAGCGGCCCCGGGACCCAGGGGGCCTGGTGGCCTACTGGACATTACTGTACAGAGCGGCCCCGGGACCCAGGGGGCCTGGTGGCCTACTGGACATTACTGTACAGAGCGGCCCCGGGACCCAGGGGGCCTGGTGGCCTACTGGACATTACTGTACAGAGCGGCCCCGGGACCCAGGGGGCCTGGTGGCCTACTGGACATTACTGTACAGAGCGGCCCCGGGACCCAGGGGGCCTGGTGGCCTACTGGACATTACTGTACAGAGCGGCCCCGGGACCCAGGGGGCCTGGTGGCCTACTGGACATTACTGTACAGAGCGGCCCCGGGACCCAGGGGGCCTGGTGGCCTACTGGACATTACTGTACAGAGCGGCCCCGGGACCCAGGGGGCCTGGTGGCCTACTGGACATTACTGTACAGAGCGGCCCCGGGACCCAGGGGGCCTGGTGGCCTACTGGACATTACTGTACAGAGCGGCCCCGGGACCCAGGGGGCCTGGTGGCCTACTGGACATTACTGTACAGAGCGGCCCCGGGACCCAGGGGGCCTGGTGGCCTACTGGACATTACTGTACAGAGCGGCCCCGGGACCCAGGGGGCCTGGTGGCCTACTGGACATTACTGTACAGAGCGGCCCCGGGACCCAGGGGGCCTGGTGGCCTACTGGACATTACTGTACAGAGCGGCCCCGGGACCCAGGGGGCCTGGTGGCCTGGTAGCCTTGTGGCCAATTTTTTAAGGATGCCTGGGAAGGAATGAATTTGGGGACTGCTCCCACATTCAAAGTGTTGCGCTCTTCCTGTAGCACTTACGTGAAACAACTTTTAATCTCCTTTTTATAAAAATATGATTACATAGGTTGAACACAGCATCTCTATTCAGAATATTAATTCTATATTTTATTTGTATAGTATTCTTTTATTTTCTTTATTATTCCAAAATAATAAAATACTACTAAGACAAATCTATTAGTTTAAAAAAACAAAATGCTGGGAGACGAGATGAATGAGGACAAAAACTATAAATATTCATATGAAAACTTTTAATTTTCTTTTTTTTAAATGAACAAAGAAAAACTTTTGCTTTTTCTTTTTTTCTTGCCTCCTTTCTTGTGGGCGTGGGGGACAGTTCACCTCTGGGTCTCCGAGTACTGTGTCATTGAAGCCTCGGGTAATGAACCATTTTTTTGAATCAGGTGTCGAAGCTTCAACAAAACCTCGATCATCCATCACTAGCCAAGAGAGTGAGCTAGCCAGGTTCCTTATGTTTCCATTGTACAGTTAGATAAAAAAAGAGGCTCGATCGCGCCCTGTAGCTGGCCTGTCTGACAGGCCGGCCACTGTCAGACAAGCCAGCTGTACAGGTTGGCTTGATCTCACTCATCGGCTGGCCTGTCAGACAGGCCAACCATGCAAGCAGTCCCTCCAGCCAACAATTTAGTTTTAACAAGGGCTCGATCGCACCCAGGAGCCGGAGACAGGCAACTGTCAAACAAACCAGCCGTGCAAGCAGGTTTGATCATACCCATTGGCTGGCGGAGCTGTCAGACAGACTCAACGACGCAGCCATACCTCATACAATCCCGAAGAACAGACGGGCTCAAGATTACCCCTCTTCCGGCCTGCCATATAAGCCAGCCAGCCAGGACCCCTGGCTGACGGTTTCAATATCTACACTTAGGAGCTCACGCCAATCGGCCAGCCTGTCAGACAAGCCATCAAAATGTGAAATAGCTGCGTTTGTCTACAGTACAAAACGTATCAGTCTCACAATTAGGGCCTGAAAAGTGTGAAATTGTCACTTTTTTTTGTCCCATTCTTTTCTATTGGCCTGCCGACGGGTCATATGACTGATTGCAGGTCTTCTCAAAATAAAAGCATGGCGGCCATTCCTTTCATTCTCAGTGTAAAATGCATTATTTCAAGATTGTTTGGACATAAAAAAGCCTTTTGATGATAGTTCTAGTGAGAAATATAGATTAAAATTCCACAAAATTCATTCAGTTCTTGTAAATTATCTTTGTTTGTTATTACGATAACAAACAACCCAAACCATTGTTATGTGGTTGCTATGGACACTGCCACAAAGGAAACCAAGTGGCCTGTTTGTGATTGTATATATTCGTTACATTGTGAGCTGTTGAAGTATTTCTGTAACTGTTGATGACATCCGTTCAATTAAAAAAAAACAACAACATATAACGGATTTTAGTACCCCGGGGATTGCATATATATATGCAAAACCCATTTTCTGCATGTATGGAGCCTGCTGCTATGACAAGCATGGGAGTACAGGTCAGTGGAACATTTACCAACTGTTGTTTGTTTGTTTAATGTTTGTAAATGTTTATATATAACATTTTTTTACCCCATAAAATGCAACATCACTGTACCACAGCAGCATGTCTTCGCAGCCGCAGGTGGCACAGAGTGTAACAGTGCCGCTCTGTACAGTAATGTCCAAACACCATGCCCCCTTGTCGCGGTTGGAAATCACCAAATCACCAGACATACATACATACGTACATACATAAAAAAAACATTTTCTACATGTATGGACTTTTGGAGAGAAGAGAAACACCTCTCTCACAGGCCTTCACAGGTTGCCTTCAGGTGCTCATCGTAAATGTTGGGACTCAAGGATACGGTTTTCCCATAATCCCTTGCAGCACAGCTATAGCACATATTTGATCAAGGAGTCACGTTGTTACTCTGGAAATTGTGTCAAAATTTGGATACACCGAGTCTCCCCGTTGAGATGATGTGCGACAGTTACTCCTCAGTTATCTCCCAAAGTGCAGATCTGTATCGTCAGCCATTCACATTCAGTCATTTTGAAAAATAATAATGCTGTTCTGAAGTTTTATTTGATCTTGGTGTATATATTTACACTATGATAACATTCTATAGGAGCCTACAATTTCACATCTCCTGCAGCAGCCTGCTCCAGCCATCGATGGAGTTTTTGGAAAGGACTGCTGTATGGACTTTTGGATAGAAGAGAAACACCTCTCTCACAGAAAAGACACGATGGAGCCTGCTGCTATGACAAGCATGGGAGTACAGGTCAGTGGATCATTTACCAACTGGTTTTGGTTTTTACCTTCAATGCAGTAACTTCTTTAGTGAACAGAGATGACCGAATGATTTTTCTGTTCATAGCTGTTTGTCACCTGTCTTAACAACTTAAGGGGCTGACTTAAACAACTTCCCCATGGCGGCTGACACTCAAACATAGCAATGCACACAGCCAACAATTATGGACAAGTTAAAAGATGATGCTACAATGAGTACTCTGGCTTTACAACACAAATCCTCCTTCTCGGGCGCTCTCACGCCCCCGGAGCCTGTGCGCTCTGATCTATAGCATTCACAAGGAACGGGCTATACTCTCGAGGTGCGGCCCAGAGAGCCTGTGCGCTCTCATCTATACCGTTCACAAGGAATGCGCTCCTCACCCACGCCCCCCGAGTGGGCCCAAGAGCCTGTGCACTGTTTTTTTGCAATTTTTTAAATTTATGAAATCATTTTTGTATGGCCAATTTGCAAATTCCCCACACAATAATATGATAAATAGAATATATATATATATATATGGGACAGATGTGAAAAAGTCAGCATTTAATGTCTGATGTTATAGCCTGCTGAAGTTAAAGGTGCCCTTCAGACATGTAAAAATATTTTGCTTTGAAATATAGTTGGTCTGATGGGTTTTCTCCTCAAAAACTATCACATAATAAATTCAGGGAAAATCAATTTTCTCCCTCATTAGGCTTTTGTTTGTTTTTTTACAACACATATTTGTATTTCTGTTTGTTTTTCTGTGCACCTCTTATTGGTTTGTAATGATATGTTATACTTTACATGTTTAATATCAATAATTTCACCAGCTTCCCATTACCTGCTTTGACTGTTTCAGGTTCAGACAAGTATTTCACTCAACATCATTGTGAAAAACATTTGCTGCATTCAGCTTTGGGTCAGACGAATCTATTAGTTTAAAATAAAAAATAAAAAAGTAAGACTTCTCATCCTGTAGCCCACCCTCCTGAGTCAGGGTGCTTACTTTTATACATGCATGCTTGTGGTGCATGCTGTGAGATGGGGACAATGGGAGATGAGATGAATGAAGACAAAAACTATAAATTTTCATATGAAAACTTTTAATTTTCTTTTTTTTAAATGAACAAAGAAAAACTTTTGCTTTTTCTTTTTTTCTTGCCTCCTTTCTTGTGGGCGTGGCCACACAACTTCTGAGCACAGCACCTTCTCAGCAAGCAAGGGTGTCTGCAGCTGCAGGGGGCGCCAATTTCCCCACACAGTAAAATGATAAATAGAACATATTTATATCCCTGGGACAGATGTGAAAAAGTCAGCATTTAATGACTGATGTTATAGCTTGATGAAGTTAAAGGTGCCCTTCAGAGATGTAAAATATTTTGTTATGAAAAATAGTTTGTCTGATGGGTTTTCTCCTCAAAAACTGTCACATAATAAATTCAGGGAAAATCAAATTTCTCCTTCATTAGTTTTTTTTTTTTTTTTTTTTACAACACATATTTGTATTTCTGTTTTTGTCTGTGCGCCTCCTAGTGGTCACACACACCCCCAAGACTTCTCGCCACTCTCATTTTGTAGCATTCACGGTGACCTGCTGCTGCGGCTCTCATCTCTAGCATCCACAATGAACGGGCTCCTCTCTCGGGGTTGCTATAGAACATGAGAGCTCATGAACATTAAAGTAGATAAAAACAGTTACATGAACAATACATATTTGAACTTGTGCTCTCCAGCCTATTGAATCAAGAGACATGGCTTTCCTCTCTGACCAACTAATTAAACAATGAATATGCCTCCTGTGTGAGTTTCATTTTTATTATTATGTTTGCATGCCCCAGCAGCATATGCATGTATAAACGGCACCCTGACTGAGATGAGAGTGCACAGGCTCTTGGGCCTGCTCGGGGGGCATCGAACAGCCCGAGCGAGAAGCATGAAAGAGCCCGGAGGATATGTGTTGTCAACCAGAGTACTCATTGTTGCATCACCTATTAACCTGTCCATAACTGTTGGCTGTGTGCATTGTTCCGTTTGAGTGTCAGCCACCATGGGGAAGTTGTTTAAGTCCCCTGAGTGAAGCTTCAGCTCATCAACAGATTTATGAAGCATGCTGTCCTCCTCAGAAATTCCAACTGTTAAATGAGAATAAATGCAGTTAAATCACAGAAACTATCAGGAATACAATGATTTGTTTTGGGTTTTTTTTGAAAGCAAACTTACTTTTCTTGTTATCTGTGAAACTAATCTGCTGGCCAATGGGATGATCCTCATATGACTCCTCCTTGACAAAGATGAGATCAAGTTCCCTCTCCATCAAGTCTGTTGCCTACCGACAAGACAGGTGAAAACAGCTATGAACTTAAAAATGATTCGGTCATCTCTGTTCACTAGAGAGGTGTTTCTCTTCTATCCAAAAGTCCATACATGCAGAAAATGGGTTTTTATGCATGTACGTATGTATGTATGTTAGTCTGGTGATTTGGTGATTTCCAACCGCGACAAGGGGGCCTGGTGGCCTACTGGACATTACTGTGCAGAGCGGCCCCGGGACCCAAGGGGGCCTGGTGGCCTTGTGACCAATTTTTTAAGGATGTCTGGGAAGGAAGGAATTTGGGGACTGCTCCCACGTTCAAAATGCTGCACTGAGTTTCTGAGCAAGATTCTCATTGAATTGGAATTGGGAACTGGTCCAGACTGCTGCAACTCATTGTTTTATACCAGGTTTCTCGGCCATCCTCACATGTGGTGTCAGAAGTGGGATTTGAACCCACGCCTCCACGGGAGACTGCGACCTGAACTAAATATATTCTATTTATCATATTACTGTGTGGAGAATTGACAAATTGGCGCCCCCTGCAGCTGCATGCACCCTTGCTTGCTGAGAAGGTGATTTGCTCAGAAGCTGTGTGTGGGTGCGGGGGACAGGTCACCTCTGGGTCTCCAGACAAGCAGTGAAGAACAGATGAGAGGAGGCAAGAAAAAGCAAAAGCGGCTGAAGAAAAAGAAATTGGAGGGATGGTCACAAAGAAGAGAGGGGCTCAGGGTTTTAAGGAGTGTCAGAGGAAAGGTTTCATTAATTGTTCAAAGGCACAAGCATGTTTTTCATTGTTCATTTAAAAAAAGAAAAAGTTTTCATATGAAAATTTATAGGTTTTGTCTTCATTCATCTCATCTCCCATCGTCTCATCTCCCATCGTCCCATCTCCCAGCATGCACCACAAGCATGCATGTATAAAAGTAAGCACCCTGACTCATGGGGGTGGGCTACAGGAGGAGAAGTCTTGCAGCCGTGTTTCTCAAAATGGTGTTCAGTGAAATACCCGTTTCAACCTGAAACAGACAAAGCAGGTAATGGGAAGCTGGTGATATTATTGATATTAAACATGTAAATTATGACATATCATTACAAACCAATTTCTGGAAAAGATGATATCCTCTTGAGGACTATCTATACTTTGAGTCCAGTGTTGGGATTGAGTATTTTTTTCACCACTGGCGACACTTTACATTTTTCAAATTTTTGACTGTTTTTACTTATACAGCTTTCGCCAATTAAATGAATTGGTTTCAAAAACTAAGAGAACACTGAAGCAGTGACTGAGCTTGACTTATTAATATTTTTAACAATGGTGAAAGAAATTAAAAAAAAAAAAAAGAAAATCTGAGCTCATCTGAGCAGAAAGAAATTCCCCTACTGCTTAAATTTTCCTAAATGTATGACCTTAATCCTCAGATGTGTAAGCAGCAAGATTTAGGCCACAACACAGCTGTTTTTAACTGCAGTTTTGAAGACAAAATAATGTGTTCATGACATGATTTCTTCCAAACAAACGAACTTTTGACTCAAAGATGAGGCTGGGTAACAAACTTGCAGTCTGGAAGTAAAATGCACATCAGGAATGCCGGCCTCCTATGTTCTCATGGCAAATCATGGCAAACTGGTGTGTTTTTGATATGATTTTAAAAAACTAACCAACAAACGAAAAGATTTAGCATTTAAAGGTGTATATTATATCTCTTGGTATCTTTCATATTATAGTTACACACGTAAACATGCATAACATGGATAAGGCTAGTGGAAGCAATTTCAGATTTTGCAGGGCAATGAAGTTTTATCTAAACTCAATCCCTGTGATTATTTTAGGGGGTTTTGCCTTCGTGCTTAGTTGGAGATTTCATGATATATTCTAGATGACTGTCTTGCCATGTAAGACCGTCTGTACCACATAAACCTCCACTGCATCTTCGTTATCGTGGCATCAGGCATCATGGTAACCCAGGTGATTTAAGAACAGAGAAAGGTGGCAAATCTTATACACTGATCCAGAGCGCTGCTTTTCATTCCATTTTTCCATAGCATGACAAAATGTGGTCACACTACTGGTGTATTCAACAGATCAGGGATGTATATATGGTTGGAAGGAACAATTACTTTAAATGATTTTTTTTTTCAGTTAGTCATTTAGTCTATGTAACACAGTTTATACTTTATGAAACCAACAGTCAAAAACCAAAAGATGTGCAGTTTACAATTATATTGAAACAGAAGAGCATCAAATTCTAACATTTGAGAAACTTGAAACACAGAACTCTTTGCACTTTTGCCTAATAAATGACTATCAAAATGTTAGATTTCCTATCAACTGATCAATTAAGTGATTAATTCTTTGAGAACTGCTGTACCTGTATAATTAACTCAATGGCTGTGATCATGTCACTCAAGCTGGATTCTGACCGGAACTGATAATTCCCTTTATTATAACGAACCGAACACTAAGACAGAGCCAGGTAGTAATGATTTTGAATGTTTATTTAAAGTTATTCCCACTGCACAACCCCTCCCTGTGTGAAAGCCTAGTCTGAAAGGAGGAGGATACAGGCCACTATAGCGCCACATCAACACATTTATTAACAAGGCTACTTGTTTAGTCACAACAGCTCCATCCCCCACTGGTCTGGCACTCTGTGCTGCCCAGTGATAACACACTAGCATGGTGAGGCTAGTTCAAAAACAACCCCTGGAGCAAGAAGGTCCAATAAGAGATGTGGCTGAGGTTAGAGTGAGTGACTCCAATTGATGAATAGAAAAAAGGAGGCAGTTTTACTAATTATCAAGTTCCACAAAGAGAAAAAAATGGGGCAGATGATGGTGAGAGACAAAGAGAAAATATTCAACACGAAGTATCCCCTCTTGTCCCGTGATGAGGCTGCTGATCCGCAAGGCGTGCTTCGATGATGTCGCTAATGTTGAAGGTTGAGGCTTGTGATCAACCTCAAGATTCACAGAGTGGTCGTCGTCCTTCTCCAATCAATGACGCAGTTCCTCTCTCCTCCTTCCACACAAAAACGGAATGACTGAGAAAAAAGAGAGAACAAGTTAAATACAAAGCGAGAATGTGAGTGCGTACTCCTGTTCTGGGCCATATATTTATATATAATAAACCAAAAGGGGGTTGTCACGCTTAAAAGCTCAATTCATTAAACAATGGAGATGCAGAAACGTGGCTAATTTTGTTGTCTGAGAGACGTTTTTAATTTATAGATATCTCAAAAGCTTGGCACATAAAACTGAACTGAAACCCTTTAACAAGGCCTAATTTGAAGTTTAGATAGGACCAGCAACTGGCCGCAGACTACACAATCAAGTTGTTCAAATAAATCATAATTGTGCCTTGGACCTTTCAAACTATCTGAATGTACTTTAAGTACGCAGGTGTTACCTGCGTAGGGGACTACAGATCTCCAAGGGGAATGATTTCTTCGTTGATAAAAAACTCAATGGTCTCCTCCTCCCAGTCATCCACATTGCTGTCCAGCTCATCGGTGTCCACTCCTGGAACACACGGGAAAAGAAAATGTCAGGGATTTTCTTAATTAAAAGTAAGGACTGTCGAAGGAAGCAAGTAAAGGCTTAGGAGTATAAAAGTGAGAGGTCGCACCTCCCCTGAGCTCGAGGCGGATGCTCTTCTGTTCATGATAGATCTGCAGCGCCGCCTCCCTGTAGCGACGGTAGTCCTCCATCATGGCCCTGCGCTTGTCCACCAGCTCCTACTCACACACAGACACACAACAACATTCAGCACATTTTTTTTTCTGCAATTAACAACAGGATCATCCTTGTGCAGCTTGTTTCATTTAATCACTGGAATGATTGAGTTAAATTTTATTTAGAAAACTGTTCTGCTTCAAAGCAGTTTCAGAGCTTCTAAGTAATAGTTAAAGAAATGGAACGGGTCAAACCTTGGAAGCCTTGGACTGGCTCAGACGATCCTTCTGCTCAAAGATCTTTGAGTATTTCTTAAGATCCTTCTTAATCATCTGCAACAGAAAGAGGGATGTTTACTGTAAAGCAAGACTGCACAGCCACAAATCAAGGGCATGATTTGTCATGAAATAACAAAACAGGATGTTGTAGCTGTGAGCCTCAGGTCAGGATTAGAATCAGGAGCCACAGTGCAGCTCTCATACGAGGTGTCAGAAAAGTTAAGTTTGTCATCACTGGCTCCACACACATATACTTTATAATTACACCGTGTACATATAAATATAAATATAAATATAGATATATGATACCTTGATCTGTTCTCCACTGAGCAGGGTAGGAGGTCTGGGTCTCCAGAGCAGCTGACAGAAGCGGTCCTTGTTGTTCTTCTGAAGAAGACGGCCCTGGAACGTCCACAGCCAGTATGCATTGTCCACCTAGACACAGGAACAGGCCAGGGTCAGTAGGACTTTCAACCCATCAAGGGAGAACTCGTCTGGGGAGTAGCAGGAGCAGTGTGTACCTTGTGACTCCACCAGGAGACGGAGGTGACGACATAGCGACCGGTCGGGTCCCACTCCACGTCAGAGGCCATGTAGTGCTCTGCTATGTTCATCATGGTGCAGTCTGACGTGTCCACGAAGGCAAGAGCTCCGTTCATACTGCACACAGAGAGAGAAAGAGCGAGAGAGAGAGAGGAGGTTATAAACACACACACACACAGGGTTATAAACACACACACAGAATTATATAATTTGCACAAGTGTAAATATATAATTCTGTGAGCCTCAGATCAGAGTTAGAATCAGGAGCTTAAGCTCTCATACGAGGTGTCAGAAAAGTTATTTAGTTTGTCATCAGTGGCTTCTTGTGTTGGTGTCTCACACAAATGCAAACACTCTCTCACACACACACACAAATGTAACTGACCTCCTGAGTCCAGCCAGCACCATAAACTGTCCCTGGGGGCTCCAGAAAATGCTGTTGGCCTGCTGCTTGTCAAACATCTCTGTTGACAAAGGACACAGTGGCACATTGAGTGAAAGTTTATGGGCTGTCCTTGAGTGTGCAAGACATGTGTCAATAGGACAGTTAAAAAGTGTGTCCCATCTACTCACTTATGAGCTCAATCTTGCCGTTGTTTTTGACATGATAGAAGGAGGCGTTGATTCTGGGAGACTCTCCGTGGAGAACAGCAAACTTGCTGCCATTGGGCTCCCATGCAAAAGCTATGATGCTTTCTGGAAAGGCAAACACAATCAACAGATCAGGGTTCTGTTTTCAACAGGAAACAATCACCGTTACTTTGTGTGCTTCTCATCTTCTTACCCTTCATCTCCACCACATCAACAGGAACCTGCTTCTCTCTCATGCGGAAGATTTCAAAGTTGGTAACCACACCCTGAAAAAGACAAAAAAGGAAAAACAAAACACATTTAGTATTAGAATTTTTTTAAACCAGTCAGCTTCCACCTATTCCCCTTCTTTCTTTCTCTCGCCCTCTGTGTACCTGTGTTCCTTTAGGAGTCCTGTCCACCTTCACACACAGGTAATCTCCATTTCTCTGCCAGTGCAGTTTGCAGTCAACAACGTTGAAGAGGTTGCGGACCCGAATCTCCTGACGGGAAGGCATCTGCATCAGAGTCACTCTGGCTGGGATGTCTTTGTCCTCAGGTACCCAGAATGCTATGATGTTGTCACCAGGAGACCATGAGAAGTCCCTGTAGATACAAACAAGCAGGTTCTTGTCAAAACAGCCATACAGAATGCTCTCACAACTGAAGGCATGTAATTGTAAGAAGCAAATCATGAAATCATTATCAAGGACTCTTACTTGATGCCACTAATCTTGAGACTCTTCTTGTCGAGCAAGCCCATAGACTGGAGGGAGCAGAAACATGGCTTTAATGTCACCTGCACACGTCACATAAATACAACTACATGTTTTCTGTAAGTCGACTTACTGGAGTTTCATAGATGCTCAGCGTGTCTGGGGTCATCCTGGCAAAGAACTTTCCATCGTGACTCCACCTGAAATCAAATACAGTAAAAAAAAAAACATTAGAGAACATTCAAATAGCACAACAATAACAAATGAAAAAACTGTGAAGAGAAACAAGCAGTGAACTGACTTAAATATGGGCCAGTGTGCAGAGCTCTCGCAGTGGAAGCCTCTCTTCTTCTGTCCGGTCAGAATGTCCCAGATGATGATGGCCTGTGGGTCCTCCTTGGTGTCCATCAGGGGACTGAAGGTCACCACATACCTGCACGACATCACAACCACACATGAAGCGTCCGACACCTCAGAAGCTGCACAGTTCATCCAACAATATTCATCATTTGACAGGTCTTCACTGTGCTGTTTCTGTACATTAACTGCCATCTTGTGCCAGAACCAGGTCATTGTCATAGACCGTTAAATACACAAGACCACATGATGCACACGGTTAACTGTAAATAATTTTTATTTTACATGATATTCTATTTGTTTTCCTTCTAAATAAAAAAAATTACATTAAAAAGGCAATTTGTAAATTTAGTTTTAAAACTACATCTTTCCATTTCCAGGACAGAAATACTGATAAGTAATGATCAAATATTAAAATACTGCCTGAAATTTGGTTCTTTTTAAATGGCCTGCACACTGATGAACAGAGGTACGAAGTGGAAATGGGAGTATGTTTCTGTGCATTTCTTTTTTTGCATGGCACGAGAATAAATTTAAGTATATTTCATCATTACAGTTTCAGATTTGTATTCAAACAGCTACTACAGCTAACTTTATCAGGTAACAAAGCCTGAGTGCTGCTAAGCAGTAATGTTGGTTACCTCTCACATGGTGAGAAGTCGATGAGGGACACGCCCTGATGGCTGAACCTCTGAATCTGTTTGAACTTCTCGCCGCCCCACAATGCAATGCCCCGTTGGTGGAACGTGGCCAGATAGGTGCCTTTAGGAGACCAGCGGACGTATGTCTCTGTCCAGCGCTGCATCAAGAAACAAAAACATTATTTAGTCTGAAATCCAACCAGTGCTGTTGAATAATGTTTAATAAGACTCTTTTTAAGTTTGACATTTCCCAGTAAGATAAACTACTTACTGCTCTCTCTTCAACTGTGATTGGCTCCTTGGCGTCATTGGAAAAAATGGCGGTCCTCTCTCCAGCTTCATAGATCACACTGTACTGGTCACGACAGTCTGGGTCCTCAATCCAGTGGCGCATGTTACCCTGAACACACAAGATAAGCACGCAGAGTTAACAGACATTAAAGCGTTCTGGCATTTTATTTAGTTTATTAATATTCGGTGGCCAGTTTTAAAGGGGAGAACAACCACCCTGTGCATTAAGAGCGGCATCTGTTACAGCAAACACTCACAAAATCTTTGAAAGGCTGCTTTTCTGGAGTTTCCCACTCATCACTGATGTTCATGTACCTGAGAAAATGAGCACACAACATTAATCTTCATGTATCCACATCCATGCGCATTTATATTTACAATTGTGGCATGTCTGCCTGAGACTGGACACTCACTTGTCAAAATCAGTGAAGAGGTTGACCCTGAACGTGTGCTGTTTGTCGAGTTTGTATCCGTCGGCGTTCTTCACTGCCTCTAGGGCCTGAGTAGGAGCAGCATACTCCAGGAAGATGTACCTATGTGAACAAAATGTATGTTTAATATCTTATGTTCAAAATTAAAGCAACAGAAAAGGCATAACAGAGTAGAGACGAAATGACATAAGTGAGACAACAGGATCATACCCTTTAGTCATGCCATCAGCCTCTGGGTAGAACTCAGTGGTGATCTTGCCAAACTTGGAGAAAATCTTGTGTATGACATTCTTGAGTTTCTCCAAACGTTCTGGGCCCACCTGTGGAACATTGTCCACCACCACCACCGAATCAATGCCATCAGCCTCCTGGGGCTTCTCCCTCAGGATGTCATCCAGGAGCTCTAAAGAGAAGAGAAAAAGAGGGGCACATCAGGACAGGCAGCAGCAACATTCGTCTCTTATCTGATGTGTCTATGGGCCAAGGACTCTTAAATTGAAAACTACATAAGATCACTGACATCATTTTTTACTATACTTTTCCAATCTGATTGCCCCAGTGATGGTACACTATGGCAATATTGATTAGTCAAATAATAGTGAGTGATGTGAGTATTTGCTGCTTTGTCATATATGATAGTAAATGAGATGTCTTTGGGTTTTCGTTGGATTAAAAAAAAAGCTATTACAAGACATCACTTTGAGCTCTAGTTTTTTTTTTTCATTCTAAAGATGAAATATTAGAGAAAATTATCAGCAGAGTAATCAAAAATGAAAATAATTATTAGTCGCAGCCCTTGATTCAATGGACACATATGCTACAGCTTTTAATTACCATTAAGTTGAACCAACTCCCTTCTAGATCAGTTTCTACAAAAGCTGAATGTTATATATAAGTGATCTTATAGAGACGTCAACTGAACTGATTACTCATTTTGCTGAGGAATTTCAAGAAATCCGTCCGGTCTGTTTTGGGGACGGAAGGCCATAAAACACATACAAAGCATCTTAGTAAAAGGCAATACAACGGTGAAACTGATGTGCAGTGCAGTTCACGTTTTATCTGCATGGTTGAGGGGCATTAAGGAGCCAACTCCCCTCCACTTTGACGGTAGAATTAACGTTACACTGATGTGAAATATATTTTTTATTACCAGCTGCTTCACGCAAACCACGGACTGCAGGGTCGCAGTAGAGGTCTTGACCTGAATTACTTAAATCCTCAAATACTAGAAAATATTACCGGTTAGCTTCGCCTTTCTAATGTGCAGTTTAAATTACCCAAATGACAGCGACAAGGCCACAGTGAGAGGTTGTCTTGGGTCTGGGTGAGGCTCCAATGGGCGTTCAATGAAAGTGTGATAACATAGGCAACTGTTAGCTTGATTTAGGAATACTTATAAGAAAAATGACTGGCTACTTTTACTAAATCCCTGAAGGCAAAGTGATAGCTAGCTCCGTAGCATCTGTAAAACCATCACAGTTGAGCCCGTCAGTGCCGCTCCTAGCTAATTGTTAGCACCAGGCCAGAAAGCCGGGGTATTTCCTACTGCCGCTCACCCTCATCCTCGATGTCATCCACGAAGTCCTCCGGGTCGCTGAAGGAAGGCTCTTCCTCTTCGTACTCGGGGTCGTCCACCATATCCACCGTATCTTGCATTTAACAGGACTACGCGACGGATTTCTCGCTACAACGGAGCAAAAATCCCACAAACGAAGAGGCTGGTGGTTTTCAGCCGGTGTGGCACCATGTGCGACTACGTGAAAATGGACGATGTGACGGAAACGTAACACCGGAACCTGATCGGGCGAATGACGCGCTGCGTGGAAAAAGTAAAGTAGCAAAACATGGGGACCGTCGGTATGTGGCGCTAGCATATGCAATTTAGCCCATCCACACGTGTAAGGATCGGCAAAACGGCGCCGCAGCCTTTGTTATAACTCTCACATTTTACACTGAGAGAAGAAAGAAGAGGGAAGTCACACGCCGGTAAATCCGAAACTGTTTCCCGCGAGATAGACGAGTAGAAAAACTACAAGAAAACAATATTTTTTTAAGCTAGCGTATACGACAAAATTTAGCTATATTCCATCTATATTTCCAGATATATGCATGCTTCAATGTAACTTTTAACGCTGAAGTTATTAGTGACCGGTCTGCTGTATAAGCATCCTGAGGGTTTATTAACACACACATAAAGAGGTTAGTACCATGGACAGAGAGTGTGTGTCGCTGCTGCCCCGGGTCTGTGAGGTGCTTGTGGACTCAGGGAAGTCTCTGCCCGATGACACCAGCCTGGAGAAACTGCTGGACTGGTTCACAGGGCTCGGCGAGTCTGGTTAGTACTGAAACTTGTGGGAGAGTTTGGTCATTTTTCATCAGTCCTTTCTTCTTCTCCTGCTGCTTTCCGTACCCCTCAACACCCCCCCAACCAAACTGTGCTGTTTCTGAGATACTGTGTGGACCCTTCCCCAGTTTGTGTGGGACTCCAAAGACTTAAGTTATTGTAGTGAGAAGTTTGGAGAACTGGAGAATCTTAAGTTTCAAAAGTAGCTGTTGGAGTAGCTGTTTGTATATGAGGCTAGATTACCAAACCCATAAGGGCCTCAATGGCTTAAGGTTTACAGAGTGACAATTGATTTCAACAAAAAAGTCCTTTAAAAATACCTCCAGGACTGCTTCACAAGTGGAACATAAACTTTTTATATGTCTAAGGAACTTTTTTTTTTAATAGCATGGTTCACACAGAAATAGGGCTGCCTAAATAATTTTATGTTTAAAGATGAAGCTGCCATTTGTAGTCTGGCAAAAGCAAAATGATAATACAAAATGCACAAAGACTGAGAGGAACAGGGGGATCTCCCTTGAGGTTTATTGCAGCCCTGCATGGATTGATGGATAATGAATGTATTCACTGTCTCATGTCCATTTCTTTCTCCTGATGAAGGGGGATCTCTTCTGGAGGCTCACCCATGTCTGCTTGAATTCATATCCACTGTGGTTTACAAAACATCATCAGACCCTGGTGTCATCTCCTTCACTCTCAAACTCTCCGGCTTAATAGCTGCCACTGAGGATGGCTTCAGAATGCTTCAGGTAGAACTCATGACACCTTGTACTTTTACTCTGTCCAGCCAGCACTGACTATAACCTGACTCTGGTGATCTTCCCCCTGCAGGAGTGCTCTGTTCTGGACCTTGCCTTTAACCATCAGCGCTGGCATGAAGCAGGGTTTTGGGAGGATCCCTGTGTACGGATTGGCTGGATCCAGGGTTTAAGGAGCATGTTGCAGCACTCAAAGGCTCTCAGTTTCTTTGTGCAAGCAGGTGACTCTTCACGTAGGAAATAAGACTCTTCTCATCACACTTTCTATTGTTTAAAAAGACGATTTCATAAACGAGAGTGAAAATTAGGGACTAAAGATGCACTGTAGGCTTAAATTCATAGTTCAGACAGAACATTTTGCCATTTCATAATTTACATTCTGACACATCCTGATACATGTGGTTTTTCTGTTTTATTCTCCAGATTTCATTTCGCTGCTCCTAAAACTCCAGACAGACCCAAGTCTATTTGTTGCCTCAGCTGCCAGTCAAATGCTCGCCCACACCCTGATCTTCTTTCAGACAGTGTGGTCTACAGGATGTACCAGTGTAGATAAGAAAAATGGTGATGACAAGAGGACGCAGGCCTCCATCGCAGACATAGAGCAACCAGGCGTCACCATGGATTCCAGCCAAGACTACACTTCTGTTGTCACGGCAATCTCAGAGTACCTCAAGGAGTCATTAGTTCCCAAAGAACACACACAGCTCCATCAGAGTCTGCAGATCCTCAAACTGCTGGCCCTGCTTCTGGCCCAGGCCAGACCTCGGCTCCGGGACGAGCTGCTCCGAGCAGTTGCAGACTCTCTGGAGGAACTGGTGACAGCAGGTCACAGTCAGCTCACACTGCCACTGATGGACATCATTCTGGCTGCGTACAGGTAGACTGGCTCTCTCATATGGATGCAAACACAATAGAGTAGATCTTTAAAGAGCATTAATGTTTCCTTGAGGCAATTTGGTTTGAAGATTGAAGTCACATAAACAATAAATGCATCAGTACAAATAAAACACAATTCACAAATCACCAAAACCTAAAAAAAGCAACCAGGAGAATGAGAAATAGAGAACAACCATGTTACAATTACAAAAACTAAATGGCCAGTTTACCCTTCTACCCTCTCTCATATTTAACATAGAATTAACATTAAAATGTATAATATGATAAAACTGTATGCATTTTCTTTTTACTCACATGCTGTGTCTCAGTCCCATACTACAGACTAATTGTATACAGTACTACATATGTAGTAATCTTTTAAATTTTTGCAGTTAGTGTAGAAGAAATCAATTTACTACCAGAAAATGGTTTCCACCAGCCAATGGCAATAGTGTACATCTACAGCACATTCCCAAATCAAGTGTTAGTATGCAAGCTAATGTTTTTGAGTACACTTACTTTTGTCGTATTTCCAGTGTGAATATCCCCTACTTAGAATTAACAGAAATAATATGCAGTATGGATTTGGGGCACAGCTGTAGACTAACATAACTGCTGCAGCATAAACATTATGTGAAAAGAAAAAATATCTGCACTACGATGAAACTAAAATCAAGTCACATTTTAATGGGTGGGTTCAGTTTTAAAAGTCTCTCCATGTTTGCGTTATCAGCTCCAGCACTGATGGATGTGTCCCAGACCAACACGTCACCCATCTTCTGTCATCCATGTTGAACATGAACAACCCCACTGACCTCATTCATGCTGCAGCTGCTTTTCTCCGCAGAGGTCCTCAGTAAGCATCTGTTCACAGAACAGCTTCACACTCTCACACTCACTGCTGGTCCAGCCTCACCAGTACAACCTCAGTTTGTAGAGATTTTAACCAGTTTGTTTTCCTGTGTGTCTGTTCAGGGACACTGTCCACACAGCCCGGGCTGTGAGAATACTACTCCTGCCCCTTGATGTTATAACTGGTCAGACCCTACTGGACACAAACACTGCAGGTAACACGCAGAGATATACGTTAAAAAAGCAAACAAGTAAAAAGTATGTTGTTGTGCATCTAATTGACTAATACACTTTCTGTTCCTGCAGTAGAAGAGCATCAGTTTTCAATAGTAGAGCAGCTGAAGACTAAAACCTCCTGCATCTCCATGATCTGTGTCTGTCTGGCAAACTCACCACAGATCACACTCATGGTGAGAGGCATCTCAGAATACAGAAGAGAAAATATACTGTGTTTCTTATGTGTAGCGTCCTAACATCCATTCTCTCTGTCTTTTTTTCCCTCAGCCTCCTGACTTACTCCCTTGTCCTCCAGTTTTAATTGTCACTGCAGTTCTGTCATTGTTAAGGATCTGCGGTGGCGACTCTTGCTCCTCGTCCACCGGCTGTACTGAGGTTTTCAGGAATGTAATCGGCAGTGGCAAAGTTCAGAAATCTGCCCTAGAGGCTCTGACGGGTCTCAGCAGCACCCCAGGTAAAACTTGACCTATTACAGTAGAAACATGTCCTCTTTCCTTCCCAGATCATGTTTCCTTCATCTCAGTAGATATTGCAATGGGACAGACAGCCACAGTTGCCAGCAGCATTCACCTGATTTCAACTGAACTAGGCAACATACTGAGGCGTGAAAATATATACATTTAGTGTATATGAATGAAACTGTAAAATAAAAAATAATGTTCATAGGTATTAAAATAAATTTAACTTAATCAAACAAAGTTTAAATTTGTCTAAATTTGCACATAAACACAAAACGAATGTAAACATAATATTATAATAAATATTTTCCTTGTGTGTGTTTCAGGAGTGAAAGACGAGCTGACTGAGGTTTTCACAGTTCTGATACAATATCTGAACAATCCTGACTCTGACCCCACTGTAAGTTTGTGTGTGTGTATGTCTGTGTCCACTGAACACACATTGCAGTCTGTGTTCCAGTTCATCCAAAGCGTTCGATGGGGTTGAGGTCAGGGCTCAGTGCAGACGAGTCAAATTATTGTACACCAAGCTGGGCAAAAAAATTTCTGTACGGACTTCACCTTGTACATGCGAGTATTGTGTTTCTCAATCCGTTGTTGTCTAAAATGTCATTACATGCTGTAGCATTAAGATTTACCTTAGCTGGAACTAAGGATTCTAGTCCAAACCAAGAGAAACTGTCCCAGACCAAAAGTACACAGCAGGGTTGACCATATACTGTATTTTTGGTCATGTAGGCCATTTACATATGTGGATTATGATTATGTTTCCTCTGGGATTATAGGTCTGAGCCTCCTAACCAGCCTACAATGTTTATATATCTCGTAAGATATTTCACATGGCTTTGTAGCATTAAAATGGCTGTTCCTGTTATTTCTCAGGTACTACACAAGTCCTACCAGGCCTTAGTAAAGTGGATGACTGTGTGTAAAGACCTCTCCTCTTTAACAGACAAGCTCAGACAAGGTAAAGTTAACCAGCCGCCTTCTTTCTGAAGCTCACAAACACTCTTGAATCAACAGGCTCTGCTCTTTCTGTAGCGATATGTTGTGTTAGTGACATTACATTGTGTGTTCATCCCTATTAGACCTCATCGAGGTAGTGAAGAAACGCGTGTGTGACATGCGTTGGGAGGTGAGAGACTCAACTGTGGAGTTTCTGGGAAAACTGGCAGGTGTCCTGAAATCAGCCGAGGAGGTGTGTGATGTGTCTGAGGGTTTGCTTGGCGGCTGCTGTAGCCTTCCTCTCCTCAGGGAGGCACTGCAGGATCCAGAGAGTTATGTGAGAGCCACTGCCATCTCCGCACTGGCACAGACACTAGCACACAACTGGCAGCAGGGGGCAGCACTCACACAGGAGCAGGTGGGCAGAGATTATTTCATACTTGACTCTGAAAAACACAGCGTCATATATTATGGTATTCGCCAGCTGTTGTCAGCTCTCGTTCCCTTTTCTTTTGACTGTTTTTCAGACCCAGTACATTTATATTTCTTTGATTTGGCAGACATAAATGTTGATGTTAGCTGAGAAGGTAGAAGTAAGATTTTGAAATAGAAGAGCTATTTCTTAATAACCTGTATTACATTGCAGATTGATAAATATGAAATGTGTTGGCTGTATTGATGATCCTAACTGTTTGTGTCCCTCCAGACTGACATAGTGAGCCGGCTGCTTGAAATTCTCTCCCAGGACACCGAGGGATTCGCCAGGAGGGCGGCTGTTCGATACTTCATCGCCTGGTTTTCTTCACGCCCCTCACACACATCTGCCTCCCCCTCCTTCGATCTCCTGATGAGCTCTGTGGGCTCAGTCCTCTCTATGGGCAGCGCTGATCTGGACTGGGAAGTCAAAGTTCACACTCTGGAGCTGGCGGAGCTACTGCTGGATGAAGCCTTTTCAGGTCACCGGGCCTACAGGAAGGGCGGAGACACGCATCATGGCCCAGTACACCCGTACTGGGTGGTTTCTGATCGGACTTACACGCCTCACACACACACTGGCACACACACAGAGGGTGTGGATTCAGATTTGGCTGATGTGCTGGACAATCTGGTCAAGCAGGGAGTCATCTCAGCATTGTTGAGTGGTCTGGCTGACTGTGATAGACCTGTGGGGCTGAAGGCCTGTCAACTCCTGATTACACTCAGAGAAACAGTCTGCTCTCCGTCGCTAGAGGCACTGGATGCAACTTCTGCCATGGCAACAGTTGCTAGGGTGTCCTGTGAACTGCCTGGATGGGGCTGGGGGCGGGAGATCAGAAAAATACTGGGGATGAAGAAGTGTGATCGGGCTAAAGAGGCCGACATCGCTGCTCAGGGACATTTCAATGGAGCAGATGTGGCTGATTCTGAACACTGCGGTGAGGTGGGAATGGAAGGAGTAGGCGATGGCGAGGACAGCGTGTGCGTTGGTGTGTGTGAGGTGTTGAGGTCTCTGGGTTTAGACGCGAAGCTCGACATACTGATTCAAAGCAGTGACCACGTCCATAACTCTCCCCTCTCTCTCCTGCAAGACATACTGACTGGGAGTGCTGCACTCACACAAGACACACAACCAGGAGAAGAGGTCATAGTGGACTGTTACTAACACACACACACTGCCTTATGTTGGTTTGTTATCAGTGATGAACACACTCTTAACTCAGGCTACGAGGCCTTATCGTTGCTGTGATATTTTGGTTACTTGAGTCAAGTTTTGAGAATTTCTTAACATTTAATATTACAATTCAGTTAAATAGGAAGCAGGGAGTTGTTGACCTTTCTTGGCTTTCTCATTTTGTGGTATTGAATCTATTGATTTTTAATATATATTGATACAGTGCGGTTATATTTGTCTTTATGTCCAGCAGGGGGCAGTCACAATTCACCAACAGAGTTCTGCACAGGCCTAAAACTGAGACCTGACTGGGTCTGAACCCATGTCTTTACAACCCAACCTGACTGAACCCAGAATCTATATTTTTGCTTTATTTCATCCATTTCTCAGTATTAGTTTAAAGCGATTCAGCTCTAGCTATTGTGAAACCCACTGGGCATCCACACAATGACACCTCGTCTACAGTGGCCACGTAGAAAAAGCAACACGTTAGAAGTGAAGAACCAGTAGCTTCATCCCTGAACGTAGAAAGCTGCGTTGATTAAAAGTGATCAAGCACAGTTGAAATGCGGCCTGTGTACGGGCAGCAGAACTCACCAAACTCAAATCTATTATGTCTACTGAGGTCTGTACCCTTGTCCAGCAAATTTTCTATGCAAAAATTAAATGTTATAAATGAATGTTCAGATTAATCTTTGTGAAATTGTTGTCATTTGAAGTTGCTCATAGGACACTTGCGCCTGGTTAAGCTTTGCTCAGACGTGTGACGATTTAAGAAAAGGTCATCACACCTTTTTCAAGGTTATTTTCATCCCTTCTCCCTCTGTCTCTCTTCTCTACCATCCACTGTCACTGATTTCCCCGGTGCAAAAGCTTCATTAAAGCCCCAGAGTTTAAAGTGTGTAGACATCATAGATAGAGGGCAGTCGCTTCCTCCACGTGTTCACACACTCTCCAACTCGGTCACATGGAAGAACAGAGGGACACACGCGCAGAGAAAACTCTCCTCATTAACTAATGAGCAGAATGTCAGTGACTGCACACACACACACACAGACACACACACACACACACACTGATTATCTCATCCTGTAATAGAGTGTCATCATCCTGCTGTGCTCTACTCACACAGCTGTACTCGCTCTCTTCATTCATGAAGTGAATCTATTTTCGTGGCTGACTCTACTCGTTCTGTTCAGCATGGAGGCGTTGGCTCTTTTCTCTTTTTCTGCATCAGAAGCAGATGAAATCAGTTTTCAGAAAGGGGACGTTATCAAGGTATGTGTGTGTGTGCGTGTGCTGAAGTTTTAACATTTGAAATTTGCCAAATGTAACTCAAAGGCTGCATGCTTACATAGTAAGAGCAATTGTGCATGTGTGTTATAGGTGACAGAAATGGAGGATGATTCTTGCTGGTTCACAGCAGAGATCCAGGGGAAGCGAGGCTACGTGCCCGAAAACTACATTTCCCTCCTTCCTCATCCGTAATAAAACAAATTTGTTCACATATGTTTCACTCATTAAAATTACCAGATCAATTTAAAATAAAAAACTGGCATTCCTTCTGCCAAACTTATTGATAAGGTTTGCCTTAACTACCATAGCCCTTTTAAACTGGCGGTTCTCAAACTTTTTGGCATGTGACCCTTCAAAATGAGGCTATGTCATCTTGTGAGCCCTCATCACAAGTTATGGTCTTGATCTTCGGATTGTTTAGGATTTTATATTTTATTTTCACTCCAAAAACTTTTTTTTAGAGCCCTTAAGAGGTGCCATGATCCACATTTTATTGATTTTTAATTTAGTAGGAATTCATGCTTATGCCAGTTACAAGAGAAACATCAATGTACTGTAATTCTTAAAATATATTAGCTGAAGAGGAGGGTGTAATTCACATACTTGTGTGCACATAGGTGGTTTGCGGGACGGGTGTCGAGACTCGAGGCTGAGCAGCGTCTCCGCTGGCAGGACGCTGGAGTGTTCCTGGTGAGGGAGAGTGAATCGGCTCCAGGAGAGTTTTCTGTGTCCGTGAGGTCAGTGAAAGCACCACATACACAAACACAGTCATCATCCTCACTCAGGATGAGATATCAGTCTGACAGAGTCAAATCTAACGCTGCAGACTGATGTAACATTTCTATTGCTGTATTTTGATTTTAATAAGTTACAATATGTATGATGTTGTGCAGCAGTTATTATTTGCATGTGCTGAATCTGCTGTGCTGCTGTAATTTCCCTCCCTCACTCTGCTCCTGGGTCAGATCCCAAAACCAAGAGACAGCGTCTCCTTGTTATATTATGTGTGCAGTAGGATGTTTGTTTTCCAACACACTGAGCACATTAGCAAGTTACAGCAACCACGTGCCTTTGAGTGTGTGTCAGGGTTAGCAGAGGGGGGAGCCAGACTATTTAAATATGTTCTACGAAAACCACTAAAAATATCACAGCAGTGCAGACAGTGTGTGTGTGTGTGTGTGTGTGTGTGTGTGAGAGAGAGAGAGGAAGAAGTGCAATTTGGGTCACCAAAGTGACGTGGGACCCATTTAATCATTGAGGGTAAATTAAATGTGTTCAATAATAATCAGGGCATTATGTAATGCTACACAGTCTTTAATTAAACACAGGTACATTATGCAACTGGCACATGCCATAGACATGCATGTGCATGTGGATAAAGAGAATAAAGACACATCTGTCTGCCTGCGAGGGCTGAGAGTTAAGATGTGTACTTTATTTATGTACATATAAATACACACACAAGAACACCTCACAGTGTAATCCTCTGAATGATCAGCAGAGGGAGCACTATGTATCCGTCCATTATCTTTACCCACATGCACTGGATAAGAGGTAGTTCACGCCGTAAACATGCGTTCTGCCCAGTTTCTCGCAGGGCAGAACACAACAGTACAGAATGATGATTTATCGTATACTAAGAGATTAAGAGTTACTTTATTAATCCCTGTGGGGAAATTAATAATAGTAAAATACTATAAATATTACATATATAATAAAGTATATAATACAGTACATACTAATCATTATAAAAAATTAAAGAATTAAAGGATTAAAAGATTAGTATGTACTGTAAACTATTAGTATGTTGTCACTGAAGCACCTGGAAGAAAACCCATGCAGGCACGAAGAGAGCACGCAACAGCAGAGCACCACAGGACCGGTGCTGTCCTTCATTTAGAGCAATTAAGTGATTTTTTGAAGTCTAAGGGAGGGGACAGTCTTTACTCATCAGACAATAGACAGATTACCTCAAATGCAATAGGATGTTATGCTTGTTTGTTTATGAATTGAAATATGTTTCGATCTGTAAATAACTACACAAACAAAATTACCAAAGGCAATGACAACCAACAAAACAGTGCAGGTAGAAACAATTAATACAGTAACACAGGATTATGTACAAACTGTGAAAGGTGTTGGTTGAAACTGCTTTACAATACATAATAAGGGGTTTAACAGTATTATTATGTTCCATTGTAAAAAAGTATATTTATTTGCAGTCAATTTGAATCTATCTACCTTTCTATCTCATGGTTACCTTTTCAAATCTACTCAGAGCAGATTGATGTGAGTTTTTTTTTACACTCAGAGACAATCAGAATGCCTCCTGTGATGATGATTGATTGATTGATTTGGAGCGACACATACACATGCAGAGGTTTGAGGTTTCATTTCCCACGCTGACAGTGGTATGCACCATACACCTGAATGAATTTCTAAACAAAGAAACAGGCCGAGGAACGAAGCAGCAGCAGGTGCAATGAGCACACATACCTGCCTGCCTGTCTCACTTTTCTTTATCCACCACTCTTTTCTGCAGTTATGGTGACAGGGTGGAACATTTCCGCGTCTTGGAGGGGGGTGGTCAGTACTGCATCTGGGACGAGTCGTTTTGCTCCCTTAACCGTTTGGTGGATTTCTACAGAACTCACAGCATCGCTGTGGAGAAAGTGGTCTGCCTCAAAGACCCTCCTTTGTCCCCTTGCCTGCTGTCCCACCATGGATGTAATCCCTATCCTAACCCTTATAAAAGCAGCTCTCAGGAGTCCCTCCCCTCACCCCACCTCTACTCTCACCCCTCTCATCTGGAGAGAGAAACCTCCCCACATCTACTGGAACCAGTTTTGAGGGTATGACAAATCATCAAGTCATTTTGTTTTAAAGTTAGCACCATATGTTTCTGTTAAATGCACACCTGTTTGTCTGATGTCATGGCTCTGCTCTATCTTTGTCTAGAAACCTCGTCTGGCTCATGCCCTCTGTGACTATACCCCCCCTCAAACCTCCCACCTCCACTTCCTGCGTGGTGATATCATTGACTTGCTGGACTGCTCGGGTCCGCTGACCTGGAGAGGGCGCTGTCGAGGCAGAGTGGGCATCTTTCCACCAGAATACGTCCAACTGCTGTACCACTGACACCATATCAAACCCTCAGTACCATGGCTGTATCACTGACACTTACAGACTTACCTTTCTTATCCAATGACTCAACTAGAGCTAAAACAATTAGTCCAATAATCAATTAATTGACAGCAATTATTTTTATTATTATTGATTAAAGGCCTGAAAACGTATTTTCTCAATCATCTTCTTATTATGAGCGATGGGGCCGATGTGGAGAGTTCCCCTATTTAGCATTTCTAAGCAGTACAGTAAGCGGTAAGTGTTTATAAATGTGCTTGCCAAGAACTATAACTTGTCCTGTGGGCACTCAGAAGTGGAAGCTGCTGTAAAAAATAGATACTGAATGACAGCATTGAAAAACACAGTTGTAATAATATATGTCTTAATAGGACAAGTTATAATTGCTGACAAATTCACAAACACTTATCTCCTTATAGTTGCATACAACTACATCATATTGTATTATATAGTCCTTATAAATTCTAAATACTGGGACTTAAGGTAAAGTGTTAACAATATGGATATTTACAAGTCGCTCTAAAGCCTTTGTCATGTAGTAACTACAGCTAGCGAGCTAACTGCTGAAATGCTAGCACAGCTCTCTGAGCTACTCTCCATTTTCTTTATACTGGGCCGTTTACTCAACCTTTCTGGCAGTTTTTTGTCAGGATTTAACACTATCTCATTTAATAAAGAGTTACTGAAGAGAAGAAAAGGCTCATGATTCAGTTAGCAAGCATGTTAGCCAGCTTACTAACAGGACAAAAAGTTCACAGTTCACAGATGAATTCGTACAATCAACTTCCTGTCTCATGACTCAAGCCATGCCTAGCTTATAAACAGACAGAGGAGGTTAAGTGAAAGTGAATGGTGCAACAATAAGCTATGACACCTTCTTCCATTTTGGACTCTTGGCTTGGTATTGCTCAGCAGCACAAATTTGCAGGGTGAAGGTCACGAACGTTGTATTTGATAAAAGAAAAATTAGAATGGAATCCAGAGGGTTTCTTATTCTTAAGGCTAATAAGTAGATCAAAAATGAACTGACAGATCATTTGAAGTGAGAATAATTGTTACAGCCCTAGAACCTTTACAACCTGTTTTCTGGGTCCTCCTTTTACAAACAGCCTGTACTGAATTTATGACTAAAAAAATGAAATTTAACTTTATGTTCACTTTGTTTTAGTAAACATAGTAAATTTAAGTAATCTGTACAGAAGCCAAATAAAGAGTGATATTATCTGGTTATAAATTCTGTAACCTGCATTTGTGGGCAAACACGTGTAGTTTTGATGCATGTATCTTTACATTTATTAATAATATCACAAGAAAAAAAACATTTGATGGACAAGTTGTTAAGAAATTCTGAACACAAGAACAATAACTAAACCTTGACTGAAAGATATAAGGCCATCAACATGACTACATAATCACCATTAAGCATATAAATTTAAAAAGAAGTGGAATTGAGTCACATACAACCTAAACCACATAGATGTATTCTTGCTATGTTGTCTGACTATATATTTTGTGTTTTAGTTTTAAGTACATATGATGTGCAGGTTTTATGAACAAACCAATGTCATATAGTTGGGCAGTGGTAAATTAATAAACATAACATCAAAGCACATCTGCAGAAAAACTTTATGTCCAATGAAGTGATTTTAAAAGACAACACCAAACAGAGCCTGAGCTGATCATAATTTAAAAACATTGTCACATCGAACATTTTCACCATATTCTCATGGCATTGTGAACTTGCTTGAAGGAAAAGGCTGACATGTGTATTCCAATATTGTCAGTCACTATGTGTAATTTGTTGCATTTGTGGATCCAGATGCAGATAAAAGAATGTGCATTTGCTGTTATGAAAATAGTTTGTGTAGCCTTGCTCTCTGGGAATATTCTACTTGTGGACGTTGATGTGGATGTTTTATAGCACCAGAAACTACAACTGCTGGCTTTACTTTGTGAAATACACTGCACTGATTTCTAAAGAATTCCGGATCCTTCTTGGATCTGGAGAAATCAGCTGCTGTTGGCAGGCAGGCCGAGTTTTTAGTTCACCACGGAGAGACTGGTAGGAGTTCAGGGTGAGGGTGAGGCAGGATGTTAAATGTGATTCTCCACTCAGGCAAAGTATGCATAGAGAAAAATGTTAATGCTGATCAGCAGGAGAGCATTAGCACAGCAGAACCTTGACCAGAACACACTCTCTCTAATGGAGGGAACTCTGGGAGCTGGAGTCTCCTCTGATCGCCGCATTGCTGAGATACACGATCCTACCCCCTGACCACATGTCACCCGCCGAGTTGGCTCAGAGCCTGCAACAGCACACGCACAGAGCAGATAGAGGAAGTTACTCAACTAATAACTACAGCAGTGTGTGTGTGTGAGTGTGTGTGGGTGACTGTTTATCATATGATGGCTGGTTTTATTCTAAGTGGGGTGAATATCCCGATTCTTACCCTGGGAGCTACGGTGGCTGACAGAGGACACTTTCTGTAGAGGAATCTCTCTTTGTGGCTCTTCAGTTATTGTCCACCAGGTCAGGTTACACACCTGGGAGAGTAGAGGGAAGAAATGCAACAAAATTTAATTTACTCACAGTCCATTACAATTTGGGATAAATACAACCTATGTTAAATATAGACAGGCTGAATCTGTGCCTTTATTGGCAACATACAGACTTAGAGGAAGAGTTCAACACTGTGGGAGGTATGCTTATCTGCTTTCTTACAAGGAGTTAGATGAGAAGATCAATAATACTGTCATGTGCGCCTGGTAAATATGAAGCTGGAGCCATCAGTCTGTTTGCTTAGTGTAACACAAAGACTGGAAACAGAGGGAAACAGCCAGCCTGGTTCATTTATGGTAACAAAATTCACCTATTTGAAACTACAGTAGATATAAAAAAGAGATATATCATGTTAATCAGTGAACTTTAGAGGGGGGTGGTAGGTGAACTTTGTCACATTTGGACAGAGTCAGGCTAGCTGTTTTCCCCTGTTTTCAGTCCTCATGTTATGCTATGACAACCCACTGCTGGCTCTAGCTTCATATTTAATAGACAAACATTAGAGTTGGTATCAATTTTCATTTTCAGCACCTTACAGGGGAGGTTATGCAGATCTGCCTGTTTTCTAATTTTGGCTATTTCTCTTGAGATATGATAAGACAGGGCATTTACTCAGAAAGGCTGATGAGTTCATACACAGGTCAGAGTAATGTCAGATGTGACAAATAGGTCACCTAAAAAAATGAGACTGGAAATATGAAACATTTGGTGTGTCATTCTTTTGGGTGAACCAATACTTGTACAGTACTTTAAGACTGTTTTCTGTAACTCATTGTTGATCTTTTGGATTTAGATCCAGGCCGATTCCTTTTAACACAGAACTCAACCTTCATACAATCTGCTCCCAAATGTTCAGCTGCATGTTTCTTTACCTTAGAATCATCTCTGTTTTATTTTTAGTAGATAACTTTACAGGTGTATCAACAGAAAAACTACTTACATGGGCTTACTTCCCTAATATGTTATTTACTGTGTCTATGTGTACACACCTGCTCAGGGCTGGGTGGCGGTGTGAGCAGTGACACTACAGTAACCACGATCGCAGTGAGCCCACAGAGCAGAATGGCGAAGTGGAGGTAGTGGACGCCACGCAGCACTGCAGGTGCAGAATCCACAACGCCACATCTGGGAGGAGGGAAAGCAAACTCCAGCACCATCCTACACACACCCACCACCAAACCAACCATCAGGCCCCAGAATGCACCCTGAAAACACAGAAACACACACATATATATAAGGACATGCAGAAAACATTACATTCTTTCCTGAAGTGAAAGGCTGATCTTCCTTCTTACTGAAAGTTTCAGTCTAATTCCTGGAGCAGTCACGGGGCACACTTGGGTGTGCTGGGCTCACAGCACTCTCACTTTCCCACCATGATAATCAGTCATCTTGGTCGTAATACACATTTACACACACGTGCAGTGACATAAATTACCCTCTGTCTCCTTCTCTTGTCAACCTTCATCAGAGAATGTGATCTGTGCGGTTGGACTTCACACACACGAAAATAATCAGCTTGTCGCAGCGCACAAAGCAAACATCTGCACCTCTACTTTACTGCTCATCCAGTTTTGTCACTTTCCTCCTCTCTCTGATCTAATTTCTTATACTCTTTCTTCTAAACCATTTCTCTTTCTGAGCTATTTTTCTACAGGTAAACAACATGACTGCAGGTAAAAGTCATTTAAGGTAACAGTTATTTTTGTTGTTATGTAGCCAACTATTATGGAATGGTCTGTTGTTCTGGTTTTAGTTCATATAAATCTTAAACCATGTGTATAGGTTTTTTTGGTAATGAAATCCTAAAATGGAAAATAAATACGAAGGCAGATTGAGATGAAAACATCATGAGACGCCACATGTGCTAGAGATTATGACACTAATTACAGGGTTTATTAATGTTTTTATGAGTTACATTTGATGCTCTGGTTCAAAGACTGCATCATATTCCCACGTAAATAAGCCTGTGTTGTTTGCTCTCTGCAGTGTCAGCGTGTGACACATCCCGTGGCATAATGTGCGCCCTTTGACCCCAAGAGTCAACACCATTCAGATTCTTAAAGTGATATGCTCACTGTGTTTATCTGTACAAATAAAAAGCTCACACCAGTTGTGTAACAGTGCTGTTGACCCTTCTCATTAACATTTTTATAGGTCTAAAGTGAAAGGGTTACATCAAAAAGACACGGATGGCTATGACGTGAACGTTTTTAGACATGTATGTCATGAATGTCATTACCGGATTTTAAAGCAATCTATCCAGTAAGTGTTGATATATTTCAGTCTAGACCAAAGTGATGAACGAGCCATTTGACAGACTGACATTGTTATCTACACCACTAGCATGGCTAAAAATGATTTTATGTAACAACAGAGACATGCTTTGACCTGCAAATTACCAAATCAGCATTTTCTGGGCTATTGCCAGCCCATATTTTATCCCCAGACAAGTTCATTTTAGATCCATTGTAATAACAGTAACAGGTAAAAGTAAAATAAAACAGACACTGTAGCATCATTCTGAATTAGAAAAGTAATATTTACATTACAGTAAAGAGGAAAAAGCCTTTCATTCTGAAAAACCCTGAAAATCCTCTTCATTTCAGGAGTTGAACAGCGTGCCAGCAGAGAGCAGACACACCCAAGACTTGCTGTAATAAAACAGGGATTGAATCTTGACTTTCCAGCAGATTGGTCTTTACTTGCAGTTGAACTGTTTCCAGACGTGTGTTTTTAACACTATGCTAATACACACTCTTACTGCAGCCTTGTTATCTCTTTTACCCCGCGCTGTTATCTTTATCCTCTAATAATCACACTTTTCTTCACTTCCACTCTGTTATCAGTCAGACACAATCACTTTTACTTCTTAATGCCAAAGAGCAGCACATTCATGCTGGTCCCTACAGAGGAAATAATAAACAATACACTTCATAGCACAAACTCTACAGCGCGCACACACACATTCACACACACACATGGACTCCACACCAAGCAGTGAGGGGTGTTTGCACTTAGCTGGATCCCATGTGAGTCTAATAAAACTGAACACCAGTACAGTGTAGGAGAAAGGACAAACAGTGCGCAGAGGAAAACCTCGAAGCCCCTGAATGTTCTGCTGAGTAGTTTTTTTTTTTTTTTTTTTGTTGGTGTTTTTCAAGTCATTTAATAAGTAAAAATACCAAACATTTACACTGCTTTGCTGTGTGACTGCATGCCTGCATGTACTTTTGTGTGTGTTACGTACCTGCTCATTGGTCCTCTTCCAGAACACAGCCAGAGTGAATACAGCAGTGACCGGCGGAGCGAGGTAACTCGTCACAGACTGGATGTAAACGTACAGTTGGCCACTATTGGCTGACTGTAGGATGGGGATCCACACCACGCTCACCACTACCAAGATCACTGTCACAATCCTGTAACAAATATGCACAGCACATCTCCTTCACTTTTTCTGTACACAAGATTCTCTTGTTTTTTATAGATCCTGGTGTAAAGTTTACCCTCCACAGCACTGAGAGGGTTAGTTTTAAAGTTGGCTTTAAAGTCTTGCCCAAGGAAACTAAAGCACAACACATGTTCTGTGATCACTGGGCCACCCTGTGTGCCCTTCCATACCTGCCAACTAGTAGCAGCTCTCTCTCTGAGGCCCGAGGGCGATGTTTCTTCCAGATGTCCATGGTGAAGAGTGTGGAGCTGCTGTTGAAGATGGAGGTCAGCGAAGACATCAGAGCTGCCATCATCACTGCTATCATAAGCCCCCGCAAGCCTGTAATACACACAGAGAAGCATGCAGGTGAAAAACAAACTTATCAAAGCGTTGACACATTTAGTAAGTAAAATGTTTAGTAAGTAAAATGTCTCACCACTTGGCATGAGCTCAATGACCAGTTTGGGAAAGGCGATGTTGGAGCATCCCACTTCAGCCCCACACACTCGCACACACTCCTCAGGATCCACACATCCTACAGAGTCTGAAACATGAAGACAGGCAAATGTCATTTACACACAGGAGAAGAAGATGAAACTAAATATTTCACTCATGCAGAATTCATGTTGTCTCTAATTTCTGCGTGAGAAAACAAACTGGGGTAAAATTCTACATAACAGAAAGAACATAGGTCGTTGAAACTGCTTACAGGGAACAAACGTATGTTATTCTAATGAAGGAAATTGACTTTAAAGTGAATTTACCAGTTCCAAAAAAGTGACTTGTACACATGTAATGTCACAAAATCCTGCCTTAAAGCTGTGTTTGCAAATGTTTTATTTATTTTACATGTGATGTGAAGCACTTTGAGCTGCATTGTATGTTTGAAATATGCAGGCTATACAAATAAAGTTTGTTAATCAATGGCGCAGTTAGAACGATCACATTCCTTTGTTCATTATGAATGCCTGTACACAATGCTATCATGGGACATTAGACTCACAAAGAAAAGTGGTCTTCATCATTTTTATTCCCCAGGTTACAACATTTAATTTGTAAAATCCATTGTATACTTTATGTTACTCTTGGACTTGTTGTTGAAAGGTGCTATATAAATAAACTTCCCTTGCCTTGTCTCAGAATTACACTGTGGCATTAAATAATCTTTGAGATGTCAAGAACATTACTTTAATATGTAGAACACTAGATATATAACATTGACATTAGATCTGTTAGGTGGCTGAAAGTTAACTCACAACATCTCCATCTAGGAAACCCTAAACCTGACCTCGGTTTATTCAGATTATTCTTAAACTGTATTAAAACTGATCCAGACATTCATTAGTTATTTCCCACAATGTTTTATCACCGGAAATCCCAGCATACCTTTCAGTGACACATCACGAACCAGCAATCACACCAAATAGCAAAAAGTTTAGTGTGTGCTCTGGATTACCTAAATAGGACACTGCCCCACCTAACATTCTCCTCCTTAACGTTATTATATCTAATACCTCCACATTTTTTTTGTAGAAAACATGTTTTTTTTTTCCTCCCTCTGCCCAGGCAGGAGGGTGGAGTTTAAAACCTCCCTCTCCAAACCAACTACCGGACACTCCGCCTATCTGCCCCCGGTAACTGAGCTTCCGTTGGCGAATTCCAGGGTCAGACACAGACACAGACCGGCTCCAGCTCCACCACGTACACTGCATGCCGGACCTTAAGCCCGGACGGACGAAAACAAGAAACCGCCGTGTACTCTGACCCAGTGAAAGCTGAGACTCGTACGCGCCCCGTTAGTGAAATTTAAGGGTGTTTTTTTTTTGTCTTTTGGGGGAACTCAACAGTTGCCATTTTCGAACAGCTGTGAACCGCTGTCTGACTCCGGCACTCCGACAAAGAAAGAGAAAAGTGACTCGTCAGCGCAACAGACTGAGTCACACGGAGTTTCGACACATTTAAAGGAGAATTAATGACTTATTTTTCTTTCTCAAGTGCCTGTTCCGCTCTAGATTGACTCACTGGTAGACACACAGACGCACACTCATCCACCCAGACAGCCGCCTGCCTCCGCGTTTGCCGGGCCCCGCGGCTGGTGCAGCTGAAACGGGCCGCCGCTGCACTTACGCGGCCCCTGTCAGGTGAAAGGCGTGGCGCTGGGCGGGGGGGAGCTTTGATCTAACAACACCTGAGTGTGTGAGAGTAACCGGAGAGCTGGGCAGGGCTGGATCCCTTGTTGAGGAGCTGCTCTAGCGGTTTATTTACCTCAGATGAAAATCGTTTGTCAGCGGAGGAGCTCTCATCTCGGGCCCAGGTCACGCGGACGCGTTATGAACCGTAATGACAAATCGCACTTTTCCGAAGTTTGACCCTTACGACGGGAAACTGGGTCAGCGTGGTTTCAGCGCTTAACTGTTTATTGACCGGCGGATACACTGAGGCCATGGCGCTGTCTCAGATCCAGTGTCTGGACGACCACCACGTCAACTGGCGCGTGAGCGAGAGCAAACCGGAGTTTTTCTACAGCGAAGACCAACGGCTGGCGCTCGAGGCGCTCATCAACCAGGGCCGCGACGCCTTTGCGGAATACACCCGAGAGAATGGCGTCCGGGAGTTCCTCTCAGAACCGGAGCTGGAGCGGATTGCACACACGGCGGAGGCCTACCGGCCCGGGTACGAGCATCATCAGAAACCAGAGACGCCAGGCCTGGGGAACATCACCCCGGGGTCTGGGGAAGAAGCCGGAGACGGCGAGGTGTCGCTCCAGTACTGGCCAGACCGGTCTGAGGCCTCGGTGGCTGAGCTGGACCTCGGCTGGCCCGAGGCCATCTCTTACCGGGGGGTGACGCGCGTGACCGTGTACACCCAGCCTCCAACCGAGGGTCACACGCACATCAAGGAGGTGGTGCGGAAGAGCATTGCATCAGCTCAGAAGGTGGGAGAGGAGGATGGTGGAGATCATGATGATGATGATGGAGTCATGATGTGGTGATAATACTAATGTACTTTTACTTGTGTTGAGTATTTTTCACTTTGTTGTTTTTGTACTTTTACTTAAGTGAATGATGTGAGTTCTTCTTCCACCATTGACAGAAATCTGTGCACTGTAATGCCAGTTCAGTACAACAGCAAAGTTATGAATGGTTTTCTATCTTTGTGTTGACTCAACCCTTTGTGTTGATTCAGCTCTTGAGCATTTTTTTACGATTACGTTGTTGTCTTGGATTGAATGAACTTGTAATATATTTATATTTGGCTCCTTTATTTATATAATTGTGGTGGACAAAGCACATTTGAATGTAATATAATTCAATACAAAAACACCACACTGTATGACCCCAAAATGTTACCACAGCACTGAGTCAGCACACGAGTACAGTCAAAATCTGAACAAAAGCTTGAGTACGGTGGTATTCATTGCACCACTACTGTGTGCACCACATTATATTACATTATAGTTTTAATATTTTTCTGGTTGCCCAATGTATAATACAGTCCACTGCCACAACACTACAAACTACGAAGCTGTGCTTATGTGACACAGTAAAGAAAAGAACATTAGAAGTTTCTCAAAGGTTTCGCAGGGCTGCTGTGTGCAGCGCTTAAACAACTTTTCGATTAATCGATTAGTCAGTTAACAAGAAATTAATGTCAAATCGCTTTTGACTTCGATCAGTTGATTTCTCAGTCAAAAAAGACCAAACTTTCTCTGGTTTCTTTGCAGTCTGCCAGTGGGTTCTTTGGGCTGAATTTAATCCAGTGTCTGTCAGTTTGATTTTTTATTTTTTTTGGCCATTTACATTTCATTATTTGCCTTTGCCTTGGCTCGCAAACCTACTTCCCTTTCTCATGCCTCTCACATGTGCCAACCCACACAAGCACATAACAGAGTTTTAATAAGACAAGTCTGATCTTGACACGCCAGTGGAAAAAAATTCTCTGACGTCACTGAATACGTTACATGCCAGTACCCTATACATAACCTTTACCTCTCACACACATAAATATTGGCACATGCACATATAATAGTCTAGCTCGGCATCAGAGCAACAAAAGAAACATTAAGACTTAATTAGATTTGACTCCACTGCTCTGAAGCCCTAACAGATCCAACACATCCAGGCTCTAAAGCAACTCCCCCCCCCAAAGGCTGTTGTTCAACTGAACTCACCTAGAAACACATAGTTATGTATTTAGGGTTTGTATGTGTAATATTTTTAATTTATTCTGCTTTTTAAAGAGTATTTACTGTTGTGTGTTATCTTCTTATACCATCTAGTTTTCCAGCTTTTTCTGTGATTGGCAGACAAGAAGACACTGATAAAAGTTGACTTTAAATCTGTAGTAAACTTTCTAACCTCAAGGTTCACTAACTTCCAGAGCAATTTTCTTCTTCAGTTTGTTCGCTAAGTTGACCCGCTTTCTATTTCTGCAGGCTTAAACTTAAAACTGGGTCAGGTGAAAGAGTGAATAGACAGCGCTGTGTGAAGACAACCATGCTGTCACAAGTGTTGTTAAACACAGTGAACCCACTTCACATTTTATAACCACTGCAAAACACTCTTTGTTTCCCGCAGTCTCTTCATGGAACATCCAGTTTCAGGACAGCTGGAATATTCTCTGACTTACTGGGTTTAATTTATTGGTCAAATGCAGTTCTCACAAGTGCCTAGCTTCCTTTTAGGATTTAATGGGTTTAATATTGTTGATAAGAGCAGCTTAACAGGAAACCATTTGTGGTTTCCTGTGTGTGTGTGTGTGTGTGTGTGTGTGTGTGTGTGTGTGTGTGTGTGTGTGTGTGTGTGTGTGTGTGTAGGTAATAGCCGTGGTGATGGATGTGTTCACAGATGTGGATATCTTTCGAGACCTGCTGGATGCAGCATACAAACGCAAAGTTCCTGTATACATAATCATTGACATGGCTGCAGTCCCCTGCTTTCTTTCCATGTGTGGCAGAGCTGATATGCACCGTGGACACCTAAAGGTATGTATACAGACGCACACGCCCACATGATGTTTTGATAAGCTGGGGGATGAGCTAGTTGGAGAGCTCACATTCTACCCAAAAATAGATTAATTTTTTTATTTTTATTTTTTTTAAAGCTCCGGTTCCAACACAAATGTTCAGTAATATTATTAAACAAGTGAAATCTAGCCACAATAGGCCACATGATTGACTCAGGTGTAACAAGTTTTTGCCTGCAGGCCTTGATAAGGTGTGTGCGCCAACAAGTTTTTCCCCATAGGCTGAATGTTGAACTGGTCGAGGCAGTAACAGAAAATACTTAGAGTTTCAAGGGGGCTTTTCTAAAAAAAATAAAAATAAAAAATTGGAGGGCAAAAAGACACTAAGCACATTCCTGTCTGTGCTGCAGGCAATTATATAAACCATCTGTACTCTCACTTTACTTTCTGTAACATGTTTCTCTTTCATTTCTCTTTCTTCCTTCCTCATGGCTTTAACCAGAAGACATCCCACCCCCTTTCAACTTCTTTCTTATCAGCCATCTCCGTTATTATTATGAGCATTTACGACTTCAATGGTTAGTGTGTCCTGTGAGATTTCGCACAGAACATTTACTTACGAGTTAACGCTCGGCCTGGGACCACACCCTTATCACAGGGCTGAAGACAAACACCGCAGGGTGTGTCATACAAGCATGCACATACATAAATGCAGACCATGCTCTAACCTGTAGAGTCAGCCAACATGAGGTTATGGTGGTATTAATAGAGTAGAGCTGATCTGGAGCAACAAGAAAACTCATTCTTTTCTGTCTCTTCATCCTCTTGTTGCTGTCATTTCCCTTTTGTTCACTGAAATCCCTCCTCTTGTATGTACTAAATCCCTAAGTGCCTTTGTTTACATAGCATTAACTGTACGCATGTGCATGTGTGTAGAATCTGCGCGTGCGCTGCTGTGGAGGTGTGGAGTTCTTCACGCGGTCAGCACAGAAGGTGCGTGGCTCGCTGAGCCAGAAGTTTCTCTTGGTGGATGGAGACAGAGCCATCTCTGGTTCATACAGGTGAGGAGTGTGCTATACAGAATGTTGTGCATGACTATTGGTAATGTGAAGGGCGTTACTCTTAAGAGATAAACCCACAGAAACCCTCTTCCGAGCATTTCAGTGTCTTTCAGCTCACGATTTTGGTTGTCTGACCCTCAGATTTACTGTTTTGGTTCAGTCTCACTGCTCTTGTTGAGACCCAGTTTCCAGCTGCAGCAATAAAAGTTAGCAACTGGCTGTCGAACAACTGGCCGTGGAGCTTTTAGCTAAAGAGCCAGGTATTTCCCTCTGGATTTGGTGGAGACCAAAACAGAGCTTAGGGGAAAATAGTTGTAAATTCACAGCCATTAGCTAATTGGTTCACCATAATAACTTGTGTTGAGTTGTGTTAACTTTTTGCGCTGCTCCCAAGTGGCCAAAATGTATTGTACACCAGTTGCGACCTGAAAAAATGTATGTGTATACACCACCTGTTTTCACTGGTGGTGTATAATTTTTCTGCAAAAAAAAAAAAAAACGACTAAAGACTATTTCTTTAGCAAAGCTGAAGCATGCAGAACTGTCGGTGCTAATTTCTGAAAGCTTCTGAACGAACCATTATAAACCTTCACCTCAACACACACAGACTTTGCAGTTTACTGTCATTGTTGTCTACCAATATTTCTGCACATTCTCATACACCCCATCCCTTGTTCTACCAGGAAGCTGAGGAAAAACAATCTTGCGATGTGATCAAAGAGCATGATATGATGCATGACTGCAGGGTACAAATGTCTGGTGTAATGATTACACCATAAATTGGGTTTTTTCAGTAGGAGTCGTGACATGGAAGACAGCGTTTAGATGAGACAAACTGGAACTGGGACGGATTTAATGGAAAAAATATTTGAAACCTGAGCACCTTTTAGACAGGCACATCAGCAGGGGAATCACTGCTGTGAATTTATGTTTCCATGTTTATGTTTTTCCAGTTTCACCTGGTCCTCCTCTCGTTTGGACCGTAACCTCATCACTGTGATCACAGGACAGGCAGTGGAGACATTTGACCTGCAGTTCCGTGACCTTTACCTCATGTCCAGAGGTGTGTCTCTCAACAAGGTTCCCATGGTAGATGAACCAATTCCTGACCCGCTCCCTCAGGCAGCTCCTGTTCCTGTGTCAGCTACTGTTGCTAGGAAGCTCATCAACCCCAAATATGCCCTGGTTGCCGCGGGAAGTCCAGCCTCCTCTGACCAGAACTCTAGCAACAAGAACTCAAACTCTCAGAATCCCACTGGGTTAAAAATTATGAAAGGTCGTCTTAAGGAGGTTATCGAAGAGCCACCCACGCACCCAGGATTAGCCAATCTGGAGAAAGCATACCTGATCGCATACCTACCCACCTGGCCAGAGCCAGACCCACCCAGCGACGTGATTGGCTTTATCAACATCAGGGATGAAAAACGGGCCAATCAGGTTCACCTACAGAGGTCAGAGAGGTTTGAGGTCAGTCAGGCTATACGCTTCAGCGCACCACTGACAGTTCCAGCCCAGACTGAGGAACCTGCTTCAGATCAGAACGCAAACGCTGCAGAAACAGACAAAAATCCCTCAGCGGATACAAGTCCAGAAGCCTCTGCTCCTGTGAGTTCAACCAACAAAGAGAAAATACACACTGCTCCAGTTAAAGACCAGACTGATACAACAGATTCCAGTGGGGCCCCTCAGCAGCCGAAGACACCACCAACACAAGACACACACAAACCAAATACACGCAGTCCCAACTCATCATCCAATGTTACTGCTGATTCACAGCCAACAGACAACACTAAACAAAGCCCAGAGGCACAAACTGCAGCACCTCCCGTTCCTAAACGGCGCACACTACATTTAGTCATTGACCCCTCCCCCTCAGAGCAGTCTGACCAACCGCAGGTGACTTTGATAAAAATGGACGAGTTGGAAAGTCTAAATAGCTCCTCTAGCAAAAATAGAACCCCGGAGGAGCTGACGCCAAGTCGTGGCCGCATAACATCAAAAGATGACGGCAGAGACTCTGGCAGCAACGACGATGGCAGCCAAGACAGTACCAAGGTCATGTGTGACCGAGCAGCCAATGATGATCCTTCAAGTGCTTCCACGGCGTCAGAGGAGGAGTTTTATGATTCTCAGCAGAAGTCAAGTGACCTGATGACAAACGGAGTGACAACAGGTTCAGGCCACGGGCATCGCCAAGGAGAGGGGTTCAACATGATGGCCCGCCTCTCTCAGAGCATGCTGGACCTACGGGAGCCCACCCAAACAGAGGACAGCGCTGCCCTCATCCGCCAATCACAGCAGCTGCGCAGACGAGATCACCCCTCACCACACAGGCACATAGGACAGGTGACCATCCAGCACAAATAATTTCAATATCACTGTACCTTTAATGTTGAAACAGTAAGTTAATTCATAGCAAATTAATGGACAACAATTAATCTCTTAAGTTGTTTTGTATTTTCTGGCTCCAGCATCTCAAATGTTTTTTGGACACATTTTGGACAGTTGGCACAGAAAATCAGCTGAAAAAATAATTGTTTGAAGTGATTAGTTGGTGACATTTAGATAACATGGTTCAGTTCATTTACAGGAAAGACACAGACGGCGTCTCGCACATGATTAAACAGATTCATCTGAAAAAGGGTGTGTTTCACGAGTGGGATCAAAGCAAGCCACCACCTGCTTGCACTTAAACATGTCCTTGCCCTTTATCATGCCCTCTTCCTAATAAAAAGGTGTGTGATTGTCTACCAACATGTGTGTACGCGCACCTGGATAGAGGGCTCGGCTGATCATTCCAGGGAGGATGATGAAGATGAAGGGCAGCATCTTCAGATAGGCAGCCAGGATAGATGCTCCTTTCACATGACTCATGTTTTTAGCCGACAGGGACCGTTGTACAATAACCTACACATACAGAAACACAAGCAGTAATAATGTTAATTTTATTTACATAGCACTTTTCAAAAGGCATAAAATACATCTAGAGTTATTGAACAAATAGAGACTGCAATGATTCTGCAGCTACTGTGCATATTTTTCTACAGTTTAAAAGATGATTAAACAATTTTCTATATGGCAGTTGCTGACTGACATTATGACAATCATAAGCATTGTTATGAGACACGTTCCTCCTTTTTCATCAAGGCCCCATAGTTAGCGTTAGTTTTGTACCAGTGCTAAGCTGTCTTCTGGAACTGGAACTTCCCCAGTTTGATCTTTGTTGCATGTCATTCCCCATCTAATTTTGTTTTATATCTCAACTGTTTAACAAAGGCATACAATACCCCAAAATACTATTTTTTTTAATTAAAAAAAATTTAAACATTTCACCCAAACATAACTTATAGAGAATAGTAAAGGACCCAGGACTGATGCCTGAGGTACCCCATGTGTGAAATCAGCATTTGAAGGATTTGTAGGTTTTACTGATCTCCAGCCAACCCATAATGCCTCATTAATCTTTCTGTCTGCTTCCTCTCCCTGTCTAGTTGTTCCAGACCTCAAGATCTCCAGGTCCTGATGCACGACAGCGAGGACCTAAAGTAATCATTGCCAAACCGGGAAGTTACCACCGCCCCACTCGAGCAGCTGGACATGTGATTGGAGGACACCGTTACTGGCAGGGCCAAACGCTGCAGCCTGATTCAGCCCAGGCGCGCGCAGACACAAGGTCCAGTCGGTCGCCACGGCGCCACAGCCCGGGATACAGTAAGACAGACCACACCATGCCACAGCCGCCAGCTAATCCACCAGGGTTACTTGGAGTTTCTCTCTCAAAACTGAGCAATTTTAGACAATTGAGGGGACGAGGAGGAGTGTCACAGAAGAAAGTGTATCAGAATAACAAGGCTACCAGATAAAACTATGGACCTGTACAGGTACACAAGGATGCTTTTTGATTTTATAGACTTCCTGCAAAAAAAAACCTGGTGACCCTTCAATGTGGAATCTTTTCTATCTCTGGGATGCATGTCATTTCCTGTTTTCAAACCCTGAGGCTCAACATAAAAGGACTTTTTCGTTGGGATCTTTTGACTATGTCAACAAAAGTTGGCAATTTGATGATGTGTTTTAAGAGATATTATCTGTAAATGAATCTCATCTCCTTCCCACCAAATGCTCCCTGGGCTTCAGACTGGATGGTTTCAGCAGTGTCTGGTAGATAATGAAATTTAGAGGAAGATACTGATATCTGGGAGGAAACTAACCCTGGAAATAATATATCAGCTGGTATTTAAGTTTACAAACAAATGCATAAACACAGCAAGGATCCCTCAAGCTTAGTTAAAAAAAAGAGCAAAGATTTACAGGATTTACGCATCAGACTCTAGTGTTGACACGACTGTGATTGGTTTCTGATGGTGCAAATGTAAGGCTGCTGTGTTGATTGCTTTTACACATGTGGGCAGATGTTGTTGATTACCTGTTCATATACAGAGACCAGGCGTATGCAATGATAAACACTGATGTGGGGACCAAAAGTGAATGTTTTCAATAAAAAAGACAGATTGTTGTTCTGTTGTTGCCTCAGCCAGTTCAGGTAAATCAACAGTTCGTGCAGCATCTCTGTATTTCAGTAAAGTCTATCATTCTGAAAGTGAAAGTCCATAACTCAAGCCAACAGCGTCTGCACCGGAACAACTCATCTGAAAAGAACAGTTAAATAATTGTGCACGTGCACGGTGAGGTATTTTAAGTATGTCTGCTTTTGCCTTTGACGTAGACAAATATAATTGTAGCTTTTAGGTTTCTAAAGGGATTTTTGAACCCTGGTGTTTGGGTTTGGCGCAAAATCATCATCCGGCAAACAGGGTGGAGCCTGACCTTTTTCTTTTACCAGGACTTGTGGATGAAACCACATTAGCAGAATGGAGTCTGGTAGGGCAAGAAGGATGAACAAAACCAAACAAATTTCACGATTAGATTGAAAGATCACTCTTGACCTTGGAAACCGTTATCAAAACAATCACAACACACGGCCCGTTTAGTAGCTGTTCTAGAGACATAGTGTTTTATGATACTGAATTGCGGCACAGAACAAAGGCACAGACTAAGATTATTACCAAAGCTGTGTGTTGGAAACACCATAAATGTCTGGTTAAAGTTTGACCAGCTATACTGACTGTAGTTGAGCATGTTCCCAGTTCTTCTATGCCATGGACAGTTAGCAGAGATGTTGGATTATGCTCACTGGTAATGTAGTAGTAACACTGTATTCAGTCAAAAACAGACAAAGTACTTTTATTATGTGTCATTTTAGTGAACAGTTGCCTCTAGAACACATCAAAAAAACACTGTGGCATTGACTAGTGAAAACATCTGATATATATTTTTAAAAAATGTTTTTTAAGAGAGAACTGATGCGATTTCCCAGTTCACTTCAAGTGAGTGAGAGTTTCTGAGCTAAACTCATAGTGGTCATTGGAGGAACTACACCTTAAGGCACATGTAGACATGCATGTGTATGTATTGTATGTGTATAATGGAGATGTACCTGATCAGTGCACCAGTACCAGGTAGCCAGTATGGTGAGCCCCAGTGTCATGCCAGGCCAGGGCAGGTCTCCAGTGACGGCATCTCTGAACAGGTGCATGGCGTCCTGACGTGGCAGGTGGCAGGTACTGTTGGGAATGATCTTACTGGGCACCGCCATGCTGTACACGCGCTCCAGGTTACCATACCCTCCAATCTTGTTAAAGGCTGTGGATCAAGAGCACACAATGCAAGCTGTTTTATGAGCACATCAACAAATGTGCATGCACAGTTTGTGTCTGTTTTTAAGAGATGGAAATTATACATACCAGTAATTGTCAGGATAATTGCTCCTACAATCATGATAAATGTCTGAAGGGTGTCAGTGTAGATGACAGCAGCAAGACCACCTGAAAGAAGTGAGTATGGATTTCAAGGGTCAATCCACAATAACACTCTTATTTATCATCTATCTAACATAAGGCAAAAGAAGGCAACAAGTGTTGTTTATGAAATTGTATTTGTGGCTCAGCTCTGAGTACGCAACAGGACATTCACCAACTTGCACAGAGTAATTGTAGCTATTTCCCTAGGGACCCTAAATCCTCCACACCACTGGATTGGAGACAAAACTGAGGTTGTGCAAGCATGCAAGCAAATATGAGAGTGCACAAAGAAGCAAAAAGAGCAGCAGAGACACTGCGAGCAAGAGTTGTGTCGATTTTTGTTTGCTCTAACTAAATGATTCTTTGCTTGATAGTAATTTACCTACAAAATACGATGCAAAACATCCCTTTCTGTGCATAAAATGTCCTGTGGTGTGCTCAAAACAGAGATACGAAAAAGAGGTGTTTGTTTTTTGTGTACCTGCAATAGTGTAGAGTGCAGTGACCACCAGCATGAGGACAGTGGACAGGTAGAGGTTCCATCCCAGACACACCTGAACAAACAAGGCTCCAGAGTACAGGTCAGTCTGGTGACGGAAACACAACACATCTGTCAGCAAAAACTCAGTCTCATAGCACATGATGTTGCTGAATGGTGGAAAGCCAATGCAGCCAGACGTAATGTGTGTGTGTCTGTGTGTGTGAGACACTGTCGTACTGATATCTTTGTGAAGACAGACAGCAACAGCGAGAGGACAGCCAGGTAGGTTCTGATCCTCTCTCCTCCGAAACGACGACCCAGATACTCCGGCATCGTCACAATCTGAATACACACATTTCAACATCTTCAACACACCACAACTACACATAGGAGCCAAACTTAAGAAGCTTAGGAACTCAGTATGATCTACCAGTTGTCAGATGGTAAAAGTAGATGAGTTTGATGTGTTTACACGTCTTCTGTTTTGAATATAAGTCCAAACTAACAAAGAGGAAAAGTAATTTATGGCTTTTTAAAAAATTAAAATACAGTTGCGTGTGTGTGTATGTGTGCGCACTGAAGTGTAACACCCTGTTGGGGAATTTTCAAGGCGGGGAATGCTTTTAAGGAGAATGATTCTTGGCATCTAAATGCACCTGCTGAACCAGCTTTAACAAGCAGACGTGCTCATACCTCTGTGTGTGTGTGTGTGTGTAAACTAACCCCTGAGGATATGTAGACAGGCACAAACACCCATGCCAGAGCCAGCAACACATAGGTGGCCTGAGAGAGGACAGAAAGAGGACAGAGAAGTGTCAGTCGTCTCAGGAGGGAAAATCTCTCTGGTCAGACTGAGGAAAAACATTTAACCCTTTAGGTGTTCTGCAAGCTCGTGAGCAAGCCTCTGCACTGGTACTGTGGACTGACTCCTGCCAAATGTTCACCACCTAATACTGGATGGAGTTTAAAAGGTTCTGCTGCTGCCCCCTGCAGCTGGTTATCTGTCACCTCTGCTGAAAGATGTTCAAACGCACATTGCAAAAATAGTTTTATCATCTCTTTCGTCTAGACAGCAAATTTTCAACGAGGTAATTATGTAAAATACTGCAATGCTAATGTAATTTGTTTTCTTTCCAGATATAAAAAGAAATTAGTCACAGATGATCCATGCTGTTGTTTTCTTGCACAAATAAATTATTATATGGTAATTATCTTGTCAGCACACCACAAAAGAAACAACATGCATTATGACGGATTAGCAGGCTAGAGCTGCTTCATTCCAGTCTATAATGCGTTTAGTTACTATTAATAGTCAAATTAGAATAGCATCTCATGTGTGTATGTGTGTGTGTTTTTTCTTTTACTCACATTCCATTCAAACCCAGTGACAGCGATGCCGCCAGCAGCTCCGGTCCCAGCCAGACCAATAAAGAGACCTGAGCCCTCTGAACTGGCAAACAGAGACGCTCCGATCTGTGCACAGCGATGATGGAAGAAGTATTCAGATCTTTTACTTAAGTACAAATGCAACAAAGTGTTACTCAATACTCAAAGTGTTATTTAAATGAAACCATCTGAGAAATTTAGGGGGAAAATTATTGTTTAGTTGAACTAATAACAACACACCAGCATCTGAATCACAGAAACCCCAAACCGACACTAGTTTTTTGTAAACAGATCTCAAGTCATATACTTTTTTTTTTTTTTTTAACTACTGTGAAACACACACTTACCGGCCACCAGGCCATGTCCCGTCCGGCCAGAAAGTATCCACTCAGAGTGTTCCTGCTCACCCTGCATGATGACTGACAGAGAAAAGTGTTACGCACAAGCATCCACACATAGACACACAAACTGCAGCAAAACACAAACACACAAATATACACCTCTGACTCTTACCCAGATGCCAACAGCGAGGTTGAGAAGAAAGTAGGTTGCTATTACAATAATGTCAGAGAAGCTGAAGGACTGTGACAGGGCGTAGAAGTTGATGGTGGAATTAGACATCCTCAGTGTTCGCAAAAATACGCACACACTTAAAAACACAGCAAAACCACACACGTCTGCTTTGTGTATTGCCCTTTCCTTACAGCTACACACACACACACACTCACACACCTGCTGAATCTAACCCTTACACCTGTACAATAAGACTCTCATCAGACTACTGGTTTACACTCTCACAATCTGACAGTGTAGACCTACTTTGCAAACACCCTAAACACCAAGAAGAACACATTATACTCCAAAAAACTTGAAAATAACCAGGCAGTCTCATTAAAAAAAAAAAAAAAAAAACTTTAAATGACTGCTGCCCTTCCAACACGTAAACAAAAAGAAGTCTTACTAACACACACACACACAATCAAACACACACTCCAGCCCTTGATAAAAGTCGCCTCTCGGCTGAACTACAGGCAGACCCCGTTGTTGTAGAAAGCCTGAGACAGAGTGTTACATGTAAGTGTGAAGAGGGCAGTCCCTTGCTTGAATTGATGATTAAACACATCACCTTAATGTGGCACCTGCGGCGCTGACACACACACTGTGCTAGGGGATAATGGAGTGTGTGGTGTGGGTGAGCAGTGGAGTACAGCAGATGCTCATGTGGACCAGAGTCCATGCTGATGATCACACACACACACACACACACGCATAGATGGTCAATCATTGGCGATGACAAGTTTATAATCATTAGCGTTTAAACACATCTGCTGGTAAGTGCTAAGAAGGGTCAGTGTGTGAGAGAGAAACAGGTTTAACAGCGTCTGAGCTGTGATTGGTTTAATACAGGAACTTTTAGGAAGAAGTCACTGCGTCTTCATAAAATGAACTTACTCCAGTAACACAAAATTGTTCTCAAAACAATTGTCCTAAAGGGTCTAAAATTACAACCTTATCTTTCTACTGCAGCTCCACCGGGAAACACAAAGAGGGAATTTCAAACTAAAAGCACATTAAGCTTGGAAGAGACACGCTTGATTTGTCTAACTCCATTTGCTGCAGCCTCACATGAGCTTCAGATGAACCTTCAAATCATTTTTGCACAGAACGAGGACTAAATACATGTAATATTAGCCATTGCTAAGAAATATCATGCTTACAGTGTTCCTGCTCATGAAGGCTTTGTTCTATATACATTTCTGTTCTACCCAAAACCTTCTCTCTTAGAAAATTGAATCGAAGGCAACTGGACATATGTTTGTCTGGGAAGACGTTTCGCCTCTTATCCAAGGGGCTTCATCAGTTCATACGCATCGGTCTATCTAGTCCGCACTAGTCTGACCCAAAACCTTTGTTCATCTTTGGCTTTTACATTTTGTTCTCTGTCCACGTGCGTGTGTGAGATTAATGATGATGTGTGTGACGTCAGGGTGTATCCATCACCACCATCTGCTCCTTGCAGCAGACAAACACCGACCAGCAGTTTGTGTGTGACACTGAGATACCGGTAATTTCACATGAGGGAGCACGAAAGCAAACGCAAAAGCTCAAAGCTCAGTCTCTCTCATGTTGTTGCTCAGTGAAAAATGTCCAGGTGTGTTCACATTAAAGAGCCTGTTTCTAATTTTGTGAGCGCACACAGTTAAATGTGAGTTTGATTGCAAGGCCATCATACAAGTCAGGTTTAAAGGAAAATTCGCCCAAAATAGTATCATCCTATTTAATTCCATACTGTAGACAGGAGTAACTGAGTTGTTGCCCTGTTTGTTTTTGATCTGAACAGCTGTGAAACAGACTGTATGATGATGTTTTTATCTATGGAGGCACATCTCCACAGCCAGTGAAGGACACTTAACAGTATTCATATTTGGTTTCAAGCATATTTTTCTGTGCAGCACAGAGCCTTATATTAAACATGTTGGATATTAAACAAAAACACAAGAGCCTATGGAGTCAGTCATTAATTAGGTGTCAATGGTCCAACTTCAAAAGCAATTCAATGCAAATTTATTTTTACTAGTACACAATCTAGAAAGGAGCTTGAACATTTGGTCACACGACTATTGAAGCTATTGAGAAAAAATCCTTATATTTATGGAGAAATGCTATTAATAGACTTCAAACTGATTTCACTGCTGTGAATGAAAGATGGCAAAAGCACGGAGAGGAAGAGAGAACGGGATGATAGTTTTACAGAATGCAAGGGAAAGTTGGAGAAATAAGACGCGCGAAGAGAGAGGCGAGAGGAAACAACGCTATCGAACAATAACAAGAATATTCGGATTTGCACACACAGGCCTCAGCAGAACAGCATGCAAAACTGAAAAACATTAAATAGGACTGCGACTTTTGTGGAGGAGATGTTAAAATATGTTAAACGTCGCTGTCAAAGATATGAAGATGATAAAAAAAAAAAATCTAATCTGCATTTAATTAAAAGACTCGGCTTAGAATGGCTTAGAATTTGAATCTAGATCGATCCACACTCCAAACCAGTTGGTGGCGGTAATGCGCCATTTTGTTGTTTGCGAGAAGAAGAAGAAGAAGGAGGAAGAGGAGGAGGAGGCCCGGGCGGACTTGTAACCCGGAAATAAAACTTCACAACAAAAAATTGCCGCGAAATCTTCTCCGACAAACCCGCAGCTGAAGTGGCGAATGAAGGTTTTACTTAAAAAGCATTAAGAGCGTGTTTGTCGTTAGACTTAACAAATCACAGTGTTTGTCCTTGTATCGTGTCGCCGACATGGACGAATATGACGAACTGTTCGAGACAGAGGACGACTTCGAGGAGCAGTTCGCCGACGAGCTGGAAGTTTTGGCTCAGATGGAAGGTGAGTCGGCTTGTTGTTAACTAGCTAACGAGCTCCAGTGGCAGCTTTCACGCGTTTTTCCTAACTATCAAATGTGGTTAGACTTAAGTTTAAACTGTTATATTCCTGTTCTTACCGTTTACAACATCTTCAAACATCCAGCAAACTTCTTACTTGCTCTGTGCATCTTGATTCATGTCCGTACAGTTGTGAAAAATGACTGAGATTCACGTTTAAAAGTAGAAAACAGTGCGCTAGCCAAGCCTGTTATCAGCTTTATTTGTGAAATATGCCACACACGAGTCATAACATATGAAAGGAACATCCATTTACACTGCACGCAAAGGTTTATTGTGTATTCTTCATTCATATTTATACGTAACAATACATGTTTTGTACCTGTTTGCTGTTTCTGGTTAAATGCCAAACTGCATTTTGATAAATGAGTCCTTACTTTGTGCGATGGCAGTGTTGCCTAATCCTAAAAGTCAGAGTGATACACCAAACACATAATAATAATGTCTTGGGCTTAGACTAACTACTATACATCTGTGTGTGTTTGCATTTGCATTTGCATGAATGGCTCAGAGGACTCTTCCAAGCCGGGAAAACGTCAGAGTCGGGGTCCAGGAGACGACATTTCAGACATAGAGCACCTGCTGGATGATCAGCCCATCAGTGAGTTCACACTGGGAGGTCATGTGTGTTTAGTCCTTGTTGTGTTTCTTTGTTGTCATAACTTTGAACCTTAAATTTGATCTTGTCCTTTCAGCTCCAAAGGCAAAGCGGCAGAAGCAGGACGCAGGTGTGGCCAAGCGACTTTTCAGCTCGTCACAAACTCAAGAGAGCAAAGCTCCAGCGCAGAATGCTGAGATCACACCTCCGTCCTCTCCTGAGCAATACGAACCCTCTCACACCTTCAGGTAGGAGAGATGGACGATGAAGATTAGGATTATGGATGGGTAGAAACAGGTTCAGGTAAATAGACTGAGCTGATAAGGAAAACAGCTGACGTTATGGAGGGAAAAGGAGACATCAGTAAAATGCTGCTGTTTATTTATCACTAGGCCAAGATATATACACTACAACAGACTTATACCTGTTTGTTTTCTAGGTCTACTCCTGCTGTGTTGGATATCAGTGGCTTTGCTACGATCCCAGAGACGCCCGGGCGACCTCCCACAACGGCGCCGGCATCACTGCATGTGCTGAAGCGACCTCCTTTAGAGGGAGAGTTCATCAGTGTGACAGACTCATCAGGGAGTCGGGTCTACCTCAGGCAGAAAGAAGACACAGCCGCAAAGGTTCAGCTCTTCAACAATCACGTGTCTGCGATGTTAACTATTACACAAACACCTTGTTGTTCCATGTTGTAAAACCATGACTTACTGTTATATTCCTCTGGTGTCCTATTTCTGTATTTCTCTTCACATTACCTGTGTGTTTCATCAGGTGGTGGAGTCCAGAGTAGTACCAAACTCCCAGGGTACACTGGGGCTGCTGGCAGTGCCAATAAGTGTGATGAGAGAACAAGAAGCAGAGAGGGTGAGTGATACAACTTGAGACATGTTTTTATAATTGCAGTCTTTAAAGAATCAATTTTACATTTTACGTTAAATCTGTATGTTAGCCTTCAAAATGTGTTCAGTAAATTCACTGAACCACAACAACAACAAAAATGAATATATCAACAGGTGCACATATTTGTTGTACTGTGTGTGTGTGTGTGTGTGTGAGTGAGTTAACTTGAGATTGTATTTGTGGTTCACTTTCATCTTAAATCTCACAGCGTCATCAGCAGGTTGTGGAGGAATCTCAGCGCCTCACAGAGCTGCTGGCCAGGTAACACCCCCCGTCTCTCTCACACACACATACACACACACAAGCATATCAAGAAAGTGGACACGTGCAGTATTTGATTTTGAATTGTCAATTTGTGTATCATTAAAGCAGTGTGAGCAATGTGTTTACTGAGCCTGTAAATGGAGAAGATGAAGAGAATGATGATCCCGAAGACGCAGAGGGCCAAACCTCACGTCTCTGGGTGGACAGATTTTCTCCCCGACACTACACAGAGCTTCTCAGTGACGATGTAAGAAATGTTTCTATATAACTGAATGTACATGTCTGTATGTAAGAAAGTAAAACTCTTCTGTTATGGATAAATACAAGTCTTTTGTCGACACTGCTTAAATATTTGACACCAGTTGTGTGTAACTGCTTCTTTGCAGTTTACCAACCGCTGTCTGCTCAAGTGGTTGAAACTTTGGGACACTGTTGTGTTCGGAAGAGAGAGGAAGTCTCGCTCTGCCCGGTCTGACAGACAGGCTTCCAACCAGCACTCATCCAAACCAAATCAGGGCAACCAGAATCCAAATCGCTTCAAGAGCAAGATTGAGATGACTGAGGAGCTTCTGGAGGCTGAACTGGACCAGTACAAAAGACCCAAATTCAAGGTTGTTTATCTGCGTATTCATGTCAGTACAATTTAAATTTAATGACCTTTCATTGTTATAAAACAGCTAATTTCTCTTTGTCCTTCGCTAGGTGGCATTGTTGTCTGGTCCTCCGGGTTTGGGGAAGACCACCCTGGCTCATGTTATTGCCAAGCATGCTGGGTACAATGTGGTGGAAATCAATGCAAGGTGACACAAATTAAATTAAGATGAACCTGAAAATAGTAGTAAATCATAAAAAATTAGTTTTACAGTAATCCTTTTGTTGTGACCTCAGTGGTGCTGTTGTTTTTTTTTCCAGTGATGACCGCAGTGCAGAGGTCTTCCAGAAACGCATCGACACAGCAACGCAGATGAAGTCGGTGTTGGGAGCCAACGAGAAACCAAACTGCCTCATTATTGATGAGATCGATGGAGCACCTGCGGTACGTTCAGGGCACTGTTTGACTCAGCAAAGACCAGGAATAGTCATCTGTAATAATATTTTCATCTCTGGTGCTCGACAGGCTGCCATCAACATTCTGTTAGCAACTCTGAACAGGAAAGACGGACATGGCGGGGAGGCCGGCACAGAGACCACAAAGAAGAAAAAGAAGAAGGAGTCCATCCTGCTTCGACCAATCGTCTGCATCTGTAATGACCTGTAAGAGAGACTGTGGTGTTCAACAGCAGTAACCAAGTGGAAATTGTACATTTATGTTAAAGCTTTAGGGGCGAATATATGTGAAACATTTAAACTGAGGTCTTCTGTGGGTGTGTGTGTAATTTTATTTATTTTTTTCTGACGACCTCTTTTTCCTTTAAGCTATGTTCCGGCTCTCAGACCTCTCAGGCAGCAGGCCTTCCTCCTGGCTTTCCCTCAGACTCAGCCTTCCCGCCTCACACAGAGACTGGCAGAGGTCGGCTCACACTTAAACACACATACACTCATAAGAATAGAAAAATGTGCAAACACACCAACAGTGCATGTTAATGTTGAGTTTCTGTTCGTAGATTTCAGTCCAGCAGGGGATGAAGACAGACACAGGCAGCCTGATGTTACTGTGCGAGAAGACGGACAACGACATCAGGTCGTGTATCAACACACTACAGGTGGGTGGCAGCACTATGAAGGAGGGTCTGGATGTTGGCGAGCATCTGTCTATTGTCAGTATACTGTGTGATTATATTAAAATGCGTGCACTTGTCTACATAGTTCCTCCACGGTCGCGGCCACAAGCAGCTGAACACCAAGACAATCCAGTGTGTCTCTGTGGGACAGAAGGACCAGAACAAAGGCTTGTTCCATCTGTGGCAGGAGATCTTCCAGTTACCACGTACAAAACGGTACGTATTTTTTCTCATTAGTTCATCCATCAATTTGTTGTTATTCTGCTCATTCATGTCACCATGAAATGTATTATTAGGAATTATTGTCATATACAGCAGGAAGAACCAAGAAAACTGTGATACAAATATCAATAAATTCACACCCTTGGTAAATACAGTAATTCTAAGCTTTATCATCCCAACTGCTTCTACTGGCTTTCATTGATGTCTTTCATACTTTGGCCAGTGTGACTATGAAATGGGTATTAGATTATATTTTGTGGTAAATGATTTTAAAAATGTCTTAAAAAGTCTTAAATGTAACTTTGTGAACCTGCAGAAACTTTTTATAATCTGGTCAAAACAATAAAGCAGATGATAGTTTTATGGTGGTTACACCTCCAAATCAGAGATGACATTATCTAATCTGTTCCCTCCCCCTGCTTCTTTGGTCCTCACTAATTAGATGTTGGCTAATTGTCCTAATTTGTCCTTGAAGGAAACGTATTGGTGAGGGGTTTGAGGAGGCACCGGGCTCAGGAGGTGGAGCTCAGAGGTTTCAGCACGTTCTACACTTGGCTTCATCTAGTGGAGAGTATGAAAAGGTTTCTCAGGTAACAGACAGAACTGGCCCATGCTTTACTTGCACCACCAACACAATACATTATGATCTCTTTTGACTGACATCAGGTGGAATACCTCTGTCTCCTTTTCATCAGGGTCTGTATGATAATTATCTGTCCATGCGTGTGAGGGACCCCAACCTGCAGAGTGTGTGCGAGGCTCTGGAGTGGCTGGCGTTCTCAGACAGGCTGAACCAAGTGATTATGCACGGCCAGAACTTCTCCCTGATGAAATACCTGCCCTTCCTGTCCGTCACGTTCCACTTCTTGTTTGCCCACTCACACGTTCCCCGCATCAGCTATCCCCACAGCCAGCATGAGGTACTGATCAGCTACATGCACCGTTGTGGATGAGTAAAAAAAGAACAAGCACATTCATGACATGTTGAGAAATCATCACTGACTCCTTGTTGTGTCCTCTCCAGGCCACCTCCCGTCTCCTCAGCAGCAGGAACGCCTTATCCTCCATGTTGGCAGATATCCCAGCAAGCATCAGAACCAGGATCAGCCAGCACATCCTGACCTTGGATATTCTCACACTGCTCCTCGACATCATCTGTCCCAAACTACGGCCTGTACGTGAAAGCATATACAGTATACCCATGCATACGCGTCAGTTGTATTTGATTGTATTAAGGGAGACTTGTGGAGATTTCTTGTAAACAAACGGTTCCATTTCTTCCTCATAAAACATTTGCAAAGACAATTTTAAAGACATTTTAAATCTGGTATTTTTTCGTTCATGTTTACTAGTTCATTTTTTAAAAAATAAAAATGGTAAACTCAGTTTCCAGCTTCTCGGATGTGAGGGTTTGCTTCTGCTCTTTGTCATACATAACAGTAAACTGTATTTTTGGGATTTGGTCTGTTGGTTGGACAGAACGAGACATTTAGAGATGTCACCTTGCAGTGTAATGGGAGGTTTTCACTCTTTTCTGATATTTTATAGGTGAACGACTAATTGATTGATCGAGAAAATAATCTGCAGATCAATCGATAATATAATCGTTAGCTGTTGCCATGCATTAAACCTCACATTGGTCTCAGCCTCACAGTGTGTGCATTCACAGCGTGTGACTGGTGGCTAATCACAAATCCTGTGTTTCTTCCAGGTGAATCCACAGCTGTTCAGCAGCAGAGAGAAGGAGCAGATGCGTGAGCTGATTGACACCATGCTGGCCTACAACCTCTCCTACAGGCAGGACCGCACACCGGAGGGACAGTACACATACGTGCTTGAGCCGTGAGTATACACACCCACACAACCACACAACCACACACCTTTACTGCCTGTGGACACATGCAGAGCAGATGTGTGTTTCTGGGGTGTTGAAGGTCACGTCTCTTGTCCACACTGTGGTTCTCTGTGTGAAGGCTTAGAGAATAATCCCCTTAACACCTGGTGTTCGTGTGTGATGGTGGTGGTGTGGGAGCAGGGTAGCAAGCTGCAAAGCCTCACCGGTGGGGTACAGGTGGATGGACAAACAGATGAGAGGATGGATAGGTGAGGTTGCTGGAGGAGTGACACAACATCCAAAAAAGAGAGAAATGTTAAAATAAAAGACAAAACTGAAAGGATCAAGCGTATCTGAGACCGTTTTGGTTTCAAGATTAGGCCACGCTTTAACCCGGGAGACCTTTGTTTACTTGGACATTTGTTTTTGTGACTGCCGGGGACGGCGCAGACCATGGTGTTGGTAGAATGGGATAACTAGCCCGTCATCTCAGCCATGCCGGCCCAGGTCCAGGAGCAGCCGGACGCCCAGGAGGGCTCCTTCCTGCAGGCTCGCTGTGACGAGGTGCTGGTCACCAACGACTGGTGTCTGCCTCTGGTCTTAGCTCTGCTGCTGCTCCTGCTGGTCTACACCTTCCTGTATCTGCCTTCTCTATCTCACCACAACACCACTCTCTGATGCCTCACGGGAAAAGACTTGGAACACAATTGTGGAAATAAACATTTAACATCGCAGACGGCAGAAACGCCCAGTCCCGACAGGATTGTTTTGATTGGACTGCTCTTTTTTTGGACACTGTTGTTGATTGGTCCGAATTATTAGTGATAGCCTGCTTTTAGAGGCTTTGAGCAGAGAGACACATGCAGAGAAAATGAAGATTTATTTAAAAATCAGTCTGTTTTATGGAGTTAAACAGCATTTAAAACCCAGAACTATTGTGTGCTTTAATGCTGAATTTCTGTCTCTGGTTTGTTGTGGAATATTCTCAATGCTCTATGACTCAGTGTACTATCCTAACACCCAAAAACAAATGTGAATGTGGTTAAGTGCTGAAGCGATTAGTTGATCTACAGAGGATTAATAGGCACCAAATTTGAAAACTGATTAATCATTGGAGTTATTGACAAAACTTCTCCGGGTGTTAGCCTCTCATATTTGGGTATCTGCTGGTTTTCTTAGTCTTCTGTGTTATTAACTTAAACACTTTTTGGATTTTGGATCAGACAAAACGGACCGCTTTAATATGTCAACATGGGGCTTTAAGGAATTGCAATTGGTATTTTTCACTGTTTTCTGATGTTTTAGAGGCAAGGTAAGTTCATTTGACAATTCGAAGTGCCTTACATAAGACCTGAAAGTCATGGAGGAGAGAAAGACAATCAATATCAAAAGACGCAGCATAGACAAAGCGATTAATCAACCAAACTATTGGCAGGTTAATCCATAGTGAAAATACTTGTTAGATGTAATGTGGTCAGAGTGGTAACCGTTAATCTATCACTAAAATAGAGCTAAATGTAAACAGACATAAATGTAAGTAAGGTTTGTGAATTATATGTAACTATGCTTGATTCAGAGACTGTAGATAATGCCTGCCTCCGCTTACACCTCTAATTGCTAAACAGATGTTGTAGTCAGAGGTTAAACTACTTAATATCAGCTGCAGGGTGCATAGCCCATCGTGTTAAAAGGGGAGTTTGAGCTGTCCGAGTAGCTCTTTCATGAGAGTTTGCGAGTTGTGAATGTAACAGCGCTGATATTTTATAGTGATAACGTGCAATAAATAGCTCTCAGTCACACAGACTGGTATTATCTTATTTATGTTATGTTTAGGCCCATCAGGCATTGGTGTGAGTGAGAGTTTACTTGTGTGTGTGTGTGTGTGTTGGATGGAGATGGAGATCAGCGGTAAGAGGATTAGGGTTTTAGATAATGCAGATTCAGGGTTTAAAACATAAACCATGGCACCAAAAGTGGAAGCTTTTTGTTATTTTGTTTGTCATCAAACAAGGTTCACCTTTGTGTCAGCTGCATCACTATCACTTATGAGTGTGTTTATGTGTAAACTATGTGTGCCTCTTGTTGTTTGTGTAGAGCTATTTACTTATTGTGTGTGTGTGTGTGTGTGTGTCTGTGTAGGCGTGTGGAGGAGGTGGTGAGGTTTACAGGCCTGCCCCCGCATCGCCAGCTGACATACCAGGCCAAGCAAACAATCAGCAGAGAGATGGAGCAAGAGAGGATGAGGAGAGCTGAGCAACTGATGCTGCAGCGAAACCCTGCAGCGGTGAGACCTCAGACAGACCCACATCATGGGTCTGTCATATACGGCACAGCCTGTCGACGAGCAGGTCACCGTCTGTGTGGGTTAATAATCTAATGTATTTATAATCTACTGTGTCTGTCGGATGCAGAAAGAGGAAGAAAAAAAGGGCGCTGGCCCGAAACCAACCAGGAACCATCAGCAGAGGCTGGAGAACATTGTCAAACAGACCACAGTGGAGACCAGGGTGAGACACACAAACACACACAGTCGGACTATTTTCTGTGACTGAGAGGTGGAGGGGTGGGGGGGCTGCCTTATCCTGCGATCAGGTCTGAGACGCACTAAGTTGAAAGGTCACTGAAACTCCACCTTTTCCTGCTCCTGCTCGTAGGAGCCGATTTCAACGTGGGTACAATAGAGTGACACAAATATTTTTTAAAACCAGGTGTAAATGCAGAGACTCATGGAATCAGATGCCATTATCCATATAATGTATATAGACACAGATCACATATTAACACCAGGTTAAGTACATTCTGGATGGACTGTTGAGGTCCACCCAGAGCTAAAGGGAGACACACACACAAACCTCCAGGCCATGGCAGAACCACAGGGCCGTCACAGGGTTCTGTGAAGACTTAATCTAACCTTGGATTAAAAAAAAAAAAAGCACACCCTTCTTACTCGTGTTGAGCTTCTCACTGTTGTAGGTGTCAGTTAAGGCCTGTAGGTGGAGGCAGAGAGGAGCTGCCAGCATCCGTTTTGAATGAGCTGCAGTGTTTTAATAGTTCAGTAACAGAGCGATGAAGAGAGGGAGCCTCTAGAGGGCAGAAATGAGGATAATGAGAAGCTACTGGGTTATAGTCCCCAGTGATGAAACTGGGAAATTAGGCTAATGAGAGGTGTGTGTTCGCGCGAGTGTGTGAGCGAGTGCGATTGTTCATTGTTATTGACCTTATTACTGAGGACCGTGTCTTAGAAACGTCCTGCTTAACTTCATCCTCCTCATCGCTCTGTGTTTGTGTCCCGCAGCCGGAGGTGGACTTCTTCGGCCGAGCTGTTGCCCCCAAACCTCAGAGACCGCAGCCGTCCTCAGACACAGGTAGCGTAGAGACTTTGTGCTCAGTGACGTTAGTGTAGGTTCATTTATCCAAACCCTTTGAGAGCACAGCTGTTTAGGGAAAAACGCCTCAAGGCACATTTAGTCCAAACACACCAGAGGTGATAACGGATGTGTGTTACGTAACGTTTCTAATTTAGTGCTCCTGTGGCAAACTGCAGGCAGGAGAGCTGGACTGTCAGCAGCACTGCCACCATAATGTTGGTCATATCGTGTTTCTGTTTTCAGCAAAAACAACATGACACAGCCTGATCTACTGTCTCTTTCTTATGCCATACGTCAGCCAATAGAAGAAATAAACTTCCTATTTTGTCTTATATAAATTTAATGTTTAATTCCACACAAATTAAACTTATGGTCCAGACACCTAATAAAAGCTTAGAGAGTAGCTGCTGTGCTTTCGCCTGCCAGTAGCTTTATGTCAGAGGAAACAAACATCGCAGTTCCACATCAAAAATAGAAAATTTGCATGAACAATTCAGATCTTTAACAGAGCTGTGGAGCTTGTTTTTTTTTTTCCTCCTCCAAAATAGCACCTGGGGTAAATATTTTCAAAATAGAGTTTCCCCTTTAGCTTGTGCATACAACTTTCTTCCTCTTTGCAGTAAAAGACACCCAGATATATCTTTTGTTTACACACAATATTTTTCATGTACTGTATGAACATAAAGTGCGACTTGTTCAGTTCAACATGGAGGAAAAACTGTTTCTAAAATCCTTAAATTTTAAATCTCTAAAGTCTAGTCTGAGTCAAAATTGTTTTATTTGACTTTAACTGTGATTCAGAACAGGCTTAGCACAAGCACCTGTACATTGTTATTCAGTAAGTGACCCAGGCCCAGATTCAGCACCCGGTGACGGAGGCAAATTAAAAGCGGAACCATTAAAATCACTAACCTTCCTGAAAAGAGCTCATCCCGGAAATTGATCATCAGGGTAATCAGCGTGGAAGTGCAGCGCTGCGGCTGTTTGTAGGTCAGAGCCGGAACATCAGCTGAGCTCTATCAACCTAAAACGGCGCAGCCTTAAATCCCTGTCCTGATTCCCCTGTTGAATACGCGGACGTCGGTTTGAGAGCGACTGGTTGTTGGGAGATGATCTACACCGCTTTCTAAGATTCCACGGATCTGAGGAAAATGTCTGACGTTCTGTGGACTCACACTTGTTTTGTGCGTACTAGAGTCAGGACGCTTGTAGGCGTGTCCGGTCTGCATGGTCTTTTAAGAAGGGATTTACAGTACATTTTATAGACAAAGCAATCCATTGATAAAACCACCAGATGAATCAATTATGAAAACAGTGGTTAGTTGCTTCCCCTAAACGATTATCAATCACTTTCCTGTCAGTTACCTATTAAACAGCTGATGTTTTACAAGGTCACTTGAGAGGAGCTTGAAGAACCAGTATGTCCCTCTGTCTTCTTTCGATGAGCCTTGTGTATTTTGCATGTGTCTTGTTTTATTTTTAATTTTCTGTTTTCCTCTTGCTGTAGGCGAGAAGTGTGCGGTTCTTGCTATGGGGACGGCAGTGGGCAACAGTGACGTGTGGTTCCGGTTCAACGAGGGCATGTCCAACGCTGTCAGGCGAAATGTCTACATCAGAGAACTACTGTAACACACACATACACACACACACACACACACACACACATAACTGCCTCATTTTCAGCTGTGTATCTTTTTATATCTCGTGTTTCTTTGTAAGCGTCTGATTCAAATCAATCCAAAGTCCATCAGTTAAATTCAAAACAGTCTTTATTTTGATTGACAGTGTAAAGAGCCAATAAAAACATTGTGTTGTTGAACATTTCTCAGCAGTTTGTCAAAACAAACCTCTACGGAGCTACTCAGTGCTGTACACACACACACACACACACACACACACAGAGTAATCTTCACATAAATTAACAGCATTCAGGAGTCTCCAAATAAATAAACAATAGCAATAATGTATGTGTGTGTGTGTGTATGTGTGTGTGAGAGAGAGAAAAAGAGCGTACGTTAGTGCAGCGTGACTGTGTGTGGTTGTGCATTATTCTTTAGTCTATGTGCGTCCGTGATTGTGTGTGTGTGTGTATGTGTGTGTGTGACCATTAGAGGATCACACACTTGCCCTTTTCCACCCAGGGGTTGGCTCTCATCAGCTCAGGGTTCAGGAATGGATCTTCACAAACACAGCCCTCGATCCACTTCACCAGCCTGAAGCAACAAAAACACACCGTCACCATTAATCTGATACTCGGCACTTAAAGAGGTCTGGTGTGTGTGTCTGTGTGTGTCTGTGTGTATCTGTGTATGTTTGGACGGTGCACACGCACTCGGTGACGGTGATGGAGGATTTCTCTCTGTTGATGGCCAGCTGGTACTGAAGACTTTCCACTTCTCTCCTCATCTGTGGGACATCTAGCTCCTCCATGATGATACTGCTGTTCACGCACACAACAAAAACACACCACAGACTGAGTTGATGGAGGGCCACAACAGGAGTTCACACACATGTCAATCACATCAAACCTTAGGCCGAAATCAAAATGGATCAGCAGCTTTGTTGTAACTGAACCATTCAGATCTGCGGCAGCTGCATTAAAGTCTCAGTGGTATAATTTCTTTCTTCTGTGTAAATGAGACAGTTGTCCTGCTGTCCCTTGAGTAGATATCTAGTTGAGTTTTACTTTTGGAGAGACGAGAATAGAGGAATAACCTGACATTTTGCGTTCGTTGTACAGTCAGGATGTCACTCTATTTCACCTTTTCGCTTTTAAAGCGAATCAGTGTCACCTCGCCACACCTCATCGCTGGCAGGTGGTCGTGACCAGTTCAACCAAAGAGCGATTCTCTTTGCTTTATCTGGATAAATTTTAGCCTGTTATAGTTTCTAGCAGCCCATGGTGACGTCTTCTGATGTCTTGTTTTCTCTGACTAAAGCCTGGCTTAAACTTCTGCATAGGATTGATACAGAGCCTACGCTGTAACTTAAGCATGCGGTCCTACACCTTTGTGAGCATTTATTCTTTTGCGTTGGTGTGTGTGCGTCGCTCTTCAGTCACACCACGAAAAACGTTAGCTAGCGGTGGGGTTTCTGTGCCACCGCTTTGAGTTTCTTTGTGTACTTCAAACAGTGGCAAGTGAATCTGAGTGTTTCATGTTGAACCTGGAGATAAAAAATGTTTAACAACAGTTACTTTACTGAAATCACTGCAACGCAGAAAAGAGGGAAGACATCAGAGAAGACTGTGTGTCCCTGTGCGACCACTGAACTGATTGAAGCAGATGCCCGCTACTTTTTGCTCCACAAAAATGTTTAATTTTTTTCCCCCCTCTACTGTTAATGATACCGCAACGCTTCAGACATGTCTCAGTGAGACCCAGTGAGGGGACTCGACCCCTAGGTTGGGAACCACTGACAAGTTTGACAGGGTCTGAGAAAACCTTACAAAGACCAGATGGTCAGCAGTTTGCAGAGCTTCAGTGAACTGCAGAAGAAGTGGTTGATAAAACGTACTGTGTTCATACTGAAATAGTTACTGTCAGAAATGTCATGTTGATCCACTGTGACCATGTGTGAGTGGTTTTTAATACAAGAACAGAGAATTATATTCTCATATTCTATCTACCCCTGCCTTTTTTTTGTTACTGTAACAGCTGTTAACCGTGATAAAACAGATTTTAAAGCAAGTACTCCTACTGAAAGTTGTACTTCTGCTAGAAGGAAGGATATTCTCATATTTCTCAAATGCCTGGCTTTTTCTGTAACTGATGGAAGAACTTTTCAAATCTTCAGCTTAAGTAAAAGTGGGAAATACACAATGCATGACGCAGAGATACACTAGTTTACACAGAATGTAACTTACACGATGAGGCTGGTGTTATGGTATAACTTTCTTGTTGACAGTTTGTCCCACAAAAATAACAAAACCAACTATGAATCTGTGTCTCAGTACATGTGGCACTGAAAAAAATATAAAATACCTCCACATTAATCCTTTTTAAGGGATTTAAAATCTCACTAAAGAAAAAAAAATCAGGAACACTGAAATGTCAAACTCTTATAATACATTTTATGTGGATTTATACATTTACTATATAAACCTTCTGTGTATTTGCAGAGTAACCAGTAACTTTCAGATAAATGTACTCTGTGATAGTAACTATGCACATTTACTTATGTACATTTACTTATGTACTGTACTGAAGTACAGTTTGAGGTACATGTTCTGCTTCTTTATATTTCTAATTCATCACATTTCAAACGCTCCACTACGTTTATTTAAAAAACTTTACTCACTAGTTTATTTTTCCAATTCAGATTAATAGTAAAATAATATCTACACTTAAATTATGTTGCATTATTATACACTGACGCAAGACTGTTTTGATTCACAGGCTCCAAAGCTGTATTTATTTAAGTTAATTAAAATTATCCCCACCTTCTTTGGCTGTAGCACAGCGATGGGCACGTAAATGCATCAGTAACTAATCCAAAAATATAATATACATTATTCTGAAATGCCACTAATTTTCAACACGGGACTTTTACTTGTAACAGAGGAGCAGAGTATTTCTACACTGTGGTATTGCTACTTGCGAGTGCAGTATTCGAGGAATGCACTTACTACATTTATAATCTTTTAAAAAATAACCTTCAAGTAATCCGACAGACTTCACCGGCTGCCTTTACTGTCTTTATATTTCTCTCCTACTTCCTGCCCCACCCTGCCACAGGCCACATTACAGCAGGAAGAGAGAGTAAGAGAAGGCCCAGAGGAGAGTTCAGACCAACCATGGATCAGTTCAGTCCTCTCTGCTGGAAACTGTCTCTCCCTCCTCCTCCTCCCCCTCCTCCTCCTCCTCCTCATCATCTCTCATCCTCTTCATCTTTTTAATGGATATAAGTAGGTCGACCGCCCGGTGCCGGTTTCCTCCACCAGCATCCATCCTGCCGTGTGTCTCCAGCAGCCAGCTGTTCCATGAAAAGGCCTTTATCATTTAATTATAATGTCCTCCAAATGTGTGAGAGTGACATCAGTCTCCATCACTCAGCAATCGGGGGACATTTCAGGCTGCTGATCACACATTTACAGCAGATTAAGTCGCTTTTGAGACATAAACATTAGTATGTGGGAGGATGAATAGAGTATAGATGGTCACTGTGTGCCCAAAAAAAACCCAAATCAGCTCAAACGCAGAGGTATCGTGATTAAATGTGGATGGAAAGACATAAACCACCTCCCCCTCTCACAAACACACACAAACAACCGTTCGTACCGTCAGGCCTACCGGAGAGGACCGCTGGTCGATTTCGTTTGCAGCCGGCGGATGGAGGATGGAAACTGGGCTTTAACAGCGAGAAGAACCGCTGGGAGTCGGGAATCGGTTGAGTTTCCCCGGCAGATGAGTTCGGCTTCAGCGCAGGAGGAAGACGAATAAGAGGAGGAGGAGGAGGAGGACGCTTAGTGTGTCGGCGGTCCACGGCGCAGGGCACTCCCCTGCGCTCCTCTCTCGTAGCGACTGGATGCGGGATGCGCAGGGCGGAGAAAAGGAGCCACGCCGCCTGGTTTGACAGTCAAATCAGAACTAGAGCCGAGGACGCACCTGTATGGAAATCCGGACACGCGCTGAGCCTGAGCAGAGGCAGGAAACACGCAAATGAGGACGCGCTCCGAAGGGAAAACAAGCCTGGAGTTCATTTTCTAGTCAGATGACCGGAGATGTCGGTTTCTGTGTTAATACACGGCACATTCCCCAGACCGCAGACCCCCAGAGGCCCCCCAGTAACATGAGAACTGTGAGGGTTAGGACAAAGAATTGGCCCAGTGAGAGAACCCCAGTTCATATGGTTTTATATGATTTTTAGATGCCTCCTTTTCACTCTGATCTCAGATCAACAAGAAAATATGATTGGACAAAACCTGTATCGGATGGTGATCCATCATGTTGATCCATCATGTTGATCTTGGCTTTGGACCCCCTTCACTGTTATAGGTCATATTTACTGTGAACCCTTTAGTTGTGTAAAAGTTGTGATACCACAGTGTAAAATTACTTAATTACTAATGCAAGTAAAAGTACAGAAGTATTACCAGAAAATTAAGTACTAAAAGTAAAAAGACTCCTTATGCAAAAGGTCCCTGTTATATTATATTATATTATATATTATATATTATATTCCAGTGTTATATTACAGCACACCCATGGTTTATCTGATGAGCAATATCTAAAATAATAGTAATTTTTCAGGGTTTAATGAGCTACGAGAAAGATCTGTAAGTCCTAACATACATACATAACGTGCATATACAGGGCCTTTAATCTATAATAATGCATCATACTTTATCATAGGTTGATTGTATTATACTGTCATGTTTGTCTGCATAACAAACGTAACTAGTAAATATAGCTGTGAAAAGTAGTTTTACTTTGGGTAAAACTATAAAATAGCTTAAGTATAGTACTTGAGTGAATGTTACTCTCCATCACTGATACTTTGGTACTGAGCCCTGATGTGAAACCTCAGTCTTGAATTCAAACTTAAATTTGATGTTTTTGGTGTAATCCTGTGGGGCCCACTGCTAATATAAAGACCATCAAAAAAAAAAAAGCTAGATTGAAGTAATTTTCTCATGAAGCTGTAAAATGTTTTACACTGTAAACAGCTCAATAACAGACCTGATTCTACTTATGACCATTTGACAAACAAATCAATCCCTATTTAGAATTCTTCTGTAGAGTATGTGCACGCAAGCAAAGGTTCTGCCCTTAGTCACATTACAGCTGGTATGTAATACTAAACAAAAGTGCACCTACTATTAAATAAAACAGGACCAAGGTTTGCCAGTAACATTACAACAGAAAAGTTAACTGAGTCACTGTTTATTCAACAAATGCAACTTTACAGTTTGATGCAATAGTTTCAATATTACTGAAACACCATCTTTTGTATGCTCCATTATTCTGTTATTTTTCATTTAGTTTCTTCATTCAGGATTGTTGTGCAGCTCAGGGGCAGCAGTTTCTGGCCAATGACAGTATCTGCATAACACAAACCTAAAAGAGACAAATACAGATTAGACTGGAACATTTTTTGTGACCGGAAAAAAGGGAAATAATTTGCGTTAGCCTCAGATAAAAGTTAGAATCAGGAGCTGGTAGCTCTCATACGAGGTGTCAGAAAAAGAAAAAAAAGTTCGTCATCACTGGCGTCACTGTATCATACATATGCAACATGTACACAGACTTACCAGTAAAATAAACCAGATCCCCAGTTATCTGTCATTAGCAGGACGATCAAGAGTATTAATTTCCAGTCTTGAATCTACCTGTAACGGGGGGGGAGGATCAGTTATAAGCCACATAAAGAAACTACTAGCATCATGCGTATATATGTATTTGTTGTAAGAGCCTCAGGAAAAAAGCTAGAATCAGGAGCTGGAGTTCAGCTCTCATAGTAGGTGTCAGAAAAGTGTATTTAATTTTGTCATCATCGGCTATAAAAGTGTTCAAATGCCAACATATTACATGGACTCACCGGCTCTCAAACCTAGCTGTGTCACCCTGGGCCAGTAAGAACCTCGATCATGTGAAACACAGCGGCCTTGGATCTTTGTCCAGCTGTGAAGCCTCCATTCTTACCTGTAAGGTGATTTCAAGTGTTAAAACACAGTCAGGGGAAAAGTGACAGTGTTGAGGTTAAAGACTGCACTAAATATACTGATAATGCGGCCTCAGAATAAAGTTAGAATCAGGAGCTGGAGTTCAGCTCTCATAGTAGGTGTCAGAAAAGTTTATTTATTTTGTCGTCACCGGCCGAAATGACTTCACACAACCAAAAGACTGACCAGCAGACTCACCAGCTCCTCCACCTCAGCACCATCACATTGTCCCTGTGAAACTGAGCTCAGCTCCCAAGTCTTTCGTCTGCTGTAAAGACAGCACCATCCACCCCTCAGTGTCCCCACTGTCATCTGAAAGGAAATATAGATGATTGGACGCAAACATTAACATTTTAATATCCTATTTTTAATCATTTAAAACTGTTTTCCTTGAGCTTCGAAAGGCTTTTGACTCAGTAAATCAAGGGATTCATTCATTCATTATCAATCAATCAGAATGTATTTGTATTGCACTTATTCATACAAACACACTGTAACATTACACAAATCCCACCCCCAAAATCAGAAGTGGACATCTTCAGCCTCTTATTGTGTTTCTTTTCTGTCCTGCTGCAACAGGCCACCCACGTGTTGCTGCTCAGACCAACATGGCAGCCTTTGGTCCTCCACATGTGAACAACATTATACTCACTCGTCTGACTCCTCTCCGCCTGAACAGCTGGGCCTCCCTGGGACATGCTGAACCACTCTTCGACAGAAAACAGGTGAGTTAAGCTTTTTCTTTTCGGTCATGGTGTAATGCTTGGAGAGGTTGCGGAGCTCCGCTTCCCTCATTAAGCTGCGACTTAAAGAACTTCGTGTGGCCGAAGCTATGAACATATATACGGCTCCGGTCCAGCACAGAGTCCCGCCCCTTCCTGGGCTGTGCTCTTTCGACTTTCTGAAAAGCGGAGAAAGTGTTGTAAGATTTTCTGACCATATTCTGCGCTTATTCTGCCTCCATCAATGTGCTGGACAGCGCCGTCTGAAGTACTTACCATTTAAAAACCGCTAAAACGACAATTTTTGTTAGCATCTTAAAACTATATCTCCCATGAGTCTTAGATTCAGAATCGTTCTCAAAGCCTTATGGGAGCTGCAGTTTTATACCTGAGGGTAGGATAACGATAGCAACACCAAAGATGTTTGTTAGCAACAGTACTACTTATTTGAATTACAACCATATAATCTTACATTTATGATGCATTTATTTTTTGTACTATTCCTTTAATCACATGCGCGTTTAAGCACAATGATAAACGTTCCCGTGCGCATGCGCTCAGACTAACGGAAATAAATATGTACATGTAAAACATATAAACTATTTTTCTCAAGCTGTACAGTAACAGGGTAAAGTGTAGGGGCTATCAAGTGTTGTTTCAAAGCCTTCTTTACACTGCCAGGTGGTTTCTGACACTTCCTTTGCTATATAAAATAAACACACACTCAAAGAGTCACGCAAGGTTTAATTTATACATTTATTCTGATCACAGCTGTACAGGAATGCATCATCACAGCAGAAACACAACCTAAACCCAACCATGGCACAACAGCCGTCACAACACATCCAGAACTCAACCATAAATGTACAGGCTTCAATCAGCTCACCTCAATTCAATGTCTAGAATTACCAGTATCATCATTATTATTATTATTTTTATTATTCACATAGAACCATCTGTCTCTCAAATATATCTTTGTTTTCAAAGAGCATAAAAATACAAGTAGACTCTTCATTGGGATGAACACTGGTGGCTGATCCACTGTCTGGCCTACATGAGGGACCACTGAAAACAGGGGAGCCAAGGAGGAGCAGAGCCAAATTATTACAGCTTATGGGGGGGGGGGGGGGTGGAGGGGGCTCATATGGGCTCAAACAAGGCTTCTCAATGGTTACAGGAGGACTGCAGACAGGGCGACTGATTTCAGGGATCATATAGGACTCACAACTCAACCTAGGAGCTACTTTTGACATCACAGACACACAAGGATTGAGGGTTTGTGAGGAGTCAGAGAAAACCATTAAACATTTTGGAGTGGAAAACAAGCAGAAAGGAGACAAAAATTAATTCTAAAAATATGAAAGAACACTACCAAGGCACAGAGAGATGCAGAGTTAACAGAGTGGACACAAAGGGAGATAAAAAGAGGAGGCGACAAGATGCAAGGTGGGCAGATTAGAGGCAGTTTCACTAACCAACACTAGAGGGAGCTCTAGCAGCTCAAATACCCAGGTATATTATAAACTCTATGTATGTATACTGGATGTACTATATAAAGCATTGAAATATAGGATTATCTTTTAAAAACACTGTTCACTGCAGCAGGACAAAGGGATACACCGCATGAGTGTGCTTGTATATATGTGTTGTTCCATGTGTATGTGTTTGTCCGTCTTTGTAATGTATGTGTGTTAGATTCATTTCCAAGCAAACCTCCATAGGTGGAGCTAAACACCAACAAAGCAGAACACCAGAAAGATTTAAAACCACTGTCTTGTGTGTGTGTGTGTTGTGTGTGTTTCTGTTTCTGTGTGTGTGTGTTGTGTGTGTTTCTGTTTCTGTGTGTGTGAGTGTCTCAAAATTCATGGACACACATCTATATCGTCATTCTGATCATTAGTATAACTACTGTACGAGTGGGAGGACATTGACATGAGCATCAGCAGGGACTACACACACTCATAACGACAACAACGGCAACAATAACAACAACAGCAACAACAACAACATGAACAGGGACAACACACACGTCAGGAAGTCCGGCTAACCACAATCCTCTGCTCACACCGAAGAGAAATAGAGGCTACGATTCATCTGGAAAAATGCATCCTGTTGACATCACAGGAGTGAGACGGGCTCAGAAAGTGGCCTGTCTTTCCGTGTGCTTTTAAAAATTCTCTCCAGTGTCTCATCTGTATGCATCTTGTCTGTCTATCTAGCTACCTATCTGCCTGTCTGTCAGTCAGTTTGTGCTTATTTTTGCAAGCAATATGCTTATCTATCTGTCTCCCTGTCTGACTGAGTTAGCATCTCTGTCCTAGCCAGAGTCTGCAGAGATAAAAGGATGAGGGAAATGATTGTGCTTCTCGGTCCACACAGCCATCTGAGGCCGGGCGGCGGTGACTCGCTGGGCAACGGAGGTCAGAGGTTGTGTGGGAGCGGCCTCCTCGCATCGGGAGGCGTACTAGAGCTACTGCACCAGACGAAGAGGACTCCCTCCTCGGTATACTGTACAAGGCTACATGAGAAGCGCTCGCGCAGGAGGGACACACTCCCAAACACACACACTCTCGGAGCGCCAGCATCAAGCCTTGGGCGAGCTTTCTTGAGACACCTACACATGATGGGGGGGGGGGGGGGGGGGGAGGGAGGGTAAGGGAAAGGGCTCATTGGAAATGAGACGTGGGCAGGAGATCAGTCGAGCATTGCATCCAGTTGGTCTGCCAAGTCGTCAAACATGCTGCCGATGTCATCCAAGATGGAGACTGTTGTCTTTTTGCTGGAAAGAGAGCTGGGAAGAGGATGACAAAAAAGTTAGAGTTCATCTGATAATGAGGCAGAAACATTCACAGTAGATTAGAGATGTTTTCCTTCACTGTTAATCAGAATTTGAAAGATTTCTTTAAGCGGTAACTCCATTAGGCTGTGTTTGTGGCCACCTGGAGTTTGTCTCCACAAACTCCCGAGGGAAGTATTCGGCTCTTTAGCTGCTAAATGTGCCACTATATCCACCAGCTAGTTACTGACTGTGGCTGTTTGTTGCTAATAGGGACGGCTGTTTCTTTCTTTTCCTGACAGCTTCTTGCTGTTTGAACTGTGGTGAACGTGATCCAAACCGTAAAGTTGCAGGCCACACAGCTAAACAACGAGCAGATTCAGGCGATAGTTCTGAAAAGTTATAATCCTTAAATTTTTCTCTATAAACACTCACTCATTTTGTGCGTCCTCCTCTTTGATTTTGTGCTCCACAGCCTGCAGAGCTGCAGCCAAGGAGGCACTGGTCTCCTCCAAACGATGCTGCACCTCCCCCTCCTGCTCTGCTCCCTCTGCTTGACTCTCCACCTCTTCTCTCGCTCCTTCTTTCCTTGAGGACTTCTTCTCCAGCTCCCTCTGACTCTCTTCGTGTGCCCTCTTCCTCTCCTCCTCCTGCTCTTTGTGCCTCTTGTGCTCCCTCTCTCTACTCCTCTCCTCTTCCTCTCTCCTCCTCTCCTCTTCCTCTTCCACCTCCCGTTCTCCCAGCAAGTCGATGGAGAGACCAGCGATGGAGGAGCGGGGAGGTTTAACAGGGTGCGAGGAGGGGGTGGAGGGACTCTGGGCCGGAGAGGGGGATGTAAGAGGGAGTCCCGGAGAGAGGGAGGGAGCAGAAGGGGTGTCAGGAGCTGGAAGGGGGGCGGCAGAGAGCGGAGAGGAGGGTTTGGGGGCCGGGGTGGGACTGGTAGCACCAGGACTGTGGCTCATGGTGGCTGAAGCTACTATTGCCTTGCCTGGTTTAGGTGCTGTTGGAGGCCCACGTGGTTTGGGGGATACAGGGGGAGGAACACGCTTCGGCTCTGGTCAGAGAGAATGTTATCAGTTATAAATATTGTTCACAACAATATGAAGTCATAACACAAGCTGTATAATAGTATACAATAGTATTGCAATAGCATCAAAAACACTCACAGTGGAGACTCATTTGGTTAGTTACACTATTAAACACAGTCCAGTTCTCCGTGATGTGGGCTTATTATTGTGTGCTAAATGAATTATTCCAAATTAAATCAATAAAATATGTTTTATATTACACAGTCAGGTAAATCACAGCCATGATAAATCAGGTTCCTGACCAACAAAGTAAAAATGATATAGTTTAGAGACAATAACCTGCATCACTGGATAAAGCTCTTGAAGTTTTCTACAATAGAAACAGCTGATTGAATTAGCTGTGACACTGCTAATGCCAACTGTAACTTTGCACTGCAGATTGTTTTTTTAATCGTTATCTGTGGTTTATGTTGGGTTGTCAGACACCACATAAATGTGTAACTCACCGGGGCTCTGTGCCGTCTCAGCGTTGTCAGGCCCGGGTATGGGCACCCTGCGGGTTGGTGTTGGGGGTTCAGCTTGCGTCTTCCTCAGGCTTACTGTGGATGGTTTGGGTGAGACCGCTGGCTTTAGAGACTTCCTGGCCTCCATCCACTCACAGCTCTCTCTGCTGGTCTCCGTCCTGTCAGAGACCTCAGACACCGGCCTCCGCCTCAGGACCACAATGCCGTTCTGCTGCGCCTCGCTTCCGTTTTTCTGGCTACTATCTGTCTGACTGCTAGGAGAGTCTGATTGGTTATTGCTTTGAATGACACTCTGAGGATGCTCAGACATGCGTGGTCTCCTGCGTATGGTTTCAGACCCTGTTGTCATGGTAACAACAGTGGTAGCCACGGATGCAGGTGCTTCAGAGTTTGTCGCCGGGGTATGCGGCTTCCTTCGGAGTGTCACCGTGCCGTCTGAGATCTCTGTTGCTGAAGTGACCACAGTGGAGCGGGGCCTGGGCTCTGGACGCTGCAGGGGTGGTTGCCGAGGTAACAGGTCAATCTGATCACCAGGGATGCCTTCTGGTCCACTGATGGTCCTGCGCCGACTCATGGCATCATCTTCCTCAGATCCAAGACCTCCTGCACCGGCCTGGCGACGAAGTAAAGGTGGACTCACCTGGAGATCACATGATTGTTAAACAAGCATGTTACCACTAAAAAAATGTAAAATATGAAACACAAAGACACCCACCTGTAGGTAGTTGGTGCTGCCTCCCAGATTCTTCGGCAGGGTCTTTGCTCCACCCACGATGGATGTTTCCAGCATGGCGGCGAGGCTGCGAACACTCCCAGAAGCCCCCTCTGATCTCTCCAGGCCTGCTGAGTCCTGAGCTCTTAAAGCTGATCCCAGGCTGCCGCAGTCACTGGCCCGCCGCTCTCGATAGGTGGGCAGCCCTAGTAGTCCGTCCCCCTGCCCCTCTCCCTCCCCGTCAGCCCCAGTAATGGAAGAACAGGACCGTTTAGGTGGTGTTGGGGGCCGACCTTTCCGACGGGGACGGAGGGTTACAGATGATTGGCTGCGGTTAACAGTGACATCATTAGCGGCAGTACGTGCTGAGCTGCTGCGGCACACGGTGGCATATCTAGAGTCTGATTCTGAGCCAATTAGACTGTGAGTTCTCCGTCGCTCTTCCTCCTCGCTGGGCAGCCGAAGCAGTGGTACTGACGAATCCACTGCCACCATCTGAGTGGAGGGACGAGGCCGAGCCCTTGGGGACGCCTGCTGGGTCCGGGCATGTGGAGGGGTTTGTGGTGGGGTTTGTGGCGGGGTTTGTGTTGGTGTATGAGGAGGAGTTTGTGAATGTGTGAGACCCGGGCGAGGTTTGGCCAGGGGGCTGGGGGCACCGTCCTTATGCCTCCTCACTTCCCTCCGGGGCTCTGACCCGATGCTGCCACCTGGGCTCGATGGAGGCGTAGAGGGGCCCTGAGGAGGCTCAGATCCACTTTCTCCTCTCTGTAGCTCCTTCAGTCTCTTCACTCCCAGCATCAGTTTCTTCTGATGGCCTGAGGGGAGGCAGTGGTGTGGAGAAGAATGGAGCAACAGTTATTGTAAGGTAGGGAGATAATGAAAACATATTGAGACTTCAAAGTTAGAAGAGATTCCCGAGTATGTATTGATTATGTATTGAATAACCACAACATGGTTAATTACCCAGAAAATTGTGCCAGTAGGCATGATCGTAAAATCTAAAACAGAAGTTCCCAATCCCCAGGCTGTTATCTGTTAAATACGATATTAGGCTATTTGAGTTTCACTGAAATGTTTCATTGAAATCAAGTTCAAATTATGTTAACTTTTAATTTGTGTTTAGTTTATAGCAACTTCTCGTTTCTTTTTAATTAAGATTAATATTTATATTTCATTTGCTTTGCTTATTTGCTTTGCTTTTAACTGTTAACAAAATGAATGTTGTGTGGTTGATGACAGCTATTATCAGCACAGAGAAGCTGAATAAATTCAGTCCAAATGTTCCAGACAAAATGACAGAACTTATATGACATTTAATTCTTTTATGTGTACTTTTGGTAACATGGGACATGAGGAGTCTTCAAAATAAAATCTGTACAGACTGAAGTCTAGTCCACTTATGACTCTTTTATTCATTAGTTTTGACAATCATACTTGTAACTTACATCAAATGAACAAAATGAAAGCTCATCTATTGTTGTTTTGTGATTGTATAATCTTATGTCCATCTTAATAATGTATCTGTGACTTACCAAGCTTAGTGATGCCAATCTCTTGCAGATCTTCAAGGCTGATGTCGGAAATGAAGTCAATGTTTTCATACCCATTCTGCACCAGAACCTGGTAGTACTGACTAAGACCCAGGTGAGACAGCCAGTCTGCCAGATTGGCCTAAAACACACACAGCGACACACATAAACATGGGCATGCGCTATAAAAAGCTTGTGTGCATTTTGCAAGATAAAGAACAGAACTGTGTTTCTGACAAAACTGTTTCTTAACAAACTGAAAGAGCTGCGTGTGTATGTGCTTGTGTGCGTGCAGCTGACAAAACTAAACATCTCCTTCCTTTTCTGGTTTGTATAGTACACGTGAGAGCCTTACAGGCTTGTGGTCTGGAAGCCAGTCTGTGGAGGGCAGCTTGCTGATCTCTGATGTTAACTTCTTCCGATGTCCAGGCTTCATGACCCCAATCGCCGTCAGGTCCTTCAACGCAAAGCACACTTAGTCACATCAGGAATTCAACACAGCTAATGTAGGTGTTTTTTTTAAAATCTCTTTTGAATGTAAGCAATTTTATGTGCATGTTTGGCATTTGGACATGAGCTGCGTGTGATATGCCTTCAGGAATATTTTGCTTTGGATAATCTTCTGATGAGTGTCCCCTGCCCTTAGGGGGTTTACGTCATACCACTGTGTCTGCTTCAGTGCACATACACAAACACACACGCACACACAATGGCACTCGAAACACAATCAAGGACAAACACAGAGTAGCGTTTACAGCACAGACTGGAACACACGGCCATGTGTGAACACAGTATGTAAATGAAGCAGACAGAGTATGAGGAGTGACTGGTTGAGGCTCAGGACTCACACCGGGGGGTCAGGTGACAGAGACAGGAGGGTCATGATGACATCATCCAGGTCAGTGGGGAGCTGATTTGAGAGCTGAGCTGTGCGGAGCCTTGACAGACAAGGGGCGGGGCGTGAGGGGGTCAGGGGTCATGACCTTACCTCAGGGGTCATGCGGCTAATGGTGTCTAGATCATATCCCGCGGTGAGGAAGTGGGTGGTGTAGAACTGCAGCTGAAACTCACCCAGCCACGCCACTACTGCCTGCTTCTAGAACACAGAACACAGAACACTACTGCCTGCTTCTAGAAGAGTCCACGGGGTTCTTCTAGAGCACAGAACACACGCCTGTTCTAGAACACAGCATATCAGCCAGTTCTAGAACGCAGGAGAGAAGACTGTTCTAGAAAACAGCATAGAAACTTCCATTGTAATTCCAGAATTTAACCCTGCTCTACAGAAAAATCTAGAAAGCCAGGAAGGGGAACCTGTTCTGGAACATGTAATAGAGAGCTGTTCTACAAAGCAGAATATAAAACACAGAGCTACATCTTTAACTTACAGAGCAATAATCCTGCAGTACTTCCAAGGTGCACAATGCCAACACAAATTCAAAGAAAGATACTGCCTACATTTATCCTCACAAAAAACAACTGTTTCAAAAACACAGCCACTGAAATGTGCAGTAAGGAATGGTACTGTGGATTTTTTTAGAATGCACATTACTTTACTTACTAAATGGAAATATAACAATCCCCACTCACCCCTGGTTGTAACTGGCCCCACAAATGTATTTGCACGTTTTGAGCTCTCTGCCACTACCTCAATACACTGGAGGTGAATGGAATTTCATTCATGATGCTCATGGCACTGAAACATTACATTTAAAAATCTTTTAAAGCAATGTGTGTTTCCAGACATTACATTTATTTGGCTGACGTTTTTGTCCAAAGTGACAGATGGGGGAGGAATATTTTGGTAAAACAGAAATAGATTAAGGTAAAAATAGCAAAAATGGTTCAGAGCGAGGGCTGAGAAAAGGTTTCTGTTTTTGAAAGGAGTCTGTCAGTTTTGGTCGTGGATTTGAGCATCACAAATAAATATCCATTTACCTGTATCATGGTACCTGTACCATATATTTGTGATTGACTTTAGTGTCAGAGAATGCTGGATGAAATCAACCAATGAGGACACACTACGGACACAACTGCTTTTGCTGCTATAACGGAACACTGCTGTCGCCTGGCAACCAGTTAATACTTGATTCTACAATGAGGCGTCTGCTTGATTCTAGAACACACAGAGATAGAACTTAACCCTCGGCTTCACAGAACACACAGAGCTGCTGGCACGTTCTAGAGCAGAGCGGCAACATGTTGGGTGCAGTGTGGTGTGAGGGCAGGGGGTGGGTGGAGGGACAGAAGGTAAGACAGCAACTGACTCCTCAATGTGTCTGTCACTCTGCCTGTCTCCATGGCGACACACTCGCACGCCCATCCTCAGGGTGTCGTCTGTTCAGGTGTAACACGACCGCCCTGGCAGACACCCACTGTCTCAACCCCACCCGTGTGTAGATGCATTTCTCTCAAACCAAAGCGCTGGTTGAGAAGAAACCGTAGCGAGAGAGAGAGGGAGAGAGAGAGAGAGAGAGAGAGAAAAAAGGGAGGCCACAGAGTGAACCAATCTGCCATCCAAAAACTCACTTTCCCATCATCCTCCTCTGCCTTCCGCTCAAACGACCGCTGTTCATGAACTGTGCAAGTGGAAGAGCCTTGGGCTGGATGTGGACAGGCCAGACAATGAAAAGAAAGAAAAGGGAAAAACCACAAAATCTTCTTAGTAAAGGACAATTTTGTTAATTAATGATTACTTACTAGAGAACGTGTAATTACGTATTAATTACAGTGAAAATGGAAACATGTTCTATACTTCCTAATTTATTGAAAATGGAAATTTTGTAGTTATTTCTAGTTATTCAAGAAATTAACAGTTTCCTGTGAACTCCTCTTTCTCTGAAGTCAATGCTCACTTGAACTCTGTTCCAGAAAATAATTAAAAAGAAGTTTGATTTTTAAAATGCTGCAAAGCCAGGGAATGGTATTGTCTAGTGATCAAGCGCAGTCTTAGCCGGTGAGAGGCAGTGGAGAAATTGAAATCAAGTCATATTTATATTGCCTGGGTCGTCCTTCATAATAATTTGGAAACAGTGTTCGTGCTTGGTGGACTTTTTCCTCACATATCATTTAAACAGATTAAACAGCAGCAGATTACAACGGATTAAAATACACTAATTTATGTTTCTTTAAAAGTGAGATTAGTAAACTGACCACAAACCCAGTGCTTAATTTTAAACACCATATTAATGTCTGTACAACGAATTCTCAACCGATAACAAGAGCGCAGCTGCTTACACAAATGTAAACTTGTAAATGCCTTGTCAATAATAAAGCCCCATAATTAAAAGCAATCCCTGATCAAATCGTTCAACTAACGTTGATCGATCGTCAATATACTTCAGTTCAGTTCAGTATAGGCACTGGTTATGTTAGGTAGGTTAAGTGCTTTTCATTCTACGGTCTATGTTCACCCTACTTAATCTCACTTTTCAAGCCTTTTTCGAGTTTTCTTTAATCTTTGGATGTTACGCTGATGCATCTGCATTTTTGTAGCCTATGTCCTCATCTGCGTATGCTTGCGCTAATCACACAGCTTTTATTCTGCTTATTACAAGCAAATCTTCATTGTTGCAGATGAAAACGTAAAAAATCCCACAAGTTTCTGAGAACCAAAAAGAATCTATCCCAAGAAAGAGCGGCCTGTCCCTGCCTGTTTACACCGGCATTCCAGAGCAGCTTTGATAAATAAAGTATAACTTAAATTGCTATTATATGAGGATGTGGGTCGGAAATGCGTGTGTCTGATATGAGGGACAGGTGGTCTTTAGAGGGCCAGGTTGACTAAATGTGAAATGAAGAAAATACAACTGATAAAAGTTGTCATCTGAACAAACGCTGAGGCTTTTACTGTAATAGTGAACGCCGCCAGGAAATTTAAAAATTGTTATCACTTTACTACAGACAGAGTGCCTTTTTTGAATCACTAGTTTAAAATCTTTTATTAGCAAAAGAAGACACACTTTGTAATATCTGTTTCTCTGTAGTATCACTGCTGTGTTTGATCAATTAGCAGATGAATGAAAAACGAAGCTATCACTTCAATTAAAGTCAAAGGTATTGCTTTTATGTTGTGTTAGGGTGAGTTTGTGTGCTTACTCGCTGACTGTTCAATAGACTGCGACTGCTCCAGGAGATGCTCCTTGGCTTTAACCGACTGGGAAAGCACAGTGGCCAGGAGCTAGAACACACACAAAAAAAACCCCCACACACAAATACGCTCATACGCACAGACACATGAGCGCATACACTCAAGCATAATCATTCAAAACCCAGAAGTGCCTTGTGACTCAGCAGAGTGCATGTGTAACAGACTAATTCTGGCTTGTGTCCCTCTTCCTCTTTCATTTTCTACAATTTACCAGAACTGGAGTAACACAAATCCAAGAATTAATAGTTCTTAAAACAGAAGATGCTCTTCCAGCATAATATGGGAACAACGTCCAGTCTGCTAATTCAGTACTTTTTAGGTATATAGTTATAGCCGGTGTTAAAATCCAATTTAGAATGCACTGGCGGTGAGAGCAGACCTGCAGGGTGCATGATCTCATAGATTAAAAAATGAAAGCACAAAGTAAGAAAAAAGTCGACAGTGCACAGACAGTGCAGTACATGCACTAAAGACAAACCCTGATTCTATCATTTCACTATTTTGACCCTAGTTAGCAAGTTTGTGTTGTTCATTTGCTGTTCAAACTCTCAAACATGCTTATTTTCTTATTCTGTCGAGAAATACTTTTCAGACACGTGTTGAATTTGACACAATTTTTAGAGATGCTTACACAATCTTACATAACTGGTCTAACAGAAATGAGACGTGAGGTGAAAAAAAGATATTGTATCAGTAGAATTTAGTTGTTAAACTTCTTAAAATATAAATGCAGTAACCATACTTTGTCTAGACAGAAATGCTGATGTTGGCTTTTGCAGGCTCCATTTTACTGTGAGACTGATAAAAACTACAAAACATCTTAATGCACCTGGCCTACTGTTGGGGAAAACAGTTTCTCTCTCCAACAGAAGAACAGCAAACAGAGCAGGAAATAGAACTGTGGTTAACTTGGTAACTAGGGTTGAGTTTATTTCCTGAAAAGGCTCTGCTGTTTCCCAGAAACGACGTGCTTGTTGTTTTGTAAAGATCCAGTAGCAACATCAGGTGCAGAGACTTGCATATAAATAAACGCGAAGAGTCTCTTACCTTTACCCCTTCAGCTTGTGCGTGCAGGCCGGGAGCGTTAAGGCCATGTGTGTTGACTCCTGGCGTGGGTGCAGGGTGTGGACTTGGTGCTGGGGTGGTCAGCACATGTGTGTTTCCAGAGCTCTGCAAGCTGCTTGATGACCGAACACTGCCGAGACTGCCCACGCTGCCACTCCGCTCGCCACCTTCATACACAAACACATAGATTGCAGGATGCAGTATTATACAGTGAACATTCCTAAAGTACACAGTTTCACATCGTTACCTAAAAACACGGTTTACCTGCCAGTGGTTTGCGTAGCACCCAGATGTCCTCACTGGTGCTGCTCTGCTGTCCTAGGGTTGGAGAGCCTTGAGGACTCAGCTCTGCAGTTCGCGAACCTGTCTCGCAGACACATGAACCCACACACACACACACATTTGTTATGGCCACTGTTTTGGACAGGACATTATAAATTCTTAAAACCATAAATGCAGTAGACAGACCCATATGATAATGTGTGTAATACATGTTTAACTCTTAAATGAACACCATCAAGCGCACAGCCTCACAAAGATACACTCGCTCACCTACACATTCATAAACACATTACTCATAGCGGTTGCACCCTAGTGTTAATAATTTTGAGACTTGTAAAACCCTACAGACCATTAGGGATGTTTATCGTTGTGTGCTTTCAAAATACTAACAAATGCATGCATACAAGCACAGCTGAAAACATCATGACTTTATTTAAAAAAAAAACATTCAGTTATATGTGGTATTTCAAGCAGCATTTTAGGAAAATGTATATAAAACGCTAAATAATGTCACTGAAATTTTCTAGAATACGTCCTGTATGTAAATTTATAAAAACTGCTCCTTTAACTTGGATATTTCAGTACAGTTGTTTCCACTAATTTTTTTTACCTTGGTATAAAATAGTTCTGAGCTACGTATTACAGCAGTGGAAATGTACCACTATGAGTAAGTGGGAAAATATACCTTTTTGTCATCTTAATGAACTGATTCAGTTCATCTGATAGTTACTGATAGTACCCTGTATTGTGCTGTAGATGTAATGAATGGTTAAAACTGAAATTTCTGCCCATCGGTCTACACTCAAATGCATTAAAAATCAAATCAAGTCTCTAAGTTACAAAAGTAAATTGGATGGGAATCGTCTGTGAACTGCCATCTTCAGGTCTCTCCACAAACGTTCTATGGGGTTTCAGTCTGGGCTTTGGCTAGGCCACTTAAGGGCAGTCAGAGACTTGTCCTGAAGCCACTCCAGCACTGTCTTGGTGAACCAGTCTCAGGTCTTGTGCACTCTGGAGCAGCTTTTCTTCAAGGACCTCTCTGTCTTTGGCTGCATTCATCTTTCCCTCCATTCTAACCACTCTGTCCCTGCTGTTGAGACGCGCCCCCATAGCATCATGCTGCCACCAGCATTTCAGCAGTTCTGCCCAAAGGGTTCAATTTTATGTCTCATCAGACCAAAGAATCATTTTCCTCATGCTCTCAAAGGCCTTTAAATGCTGTTTGGCAAACTCCAAGAGAACTGTATGCCTTCTGCCATAATGGCCCTGTTGATGGAGTGCTGCTGAGGTGGTTGTCCTTACAGCAGGTTCTCCCATCTCTGAAGTTTTGTTAGAGAGACCGTTGGGTTCTTGGTCATCTTCCTGACCAAGACCCTTGTTTTGTATGTTTTCCCTTGGTCAATATGAATAACTGAGTGTAGATTGATGGACAAAATGGAAATTTAAGCCAATTAAAATAAAAAAAAAATTAAAATCTACAACACAATACAGTGTGCAAGAAGTCATGAGGTATGTGGTGCTGGAACAGGCAGATAACTAATATATTCTATATGTGCTTTTGTCAAACAGTGTAGAAAGGATGCTTATCTGTGATTTAAAGTGATACTACAGTATGTACCTGTCTGACTCTGCTGCTCCTGAGAAGTGGAGAGAGGAGGAGGAGGAGGAGGAGGAGTGGACAGAGGAGGAGTAGACAGAGAAGGAGGAGAGATGGGAAGAGGAACGTACCCAAAGGAGGAGAACCGAGGGAGGGACTGTGTGTTGGGGTGAGGGGGAGGAGGGGGAGGCAGATGCAGGGGGAGGACTTTGGAGGGGGGGTATGAGTGTCCGTTGACCGAGGCAATGGGACAGGGGTTGGGCCTGCGGAGCAGGAGGGTGTGGCACTGCTGGGAGGGGGAGTGACCTGGACATGAGCCAGGAGGAGAGAGGTGCAAAACAACAACGACAACATAACAACAACAACTGATCAGTCAAATTGAAACAAAAGAAATCTAATCAGATTTTAAAATGTATAAAATAATAACTGATTAAAATCAAAATATGAGAAAAGAATACATCCATATATCCACAGGGAATATATTTCTATAAATAAAAATATAATATCACTACAGCAATAAAGCAAACAAACAATATGAACAAAAGCATCACAATCTAGCAGAGCAGGTTGGTAAGACGGGTTTATTAATTAGGGAGCGGGACGGAAGGAGCAGAAACATAGAGGAAAGGAGGAGGGTCAACAGCCAACAGTGGACAGTATTTGGTCAATGGAGATGATTGACAGGTTGGGAAAACAGATGGGCTGCCCAGAGAGGCCGGTGATGCTGCAGCTAGCTACAACTAATGATCAGCTATAGATACAGAACAGCTGCTGGACTTACACATGTGCAAAAGCACGCTCACACATCCTCCCACTCGTACACAAAAACACACAGCTGTGATGTGGGTTGTCACCTGCCCTCTTGATGACTTCCACCATGTTGGAGGGAAAGTAGCCCACACGGTCATTTCCTGTACGGTTGTCGTGAATACAGCCCTTCCATCGACCGTCAGAGTGCTGCTCCAAAACCTGTCAACACACAAATCTCAAATGTCAAATGGAGTTTACAAAGACTAGAACCAGTTTTATGCCTCTATAATAACAACAGGATTGGTCTCCACATCCTAAACATAAACCCATGATTACGTCTGTGTTAAGTCCTTCCTAAACCAACAGTGCTAGCTTGTTTCAAACTAGTGATTAACAAAATCGTGTCACAGCATTAAAATTTTAATTAGCTAGATATTTCATGGCTAGTAAACACCTTAGTAATGTGTAAATAGGTTGGCAGAAAACACTTTAGTGATGGTTTTTGTGGTTTAGTGGTCAACAGCAATAAACCGGTAACAGGTCACTGCAGTATCACAAGCTGTAAAATGACTGACAAAATGGACAGTTTTAAGAGGTGCAAACATTTTAAACTTGGCTGCTTTTGACTTAACTGACTTAACCCTTTGTTTTATCTGCGTACATGGAGAAATAAGTGTGTTTCAGAGTTAGTGCGCAGTTAAGAATGACTGGGAAATACCCGATTAAGCTAACGTAACTGATGCTATTTAGTCATTTAGCTTGTCTAGCTAATGATATTAGCACAACTGTAATTAGTAGTCTGATTAATAATTATTATTAGTTCTAGCCTTTGCAATAACTGACTTAACCCTTTGTTTTATCTGCATATATGGAGAAATAAGTGTGTTTCAGAGATAGTAGTGTAGTTAAGAATGACTACGTTTAAGCTAACGTAACTGATACGATTCTCAGTGATTAAAAAATTTTCCCAGGTTACTTCATCATTAAACAGCTAACATTAGCTCTGTCAGTTTTTCCACTTAAATTGGCCACACAACAGTTACAGTGTGCAAGGACATGTTTGTGCAGTGCAACCTGTTTTATTTCAGTGATCTGTCACTTAGTAAACACATTATAACCAGGCTACGGTGTTACACCATATTCTGTGACCCACTAAAGGGGTGACTGTAGGGACACTGTTGGTTGGATTTTACCTTGCATATAAGGTAAAGTTTCTGACACAGACCATCAATAATTGTGGCTTTCATTCTGCTGTGCAGACACTGTTGACACCGGATCGATGTTTTGTTGTTATGATATTGTTATAAGAAGGTGAGAAAGGCCAAGTATTTGGAAATTACTGGATGCAGTAATTTTTTTGTTTGTTTCCAGGTCAGTGAGAACAGCAGAATCAAGGTCACGCTTTCTAACGCAGACCATCAGAAACTGTGACTCCAATGTGCCTGAAAATTGAACAAAAATTAGGAAAGACTAAGACAAAAATTATTACCAATGTTACAAACTACGTTCATATGTACATCTATAAAGAATACAAGTAACTGCATTGCATATTTGTTTCATTGACAGATGTTCAGTAGACAGACACTGCTGCACTTTGACAACAGGTTAAGAATCGTATTGTATTTGGGGACTATTATTAGCTCTGTGTACCGTGATAATGTCTCCAGCTTTGATGTTGAGGCTGGTTAGGTCGTAGTTGTTGCAGTAATCCTTCAGTGCTCGCACCTGCATTGCAGCTGAAGCATCTACAAGACAAGAGTGGAGTATGAGTGAGCAGTAGAGATGAATGGGGTTACATAGTGGACAAGAGCACAGCAGAGATTTTCAGGTTAGCCGAGCAGAAATGAGGTGAGAACACGAGCACGGAGTGGAAGGTAGTAGAGGTGGGAAGATCGATACATCAACAAAAGCATCTTGTTTTGAGTATCAATATTGATCGATAAAAGAAAAATTACAACAAAATTAACATTTCTATCTCAGGTTAGATCATATTCCAGCCACATAAACATTATTCCTGGTGCAGTCAATATTTGCTTCTGTGCATCAGAAGTAGAAATGTACCATTGTGTTAAGTATATGCAAGCTCGTTCTGAAAAATTCACTCAATAAACATTTCTGTAATTCACCCCTGAAAACTGTCCTGCCTTTTAACATGTTTGTAATTTAGTAATAACTAGGGCAACAATGCTTAATGTTTGGCAGGTTTGGTGGTGGTGGTAATGAAAATACTGCATATTCAGACGTAATCTAGTAATGATGCATTCACCTTATGAATCACAGGACTCTCCCCTGCAGAGTGCACTACCTGCTTCTGATAATAAAAAGTATGGGTTTTGAATGTAGTGATTCTGTCACTGATATTAGTTGGTATGGACTGATATTTTGTGGTTTTGCCCACTGCTTGAAGGGGGGGGAGTACAAACTGTGTGTGGCTGTGGCTGTGTCTGTGCGGACATGTCAAAGCATGTCATGCGTGTCATGTGCGAGTGCGCATTTGTGAACATATGCACTCACCTCTCAGAAGCTGTTTGATCTCTCGGCTGGCCTGTGTGGTGGTGAACTGGTTAACAATGTCCAGGGCAGTCTGACTCAGAGTGTTTCGCACTCCTGCACTGATGCCACTCTGGATGGAGGTGGAGGAGAAAAAAATGAAATGAAAATAAATTGCTGTGCGAGAGAGGGTTCTGGCAGAATTTGACAGAGTACTTACCCCAAGCTGTATTGTTCTCTTTTTGGTCGTTTTGTGTCTCTGTAGTTGCTATGTGTCTCTTAGTAGTTTTACGTCCCATTGTGGTCATTTTGTGTCTCTTTGTAGTTGTTTTGCATCTCTGTTTAAGCGTCTTAGTGATTGATAAGTTCATGGCTTATGGTAGAAGAAGTCTGGACCATCAGAAGGTGGTCCGCTTTCAGCAATTACCTCATCATTACTGTTAAAATGGCGACCACTGAGATCCCTCTTCACCTTGGCGCCAAATTGGGTCGAATCAGGCCAAGAACCTCCATTGGTGATAAGCCCTTGGGGCCGAGATAGTGTATGACTGCATGAAGGCCCCCATTTTCTCAGACACTGCTGAGTTGCAATTTTCAATTAACCGCAACAAAAATACCACAAAAGATCTTAACTTCAAATTCTCTGCATAGTCACTCAAACAGTTGCAGCACGTTCATATAACAAGGGCTGTATAACTGATCTCCTTCTACTTTAGACCACAAACTTATCAGTCATTATCAGTCACCCCTTGTAGTTGTTTTGCCGTTCTTTTGGGATTGTTTTGCAGCCCTCTGTGGTCGTTTTGTGTCTTTTCAATGAACTCTGTGACTTTAAGACAAGAAATATTAACAGTCACTTCACACAGAGGCTCTGGCCCAAAGGCCCTGAGCCTGTGCCCGCTATGCCTGTTTGATAGTCCGTCCATGATTGAGTGTCAGCCTGGCTGTGTGTACATGCTTGCTGCTAACATTTGTTGTGTTTGCTGCCTCAGCAGTAACATCAAAAGTGAAACACAGCAGGATAAGAGAGAACACTGAAAGAGTGCCATGTTCAAAAGCAGGTTTAAGCATCCGCATTCATATTCATCAGAGGGTGACAAAAGGACCGAAACACAAAACAGAGTTTGTTTGAATATTGTATGACAGCTAGAATGCTAGACGGTCAGCTACATTTTATGTAACAAGCTAACATAACCCACAGGCTTCATCACACAGCTCAGTGGGATGAATGACAAGTGCTGAGGTGTAAACTTGCTCAGCTGAGGAGAGGGTGGCAGCTATAACAACAGCTGCTTATGTAAACATATTAAACAGGCAGACTTACGTCCAGCAGCAGGCGCACTACCTCTGTCTTCCCACAGAGGGCAGCCTGATGTAGTGCTGTGCCAGACTCGGACTGTCTGTTGATATCAATACCAGCCTGAATCAGCAGCCTGCAACACAAAATAATGATAAATGATATTACCCTTTGTTTATATAGCATCTTTCATTAAGTAATGTACAGGAATGCAGGTCAATAAAAGATGCTTCATTCATAACTGTGAACTTGGAATTAGGGTTGGATTAGCTGAGGCGATCAGGTGGACATACAGAGGGACTGACTGCGGTATCTGACAGGTAGATAGAGCAAGTATGAGAGAGGAAGACTGAAAAGGACAAGATTTTCAGACCGTATGACTTCAATGTGTCCGTTCTTGGCAGCAAGATGCAGAGGTGACACTCCGTTGGGGTCGGAGGGTTTTGGTTCCAGCATGGCTGCACACATGTTACTGCTGAGCAGGAGCTGGACCACCTTATAAACAGAAAGGCCCAGAGCAGAAGTTATACATATATAACACCTGGAATGTGGACTCGTATTTATGAACAGTGCCAAAAGTGCTAGGTTAACCACCCAGGTTAAAAGTAAAAAAAAAACTTTTATGTATACTGCTCCTTCTGTACAGAATCTCCTGCAAAACTAGATTTAAAATGGAAAAATCTGCGGAAACTGTGTGCTCTGTCTCATGGCTGCCGAGTATTTGGGGTATTTTAGAATCTAGATGTGCTAATCTCAATAAGTCATTATAATGTAGGTTGTTTCTTGGGTGCATTCTTTTATATAATTTGTATTAGAACTTGTACTAATTATATTAGAATTACATTTCTGTTTATTTCTAATTTTCTGATATTTTTTTCGATGTTTTTCTTTTAAATATTGTTACCGCTCCCAATCTCGGCCTAGGCCCATCTTGAAACAGATATTTTTAAAGTCAGTGAGTCTTTCCTTGTTAAATCAAGGTTAAATACAGTTAAATTAAAAAAAACAAAACAAAAAAAAAAACGTTTTTTTTTGGTTTCAAGTCTACTCACTCCAACACGTCCAAATTCACAGGCGAGGTCCAATGGTGTTTTCCCAGCTGAGTCTGAGATGCATGGGTTGGACTGGTGTTGTAGCAACATCTCTGACTGTAACACACACACACACACACACACACACACACACACACACACACACACACACACACAAACACAAACAAACAAACAAACATCTTACTTGTAACCACAAATCATGCATGCATCATTGGGCACACATAACAGATACACCTCACAAAAACACACACACACAGTCACTAGACACACCTAGAGTACGCACACACAAACACACACACACACACTTACCCCATCATAGTGTCCATGCTGAGCTGATAGGTGGAGAGGGATCTGTCCTTCATCTGACTGTCCGTTGACTGACGAACCGGCCTTCAGCAGCATTTTCATCGGTTCAGTCTTTCCCTGCCATGCAGCGTAATGCAAAGGACGCATCCCTACACAAGACGCGCACACACGTACACACGCAAACAAAAACATACAAAAAAAACGCAGACAAAAACACAGACATACGAGACCCCACAAGCACATGCACACAGACACAAACAAAAAATTAGAATATAAAGACACATGAATGCATGCATGTACACACACTCAGAGCATTGTGCAGACAAATCTATTTGCCATTGGACATCCAGCAAGTAGCACCAATTTACTTTGCTGTGCCTATTACACTATAAGAACTAATTAAACTCTAAGTCTTACTCTTGAGATGAAAATATAGATATCTCCATTAGCGCAGAAGCAAGAACAACATTTTTGCTATTTTCTGGCAATCTGTAAACCAAATGATTAATGGATGAATCTGGAAAACAGTCAGTAGATTAATTAATCATGACAGCAACCGTTACTTGCAGCCCTAATGTGAATGCAATTTTTGCAGATATTTCTGTAATATCTGCCTGACTGTAGTAACAGATTTAGACACAGTCTCCCGGTGCCCCTCCTGGAAATGCAGTCTTATTGTGTTTGACACGCTTGTGACCCTTTGTGACCCGGCAAGTATCGCAAGCATCATACTCATGGGAAACCCGAGACAAAGCGCTTTCAGACAAAGGGCAAGATAAGAAAACCCCTATAAGTGGCTTAACAATACCTAAGAGAACGCTGCAGAGGACTGGGCAATAGAGCTCATTTCTGGACCCATGCTGGAAATGCAAGGTGATGCAAAGCTCAGGAGAGAACAGGACAAAAATGCACAGCAGAGTCATCACCGCTGCCTCTAACCAGAATACATTAAACACCACTTTGTAGCAGTGGCTGCAAGGAGCAGTGAGCATGTTTCTCATGGCAGCAACCCAAAAGACACCCAGTCTTGATACCAGTGATGAGCCACATCATCAAGCTGACTAAAAAGGCCCTCCAGGCTCGGTTGGCATGAGGGAGTCACTGTAGCGCCCTCAGTCCAACATGACAGGATGAAGAAGGAGTAACTGCGAGCAGGATATAAACCTGTGCTGCAGCCGTCCTCTCTCAGCGACATTCCTCCACTCTCTCTTCATGTTCAGCTAATGATGATGCTGCTCTAGCTGCTCTCTCGCTTTCCTCGACCTCTCATGGCTCGTCCGCCACTCCTGCCACCACTACGTTTTCCAAGTCTCTCTGACTTGACAGTCTGGGTGTAAAATCATCAGTCAAACAATAACTGAAGAAAACAATCTACCACTTATGTAATCAGAATGCAAAGTAAACGTGTGGAAAACATTATTTCCCAATTGATGCTGATTTGGGAACATGTCAAACAGCTGCCCTGTGCTGAGGTTTGATTTATTAAAGCCAACATTTGCTCAGCGTGAAGGTGAAAGTTGAACCCCCCTTTTCTGTTTCTGTTTTTTATTTTGGACAGGATATGGTATACAAAAACTCCAGGCCTGCAGGACATCCACGTCTGCACTCAGCTGACATCTTGCGCAAGAACGTTTTTCCACTGTGAGTAACATGGGCTCAAAACAAACACAACAATGACATATCACTTTTTAAGTTGACTTAAGTAATTTAAGACTACGGCAAAGAGTTGCCAATTGACACACCCAGCTGATATGAGGAAACAATAGCATTCATCTGGAGTCGTGTTTCTGGCCAACTGTTGAATCTAAGACCAACATGTTGACTGTCTTTTAGCTCTTTTCATTTTAAAGTGTGTCCTTTTACATTGCCTTGTACTTCTTTTAAATCTTGTCTCTGTGCCCTTTATGTTTTGTGTAAAGCACTTTGTATTCCTTATAGCTGACAGGTGCTCTACAAATACACATAAACTCTCTTGCTGTGAATGGAACCAACGTGAGTGACACATGAAACAAAAGTTGTAGGCCAGACAGCTACTGTAAACAATGAGCTCAAAGACGCTGAAACACTCTGTGGATTTGTCACCACCACAAGCCATTCATTTCATGTGCACACACAGAAATGAATCGCAGAGTGAAAGGTTTCCAGTGCTCAGCAAGAGCTTTAGTTAGACACTGAAAGAATGATTTGAGGGTTTCACCACCACCTCCATGGTGAGAAACCCATTGAGGAGCTAGGACCACCTGGTAAGGACGCCTGCCAGGGGTATGCCTATATTTAGAGACATACTGGGCATGACTGACTGGAAGTGTAGAGACAGTAGGCCTACATCCTGGAGGGATTATACCTCCCATCTGCCCTGAGATTTCTTCTTCTGGAATCTGCCAGTGTGGGAAGGAGAAATTCTTCTGGGAAAAAACAGGGGGAATCTGAGCTGTTCTCCTTCCACTTGGCTCTCATTCCTGAAGCCATGAAGCATTCCGCGTCTATTGTCTATTGTTTGCTGTGCACACAGATCTGTCCGTTCTCATAAACCCTGTATACTACACAGAGAATTTTTTTTATTGTATTTCCATCAGGCTCACCTTTTGTTACATGAGAGGGTATTATTGGTCACACAGGGCGGGGGGGAAGCGGGAAATATGTATTTGTTTTGCTGGATTTTTTTTTTTTTATTGTTATGTTTTATAGCCTGCCCTGTGTGCTTTGTGCTTGTTTCATAGTAGCCTAGTCAGTTGTAAGAACACTGGAAAACTCCAGTATGTGTATTTTTACCTTTATGGTCTTTGATATCCACTGCTGCCTGGGCCTCCAACAGCAGAGAGATCAGCTCCTTATTACCACTCAGAGCAGCATGGTGCAGCGGTGACAACCTTCACACACACACACACACACACACACACACACACACACACACACACACACACACACACACACACACACACACACACACACACACACACAGATTATGTATAAAAATACACATATTCATATATGTAGTGTAAAACCAGAGCATAACTTTGCTGAAATAATCTTCAGCGTGGAGCAGCTCCTCCCCTCAGCTCTGTGTGAGCGACGGGAGGGGGCAAATGACCTACTTCCATTAATAAGCAATCTCTCTACCCCCGAGCTGAGCGTACACACAGGGCGCCAGAGTGTGTGTGTGTGTCTAATGGATCCCTGGTGAATATAAGGGCCGGGCCCCGGAGTCAAATCAACGAATCAACAGTCATTACACAAGGAGCTGAGTCCAATTATCTGATTCCAATCAACATAATAAAAAGATCTTTGTTATCTGATGGAGCAAAATGAAACACAATCGCAAACCAAGCATGTGCACACAAAAAGCCTGACCAATCGTGAGTCTAAATATAGCCAAAATCCATAGCTGTACATTGAGAGATGATCAGGGAACAGTTTGAGCAAATTAAGAGCTGAGAAATGTGTCTTTGCTTTAAGGTAATTAGTCTAGATTTGATCTATTCAGCAGGCTACATGTTTCAAAGACAGATTTAAGCAGGGGATAATGTATACAGTGATATGGATGATAGTTTATCATAGAGAGATTTTTTTTTTCCTTTTTGCTTGTCCATGTTGGATGATAAAAACGTGGGTCAGCTGAGAACAGAAAAAAGCCTCTGTGATTTGTAGGAGTTTTGTGTTTTGCTCAGGGTTTCTTAAATTTTCAGAATGTTTCTTGTCTCGTGGATTAAATTTGAGATCTGTTTGAAGGACGGTTCCCAACCCCTTTTTCTTTTTTTTCAAAATAGTGATCCCTTAAAATGAGTTGAATGAGACAGGTTTCTGGTGTTTGAGTGAGCTGTCACCAGTTCAACCAAACCAAGTGATTTTTTTTTTTTTTAGTAAAAAATAAATGGGTTAAAATGAAGGACAGGGCAATAAAGAAGATTAGCTACCAAATAACAAAAGTAGAGTAAAAAGAACCAAAAAAAGAGGTATGATAAGGATGTGTAGTGATGGCTGGAGAAAATGAAATAAACATAGTATAGTCCCTCACCCATCTGCATCCTGGATGTTGACATTCACCCTCTTTGCTGCTCCGAGGAGCTCTGAAACATACGGAGAAAAGAGACAGGAAATGAGAGAGGGGAGAAGACGAGTAACAAACTCATTACAAAAACATTCCAAATTTAAACCTTATCAGAATTCAGTGATTAATGTATTCTGTCCTTGTACTTATTCTAATATTTCACTCCCTGCAGGTGGAGTTGACAGCTACACTTTTATACCTGTGGGCGCTCTAGAACAACCCTCTGCCTTCTGACAGTTTCTTCACTGCAACAACAAAAAAGGTCAAGGAGAAGTGACGAGGTAAGGAAGACAAAGAAAAGTCACTCTGGGAAACTCCTCAGGAATCTATAAAGGGACAATCTGTAAGTTTTTGACCATTGAAATTTTGAAGTCTAGTTGCAGCCAGATTTATCTAAACATTAAAAAAAGTACAATATCATTTAGTTTGATATTTTATATTAGTATGTGTTTAGCATTTCAGATTCTTTCGCTGTATTTCAGCAATCCCCAACTTTATTTTACAAATAACCTCTATTTATGGGACCTCTGGAAAGTGTGTTGTTTTACTGGTCAGTGTGGTAACTGACTTAAAAAGCCACTACTGGTTCATCTTAAAAAAATAGTTGCAGATTAATCTTCTGTTTATCAACTAATCGATTAATTGCTGCACTTGTAGAGGTATCTGATATTTCTGTCGTATAAATGAGACTGGGTTTGTGCATGTGTGTGTATTTACAGCAAGTTTGGGTGCATACGTGCGTCTGTGCCTGTGAATATGTGAATGTGCATGTGTTTGTATGTGACAACCTTCATCTTTAACTGAAGCATCAGAAGGATGAAGACACCAGACAACAGGAAGGAAACACGCACGCAAGCACTTACAACACACACACACACACATACATACAGTCTGAAAAGGACACAGAAAAAGCGGCTTGTTTGTCTCCCTGCCTCTACTTTTTTTTTTTTTTTGGTCAAACCCTCATAATCCACAGGCCGTAATCTGTAGCTGTCCTGTAATCTGGGGAAAAGCTTCTCCCTCTCTCTGCAGCTCTATCTACACTTCATCCCTTCATCCTGCTCTCACACTCTAATTTTCCCTGTAATTTGCTAAAGAGCGTGTGCTGATTGGTAGTTCTGCTAGTTTCTGTTTACACTCTGAAGCTGACATCATTCCTCTTGCATGTGTGTGTGTGCTGTGTGAACGTGTAGGTTCCCCCTATCTATCTTGGATTAAAAATAAGAAACCCCACCCACCCACCCCTCACGGCAGATGAATCAATGAGTGCAGATATCTGTGTCACCATCAGACTACCACAGAGCCACATGACCCCCACCCTGAACACAAACTTATGACAGGGCGACAATACCCAACACCCACAATTATTCCACTATCTTTCTTTTTAGATTATCCTTCTTTCACCACAAGAAGTCTGGATTATGGCATTACTTAATAATGCTCCCCATCTGACCCAAAACCGTGATGTATATTTGATGGGATACTAGCTGACAAAGACAGGGTACCACTCTCCTCTTAAACAATTCATCCTTTCTTTTGGTATAGGAGCCAAAGTGATTCCTCTCAGAACAGATTTTCACATTAAACCTTGTATTTATCTAATTCATAAATAATACTGATTGCCTGATTGTATCACTGACCAAATTTGGTGCTTAAAATTTCAGATTTATGCATTTTTCCTTCCCTGACATGAACTGTTTGTGTAAGAGCATTACCATAATGTCTCTGTGATGGTGTCCTTGGACCATGGTTCATATTTTTTATGATAATTTTAGGCATAACAACTGCAACCGAGCCCCGGTTACCATGGCAACCCCCCCAACGTTCCATTCTCACAGACTGTCAATCACTTGGCAGGGATTACTATGATATTATTTTGTGACATCTCCCTCAAATTGTAGCTATTTTAGAATTTATTTGACATAAAATCCCATCATTCACCCTTAATTTGAAACCTTTCAATCTTAACATGAGAGTAGAAAAACAGGCTCGTAGCTACTGGCAGACAAAGCAGCCTCCACTGTATCAGAGCAGATTCCCAAACCTCAGGAGAGGTGAAGTGGAGGGTTTTTCAAGGGTTCTCATTACCAGAGATGTTCTGAAGTCCAGTTTCCATCACCTCTGACTCTGCCTGTCATCATGCATTGAGAGTTTGGGTGTAAAGTGTAGCCTAGAACAAATGCCAGCACTGACATGTATTTTCTCTTTCTAGACGATCGCACACATATGTTAAAGTGACTCGTCTCAGGGTCACAGTATGCTAACGGTCAACAAAAGGTATCACAATTTATGTGATGTATGTTGAGTATGAAATGACAAGTTAATAAAACAATGTTATGGAAATGCTGCAAGAGCCATAGTTTTAAAAAGCAATAACAGATGTATGTTATAATATAATAATTTTCTGTTTTGAAATTTTGCACTATAAATTTGTGTTTTCTTTTATTCAGACTTTAACTCAGTAGTGGTTTTTTAAAAAAAGGATTCATTTGTTTCTCAAAAACCATAAGCAAATTATGCAACAGATGACATGAGAAGGACAATGCACATCATTTGGAGTTGCCTGAAGAATGTAAGTTTGATATTCAGTCTCTTTTAACTCTGTTTTTGGTCTCTACCAACTCCTGAGGGAAATATCTGGCTCTTTGGCTGCTGAATGTTCCACTATGTTCACAAGCTAGTTGCTAACTGTCTGCTGTCTGGCGTAGCTTAGAGTGGATTTTTAGAGCTTTTTTGCTGAAAACAGCTGCCTGTGAAACAATGAGATGAAACTTACTGTAAAGCTCCTTAAAGCCGAGGGGGAGCTGTACATTCAGGTGATAATTCTCTGGAGGCTCATCCCTATGAGCGACCTCTGTCACATTATTTTCACATTGTTATTTGATATGTTGTGATTGCAAAAATATTGAACCACATTTGCATTTTAAACATTATAGGGCTGTAGCTAACAGTTATTTTCAGTATTGGTTAATCTGTCATTTGCGAAAAATGTTTAGCATAATTTCCCAGAGCCCCAACGTGGCATGTGCACATGGCTTGTTTTGTCTAACTACCAGCTCAAAACTAAAAGATATTCAATTTATTGACATAAAAGACAAAAGCAGCTATACTCACTTTCAGCTTTCTTAAAAGGGACTATTTAAACTATTTTTTGCCAATTTTTCTCGAAAAATGACTCAAGGGATTAACTCATTTTCATAATAATTGAAGGTAAATGTTTTTGTCAATTGACAGATCAATTAATCAGCTAATCTCTTAGTTCTTTGATCTGTGCAACCCCCATGGTTGCAATTTATTTACTTACTCATGTATTGCTTTCATATCTTCAGTGTTTATTACAACGAAGCCAATGATAAGAAAAGCAAATGTCAAATGTCTTAGGAATGTTCCTTTTTTTGAGTAAGCAGGCATCGGCTTTTCATGTCATCTATTTTCAAACGTCCTTCTTTATGATGCACTGTAGTTTATTTTGAGTTAAACCCATTGCAGTTTATTTTGACCCGATCCCACAAACACTGTCCTGCTGCCGCAAATACTCACCACAGCACCAGATGTGTATTAATCCACAGACGAAAATAGTTCCAAACAAACACACTACTTCCTCTTGTTTGACTAACATTTGCTAAAACCTACACCTACAACTGTCTAAAGCTGCCTAAAAATGAAATTGTGTATTTGTGAGCTGTTTTTTAAAGATTTATGTCCCCAATATGAACAAATGGGCTTGGGTTTGAGAACCACGGCCATTTAAATAACTTACACCTTCTGAATGTCCTAAATATGTTAGTTGTAAATATGGAAATTACCTAAAAATTATTGAAGCGGTTTCAAGTTGATTTTCCATTTAACAGATTCTTTTAGTGTGACTATGAGTTTATTATGGGAGAATAAACTTTCTGTAGGCTATGAGAGCCTGTTGGCACCTCAAGGAAAAAATCAGTGAAGCTAGAGAAGTTTGTGAGCTATAAAAACCAAAGTGTAAAAACGACAATTTGTTGATTTACGGGGAGTGAAAGAGAGGCGAGGAGAGGAGAGGAGAAGAGTAGAGAGGATGGGAGGACTGTTTCTTGGCCAGGATCACTTCTGACTCGTCAGTGACCAAAAGAGTCCAGGAAGTGCAGCCCACCATGAAACAGCAAATTATTTTTATACAAGCGAGATACAATGGGTTAAGTAGTGAGCTGGTAGGCAGATTATGCTACTTTCAGATGGAACTGGGCCAGTTCTTTCACCTTGTTTCCAGTCTTTATGTCAAGCTAAGGATACATATGTACCATAAAAACATGAGAGTGAGTGTCTTTTCAAGTATTCTGTGAACAACTTTTGGGTTGCCAGGTTGTGGGCACTGTGGAAACTGAGAAACATGGGACCCTTTGTCAATGACTTCCTTTAACTGCTGGCTTGATGGCTTGGAGGAGTCTCCCTGATGAATGCTAGTAAAGTCATGCTGGGGGAGGATTTTCCAGAATCCAGGTTCTGTCACCACTTCAGTTCCTTTAGTATGCTTCTTCAAATTGGGACATTTTGACAAAGCAACCAAACCACTGCAGAAACTCCCTCTCACTTGTCACAATGCCGCTTCAACACCATTAACATCCTGTTAATAATACAAACGCAGGCATCAGGCACATGACTAACACCTAATGTGTCGAGTGTGTTTCTGTGCATGCTTGCCTGTAATTGTGTGTATTAGAGGTGTGTGTGTGTGTGTGTGTGTGTGTGTGTGTGTGTGTGTGTGTGTGTGTGTGTGTGTGTGTGTGTGTGTGTGTGTGTGTGTTTGTATGTGTGTTTGTATGTGTGTAGGCAGCATTTATCCAGCAGAGAAACCTGGCCTCCTGTTTAATTATTCAGACATAAACCTGGATTCACACAGTCTCTCTCTCTCTCTCTCTCTCTCACACACACACACACACACACACACACACACTTTCCATAACTCACCCTTTAACCTCTCCCCATCACTTCCTGTCTCTGTACCTCCCCGCATCCATATCTCAGCGTTTCCCTCCTCCTGTCCTGCACTTCTCTCTCCCATTCTAACCCTCCTCGTCACCCTCATCTCCCTCACCCTCTACCCACCTCCCCCTTTCTCTTTGTCAGTGTGCAGTGGACTGAGCGCTCAGAGCTGATCTGTTCTGGCATTTGAGGAGAAGCATTTTTCTTTTCCATGGCACTGCTGGAATGGTCAGAGACAAACATGCACACATGAGGGGAGAGGAGAGGAGAAAAGAGGAGAGGAATACAAACAGGAAGAAATGAGGAGTAAGGAGAGGAAATAAGAGGAGGGAAGGGTGAGAGAATGAAGCATGAGAAAAAGAGAGGAGAGGAAACAGGAGAAGAGTAGGGGAAAGGAAATGAGAGGAAGAGGAGAGTAAAAGAGAGGCAAGGAGAGGAGATGAGTAGAGGGGAGAAAAAAGAGGGGTAAGGAATTGTAAAAGAGAGGATGGGAGATGAAAGCAAATAGGAGGAGGGCAGATAGAAAATGAGAAGAAAGGAAAGGAAACAGGAGGAAAGGAGGGGAGAAAAGAGGAGAGTCAAGAGGAGATGAGCAAGCAGGAAAGGAGAGGAGAGGAAAAAAGGGGAGATGAGGAAACGAGAAAAGAATAAAGTAGGCAACAGCAAAGGAGAGAAGAGAGGAAATGAGAGGAGAGAGGACAAGATAAGAGGCGACAAGAGGAAAACAGAGTAAACAGGAGGAGAGGGAAAGTAGGCGACAGGAGAGGAGAGAGGAGGGAAGACAAGAGTAGAGGTAACAGGAGGAAAGAAGCAGAGAGAGGAGAAGAGAGGAGGGAAGGAAAAGAGAAGAGGAGAGGAATCGAGAGGGGCCCGCTGCTGAAATGGAAGAGGAGGAGAGCAGTTTCAAGGCTGTAATTGAAATCTAATTATCACCTCATGTCCCAGCTGACTCCACGTCAAGCATCCGCACACATGCACGTTTGAGCGCCACATATGTGCGGGCATGCAAATGTCTGCACGTGTACACTTACAGTCATCACATTATTACCACCAACATCTGGCGTCTTCACACATCAATAATCCCCCCTGTCCCAAGAGCAGTGTAGGACCTTCCTGCACTTCCACCTCTCTCTCTCTCTCTCTCTCGCTCTCTCTCTGTCTCTCTCTCTCTCTCTCTCTCTCTCTCTCTCTCTCTCTCACACACACACACACACACACGCACAGAGGCTACACATATCCTCTCTGATGTGCACACATAGACCCCCACACATATTTTCATGTGTGCATGCACACACACACACACACACATACAAATAGTGAATTGTGGGAAATAGAGTGACAAGCATTTCTAATTCCTAATTACATTTTGATGACTGCTCTCACACATGTGCAACGTCATCACTATCACACTCAACGTCATAGCACAAACACACACACGCATGCAGGAGAGAGCACACACACACACACACACACACACACACACACAGTGCACCATTTAGGATAAATGGCATCACATCAGATTTAGCCTGCACTGTCCTGACCTGGTAACGACGGGTTGTGTGTGTGTGTGCGTGTGTGCGTGTGTGTGTGTGTGTGTGTGACACAGGACGATGGACGGTTACTGACTGGCTTTCCCCGGCCGTGGTCTCTGTAGAAGCCGTTGAGCTGTCAGCAGGTCCTCGGTCTTCACGGCCTGGAGAAGCTCCTGGTCCTTCCCCATGTCCCCTCCGTCCCGCCTCGGTCCGCTCGGTCTCGCTCTCTTCCTCTGAGCGCCCCTCTCTCCTCCGTTAATCCGCTGCTACATCCTGCCGCCGCTCCGGGCCTCCCGCTGGAGCTGAGGCGCGGAGGGATGGATGCTGCCGGGACCCTGGGATGCTCCGATTTGGCCAGGAGTCCAGCCCAAGTCCCGCTCTACCTCCCCTCTGCGCCGACCACACCGACCACCGAACGACCGACCGGGCCTCGCTCTCTGTCGGGATGCTCTCCGGCCGCGCAGGAACACACGCGACAGATTCCACTGATTCTATCCGCGTGACGATTTCACCGGGTCTACGTGCGTGTCGTGCGTGAAAATCGGTAGAGCTCGAGCGCCCTCCTATATGCTGGGTCAAATCCGCACCGCCGAAATCTCACAAGCCCTCAGTCCGCAGAATAACCTGCGCGGGTCGCTGATGTTTAACGTGTGACCGCTGTCGCCGCCGCGGTGCTGGACCAGCTCGCGCCAGCTCCAGCGCGCGCGCTTACGCATACACATATACACACACACACACACACACACACAAGTTCACTGTCACATATGGCATTACATAAACACGAGCTGCTTGTGCGCTCGCCACTCCAGCTGTTGTAATCCGCGTGTCTGCGCGCGTGCGGGCGCACAAGTCAAGAGAGGTCGTTTGACAGCGCACTAATAATGCAGTCAGTCGCGTGCAAGAGGCGCACTGAGAGCACGGGACAGTGGGAGACCGGGATCGCGCGCGGACCCATGGGACACTCAGTGTAGATAGATCGAACTAATTCTGAAATCATGGTTTACACCGTCTTTTATTAAACTAAACTCGATTTTATTCATTTATAATGTTGCTCTGAACAGTAACTGCACTGTAAATTATTTTTTCTCCAGGGTATATTATTTTATCTTTTAACTCTTTGTACTGTTTAAAAAAAAATCTTATTTACTGGCTGTGGCTTTTCATATTACTTTAATATATCTTAACAGTTTTTCTTCTTGCATTTTGCATTGCTTTGTTGTTGTAAGGTGCTGTAAACTGGCTTTGCCTTTATATGTGTCATGGCGGTGATAGTACACGTCAATATCTCTAAGGTTAATGAGACGGAGATAATTTAAGGACAGGAAAAGTGTGTGTAGTATGTGTGTGTCCCTGGTGCAGGGCTAATTTAAACTAAAGGGGACACTGCCAGTCAGATTTAGGACAGGAAGTGGAACAGATGACAGAAGACTATTTTTTCTGATGAAAAAAAATGTGTGTATGTGCGAGCCGTGTCAATATTTGTCTTGGTTACAAATAGATTATAAATAAATATGAACTGTTGCCACTAAAATAGTTGCCAAAAAACCCAGAATGTGGTCACACTGGAAAAATAATAGATAAGCGTACTTAAACACTCCAGTGTGCTTATTAAGTTCTGAATGGTTGTTTATAAGTGCGCTATTTATATGTAGTTTTGTTCCACAGCGCAATGCGCAAAGAAAATGGAAGAGTCGATAAAGTTTAAAATAAACTGCAGATGGTGTTGAGACTGAAGAGTATTATATGTGTGCAAAAGACTCAACCTACTTTGACCTTGTTTCATGTTCTTTGATTGATTGATTGATATATTACCTACTATTGACAACATGTTCTCAGAGTTGTGCGTCAGTGACAGAAGTAAGTTCATGTAATTTGTTATTTGCGCCCTCAGGGGTGCATTACAGAGAGTTTATTGTTAGCTTCGGTTTAGTAGCTATTAGACATAACTCCATGAGAAAGTATGTTGCTTTGTATTAAGACAGCTGTTTAGAAATGATGGGTGCGGCATGATGTACTGTCTTTGTAACATCACTTTGAACAGTATTGTACTCATTTCTTTTATATCTTTGTTTATTGACAGAAAACCACACACATGAACTTTCTGAGTACAGCCACGTTAAACCATCCATTGTGCTTGCCTCTTATTCTCATTTCTCGTGCTTCTGTGAATAATATATATATTTCATGGAATTAGTATGTAGTATGAAATTGGGACTATGTGGCGCATATTATAACAAGCGTTTGCAGCTATGCTAGCGTTAGCTAAATGCTAATGTCACCATGCTAACACGGTGACTGACAATGATAATATGCTGACGTTAAGCAGGTATGCTCACCACAGTCGCTGTCTCACTTTAGTGTTAGTGTGCTAGCATGCTAATGAGAACTAAACACAAAGTACACCTAACACAAAACATTATTTACATGGTTAGTTTCACATACGTTTAGCCGATAACCAACGTACCAAGCCACTGGAAATAATGGGTATGATGTTGCATTGCGTCTGAGAGCCCCATCATCCTCAAGTCAGTCTTATTATGTCGAAGTATTTACTCCACATCCAGGGATCCCTGAGAGTCTGAGGCCACGGGGCAGTTGTTTGCCTTGCCTTGGGTTCACATGAACTGGATTCACTTGCACTGTAATTTGTGTGTACAAATTTATTCAACATGAACAAAGCTTGGCAAAGAGTCACACATTTCTAGTTACTTGTTCCGCAATACTAAAGACAGGAACAACACGTAAAATTATGGCTAGTGGGTCCAAACTCTGAAACTGTATTAAATAGTTGTTCAAACTGACTCTGATGACTACACGCTGTTTTTAGGAGCTGGTGGAGACCAAAACCATAGAATCCAAGAGCAATAATTTTAATCCCATAATCTCAGGATTAAAAAAATTCTTGTTAAAAAAAAAAGGTTGATTAGTTCACAAAAAACTAAATGTAACATTCTTGTAATATCTTCATTCAAATCACGCTCCTTCATTTAACAAGCAGACTACAGCTGTAACTTCACAAAGGTGTGTTTTTTTTCAGTGATCCTGCTGATATTGTTAACTACTGTATGGCATGCAGACTAGCTGGATCACAAACTATGTGGACTATAGGTCATAATTTGGTGATTCATCCATAATATAACTTATGTCAAGACAACAACACTGTTGCTCTAGCCATTTGTCCTTTTTGGGAAAAGGACCTGTTATTTCTCAAGAGAATCCCGAGATAATTAAACCTTTGTAAGCAAAACACAACTCTTTTGTCTCTTTTGTTTTAGATAACAAGGGAATTAACTCAGATATTTAATACAGGATTAAAAAAATAGTTGCCAAGGTTGACTTGTTTATAGAAAACAGAGTAAACGAGTGAGAATATTAGACTTACATTCATCCATAATGTTTTAGCCATTACTTTATAAACAGATGCAACTTTAACCAGCAGCAGTAAATCTGACATATTTAAGGAAGTTACTAAGTGATATGTGTCATGGAAAATAAGTTTGAATTTCCTACAGTATCTGTTATTATTTTTTGAAACAATAATATCATGTCCCAAGTGTACTCTGTCATACCATGATAATGTGTGCAAATAACCCTTTCAGATCAAATATTCTCAAGCTGCATTTGTGTTATTTATAATAACAAAAAATGTGTGTTATTTAAATAACACAAACAAAGAACTTTTTTTTTACTTATAATACAAACAGTATCTTCATACAGCAACAGGTACTCTGTCCACATGTGCATTTATATACAGTGCGGGTATGCACGAATATAGTTTTTAACTTGAAGGCTCAGTCCAGGTAATGAGCTTGTATTTTCTGCTCCATATGTACGGATAAAAGCCCTCCTGCATGTCTGCTTCAGGCTCTCCGGACGCTGTCTGCGATAGGGAACTGTCAGCTTACAGGATGAGCTGGTGTAATAAGTGAGCAGAGTGAAGAGAGACGCAAAAGTTCTTTGGCTGCCATGCAGATTGAAGAGCAGGTTGTTCAGCTGGACACGAACACTAGTCGGGCCATCCTCACTTTGGTAACTCAGAGTGAAGAAAACGTCAGGCTGGCCACTGTCTCTGCAACAAGACGCCAACACATATTCACTTTGTGCTCCTTTACTGGAGTTTTTTTTTCTTTCTGTATAATGCTTCTAATTGAACGTGAAGTAGAGGATTATGATAAATGCATGTGCTTGTTCCAGTTTTACTTTTAAGATTTTTTTTAACCAAAAAATATGGGAAGAGAAGGAGGAAGAAGGGTTTTCCTAGCCTTTCTAAAAATATTCAGCTGCCCATACGAACATTTAAACTGGTTTTTCTTGCTGTACTCTTTCCTGAAAGTGATAGATTACCTGATGAGGAAGGTGCCCAGTAATGCATGTGTGAGTATTTCATGTGCCTCTTCCATGGTCATTGGTCCCCAGTAGTAACCACTGTGTTGGAGCTGCTGATAGGTTTTTTTCACCAGTTCATACTCTGCCTGGCTGCTGAATGGGCGGAGGTGTGTGGGCAAGCACTCAGTGTCAGCTCCACTCACCAGCTAGAGCAGAGAAGGAAAAGGAAACAATCAGAGAACATGTACAGACGACACAGAGTCTGCACCATGTGAAAAAAAACACTGTTACATGTATAAATCAGACTGTCCTTAGAGGCTGCAGGTTTGTACTGCAATCAGACACAACACGGCTGATTTCACTGGCTGGTTCCTGATTAATTGTACATTTTATTATTATTATTATTACATCATGGAGCCCATGACACACATACGTTGCTCATAGATTTATGGTTTACACCAAATGTGACCAAATGTTCTTTTAAATTATGTCACATATCCAATATCCAGTGAGAATGAAAAACCCCCCATTATAATTATTACTACTACTAATAATAATTATTATAAACCTTAGAACTTGTGACATTTTTTTTTTTACAATTGTCTCTTTGTAACAAAGACAAAAAGTGCAGGAGCCATGTGAGAACCTCCCTGTATAAATTCAACTGACTGCTGTATCTTTGAAACTTGTTTCAAATAACGACTGAAAACTCATTTTTAAAAGCTTCAATTTCCACAGTCACTTTTCCAACAATAACGTGTAGCCTTATGATCATTTATTATCTATACAAATTTTATTCTGTTTTTAATGTCTGCGAAGCATTTGTTATGTCTTTTCTGAGAGATGCTGTAAGTTCATGGCCTAAGTTAGAAGGAGATGAGTAATACAGCTCTCGTCACGTGCACATGCAGTTCAACACTTTGAGTGACCATGCAGAAAGTTTGAAATTAAAACTTCTGTGGTATTTCTGTTTTGGGTAATTGGAAATTCCAAGTCAGCACTGTCTGGGAAAATAAACAACATCGGCCTTCATGCAGTTATCGCTATATGGGTCTCAAGGGCTTATCACCCAAGGAGGTCCTTGGCCTCATTTGGCCTGATTTAGCGCCCCCAGTCTACTACCTCTTCCCCAAGATGAAGGAGGAGCTCAGCGGTCGCCATTTTGACACTGATGATGACATCATCGCTTGGACCACTTTCTGGAGGTCCAAGACGTCGACTTCTACAAAGAAGAGATCCGTATGATCAACAACTACTGGACTATGTGCTTAAATGTAGGAGGGAATTATGTTGTAAAATAAATATGCTAGTTTTCCTAAAAAGGACTCCTTCTGCCTTTGGCCATGAACTTATAAATCACTCCATTATTTTACTTTAATTGAATTTTATTTAATTTTAACTGTTATATAATAATGAGTACTTTTGGTACTTTAAGTATCTTGATGTTGTACTTAGTTAATCAAATATTTTTGAATTTATAATGCATGACTTAAATCGAGGATCCGAGTATTTCTTCCTTCACTGGATGTAACATTCACAAATGAAATCCTGGTGTTTTATCTCGTTCCAGCCATCTGTCCACTGTTAGAAAAAAATCAATATCCTACAGCATTAAAATCCACAAACCGTGATCCACAGCGTATTTACTTTGGATACCAACCTGGTGCCAGGTTTCAGGTTCCTCCTCTAAGCTGAGTTTGTTCCAGTGCAGTAAATTTGGCAGCCTCTCTGTTGGCTCTTGGCTGTCTGATTCAACTCTCTCAGGGCTTTGTTCCGGTTCTCCAGGGGTTTGACTTTGGTTCTGCGTCTCAGCTGCACAGTTCTGTTTTTGGTTCTGTACTACTGATTTACTAAGACTGTCTCTGACCATCCTACAAAGAAGAAACCTCTTCTTGACCGCCCGTTGCACCAGTTCCTCCTCTTTTCAGCTGCAGATCCTCCATCCTTGACTCCTTTCTGGTTGGTCATCTGCTGCTCAGTCCTCTTTGAGACTCCATGTCTTGAGATTTTAATCAAGATTTATCCACATGAATGCAAAGTGCTGGAGGGGTGCAGAGGCTGAATCTGCTCATCTGTTCATGAGCTGAAACACAGGAAAGTGCACACAGACAAAATCTTTTACTCCTCTGAAATGCATTTTGCATTATCTTAAACCTACAATAACTTTTAGGTTGTTTTGTTATGATTATCATTCATTTGAAGTTGTGTTTCTTGCCAACTGGCGAATGTAAGTCATAAATTCCCTCTCGTCTAGCTCGCTTTATCTTTTCCAAATCCTGATGGAAATATCTGGCTCTTAGCTGCTGAATGCTCCACAGTGTTCACCAGCTGGTTTCTAACTGTGTCTGTCTGCTGTTCGGTGCCGAGCCAGTAGCGTACAGTGGCTTTTTAGAGCTTTCACACCAAAATCAGACGCCTGCTGCAGCCAAAAACGACTATAAGAGTGAACACCAAAACAGAAATCTTGTGGGTCTGACAACTAAACAATAAACTATTATCAATTTATCTCACAGTTATTTTCTCAATTAACTGATTATATATTTGGTCCATAAAACATCTGCTCATTAAATTTACTGGAAAAATGACTTACACAATTAACTTGATAGATATAGATTTCTTCAGTCTAATCAATTAATTGACAAATCGTTGCAGCTCCATAATGAGCTGAAACCCACTAAAAGCTTCCGTAAAGGTAAAGGAAGCCGCAGATTCAGATTCAGATTCAGGCTCATCACTGTGGTTCATCTATATTCAAGTTGCCCATTGTGTCATTACTTTAAGTGTGAGTGCCTAATGCAGAATCCAAAGTCATGTGACTGACAATAAACCATGTTTATCTTCAATTACTGGGAAAGAGCGGATCTATGAAAGAAATAATGATGACAGAAGAACACTTTCACTTTCTCAGTCCTGCAAGATCCTCTCAAAAAACAGACTTAAAATACAATTTCTGAATGCAAAAACTTAAAACAAGTAAGTCTTAATAATATTTATAATTCATAAATAGTATAAATATATAAGAATGTTTTTGTTTGTTGTCTCTTTTTCTGTGGTAATACAGTTTTATCTTTTTGCTTAATGTTGCTTTTATGTTTTTAAGCAGATTAAAACGTTTTTTTGTTCTTGTTTTGTTTTTGGGAAGTGAATTATAAATAAAGTTTTCATACTGGACATATTATTAGTTAGATTAGAGCGCTTCACTTGTTGATATAATTACCAGCCCAGTTATGAAAGGGTGGGACCCTTTCGAAAGGACCCTTTTTTGTTTATTTTAAACTTTTGCTTTATCTCCTTTTTTAGATGGTGAACAGTGCATGTAAATGCCACACTTCTACTTCCCTAATATAAACCCACAACATATAAGACTGTTAAATTGTTAATGCTTTACACTACAGTATGTTGTGAAAATTCTTTCTCTCAGCCCACACTGATGCACAGTGCTGTCTGTCAGTACAGCAAATAACTGACTATAACAGTGGCTTACATGACAGTACTTGAAGTTACAGCACCTCAGTTTTGTTTTGTTTTTTTAAGCAGGGCAGCTGAAAGTGGATGTTACAACACCATTCAGAGGTGAATGTCAGCGCTGTAGCCTCATAGTAATTGTTTCATTTGAGATCCAGTGTGCTGGAGCTCAGAGACAACACTACGAGAAATGTGTGGACGTCCAAAACTTGGACTGCACTGAGAGAACTGCAGAAGGGCTCAGAAAAGTGAGTAAACTTTACAGAAGTAGTGAAAAGATAATTCTCTATGGATTAACCTGTCATTAGTCATGCATATTATTCTGTAGTAAAACATATTCACATTTATTGTATGATGCCAGCGATATTGGGATTGGTATGGTTTAATAACTGTAAGGCTGTCATAACTTTCTGCACTTAACGGAAATGAAAATTTGTTTGTTTTTAATCTGCCTGTGCTGCCCAGATTAAAGCTACACAGTAAGAGCGACCGGTTCTTATGAAATTTCTGCGTCTCTAGATAAGAATTATGTACCTTTTGAGTTTTGACGCATGCAGAAGTGTTCAATACTGGCGCAAATGTAAACACAAAGAGAGAAAAAAAACATTTGCAATAGCCCTGGGTAATTGTTCATGAATAAAACGTTACTTACGTGCAATAACGGAGTGACAGAGCCTTGTTGAGTGCACACAGCAGAGAGCAGTGAGAAGACATCTTACTTTCGGTTTAACTTTAACTGAGCAGGAGGCGGGGACGCTCGTTTAAGCAGCCTGACGGTACCTTAGACTCTCATGCAGACACTGTCACCTGACATCCAATAATGCGCCACCAAAAAACGCACACGAACAGATAGACACACACAGAGACACGCGCACGCGCACACACACACACAGACACGCACACGCACACACGCGCGCATGTTCAGGTGCTCCCGATTCTTACTTTTGCTTTCACTTCTGTCTGTGGATTCCCTTAAATCACGTGATCTCCCAGCAATGTGTTTCGTGTGCGTGCGCGCGCACACAGGAGTGTTTGTGTAAGCGTAGCTTGCATTTACCCGTTTTTTGGTCTTTTGTGTCTTAAACATGCTCAGATAATTACATGCTCTCACGCTACGAGAAACTCAGAAGGCTCAGGCAGAATCAATAATAAAAGCCTGTTGCAAAATACCCCCAGTTTTGAAGGTAACCAACATTTTTTAGATTTAAAAGATTTGTCTTTTTGTTTAACTTTTGTTTCAGGTTGATGAACCTATTTCTGTTTCGTTTATTTTTCTTTGCTGTCAGCCCAACCCTGAAGCCACACGCCCCTTTAATAACCTGTGAGAAATAAATGTTTGTTGCTAATGGTTCTTGGAAGCTGGGATGAAGCGGGTCTCATTTTTCACAATGCCTGGGCCTTAAAAAACAAAAACAACTCATATTGCGCAAAAGACAATGAGTGCAACAGTGTCCACAAGCTCAGGCCTGATCTTTGTCGCCTTCATGAATCATCACTTCATTTAATGCAGTGAGTTGTTGTGAGTCTGATTATTTCACAGTATGATTTGCATAAGACAGGCCTAACTCCTGATCATGCAACAGTCTGTCCAGAATGTTTAACTGGACACAATGAGCTCTATGGGTGATTAAACATTAAATAAATCAATAATTAAGATTATGGTTTGGTTGCAGTTTCCTCAGCAGAAAACGGATACCTTGTGGGGAAATCATTTAATTACGCCCATGTAAATACACATAGATACACACACACACCATGATGTTATGGTAACCAGCATTTACATAGTCTTTATTAACAAACGGTACAACAGTACACAGAGGTCGTGTCACATCATTTCCTTCTGTTTCTTCACATCATACATAATGTCCACTTTGAGATTTCTGATCTTTCAGGCCGTGGAGGTGGACGTTTCTTCTTTGTTTTGCCTGTGCATGAAGTAGGCAGCTGCAGTCACAACCAAGATTCCATAGGTAGCCAAGACACACTGGAAGAGAGCAGAGAGGGACATATTTCTGATTGAGAGGACTTAATGTGTAAAAACTTCATGAAAGTTGACATTTAATGCAGCCTTTGAGTGTACATATTCGTGTGTGTGTGTGTGTTTAGGTACATTTCGACGCCCCTGCAGAGTGTAGCTGTTAAAGTATTTCCTCCAACCAGTCAGTTCCACAGAAGCTGGTGCCTCAATACCAAACAGCTGTCTCTGAAATACACACAAAAAAAAACACCCACACAATAAGGGGAAGCACTGCGGTCACACTTCTCGATATTTTTTCCACACATTTTTCCATTATATGTCAAACACCTTTTCAGGGAATTACAAACAAAGTCACGTAATTTATAACACACATTTCACCAGAAGTAAACTAAAATAAAACAAAACAAAATACAAAGTCCAGAAAAAAAATGAAAGAAGAAACAATTGACCACAAAACCATAAACCCAGCCCATATCAAATATGTGTAACACACACTTTGCTGTCAAAATGAATGTGAAACCATCACATTAAATCATGATAACATTTAATCTCTATATCCAACATTAATATGAAACATTTCAAACTTAGCCCTAGTGAGGCTACTTATGACCTCGGTGAGGGCCGACTCTCTGCCTTTTTGATGAAAGTGCCACACAAAACCACTAAATGCAAACCACATGTAAAAAATGTGTGACAAGAAAGTGTCAGTGACAGTTGAGTCCCAAACACAAAAAGCAAAAAGGTTGAATACATTTGCATGTTGAAACTTGCAGTCTGCTGACTGGCATGACGAGGCAGGGCAGGAACAACAAAGTGGATTTATGATCATGCAAGTCACGTTCAACACACCCTCTGAATTAGATTTAACTGAATCATTCGTCATCCAGAACTCCAGCTAATCACTCTGACCTGCTGGCAGAACACAGAGCCCCCATTCTCCTCGTTCTCCACAGCATTTCTCTGTGATAAAAGCTTAAAGCTGTGATTCCCTTTGGTTGAAGATTTTTGAAGTTTTTCCTTTAAAGCATATGCCGAGGTTATTAACAAAATATCTTAATTCTCCAGCTGCCACAGACATCCATCAAAGCTGGGCTGTTTTCCTAACTGCTGATAGGAAATTTTACTTATTTTTGTGACACTGAAAGCTGAAAAATGATGCTCATGTCTTTTCCGTGGTTGGTTTTTTCGAAGGGAGATCAGATATAAAGAAACGAATGATTTTACATTTTGTGAAATACACTGTTTCACTTTCATACCGAGAGTTAGATGAAACGATAATACTCTTGCGTGTACATGAAATGTAAAGCCACCACTGGGAGACCGGAAACAGAAGGAAACAGCTTGCTTGGCTAAAATAAATCTGCCTTTCTGACAGATTTTGTTATTATCTTGTTCTTGTTTTCCTCTCCCTGAGCATTCTGACTGCTTGTTAATATTTTCAACTATTCATGTAGTTTGATAGGTACAGATCCAGCAATGAAGTTTGATGACTGCTTTACATGAGATGTCTACCCCATCTATATTTTTATGAGCTAACCTGTCATGTAGAAGGACAACTGCAAAAAAGAAAAAAAACCAAAACAAAACAAACCAAAACAAACCAAAACAAAACAAAACAACAACCGTTATTGGAGACTGAGCAGAAGCTTAACAGATTCATTTTATTTAAAAGGGATCTGCTCTAACAAGGCTTGTGTTTCTGTGACTTCCTGTACAGGATGTCAAGGCTGTTGGAAACTGTCCCTAAGCTTTTTGTCACTGCCTCCTGCTGCTGCCGCCTGAATTCATCCGCATCTCATCTCCATCGAACCTACTGTACCGAGTTACAGAAGCTACAAGAACACAGGCTGGCACTGACGTGACATTGTGACTTTGACTCATCTGTGCAGCTGACAGTGTCTTGCTCAATAGCACTTCTTAATTCTAAATAACTAGAAACTAGTACCTGACTATCTGGATGCCTTGGATACTCTACAATGACCGCTTTCTTTTAGATGAAGCGGATATCAGAAGCTCAAAATGTCATAATGAGCATTTTAAAAGCCTGTGTTACTCTAACTACTACGCCTGTCACTATGGTGGAGTGATTTGATAGATGAGATCACTGAATGAGGTAAAAGTAAGACTTAAGATTTACCCACAAGATTTGAAATAGTAATAAATATGTATTGTTCACATATTATCCTAAAAACCCCAGGTCTTCTTTTTTTAGTAATGCTCAGAAAAAATAAAAATAATAAATGAAAAAACTCTGCTATACTTGACGGAAAGTGATGCGTCTTTGTTCATTTTTGGGATGACATTAATAGCTCTAATCTAAGGTATACTTCCTGCAGAATAATTTCATATCCATTGGAAGGATACATAAAACCAAAAGGGGATCAAAAGGAGAACCATACTGCGTCATAATTAAATGAAAACTCATTTATTCCCTTCAAACGAGGTTACAAATGGATGTAAAAGCTACAAAATTGCCAACAATGAATGCTCTTAAAGGAAAAGTTTAAAAAAAACAAAAAGTTGCTTGACACTTCACATCTTTTCCGTCTCTCTTTTTCTTTAATGCACTTTTGTAACTTTACAGTAAGATACACCTTCAGCTTTACTAGTCCCACAGTGGGGAAATTAAAGCAGTTGTAACCACTATTTCTGTAATGCTGATGAACCTACAGAGAATTATCTGAATCAGCAGATTCCCTAAGCTTTACTGAGGCCTGCTGTGAGTTTCAGTTCATTGTTTTAGCTGTCTGGCCCAAAACTTTACTGTTCTGGTTCACTCTCACCGTTCTCATGTGCTGCTCTTTAACAGGCGTCAAGCTGTTAACCAGACATAGATCTGTCAAAAACAAGCAGTTAGTGTTCAGCATTTAAGTCTTTTCCTTTGTAAAACTGTAAATACTTTTTGAAAACACTTCCAGTTTAGCACAAATCTCACTCGCTAAAAGTGTGAATGTGAATATTGAACTTACATTTATCAGGTGGTCAGAACCACCAAAAGAATGATCCTATTGCTGGATGTGTAAATAAGGAGCTCTTTGCCAACTTAGAAGATGATGATCTACTGGCTGTCAATATTTACTGTTTGTTTCTGCTGCCCCCAAGTGGCCAAAATAAAAACTGCAGGTTTCATAATTATATTTCAGCAAATATTAAATACACTGATGGTGTCATGAAAATAAATAAATATATAAATAAAATCATCCTTAGCACAAATCTATTTTCTTTAAAATGACTTTTTCATTGATTTCCATACTTGTGCACATATATATTTGCGAATCTATCACAGGTCTTAGATATGGTCTACCATTGTATATAACGAAGCCATTAGCCTATAGATTCTGGGTGTCCTTAATTTCTTTTTTCTTGCATTTATTCTTTTAAATAGTTTATTTGTTTCCTGACTTTGAATTTCCCTTCTAGAAATAGTGTTTTGGCATATTACTGAATTTTTAAACATCTATGCATGAATGAGTGTGCAGCATTTTAATGTTAGCTGATCCCAGTGGAGTTCATTTAAACTATTCTATATGATGATCATATTGTGTTTAACTCATGAAATAAATGGAGATCAAATTTCTAAAAAACAGCTTTTTAGAAATGGGTAGAAATGAATCACTACAAATGATCTCACTTGTTTTCAGAAAATCAGACTTAGGACTCAATAATACAAATGAATTACTTGAAAATTATTGCAGTGTTTGCATTACAGAAAATGTTAATCTACAAAGAAGCAATCAAATAAATGTAAAGGAGTAATAAGTACAATATTCCCCCTTAAATGTGGTCCTATAAATGACTGAACCAAGTTATTATAGCATTTTTAACCAATGCACCGATGCATACACATTATTTTACAGTTGTAATCGGTTGAGGTGGAGCTGACTTTGATTTAACTTTATACGCTTCTGCTTGGCAGTTCACTCCATAACACTGAATTATATTTTGTCAGTTGATCATGTTTTGCTTGTGTTACATTAATGTAGTGTTGTACTAAGTGTAATATTTATGTGACGAAACTGAAGTATAGATTTGCATAAAGAAGAAATACTCAAGAACAGGTACATCAGAATTGTAGTGCAGCACTTGAGTAAATGTACTTAGTTACTTTCCATTACTGCTTTCAAGGGCTTGTTCTGTCTTAACAGTCAAAACACAAACATATATGTAGAATGTTACAAAGGCCTAAAACAAGGAAATGCGGAAAAAAAAGTCTATTGATAAGTCAATCTCTTTTTCTTTTTTTTATCAATGCATGTTTCATTTCACCTCAGCCCTGCAGACTGGACAAGTCAAATCCCGATCTTACCTTCACCTCTGTTATGAGATGACCGAAGCTGGTGAGGGGGATCCGCGTTTTAACGGGAGACGTCGGCATTTCTGGACACAGTTTGAATGTGAATGTCACGTTACACTGTTCTTCCCGGCCCACACGGTCACAGGATTCATTTCAATGAACATTTAGACCTGTACTTACCGTCGGCTGGAGGAAGGCCAGGGTACTTACACAATAATGTCGTGTGTACAATGTGTTCTGACGGCTAGCGCGTTCTGACCAATCAGGTGTTTCTGTACAGAGCGCTGACCAATAGGCTGTGGCCTGGTGGGTGGGACTTGTTGGTAGTTACACAAACCGCAGTTCTCTGTCCATGCCGGTCGTTTGTTCGTCTATCCACAAGAGGGCGCCAGATTAAAGTGAATGACAGGGCGGGTTCACCTGTGCACAAGAGGAAAACAAATTTTTACACAACCATGAATGCAGGGGTCAGCAATTAGGGCCAACATTAGTTTGATCCGTTTTAATTTGTTGGCAATTTTGGCTTATTTCATTTATTTTAAGAGAGAGAGCAGATTTATAAAACTTGTTTTAGCCATGTTTCCAAGGGTTGATGTTATTTTTCTCATTACATGATAATTTACAGCAGATTGTGTTCCTGTAAAACTCACTAAGCTTTCTTGTCCATTTTAAGTAGTTTGTTCATTGATTTGATTATTTATAGTTAATGTCATCAAGAAATCTGTTGTTCCTGTGTTCAGCCAAGTTTCTGTTTGACTACTATTACTATCAATATCAGTATTGGAATCAATAAATCAGTACATCCATTTAGAAAGTGCATTTCAGTGTGTGATTTAAAAGTTGCTTATCAACAAATCACATGAAATTCACAGGACTCCAAGAATGAGACGGTAGCTGCTTAGATTCTCTAAACTTTGGCGGTTTAGCTGTTTCTTTTTCTTGTCCATTAAGAAATGACTTAGCCACAGCTTTAACTGATCATGTGGAATAACAAAAACTTGTTGTCCTCAGTGTCTAAAGGTTGATATACATGTCAGTGAACTTGACTTTGGCATGATGTTTGTGCTAGACAGGCTTGTTTGATTATTTCTGAAACTGCTGATCTCCTGGGATTTTCACACATAACAGTCTCTAGAGTTTACTCAGAATGGTGTGAAAAACAAAAAACATCCTGTGAGCGGCAGTTCTGTGGACAGACACACTCTGTTAATGAGAGAGGTCATAGGAGAATAGCCAGACCGGTTGGAGCTGACAGACAGGCTGCGATAACTCGGATAACCACTCTTTACAACCGTGGTGAGCAGAAAAGCGTCTCAGAATGCACAACATGTACAACCCTGGGGCCGATGGGCTACAACAGCAGAAGACCACATCAGGTCCCACTCCTGTCGGCCAAGAACAGAAATCTGAGGCTTCAGTGGACACGGGCACACCAACAGTGGACAGTTGAAGACTGAAAAAAGTCTGGTCTGATGAATCTGGATTTCAGCTGAGGCACACAGATGGAAGGGTCAGAATTTTGTGTCAACAGTCCAGGATGCTGCTGGTGGTGGTGTAATGGTGTGGGGAATGTTTTCTTGGCACACTTTTTAATACCAATCAGTCATTGTTTAAATGCCACAGCTCATCTGAGTATTGTTTCTGACCATGTTCATCCCTTTATGGCCATGGTTTTCCATCTTCTAATGGCTACTTCCAGCATGATAATGCTCCATGTCACAAAGCAAAAGCTGTCAAACTGGTTTCATGAACATGACAATAAGTTCGGTGTACTTTAATGGCCACCCCAGTCACCAGATTTGAATCCAGTGCTACACCTTTGGGATGTGGTTGGTAGATGTCAACATGGAGCAGAATCTCAAAGGAAAGTTTCCAACATCTCCACAAAGAGCTGAGGCAATTTTGTGAGCAAAGGGAGGCTTTAAGACAGTATTAGCGTGGTGTTTCTAATTAACCAGCCAAAATAAACCATGTGGAATTACTGCTCAGTGGGTCTAAAGTAGTGAAAAGCTCCCTTCAATTATTTTAACTAGTGAGGTATTTCCCAAAACTGAAAGGCGGGGGAGCACACCCATTTTTCATAGAAACGGGTCATTTGTGCACGGGCATGAAAACTGGCATTTTTCCAAGTATGTGCCAATTTTTTTTTTTTCATCATCTTCCCACTTCTGCCGCCACAGACCATGTTTACTGCTGAACTGCACGGTCACCTCTGTGTTGGCAGCAGTGTAGAGGAGGTGTGCATTCACAGGAAAAAAGGAGGAGTCAGACAAAAGTTGAAATCAAGTTTAGAACAACAACTCTGAACAGGTCAGTCACAGAGTTTCACAGCAGTGTTAACCGCCCATTTATAGATCTTAAGCACCAATGGCTTGACCAGAAACTTGTTAAATCAGTTTTAATTATAAAGTACAAACTCACAAATTTGCATCAAGGGGAGCAGAGCTTTTGAAAATAGATCTGCTCTTTTCATCTCAGGTGCTCTTGTCAGATTAAACCATCAGGTTTCTCAAGCTAAACAAGGCTGAACCTGTCTGAGGGTAGTTTATAGATTGATAGATTGATAGTTGATAGTTGATAGATTTTTTTCTAATTGTCTATATGAACTCCTCAATTTTCTCCACAAATGTTTATAAATGGAATTTAAAAATTCCTCATTTTACTAATTTTACAATTTTACTAATATTTTACAATTTTCTGTCAAAAACCTTTTGTAACATTAAACATCTGATATACTGGTAAAATGTCAAAAGAATGTACAATGACAGAAGAAATATGAGTACAATAGTAAAAAGACTTGAAAATTATCAATAAAACATGATAAAATATCTGACAAAAATTCCCTGAACAAAAAAATCTGTAAAAATATCTGAATAACTCTGTAAAATATCCAAAAAGTCATCAGTAAAATTAGAGAGAGAGATTATATTTTACTCCCAGGAGGTCAGAACTGAAAGCAAGTTTATGCTGTTTTGTTGCTTTAACTGGGATATACATGGAGGCAAAGGCAGGTGGGGCTGCACTGCAACACAAATGGAAGGTTCCTAGTCAGTGAGGTTACTCCTTTTAGAGTCACAGCTTTGGTTAAAGGTACAAACGTGTTTGGTGCACTTGCTCAAACTTTTTGCAGATGAATTGAAGCCCCTTTCTTTGAAGGAAACCCGCAACATAACAGGTTCAGACACTCAAGAGAAGTAGTGGTTTCTGTTGTCATTCACACATAACCATTCCAGAGAGATTAAAGCCATAATCTTTAATCTGAATGTAATCAAAATGGACACCCAACTGGACATCTATCTATCTATCTATCTATCTATCTATCTATCTATCTATCTATCTATCTATCTATCTATCTATCTATCTATCTATCTATCTATCTATCTGTCTGTCTGTCTGTCTGTCTGTCTGTCTATCTATCTATCTAATACAATGTTACCTGTGGATTAACAAATTAATGAATAATGCTAGAAGTATTTATCATTCATTTGTCATTTATCATTCAACGCCCCAAAAATATTGATGAAACATTCTCCAAAAAAAATCTGTAAAACAAAACAAAACAAAAAAAAAAGCTGTTGATATCCCTGACCCTAATGGAAATCAAACAACTTCACATATCCACACTGTGACAACTAATAAGTGACAGAGCCGTAAGCTATGCAGGACTGCTTGTATGTTTCAAGATCACAATCTGACAGATGGTTTTATCAGTTCATCAGTGTTATTCCTGGAAATAAACTGATGTACAAAATTATTATCACTATCAAAGAATGAATGCAAAGAAGGTTTCACAACTTATAAACCCTTTACAAAGTGTGCCTTATTAGAAATTTGTACCAGCCTGTGTTTGAGGTAATGATGGATTTAGCTGATTTACAAAAGTACATAGATAAGCAAAGCAAAAAGAGAGTGAATTTAGGACTTCCACCAGATGGACACAATCACGATTCCAAATAGACGATAAGGTTGTGTTTGCTTGATATGTAAATAAGCAATGGTTTGCTAACAAATTTGCCAATATCACTTTAAAAGGTGATGATATGTCAAAAAAATCTATTATTAGACTTTTTAAATTCAACTTGTAGAACATCAACAACACTGGGCCACAAAATCTGGAAGTACATGGCATGTCTTGGTTTACATTGTGATTTAGTCGTCTAGTCCCCCTCAGTCCACCTCTTGTCCCTTGTGAATTGTGTATTGTATGCCACCTCCATGCTTCCATTAATTACACTGTTCCGGGGAGACTATGCAGGGTAGCTGCATTATTAACTCATGTCCAGACCCCTCTGATTTATCTTGTTACAACCTCAGGGGTCCCAACCCCAAGGTTATGAAGCAACAAAATCACATAGCTAAAATACAGGACTTTCCTCATTGTTGATACTGTATTTAAGTGCTGCAAATTCCCTAAAAGAAATACAATTAATATAGTTAACAAACCTGATTGACATGCAGACTTTTGGGACTCCTGGGTGTGGTTGATAATGGTAAGCCGTGTGTGTGTGTGTGAAAGAGCACACACGAGCTGAAACGATTAGTCAGTTAATTGATTATTTGATCATCAGAGAAAGTCTCCTTGTAAGCTAAGACAGTTAAGCCCTGATCACACTCGGACAGACGCAGATGAGGACAGCTGATGTGCTTCAACACAGCATTGACAACATATGCATAGGCTGCTACAGTACAGAGGATACATACACAGACACATTGTACACATGTGCACTAAAGACATGATGAACAACATCAAAAACTAAAAAAATAAGAACACAGTGGGCGCGACTGCTTAACAAGAATAGGAAAAAGGATGGGAAATATACAGTGCACACACAATGTGCCTGAAACAAGTCCAGTTAACGTCCAGTTTACTTTTCTAGTGCCTGCACAGTAGGTGTGCTTGTAGTGTGGTCAGTCCACACAGGGATCCACGCTGACCCTCATGGATCTGTGGCTGTGGGAACCATGAGTTGGCCTTTAGCCAGCATGGGCTTTGACAGCACTGAAACTAACAGCAGATTACTTTTGCTGTAATGTAAAGACTTTTTTAATGTATAATGAGTAATTGATTGCAGCAGTTTTAGCACTTTAGCTCGCCTGTGTGAAATGCAGTCATTTCAAGCTAAAATGTCTGGAGGGACATGGGGTTTTTTTGGGTCTGGGGCTCCAGGACTCTTGGCTGTTTTGTCTGGTTAGAGATCCAGATTTATGAGTGATGTGTGTGTGTGTCCTATAGTCAGACTCTGCTGAAAGTATGCAGTACTTGTGGTCTGACCTGTGCTACTCATGACTGTAAAGGAGTGCTTCAGTGTGACACACGTAAACTCCTGCGCACGCACACACATAGGAGGTAGTTTTGACAAACAAGATTGGCTGGAGAGAGAGAGAGAGAGAGAGAGAGAGAGAGAGAGAGGTAGAGAGAGAGAGTTGTAAGCAGCAACACATTGGTGAAACAGGGAAGCAGGCGCGCGGCACGGGGACCCGCCGGAAGAAGCAGCAGCAGCAGCTTCGGCGCGAGCTGGACGCAGACCGACAAAACACCGGCAGCACGAGCGAAACCGAGGCGGCCAGAGGGGCGGAGAGGAGGAGGAGGAGGCACCTGCACCGCGACTCGTTCTCTCCCCCTGCCTCCGTCGTCTCTTCCTCTCTCTCTCTTCGGCTCTCCTCACCCCTCATTCCACTCGGACCGCCGCCGTTTCCTCGTTAAGATGGCTGACCCCAACAGCGACGGAGAGGTACCGGAGAGCGCGCGCGGCTTCGCCCGTCAGGGAGCCCTCCGCCAGAAGAATGTGCACGAGGTGAAGAACCACAAGTTCATCGCGCGCTTCTTCAAGCAGCCCACCTTCTGCAGCCACTGCACGGACTTCATCTGGTGAGTGTGCGTGTGTGTATATATATGTGTGCGCGCGCGCGCGTTAGGGGAAAGGACACAGGTGATTCACTTGCTGCTGCTGCGGCTCTGATCGGCCTCCTTCCACACTGACAGTGCCCAGACACCGCAGTCTTTCATTCACTGTCACAGTAAAAAAAAAAAAAAAAAACACCGCGATGCGCCATTCCCACAGCTCTCCACAATGCGACAGTACCGCGGGCCTGTCGGGGGACGCGTTGTCGGCAGCCGCACAGCAGTGGCTGCTGCTCGGCGTTACCGCATCGACCCGACACCCATCTCTGTAACTGGAGGTCTGGTGGAGGAATGCAGCTGGAGACGCACAGACACAGGGCCCCAGTGTTGCTGCTGCAGCTGTGTGGGTTGATCCCTGTGTCCATGTGTGATTGGATGGCTGCATTACAGCCGAAATGATTAGTTTATTAATCGATTAGTCCACTGACAGAAAAATAATGGGCGACTGTATTGATAATAGATTAATCGTTTCAGTCATTTTTGTCGAGTAAAAGTGGGAAAAAAAGCCTCCCAGAAGAGAAGATTTGCTTCTTTTCTTTATCATATGTCATTGTCAATTGAATATTTGGGTTTTTGGTTGAATAAAACAAGATACTTTGAAGACATCACCTTCAGCACAGTGACATTTTTTGACAGTTTTTTTTTATGTGTCACAGACTAAATGATTAACTGATAAAAACAGTCATTAGTTTCAACCCTTATCAGTATATGTGTGCTTGAGTTGCTGTCATCTTGTGAATTCCCCAAATTTCATGTCCTTGTCTTCTGTCCACAGGGGCTTTGGGAAACAGGGATTCCAGTGCCAAGGTAAGAGCAGCAGCTTATTCACAAATCCCGCTTCTGCATATGGCTGTGGGTGTGTGGACGGATGTTGACTGTCTGAAGGAGTGTTGCTGTGTGTGTCTGTTGTATTCAGGGCCACAGGTCTGCACACTGTTAAGAGTGACCTGTTGCCTCGTTCATTGACAGCGTGTTGGTGTTGGCAGGCAGGTGTCAAACTCAAAGCAGGTGCTTGCCAACAGTGATAAATGAGAGTGAGAATACTCAAACAGGCTCAGGCAGAAGAGACAGTGTAAGATGTAAGAGTAGAAGAGTCGGCCGAGCGGTGAAAGCTGAGATGTCTGGTCTTGGCTGAGGAGAGACGGGAGGAAGACAGACCAGGAAGTTAGATTTCTCAAGCTTTTTTTCCCCTTCCCTAACACTGAGCCTGACATCTGATTGAATTTGTAAAATGGTGAGTGAGTGTGTGGGTGGGTTGGTGATGATTTGTGTCTGTGGGTGGGCGGCTGGTCTTGGTGGTGGTGATAGTGTCAGTGAATGGGTGGGTGTCTAGACACCGACCTCTGAACAAAATATTTCCATAAACAGGTCCTAACAGCAACGTAGTGACACCCCTCAATCATATGCATGCTACTATACTGCAGCAAATGCTGTCGCTGTGCTCACAGTATCACTTCCTCCTCTTCACTGATCCATCTCAGACACCCACCTAAACTTAAACTGCTCCAGTTGTTGTGACCAGCAGTGTGAGGTTCTGAGAGAACATGGCTAGAGTTTCCACATTGCGCTCTTGTTGATTTGGAAGAGTTGTGCAGAGTTTGTGTTGTGATGTTGTGTCATTTTTATTAGCAGTAAAAAGCTGAAGTCCCCTCATCTCTGCAGGCTACAGGCTTGTCAACAGCTCTGGTGGTGATACAGGAAATGCACTGGGGGGTAGAGAGGATGAGAACACATTATGTATATGACTGTGTGTGCACAGCCTCCCCGACTAATGCTGAACTGGCATGTGGTGAAATACCTTCAGCATGTTTTTCGACTTTTAATCCCATGTGTTTGGCATGGCACGACTCATAACTGTTGTTTCAACTGCATCTGAAAGACTATATTTCAGTGTGCAGTAATGTCACATTTAAATGGTGACTTTGTCCTGAAAATCGTTGCATGACAGGTAGAAAACAATTAAAAACAGCTTGAGAGGCGTACAGAGATATTAGTAAGGAAGAAATGATAAGGATTTGGTTAAGACCGGCTCCTCTGAAGGTTGATTAGTAGGTGTTATGCATTTAAGGATTTCTTGTCCACATTTACTTCAGTGTTGAGATCGGAAGTTTATTTTTGACCTTCGTAGCAGCATTTGGCAAAACAATCTCACCTCAAGGTCCATTAGTAGCTGTTCTCAGTGGTAAGGTTTATTTGGACATATTGTAACAGAAGGCACTGGTTTCGTGACTTGCAGGGCACGAGATTTTAAAACTTGAGAAGTTTTGGTTGGAAACTGCTTTTAAGGCGTTTTTCCAACAACATTAAATGAGTATATTTCAACTTGTGGTTAAGACCTACTTCATAGTGAAATGTGGTCCATTGAAAATAGTGGTTAGACATAGGTTGTAACCAAATTTAACCTGGTTTTAACTTTAACAATGTACTTTGACACAGAATAGAAAAAACAGAAACAACTACTACTACTAGCCAAGTGTGGCTAATTGTGGAATTAGTTTTCTTTTCCTGGAGTGGGAGTGGGAGATTTGCAAACAAGAAACAGTGAGGGTTGCATGAACAGTGGTGTCTTATAGAGATCAAGAGGAATAAGAAGGGTGTAGATGCAGTTCAGCATGAATTGGAGGTGCACAGACACACACAAGTCATCAACACTCTTGTATTGGTTAGGAGGAATGTCAGACATCTGGTGTAGACCTGTTCTAGCATGTAGAGATGAGTGTGTGCTTCAGCAAGAGACAGAATTTGTATGTGTGTCTGTGTGACAAAGCTGTCCTCTGTGCATTGTGGGTGTGTTCGAATACCTGTTCTGCAGGTAGAATTTTCTCTTCTTTCTTTCCTACCGTTTTTAAAAAAAAACTTGGTGTTCATATGTTTGTGCGTGTTGTAACATCAGAAAGAGGAAGTTACCGTCATGTCATTTCCTGCCAGAGAGAGAGAGATTTTACAAGAAGTTTTCTGATTTGAAACGCAAAACCCACTTTTTTCCATATTGAAAACAAACTCCTTTTAAATGCAGCTAACAATTTTAAAATTATTTTCTTCCAGCTATTGACAGTGCTTGTTATGATCATATCTCTACAAAGGCCTTTTTCACAGCAGATGATTTTAACTTGTCCTAATAGGAAAAGCACAGGTGATACTAAAAACTTGAAAGATAACTTTAAAGTTATTTTTAAGTGCCCCAGTAAACCATGACAGTGTGCCAGTGAGCCAGCAGTGCCAAGATCTAGAAACTGAAGCGGTTAAATGGAACTTTGCCATCATTCATTTTATTATTTACACCTGTGCTTTTCCTAATGTGACATGTCAAATGTCTTCAGTGAAACTGTCTGCAGCCTCGAAGTTTTATTTTTACATCAGGGCGGAAATCACTTAGCTGTCACACAGAAAAACAGGAGCCCAGAACATAAAACACAACTGAGGCTGATTTATATATATTTTTTCTTACACCGTTACAAGAATAAGACTTCATTTACACTCCATTTGTCTCTGGCGGATCAGAGAGATACAGCACACATATGTATCTTTACTCTACCCATACTGTAGCTGTGTCCGTGAGCAGTCTACGCACTCATTGCCTGATTATCTTAATACATCCATGGCCTGTCTCCTCTGTCTTTGTGATATCGGCAGCTAAAGTTGCGCTAAAATTACACTAAAATTAGCCATTGTTCTCTGTCTCATTAAAGCAACAAGGGAAAAAAAACGTCTCCAGCAATTTCAAACACAAGGTGCACTCAGCTTCCATAGTGTTCCTTTGATCCCTGATCAGTTCAACCACTGAATGATCTGTGTGGGCGAGAGAGAATTTATCTGGATGAGTGAGTTAGAGCCTGTGAAGACGATAAAACTTTTTGTCTTGCTCGCAGTTCATAGATATGATTCATTCATGCCTTTGTGTTAGGTTGTTGATAGTTGTAAGCAAAAACTAGCTAAACTCTTATTATTGTAACAGCTTCAGGGGGAGCACTGCCTCCTTCTGGATTGAATGAAGGCCGACCCTGATTTGCGTGTAGCGTGATTTGCATATTTGTGACCAGGTCAACAGAGACCGTATGGATGTGGCAAAATGTAAATGAAATCTGGAGCCACGCGGGAGGTTTTACTGAGGCACAGTGGCGCTTTGAGCTAAACGCTGATATAAGAATGCTAATGTTTATCGTGTTCACTTTCTGAGCTGAATGGTGTTAGAATGCAAATTAATCAAGTTTTGCCAGTTAGCACAAAGCACAAGGTACAGCTGCGGCTAATGGGAAGGTCATTAGTTTTGGCCTGATAATGGTGCTCGAAGGAAAGTCAAGATATCACTGAAGTCACTAGGATTCATCCTCTGGAGACAATGAGTGTCTTCACCAAATGTCACAGTAATCCATCTTGTAGCTGTTGACATCCCATTGGTTCCAGTCTGGACCAAAGTGATCTAAATCCACACATCGTTTATCTGATCAATTATATGAGGACATTTCAAAACACGGAAGGAGAGGACAGATCTCCAAAAAAGCGACTACTGGCGTTTATAACTTTAACTGAACTGAAAGCAGTAAGTATTCTATCATAGAGTGTGTTTTCATTGAGCGGGTGCAGGTGTGTCTTTTCGGTTATAACTCCACCAAAAGTTGACTAGAGCGAAACTTTTTTTTTTTGTCTTGCGGATGAAGCCTGTGATTATCACTGATCTTTCCACTTCACGCCCCACTGGCCTCCACACTTATCTAAAAGAAATACTGCTTAGCTCCACTGTTTTTAAGTGTTGTTATTGATTCGACCGGTGCTGTGGCTGACTTTTGATCCTGATCATTTACTGATCAGCGGTTGAAATGGTATCTTTTCCACTGATTGGATAACAGGCTAGCCAGTCTAAGATATTGATTACAAGATACGCCAGTGACTCTGTGGTTGTGGCTGAGAAAGCAAGCACATATTTTAGAGTGCGCTTGTCCACAGTGCAGGCCCTGCTAGTCAGTAAGCTCCTTCACAATGAATTTTAAACTCAACAGATCTTTCCAGCGTCAGTGCTCTGAGCTGCAGATGTCAGGATGCCGTGGGACGGGACTGGAGATGACATGAACGAATCATAGCAAGTGATGACAGATTGATGAACCAGTTTTTCAACTTCAGTGTAATTTTAAGCATATATATTTTTTAAACACTCTTGTGTTTTCTCACCTAAAGTCCAAAAACTCAAAGTTATTTACATCAGAAGTAGTTGTTTGTAGCAGTTCCACAACAGTTTTCAGCTACATCCTCAATTTCGCACACTGACTATACGTGGTTCATGTACTAGGTTTTGTTCCAATTAGACAGACATCGGTGTAACACAATAAACCGCCAATAACACTAAACAGTAAGATGTAAGAGAGGTTATAATTTCAGTTTGACACAGCTTAGTTTTTTATGTTGGTGGGAGACGTGCATACGTGTGTTAAGTGCGTTGTGTATTTGTGGATAGATAAGTGTGACCAGATGAATGTGGGTTTATGAGCAAGGAAGAGGAAGAAAATAAATTAATAAAAAGTTCACCGTATCAGTTTAAAAGGTGATGATGTGTCAGTGTTGTGTTCACAGCTTGTTTCTTTATTTCCCATGTGCCCCCAGAAAAAAATCTGTTTTTTTATCGCAGGTATAACATTTTAAATTGGCTTCTTTTTCAGTGAAGAAGTAGAAACCAGACACAGACCATGTACAGCTTCTTTAAATTAGCCGATTTTGTTCTTTAGTGTTAATATTGGATTTTATTTAGATGTAGAGGCTGATGATAGAGGCTTTGGAACTACTCTGCCCACAGTTTGGTGACACCTCTGTGGTTCTTTTTACCAAGTGAGAGGTGCTGTTGCTGTTAGAAATTCCTAATATTGCCAGCTCGGAGTCTGATGTGAACGGTTTTCCGGGTTTGGTTTCTCTTAATTATGGCTTAAACGATGTGACACAAGCGGCACTAGCCAGAGTGTTTAGAAAGCAGTTGAGTGGCTGGGCCTTATCTCTGTGTTTCAGATTATTCAGGCATGTTGAGGCCTGAGTGATGATTACAAGTGTCTCCATCTGTGGTTTGCGGACTGGTAATCATCCAACATGGAGGAACTTCCTGGTGCTCCTGTTGATGCGAAACTGTCGGCCCGCTGTCATCCTGGCAGTTCATCGCAGGAATCTCTTTTGGATCGGCCCTGATTTGCTGCTAACGCTGTCAGTCAGATGAAACGGGGTGGCGAGCGTAGACTCGACTGTAGGGCTCAGCCTGGTTGCTAGGCAACAGAGCAAAGACCTCCTCGGCAGGTCACTAGGCCTGTCTTTCAGGCGTGTATGTGCAAGTGAGTGCGCATGCACAGGTGTGTGTGACTGACAGAGCAGATTTATGAACAAAGAGCTGCGAAGTGTGACTGCGTTCTCCACCATGTTTTCTGCTGCTCCACTTCTCTGTTTCTGTCATTCTGACACACTGCAAACACACAAATGAATTCTCCACCCCCTCACATTGCCTCAAACCCAGCTGTGCCCCCATCCTTTCCTGCCCACACACACACACACACACACACACACACACACACACACACACACACACACACACACACACACACACACACTCATGCACGCGCACAAACTGCCTATCTTCACTCTTTCTTTTCCTCTTGTCCGCTGTCTCAGTGTTTTCCTCTTTGCATTTCCTTTTTTTTTTAAAGCACTCTCCTCACAGTTTGCCTGTTCATTTGCATTGCGTAGCGCTTAGTTCAACCATGCTATACCCTAACTATCGTCGCACAAAGCAGCTGCTGTGTCTGTGGTATCTGTCTGTATTTTGCGGTATTTTGAGTTAAAACTGCACTAACTGTACCACTGTGTTGACTGATGTGACCCACCCTCTCTCCTGCACAAATAAACGCACACACATACACAAACATAAGCTCTCTGTTGCTTAACTGCTAGAAACCTGTGGAAAGTGCTGCCAGTTGCCACAGTGCCTCATGAAAATGTAACGAGAATGTGAATAATTAAGATTAAACCAGAGCGTAATGTCACCCTCTGTGTGTGTGTGTGCTTGTGTGTGTACCTGCATTTGTGTGTGTGTCTTTTTGTTCTTCTTTTAATGTGAAGTCCGTGGTGTTTCAACATCTGTGTTAATGTTTTCATAATCTTGTTGGTCAGTTTTGTGGAAATGTGACATCTTAATTCCATTTTTCTTTAGAACTGCAAGTCACTGTGAAGTGGAAGTGGTTTAAATCAGCCCTGCGCAAGATTTATATGTAAAAATACACCACTGAAGAAGAGGCCACAAAGTCGGGCTGCAGTACAGCAGATTGTCCCACACTGATCTGCCCTATTTATCTAAATGGAGTTCTGGTGTTGGTTATGTTCACGTCTTCATCTGTAGGAAGTGGCTGATCAAAATTTAAAGGGATGGATTATACTTTATTTCCATCTGAATCTGAGTGAAACAAACTCATGGATGCGTTTCTTACGACTCTGTGTGCAGTTTAAAGGTATACTGGTCCGATCTTTGCTCAGCTGGATCAGTCTTTTGGATCATAGATAGCAAACATGCCTTCATACCTTCATTAGTTTGCTTGTTACTACGGCTACAAAAATGTTCATCACTGATTAATCTGTGGATATTTAATTTACAAAAACATAAAATAACATAAAACAGAGAAAAGCACTGAATTCTTACCGTTAGGTAGCTGGAGCAAGGAAATGTTTGGTGCTTTTGATGACAAATGACATTATCAGAAGAGTTGCTGATTAATTTTGTGAGTCATCGACTCAGCTCCACTTTTCCACACAAGCACACACTGAATTCTAACATTTATGTACAGTTCAGAAGTGTTTCTGCTGTGAATGGGACTTGATATTGTATTGTTTCTTTATCAGTAAAACTACCCCCTGTCCACGATTCAGACGTTGCCAAGTAGTAATGACAATACCAAAATATATGACCCAATTCATTGGAGTAATTTCTTTCACTGGTATTAGCTTCTTAGTTGTGAATAGTTTGGTGTTTTTCTTTTCTCTCTATGATAGCAAACAGAATCTCGTAGGGTTTTGAACTGTTGGTTGGACAAAACAAGCTTTTTGAGTATCTCAGCTCGAACTTTTGGAAATTGTGATGGAAATTTTCTGACCTTTTTATAGACCAATCTATTATTTAAAAAATAATCGTTAGCTGAAGCACTGCCTAAGCGATGGATCAGCTTTTCCAGACTGAACTAGACAAGCCTGTCCATCTCTTGCCTGCCTGATGGCAGGGATCTCTTTCTCAGCATTCAAAAGTCAGCTCATTAAGACACATTAAGACATTTTTTGTCCCTTCAAGTAAAGATTTGACTATTTTTCAGATTTCACACTGTGGCTTGTCTGACAACCACGTGTCTGTATTGTGAACTTGTTTCAGTGTGAAACTTCTGAAAGCCACGTGTGACTCTGGTTTTCATATGGAAATCCTTCACATTTGTCATCACATCACATCTGAAACATCTGGTGAAAGTTATCGGGATCGTCTTTGAGTTGCTCAAAGTGAAACCAAACTGCCTGAGCTTTTATCACACAATTTACTGCGGACGATGATAGCAAGCAAAAAGTCTAATGCTTCATTTAATAAATGATGGAAAGTCTCTGGGCTCCCTGACCAATAATTTGAATCAGCAACCTCAAGAATGCAGCCCTGGACATAGCTGTTTATAAACATGTAAATGACATGTACTTCAGTTAGAACAGCAGTCTATTTACAGAGTATTTTTGAAATTTATTTCCCTATTTTTGAGCTGATTGTAGCATGAAAGACTGTCATGAACTGAGCAAGACTAAAATGCATGCTGAAAAAAATCACTTCCCTAAAAACCTGACTGTCCATTGTGTGTGTCTTTCTGTCTTCTCCAGCAGAGACTGAGCTTCCATTGTGAAAGTAAAATTAAGATCTTAAGCACTTTTTTGCCCTTGTAATTTCCTCATAGAGGGGATCAGCCTCCATGTACTGCATTAGGAAGAGAGTATGCGGGGTATTTATTTCAGTCAGTCACTATGCTGAATGATTTTTAGCACAACTTGAAGCAGCGAGCAGGAGCACGCAGTCAAATCAGGTGCAGAGCGTGCTGCCATTTGGAGCTGCCAACGTGGGAAGATTCCTGTTGCAGCTTTAATGTTATGGGGTGTGATTATGAGATGTCCCACCGTGCTGTGCTTAAATTTAAAATATTCTAAACTGAAGCAGTTAAACTATATATAGATGTTGACATCAAGGAAGGGACAAAAAGGAACTGCTGTATTATGTGTAGCCTATTGTGCAGTGACTAATACCACATAACTGACATTGATTCATCCCTTTGTTGCTATTGTGTCGCCTTATTTGGCATTGCAGAGCCTGAGTTGATATTGGCTTTCTTCTCTCCCTCCACAGTGTGCTGTTTTGTAGTCCACAAGCGCTGTCATGAGTTTGTCACCTTTTCTTGTCCGGGGGCCGACAAAGGACCCGCCTCCGATGTAAGTAAAAAACACACGTTTCAGATCTGCAAGATCTACACAGCTTGCTTCTTAGTTTTTCTCTTTCTTTGCTGTTTATTTTTAGGTCGACATAAAAAATGCTATTTGTTTCTGGGAGTTTGTGATGAACAGTGAAGCACATCACTCCACTCATGTGTTCAAGTTAAATATTCATGCATGTGGTTAGTGATTGTTTTGAGTGATGCTCGTTAATAACATTAGCAGTGTCAGCACTGGCCTTTTGTTTGTGTGTGTCTGTGCATTCTTTCATGTAGTTCCTGTATGTGCTGCTCCTTTAACACATGCCACACAAGCCTTAACCTTCAAACAGTCCTTTGAAGTGGTAGAAATGTCCTCACTACGGTGGTTTAAAACTGTAGTGTGTCCTCCCAAAGACTGTAAAAGTCCACACACACAAACACACAAACAGATGTAACCTCTTGCCTTCTCTCCTGTTGACCCTGTTGGCCCCAAATCACATTGAAACATGTCAGTAAAAAGAAAATATGCTGCCTGGCTGCCTCAGGTTAATGAGCCAATATCTCTCCTTCACACACACACACACACACACACGCACACACACACACAAACATTTGTGAGTCAGCATGGATTTTGAAGTCATATTCACTGATGTTTATTAATCTCACATTCTTTCTTTGTTTTTGTTATATCACCAAAGCTGTTTAGTTGCTTCCTATTTTTGTACATCCTCCAAACTCGCTCAATCAGTGCTCCATTTTCTCTCCCTCTCTCAATATTTTGACTTCTGCTCTCTGTCATAAGAAAGGCAATGGAAATATGTAAAGGCTCAAAGAAAATTCAGGATGTAAGGCCTTTTTTTTCTGCTGTAATATGAATATGCCTTTAGTTACAGTTAAGAGAAAACAATATGATGAATAGAGTATTTTAGACAACAGTAAGGCTCTCAGTTTTTGGCAACAGCTGGGGGAAGACTCTTGCCGATTTCAGGATTACAACACCCTGTGCTCAAAGCCAGGTCCATAAAAGAAAAAAATAGTTTTCCCAGTTTGATGTGGAAGAACATCACTGGCCTGCACAGGGGCCCAACCTCAACCCCTTCCAGGACCTTAGCTTTGGGATGAACTGGAACCTGGACTAGGAGTCAGACCTTATCACCTGACGTCAGCGACCGACCTCACTAGTGCTGTTTAATGGGAGTAAATCCCTGCAGCCAAAATGTTGTGAAAAACTTTCCCAGAAGAGTGAATGTTATGTGGTTTTATTATGTTATGGCCCAAACATTCTGATGTGCAGAAACTTAATTTGGGTGTCAGCAAACTTTTGGCAGATAGTTTAGGTTTTGTTTGCCCGAAACCTAAAATATCTGCATGGTTAGATACCACTAGAAGTAAGTGAGAACATGTTTTCTTGTAATTTGATTGAACCGACTTTTTAAATACTACCTAACAGGACAACTGAGAACACCTGAACCTGCAGTTTTTAATCTTTTAACAGAGTCTAAGCAACACGGATGCAGAAACTCTACTTAAACTACCTGGATTACTTCAATCCTGATTCCAACTGTCTCCTCTTTCCTCTCCATGTTTCTGCCTCTGCAGGATCCTCGTAGTAAACACAAGTTTAAGGTCCACACTTACTCCAGCCCCACCTTCTGTGACCACTGTGGCTCCCTCCTCTATGGGCTGATACACCAGGGAATGAAATGTGACCGTAAGTACAGAAACATCTGTGTGTGTGTTTATGTATGTGTCAGTGTGTGTGAGCCTGCACAAATGAATATTTGTGCTTCAGAGGCCATAATAGCAGAAACAGGCAAAGTGAATGGGCTTTTAGAAAAATACCAAAAATAAGGGTTGTATTGGGGTCAAAAATATCTCTCGCCTTCGTGTCCTCTTTGTTGTCAAAACCAGTCTTGTTTTTGTGTGCGTGTAGAATTTAGTTCACTAGCAGGTCAACAGCAAAACGTGCACTGTTACTTAGTTGATTTTGTAGTTTTTTATTTGCCTCATGTATCACAACTTCCTCTTGTGCTCTGATGTCTTGGTTCAACAAGAAATTTCTTGGTTCAACATTTCAATTACATTGAATTACATTCTCATATCAGCAGACCTTCATAGATGTATATCTTTTAAATACAAAGTCTGTCTTGTCAAAAGACAGTTAAGTTAGTTTTGTCTGCACATTTGAATTTTTGCTTCTTTTTAAACAGTGGATCCAAACAGAAATGACAACACGGTATGTGAAAGTGGCTTTGTAATGCCTTTTGTTCACGGGCACTTTCATACTCCAAAACATATTAGAAACACTTGACTTGATGGAGTCCAGTTCATATACTTTTTGGTTCAGTCAAACTTTGTCTTCAAACTAAAAAGTTCAGCACATTGGCCAGATTTCACCTGGCCAAGTGTCAAGGCCGCTGGTCAGAAAACAAAGAAATATTTGCCTAAAATAAATTTTCTCTGTCCAGTTTATAGGAGTTTACATTATAGGGTTCACAATCCACATATTGCTTGTGATATGTGGGCTGTAGACTGTAGATGAGCTAAAACGTTTCAGTGAAAAACACGTTCTCTGCGTTGAGATTACTTCTGCATCATTTACAATAACTGACCTGCTCATGAGTCATAGTGAGAGGCAGTGAAATAGATATTATCAGCCTAATGACAGACAGTTTGAGGGAGATTAGCAGCTTCTCATAGCAATAATTGTATGGTTTTTACATTGCTGTAGTTGTGTCATATTTTTTGTTGACCGTTTGCCTGTTATTGACAACAAAGACACAGACAGGAAGTGGCTTACATCTCTGCAGTGCTGTCTCCAGCCATGACCAGTATTGTTTTGTACGTATTCAGTTCCTCATTGTACCTGTGTGCAGTTTAAGCGTTTGATGTATTTTGACTTGGCCTTTTGAAAAGGTGCCTTCAGCAGTTTGATATGCAGTCATATAGATGCCAGCGGTCGTGCCGACAAAACATCTTAAGGCTGATCCATCTGAGAGAAGTTACAAGTCACTCAGACCTGCTCACAGTCAGTAATGTGCTGCCGGTAATGTTTCTGTTTGTGTAAAAATATAATGATAATGACCTTTTAATCCATATGTTGAAGGCGGTCATTTAATATGGATTCAGTGGCTTCACTGACAAAACAATCCAGTGACACTGGAGATGACAGTTTGCACGACTCTATGCTACTCAGACCTGTAAAATACAGTTTGCATGTAGAATATATATATGTAGAATTATTGCATTGAACTGTGATGGTTTGTTTTGTCAGCTGGAAAAAATATCACACGCTATACAAAATACTTAACAAATCAATATTTTTACTTAGAGTAGAGCAAGTCCTTCTTGCCATATACAGTCAGGATCCTGAATGCATAGCTTTCTTTGAATTTCACAAAAATCTGGCTTCCAGCTTCCTCAGTTCAGTTGTACAGTGAATATACTGTCAAACAAACACGAGCCTGAATTGTTCATTTTGATTTGATTAATAATACAGACCGACAGCTGAGATATTCCAGTTTGATCAGTGCTGCACACCGATTTTCTTAGTGCAGAGTTGTGTAAACCATTGTCTCTGGTGTTATTGGATTGTTTTGATTTGTTGCTGAGCTGACAGGATCTTTACTAACTAACTGGCACCAAATATGCTTTTAAAAGTTATTTATCATTGTATTATTATTAACACTGACGCTATGAGACTCATTACCTGCAGCACAGGAGCTATGTTTATATGCAATGCTTTGTGAATTACTCGTAGACAGAGTCAAAGTTAGAACTTACACACCTTTTACATGTTTTTGGAGTCCAGTTTAGTTTTACTTTAAGCCTCAAGATGTTTTGTCAGACTGACCCCTTATTTAAAGTAGCTTTGTGAATAGCTCTAAAGAGGACACCTTAAGAGGTCCCTCCTGGGGAAAAAAAAACTGGAGTAGCTCAATTTACAGAAGTGTTGTTAAGTTATATATTACTCCCTGTGAACAAACAACATGTGAGTAGAAGCACTGTGTGTTTTGCAAATACTATTTGTATTACCAAATTAGATTTTTTTTTTAGGCTACACACCAAATAATGAAGATACAGACCATACAGACATGTTCCTGAAATCAGATTCATGTGGCTACATAAATAATTTAAAAAAACCTTTAAATTTGAAACAGTATATGAGGACAGTTGAGACTTGATATAGTGATATATTTGGTTTCTCTGTGTTCTAGCTGCTCTGTGAGACATTTTCCATCTATGCATCACTGATTAGCGATAAGGACAGTTTGGTTATGATGCTTATGATTTGACGCCAACTTTTTTTTCCATTGGTGCAAAGCAATAATGGCCTTCTCTTTTTGTGAAGCATTGAAGTTTAGAAGTTAATGTAAAGTTACATGAAGTTAATTATGTGTTTAGTGCACCGCCTGATGGAGCTGTAAGATAAAATAAATTCACAGAGGAAACTGTGATATGAAAGGTTATTGCCATGGAATGGAAAACGTACACAAGGAAACAGATTAACTTCTCACCCTCCACCTCTGCAGAACCACAGTACCACCCACTGAATTGAGAGAGTGGAGTAGAACACTGAGCTTCGTACATCAGAGCAGTCTGACATCTAGTGGTCAGACTGAGCAATTACGTTGGATCATTTTTCCACTGTTTACCATTAAGAAATACTCAATAATCTGTTCATTTATGTTTACATGATTTTTGCCACAAGATATACCAATCAGGATGCAGCATTATGCAGCTTGTGTGGACACAAGAGATCCAAGGGATGGAGGGGTGGCTCAGTGAACTCTGACCCTCGTCAAGCTCCGTCACTTGCTGGACTTAAACAAACCGGATATCATTTCTGTCAAATGATTTCTCACAGGTTTTTCATCGACCGTCGCGATCACTCACTCCTATCGCAGATCTCTTCTGGAGAGTAATCTTGCAGTCAGTACACCTCATCTGAGATCCATTCTGTGGCTTTTGCACCCTCACATCTATGTGACAGACTCATGGTGTGAGCAGCACAGCGACTCTGAGATTTTCAAAGTCCTGTAGTCTGCACTAAAGGGGCGCGCCACTGGTTTTATACACAAAGATCTGTTTACTGGTCTTGGGAAGAAATACTCAGCCTGTGCAGTAATAAAATGTCTTCTGTGGCTCTGGAGGGACTTCTTTAAAGTCTGAAAAAGAAATTACCCGAGTCATATCATCAGGGGTTACTGTCGGCTTAAGGAAAGCCTGTGTTACAAATTGGGCTTGTGCGGTTTGAAAGATGTGGGGGTTTATCAGGCAGGGAGGGCTTAATGAAAAGATGCCACAGTACTGAGTTTCATTTTGGGAAGTGTAGCATGCAGTATTTTTGTGACTTAAAGTCTGGATATCTCAGCTTCTGCTTCTTCATGTTGACCAAAATCTTTTTTTAATCTGACTCTTGTGAGTCCCCCCCAACGTTATGAAAGTGCAACAGTAAGAGTCTGGTAATGTGGAACTGAAAGCAGTGAGATAATGAATAGAGGGTATAAGGACAGGGGGTGTCATATGTACAGATTGTGAGGCTATTTGTGATTTTTGAAATGATTTCTGCATTTTTGTGTGTCTGTGTTCAGATTGTATGATGAACATCCACAAGCGGTGTGTGGCCAACGTCCCGAGCTTGTGTGGGACAGATCACACCGAGAGGAGAGGACGCATCCACATCTCTGCCCAGATCACTGAGAGCGCTCTCATCGTCAACAGTGAGCACTCTCTCATTCTGTCTGTCTCATTACATTCACTTTTTTCTCTCTGACACACACACACACGCTAAGCACCTCTCAGAGCTCTCTATCAGCCTAAGACTAAAACTGGAAAGTCCATTAGTCGATCAATGATCCAACGATTGACCCACATCACCACTGGGACGTGCATCCACGTGCCAGCTGACTCTCTCTCAGACAGCTGTGGATTGATTATGGAACAGAAACTAAACTGCCGTTAAGTGTTGTCAAATGTAGCCACAGTTATTTAGGGCAGGCCAGAGCGAGACTTCCCCTCCTGCCGTCCTCTGGAAAGGACAAACCAGCATGTTTTATCTTGGGATGTTTTCTTCTTCTTCTTTCTCTTTTTTGCCACTTATTTTTATCTGTGTCCTCAACCCCTCACAGTCAAAGAGGCTAAGAACCTGGTGCCCATGGACCCCAATGGCCTGTCAGACCCCTATGTCAAGCTCAAGCTGATCCCAGATCCCAAGAGTGAGAGCAAGCAGAAGACCAAGACCATCAAATGTTGCCTCAACCCCACCTGGAATGAGACCTTCACTTTGTGAGACATCTCTCCTTCCGTACAATATCATGCATGAGTTTTGAGGGTCCACACACCTGATAACTTATTTTTGGCATCTGTTCGGTTTTAAAGCTACTCTCTAAACCTCATTCTCAGTCACATAAGCACAAAGCTAACAGGAGCTCATGCAAGTGACCCTGTCCTCATTCTTTTCCCCGTTTTTCCTTGTTGTTATTCAAGCTATTCTGGGTCACTGTAGCTGCAAGGAAAGTCACAGGCATGAAAAAATATCGAGTGTTTAGCAGTTTAAATAGAGAGGGATGTGAGGGATGTGGCTTTGAAATCAGATTATGATCTTAGTTTTGATTTTTTTTTTTTTTTTTTTTTTACCTATTTTAAGAACATCCTTTATCTTGTCTTCTGTCTGACTCCCCTTCTCCTTTTCTCCCATTTCTCAGCAACCTAAAAGAAAGTGACAAGGACCGCCGTCTGTCGGTGGAGGTCTGGGACTGGGATTTGACCAGCAGGAACGACTTCATGGGATCCCTGTCCTTTGGGATCTCAGAGCTACAGAAACTAGGGATAGACGGATGGTGAGATTTCAGGAGGAGAAAATGGCAGATGGAAGAGAACTGGGAAAATTACCCCAGAAATAACAAAGGCAGAGGGCACAGGGGTGTGAATATTAAAGAGCTTTATTGTCATAGTCTGGTGATAATCCTGGATTTTATCTGACACTACTCTGGGGTTTAGGTTTAAGCTGCTGTCCCAGGAGGAGGGAGAATACTTCAACGTCCCTGTCCAGCCAGATGGAGAGGACGGTAATGAGGAGCTACGACAGAAGTTTGAGGTGAGACACACAGGAACAAAGACCCAACATGACAACAGGTTTAATTTGTGCTGTCATTGTTTTTATTTTTATTTTTTTTAAACACAAGGCTTATTTGTTGTAATCTCATTCTTTTCCTGTAATTCTTTCTCTCTTTAGAGGGCGAGGGTGGGTCCAGGGAAGCCCGCAGACTCTTCTTCCTCCTCCTCTTCGGTGTACAAGTATGACAGCAATGGCAATCAGGACCGTGTCAAGCTCTCAGACTTCAACTTCATCATGGTTCTGGGCAAAGGAAGTTTCGGCAAGGTGATTCACATTCATAGACGCTTGGGCTTCATGATGGAAAACATGAACCAGCATCTGGTGGAAAATGGAATTTCATTGAAAGTTCATTTCTATGTCTTTCATTCACTCCCTCAGGTGATGCTGGCTGAGAGGAAGGGTACAGACGAGTTGTACGCCATCAAAATCCTGAAAAAGGACGTGGTGATCCAGGATGATGATGTGGAGTGCACCATGGTGGAGAAGAGAGTCCTTGCTCTGTCTGGGAAACCACCTTTCCTCACTCAACTGCACTCATGTTTCCAAACCATGGTAGAGCACAATGTCTTTTATTGACAAAGACGAGCACATTTAGAAACACGGCAACATACAACTTCTGGCAGAACTGGCTACTGATCGATTTGTCCCCGATTTTTCATCCTCCTCTACCTCTTCATCTTTGTATTCTAGGACCGATTGTATTTTGTGATGGAGTACATAAATGGAGGAGACCTCATGTACCAGATCCAGCAGGTCGGCAAGTTTAAGGAGCCTCATGCTGTGTGAGTACACACATGGAGAAGAGTTGACATTTTAAGGCACTTGTGTACATGTGTGTCACATGCTTACAGCATCTTTGTGGTAAAAACCCAACAGCACTCCATTAATTCATGCATTTAAAGGCGCCCTGTGGGGTTTTCTCATAAACAAACAAAAATTATGTTTACATTAAATGTCACTCACTAAAACTCAACGTGTGCATCATTGAAGTCTCAAGAGTGTTGAATGCCTTTCTTTCCTGTGAAGACTGCATCGTTCGCGTCCACGTTTACTTGCTTGCAGTCGTCTTCTTCCCTGCCTTTGTTGGCATATTCCTATGTTTCTTGGCACATTACTGACAGTGGGGTGGTGGGAAAGCCTGGTGGTTGTAAGTTCTTAAAAGGCTTATTCACACAAGATGATACAAAACTAGTTTTTATTGAAAGTTTTAACAGTACCGTAGACTGAAATGACGTCACATGAAATTGTTGAAAACACAAAAACACTGTGGAATTTTTGGCATGATAAATGTCATCTTTTATGTGTAACACCCACCCACAACACACACCATATCTGAACCATTACAGACACATAAATAACCTGTGATGTGATGTTTGTCTGTATTTTAGGTTTTATGCCGCAGAGATTGCCATTGGACTCTTCTTCCTTCACTCCAAAGGCATTGTGTATCGGTGAGTCCGTTTGTGAGTCTGCGGGTGCCATTAGCAAACATTTCAGAAAACAAGTGTGTTTAATGCCTCTGTGTGTGTATTTGTGTGTGCTTGTTTTCAGGGATCTGAAGCTGGACAATGTGATGCTGGACTCTGAAGGCCATATAAAGATCGCCGACTTTGGCATGTGCAAAGAGAACATGTTCGACGGAGTTACCACAAAGACTTTTTGTGGTACACCAGACTACATCGCTCCAGAGGTATGTTTATGTTGTTTAGTAGTTGATGTTTTTTTGTTTTTTTTTTTAAACATCTTTTCACTTCTGAATAAGACTCAGGTGTTTACCATTGTGTCTTGTAGATCATAGCCTATCAGCCTTATGGGAAGTCTGTGGACTGGTGGGCCTTTGGAGTACTACTATATGAAATGCTTGCTGGACAGGTTTGTATGGATAAACTCTTTACTTTTTTAAGGAAACACCAATAACAAGAAGTGAAAACGATAAAATATATTTGTGCCTCTCCAGCCGCCTTTTGACGGGGAGGACGAAGACGAGCTGTTCCAGTCGATCATGGAGCATCATGTCTCTTACCCGAAATCCATGTCCAAAGAAGCTGTTGCTATCTGCAAGGGGGTGAGCGTGCACACTAGAGGGTGCGCCCTATGAAGGGCTCATAGTTTGAAGTGAAAGTCCATGAGAATAACTCCAACAGTGAGGCTACAGCAGAGCGGACATGAGATACCAGATATTGAAGGAAACATTTTGATAAAGCACATAAAACTGTAGTTATACTTTCTTAACACTGTCTTTTCATGGTGGGTTAAACGTCAGAATATATGGTGAAGTAAAATAAAAAAGGAACCATTTGTCTCCAGATATGTTTAATTTGTATTAACGTCAATATAAACATGGACCAAGTGAAACATGGAGCTGCATGAAAAGCACATAGACATAGTGAGGGGGCAGTGGGCAGGGTCCACTGTATACAAAGATACACACACATACGCACACACGTTCAGACTCTTATATTGTATCTGTGTGTGATTTTTTTTTTTTTTTTTTCTTTTTTTAGCTGATGACCAAACACCCAGGTAAGCGTCTGGGCTGTGGTCCAGAGGGAGAGAGAGACATCAAGGAGCACGCCTTCTTCCGCTATATAGACTGGGAAAAAATGGAGAATAAAGAGGTCCAGCCACCTTTCAAACCTAAAGCTGTGAGTACATTACACACACACACACTCTTGAGCTGTTGTGTATGACCAGAACATCATTTATTCTCCCAAGAAATTTGGAAGAGTAAGGAAGGAAATAACATTCTTAGTCAAACTTTCAAGGTAAGTTATGGAGACAATTAGATCGCTCATCTCCCAAACCCAACCATCACCTGCCATTGGTCACTACTCTGACAAATGCAGACCTGAGCTTTGTGAGTGTAGTCACCAATGATGAAGCTGAGATGTCACTGGCTCACGTATGGACCAATGGAAATCCACAGCTTCGGCTGTGAGTGATTTGATTGGTTGATGCCATGTTTTAGTTGTATTTCTCTTTTTTCTCTTTGTTGTTTGTTGTTGTCCTTTTTTTCCCTCACATCCCTCATCAAACTCACTCCATCCCCCCCATCTCTCTCTCCATTTCTGTCTCTCTCTCCTCTCCTCTCCTCTCCTCTCCTCTCCTCTCCTCTCCTCTCCACGGCAGTGTGGGCGTGATGCGGAGAACTTTGATCGCTTTTTCACGCGCAACCCCCCAGAGCTGACCCCCCCAGATCAGGAGCTTATAGCCAACCTGGACCAGGAAGAGTTCCAAGGCTTCTCATTTGTTAACCCTGAGTACACTCACACAACCCACTGACCATGCCACATATCACTGGGCTGCACTAGTAATCCCCTACACCTCAGAAACATACGCAAATAAAAAAAAAAGGTCAAAAAAAAAAAAAGAAAAAAATCACCATGATGTCATATCCAGGCTGCATTCGGCAGGGTGAAACGTTACAGAAATCATTGGGCATTTTGGGAAATACGCTTATTTGGTTTCTTTGCCAAAGTGAGATGAGTAGGTTGATATCAGTCTCGCTTAATCGTGGAGCTAGAGACCGGGAGTGATTAGATTAGTTTTGCAGTAAAGCTTGGAAGCAGCGGGAAGCTTCTCGCCAAGCTCCAAAACATGCCTACCAGAACCAAAGCTCTCTAACTAACATGTTTCACGTTCGTTTTATCCTGACATAAACATAAATGTTTTCTTTAATATTTAGCAGCACTTCTACACTACGTATTCAAGAAGGAGTGTTCAAAGAAGTATATTGTGGTTTTAGTGGGAGTTATGTGCTGCAACCGTGTCTTAATTAAATAACAGGTGGGTGCAGTGACTCACTGGAGTCTTTTTGCCACAGTGAGGCATCGAGCAAAGACACTGCAGAGAAGTGTTGGGTGGACAAATTAACTGTTAATTAAAGATTTAAACGCCACATAACTCCTCCTAAAACTGGCAGGTCCTCGTAGGACCGCTGCAACAAGGCGAGTGTTCTGTGGCAGATGAAGATGGCTGAAGGCATCACTAAGCTACTTTTTTTAGCTTTGCTCTACGAAGGCTATCAGTGATGAAGCTCAATAAAACACCTGCCCATGAGAAATAAAACTTCCACAGCAAAGCAGAACCAGTCGTATCTTTTCTTTCTGTTTAGTTTTTACAAAGCAGTAGCCTGCCTTATCACTGTGATGCGGATTGAACCAAGGAAAAACTGTTTTCATTGACCTCAGCTAAACTACGGTGGTGCACATGGTGAACATTATACCTGCTAAACATCAACTTGTTTACATCGTCAATTTGACTAAGTGGGATTTGTTAATTTTCTTGAAATCTGATTAAAATTTGCGCTGAATTTGGATGGAAACCATCTTACATTTCTCCCAATACATGAATTCAACAAATGAGATGAAACATCTTAATGGTAAACTTAACTTGCCATATTTGTGAGGAGAGCCCCAACTTTATGCAGTCTTTATGCAAAGCTAGGCTAATTTCCTCCAGCTCCCTCCACTTAATTTACAGACACAACAATGGTATCAATACTCTCATCTAACTCTCTGAAAGAAGTCAAATAAGCACATTCTTCCAAAATGCCAAACAATTCCTATTAATAACGATCAGATGGAAATGCAGACAGGTGCTCAAATGCTAACATTCAGGAGAAATAATCAGATACTCATGTGTCAAGTTGCCAGTAGGAGACTAGTCTTGTTTCCAGTGCTGACACTGTTTTCATTTTACTGTGGTTTAACATGTCATGTTGCACTGCTGCTCTCATAACAGCTCTGCTGGCTCTATCTCTATTTTTAGTGCAGAACTGTTGCTCACTCCTGAATGCCGCCCGGCTGCTCACACCAGCAGGTTCATGTCGGAGTCCGACCTCAGGGGCCGACCTGAACCTGCCCCGTCTCTGTGTCACCCCCTGCCCCCATAACTGCATATTGACTATGATGACCTGTCAGTAATATTGATGAGTGTACTCTGATCACATATTGGTAATATTCATACAGTGCAAGTGAACACTGACCAGTTGCTTTGCTATGATTGTTTGAGAACTAATCAGTTTCCTAATGGTTGACTTTACTTTTGTCTATAGGACCAAATACTTCTTCACTTTCTGTTCAGTCAGTGTTGTGGTGAGCTTATCTGAAAATTTTTTGCTGACTTCATTCATTTTTAACCACTCAGAGGGCAGAAGTCTTTATACGTGCAAGAGTGCAAGTCTGCGTCACGTTAGAGATTTTTTGAATGAAAGCTCATTACTTTTCTCATGATTCATTACCGAAAACATTCACCACATTACACTGTGTTTTTAATAACAGCGGGCATATCTCTTAGCTTGGAAACAACCATTTTTAGACAATTTCACATGTGACGAAGCCCTGTGGAGTCTTGTGAGGCTGGTAGTTTGTTAGCTTACAGAAACAGGATGTCCAAAAGTGCCAAAATAGAGGTCAGAATCATGAGGGTGTGGAAAAAAAATATCGTCCTCAACAACTGTGATGAAGGGCAGCCATCTTGTGCCATTTTGCAGTACATGTATAATTATTAGAATATGCATTATAGCTTACCTGTTCACCAACAATACAATACCCTTGGAAAGTCGTTTTCATATATGAAATGAATTGTCTGAGAAGACATGCGTTGACATTGTGGTGAGGCAGGTTGTATTTTCCTTTTGTAACTGTGTAACGATGCAGGGTAGTATCAATGTGTCAAATCTTGTTCTTTGAGCTTGTATCAAAAAAGGGAGGCGGCAGCTCGGTGACAGCAAAGATTTGTGTCTGTTGTACAAAGATGCTCGCTGACAAAAGACGATCATTCCGCCAGGTGAAAACTGTGAGCGCTTATTGCGATGATGGTAGCGGTGATGAATCAATGATGGCATAACGGGAGATACAACGGAGAGGAAAAAAATATATATTGAGTTCTATATCGGAGGGATATTTGTATAAATTGTTCTGGATGAGAGAGATGCTTCTGTGGATTGTGTATTTGTCCTGTATGACTGGAAACTGACAATATACTCACTGGTGCCTACCAGACTACTTCTGCTGTGTGTGCCTTGTTACTGCTGCTACACCCAACATAAAGTTACACTTTAAAAGAAAGAGTTCAATATTATGGCATACACATTTATTTGGTTTCTTGCTGGTTTCCACTTCACATCGTGAAGCTAAACTAAAGCCAAGAGACAGATAGCTTAGCATAAAAACTGGAAATAGGAAACAGTCTGTCCAAAGCTTATAAAAAACACTAAAACACACAAAAAAAGACGATGTTAGATTGTGTCTTGTTTGTTTGATCTGTACAGATCATTTGGTTTTAATGGAGGCTATATGTCCTGGGCTATTTCTTTACTTGGCTAGCTGTTTCCCTCTGCTTACAATCTTAATGCTAAGCTAAGCTAATAATCTCTTGGCTGAAGCTTGATATTTAATACACTGACATGAGAGTGGTAACAATCTTCTCATCCAACTTTTGGTAAGAAAGAAAATAAGTGTATTTTCAAAAATGTATAAGCAGCATGTAAAGTAGTTCATAACACACTACAGTGTAGCACAAGCAGATATTAGGACTTTTTAAAGCATTTATTAATGTATTTGTCAACAGTTAGAACTTCTCCCATGAAGCATCCTTTTCGAGACTGTCCTTTAAAAATACTTATCACACTCCTCTGTAGCCTACTTTATATTATTGCAACTGTGTTAAATTCATTAAATGTTTATATACCAGTTATTGATGCTTCAAAGGACTTAAAGCTCTTGTCAAACACATTACTGATTACTCGTGTACCAAAGTCTCTCTATATCTGCTTACAGGTAACTGCATCGTAGTGTTTATTATTTTTTATCTGCTGCTTAAAAATGCTACACAGATGGGGTTAAAATAGTGTTAACCACAAAACAAATACATACACGCGCACACCAGCGTCACACGTGCCTCGTAAACAAAAATGTACTGAATTAGTGGTGAATTCGTGGAACGGTGGTAGAGGTGGGAAAGTTTACAGCCCCTCATCATTTCAGCTGGATCCCTGTGATGAGACAAAAGGCGGAGGTAGGAAACTAAATGCTTTATGTGATGTTTGTGGTTCATGTGTCTTGCCTGGGGCTCACTGCTTCACTTCCCTGTGTGAAATCCTTTCCGGTTGTGGTTTGGTCTGCAGCTGGTCTGTTTTATCGATCGTTGTCTGTTCTGCACTAGAACATTTCCTCTCTCTGGCTTTTGAAGTTTGTCTTGGATCTTTCTGCATCTGTGCTGTTGAAGTGTTTTCGGGTGGGTCTCTTCCATTTTTTGACTGTGTCGCTGGTTTGTCGGCAGGGTGTGTTTGTTTTTTGTCGACTTGCTCCCCCGGTGTTGTACGGAATCAGTGGTGTGTTTTGCTGAGTCTAGACTTATTGTGGTGCCACCATCTACAGATTATCAGAGGTGTGGACTAGACTGGACTTAGATATGACAAAATCGAAAAACACATGCCACTCAACTTTGACACCAATGACTCATGAGCACCACTTACTTAAATTTTACATTTACAAGTAAAATTCCTGCCCTGAGAATATTACTTCAATAAAAGTATGTGAGTAAATCACATAGGTGGAGTAACATTACGTTCATTATGGATACATCTCCTGACTAATCAACTGACTGATTTGTAAATTAAAATAGTGAAATGCATTAAAATGCCTTAAAAATTACTTAATAAATATAAGTTATAAGTTCTTCGGGGCTTGAAATGCAAAATTTTGGACTTGGGACTTGACTCTGCACTTCATAGACTTGAGACTTGTGTCTTGCAGAACAATGACTTTGTCCCACCTCTGCAGATTATTAAAATGTGTCTTTCTGTTTGCTGAAACAGTCGGCCTCTGTCACCTCCTCTATTCTGCATCTTTGTGTTTCTATGAGACAGATGTTCTTTTTGCTTGTCATCAGACATGTTCTGTTCAAACTGCCTTTTTTGACGCTGTAGAAATTCACTATAAAGTTATATTTCTAACTCTTTCCCTCTCCTTCTCTCTGTGGCAGAAATCTCGCTGTGACGTTGGCAACTTCGACAAGGAGTTCACAAAGATGGCGGTGGAGCTGACACCCACAGACAAGCTCTTCATTATGAACCTGGACCAGAACGAGTTTCAAGGCTTCTCCTACACCAACCCCGAATTTATTATACAAGTCTGAGGAGGTCCCGCTGGTTAGACGCAGCCCGGATAAGACTTTACTCCAACCCGTACAGCCCAGTTACATTTCATCGAAGAGTCATCCAGCATCTCATCAGCACCACCTGGACTCAAACCACTCATATACACACATAGAAATCTTCAGACTCAACCCATGCCAGCATAATAATAATCATAAACCAGTACGTAATCATAAACGACTCTCACTACATACTCACATCTATCATCTAAACACACAAACAGCAGAATAAAACACAAACTGCAGATGGCTTTAGCTGCTGGTTGGTCGCAGTGGGACTGACTTTGGCCACATGGTAACAGGCCAGTTGCTGAAAAACTTCAGGCTTGTGTAGCGTTCACAGGACCTCGTGGTGGGTCAATACAGCGGCTGACGATCAAGAGTCACAGTATACGTGTAGCTGTGTGTATGCGCTCTATCGATTGACAACAGTGTGTGTTTGTTTACTTTATTTCTTTCTCTTCGGCCTGTAAAAGTTGCGTCATGAACATTCCATGATCAATATGTCATGTATGTGTTCACACATGTACACACACACACACACGTGTCTGTGCAGGCTGCGGTTTGGAGGGAAGGAAGGTTTTGAATTATGAAAGTCCAAGGCCCTGTTCTTCAAATGTGGCTTAACTAGTTCAGGTTAACATGCTGTTATCAGGCTAAAATAATCCTGTTTATTCTCATCCAGCTAGTTTGGTTCTTTGACAGCAGTTTGGGGATTGATTTGTTAATCCTTGTGCAGACAGTTGCACAAAGTTTGGTGTGTTGTTTTGGGACCCCCACATGTATTGAACAGGTGATTTTAAGTATATTAAGTATAGATGAGTTTACTTACCTGAATACAACCTCAGTTTCTAATGTTGGTGCGGCAGGTCCAGTATGCACCTTTCTGCCTGAATATTAAAAAACATTAAACAGAGAAATGGCAATTAAAAGATTTGAAACGATAATATACCTTCCAGGCCTGACTGGCCACCTCATGGTGTCACCTGAAGCAGAAAACACATATAAATACAATTGTTAAAATAAATTTAAAAGTCAAACTTACCTGCGCCTAAGTGAAGAGTGTTTCCAGGTGAGGGTTCAACCAGAGCAGAGCGGGAGAAAGGGCCAGGGCTAAGTACCTTGAGTCAGGAGTGCTTTATCACCCACCACGTTTGCAGGTTGGGGCTTAAGGACTTGTTGCTCTTACAAGAGTTCCAGATAAACATTAAGACAGCTTCAAAGAACCAAAAGAGAAATCCATACTCGTGTTTTCCATGTATGAAGAACAGGGCCCTGATTTATAACCTCATGTCTAAGTTAGTCCTGAACTTAGTCTTAAGCACGTCTTGTCTTCCAAATTGATGCAAAAACATTAAAAAAAAAAAAAAAAAAAAAAAAAAAAAAAGGAGAGAAATTCCCAAAATGCCTGTTTGGCAGTGATATTTAAAAATGTCTCTGTCTTTTTCTCTTACTTAATCTCTCTCTTTCTCTTTTCTCTATGGCACTGTGTATGCAGTGGGTTAGTGCTGTGTAGGCCTATACAGTCTTTGTGGTGCAGCTCCTCTATGCATGCCATATTTGTTGGTACAGTAGTTCTTTAAGATTTGCATTAGACATTGTGGAGGAGAAAAACTCGAATTCTGTCTCGAATTTATCGATGCAAGTCAGTTTTGAAGCGTCCATGCTCAAATCAAGTTTTAGTTTCCACTCCGAAAGCTGCGTACGCTATCTCTGATGATGTTGAAATACGCGTAGTTGAAGAGTTTTGCTTTACAAAGCACGGAGCAAAGACTGTTTGGCTGTCTGTGAAATGAACATATAAAGTAGATGTAATAATTCTGTATGACTTGTGTTTCAGTGTATGTGTACATAGGAATGGGATCTAGAGCTAGAAGTGGTTCTCATGTTATGACACACTTCTCTGCTATTCCTCACAGCCCCATCTCCCATCCGCTCTTCTCTTTACCCCTGCAGACCCTCTTTACTGATTTATTTTTTTACTTTCTCTCCCATTTTATCTCTCCCCTTCGCCTCCTCTTCTTCTTCACCTTTCCTTAAATCTTCTTTTGATTTCTGTTCTTTCTTTTTTCCTCTCTGCTCCTCACTTTTCTCCGGCTAACATTCACATCGGTAGATTTTAATGAGAAGCAACTGGGAAATAAGACAGGCGAGACAAGAGGGAGAAGGGAAAAGAGGGGAGAATAAAGTGTTTACTATGCAAAAGGCAGGAGAAGAAGAGGAAGAGGATGAGGAAAAGAGGACAACTTTTATATAGCAAACCTGAAGAAATTGTGTAACAGGACAGTATTCATGTGTTGCATGCGCCGTCTTTACCTGCGCGTGAGAAACACCTCCAGTATGATATCTACATTAAAATGAATTATCATAAGACCATTTCAGTAACTCTGGCTCCTGTGTTTTACTTTGAAGGGTGGTACATAACAAGTGGTAGTGGAGGAAGTATTCAGCTCTTTTACTTAAGTACTAACACCACGAAAAGTAAAAGTCCTGCAGTGAAAATGTTACTTAGCTAAAAATACGTATGCTGTCATTTTCTCTTCATGGTTGTTTAGCATCTCTCTGGTCATTTTGAGTCTCTGTGATCATGAGAGTCCATTTCTAGTCCTTTTTGTGGTAATTTTGTGTCGCTTTGTGGTCTTCTTTGGAAACGTTTTGCGTCTCTTAAGGTTGTTTTGAGTCCATATGGTTATTTTGCATGTCTTTGGGGTCGTTCTGTGTCTCTCTAGTGTTTTTGTGTCTCTTTGTGGTTATTGGAGTTTTTGGGGGTTTTTTTGTTTTTGTTTTTAATCGGCCACCATACTGTTTGTTGATTTTACTTGCTTTGGCTTCTTCTCACGTGCTCACTCACTTTATATTCAAAGCCTTAAATATTTATATTCTCTTTTTTCTTTTATTCATTCAGCACCTTTCCCATTTGCTGGTGGATGTGATTCTGATGTGGGTATTAATATGAAAAAACACAAAGAGTAAACAGGTGTGATATCAGCCACAAAGCTCCTCAGAAATAGGTTTTTATAGATTTCTGTTATTTAAATCGTTCAAAAACGTTCTAACGTGTTAATATTTTACCTCATTTTCAAGTAGGAGGAAAACCTTAAAAACACAGACATTAAATATAAAATATAAATATAAAATACATTTCAGAGGGAATCATTTCACTTTGTGCTATACAACTGACATATGTAGCTACAAATCAAGAGATTTGACCCTGTTATATGTATCTACAAAAGATTTTAAATTCAAGATGTGATAATGTTTATTTATTTAAGTCCAAAGAAACAAGACTAATAATCAGTGTAAAACAATAAGTGAAACACATTTTTGAGTGGAGGGAAGCTTTAACTCTGTCCTTCATTCATTGGTAGAAAACTGAAAATAACACTAACGCTGGGTCAAAACAAGCCATTGGTACTGGATAAAGTTATGCTGGTGTCCCACTCTGGCTCAAATTTTAACCCAGTCATTTTTAGAGTGTACTGTACTTGTTGACTTTCAAGAAAGAACTGTCTGCAGGACTTTTACTTGCAATACAGGGATTTCTTTAAAACATTTTTTCCTCTTTTACTTAGAGAAATGTTTTGAAAAGTTATTTCACCACTGGCTAATAATGTGCATGGTTTCTGCTTTTCTGGTCACTTCAGTGAACAACTGAATAACTGCTGAGCTGACGGACAACACTGCGAACTGATTCAGATGTGGGCTACAGGTTTCAGGAACACACACACACACACACACACAACCTGGAGGGCGGGATTATCCTGCAGTTATTGTCATTTAGAGTTGGTCCACAATAAACTTGATGGTGTCCAGAGGAGCGCTGCCGTTGCCGTTTTCTCTAAACAACTTTTGTTTCATCCAGGATGTTGACTTTTTCCTCTTTTCGCCCCTCGGCCTTTTCCTCTCTGATTTTTCAGTTGTACTATTGACAAAACAGCCACATCCCGTGATCCTGATCTGCGCCATTGACATGGAAACATCCCAGCTCTGTAGTATTATCCATGTAGTTTAGGGGGAAAGACCCGTCCTGAAACCTGCAGTTATCCACCTATGTGAGCTCAGCGCAGGCTGCAGAAGATGTGCACAAAGTGTGAGTTTCCATCACCTTCAGCCGACTGGACCCACACAAAGAAAAGACACCGGGAGAAAGTTTTCAACAGTTTCTGAAACCCAGAGGGTCTGGTCTGTCCACTGGAGGACTCCAGGAGGAGGAGGAGGCTGGGCCGACATGAGGCTGTGTAACCGGGGTGCGATGATGCTGCTGACCACGGCGGGGGCTTTCTGCGCCTTCAGCCTCATGACCATCGCCGTGGGCACGGACTACTGGCTGTACTCCCGCGGGATGTGCCGCTCCAAGAGCCAGAGCGACAACGAGACCGTCCGCAAGAACGAGGAGGTCCTGACACATTCGGGTCTGTGGAGGACCTGCTGCACAGAAGGTAGGAAATACTCTACTCCTGCATGTACGTTTAAAGATCTCACCAATAAACTAGTTTCAACAACTAATGAAGCCACATGAGAGTAGGAATCAAGGCAAAACTGGTATTATGGTCATATAAGATAAAAATATATTAAAGGGCAAAATCACACTACTTCACATTAAGTAATAAAAACACTTTGAGGCCATACAGGTAGAACAGGCCTATTACTCCCACAGGAGAGGAGATGTACCCCATGTCTGATAAAACAGCAGTAGCCTACATTATAGGCTGGTAATTGTATTTCTATGATCACAGCCTTGCAGGATTACAGCATCCAGTGATAGAAGAACTATTCTAATCCTTGAGTAAAAGAGGCCATCCTACATTATGAAATACTCTAGTACAAGGAAATACATAACAAGTAAGTATTATTGGCAAAATGTACTATCAAAAGTATATAATGCAGGAAAATGGCTCCTATCAGTGTTCTAATCTTATGAATTATACCAGTCAATTATTCTTATCTGATGTGTACATAGTATTTTGCAGTTGGATATATGTTTTACTATTTTACTGACTGAGCAGTTTTTTAATCAATAGCATAATCTGTCACTTTTTAAAGCTCTTTATATGTTATTTGTGTTTAGTAGTATGAATAAATGAAGTGGAGTTAAAAGCACACTATTTTACCCTGAATTGTACATGAAATATGAATGTGTGTAGGACTGTACTGCAATGAAACACCATGTACAAAGCAATGAAATGGAAATTCTCAAATAATGTCTAAGTACCATCAAAATTGTATTTAAGTACAGTACTTGAGTGAATGTGCTTAGTTAGATTCCACCACTAGAAGCGCAGAACTGAGCAATAGTTTTGACAGTGTTTTACAAATAAAAGTCCAGATGATCTAACTAGTGAAAAAAAGATGAAACAGAATATAAAAGAAACTTATAACTGTATAAATTCTAGCTAAGAAAGTAAGTGCACATAAAAATATAGTGCTATTAAGTGCAGCAGTTTCAGGGGACTGTCAAATATAGAGAATTAAAACAAAATAATAAGGAAAAACATAAAACCCATTGCGGTCATGAGTTATCAAAATGGCACTGAGAGCTGGTCTACTACTCTGCTAACCAGCGCTCTGAGTCAATTAAAAGACATTTGAGGCTACTACTTTACTTTTACCTCTTTATGCATGAAGAACTGCTTTATTAAGGACCGACAGTCTTAAAGAAAATGTGCTCTCCTGCTGCACATTTACGCCATATTTTAGCTTTTGGTGGGTTTATGATTGGGCTTTGATTGATGGCAAGATTCAAGAAGGTGCATCTTGGCGAGGGAGGGAGGGAGGGAAAGGAGAAGAGTTTAAGTCCTGCAATGTGATGGTGTGAAATGACATTTTCAATCGTTTATTGCTTTTTAATAGCACCCCTCTTTCTCTTACTCGATATCCTCAGTTGGTTTTGCATTGCAAATTTTTTAAATGTTCCGTTCTTTTATTTCTGCCTCGTAGACTTCACTTTCATCCCTCTGCTCCTCTCAGCCCCCTCCCTCAGCTGCAGCTCCACTATCTCTAAGCTCCAAAATGGTTTAATGCAGAGTTAACAGAGCATGCAGAGGACATCAGTGCCTCGACAGTCTTGTGTGTTTGTCTGTGTGTGTCCATCAGCCTGCATCACAAAAAGCCACCTGCAGGCAGACAGACAGAAAGACGGGAAGCTGAAGGCTGTCTCTGCATTATGTGCCATAAATAATCATCGGTTGGTGGCAGTGTTGATTTTGTTAGGATTGTATGTCTGTTCGGTAGCGTACTTTTCATACAGTGTGAGAACACTGTATGACTAAACTTAAAAAATGTTTTCCTAAAATGTATTTTTTTATCTGTGTAAAATGACAAAACAACAAATAGTGACACGACAGGTGTAACAAAGATAGATGTGTAGATAAATAAAAAGTACAAGAGGACGCAAGTACAACAGGTTGACATATGTTTGTGGGCACTTATGAAACTCAGCACTGCAGGCATACATTTACAACGGGATGCACTTAGTATCTTCTGTAGCAGAGTTACTGCAACAGTCTAAAGACTCATGATGTTAAGCTGTGAATTCTCAGAAAGTATCTGTAAGATCTGTAAGAGTAAGGAGAGAGCTCCTAGTTTGTCTGACAATCATTTGAATAAATACATTTTCAGTAGTGTGCCTTTCTCTCTGACCTGTTCAGTGTGGCGTTGTGTGAGTTGTAGCTACTGAATGAGTTTTGTTTTGGTTACCATGGCGACTGAGTCACATCATCAATACTGTTCAATCAGTGCAGCACATAGGGACACATTTATCAATATATCCCTGTATGTGTGTGTGTGTGTGTGTGGAAATGTTGAAAGGCACCACAAGGTCAAAGGTTACAGAGAGCAGGAAGCATGAGTGCAGCTGATTTTTGCATCTTCACAGCATGAAAATCAACAATAAAATACCTTAGAGCCATTACAGGTTATTATGGTGACAGTCTGTCAGTTTGGCAGCTTAATGAGCGGAAGGTTCCGGGGGGCAGTTTAGTGTTGATGATGGTTTTGATTCTTCAACATGAAGTGCTGGGAGATGTTTCCTGTAAACACATTTATATAGTCAACTGTCAGGCACTGAGCAGCAAACCGGTTATGGGGTTTAAATAAAAAAAAATTGTGGTTTTTATTTACCCCCAGAATGAGAAAACCTACATCAATAGAGACAAGTGGATGATACAGAAGCTCTGAAGTTGTTTCGGGCCTGTGATGCTCACTGTTAAAACACCTTTTGTTGGAGCTTGTGTCAAATAGACACTACCACGTTAATGTTGATGCTGACTCTGAAGCTCCAGACATCACAGGTGCTTCAGAAAGCACTGCATTCAATCTGACAGTTTTTCAGCTAAACAATGTGATCGAATGTGTTGGACATTAGTTCATCAAGGAGAGAGGAGAATAACTAAGAAATAGACTAATATTCTGAATATGTGTACGAATGCAGACAGTTATTGGCTGTGGATTGGCAGCTACTCTGAACTGCAATGAGTAGCTGCATTGTTAAATTTTTCTCCCCAGAATTAAACAATGTTAGAGGGAAAATCAGTCTTTGCTTAAACTGCTCAAAACTGTGATAAAAGTTCACAAGCAGGCATTGGCTAATGTTAAAGCGTCACAAGCAAAATAAGTAGGCAGCCACTGACTTAAATCAACCAAGTAAACCTGAGAACATGCCAGTGTCAAGAATGTACATGTGAAGTTAAAGGACATACTTCCTGTGGCAACTCTGGAGAAGATGTCACAGTGCAGATATCCCCCACATGCATAATATTCAAAGCAAAATGGCAAAAGACCTGGAGCTGAACTGTTTCAAAAACAGGGAAAAAAAATCAAAACAAAACAGCCCATCAGATGATAAGCATATTTAGCATTATGCAAGTCACTGTTTGAGTATGCAAAGGGTACTGGGTCAAAGAGACTGAGTTCTATAAACCCTGTAGTATATATCACATGTAATAAATTGACACAGCACCAAATTAGTTATTTAATGGATGTACTGTAATGCATTTTTTTCTCCCTCTTCGTCTTTCCATAGGGACGTTTCGGGGTGTTTGCAAAGACATTGATCACTTTCCTGAAGATGCTGATTATGAACAGGATGCTGCAGAGTATTTACTACGTGGGTAACACATGCAAATAAGTGTTGTGATTGTTTCAGATGGCATGGTGGATAAGTGGCATAAGCATTTACAGTGTGTGTGGTATAAAACAGCTATAGTGGAAGTGTCAAGTATTCAAATGTTGTATACAACCCCATTTCATTCTCCTCTCTCCTCCCCACAGGAGCAGTACGAGCCTCCAGCCTCTTCCCCATCCTCAGTGTGGGATTATTATTTCTCGGAGGTGTGTGTGTAGCTGCCAGTGAGTTCTACAAGTCACGCTACAACGTCATTCTCAGTGCGGGTATACTCTTTGTCTCTGCAGGTCAGAAACACACAAACACTGATTTCTACAGCATGCATGCTCTTCACCTGTTCAAAAGTCCTTACATCTGTTGTTTTTTCATACTGCCTAAGGATCTGGGAGCAACCCTGAGTTGATATCTTTAAACTTAAACATGAATTTAAAATGTACCCTTTACCCCTTTGGCCTGGCTTTTGAGTTGAATGTTCTGTGACCGTTGTTTAATTACCATAATTTATATTGTCCTCTTGATTAAAATGTCTTTGTCTTTTTATAATTTAGTTAATATTAGCTTAGTCAGTCATCTATAAAGCACTTTGAATTGTACTAACCTGTTTGAAAGTTGCTTTACCAATAAAGTCTTATTCATTGACAGTGTCCTTCCTTCTAAACTCTTCCAGGTCTCAGTAACATCATTGGCATCATTGTGTACATATCAGCCAACTCAGGTGACCCCAGCCAGAGCGACAACAAGAAGAGCTACTCCTACGGCTGGTCCTTTTATTTTGGGGCTTTGTCCTTCGTGCTGGCTGAGATGGTGGGCGTCCTGGCAGTGCATGTGTTCATAGAGAAACACAGGCAGCTGCGCACTAAAGGCCGGCCTTCCCTCATGAAGCCGCCCATCTCCCGCAACTCATCTTACTACCGCAACCGTTACTACCACAACCGCTCCCGCCGATACAGTTACAGGAGCAACCACAGTGCAGGGGACTCAACCTCGCACTCCTTTCGAGCGTCCTTGGTGCAGGACCGAGAGCCGTCCCTCTCTGCTGAATCCAAAGTCACTGGCATGGCAGGTTTGCCAACGGCAGTGACAGTGGGTTCAGAGTTCATGCTCTACACCTTAACCTCGCCACTCAAAGATGGTAAGATCGACATGGGTGTGGATGATTTAACTACAGCTGCTCATGACAATGCTGACATGCTGCCTGGAAACTGTGCTGCCAGCAGAAGGACCACGCCTGTGTGAGTGGAGAGGTACTGGAAGAGGGAGGTGTACATTGATAAAACACAAGAGGAACGTCAGTGAGAGGTGGACATTAAATAAGAGGGAATCCTCACTTCTTCTGTAAAGACTTTGGACACTGGAGTAGGGGTGCATCAACTAATCTGTTGAAGAGATTGAGTCAAAAAACTGTTGAAAAATCCCATTGTCTCAGAGCCCAACATGACGTCTCCAAATTTTTTGTTTTTGTCAACAAAAACCAAAGAGATTAAATTTACAATATTATAAAACAAAGAAATGCAGTGAACCCTCATGTTTAAGGTTTTGGTGGTTTTTAAATTATCAGACTAGTTGCTGATTATTTTCTGTCAGTCAACTAATTATTACAGCTCCAGACATAAGCAAACTGTCTCTTTTATTTACTGTTGACAAGCTCTGAGAAAAAGAGGTGAAGTAAACAAGAACACAATTTTGAGATCTGCTACTTTTGTCCTCTTTGAATGTCATTTTGCTAAGCTACTACAGTAACTTAGCTACAGTATACCTGTAGTGTGTGTGAATGTGCATGACTGTGTCTCATATACATATTCCTATGACTATACGTGTATGAGACACACAGTCATGCAGAGAGAGACAGAGAGGACCGGTGTCCATGAAAGTTAGAAACTTTCACATAAAAAAAACAAAACAAACACACATTACGTACATCTGGGAATGACATAACAATGTCCTGTCCATGTCCTCCTTTTTGTGGACCTAAGCACAAAATCGAAACCCCGTTAAATGCATTAAAACTCTCTATCTGTCTCTCCCCGTTTGGGTGTCAGAGTGTGTATTGCGTAAGCATGTGAGCATGCATAAGTGTACCAAAAGGTTCTGCCCTTTTGGTTGTGTCACTGAGTCTCTGTTTACATCAAATAAAGCTTATAAATGAACAGAATCTCTCACAGTGTGCTTTGGAGAGAAACAAGTGTGGTTGAAGGTTTGGTGTTGTTTTTCTTGCCTTGTACAGGGCACATCTCAGGTGTTTGTGTGTGTAGGAGAATATTCAGATATCTGTCCTTGCATGTGGGCACAGAAGCAAATGTCCAAGCCAAGTACAAATATATAAACAAAGGCACAGACAATTTATCAAAAATAATGGACTCCCCGGTACTGCAAAACACTGAGGTCTCGTGTGTGAACATGCATGAGTAAGCTGTGTTAGACACAATGGCTGGAGAACAGTAGGCGGACTAAGAAACCTGATGTGTTACCATGGCAGCAGCATCATTCAGGCAAGCATTCAAGGCAGCTGTTCTATTGGAGTCAGATCTGGTGATTGGGGAGGCCACTGAAGTACACTGACCTCATGAGACCAGTTTGAGACGCCTTTTGCTTTGTGACTCTGAGAATTATCATAATGGAAGTGGCCATAAAAGTATGTTTACTATCCTTTTAGCTCTGGATTGGTCTCCACCAACTTCTTTGTCCCTATCCAGACCTCTCACACTGCACATACTCTTTTGATCCATTGTTATTTTTATATGTTGGATTAGTGCAGCTTTAACATGTCAACTTTAAAAAAAAAAAAATCATGATTTTCTTTACAGATAACATTGATATGATTTCATGTACTTTCCTCTTGTTTCAGAGCTTTTCACTACAAAACCCTGGCAGCGGTGGGATTCGAACCCACGCCCCCGGAGAGACTGGAGCCTTAATCCAGCGCCTTAGACCGCTCGGCCACGCTACCTTCTACATTTAATGCAAGACAACTCATTCCAGTCAGTCTATATGGAGTGTTGAATTGATTTAATGTGGACTGTAAATGAGGCTGTAAAACCAGAGCAATGAGGTGAAAGACTCAGCCATGATCTGAAGAACTGAGGTGAACTGCAGTGGAGATAATTCTCTGTGGGTTTGTCCCTATACACACCTCTTAAATTGAACATACTCATTTGCTCCATTGTAAATTAGTGCAGCCTAATTTTTTTTTGACTCTATAGCTTGTGATTTTGACTTGTGATTTTCTCTACAGATGATACGTTACCTGAAAAAGCCATGACATATTCTGCAGTTGCCCCATCAACTGTACAAACCACTTAAGGGTATCAAGCACACCCTTTTCAGTCCACAGTGTCTATTGTCCACAGAATTTCTCACTTACTGTAGGTAGGATGTGCTCATATGATTGGTATTGTTTCAGATCATTGTGACAAAAACCTGGCAGCGGTGGGATTCGAACCCACGCCCCCGAAGAGACTGGAGCCTTAATCCAGCGCCTTAGACCGCTCGGCCACGCTACCTTGTACATATAGCGCAAGACAACTCATTCCAGTCAGTCTATATGGAGTGTTGAACTGATTTAATGTGGACTACAGGAGGCTGAAAAACCAGAGCAATGAGGTGAAAGACTCTGACACGATCTGATGAAATGAGGTGAACTGCAGTGGAGATAATTCTCTGTGGGTTTATCCCTATACACACCTCTTTAATTGAACATACTCATTTGCTCCATTGTAAATTAGTGCAGCCTAATCTTTTTTGACTCTGTAGATTGTGATTTTCTCTACAGATGATACGTTACCTGAAAAAGCCATGACATATTCTGCAGTTGCCCCATCAACTGTACAAACCACTGAAGGGTATCAAGCACACCCTTTTCAGTCCTCAGTTGTCTATTGTTCACAGAAATTCTCACTTACTGTAGGTAGGATGCACTCATATGATTGGTATTGTTTGAGGTCATTGTGACAAAATCCTGGCAGCGGTGGGATTCGAACCCACGCCCCCGAAGAGACTGGAGCCTTAATCCAGCGCCTTAGACCGCTCGGCCACGCTACCCTGTCCATATAACGCAAGACAACTCATTACAGTTCATACAGAGTTTTCGATTGCTTTAATGTGAAATATAGCAGTAATATTCAAGAGTAATGTTGTATGATAAGATACACCTTTATTAGTCCCACAATGGGGAAACTGCATCCGACACAGCAGCAAAGAGACAGATTCACCCAGAATATACAAAAAATCAAAAATATAAGACTCGATAAGATTTACCAGAAAAAATAAATACTGTAAACAAAATGACAGTATTCACACTGTGAGCAGTATATACAATATTGAACCACTGTACACAGTATAGACAGTCTAGACAGCATAGAGAGTGTGAGCAGAAGTGGATTACTTTACATGATGTACATGTAAATGTAGGGTAAACTAAGACCAACACGCTCTGAAGAACTGAGGTGAACTGAGAGGGAGGTAATTCTCTGTAGGCTTGTCCCTATTCAGACCTCTCACACTGCATATACTCATTTGAGTACTCAGATTTACTATTCATTTCACAATGTACACAAAAGCATTTCTGCTCAGTGAGTGGAGGGCGTGCTCACTATCAATACTGTTTCACGTCCGCATAGTTTGCTTTTTGGTATTGTCTCAGAAATCATTATGACAAAACCCTGGCAGCGGTGGGATTCGAACCCACGCCCCCGAAGAGACTGGAGCCTTAATCCAGCGCCTTAGACCGCTCGGCCACGCTACCGTTGTCACCTTCAGTTGTACAATTTGTTCTCGTCGATGTCTAGGCAGTGTTGAATCTTTCTGTGTCGGAGGAATTGGGGTTGCATTCATGAATGGTGAAGAGAAAAACACTGCAACAGGGCAAATTATCACATTTTTCGATTTAATTGCTTCTTCCCCTCCGATGTCAAACATGAAGTTACATCAAGGTTCCTTGACAACGCCATGAAATAACCAAAGAACGCCAGGAGACCAAGATAGTTCACATCCACCTTGTTAGTTAATACCAACACTAAGGTTATGAAAGGGTGCGCCATTACAACCAGTTTAACGTAAACTGACATTAAGTATAAAAGAAGAAAAACAACGACGATAACAATGGTAGTAATAATACTACAAAGCGCTAACTACCCAGCTTTTCATATCTTCCTCCATGTTTTGGCGGAAGCCGGCTTCCATTTTGAAATAGAGCGAAGATGTTGTTTTGTGATGTACTATCTTGTCTTCATGTTCTCTCTTTGGAAGAACCCCGTACACATCCGGTTCCGTCATACGCCATTTTGATGAAACAGCGAGGGGACGAGCAGGTTGGATCAGCGAGAGGGATTTTATGGATTTAACTTGAAGAGTAATCCGGATGCACAACTTTACACCTTTCACGGTGGAAAATGACCGTGGACCGAAGAGAAACCTTTGTGTTTTGACATCGTAGCGGGTGGATTTTGTGAGATTATTCGACAGCTAACTTTGCTAGCATTGTTAGCATAGCAGTGTTTAGCAACAGCCGTTAGCTCTTGTTAGCGCAGAGGGAGCGTTAGCTAATCTCGAGGTGTTGCATGTTAGCCTTGGCATTAGCTAACTCGTCAGACATTTATACGGTAGAATTCAATTTCAGAAAAAATTATTTGAGCTCTAACAGCGGTAGAACTTGAGGACTCGTTGCGGAAGCTTTCACGCAGTTTTGTGGACTTTTTTGTGGTGGCTCGTTAGTGTTTGTTTTGTTTTCCAAAATAAGAAACTACTCCTAAAACGGCGAAACATTACCACAAGGACTGATGTTGAGGGAACCCCAGGCCCGCTGCTAGCTTTACTAGCAGCTTGCAGTACTGCGGCCCGGGCTTTCTACCAAGGACAATTCACTACGGACATGGCCTCATTTACATCCCTGTAATAGAAGATTTACTCTGTGCTTCATGGACTCTCTTGGATTTGGTGGCACCCTGTTGTGTTTTATCGGACTTTAAAGAACTTGAGAGGCACACCGCGCCGCACAATGGCGCTCTGGCTTCAAATCTCGATTATTTTTCTTTGGCAATAACAAGGACTCTGTCGCCATCTGCGAGCTGAACCCTTCCCCATTTTAGTCATTTCTTTGTCCACAGTGTTTCAGCGAATATAAAGAAGGTTTACTCATTAAAGTCACCCGATTTAGCCTCCTGTGTTCAGTGTTGACGCTGTTTTATTTTATTATCATACCAGGCCTGTGTTTTTTTTTGTTTTTTCCTTGTGCTTGATTTACTTAAGTGCTTAGACCTGTAAAAATGTCGTGTGTTCACTATAAGTTTTCTTCCAAACTGGACTACAACACAGTCACTTTCGATGGGCTGCATATCACCCTCAATGAGCTTAAAAGGCAGATTATGGCCCGGGAGCGCCTCAAGGCCACAGACTGCGACCTGCAGATCACCAATGCGCAGACTCGAGAAGGTATGTTACCAGCTTACACATTGCAAAATGAGTGGCAAACATGTCATCCATTATTCTTGTGAGTAACAGTAAATAATAGGGCTGAAGCGATCAACTATTTATATAATTGATAATCATTTCAGCATTTTTTCCATGCAAAATTACATTGCCAGTTATTCTCGAATTTTAGCCTCTCAAATAAGATTTTTGCCGCAAGTCATTGTAAACGGAATGTGTTTGGGTATTTATAAGAGCGCGTTTCGGACGTTCACGGGCATTTTGGACACATTGCATAGACTTAACATAAAATCTTTTAATTGAAAAAATAATCAGAAAATGCTTATTAGTTGTAGTTCTAAATGATAAAATTATGAAAATCCGAAATTAGAGGAACATGCTCATTGCAGATTACCGGAGCCGAAGATGACGTCTTAAGATTGTTTTGTTTGCTTAGTAGTCCAAGATAGCCAAAAATTCAGCTTTGGTCTTATAGAAGAATAGATCAACAGTAAAAACATGTATGAGAAACTGCCTCAAAATTACTTTGAACAGTTTATACATTTTGAAAATTGCAGAAGATATTAATAATGTCACATTAACTATCTCTAATGGCGCCATATCACCTTTTGTCGAAACCATCTTCTGAGCCATGTTTCTTTTATGTCTATATACTTTATATCATATGAAGTGTGTATATATATATATATATATATATATATATATATATATATATATATATATATTATTTTTTTATTTATTTTTAAATTTTATTTTATTGGGCTTCTATTGATGCAGATGATCTCATCATATGTCTGCTACTATGATTTTCACAGCTTTAGTTGAAATTGTGATATGATAGAGTTCATAAACTCTCATTTCTTTGGCTTATTTAATAAAAAATATGGAAATTTTTGTCCTGGCACTGTGTTTGAAAGTGTCTTTATGCACCTGTTAAATACTGTGTGTTATACTGTGGTTGGTTTAGAAGTCATCATGCTATGTGTTGTGTTTGTTCTCTATTGATTTCTATCTCATGTTTTGTAGAATACACAGATGATGAAGCCCACATCCCGAAACACTCCTCCGTGATTGTCCGCCGTACTCCAATTGGTGGAGTAAAACCTGCTGGCAGGACGTTCATTGTGTAAGTATACAGCTATTACTAGCATCATGAAGTTATTAATAGGTTTACATTTGGATTTGTTTTTTCAAAGTATGGATTACAGACCTTTCTATAAGCACTCATAGTTGAAAACTTGATCCTGCAGTTGGTCATAAGTTGGCAGTCGAGTTATGTTAGTAACATGGTTTCTCTCTGTCCTGTGTTGTTTCTGCAGAGATCGTTCTGACACAGCTGTGGTTGGATCTTCTAGACCCGTATGTAAAACAAACCCAAAAACAACACTCTCTCCTCCTCCTCCTCCTCCTCCTCCTCCTCTCACCTCTCACTCTCTCCCCCTCTTTCTGGCTTTAGTCACCTTTCTTGAAAACATTCTGTCAACAATGACCGAGCTCTGTGTATTTTCTGTTCACCGTGTGTTGGCTACATTTGTGTTGAGATCTCAATCTCTATATGTTATATGATGTCTTTTTTGGGGAGGGTTTCCTACTACGTTTTAAGTAGTTTGTTGTTTCTCTCTACAAAACCATGGTTTTCATTTTTGAAATTAGTAGATTAAAGTTTGAAATTGTGGTTGAATGAGAGGAGGTTGATATAAGAGAAACAACAGACTAGCTACTATTGTTTTTGAATGCTCTGAACTTAATTGTTGAACTGTTGCCGCTTTATAATTGATTGAGAAATCATTTAAACTGTTAATGACTGTATTTCATAATGAAATGGTTTTGTAGCCTGTTTCAGGCCAGGCAAATGTATTTTAAAGGGGTTTGTAAAAGGAAAACATGGTATTTTTGTACTGATAATTTATTGTCATTTTATTTTGTGTGAAAATATTTTATTTATTATGTGGTGTAAGAACCCAGTGAAGTAAAGTGTGGCTGGGATTGATTGTAATTAACTTTGATTACAATTACAAGACTAAAGTTGTGTGAGTGAGACTCGCCAGTGATTTTCTATTTTTAAAGCTTACCCTGCTAAACTTTAATATACTCAAATCTCTTGTTTGGTAACTTTTACCAATGTCAAATGTTTTCTCCTGTACAATTTCACCATGAAGATGTTCTATTCTGCACTGAGTATGGACTGCACACAACCCTTAAACCGTAAAGGCTCACGGATTTCATCCTGCTGAGTTAAATGCTATGAATTAATTCAGAAGTGTCTATTTTAAAAAGAAGCAGGTACTAGTTCAACGTGAATTGTTACAACTGTGGTTTGGGGCATCAGTAAGAAGCTAGTTTTACTAAGGGAGATGCTGTGACTTGGCCACTGACGTATAATGTGACGTGATCACAAAGTACAATGACACATTATCAGAAAAGTAAACATCTTGTCTATCTTGGGAGGCCTTCCATGGTTGCTGCAGTGATAAGAATACTGGTGTAGTGTGTCCTGTAAGCTGTAAGCTGCAGAACCTGTCAATAAAGTTGTTCAGTGGTTCAGTGTCAGAACCGCTTGCACCAGACCCTGTGTGTTCCCTCCACAGCATTCTGCAATACCCAGTCTTTCCTCCAAGCCCTGCATATCATGATGGACAACCCACCCTGCCCGCTTGTTTATTTACTTGAAGATATGTTTCATAAGAGTTAGGCGGAGCAGCTTTTTTGTTTGTTGTTGTAAAGCATTGTTTTTTTGGTGTGTGAGACTTAATTCTCATGGTTCATTGACTCCTGACCTGCTTTACAGAGACATCCCTTTCTGTCACCCCTCACTCTGTAGTGGTGTAGTGACTGTTTTAGGGAACAATTTGAAGGAACGTTTGACAGGTCTTGTTAGTTAATTTTTTCTTCATTGATTAAGTTTTAAAGAAACATACTCTACATTTGTGCATTATCAGCGCTACATACTTGACACTTTATGGTGTTTGCATGTTTTGGTTTTTTTTTTTTGGTTGGCACTACTTTGCTAGCTCATGAGTTTACAGAAAGCAGTCTTAAACTGGTTTTGATGAGAGTTTCTAACAGTCATGACATCCCGGCAAAGGGAAACTGCATGCTATAATTAAATGTCAAGTATTCCTTTGAGAAAATCTTCTTCTCCCTACATAGCAGGAGAAGCATTAGGATCTCTTTAGAGGGATGTGCCAGTAGTGTGCATTTTGAATGTGGCGAGAACCGTTAACATAGTTAGAGGTTAAAGGCTCAGAATATAAGCAGGTCTAGAGTTGTCATGTATGGTAGAGTAGTTGCAGTGAAAGTTTGCTTTACTTGTTTTAAATGTTAATGCATCTTGATTTTTAAGCAGTTTAGTGGTGTTGAAGTTCTCTCGGATTTCCATACAGTGACAATGAGAAATGTGTTTTTAATTTCAAATTTAGTGATTATTTTGCAACTGTAAACCCTGAAACTTGCCAATAAATAGGCAAGCAGTAGTACTGTAACGCCCCCTGATGTGAATAGACTTTGCCTTTAGCAAGCACACAGGTTTTAAAATGTAGCATTACTCAATGGACCTAACTCTTTTTGTTTGACAGCTGTTTCTTTCTTAATTTACTAATTTACTTCAAATAATTTAGATTTCTTCCATGTAAACAGCTCTTGAAAGACATGGCCCTAGATGAGGCTTTGACAGCCTTAACTCTGTCTTGACACAATGCCACCAGTACATGGTTGACCATTGTGCACAAGCTTAGCTATCCATATTTAGATTTAAATGCTCACTTTCATATGCTTGCGTTATTTCATGCACTTTGAGTACTCGACCAATGCCTTGATTTTGGTGTGCAGACTTAGTTGGAGACTGTGATGGACTGGACACAGATGTGGTGGGGAACTGTCTGAGCTCTTATCTTCCACTGTGTATCAATTAGATGTAATGTTAATACCTTTAATATCTGTACTCTGATTCTCCTGCAGACTGATTCTTCTCCTTCTTTGTCACTCGCCCAACTCGCCAAGGTAGTGTTTCTGTACACGCTGGCTGTACTTGGAGAAAATATTTCCTAAGTTCAATAGATTCGTCCTTTTTTCTTGTGGAGTTGACATCTTAATTTTCTCCTTTCTTCTTCTCTCCATCACGTGTTTTAGACTGCTAACCTGGTTGACGCAAATGCATCAGAGGAGGACAAGATTAAAGCCATGATGACTCAGTCCAACCATGAATATGACCCGATACAGTTAGTACACACACACACACAGCCGCACACCTTGCACTTGTACTTGATTAAAGTCAGATTTTTTTTCTTCCATGTTTTAACATCATGAATTGGTACAAAACAACAACGTTCATTAGCTGTGGATAGTTTTAAAAAAACGAACTGTACTTGTCTTTGTAGTTACTCCAAGAAGGCAGTTGGGCCTCCTCCCGCTCACTATACCTGCTTTCGTTGTGGAAAGGCTGGTCACTACATCCGACAATGCCCCATGCTGATGGTAACTGTCATGTTTGATTATTTTTATTATTTTTATTTTTTTTTGTGAAATTTCATCTGTGAAATTAATTTTTTACTAATTTGCAGTGTAATTGACGTATTGTTTTGTTTTTAACTTTTTAGGTCCAGGATAAGAGTGTGGAGGGTCCCAAGCCAGTCAGGATTAGTAAGGGAATTCCTCAGAGCTTCATGGTGAAAGCAGAGCCAGGCACCAAAGGAGCCATGTTAACAAGCACCGGAGAATATGCGATACCTGCAATAGATGCGTATGTGTCAATTTAGGATACCCACAAATGTACACTATTTAGTATACTTGTATAGCACATAATGAAGCGTTATATTCATCTTTGTCTTAATCCATTTTATGTCTGTGTCCTCCTTGAAGAGGATCCACAGACATGAGTTTATTGCTGTTGCTTTGTGCTTGTTTGCTAGTAACAAAGTCCTCACAATTACAAAACAATTATGTTAATACAGGGAAGCGTATGCACAAGGAAAGAAGGAGCGTCCTCCATTTGTTCCTCATGACCAGTCGTCATCTGAGGACGATTCAGACCCAATCCCCGACGAACTCTTGTGTCCAATCTGCAATGACCTGATGACAGACGCAGTAGTTATACCCTGCTGTGGAAACAGTTACTGCGATGAGTGTAAGTTCTTCCTCGTAATGAGCATTAGTCGCAAAAATCTCAATGTGCAAAGTCCCAGGCTACGCTACATTTGTTTGCATTTGTACGCATTTCTAATGGTTGGAAATTCTGTGGTCCTATTGTTCCACTGTGTATTGTTATAATTTCAAGCCCCTTTTTTATCAGTGGAAAGAGTGGCAAGAGTGGAAAGAAGTTTAGTTTATTTGTTGGTCAAATAAACGTTAAATTTCAACTAAGGAGTGTTTGTTTTCAGGTATTCGGACTGCCTTGTTGGACTCAGAGGAGCACATCTGCTTCACATGCAAACAGTCAGATGTTTCACCTGATAATCTCATTGCCAACAAATTTCTTCGACAGGTAACTCCTTCAAATGCATGCATGTTGATATGTTTTACATTTTGGTTCATTTTACTTGAAAATGAAAGCAAACTATAAAAATGTTTTAAACTATGTCTAATCTGTTTATCATGTAGGCCGTGAACAACTTTAAGAATGAAACAGGATACACCAAACACGTACGCAAGCAGGTCCAGCACGCAGCTCTGCCGCCTCCTCGCCCTCAGTTGACCAGACCCCTGCACTCGAGACAGCAGGACCCACTACTGGCCAATGTCACTCACGCTCCTCCTACAAGCGTGCCCACCACTGCCCCTCAAGCACAGGTCCAGCCCCCTGCACCTACTTCTGCTACTACTGCTGCTCCTACTCCTCCTCATGCTGCTGCTGTCGAAGGTCGGGACGCTTCACCAGCCCCTGCACCTGTTGTTGATCACCATTCTCCTATGCACTCTACCAGCCAGGGAGAACCACCCCCACCAGGGTAAGCTTAGTCCCAGATAGTCTGTATACCTACATGAAATGACATATGCAAGAGGGGATCTTTGAAGGGAAGAGCCACTTCTACCAGTCATAATGTGTCTGTGCTTGTTTATGTTTTAGTGAGACAGATCCAGAACCTACTGTGACACCAGGCTCATCAGGTACCTCAGATAGTGGATCACAGGTGAGTCCTTCTTGATCTCCTAATAATGGTCTACTGGTGCGATAGCTCTCATCATTACTTTTATTATTGTTGTTGTTAATGTTAATGACATTGTTGTTGTAAACTTATAGACTTAAATTGATCCTTAGAACTTACCTCCACATCACTGAACAAAAGAAACTTAACTTCTCTTGGAGGTAATTCCATTTTTCTCACTGTGATTTCTTCCACAGGGCTACCATTTAACTGTTATTGGCCATCCGCCACCTACAAGGCCGCCCCATCCATCAGGTAAGAGGTTCAATTTGGATCATTTAAGGGGATTATGTGTGCTTCAAGGAAACACATTCAGCAGCTAACAAATTGTCTCTTGCGTTATTAGGTCACCAGTCACGGCCCCACCACTCTCACAGAGGGGGGGGCAGACAGTGGGAGAGGTAAGACCCGTCAGTGGGACTCAGCTCATCATAGTCTCATCTGTTAAAAGTTTGTATTCTATGCCTGCCTCACAATGGCGTGTCTCTCTCTTTGCACCAGGTCTTACAGGGGTAGAGGAGAGCACCCCCCTACACACCTCCAGACAGCTCCACCTCCTGCACCTGCTCCTCCAGTATACCCAACTCCGTCCTTGTACCCGCCCCCACCACAGCCCTATCCCCCTCCATACACCTCTGGCCCTGGCCTGATTCCTCCTCCTGCCATTGGTTACCAGCCCCAGCCTATTTATGCCCCTGGACCACCAGGGCTCAACCCCCCCTGGGTTGCCCCTGGTACCCAGCCTCCTCTACCCCATCTTGCACCCTCCCTCTCTCAGCCCCCCCTCTCTAAGGAAGATTTCTACAGACAACGGCACCGACAGGACAAGTGAGCCTTTCTTTTTGCTTTTGGTTTAAACAGCAACAGTGGCTACTGATTTCTTATTGGGAATTTACATAAAGAGCATTACTAAACATCACTCTGGTTTGAGATTAGGAATGTATTAAGAACTAAGAGCCCTGGAGTAGTTTTGAAAGTTTAAGTGTTCTTGTCTTTGCATCCACAGAGTTCCATCCAAACTGGATGAGTTTACTAAAGACTTCCACAAAGAGCTTATGAAGTACAGAAATCTACCAAAGAGACGAAGACCGTCTTATTCCAGGTAACTACATTAAGAAGACATATCAAAATAGGTTTTAGTTCTTACATTTATCACATATGCATAATCCTTCAAGCCATTTGGTCAATTTTTTAACATAGTCTGCCTTGTTTCTCCCCTTGTTTCCTTCTTTTCTTAACCATTTCCTTTTCTAGGTCCCGGTCATACAGTCGCTCTCCGTTCAGCCGGTCTCCTTACACTCGCTCCAGATCCAGGTCAAGATCCAGGTCGAGATCAAGATCCAGGTCTTACTCTTATTCCCCCAGCCGATCCCGCTCCCGTTCCCGCTCCCACGGCCGATCTTATCCACGCTCCCCTTATTCCAGACGCAACGGACGAAGTTATGGACGCTCACGGACAAGGTCTCGCTCCCGCTCAAGGTCTTATGGGTATCGGCGCTCTGGCTCACCACGCTCTCCTCCCTCCTATCGGGGTGGAGGCTGGGAGGGAGCAGAAGGAGGAGGACCCTACAGGTCTAGGTCGCGGTCTCGCTCCCCTGGTGGCTACCGGAGCCGCAGCCCTGGTGGGCGCAAGCCACCTCCTCGGGACCTAGTGCCGTATGAACTAAAGGGACCAAGTCCTGGAGGCCATGAGCGCTGGGAGAGAGAAAGGTATCGACAGTGGGAAAAGGACTACACAGACTGGTACAACAAGTACTACAAAGACTATGACAACCCACATCCCTCACTGCATCACAGAGGTCGTGGCAGTAGGGACAGAGACAGAGACAGGGAGAGGGAAAGAATGTCCCCATTATCCAGAGAATACTCCCCCCAGGGGAGAGGAAGAAGAGGCAGGGAAGAGAGAGGTCCTCCCCCTCACCATCCTCCATCCTCTTCCTCATCAGGGACTAAGTCCAGCACTAAATTCCAGAAGACAAAGAAATTAAAAAAGAAGAAGACTGGGGAGGAAGCAGAGCCATCACATCAGTCAGTGGACAGAGGTGATGCTACTCCTGTCAGAGATGAGCCAATGGACGAAATCCCTTCACTCACTAAAACTCCTCCCATCTCCTCAAAGCCTCCATCTGGTGCTGCAACCACTAAAGCTCCAGCTTCTAAAAGCACTGCTGCACCCGTTAAACCCTCAACCAAGGCCACATCGAAGACTCAGTCTGACAAGACAAAGAAAGAGAAGTGTCAGAAGGTAAAACCTAAAGTGAAGACAGAGCCTGTGAAGCTAAAGAACGAAAAGGTGAAGAAAAAGACTGGTGAAGCAGTGGTGATCAAAAAGAGAGACTCCTCCTCCTCCTCCTCTTCAACTGTCGCCAAACCGCTGAAGACCGTTAAAGCCAAGCCAGAAGATACTTTAAACTCAGCTACCCCAAAAAAGGAAAAGAGTAAAAGCTCTGCGGTGAGACCTGCCCTGCTTAAGACCCCTCCACTGACCTCCCAGAACCTGCCTCTACCTCATCCCTCTCTTCATGACGGGCCTCGAACCGGCCACGACATTAGGGGGAGAAGAGATCTCCCTCAGGGCGGTGGTCTCCTTCCCACCCCTCATCAACACGGGCTCCCACTCCTCCACCGACCGACCTCCCCAGTGGACAGTCGGAGGAGGATGGGAGAGGAGGGCCGCTCTTTGCTCGGAGCTCCTCCTGGAAAGCTGAGGAGGATAGATGGGTTAGGGGGTGGTGGTGATGTCATGACCCACTCTCACATGTCTCACCAACCCCCGCTCCACAGACTCCCGCCCTCCTCGGACAGACCTGGTCTTCCACTAGCGGGGAGCCGTGAGATGGGCCGGGGAGACGCAGATCGAGGATCTATCAGACCTCTAATGGACCTGCAGGTGGGTCTGTTGCTTGAGCAGTATTTACACAGGGTATTTATATTAAGTTATAATATATATTCTATACTACTAATGTACTATGTTGTTAATTATCTGTTTATACACCAACCTCCACTTATGGCTTCCCACAGCACGTGATATTGTTGTTGTTATATACACTGAGAAAGACTTATCCCTGCTTACAACCACATTATAGTCTGCTACCATCATTTACTTTTTCATAAGCGCCAGCTTAGGAAAATTTCCTGCGTACTAATTTCTTACTGTTTCAAGTCACAACACCATTATTTTTCATAACCTTGTAACCTTATTCGTCTGGATCTCCGGTTATCAGAAAAACAAGCTGAGCCTACACCTCCTCTGAGCATCGGAGAGACACTGATTTTTAATGTGAAACTGCTTTATTCAGTGTTTTTACCTGATTTAATTACCTGGTTTGTTTGTTTTTGAGAGGTGAGATCTCTGTGGATAATTCTGCCCCCGGTAAAAAACCTCCTGAACAGTGATCTCTGTGTAACCTAAAAATAAAACAGCAATGAATTGTTTGTTACCATCATTACTTTTAATTGGAAAAAAAAAGGTACGGCTGTAAAAAGTATGCGATGCTTCTGATGTCACCCCTTTAACATTTTGATCTTGTTTTCTGTCCAATTCCAGTTGAAGCCACTGACCCAGAGGAGGATCAAGTTGAACAGAGATCTGGGGAGAAAAGGCAGCACTGAGACAGCAGTCTCAGACAGAGCGCCAACGGGTCCTGAGAAGACAACATCCACGTCAGATCGATCAGCTGCTGCTAACATCTCTGAAGAAGACCGACCCAGCAGTACAACAGAAGGAGCTGGAAGAAAGGAGCGATCTGCATCTGCTGAGAGGGGAGTTTCCAGAGAGAGACCAGGGAGTGCTGGAGAGAGACTACAGAGCTCAGACAGAGAGCAGAACAGAAGCTCAGGACAGGACAGAGAGCGAGACAGAGCTTCCGGATCAGACAGGGAAAGAGACCGAGACAGAAGTCTGGGGTCTGACAGAGAGAGGGACAGGGTCTCAGGGTCAGGCTCACAGAAAGTAGCAGCTACAGTGGAGAGAGACACCGAAGGAGAGAGGTCAACGAGGACAGAACGAAAGAACTCCGGAGGCGGAAATGGAGGAGGGAGATCGGTCTGTCTGGATAAAATGACTATCGGCGAGAAATCAGCCATCACCAAGAGACCGGCAGACCATCAGGAGAAACCAAGCGTATCCTCTAAGGAGAGAGGTGAAGGGTCAGAAAGAGCTGCTAAATCTGACAGGTCTGTTACACGAGTTTACCTCCTACTTGTCAAACCAGCATCCATATCCATGATTGAAAGAAAGCAGGGATTTAGTGGTTTTTATCTGTAAACACAGTTGTAATATGTGTAATTATATTCTCTTATTTCCCAGGAGTGTGTCCAAGGACAGAACAGAGAGAAGTGTCCCCTCAGGAGAGAAACCAGCTGCTGCTCAGAGAGAAGGTAATTGGAATCACTGTATGAGTGCATGCATGTGTGAAGAGATGATGACTTTGATTTTTGTCTTGTGCCATCTAATTACGCATTGATTAAACCTGTCTTTGCATTACTATTCCCTCTCTTTCTTCCAGTGGTGAAAGATGGTGAGGCCTCTGCTGTGAAGAACAAACCCAGGATCAGCCGAAAACCTCTGACAAGCCACACTGTGAGCTCCGCCAGGTGAGTCCGTTGTGCCTCTGTTTTCGGGTTCTCCGTCCGTCCGTCCGTCGCGTTCTTGCGAAAGCAATATCTCAGAAACGCAGTGAAGGAACACATTTTTGGCCATAACTCAAGAATTCATACATTGATCGTGGCAAAACTTAACACAGATGTCTAATAGGATAAAATTATGATGACGTTTTATATCACTGTGACATTATAATGTTATGCAAATTAGTACCTTATTAAATTCCTTACATACAACCACGAGGCGGTGATTCCAGTCAGATACGTTTTGTTGTTCATTAAATCCCTGCTGCAAACCAAATTTCCTTTAGGATACTAATAGAATTATGGTTCATAGGACTAGTGTTGCTTGGAAATACAGTAACTTGGGGGTCAAAGTTTAATTTCTGTGAGCTGTTAAGCTCTAACAGAAACTAAACTTGTCGATATACCTGAAACTGGGAAATGGTTTATAGTTGGTTACTAGGAATGGGTATCAGAACTCATCGTTTTTTTTTTGTTTTTTTTTTTGTATCAACCAGAATTTATTCCACGAAGTATTTAATTGTTCAGTAACCAAACCTGGCATCGAATGTCTTGTCAGAATCAGCAATAGTAGTGTTCCCGGTTTTAGTCAATTTAGACAGCGTTCTTTCGTGGCTGCTCTTGTTGAGACTATATTTAAAGGAATAGTTCAACATGTAGATTTTGGTAAATGGTATCTATATGCCAAAGTTTCTGTACAATATGAGGAAAGCTTGAGGCGCCAGTATGCTAACTGAATAGTTGGCTGAATAGCTTTGGAAACCCGCCCCTCGCGCATCTTTCCGACATCGGATTGGTGAGACCCATGTCTCATCACTTATATAACTTTCCAAAACCAACAATCCAGCATTCACACCGAGTTCACGCCGCGCTTGGTGAGCTGTGTGGAGGTGATAAACAAGACAACAACAACAACATTTCTCTCAGCTCACTTGTTTTCTTTTGTTACGTAACAATTTTTAGCACTTTTCATGTCAGCAGCTGAGCGCAACACTCAGTTGCTCTCAGGTTTGTTGATAATGAAAATAATTAATTGCATCCCTAAGAAAAAAATATGTTAACATTCCTAAAAGCAAGGTATTGAAAAAAAATTATATGAAAAAATACCAAACAAAATATTTCCAACTATACAAAGTTAGCCAACCATAGGTTAGTGTAGAAGATTGATTCAATATAACCAATCACATTCCTCAAACACCTCTTTATACATTTGTTTTTACCTTAACACTAGGTCAACTCAGGAGACAAAGCGGGATTCAGAAAAAGAGCAGAAAAGTGTATCCTCTAAACCTGCAGAACAGCCCCCTTGTAGCCCTGCGGATAGCCGTGGCCGCAGCCCAAGTGTCAGCCCAGAGCCCAGCCTGGTCAGGGAGGAGCCACTCATCCAGCCTCCTCCTCGCTCCAAGTGGGAAAGAGAGGATGACGAAGAGGGGCAGGAAAATGGAGTTAGTGCACCCAAGGAGCCCTCACCAGTGCCTCAGAGGAGCCGAGGCAGAGAGGGGCAGACTAATGCACTTAAACCTGTCAGGAGCGAAAGTCGGGATGCCATAAGAGAGGAGAGGAGAGGAGCAGTGAGAGAGGAGAAGAAAGGGAAACCACCAAGGGAAGAGGGCAAGGGTGGCAGGGTGGCACAGACAAATTCTGACAAATCAACTAAAACAAAAACGGTGAGGGAGGAGGGTAGAGGGGTGAGAGAAGAGGGGAGACCTGCAGCAAGAGAAGAGGGGAAAGCAGGAGGCGGGAGAGAGGAGGGGCGAGGAGTGACAGCAAAGGAGGAGAGATCAACAGAAAGCAGAGGTGGAGGAGGACGAGAGGAGAGTCGTGGCCCAGAGCCCAGGAGGCAGCGCTTGTGTTCTGACCTGGGTCGTGAGACGGATGAGGCCGCCTTCGTGCCCGACTATAGCGAAGGCGAAGGCTCAGAGCCGGAGAGAGGACGGAGCGGCAGCCCCAGTGTGTCCCTCAGCCAACCCTCCCGCAGCCCCAGCGCGAGCAACCACAGCGACTCAGCCACCACGACGGACAAGAAGAAGAAGAAACACAAGAAACATAAAAAACACAAAAAGCACAAGAAGCATAGCAGTCAGGACAAAGAAGGAGAACACAAGGAGCATAAGCACAAACACAAGAAAAAGAAACACAAAAAGAACAAAGACAAAGATGTGGAGGAAGAGGAGGAGAAGATAGAGAAAGCAGCAGAGGAGACTCCGTGTTAACAGGGGCTAAGCTAAGCCTCCTGGCCACAATCTGTAACCCTTTACAGGGGTAATGATGTATCTAGAAATATCGGCTAACACTGGCATGCTGCTCCATGTGCCACTTGAAAGGAACAATGAAATAGGTGTTAGACTGTCCATAGCACTGTTGGAGGGCGGTAACTCTAACACTTATAGCGTCCCTGCATCTCTCCAAACCTACATGGTACTTTGATGTGTCTGGACTGCAGCATTTTAAGCACTGCAGAGGTTTCTTTAATGATTTAATGTGAACCTCTGCAGTGACTTTGGGTCAAAAACAAAACAACCCGGGAGTGATAGTGTGATCAACCTAGAGCTGGCAAGAAAGGACTTGATGATGATAATAACTGATCACAGCAGTGAGTCTAAATGATAGGAGTAACAAACTGTACTCAGGGATGTGATTGCTTCTTCGTAGAGGAGGAATTGCTGTTTCTCTGCCTCGATTCAGTTGTAAATAGAGATGAACTGTTGCTTCACATAATATAATTTTTCCTCTGTTTTGCTCACATCCCCCCTGTACTGTTCAAGGCCTAAATACTGGATAACCTTCGTTTCAATGCCGTTGTGAGCTCTTTTTGAAGGACTGCACTAGCAGTTTTGCATGTTTTAGCACATTAACTACAGACTGTATGCTTTTCGTTACTGTTAGCCATTTTCAGTGGTGATAATTTCACTTTTAGGCAGCCACTGGTTCAGTTCATGTTTTTGTCTAGGGCAGTGTAAATTTAAATTGAGACAACAAAATTTCTTTTCATTCATTCATTTTCATTTCATTCACAATCTTTTTTTCCCCCTACTAGCTACCTGGAAGAATGAAACTCTTTGAAAACGGTTAACAGTAAAATTTTTGTGATTAATGAACTGAAACTTGCAAAATCAACAGTATGTTCCAGTAACAGTAAGTTTAACAGTAAGTTAAAGCAGACTGTCATGCGTTCATGATACACTGGATTGTCGGAATCTAGGATGTGTTTATTAATAATGGCAAATCAGTCTGCACGTTTTTGTTCCAAAGGTGTAGTGACTGTATCACGTTGTGTGAGCGAGTGAATGTGTGTGATGTTGTGAAAGTGAAATGTGACAGAAATGGGACGAACTGGGGGACTAATGTTCTTACAAATAAGTTGTTCCTTTTTTTTTTTAATTAAAACATTTTGACCTCGTGAAAATGTCTGAGCTATATTATATCAGTGAACATACAAATGAAGGTTGTGTGGAAACATTGGACCTCTGAGTGGTACATTTAAGCATTTCAGGTGTTTGTAATTAGAACTTTTAATGTAGAATCTGAGACCAGACTAGTGATAAACGATGCAGGCTGCTATCACTGCGATGTGTAGCATACTGCAGTCACTTTCCGCTGTAGATAATAAGTGGGCTACAGTCTTGTGAAATAATATTTAATCAAGACCTGCGAGAAAGACTGTAAATGGCCCACTTAATATTCTCAGGTGTCACAGCAGTCTCAACTACTGGTAAACATCTTACCAGTACACTTGTACCTACCCCATTAAAACAACGGTGGATATAAGAAGCATAAAAGCTATATATAACAATAATGGTTATAGTGCTGTAAGTGATAATTAAATACCTACTGCAGTCATAATAATTACACCTAGTCCTGCAACAGTCCATCATAACAGTGGCATAGTTCTTACTAAAATGTATAAATTACCACAGTGGATCTAACAGCTTAATAACAGAACATCAGTGAATGAGGCAGTAAAAATAAACCATGAATTAATTTTTGCTGTAACTAAGGTACTGCAGTAGTATTCCTAGGGAAGGGAACATGCTCATTTCCTTTGTGTAATGCAGTGTTTTTGTATTCTTAGAATACTGGTAGACATGGTACTTGCTGAGACGTGAATTTAATATTAAAGTGACAGATTGTACCTTAGTTTCCTGTGCTTTGTGGGGCTTCTTTTGTTCCTCTCAGACCCCACTACCACAGTGTGTAAAGACAGATGCATTGCCAATGTACAAATGTATTAGTATCTATTTGGAATAATTAAGATGTCGAACATGTACATTGATGGTTGATAATAAATAATAGACAAATAAGTTGATAAAAAAGGATGGATAAGTAGAAAATTGACTTTATATTAGAAAGCTGAGTCATTTGCAGTTTTTTTTTCTCATTTGAAATGCAGGATTCTAATTTTTTTTTTAAACAAGAGCAAAGATGTACTGCAGCACATGGAGTATCAGATATATTTGGAAATAAGTGGCTTTTTCAGAGAGGATGGAATGTGTCCTCGAAAGCAGTTTCCTCAGACACAATGGTGAGTTTCAGGGTCTTTGACAGCTCATTTCTTTACAAACATGAATAATTAAAGTGAATAGTCCCAGTAGGAATCGAGTGCAGTGAGTCACACTGAACACTGTGTGGCACTGTAAGTCCTACAACTTTTAGCATGGGAGAGAAAACAGAATAACAAAAAAAAAAATCTTCTCTCATATGTTTCAGCTCCAAAATACAGCCCCACATGTCACTAACTCTCTATCCCTCCTAGAGCACATAGCAATAAGCTTCATTGTGTTTGTGTTTGTGTGTCTGTGTGTGCATGTGGTAAGTGTGTGTACCCAGTCGGAGGGATGGCGTGACTGGTGGATCACAGAGGAAAGGCAGGAGATGGGTTCACAGACGGGTTGAGGGAACACTGAAAAACAAGAGAGCAGCAGATGTATTTTACCTCAAACAGCAGTACATAAAAGCACATGCTCAGCTCAGTCCATACATTGTGTGTGTTTGTGTGTTCACATATATGTACACACACACACACACACATATATATATCGTCATCCTTAATGGACTCAGAGAGCCATTAAAGAAGATTAATATATTGTTTTAACCCCTGCCCAGATTATCATCACAACTCATTATTCCTGCCATCTAACATTCTGCAAGGTTCACATGGCATGTGTGTGTCTGCGTGCCCACACGTGTGTGCATGTGTGCACCTGCCATCCGCCTGTGGATTTGTGTGTCTGCTTGTGTTTTGTCTTACAAGCATGACATCATTTCCTGTCATGAAGGCCAAAGGTTGCTAAGCAACTTCACTTCTGCCGATTGTCAGAAAAGATGCTTCTCCACTGACCGGCTCACAACCTAACTCTCTCTCATTCTCGGTCATGAATGTAACATCTGAGGGAGGGTGCTGGCTATGTGTGCATGATTGCCCATGCACTTGTATGGACCAGTGTGCATTTATGCTTGCAAACGCTGGTGAAGGAAAAGGCGAGAGAGAGAGAAAGAAGAGTGGGATGTGGAACTGTATTGTCTGATAGATTTCTATGATTCCTCGAACTAATAAAAAGGATGAGTCAGTAATGTTGCCGCATGCAAGATTCCCTCCAGTGGTTTGCCTAAAATACAACAAAATATGTGAGCCTGAACAGCCTATTATGCTGCCAAACAAGTCATTTACGTTTTTGACTTGTGACTCTGACAGAACCTTTTTTCTTTACGTATTAAAGTCTTACTGTGGTTACAAATGTTGTTGATTCCGCACTGCAAAATGTAATGTAAATATTTACAAGAAAAATTTAAATATCAGTAAAATACTTGCTGGTTATTTATCCAGGGACACATGTAGGCATGAAAAGAAGAAAACTGTACATTGTATGCTTTCAAATTACAGAGTACAAATTCAATAATTATGGAGTATGGTAATATTGTAACTGGAAAACAAGACAGGAGCCCCATTTATATCAACGAGGGCAGGCTGAATACTAGAAACAACTCTCAATATAATGCAGTGCACTTCAAGAGCACCACAAACATCAGCCTCACAAATGACCGTAACGCCGATCAGTACCTCTCTAGAACAGTTTCAGTAAAAACTGAGTGCTGTAACCTTAATGAACACAGGATTTGTTACAGAGCTGTTGTATTAGACTGCATTAGTTTTAGCATGGTGAACCCAAAACACTGCTAACTGAATGTTATTTCAACAAGGCTAACAGGCACAGCTCCATGAGGCTGTAGGCTTCTGAGGCACAGTGGTGCTTTAAGCTAAATGCTAATGTTAGCATGCTAACACCCCCACAGTGACAATGCTAACATGCTGATGTTTAGTAGGTATGATGTTTACCATCTTAGTTGGATTAGCATGCTAACATTTGTTAATTAGCATTAAACAGAGTGCAGTTGAGAATGATGGGAACGTCACGATCTTGCAGGTCATAAAGTATAAGACAAACAGAAATTTTGACTTGATTGGTGGCACTAGATGAAAAGTTAAGGGGTCACCAAAGTTAGCACAAATCATCCGTGGTAATCCATCCAGCACTTGTTGAGACATTTCACTTGAAACCACTAATGTCAACCTCATGGTGGCACTAGAGGAAAAGTCAAGAGATCACCAAAGTCATTACGGTTATTTTATCTGAGAACCATAAATGTCTATAAAAAAAACTTTAATGGCAATCAAACCAATAGTTGTTCCCATATTTTAGTTGTTCCTAAAATATGGGAACAAGTGGCCAAAAAGTGGTGAACCAACTGATACCTGAACAACACAGTACGCAGGAATGATCGTCATTCCATATTTCATTGTTTCTTTAATATGTATGAGGTACATTTCAAACATGCATACGGTGTAATTGTCTTCTAAAAGGAAAATGTTACCTCCCCGTTTCCTGTGCTTCACCCCTTAACATCCAGTAGGTACCCATAAGTAGTTTAGTGATACCCCATGAATACTGTACAAAATATTTACACTGTAATTTGTGAGCTGTAATGTTAAGATATACCACGAATGCTTACTGAAGTGAAAATAAAGATTAAAGACTCAGAGGCAGAGAAGACAGACTGACAGTCAACAGAGACACATAATTAGGACTACTGCTGTCTTCCTTGTCCCCTTGCTCTGAAAACTGAAACTTTAAGAAGTTGACACTGACACCACTAAACATGCTGCGTGTGTGTGTGTGTGTGTGTGTGCATGCCATGTTAACCTCTTCATGTACTTCTACTGTAACCAGGTCAAGTAAAGGAGTAGGCAGGCTCAGTGTCACACTGCTCATGTGATTCTGCACATGTGCATGTAGAGTATGTGTGTGTCCGCGTTCGTATCAGGATGTGCCCTCAGGTGGTTGTCATGGCAATTTCAATGATTGATCAGGATTATTGATCTGTAATCGAATTCCCTCAGTGTGTGTATGTGTGTGTGTATTTGTGACAATGGCATGGAATAAAACACTTCCCCATATATAATGTTATGTGATGGTCACCATGGAAACACACCCGAGGGGCGCCTACCGCACACTGATAATAATGTTTGGCCTAGATACCCATCCTCAACCGATAACATAGGGAATGTATTTTTGCATGTATGTGTGTGTGTGTGTGTGTGTGCGCGCATTTCACTGACTAATGTAAACCAGCATTTGAACACACCACAGTGACAGAGCTGGGGTAAAAAATGCATGAAATGATTCTGTGGAGCAGAAAGAGTCTTGCATGAGTTACATGAGACAATAAGTGTGAGAAGGATGAGACGAGCTGGAAGGAGAGGGAAAACGAATGGGAGTGGGAGTGGAAACACAGTCAGGGAGACCCAATAACAAGCTATTACTACCAACGCGCACACACACACACACGCACATATACACAAGGGCTTTCTACAATGCTCATTGGTTTTCTTCACTGGGAGAGTAAGGGTTTTTTTTTTTAGCAGAGAGGTCTGTATGAGTGTTTGTACGGTTGAATGTGCCCTAGATATCTTAAACTGTGTTGTTGAGATACACTAAATGTTTGATGTATGCTGCTGCTGTAAGACTTATGATAGCTGTGAGGAGTCTGTCTACTGTGGGCGTTGATTGGGTATTGCACGGTGTTTCCCTGCTCTGAAAATCTAATCTTAGCTTTTTCATGTCAGGCTAAAATAATGTTGATGCTACTTAAACCACTGAGTGACCCTTTGTGCCCCGTATGGAGGCGTCTGCATTTGTTGGGATTTTAAGTGGCACCTATAAAGCTAATGAACAAATTCCCATTAACCTCAGCTGTACTTTGAGATTACTGCTAATGCATCATGCTATATCTGCTAAAGATTCAGGCTCAATTTTATTGTGTTTCATTGCTTAAATACTAAAACTTACACACAGACACTGTAAACCCAACTCACTGCTATACAAGCGAATTGTGAACATTTTAACATTAAGCAATGTAGCATGTGAAATCAACTCAAAGCCTAAGTATAAGGCTGAGGATGATTAAGGAATGAAAATTAAGCAGGTGTGACTAAAAAGAAGAAGAGAGAGCCAACTATACAGATGTTAGCTGTAGCTAGCTAGAAGATAGATAGATAGAACTTTATTGTCACTTGCACAGAAGTACAGGTGAAATTTCATTTTTCAGGAGTATAACCTGCGGGCCGCTGCAAAACTTTCGCGCCGCCAAAACATGCATACCAAAGGTATTTCTGTCAATTTCTTCTAATCTCTCTTCTCTTTTGTGAGCTCTTGTATCTGTACATTTATTGGGATAATTGTGTGATTTGTTTTGCTTGAGTTCATATGCAAACAAGCCTCCACTAAAATTTGCTTCACTTTCAGTCTGATGCAGAGCTGAGTCTGAGATGCCTGAAAATTCCTGCTGCACATAGGGTAAATCCTTTTGATTTAAGTAAGAACATGATGTTTCCTCCAGCGCAATAGCCCAAATTTTAAATGTTTTGCCCCACTAGTTGGATCTAAGAATAGCAAATTGTCTGTCTATTTTTAATCCATTCAGATTTGTTTTGTAGCATGCAATGAGCCTTACAGCCTCTTAGAGCCACTACCAGGGGACTCTAGTTTTCTGTCTAATGGAGTGTAAACATCAAACAAAACATCCCCAAAAAACAGTTTTGGGGCCATATGTAGATATTAAAAAAATTGGCAGGAGAGCATTTAAGACTAGTGCTCCCTGTAAGCTGTTTGCTTAGACCTACTGTACACTGTAGATCTAATATTAGTTCCCAAAGTGGGATCCAGGGACAGCCAGGGGGCCTTGAGGGAATTGCGAGGAGCCCCCAGAAAAATGAGCAGTAGCTGAGTTTCAGCTCTATTTCAAGACATTTACAATGGCTATTCTGTCTTTTTCACTCTCTGCCTTGTTATTATCTTCAGTCTTACCTACTGTAAAATATGCATATCTTTTCTTTGAAGAGAGCTCATAAGAAATATGTTATTTCTGATATGAATTTAGATGATGTGAAAATAAATTATGGACAATGCAAGAAAGTACATTTACTGAGGTAGGCTGCACATACGAGTTTTTAGGTACTTGAGTCGTTCCATTTTATGCTACTTTGTACCTATACTCCATTATATTTCAGTTAGATATTTTAGTTATTACTCCTAAGTTATGGTCTGTTTAACAGCTATAGTTACTATTTTCTTTACTGGTTACAGTGTTGACTCAAAACATATGGTAAGCTAATAAAAATTTATTGCGATGGAACAAATAAAACTACCTAACAATAAATCCAACTTGACCAACTATACAACATGAAAATACTGATAATGTGAGTGTGCCAGTAATAACAAACCAATAATTGTATGTCATTCATCCATTATCCTCTTTGGCAAAAACTACCTCATTACCTCTGCTCTCTGGTTTCATGTAAGCACTGTTCTTGCAATGTCAGGTCACAGGAGATTTTAACATTAGCTGTGCCACATGTTCAGACTGAGCTTGGAAGAACTGGTTTCGGCTACTGTGCTGTCTACAAATGAGGTGAGCTGCAAAGAACTTCTAAACTGTAAGTTCAACTCACTACTAGACTATACTGAGGTATGTGCAGTTCCACTTACAATTGTTTTTACAGGAATTTGTGAAACTAATGTGTGTGTTAATTTTGTGTGTCTGCCATGTCTTTAAATAGTACAGGTTTATTTCTTGTACACAGGTCAGTCTACCTTTCTTAAGTAAAGAAATTAATAAATGAATTCTGCGTAATGGTTACTTTTACTTTTGATATTTTTCTGATTAAACATTTACACTTTTATTTATAAGTAAAATTTCTAAATCAGGATTTGAAAAGGCCTATTTTTACATTGTTGTAATCTTTCTTTTTTACTTAAGTAAAGGATCTGGATTCATCTTCCTCCTCTGTTTTGAAAATGTTGTTTATGATTATTTAATTCCTTGTCCTCTGCAACCTAACATAGCAGAAGCTGATTTCAAGGTATTGTGTTGTAGCTCTGCCACACTTTTGGGTTTTGTGAACTGACACCTCTGCTGAGTGTGACTGTGGAGCTTCAGCTCTTATATGACGGCACCCTCTGCCTTTACACACACACACACACACACACACACACACACACACACACACACACACACACACACACACTGTCCAGGTTGCTGGCTGGTGAGATAACTGCCAGGCATAGACAGAAAGAGGGATGCTGGGATGGGGTGTACTGTGAGGTGGAGGAGAGGGGACAAGTCACATGCTCTGGCTCGCTCCGTCAGTGTCAAGTTATCCAGTATTAAGAATAAGGTTCTCCAGTCAAAACTTTCAAAATAAAACTGTTAATAGAGAAGATACAGCGCCACATTATGAACATTATTTTTCAAGTTGTTAGTTTTTCAAATTCCCTCACCGTAGTCTGTATGAGGAGGCATTTCCTAGGCTTGAGTCCCAACCAGGCCAAACAGGCAGCTGCTCCAGGGCCCCAGACAACAAGGGGCCCCCAAAAGTCCCAGGTTTGCTCCATAACATTTGGATTTGATTTGATTTGACTTTGTTAGAAAATTGCACCATTTAAGTACAATACCATCTTCCATCTTGTGGCCCCGCTCTGTGTCAGAATCTAGCTTGAAGGTTTTGATTGTTTTAGTTTACATTGTTTATTAAATATTTAGTTTATATTGTGCTAATTTGTTGTGAGGTTGTGTTTCATCAGATTGTGTTTCTTCTGTCTGTCAAGTCACTCACACAAAGAAAACCTTGAGGAGGGTAATACTAATACATATAACATACTATAAGTGTAATAAATATAATAACACAAGAGAACTGTAAGCCTGGAACCAAACAATAAATCTGACAATTTTCTTTAGTAATTGAACACACACAGATTGCTTGTTTTCTCTGACCAACACTAAAAAGTACAAAGATGTTGAATTTATTATCACAGAAAACTGAAAAGCTCGCTAATGTTCACATTTGAGAAGCTGGTATTAGAGTATTTTTGCCATTTTTGCTTCAGTACTGGCTCTAAAGATGAAAAACTGTCCCCGGTTAACTTTCTGTCAATCAGCTTCACTCTCTACAGCGAGTTTTGTGTGATGCTGCTCTGAATGACATGCTAAGTTAGTATGTTTTTTTTCCCAATTTGTACTGTACACAAAATTCTTTCTGAAAACAGTTTGTTAGAGTGGGTGATCTTGTCAGTGTCAAAAATTCCTGATATCCATAATTAGAAGTCAGAGGCTGATGTGACTGTTTTTTCCCACTTGACTGTTTGTTATTCCAGTTGAAATGATATGACATGAGCACCACGTAACATTAGCCCACAAATTAATTGAGTAAATAGCTGGGATTTGGGTTCGAGCTATACGATATTCTAGCATAAGTCCAGCATAAGTAACTGAGTCTTTTTTTTAATCAACATTTTATTAAATTACTTGCTTCCGGGACCGGACTGTCTTATTTTGAAGGTAGGATTTTGAAGCCATGTATCTCCGATCTTCCTCTCTCTGGTTCGCTTGACGCAGCTCTCCCTCTCTCTGGTGCGCCTGAACTCCGGTACCTGACACCGCAGAGCGCGTCCAGCGGCTGAGCGGACGCAGACGCACGGGAGACCGCTTGGTCGTATTTAACTTTACTTTTTCCGTTTATTAAAACTTCTGCGTTACATTCCTCTCTCATTTCCCCTTCTTTTTCATCCTTCCGACTGACGGACAGAGTTTGGATATCGACAGGGGGAGGAGGCAGAGGACCAGCGGGCTGCTCACAGATGGAGCACCAGGGCTCCGGGAGCTCAGGGCGCACGGCGGACCTGGACTGAGTGACTCTGGTGGATGGACGCTGCTCCCCGGTAAGGACTGCAGGCAAAGTTTATGTTTTTTGTGCTGCAATGCACTTTTCCTTTGCTCTCCTTGTCCTGGGCACTTCGTTGGGCGAATGCCCGTGGCACAGTAGAAAATTTCCAGCTCCTGTGATGTCGCTCTTTGTCAATGGCGGTGTGTCTCCCACAAAAAGGAGAACATTTTAATAATCTTCTCATAGGCAGTTATAATGCGTCTGTGATACAATATAATAAGTTAGTGACCTTATCGTACTTTGTGGTGGGCCTATATTATATTTACATCATAGACAATCATGTCACAAAAATGTTGAGATTGCTTTTGAGATATTTGGTTTTTATTGGGTTTTCATCAAATCATTTTGTTGTCATACAGTATCAATTAGACTAGTCTTTCGTTTGAGTGCTCTGAGGAATGCTGGGAAATGCTATAGCCTCATAGATGTCGTCGGCATAAGATACTGGCTGGCCTTCACAAGGATATATATCAGTGTAAAACACTAAGAGTAGAAAGAAAATGTCTGCTTTTCTAGAGATTTGTTGTTTGCTCCGGTTTTATTGGGCATGCGACCCACTGTTATAAATTCTTAGTAAAGAATTTGGGCAATTTATGCCTTTGTGATGTGTGACCGGTGTGAATATAAAACTGAGTTAATGGGTTCCAGAGGTCTTTTGGAGGTATGAATATATTTTGTTCTGGTGTCTTTTTTAGATTCAGTAGGATGATTTAATTTCCACATGGCCTGGCTGTTAGCAAGGGAGGCTCATAATGAGTTTTTAAAATGTTCTGAAAGGGCTCATCAGCCGGTTTTTAACTGTGCAGAAGAATGACTTTCTTTTTTTTCAGTGGTTAATTGATGTCTGCCCAACAGCTACTGTTGAATCACAACAAAAAGCCTTAAACTGTGCGGCCCTGGAGTCCTCACACAGTCTAGGATACGTGCCCGTAATGAAAATACACAGGAAAGAGGGATACTGGCAGGTTCAGTCTCATTATTTTCATCAAACGCACACACACAGATACACTCCTCTCTACACTGGGAACTTGCATGCCAGCTCTCCTGTTGTCCTGTCTTACTGTAGGCAGAGTATATATCTGCCTGCGTGGAGTCGTGGCTGGCGCAGACTTCTATTGTCCTGATTCTTCTTTATGTTAATTGTCCAAATAAGCCAGCTCTTGCCCCAACTTAATGACAAATTGGTAGCTTTGGAATAATTTTTCCACAATCTCAGGGGATCAATAAGCAATGGAGTGAGCACAAGGTGGACCAGTGGGGAGCGTTTGCTGTGTACTTGTGACAATGTGGACTGTGTCACATGCTTGAGCTCCCATCTCTTCCTGCCAAACTGCACTGCATGCTGCCCAATAAAGCAGAAAATGTGATGAAAATGAAAATAAATAAATAAAATCAGAAGCCAAGAAATGAATCTGCTCTTGTGATCGCGCTCTTAACTTAAACTGAGATTATCATTCAATTTGACATTTCCTGCATGATATTCCAATGCTCCAAGAAATTCCAGTCAGTACTAATATAGATTAACCACAGGCTGCTGTAGCTCGACAATGTCACTGCGTTTCAGGAGATTTCAACTAAGATTATAGCTCAAGGGAAAATCATAACTCAGCGAACTTTAAGCGACACTAATCATCATGAGTGGAAATTTATTGTTAATGAAAATAGAAATCGAAGAACTGAACATTATCAGTGCCCAACCCCACACTTCGTCCCCTTCATTGCAATATGAAATAGCCGTCTAAGCTACTTTCTCTCTGTATGTCCAGATTGTTTAAAGCCAGCCTGGATTAAAAGCATCAGCAGTAATGGCCTGTTGTCATCACAGAATTGTACAGCTGTAGGATTATAACGGAGGGGTCTAAGTGCTTCCTGTTGTCTGCACTGACTCTGTTTGCACCTTTGCTCTCTTCTGGTTCATTCTGTTTAGATTTAGGTGGATTTATGTTTCCTGCTCAGGACTGCTCAGTGGCTGTGATTCTTCTTTCAAAGGTCGCTTATTGTTTCAGAGAAAAACAGAGAAGGGTTTTTTTTTATGCTGCTGTGCTAGAGGGTAAAGGGTCTTGTGGATAGCATGGCAGGCTTGACAGTCAGCACGGTTCCGGTTTGTTTTGGGAGCTCCAGTGCCAGCCACAAGGCAACACAGCACAAACACACACACACAGTTACACACACATGCATTGATATGTTGCCATGTCCTGAGCAGTCTGCTGGCGCCCCTGCGCCCTCTTCTAGGTTCAGGCTGTTCACAGCACGGCCATGACGGGCACCCAGGAGCCAGACCTGCATGAGCAGCACAGAGGACCAACGCAGGAGGAAGGGGATGAGGAGGAGGAGGGGGAGAAGGTGCATGTGTCAGTTGAGGGAGAGGAGAAGGAGCAGGAAGGGGAGGAAGAGGAGGAGGAGGAAAAGGAGGAGCTGCCGTACCCCACTCTAGCACCAGTGGTCCTTCTGGCTCTGACCCAAACCAGCCCACCCCGCTCCTGGTGCCTTCGAGCTGTCTGCCACCCATATCCTTCACAGCTGGGAGTGCACCTGAAGCACTGCGAACATGTGTGGTGTGTTTGGGCGTACGAGTGTGTTTCTGTTTATAACGCGAGAGAGACATTGTCTGTTTGGGTTTCGGCTCTGTACTTTCTCAAAGCCGTTGTACCTACAAGGCACCTAGTGTCTAGATGTTTACTTTACGTTTAAACACAAGGGAGACAGGAAGAAGGTCAGTGTTGTGCATGTCCTTGTGTGTCTGTGTGTGTGAGGGTGTGTTTGGAAGACCTCAGGTATTTCCTTGGACCCATTAGCTGTAGGAAAAGATGGCTAACATTTTTCCCTGATTGGAGGTTTCCATAGTGACAAGCCCTAATGAATCTCCAGAGTTACAGTCGCCTGTCAGTGGCATTGTTACTGGCCTCCATTTATACAGCAGCAGGAGTCACAAATAGTAAAAACGCACGTCACCTATCAGAACCTCGCTCTGCTTCTGTCTTCATTGTCTCACCTCGCGTCCCCCTCCCTCTCTCTCACTCTCTTTCTCAACCTCCATCCACTTCTGCTGTAGATGTGAAGGTGTGAGTGTGTGTATGTGTGCAGTTATCAGCGCTGTGGTGTGTGTGAGCAGCTATGAATACCCCGAAGCATGCATAAACGTCAGCAACACCTCAGGGATTTGTCAAGGCTTTCCAAATTGAATATTTTCCACTGCTTATGACACCATGTGTGTGCGCGCGCGCGTGTGTGTGTTCCTCCACTTGTGCGTGCGTGTGTCGTTGTGCGCTTGTCAGTGCACGTCTGTGGATATTTGCCACCGTCAGCACTATGTGTACTCTATAAAATATAAATACATAATTGCTGAATAAATAAAATGTACACGAAGAGGAAAAGAGAGAAAAAAAAAAAAACTACAAATGCCATGAACCAAGCTCCTCTGTAGCCTGCTGGGCTGTTACCATGGTCGCATCCTAGAACATTGTACGCTCACTGTGTCAGCACTAACTTACTGGACACACTTACAAACACACTCTCATGATCACACTCACATGCGAGCACACACACACACACAAACGAGTGAATGCCCTCACACAAACGAGGGAATCTCCCATGGAGAGGCTCTTTAGAGGAATCACCTGGTTGCTTGGCAACAGTGTAGCTCTGCCCCGACGGCCCGGTTACTTCCGCTTGCAGTGTTTGTTTGTTTTTTTTTTTGTGTGTTTGCGTGTCTGTCTGTCTGTCTTCCTCTCTGTTTCCGTGTCCATGCAGCACGGCTACTGGCATGTGTCCTGTTTTATGTTTATTTGTATATATATCTGCATGTGTGAGTGTAACTGTGAGTGATCTGCGGGGGAAGTAATGTGGGTGGACGTTGTTCGACAGGGACATTAATGTGTGCACACGGGGGGGAGGAGGGGGGGCAGTCCCCAAGAGCTGTAAGTCCCATTTTTCCTGAGGTGACCCCTCCTTCCTTTCTGCCTTTTCTGCTCTCAGTACAAATTACAAATTAATTTCCTATCTCCCTCCTTCCATTTCCTCCCTCTTAGAAACCTCCTTTGTGCCATGTTTACAACATACTGTACATCCCTCCACCCTACAGCATATCTGACAAATTTATTTGGAACAAAAGCAAGATTAGCTTTTGCTATTATATAACATTCTCTTATATTCCTTCTGAGCTACACTGATTTCTGTTATTTCCCGTTCCTCTGGGAGGAGACGTTAGTTACACTTTAAGTGTGCAGTAAGGCGGCTACTTTGTGAAGTGCTGAGCTTTCCATGTGGCAGTCGTCCCGCTCCTTTAATGTAACATACAACACACGCAGAGAAACACGCAGTCACATGTGGAGAGGTGTGGGCCCAAGTGTGCACACACACACACACAGGCGTAGATTCACCACACACACACACAGGACATAACTTATTCAGCAGTGCATGAAACATTCAGAGCGTTTCCTTTTGTTTAAAGATGAGAAAAGCTGATTCTGTCACTCCTATACAAGTACCTTTCTCTGCCTGCCTTTCTTCTTCTGCTGTCCCTCTCTTTTCCTCTTTCAATCATCCCTCTTTACTCAATATCAGCCCCATCCCCTCCTATTTATCACTCTCTCTATTCCTTTCCTTAAACTGTCTCTTAATTGGGCTGAGGAAGGTGCGTAGGTCTTGGGAGGTGGGTGCATAGGTCTTGAAAGGGGGGTGGGCTGCGGGGGTTCGATGGATAGAAGGAGGTCTTACTCAAAACAGGATGAGCTGTCAAAATCATTTCAGCCAATTAAAATTGGTTCCAGCAAGTGTTTCCATGGTTACCAGCTGTCACAGTCTTAGGGGGTGGAGTCAGAGGAGTTGACAACTTGACAGTAACTTAACTTGGCCCACCCTCGTTTTAGACGCTCTCTCTTTCTCTTTCTCTCTGGCACTAACACTCACACACTCACACACACGCACACACACACACGCACACACACACACACACAATCACACACACACACACACACACACACTCGAGCTTAACTAGGTTATGTTTAATCAAGTCTGTGTGTGGGGATTCCAAAGTGAAAGTGTGGGGCCAAGCAGCAAAGAGCATGGGGAACTAGTAAAAAGGCTGCGCATTCATACATTCATTCATACACTCTTTAGGTATTCCCATCAAAACCACATATTTTTTTACATCGACACCACTTTCTAGTAAGGAACATCTTATAGGATTTATAAGCTGTAACTAATGCTGTTATTAATGGCTAACACTTTATTTACCAATACATTAAAGTTCAGTTATACTGTATGTCAATGTTTGGGTTGCTAGGTTGGGTTTATGAGTGAAACCCCATTTTTTCATTTCTAAATATTGTACAAAGGCAACTGGACTGTCCAGACACCCCCCCCCCCCCCCCCCCAAAAAAAAAAGACACATCAGTCATATATTTGCTTTTACAATATTTAGTCACAAACCAAAGTTTTCACCTGATGATGGCGCTAAATGAAAATGTGGCAATAACAGTTCATCCATTTTTTCCTTCATTGGATAGGACAGTTTAGTGACACACAGGAAATATGGGAGGAGGGAGGGGCATGACATGGTATACAGGTCCTCAGCTGGAACTGAAGCAGAGACGCTCGGTCATGTGATACGCGCCCCAACCATTTGGCCATCAGGCCACCATGTAGTTGTTTAAACCTTTCACTCAAAACTGTAAATGTGAACTTCATGGAGGCGCTAGAGAAAAATTCCAAATTTCCTCTCAGTCCAAGAGTTGCTCAGTCTTAGTGAATCAACCAACCCACCAACTGATATTGCCATTCATAAAGCTGCTAACAAGGCTTATAAAAAACATACCAGTTTTTAGTTCAGAAGTCATTAATAAGCACTCAAGAGTTTCTCATTTTCTAATAAGCCATAATCCATCAAGTCTGCAGTAAGTACTTACTAATAAGCTTGTTATAAATGGGCTTTGTCCACATTATCTGCAAAGCTTTTCTAGAAGTTAAGTAGTCAAATGGTCCACTGGAGTGGTCTTCCTGATGAGCTTAACAGCTAGGTAGAAAGACTTAGCAAGGAGAACATACACCAGCCAAATGGATTTTTACAACCTGGCAGCCCAGAGGTTGTTCTTCTTAATGGTTTATGACTGATATATAAAGCTATAAGTTACAACTTCTGACTTTTTATAAAGGACGCTTTATGGGATGGTGATACCACACTGGAAAACGTAAAACCTTATCAAGCAAGAAGAAAAAGAAATTGGCCATATCCTGCATGTATCCAGTCAGCCTGTTTGTCCCTATAGATGATGCTTTTAAGCTAATGAACGTTTCATGGGCTCTCACGCTGGCCTTAGCATGTGTATCCCAGCCAAGGAGGATGAGCATGATGACAGAAAGATCAGGGAGATATGATATGATTTGATTTATAATGTCTGCCTGACCTTTATTACCTGTGTTGGCACTAGAGGAGAGAGAGTTTGAGAGAGAGGGAGAGCACGGGAGACGAGGAGGAAGAGGAGGGGGGACGTGGTGGTTCTTGGAGAGGGAGGAAGAGTGTGAAGATGAGAGGATGAGGCAATTAAGGAGAGAAGACAAAGCGTGGAGGCAACGTAACATTTGCAGTTGTTTACGCTTAAAAGCTTGAATCCTCGGGGCCTTAACCTCTCTTATCCCGTTGTTCAACTGTGCTCTTTTTTTTTGACTTAGACATCAAGCAGTTTTTTTTGAGCTTATCTCTAATTGTCCCTCTTCCATGGCTCCTCTTTGTTCTCCTCCACCTCTCCCTTACTGTATCTATATCTCCATCTCTCACCCTGTCTGTCTCTCTGCCCCTCCATCTCTCTGACGATGTTAATTATTAAGTGTAGTTGTAGTTTATCTGTTGGCTGAGACTCAGGTTTCTGACGGAGAGACTAAAGCTCTACCCAAGGGCAGTCATATGTGGAGATGGTAGAAACAGATGGGGAGGGCACCAAGCAAAAGCGATTTGGAGAGAAAGGAGAACGTATGTGCACAGGAGTGGATGAGAGAGGCAAAAAAAAAAAAGACAGGCAAGAAATTATACGGAATGAAGATGGGAAATTATACCGCACTATATAAAGGAAGAGGGAGAGATAGAGAGCAGGAGGAGCAGAGCAAAGAGAAAAATAATTGGGCCAAAGAGAGGGGGAAAAGGCTGTAGAGGAAAATGAGAGATGATAGAGGGAAAGGTTGAGTGTGAAAGGAGATAAAGGAAAAGCAATGGAGAGAGTGAAACAGAGGCCGTTCCCTCTGTGTTTCGTTGCTGATGTTGAATGATGGGCCAACCGTGGAAATACTCCCATCTCATCCATCACTCATACCTTGACCCTGCCCCGTCCCTTGTTGCGTGCGTGTATTTATATGTGTGTGTGTTCTATACACACGGGGTTATTTAAGCTGCTGTAACTTATACACATGGAACAGGATTAAAACGACCCTCCTCAGCATTGAGGAGATGAAGGATGCTTCAGCAGGAGTTGTGCTGAGGGACATAATTTTCTATTGTGTGTGCGTGTGTTTGTGTGTGTGTGTGTGTGTGTGTGCATGTGTATTAATTGTGTTGTGTTCCAGTCCAGACAGAATGCAAGCGGATTGTGAAACTCAGAAGTCAGTTCCCACGGTGAGATGGGGGTTCCCATGGCAACCACAGCAAAGGGAGGACACTGGATTACCCTCTCTCTCTCTCTCTCTCTCTCTCTCTCTCTCTCTCTCTCTCTCTCTCTCTCTCTCCCCCTCTTTCGCTCCTCTCTCTCTCTCTGTCTCAAGGGTGATAAAGGATTGTACTCTCATTAATTTTTCCGCCCTCTCGAGAGCAAAGTGTCCGGGAAGGGGACTCTGTGTGTGCGTGCACATGTGTGTGCACATATGTGTCTATGTGTATGCGCCCATGTGCATGCTCCGGGCTTTGTTATGTATGCGTCCTTGGGTCTTGAATGCATTCCTGTCATCCATTCAGCAGTTTTCATTTCATTTGTGCTCAAATGAGAGTGTGTGTGTGTGTGTGTGTGTGTGTGTGTGTGTGTGTGTGTGTGTGTGTGTCTGTACGAATTCAACACAATCTTTCATTTAACTTTCTACTTCAGACTATTTTCCCTTTTAAGCCTCTCTGCTTTTCACTTCTGAGCCGTGCTCCTTCTTCCAGTTTGACAGCTAGCAAGCAGCACAAATACAACAAACACACACCATACGCAAGTTTACTCTTAAACCTCCTCCTAAGAATGTCATGTGGTTGGTCCAGACCGTTCTCGTTTATCGTTCCCCGAGAGTGGAATGAGCTACCAAATGTTATCGGAGCATTGGCGTCTCTCTCTATCTTCAAGAGACTCTTGAAGATTCATCTCTTCTGAGAGCACCTCCTCTCCTAACACCTCTCACACCCTAACATGCCTAACTCTCACTTACTGTTCACTTCTTTACCTGATCTCCTTGCACTTTGTCTTATTGAACAGATTTAGTACTGTAGTACTTACTCCAACGTCTCCTTCTGTGCTGAAGCTCTAGTGTTGCTCCTCACTTGTAAGTTGCTTTGGATAAAAACATCTGCCAAATGAGTTAATGTAATGTAATGTAATGTAAACTGACTTCAAATGACTGACTTCTTACCCACGGTTTCATGCTAGCTGTCTTGCTTTTGTAGTTGTGAATATTAAACATGTCAAAATGTCTCATCAGAAGTTGTGCCTGTAAATGAAGGTTGATACATTTAAGCTTATTATTGCAAGTTTCTACCCTCACAGAAGTTGTTTTCTAGGTTAGTACATTCAGTTATGTGCTTGTAAATTTGATTTTTACAAGCTGTGAGGCACAGAATTCACACATGGAGTTGAGTTGCGCAGATCTCTTGTAAATTAAGTCTGTTAATGTTTTATACACTGCCTGATCTATCCATCGAGACCTTAAACTTCTCCTTCTTCCTTCAAACATTATCCTTGACCAGAGACAGACGGGTGACAAACTGAAGGAAAACCTGAATAAATGAGTGGAGATGCGTAATGAATGCAGATGATTCCACACAGCGTCCAAGGGGTCACTCAGTGATTTTCAGTGGTATGAAAATTATGTGAATTATATGCTATGGCCCTCACAGTCACCATATCTCAATGGGAGACGATGGACAGATGCGTTAGACAGCACGCTCTTCACCAGCATCACTAAAACACCAAATGGAGAATGATGTTCATGCCTCCAGTAGAGTTCCAGAGACTTGTAGAATATATGCCAAAGTCAAGCCCACTAATTCTAGAAAAGCATGGTTGCAGCACCTATTGGTTTCTGATGGTATGTTTAACGTTTGGATGTTCAGTTTACTGCTTACCAACATCTAGACTAATACTAGAGCCAGAAAATTCTAATTTGGGGAAAGGGGAGGACATCTGGGTGGAGGTGAAGTGGGACAGGCAAGAAGTAATCTAACTGGCTGGTTTTGTATGGCTGAGACTCCTGTCAGTCAAACTAATGAGCTAAATTTACAAGCACGGGTGCGTGAAATGTGTTAATCTTCAGTGTACTGTAGCTGCTCTGCCATGGTGTTGATCCTTAACTTTGTCCCACGTGGTTTGAACGTGTGAGCATTTTGGCCATCCTGTTGAACTGTGTGACTCTGGGGATGTTCCAGCCTTGTGGCCACACCCCCTTCTTCCTGCAGGTAAGGCACACACGTACACACACACACACACACATACAATCTGAAATTACAAAGTAATTATGTTCTGCTGTGAGACTTTATTATCTAGGGTCTGAAAAGTTTTTTCTTTAATTTTTTTCCACTTAATCAGTTTACACTAATCCTCTGGGTTTTGCGTGTGTGTGTGTGTGTGTGTGTGTGTGTGTGTGTGTGTGTGTGTGTGTGTATGTGTGTGTGCAGGCTCTGGATGATGGGATCTTTGTGTTTTTTGCCGGGGAAATGCTGGTGAAGATGGTGGCTCTTGGGGTCATAGGTCAGAGCGGTTACCTAGGTGACACATGGAACAGATTGGACTTCTTCATTGTTATAGTGGGGTGAGTGTTTGACAGATGCACACACCCGCATGCACACGAAACACACGCGCATCTGACATTAAATATGAGCCAAAAGTGTGTGTGTGAGTGTGTTTTGTGTAAAGCTTAGACACTTGTTTAATGCCAGTTAAATGTCAAGCGTGTGTGTGCGCGCGTGCTTAGACGTACAGACAGGAGTGTGTGTGTGACAGCTCAGCAGAATGACAATCACATCATTCAGTCCTGAGAGACAGAGAACTCGGTGATTGGTTAGTTAAAAGGCTATGTATCGCAAAGACCGTGCACTGTGTTCTGGTGGATTCCCAGTAGACATTCAGGATTTGCCAAGGTCAGGCTGATCAGGATGCCAGTGACACAGCAGCGGCTTTCCCTCTTCGCAGAATGCTGGAGTATTCCCTTGATGGACACAACGTCAGCCTATCAGCCATCCGGACTGTGCGGGTTCTCCGCCCACTGAGAGCCATCAACAGAGTTCCCAGTAAGTTTTTCTCCTTTTCCCTGCAACATACATTGCACCCAGAAAGTAGGATGACAGTTCCTTATTGTCTTTCATTGTTTTGGCTCTGTGCTCGGGCACATTGGATTTTAAATGAAACAGTAACTGCGAGGTTAAAGTGCTGACTTTAAACTTTAATAGTTTGTTAAAAGTGTGTTCACATTCAAATTAGCTGAACAGTATAGGAATCTCCTGAGTTAAGGACAATGCAGCAGGTCAAAGATTGTAAAGAGAGAGAGGAGAGAAAAGATTTTAATGGTCAAACTGTTTAACATTCTTGACTTAATGAGTCACTAACCTGACCTGACCTTGTGTTTGATTTGCTTGAGATCGGACTGGCGGCATAAAGCCTCTGAAACGAGTGTGAAGTGAAGATGACTGCAGTACAGGCCTGGCAGCACATCAGCAGGAAAGATACAGGACCAAATGTCTGCTGATGTCTGTGAGTCGTAGGCTTCAGAAAGCCACTGACTGAACAAAATCTTAAATATGATGACTGTGCAAGACTTCTTTTCGCTTATGTTAACCTGTCCGATCAACTTTCTGTCCCCGATAATTGGTGGAGCGTTCATGAAGAAAGACAATGTGGAAGTGGAAACACCCTAAGCTGAAAGTCAGCAACCTCATTAGTCACAGCCAAGACAATGAAAAATGTGTCACTGTCCTTGTACTTTCTGACTGCACTGTAAATTCCACTTCATTTCTTTACCTTACCAAGCTGCACGGCTATCGGCAGCTGCAGCCCTCCATTTGATGGACGTATGTGTAAACAAATCAGGACGCAGTGAGCAAAGTCACGGAAATCATTGTGATGCTCGTGTTCTTCTTAACAGCTCATCACACAAAATGGCCAGCCAACTTTCTCTTTTCTTTTTTTTTTTTTTTTACTACACTCTTTGACCTTGGCACAACTCAGGCCAAGCTCCTGTAAAGCTGGAAAGTGTGTCTGAAGTGGCCAAAAGTCTCAAAGCTGTGAGCAGGAAGATTTTTTGTCTGTGCTCTTCAACAGAATGGAGTGGAGGATAATTATCAGTGTTTGAACTCTAATTATTTGCCATTAAATTAATTGCACTGCTCCAGTTTTGTGCAGAATACATTAAGAGATTCTTCCTGTCTGGCCAACACTTCCTGTGACTGACATTTTGCTAAATTTAAGCCTTGGTTATATGCATATCTTTGCACGTTTCAGAGTCCAGTTTTGGGGTTTATGCTGTATGTGTGTGTTTGTGTGTGTTGGTAGGTATGCGTATCCTGGTGACCCTCCTCCTAGACACACTTCCCATGCTGGGTAACGTGCTGGCGCTGTGCTTCTTTGTCTTCTTCATTTTCGGCATCGTTGGAGTGCAGCTGTGGGCGGGGCTACTGAGGAACCGCTGTTTCATGGGAGAGGATGTCAAGATGTGAGTTACTATAGTAACCGGCAGACGAGCAATGCACTGGCCTCATTACGCTGAACCCCATGTCAAAAGTTTGCTCGCAACTGATCTTCTTTCACCCAGCTATTATTTTCTAAGAGGGGGTCGATCACCGATAGGCTGATCTTGTTTGTTCTCTAATCAGCTCCGTCTGGGAGGAAGTAGATGCGTAAGAGTTTTTCCTGTTACAACCTCCAGCATTAGGGATCACAAATCAAGAAATTAAGAAGGGCTAAGTGAAATTTGTGTGTTGTTATTCGGGGGGTGCTCAGTGGCAACTTCAGCACAAACCTTCAGAGTTTCTCTGTCTCTCCCGTTCTCCCCCACACAATGCTTCGCGTCACGCTCGATCACTGTCCGAATGGCGCTGTTACAGCATCGCTCTCACTCCTGCTTCCGCTCACATGTTCTCAAACGCAATCCCATAATATCACATAACAATGCATAACATCATCATGTACACCTCCTGAGCTCACATCTGCTCCACCGTCCTGGTTAGATAATAACCCCTGACAGTGGTCATATGTAGAGGTGGGGGTGCATCAAAACAGCTTTTATAATACAATACGCAAAATGCTATAAAATTACTGAGATGAATAAGAGGCCTTTTTTGAAAGATAAGCTTTAATAGGTGATATGATGATCTAAGAGTGATTAAGTAGAAGTTCCCACTCTATTGCAAGCCACTAATTCTGTGTTGTCACACTGGAGAACTCAGAGCAGTTCAGTTTATTATGTTTGAAACGTAGCGTTTTAACAGTCTTGTTTTAGCAGTCAAAAACAGAAGAATCTGTACTGAACAACAGTGACGAACGGCCTTGAAAAGGAAGAACTTTTTTATTCTTTTAATCTTATCACTGCGGCAGGAGTCTGGGTCTGTGTAGTGATTGCATCTCTAATATATTACTGCTTTTTAAAGAAAGGCAATATCATACTGTTTTCTTGGTTTATTCACATTATCCTGCCGTAGTAACCTATACATTTTTACTCAAAACTAATCCTTCTCTCAATTTTTTTCTCCCTCATAAACAACAAAATGACCTTTCCTAATAAGAAGTGAGAGTAACCCTCCCCTGTGACCCCTTTCTACACCACAGATGATTGATCACTTATCTCTCCATTGCACCCTCCTGCTTTCTTTTCTTTTTTTCATTCATCTGTATTTATCTCTCTGTTTCCACATTTCCTCTTCAGCACCCTTGTGTATTTCATATTCTCTTTTTGTTTTTCCAGAAAACAGAACGTTTGTGCACAGAACAGGTCGATAAAATGATTTATCCTCCTCAGAATCGTTTGGACTTGACCTGAATATGTCCAGAAACTTATCGTTTGAATTTAAGACCCATTTCCTGTTTTGAAGGTTCAAAGCAGAAGGTGATAACTTATCTTTTCCTGTTAAGAAAACCAACAATGAACTGATTTTACTAACAAGTATTTGTTAGTAAATTCAGCCAAAGCCTGATAGAACTCCGTCCTCCGTCTCATAGTGCTCCATTGTTGTCCAGAAACTATTGAAAACATATTAGTGAGCCACACCATTGTACTGGGTGACGTGCTCCTTCATTTAAATGAACATGGCCACTGTAGGTTATTTTGACTCAGTGCCACATAGATACTCATTAGTAGTCCAAATGTCTATTATAAAATTATATTTGTTAATAATTTTTATACATATATAATAAATAACAAAAATATATTTTTATTCCTCTTATACCCCCGTGCCAGGAGATATAACATTTCCTTCCTGAGTGGCTACTATCGGCCAGATGGCACCGATGACCACCCCTTCATCTGCTCGACAGACAGAGAAAACGGGATGCTTCGGTGCTCCGATGTGCCTCGCCGCCGCATAGGCAGGACTTCCTGCCTCCTGGGCGCTGAGGAGGCCCGTTCAGAGATGGGACTTAGAGTAGATGAACCAGTCTCATGTGTGAACTGGTACCAGTATTACAATGAGTGTCGGGCCGGGGAAATGAACCCGCACAAAGGAGCTATTAACTTTGATAACATTGGATATGCATGGATTGCCATTTTTCAGGTAAATGTCTGAAGGACGTAACTAAAGCGCTACATCGATGATCAATGAATTATATGCACACTACACACCACATATTACACACTGTGATTATTACTGGTTTGTGTGTGTGTTTTTCGTTCAGGTAATTACTCTAGAAGGTTGGGTGGACATCATGTACTATGTCATGGATGCACATTCCTTCTACAACTTCATCTACTTCATTTTCCTCATTATAGTAAGTACACCCCCCCCCCCCCCCCCCCCCCCCCCCACACACCCCCACACACACACACACGCACACGCACATTCAGACACAGAAAGTTAAACGCGTGTAACGGCCATTGTGTGCATGTTTTCGTGACCAGGTGGGTTCCTTCTTCATGATCAATCTGTGCCTGGTCGTCATAGCAACACAGTTTTCTGAAACAAAACAGAGAGAACACGCCTTAATGAAGTCGGAGCAGCATGCCCGCCAGCTCCACCAATCAGCTTCCACGCTGGCCAGCGACAGCCAACCAGGAAGCTGCTACGAGGAGATCATCCGCTACCTGGCGCACCTTGGCCGTAAGGCATGGCGACGACTGTCCCGCGTCTATGCTCAGACACGCACACACTTTCACTGTGTGTGTGTGTGCCAGAGAGACAGAAGGTGTGGATCCGCCAGAGGGGGCGGAGTTGGGGAGATGAATGGACTTGCCCACCGACACTCAGGCCACGCCCCCAATGACCTGTCACACCTTCATCAGCTTTATCATCATCACCAGCATCACCACCAGCAGCATCAGCCTCAGTCTGAGCCTGCTGTCAGTAATGGAGGGAACGGTTTTAATTATCCCTTCATATCACCCCTCTTCAGTCACCTGGACGCAAAAGGCCGGGACCAGAAAAGGATGGCTGCCACGGAGACCGTCAGCAGATTGCCACAGCTGGTGCTGGAGCATGGTGAGAACGAAATGGGTGTGTGTGTGTGTGTGTGTGTGTGTGTGTTTCTGTGTTTCTGTATGACCTCTCAAGGTCAAGGATTCACAACCTGAGCCTCACAGGGGGCAGATTCACAGATCTGGACAAGCACTGATCCTCCTGTATTCTAGTGACGTTAGCAGTGTTGATTCTTTTGATGAAAAGAAAAACTTTAATGTACCTCTGTTTTTCAGTGAGTTATTTAAATTTGCTTAATTTCTTTTAATTCATTCTTTGAAGAAATAATCCTTGAGCATTAGTTCATCCAAATTACAAACAAACTTATTTTTCACCTTCACCATCACCTTCAGAGGTATTTAGACCTGAAGATCTCTTCAGATTTATTTGGCGAAATTGAAATATGAATGAAACATCAGCTGTTCAGACTTTTTCCAACTCTGATGCCGTGGAGTTGAATTTAATTTTGTTTTTGGTGCTTAAAGCATTATACAAATGAAGAAGAGCCTTCACATTCGAGAGTCTGCACAGCATTTTTTTTTTAATACGTTCACAAGTTTTCGGTCACAGACCTTCGAGGACATCCAAAGCAAACAGAATGCAAGAACACTGTGGTGTGTTTATACATTCAGGTAATTATCCCCAAGGCAACGCATCTGTGTACCCTTTACACAAGATCACACTCAAGGATATTGTAGTTTCATGACATTTGTGACTACAAAGATGGAGAGTAGGGGATGCAATGTATGAAACAAAGAGATGGGAAACAGCTTTATAAGCAGCTTTATAACAGCTGCATAAACAAAGATCAGCCTAATGTCATCATACTCCACAGAAAAATATGTCAAATTAGAGTGAATTCTCAAAAAAGACTCATTATTCAAGCCTAAAGGTTGAAGTGTCTCCAGACAGTTGAGCTTAAACATTTCCTCTGACCTTACTTTTTTGTCCAGATCGCATCTTCTGTGCAGGATTCCCAGCAATTTGAGATGAGCGAGATAGGATGTGAATATTCATGAAAATGACTAGCAACAGGATATTTGAGATCTCTTCAGAGCGTTCTTTGCATTACATGTGCTGCGCTCCTGTTCAAAAACCTTTAACTTGTGAAAAAAATTGTTGTTATTGTGTTGTGGCACTGTGCTCAGTTGCCACATGGGGAGGAGCTCAAAGAATTGTAAAAAAACATTTGAACCAGCAGCATGCCTTTGCCAGAGACAAAGTCAAGTTACTCGGGATAAACTGCACACCTTTTTTTTTTTTTTACTGAAGTACTTACTGAAAGAAGAACTGAAGAACTGTCAAAAATGACTCCCACTGGGTCCCTCAGGATTTTAAGATGTTGATTTCCCAGATGTCAAGGGCTCATAGGGGCACTCCATAAAACTGCGCTCTCACTTAAAGATAAAAATTGATGGTTAAAATCAAAGCAGCCGAAGCCAATATATCCTTCCTACTATGGGTCATGCTCCAAAAACACATCACGTCTGTCAAACTCCATCTAAAATTTAAAAAATAACCCTGATAGCATCACAATCGGCATTTCAGACTTCACAAAGCTCCTCCACTCTCAGACGCTATTATACAACCATCTTCACATGCTCAGTAGGACTCCCCGTGCTGTTAAATAACACTGAAAATATTTATCTAATGTTAATACAATTCTGTAATAAAGTCTAATTGTTACTGGGACACTCTCCATGGACAACAGAACTTTATTCAGTATGTTGTTACGTGCACTGGGGATCCGGAACCGGAATGGTTGAAAATCACAGCTCTAGATCAGCGTATTTTCTGTGTATGTAATGCAGCGTCATTTTCAGCCTGCCTGCTCAAAGTTTCCTTGGAGCCCGCATTATCTATAGACACACACCACGGAACGACTTGATTGGATTTACTATATCAGTCTCCAGTGAAACATGAATTTGTTGTAATTGTGATGACAAGTGAACTGCTCGTGCTAGATTAGTGTTTGTTTGTCATTGGAGCATTCCTCCCGAGCTGCCTGCTAATGAATTCCACTGAAATCTTACTCCCGCTTCACTCCACACCCCTTCCCCTCCAACACAAACACACACACAGACAGACACACATCCCTGTTCTAATAAAAGAACTCCCCCTCTGCACAAAAGCATCCCAACTGCACAGTAGCTTCCATGTTATTGAATTTTTGTCTCCCAGAAATGAAATGAAGGTGCTCTCCTTTACTGAGCAGAGAATATATTGAATGACAGAATGTCTACATAACTACAACATACAGAATCAGCTGTCTTCTGTGCCCTTGTGCATGTATGATTTGTGTGGCCCATGTTTATATCACTTCCTCCCTGTGTCTGTGCAGGTGTGTGCTCTGGGCATCCTGCTTTACCGTTGCCGGGTGAAGTCCCAGGAGAGTCCTCAGTATGCCCCTACTGCATCTACTACAACCAACTTGGTGACAGCGAAAATGTTAATGAGCAGCCTGAAGACCAGCACCCTGGGTACAGCAACTCATGCCATGGCAACAGCCCGTGTCATAGTAACAGCCCATGCCACTGTAGCAGCCCCTGCCACGGTGATGCACAGGTGTCTGAGCCAAAGAAAGGGCTGTTCGAGCGTTGCTGGGCGGGTCCCCGAACTAAACTCGAACTCATTGTTAGCAGTAGATACTTCAACAGAGGAATCATGATTGCCATCCTTATTAACACGCTGTCCATGGGCATAGAGTACCACGAACAGGTATGTTTGTGTGTGTGTTAGGGTGCACGTTTGTGGGTGCACATGCGCAGCTATGTGCATGTCCCTTTGCAGATTGGATGTGACTACAGTTTGATTGAAAATGGATGTGCTAATCACTGTGTGTGGTGGAGTCAATAAACTTACCCTCCAATCAACACTTACAGCGAAAGCATATGGGATCATCGTGTGTGTGTGTGTGTGTGTGTGAGGCTTTGTGTAGGTGTGTGCACGCATGTATCAGGAGATGGAGAAACTCATAAGACCTGAAGTGTTAATTAAAGCATGACCCTGGGACAGGAGAGAGAGTGAGCGGTGTAGAGACGGGGCACAGTGCGAGAAGCGAGCGAGAGCGAATGAAGGAATGAGGAGTAGGAGGAGGACAGATCTGACATTGTGATTGGCTGAAAGGCAGGGATAGACTGCGGGTGGGAGACGAGGGGAGATTGCATTTGGCCCATTTCCTGAACAATATGACAAATCTGGATGGCCTTAACTTCTTGAATGAGTAATGTTAAGGGATAAGGCCAGCCCCATTTTAGCCTTATTTTTAGTATCAACAAATCCCCAGAGGAGACCAAAACCAACAATGAAGATATATGAATGACTATAATGACACATGAATGTGTATCCAAAGCCTGTTATAGCTTATTTCTCCCTGCCATAGAAATGTATTGTCATCCAAAAACGTATCCAAAATACAAATAGGAATCGTACGGCTTCAGTGGGCGACATTCCATCATTTCAGTGGATGTGACCAGTACAGTTCAGTTTGAAACACCTCAGAGACTTGTTTCTGATCTCCGGGGACTAGCTCTGTGTCAGGCAGATGTCACTGAGCATGCTCAGAGAGACACTGTTCCTTGTTTACACAGCTTTGCTAGTCCACAATCTGAGAGGAATAAACCACAGTGGCTGTGTTCTCTGTAATAAAGAAATGTCACCCAACTGCCACGATACTGGTCCTTTATGTGTTTTTAATACTGTAGTTTTTGTTCAACAGCAGCGCTACAGCACTGTGGCATAAGCTATATTAGACTTTGGTTACTCAGACAACAGGCTACTTTTTATTAAGATTTTTTGTTTTGATTGCTGTTTTATATGCTGGACTGTTTCTTGGCTTAGTTACAACCATGGGAACCTCGTGGTGACAGCATCCAGCCAAGAAGGAGTCTGGTACATAACCTGACTGTAGCCTTGTATTTAACAGATCTGACGCTGTAACAGAAAGCGAATAAGTTTATTTCCTAAAATATTGAAGTATTCCTTTAACATGTTTTGGGCTCTGAATAAACTGATACCATGAATCGTTTTTGCTAACATGAGGCCTACAGTTGTTTGATATCATGGGAGCTTGTTTCACATGAATCAGATCAACTGAACTCTACATGTGCTCCAGAATGTTCCTTTTAGTTATTATTGTCCCTCCTGCAGCGGCTCTACGGCCCCAGGAGACACTTGCCCCTCAGTTGGAGAAGCTCTGCTAATAATAATATTAATAAACGTGAATTCACTGATTCTACTGAAAGGGACTGTGGGTAAAAACACCCCTTCATTCAAATCCTGGGGCAGCTCGTCTGTGTATATCTAAGACTTTATCCACGCAGACTCACACTGTAGCCTTGACTAGCATTTTAGAAATTCCTATCATGCTGAGTTTACAGCGCTCCACACTGTCAGTCTGTCTGTCTCTGTTTATTTGTTCGTTTTTCCTCTGTGCCTGTCCATCTCTGTGCATCAATATCTCCCTCTTTTCTCTCCACAAACACTGCACCTCTTCAGCCACAGGAGCTGACAGATATTTTGGAGATCAGTAACATGGTGTTCACAAGTCTCTTCAGTCTTGAGATGCTGCTGAAGCTCCTGGCTCTTGGGCTCTTTGGCTACATCAAGAACCCTTACAACGGCTTTGACAGCGTCATTGTCATTATCAGGTGGGACTCTGGGCGGGGATGAGCGGTGGGGGTCTTTGTTCGTGTGTTTACCCCCAAAATGGGAATTTTGTCATTAAATATTCCTGTTGTCACTGGAAAATCCTGATCGCGAGTCAGCACTGCAGTCACATCTTCCAGACTGTCACAGTGATGCTGGTTCTGGCAGTGAAGCCAAGTGGTTGCACTTTTGGTCCAGGGGCCTCTGTTCACTCCATTATGTAGTACTACAAGCTAAATTATGTATCTGTGCTTGAAGGCTCTGCTTGTTTACTGTGCCAGTGCTCACTGCTCTCACTCTCTTTATTGGCTGGTAAGTTGTAAACAGCATTGGCCCGTTTCCTCTTTTCAGTTGCCACATGTCACAAGAAAAAGAATTAAGCGCCTTCCCTACCTGGAAGGGAGGCTTTCTGAGGGTGATAGCGACGCTAACTACAAAAGAGTTACAGCTGAGGCTAAGTGGGCATTGCTATCTTGGTTGCTTTAATGTGAATTTAACTTTGTGTTAATAATCTGCTTGTCATCTGTGTGTGTTTTAGTGTGTGGGAGATTGTGGGGGAGGCAGAGGGAGGCTTATCGGTGCTGCGTACCTTCCGTCTGCTGCGAGTTTTGAAGCTGGTCCGGTTCCTTCCTGCCCTGAGGAGGCAGCTGGTGGTGTTGATGAAGACCATGGACAATGTGGCCACGTTCTGCATGTTGCTGATGCTCTTTATATTTATATTCAGGTACAGTACACGCTTTTTTTTTTTTTGCCCAAAGGCAACACTGCAGGCTGAGACTCACAAGCCAAAATGTTTCTTCAGCTTTAATTATACTGATTATTCCTAGAAATTATAGTCGCTGCTACTGACCTTTTTCTTACACTGTTACAGGACATATTACCACATGTATCATCACCTTTCACACAAACACAATTATTCACGCAGGCGGCATTACTGTATCTTGTTGCGCAGCATCCATATTAAATTACCATGTAATGAAAGCAATGTATTTTTTCATTGTTTTACGTGTGTGTGTGTGTGTGTGTTCCAGTATCTTGGGGATGCATCTATTTGGCTGTAAATTCGGTTTGCGACACGACAGTGGAGACACCTTACCTGACAGAAAAAACTTTGACTCTCTGCTCTGGGCGACTGTCACTGTGTTTCAGGTTAGACAAACACACAAATACAAGCAGTTGCGTGTGAGCGCACAAGAATATGCATAATATTTCATTTAGAGGAATTTCCCCATTGATTAAGTACTGTTATATTTGATTTTAAAATGGATTGGGATGCGATTCAAGCAGCAGCTGCTGCTGTCACCGGCGGTGGACCTGATAATCTTCTCCATTATTTCATTTGTTCCAATTTGGGAGTGCTCACGCTCAATTTTTCAACAAAATAGAAAAACTCTCCCAGTGGGCAGGTAAGATACACTTCACAAGCCGAGTGTGAGGAAGAGTAATGAAACACGCACTCCACAGGAGCTCATTTAATACTGATGAGCATCATAACTGTTCAACTGACGATGAGATATTAAAGGAAGACTCCGCTCTTACTGTTCTTGTAATTACGCTCAGATCAGCTTCTGGCTATGTAGGTTGCATTTATGATCCATTTGTGTTTGATGCGACTTCTTCTCTCTCTCTTCCTTTCTGCAGATCCTCACCCAGGAGGACTGGAATGCGGTGCTCTATAACGGGATGGCCTCCACCTCGCCGTTGGCTGCCCTCTATTTTGTTGCCCTCATGACCTTTGGCAACTACGTCCTCTTCAACTTGCTAGTAGCCATTTTGGTTGAGGGCTTTCAAGCTGAAGTAAGGGCAAAGATGCAGTTTTATTTGAGCTGCTTAGAGAATGAGGGATAGAGAACGAGACTAATTGAGCTCTGTGCTGCTGATGATACCAAAGCTGCCTACAAGAGAATAATGTCCGCTATCCTGCCTGTGTGGTTTCTCCCCTCTTTCTCTCTTTATCCATCACTCTTTTTCCTCTTTGTTTCTCAGTTATTCTCTCTTCCTCTATCTCACTTTCTATCTCCTTTTCTCTCTCTTTCTCTCTATCTTTCTTTCTCGCTGACACACACACACACACGCGCGCACACAAAATACTCTCCGGGGTAGGGATGTGTTTGATATCGCCTGCCATTCACAGCTGGTGAGCTTTTGTTGTTTAGTTTTCATCTTTTATCTCCGGCATCAGAGAACACTTGCTCTCTCTCTCTCTTTCTCTCTATCACACTCACACACACACACACACACACACACACACACACACACACACACACACACACACACACACACACACACACACACACACACACACACACACACACACACACACGTACAGATACCCTTTGCCAAAGCTGTCTGCCTCCATCTTTCTGGCGTGAATTTTAATTAAATTCAGTAAAGCTTTATTGGCATGACTACAGGAGATCGCTGCCAAAGCCATGCACATAACTCAACTACAGAACACTGGAGATCCCCTCCACCCGTCTGCCTTCCGTTCTTTGTCTCTCAGCCTTTCCCACTCGACTTGCTCTTGTTTTTCTCGTTCACAACAGTCAACAGACAGTGACAAAAGGAAGGTGGTGATGACGATGAAGATTATGATGTTAGTGGTAATCCCGAATCTCTGTGTGTGTGTGTGTGTTTTTTTTTAGGGTGATGCCAACAGATCTGAGGCAGATGACGAGGGACAATCACTCTCTTATGAGGATGAGGAGAAGTTGAGAGAGTTATATGCTGCAGGTACAAACTCATATCAACTTAGAGCTATACATGGAAATACAAACTCACCTGCCATCACCTTAAAAGAGAATTTAGCTCTGTCACAACTTGGATCCTGTTTTTGTTGTTTTAGTTGTGGCAGGATAATAACATTGTACTCAGTAAGATAAGTCAGATAGAGCAGGAAACACAACCAGTCACATGATCATGCAACCTTCAATTTTACCCGACTTGTTTTGAACAAAAGAAACAGTGAAATCATCAATCGCTGTTCCTGTACTGGTTTTGTGGCTGAACTCTTACTTACCATACTTGATGTAGCTGTATGTCACACATGGTTTTCCTGATTGGAGGTCAAAAGGTCAAGTGGTCCCTTTCACCCTCAGATAATTTTGAATGGACTCAAAAAAATTTATGAGATTTTTGAGCCTTCTACCTTATGTTTTTATTCGTTTTTATTTAATTTTTTTGTATTCTTTATTCATTTAAAAACATCACGTCTCTGAGTTTCTCTGTGTGGAGATCTAAAAGCAGTTTTCTTCTCTATTCTGCCAGGAATTAATTCTAGTGTATTCATTATCAGTGTTTAATAGTAATGTAAGTGTTCTATTTATTCACTTATTATTACATTTTCCTTGGCCTAAAAATTGAGTCTGAAAAATATTGGCACCCAACTTTTAAAATGTAAACTGCACTTCAGATCCTCAGATTCCCAGAACAGAAAAAAACTAGTGTGGACATGACCTCAGTGTCTTCAATGGTAGTTACAGCTCTGATCATAAACGATACAAATGATGGTCAAAACTATGAAAATACTGTTTTTTAGTTTTAATATACAAAAATTATCCTTTAACAAAAAAAGTTTGGGTTTGTTTGTGTGTATGTGCAGAGCTCAAGATCCAGGCCATGATGCTAAGCCCCAATGGACTTCTGAACCCAAAAGCCTCCATGCCCCACCCTCCTCCTCCACCTCTGCCCGTCATCACACACACCGCAGCCACACCCACCATAAACTCCGGACAGTCACGGCGAGCGAGTGGTGCTTCCATGGATATCAGCAGCCTCGAGCAGAGGTCACCGGTGAGCCTTGGACACATGCTTTTACCTATATTATCATCACATCAAGTATCAGTAATAAAGTTTATTTACAGAAGCAGAGAATATTACAATATATTAAAAAGGAGATAAATCCAGGCCAACTTGTTTTTATAAATTCTAAAACTGGGGATTTATGATTATTTTGCACAAGTTAAAATCCTGAAATAACAACTGAGAGAAAAAACATTCCATCCCAGTGACCTGCTATTAAAGGTACCCTGTGGAGTTTTATTTGTTTACAACGATGCATTCTCAAGACCCAAAATATGACATGGATGCATGTCCTTCCTCATATAATGTTCACAAAGCCAAATATTTTGAAACTAGGATTGTTTTGACTGACAGTCTTCTTGCTTTGAGACATTCTGCTGGCACATTGCTTTCTTTCTTTGGTGCATTACTAGGACCAGCTATCGGATCAGTTAAGTCATATAGCCCTCATTTCACTGATATGACTTATATTTGTGGTGTAGATTCTGTGCATGATTTAATTTGAGCAACTGATGAAATGTTTCCAGCTTAGTTAAATTGTTCTAGTACCTTCTTCACAGGCACTCGCGGTTCTCACTATCAACTCCTTTCCTAGTAGTAAAGACACCATCACAAGAATCAGGCCAGGTCCAAATTTACGGTGTATAGCTTACAATCTTATCAGGTAGCGTCTTGGTCGTTTGCCTCAGGGCTCAGGTCTGTGTGTCATTATGTCTAACACCATGTCTACACAAGAGGCGCAGTGTGAGCAGCATGTCAGCAGAACATCAGCAGCAGCCTCAGCACTCTGTGTGCCTCTGCACAGGGGGCGTTCAGGCACAGTACTGAGTTTTAAGTCACCTGTGTTTTTGAAGCTATCAGAGCCCGATACACAATACATCAGTGACCTGCAGCAAAATAGACTCGGACCATAAAAACACACTTTTTTACGGGTGTATAGCACAAGTAAAATGCAACCTTTTATGCAGTCTGTTCAGACAGTTGGATCGATTAGAATAAGTGTGTATCTCTTCCATCAGACGTGCATGAGACGGACGACTGAAAAACATGGCTGAAGCACTTTCTTTGTGGACCTGCTGTAATACCGAAGTGCATCCAAGCAAACGTACTATCAGCTCAGGTCATGTGGTGTGTCAGAGTTGTGACAGGAGAAAAATGTGTTTTTTGAGGTATGACAGAAAGTGAAACCTGTGCAGTGACAGGGGAAGATGACATCCGTTGCTGCTCTTTTCAGCCATCGCTGCTTGTTAATTGAAGGCACATCATGCTACTGCCAGTGTGTTGGTGTTCCCTATCTATTCTCTTCTGGTCTCTTCTGGTGTACTGTATCTTGAATGAAGTCTAATTCAGATTGTCTGAAAGTCCTCACATCCCTTTGAATTGGATCTTTTTGTCTGAAAAATAATTATTTGCTAATAATTTGCTTTAATGCCATGGATCTCCCCACTAATACAAACACAGCAGAATAAATGCCTCATAAAAATTAGACCACATTTTGTGTAATCACAGAGCCCTAGTGTTTGTCCTCATTTGCAGGCCATTAGATTGAAAACAAAATGGAGACAAATTCATGAAAACAGTGCTCTACGGCACTGCTAGTGGCCAGAAACTCCACCGGGTACCTTTAATCTGTGAAGAATGAAATTTCTATTTGCACTCCTTCAGAAATACAATGAGGTTACCGTTATTTAAATTTGTCTTCGCAGTCTCTGTTGGACAGCGGTCCGGAGAGTCGTCGCTCCAGCTGGACCAGCATCAGTCGAGCCCCCAGCCTCCACAGGAAGAGCCAGTCGGGAGAGATGGAGTCCCTGTTATCCGACACTCATACGAGCTCCAACCCCAGCAGCAGGGAGCAGTCTCTGGACCAGCCTGAGTACCTGCAGGTGCCCCTGCTTCACCCACCCGACTGCAACGGCACCACCTTTCACCTCCCTGACAACTGCTACGACGACGCTCTCCTAACGACACATTACCACAGTGATCAGGAGGACGAGGAGGTTGAGGAGGTGAATCTCTGGGCATTTGTTTTATTTATTGATTTGATGATAAAAGATGTTTAAGTAGTCTAAATTTAAGTCAGAAGAAATGTGCACTTTGTTGGTGTCCTGCTTCTGAGAGAACACCGGGAATATTGTTTGAATTTTTGTGCACATGCACTAATATATAAGATCACCTCGTAAACTTCGTAGCATGATAATTTAGACAAGGAGCTCATAAAGTGGAGAAAGGAAAATTTAATTTAACTCTGTATATTACGCCTGTGTAATTTGTGTGTGTGTGTGTGTGTGTTCCTTCCAGAGTTTATGTAAGAAGCTGAAGAAGATGCTGGAGCCATATGAGCCTCAGTGGTGCCTGGAGCATGAAGAATGGTCCCTCTATTTGTTTTCTCCACACAACCGGTACACACACACACACACACGCTTATTTCTTTGTGACAACGCTCATTGACGCAATGCATTCCCAAGCCCCTTATCTTAACCTCAACCATAAATGAATGCCTAACCCTAACCAAAAACCAATTCGAACCTGAACCCTAAAACCAAGTCTTTAAAGTTGTGGGGCCTGAACAAAATGCACTTTCCCAAAATGCCATCACTCTGTAAGGTCTATGCTTCTTTTTGGTCCTCACAAAGACAGATGTACAAGTACACACGTACACACACAAACACAAACACAGGCACACACAGCTCCTGATACTCTCCTGAGTGCCCTAGGTGGCTTAAACCACAGCATGTGTGAAAATTCACAGTTAAAGTGTGAAGGTTACAGCTAAGGCTTAGCCATACAATTTTCACTTTTATCAATTAAATCTGGCCAAGTGTAAACATACACATTATGTTGAAAAATGCAGTGATGTCCGTGATGTTGGTGATGTGCTGCAAGTACAAATCACGCAACAAACAGAGCAGCGGCTGATGATGCTCGTTCCCTCTCTTTGTGTCTCTCTTCAGGTTCAGGTTGTGGTGTCAGAGGGTCGTAGGCCACAAGATGTTCGATCATGTCATCCTCCTCTTCATCTTCCTGAACTGCATCACCATTGCACTGGAGAGACCTGACATACAGCCGAACAGCATGGTAGCACTCACATGCAGACACATGGATTCACGTGTTTTTACTCATTCGCATAGTACACACCCGAGCAGCATTGTAACAACAACCTAACCCCAAGCTTTAACTTAAACTTAATGTTTGTAATTTTGCACTGGAACTACATTCCTTGTCTGATCTGGTCTATTTTATTGATATTATTTCCATCTTCATTGTGTTTTTAAATGTTATTTTAATGCATTTCTACTCCTGTATATATACATCGACATCCAGCCATAACCCTCACACAGCTCTTTAAAGAAGTGAAAACCAGCTCCACTGACAGAACTAAAATCATTCCTCACACACACACACACACACACACACACACACACACACACACACACACACACACACACGCACACACACACACAAGACAAGCTGTCGACGACAGCGGCACTCATGTACTTGCAGCTGATGTAAGAGCAGTTTGGGAGTTATGATAACCGCACGTGCTGTTCCCAGTATGTTTTTATTATGTTTCTGCTCCAGTCGTAATGGATGTTTTTTTTCCCACCTCATTATGTAACATGCTGTAATTAGTTTGAATTCAGAATCAAAGCTAAAGCTACTGGGACACAGAACCCTTAGACTGACGAATGTGCTTCTCTGTGTGTGTCTGTGCACACTCTCACGTGCATGTGTGTGTGTGTGTGTGTGTGTGTGTGTGTGTGTGTGTGTGTGTGTGTGTGTGTGTGTGTGTGTGTGTGTGTGTGTGTGTGTGTATGTGACAGGAGCGGGTGTTCCTCAGTGTGTCCAATTACATCTTCACTGTGATCTTCGTGGGTGAAATGATGATCAAGGTAACCATAACAGTACACGTTTTCTGAACAAGCACTTCACTCTGCTCATCTTACTTGTAAAAGGGCAATTTTCTTCCTGGGTGGAGATCAGAATTGCTTTCAGTCTCATTTTACACCTCATATTATTTTATTATTTCAGTAATTTTGCTGGATCTATGTGTGTCTGTCTGTGTGTGTGTGTGTGATAAGGTGGTAGCTATGGGCCTGTACTTTGGGAATGGCGTCTACCTCCAAAGCAGCTGGAATATATTAGATGGGTTGCTGGTGTTTGTATCGCTGGTGGACATCCTGGTCTCCATCGCATCAGCAGGTGGTAATCGAATCTTAGGCATCCTCCGTGTGCTTCGTCTGCTCCGCACACTGCGACCTCTCAGGTAGTTGTATGGGAGGTTTTCTCTTATGTTTATCCCACTGAAATTATCTGGTGCACATCAGTGTGTGACTGCGTGTGTGTGTGTGTGTTACAGGGTGATAAGTCGGGCTCCAGGTCTAAAGCTGGTGGTAGAGACTCTGATCACATCTCTCAGACCCATCGGGAATATCGTCCTCATCTGTTGTGCTTTTTTCATTGTTTTTGGGATATTAGGAGTCCAGGTAAACATTTATACTGTTTATTCCCCTGCTCATCAACTGTTGGTCGAAGATAAGGCTCAGCATTTCAGCTTTTTGCTGACGAAAAATGCGCAGTTGAAACTCACTGTCACACAGTTTAATGCCGTCAAGCATCCAAAGCTGGTTGGTGATCAGTGTCTCCTTGTTTCCTGCTGCAAGAAGACACTGATCACCATGGTTTAAAATAAATGAGGCAGAGCTCAGAAAATGCTTCAGGTAATAAAAAGTGAGCAGAAAAATTGGGAGAAAATGCAAATGAGCTGCTGATTATGCACCAGTCCCTGGAAGTAATTATAAAAACAATGGTTCAGCTACAGGCGGATTGTGCTGAGAATGTATTTTTTTTTATTCGATTTCACCTGTATTTTTTTATTATTAATTAAATTAATTAATAAATACTATTATTTATTTATTGCAGGCAATTTTCTTCTGTTTTTAACATATAAAACAAATTAATAATAAAAAAAACAAGCTTATCATGTTGTACAATGGTTCCCAACCTTGTTTTTTGTAACTACTTTTGACTTGTAACTGCTTCTTTTCCTCATGAAACAATGGATAGTTTCAGCTCTTCAGGCCTCAACAACTCTCAAAAATCTCTTAAATGAATGAATCTAGAAGAGAAAGTTGCTCTTTGGTTGAACTGCTCATATCTCACATCCATATTGTTTAATTTTAAGGGCTCACATGCCAAAACAGCTGAGGATCAGTGTGTAAAGTATTATATTTTCAGTGGTATTTTTGTACTACAATGTAAAGGCTGTAAACTCTCCTCGTCTTTATGCTAGTTTCCATTTTGCAAATCTTTCTGCAAATATTGAGATTTAATGCTTCCACTGGAAATGACGCTTGATGAATGCTGAAGCTAATATTAACACTCAAGCATATTTTTCAAAAACACACTACTACTGGATTATCTTCTAATGAGAACTCTCCATGCTGGAGTGTTTCAGTGCCTGTAATGACTGTAAGGCAGGCTGGAGCAGATGGTACTTGGATATCTTAGCTGGATCATACAGTAGGCCTGTAGGCCCTCGCTGCGTAATTTACTGTACACCAGTACATCAATCTTATCTCCAGTCTGGGAAGCTTTGTTTACACTACCTTGAGGTTACATTGTTCTCGTGTGTTTTTATCTGTGCATACTTCTGTCTGTGTGTGCAGCTGTTTAAGGGGAAATTCTTCTACTGTGACGGGCTCGATGTGAGTAACATCACCAATAAAACCCAGTGTCTAGGGGCAGGATACAACTGGGTTAGACGGAAATACAACTTTGACAACCTTGGACAGGTTTGTCTCACACATCAGTCACTGATCAATCACACCTGCTCTTACAAACCGATTGATAGCATGACGCTGATTTACATGTGCCTCACTCTTCCAGGCTCTCATGTCGCTGTTTGTGCTGTCATGTAAAGACGGCTGGGTCAGTATCATGTATGATGGCCTGGATGCTGTCGCTGTGGATCAGCAGGTGAACACACACACAAGCACACACATACACACGCATAAACAGAGAGCGGAAGAAACAGGGTATGTGGAGGAAAAAATGAACCTCAGGGAGACTTACAAACCGTTCGTCCAGTGTGTATTGTATTTCACTGAGTTTTGGTTCTGTTTTGTGTCAGTCTCAGGTCCATTTGATCTTGTTTGTTTCAAGCAGAAAGGAGAACTGTTTGAAGAGAGAAGGGAGGTGTAAGGAAAGAGAAAAGGCAGATGGATAAATAGATGTGAGTTGACAGTGCTGGCAGTTTCACTGCTGACTCAGGACTTACATTGTCTTCTTGTTTATGCTCTCTCCTCTTCTTGTTCTCCGCCCCTCCTCGCCCTCTTTCGTCACTCTTTTGTTCTCCTCTTTTTCATTTTTGTCCCCCATGCTACCTTCCCACCTCTCTTCCGCCCGTTCTCTCTCTATTATCGCTTACTGCAGCCAATAAGAAACAACAACCCATGGATGCTGTTGTTCTTCATCTCTTTCCTCCTCATCGTCAGCTTCTTTGTGCTTAACATGTTTGTGGGCGTGGTGGTGGAAAACTTTCACAAGTGTCGCCAGCAGCAGGAGGAGGAGGAGGCACGGCTGAGGGAGGAGAAACGACAGAGGCGGTTGGAGAAGAGGAGGAGAAGTGAGAAAGCATGAGGGGAGGTTGGGGGGGGTATACAGTATATGGCCAAAAGCATATGAACAACTGATTATTGCACGTATATGTAGCTATTGAACATGTCTTTCTAAAGCCATGGGCATTAATCTGCTGCTACAACAGACTCCACTCCTATGTGAAGGCTTTCCACAAGAATTTGGAACCTGGCTGCAGGGATTTGCTTCCATTCAGCCACATGAGCAGTATTCCCAGTGTCCAATTCATTCTGGCTACACAGCAGCTGCCAGAGACTATCCCCTGCCATTCTAGCTGGTGTGTCAGTGTCCTCTCTACCAACGACTAGGGCATCTCACTCACGGCTTATGTTCGTCTCTTTTCTCTGCCCTGCTTTCTTTTCATGTCAGGTCTATTTTTACTGGAGAGGTTCATGTTTCTGCAACAAATGTGCATGAATGCCTATATTTATTGAAAACTGACATTAATGGCACGTGTAATAAGTCACTTCTACTTCAAAGTCTGAAGAAGAAGAATATGGTTTTCCGTCTGCACACTAGGAAATCTTCAGGAAATAGAGATACAAACAAAAGATGGCATGCAAAAAAATGGCATTCAGACTACTCTAAAGAGTACTGGAAATGTGGCTGTGGAAGAAGAAAAAACAAATGCTTCCAATGGACACTTACAGGCGACAGATCCATGGATCTGGATATCTCCAGTAGATCAGGCCTGGTTTGCAGTTTCTCCCAAACATGTTGGATAGTATTGAGGTTGAGGCCAACCTGGGAGTAACATTTCTCTATGGACCTGGCTTTGTGAACACAGGCATTATTATGATGAAACCGGTGCTACAAAGTTGGAAGCACATTGTTGTCTGAAACACTTAAGATTTCCCTTAACTGGAACTAATTCTTACCACGAAAACCGATCCCAATCTAAACATATACAAGACAAGTGCGTCTACGTACTTTTGGCCATATAGTGTGGATGTAATATTAAACTCACACATGATAAACCTCTTTTTTCTGCATACATACTGTATGAGTACATGCATAATTTCTACCTATATTACACTGAGATGCACACTTAACACTACCTCACATACGCACACACACACCCGTTTTCCTTACTCTGTTGCTCTTCCTCATTTCTATATCACTCTGTCCTCCTCTCTCTCTGCAGTGTAATCTCTAGTAGTGCTTTCCTCTTCGTCAGTTAACTGTCTGGCAGCAGACAGCGAGGGTTTCTGCCCAAAGACACCTTGAGGTGCCATGGAGTGTGTGTGCGTGTGTGATGGATAGGGTTGGATTCCTGAGGTGGCACTTTTAGTCTGTACACACACACACACACACATATATGCACACTCACACACACAGCAGTGCGCCACTTGGCACCCATTTCATCAGTGACTTCATAGCCCATATCATATTTTTCTTTCAGAAGCATTTTAATGACCGTGTGTGTGTTTGTGTGTGTGCGTACGACGCAGGGGCCCAGGAGAAGCCGTATTACGCCGACTACTCCCTGTTGCGTCGATCCATCCACACCGTGTGCACCAGCCACTACCTGGATCTCTTCATCACCATCATCATCTTCACAAACCTGCTCACCATGAGCATGGAGCACTACAACCAGCCTCAGGTAACCATGGCAACACCTTCTACCACCTGTCCTAGAACCATAGTAATGAAGCGGTATGCGGTGGTATAGTACAGCTACGGTGGGTTTTTGAAGTGCGTGTCTGTGCCTGTGTGTCCTGCAGTTCCTTGAGGAGATACTGAAGTATTGCAATTATGTCTTCACGCTGGTTTTTGTCATCGAGGCCATTCTCAAACTCATCGCTTTTGGCCTGCGCCGCTTTTTCAAAGAGAGGTATTCAAGCCCTGGCATGATTACAAAGACGCTTAATAACATACATCATCCTGCTTATAGAAACTGAAAATGTGTGTGTGTGTGTGTGTGTGTAAAGATGGAACCAGCTGGACCTTGCCATTGTGTTGTTGTCCATCATGGGAATCACACTGGAGGAAATAGACCTGAATGCTTCCCTGCCCATCAACCCCACCATCATACGCATCATGAGAGTCCTGAGGATAACACGAGGTACACGCACAGTGACGCAAACACAAAAACACAAAAAACAAAACAGGATGATATGTGGCTGATGAGAGCTGACACATTTTACGATGTTTCAGTGCTGAAGCTGTTGAAGATGGCTACAGGAATGAGAGCTCTGTTGGACACAGTGATGCAAGCGCTGCCTCAGGTAAGAGGCAGCATGTTATAAAACAAAAGACATCTGTTTAAGTGCTAGCCTGGTTTCCAGATCTGATGAAATGCAGATGGCTTGTTTTATTTAGCAATTTATGAGGCCTGGCACTCACTGCCTCCCACATGATTCACTAACATCACTGATTTCCCCAGCTGGCTGGTGTTAACCCAATGACACCAAATAACCACTAAACAAGCATGAAGACATCCTCACTTTGAGCTAAAGGCTAATTGCTGATTCTTAAATTTATCAGTGTGGCACTAAAATCATAACTTCACAGCTGCTTTGGTGCAATTGTTAGAGAAGATAAAATATGAACCAGAAACTCTGGCCTGAAAGCTTATCATACACAAAGACACCACACAGCACTTTATGCTCCTTTGAGGCAGGATTGTAAAACTCTGTCAAGTTATCATGGCAGCAGTATTTCTCTCCTCTGGTTCAGTGCTTGTGAGCGGAAGAGTAAAATTAGCACAATCTTACAAGCTAGTCAGACCCTATGCAGATCACCCTATGTTTTTTTTTTTTTTTTTTCTGGTTTGTTTTGTTTTTGCTGGAGCCCTCTGCTATGATACCTGCCTCAGTGATGACGATGATGATGATGCTATTGTCGGCCTGAACAAGCAATTCACAAGCAAGGACCTAGCCATAAACTGAGATGAATACTTAACTGTCTTTTCAAATATTAGTGGCTTAGCTTCGAGGAAGGTCAGCCCAATACTTTGGTGCATAGTGATTTATCTCAACTATCAACATGAACTTTGGTTACAGACATTCCTGTCCCCTCAGGATGAATTGTAATAGCATCTGTGATCCCTTAACTTTTTTATCTTGTACCATCATCAGGTCAATATTTAGCTTGACCAACTTTTTGGTTTAGTACTATGTCTATACATTCCCATCAGTCTCAGCTGTACTTTGTGTTAATTGCTAATTAGAAAATGTTAGCACGCTATTACGCTTAACTAAGATGGTAAACTCCTGTACCCTCCAGCTATTAGTGTGGCTGTAGACTCTTTCTAAATATGCACTGTGTGAGCAGTGGTTGGTGAATAAGTCGAGTATGATGATGGCTGCGGTGCAGAGGAAGGCTTTGGAGGAAGGATCTACCTCAGCTGCGGGCTCAGCGTACCCTCAGGGGACCTAGGAGAGATGAGCAAGTGGAAAGAGAAAGGTGCAGGGAGAGTGGTGCGTGTTAAAAAAGAACAAACAGGGTGCAGGGTGAGCACACGTTTATAAACTGTTTAAGGTGTGGTCCTGCTTTTGAACTTTAGCTAAATTATAATTGTTTTAATTTTTCTTCTCAAATTTGAATTGGTAAATTCCAAAATCATATGGAGCTTTACAGTGTAACACACATGTTCCAACAAACCAGCAGGAATTTCTAGTGCGGCAAAATACCGATCACTGCCCTCCCACCCACGAAGCTGTCTTTGAAGTGACACATCACTCCCAGGGATTGAACCCAGGTCTCTGCGGTAGTGTCCGAGTGCTTTTTCCCCTGCGCTTCATCATTAGGTCTACCCATCATCTAATTAGGCTTCTCCACACCTCCCACCGTGAGGGAAGGAAAGCCGAAGTCCATATGAATTGCTTTGTAATTTGAATAAACTGGCATGTGTGTCATTCATGAGGACTGGATAACTGAAATCTGAGATACGATTCATCTCCAGGTATCATAATGACTCCAAATACCTTCTAAGAAGTAGTAAACATCAATGCCGTAAGGCTTAGCTCTCTCTGTCTATGGCTTCTTTCTATCTGTTTGCATGTTTGCGTCTCTCTCTATGTATACTGTACATGTCTTTTTTTTCTGTGTATCATACACTGTATATATCTGTGTGTGCGTGTAATATGTCTGTCTAGGTGGGGAATCTGGGTCTGCTCTTCATGTTGCTGTTCTTCATCTATGCAGCTCTGGGAGTTGAGCTCTTTGGAAAACTGGGTTAGTGTGTGTGTGCGTGTACGTGCATGCATGTGCGTGTGCGCGCGAGCACGTGAGTGTGTGCATGCATAGAAATTGGTGCAGATGTGTGTGTGCCCCAGCTGACACTGGTGAGATATTCGTGGATTACATAACATGAATAAATTTTGTTGTGTTACATACATTAATTATGTCAATTTAGAATCAGTGTTCTAATCAGTGCTCTAATCTACGCACAACTCTCTTTCTTCTCCCCCCCTTGCCTTCCTCTCCCACACTTGCTGCCTCTAATACTTTTCCTCTTCTTGTCCTCTTTCAGAGTGTTCAGACGAGAACCCATGTGAGGGTCTTAGTCGCCACGCTACCTTTGACAACTTCGGCATGGCTTTCCTCACCCTCTTCAGGGTGTCTACCGGCGACAACTGGAATGGGATTATGAAGGTTATTTCTCATTCTCTCTTCCACTGTGTGGGAGTTTTTAAGAAGGTGGATAGACGACAAGGTCCATGTTAGTGTCTGTGTGTCTCAAAGCATTGGTTATGAGACAGGCGTTACATTAAGCTGGGAGCAGATCACTGTTTTTATGACAGACTAAGAGATGCTGACATTAGAGGGTTAGGAGTGTGTATTATTCTTCTGTGACAGGCTCAAGGTCCTTTCACGCCCAGCTCAACATCTCCCCCTGTCGTAAAGGAGATGAAGTACAGTGTACTGTTTTAATAGACCTGAATATCCCCATAATCCTTTTATCTATAATCAGTTTTCTTCATTGCTTCATACATAATCTTTGTCCTCTTCTCTTATCCACGTCTTCCAGGACACCCTACGTGAGTGTCGCCCACAGGATCGCAACTGCCTCTCCTACCTGCCCTTGATCTCCCCCGTTTACTTTGTCACCTTCGTCCTAACGGCTCAGTTCGTTCTGGTCAATGTGGTTGTAGCTGTTCTGATGAAGCACCTGGAGGAGAGCAACAAGGAGGCGCAGCTGGAGGAGATGGAAGAGAGGAGAGAGCGGGAGGAGAGGAGGGAGAGGGAGGAGGCCAACCGACGCCTCAGTACTGCGTCTTTGAGCGGAGACCTGGGCCAAAACTCTGATACACCTGCTCAGGTAACGTACAGTGTTCATATTTCTGCATGTGTGGCAGGAAAGAGAGTGGAGGTGACAATATCGGTGACAGTGGTGGTGATCTCATGTGGCAGGTGCAGGTTGAGGATGAGGAGTGTTCCCATGGCAACCTGCTGAGCATGGGACGCATGCTGTCTCTCCCCAGCGACAGCTACGTTCAGCCACTCAGATGCTCCCCTTATCCTCCCGTTGGACACGAGGCCTACTCCGGCTACAGCTACTCAGGTACTTCAGTTATTTATAGCCAATTAAATTAAGGAACAGTTTTGACTGTGCTATAACCACTAACTGATTGCTGTAAAGATTATTGCTTCCATAAATAGCTTAGGAGGCAGCTGAGGTGATGTGGGACAATGAGTGGCACTGTTTTTATAGGCCTGAAAGTGGAGGATATTTTTTTAATAATAGTGACAAATTAATAGGCCCAGCATATGTCTGCAAAGAACATTGGTGACTTTTTTTTTTTTCAGATTGGGACATTAGTTGTATATTTTTATTATCAACAAATCCTATGAATCAGCAATGTGTTGATCAATGTGTTAATCCATCTCTCAATACTTTCTAACTTCCCTACTCTATGACACTCAGGCCCCCCAGGTCCATTCCTTCCAACTAAATAAGATTTGTTTTTTTTTTGAGGTCACCAATACGCACTTTAATTTGTTAAAAAGGCCAAATATGCCCCGTAACAGCAGGTCTCTGTAGTTCTGAGCAAGTGTTACTGAAACAGAGGAAATACACAAGGGTGCATTTTTTGGGGTCTATTTTCAGTGGTGGATTAACACACATTTGGTGCTCTAGTGAGTATTTACAGCAGCGGGACAGTGGTATTGAGCCAAGATAAGCTACTGTGCCCATATTTGCTAAAATGAAGGAACATGTCACTCTGCCACAGTGTGGCTCATTGATGTGTCTTCATTAGTTTATGGACAAAAATGGAAGTCTATGGCACAGAGAAATAAGAGACTGTATATCAGACTTTGTGTGCACAGACAGCACTTGTCAATAGGATCAGTTAATTATAGAGGTTAGAGGTTAGATCATACCTCTCACAGCAAAATCCATCCGAAGCCGAGACAGTTCTTGTTTTCAGGAACATGTCCTGTAGTCATGTTTACAATTTACACAGTTTGACTCAGACATAGTAAATTATATATATATATACACACACACACACCACACACACACACACACACACACACAGACACACACATATATACACATCAATTTTTTTACCTACTTGTATAGACATAGTACTTAAATGTTTGTGCTCACCCATCTTCGTTCAGTTTTGTTGTCCTTATTTTTAGCTGTATGTCTATTTCTATCTATCTTCTTGGAACTGTGTGTGAGTACACTGAGAACAACAAAAAAAAATTGAGTCAAATTCCTTGTATGTAGGAGCCAATAAAGCTGATTCTGCTTCTGATTTAGAAATACTACACTTTATTCTGCTGTTCTCTTTTCATCCATGTGATGTTTGTCACATTATTTTCTGCAGGCTCCATGTCATCCCTGGGCTCCAGTGGAGGCGGCTCTCTGCTGCAGGTTCCAGGAGCTCTGCCCACCATAAGCCACGCTTCACTGGGATCTGGACGCAGCTCAAGGCCAATGATCTGCCTCAGCACCTCTCAGAGCATCGACAGGCACTCCCCACACAGGCTCAGTCCAGCCGACAGCATAGAGGGATACAGGCTCAGTCCTGCTCACAGAATGAACAGACACAGACTTAACTCAGCTCACAGCATTGATGGATACAAGTTCAGCCCGGCCCATCGGATAAACAGACACAGACTCAGCTCTGCCCACAGTATAGATGGATACAGGCTGAATCAAGAACAAAACACGGACAGACCTAAACTCATGTCCAGCCACAGCATAGACAGACATCCGTCACTCAGACTGAGTCCCACTCACAGCTCCAGCAGACGTCCTTCTCATTGGCTCAGTCCTGAAGACAGTTTAGACAGAAACAAGCTGAGTCCCTCCTACATCCCAGATAGTTCAGCTCTGAAGAGACCAGCATCTTTCCGCACCGCGAGCAGACAGTTGCGGAGACAGGTGTGTTATTATCACCTCTTCTTCTCTTTTCTCTTCTCTTCTCTTCACTACTCTTCTTACAGATACTTTAACATTTTGACCACTTTCAAATGCATACTGTACAGTTTTAGAGTTTTTAGATTATTTAGGAAAGATGGAAGTAACATAAAGAGGGAAGTAACATAAAGCCAGATGAAGAATATGAGAGGTAAATTTGTTCGGTATTCCAGTCTTTTTATTTATTTTTTATTTTTTCACCCACCTAACCAATCTGCCCCCAGGTGTTAGAGAGAAAGAAAAAATCTAAACAGTTATATATAATACAATACTGTGGACTAAGTCCTGATCAAATATCTCACAAACACAAATTCTCTGGGTGTAAACAGGCAGCAAAATGCCCAAGTACAGCTCCTCAGTCTTTATTTACCCTGAGATTGACCTATTAGTTGCAGGTAGAAGGAACTAGGAGCGACACAGGACATATTAAAACATTTTATTAGTTACACATTCATGTATAGGGGAATGTAACACAAAGATAAATAAAGGCAGTTAAGGTGGATTAAGACTACCTTAACTGTGTTCACTGTGATGGAATTATGCAACCCAAGCAAGTTTCAAGACTGAATACTGACGATGCCTAGAATGGCAGGAAAAATACAGGCAAATACTAAAAACACAACAGCAATATTTGCAAAATCTTTAGCTTTACTGGAAAGAATATGATTTGCAGTTATCATATGGGCTAAAAATATCAAAAAACACTGGCTCACAGAGCCACAGGCAATCCTCAGTTTGGACAAAGCTAACGTGAGGCTTGAGCAGTCTTGAGTTAGACAAATCAAGCGGATAGCTTCTTTTCACAAAAAAATCCCTTGTTTTCCTGGAAGTTGGCAGTTCAGTGAAGGTAGATATAAAAAATCTTTACTTGGCTCAGCAGCTCAGACTGCTAAAGCTTCATCTTAGCTTCAGGTCGACTTACTTAAGAACAACAAGGACTTTGGATTTTGTCTGTTGTGCGGTGTAGTTGTGTAGGATTGTTTCATGACCTGAAACTGTGCTGGATTATAAACTCTCACAAAATTGCAGTGGTGGAATGTAACAAAGTATTTGTACTTCATTACTGTACTTGTATCTGTACTTTACTTAAGTAAAAATAATAATGCCTACTTTTTATTTTACTCCATTACATTTTGCAGCAATTATCTGTACTTTCTACTCCACTACGTTTCTACAACTTATGCTGTTACTCGTTGCATGTTATGAACATAATTTCCTCAAAATCTTGCATGAAAAAAATACACTGTTTGCGTTGAGGGGTTGTTTGCCGTTGCCAACCAATCAGGTGGCTCTATTACCTCCAATGATGGCAGAGCACGCATTTGGTAGCAGCCAAGGGGGGAGTTTTTAGGTTTCAGCAGTGAGGATCACTTCCGCGTTCAAAAAGCTGCAGTTCCTCAGCTGCCGCTGGGGGCTGGAGCAATTCTCCATTGACCCCCCATGTTAAAATAGCCAACTTTAGAGCCTAAAAAAACATATTTACAGCCTGGTACGTTTTTTTGTTTTTGGTCTCTATTGATATTAGGGTGTGGTTATGCTGAGTGACAGCTCCATAGACAGGCACTGGCAGTTAGCTCTTTGCTAAAGCATCGGCTGGGCTAGGCGGCTACATTCAGAGGCCTCTGACTACCTTCAGCGGTTGACAGGGGCTGCAGTGTCCGTGTTTGTTTGCCAGTGTTCGGATAGGTTTTTGTGGCAATATGGCTTGTTGTAGTGTAGATTGTACTAACCGACCGTTGAAGGAGTCTGTGTTGCATTTTTTTCGGTAAGTAAATTTCTCACTATTTTACCTGGATGTTTGCACTAATTAGCATGTATTAGCATATTTTGCCGCTGGCTTATGACTTAATTGCCGATTTATGGTCGCTGCTGATACAGATAGAGGACCGGAGCAGCTAATGTTAGGAACGCTGTTGCGGTGTGTTCCATGCTCTCAGAGTCCGTTTATTGGGGAAATACTACAATTTTATTTCGGCTGCCCGGCTAGATCATGTTTTGATCCAGGGTGACCTGCAAGCACCAGGCATAACACACTTTTATATTTATTGTCTGACCTTCATCCAAGTTGCAATGGATTGTATTCACAAATTTTGCTTTTCAATGGCTGTTGTACTTCAGTCATTTTTGATATATAACCAACACATAATGAAGGCTGTGTGTTTATATGTGTGTGTTTGTGCATGTGTTGTGTCTCCAGGAGGCTGTGCGATCTGATTCTCTGGATCAGAGTGATTCAGCTGACGATCTGGCAGAGCCTCACCTCACTGTGTCCACCGCCTCTTCCACGCCACCACGCCAGCGATCATCCAGTGTACACACACTGAAATATACACACTCCCAGAGGGTCATCTCATGCAAGAGCCACAGCCGGAGCCACAGTGAAACCAGTGGACAAGAACGTGTACCTGAGCAGGCCATCTGCGGCTTGCAGCCAGAAACAGATGTTGAGAAGAGGCCTGTCAGCCCTCAGAGCCTGTCCAGTCTGAGGGTCCCCAGCAGTGAATCCACCCTATCAGCTCCGCACTGTAACTCAGCCAGCCCTGGCCCTGGCTCCGAGCCCGGCCCCCAGTTAGATGACGCCGATGAGGAAGTCAGCCGTATTAATAGTTCTGTTCACACTCACTCACACACACAACTTCCTCCCAGCTCCTCACACAAAAGCAGACACCTTACCCCGAGCCCCAGGGAGCACAGGAGCCGCCTCAGCCAATCAGTGTCCCCGGTGTCGGGCAGGAACAGGAAGCAGAGGATGAGCCCGCCGCCGGAGGAGGAGCCGGTTACTACGGCAACCCAGCTGATGGACAGCAATGTTGAGCTGAGAAGGCGAACTCTGTCATTTGACGCCACACCCCTCTCTCCTAATCAGCCGGAGGGGAGCTCTATGGAGGACTAAACAAACTCAGTGATGGGTGGATGGATTGGTTCTTCTCTAAAGTGGAGGAGACGAATGTGCTGCTGGAGCACACGAGAGGGGTGAGAGTCGCAATCCCAAACAGGAAGTATACCTGTTTCCTGTTTCAGGCAACGCCCCTCGCCTTGTCCTGTCCAATCACAAAATTTTCACAGGGTGTTTGAGACGACCTCTTTCAGACTGTGTATGTATGAGTGTGTATGTGTTCAAAAGACTTTTACCCCTTTGTGCTAATTGCACACAAGATGCACACAAGATGTTTCCTTTTCTTCTATCATAGTCCTAGCTTTAGTTCAGACATAGTAGTCACTCTCCAGCTATATTTACCCAAACACTAACCTTTCCCTTGCTTGCGCTCCCCCTTCTGCCCTCACTCTCATCCTTAAACTTGCACCTCAAGCCTAGGTCAGAGTACAAGATGAAATCACACGGAAGGTACAGTACAGGTTAAGTTACAGACTGATCTGCTCATGTTGATACAAACATGTAGACAAAGAAATAACACAGACAGGGATGGGAAATAATGATTTTGTTTAAATTATTGATTAATCTGCTGATTATTTTCTCTATTAAAAATTGACCTAATAATTCATTAATTATTAAAATTGTTCCAACTCTTGGATAATCACTTACACTACATCTACACACAGCATCTAATTCTGTCTCATAATAATTTGCCAGAACTTTTTACTGCAAGTAAAAGTCTTGCATTTCTTGCTCTGTGGTGCAGAAATTACAGTTAATGTTTACAGAAGAAACATATTTTTAAATCATAAACTTACAAAAAGTTAAAGTTTTTTATAAGAAATTGCTTAATTTGTAATTGAAGACTTGAAGACTATGGATTGGTGCAAACACACACCATTTTATAACAGACATATTCCTCCAAAAACCAAATTGTACAGCAGCCTGTTAAAATAAGAATCTTGTATTTAACCAAGCTGGAGTTTTTAGCTGGTAAATATGACCTCTGTTCTAATTTTTCTTACCTCTTGACCAACAGTAAACTGCCACTGGATGTTGCTTGATCATTCTCAGACTACAGTCTAAGAAAACCTTGATATCTTGTTGATTTATCCCGGAATTTTCCTCCCACGCCTGAATCCACCCAACCCTGACAGTTAGAAAAATCAATTCGCTGTCAGAGCCTCTAAGTTAAAATCCTGTAGTGTGACCTAGGCTTCAGTAGTCTCTACCTCGCTTTTTCCTGATCCAACCCATTCGAATGTTCAGACGGCTTAGTTTTCTCACTCCCCTCCACTTTCCTTTTCTCTGTCTTAGTATTCTCAGGGTAGAGGTAGTTCAGGCAGGTGAGTGTGAAGCATGTGATCAGAGGTCCGCAGAGTTAGATTGCCCCCTGCTGTCTGAAGCCAGAGCTGGCCCGTGTCGCCGGGTGTTTGAAGATGTTATGCTGTATAATGAGTGCAGGGTGAAATGTAGACTGAAGCAGATGTACAGAAGGGCTTATTCTGGTGTTAAAACTTTGTAGAAAAAGGCGAAGATTATATTTTATTAACACAGCAGCAATGATATGAGAACCATAAAGGTGAATTTCTACATTGTTGAATGTCATTTTATCTGCTGGTGCTGGCAATGATGAGGATGCTAGTATTATGGAATGATGATTATAATGATGATGACTCTGGATGAGATTATATAATGTTCCTGTTGATTCTTGGAAATAGGGAATGATATACAGGAAGCTCACCTGCAGTAACATGATTGGACAGTGCTGGAATAAAACCACTTCCTTTCTGACTTTCATTTGACTCCACAATCTTTCTTCTGAACCTGTCCTTTCCCCCTTTATGAAGAGGTTAAAAAAACACAGTAGGAGCGGCTGTAGACCTTCAACATGAGCTGTTTAATCTAAAAATAAAGCTAACACACAGCTGTTGCCTGCTGCTGCTAATGAATTCGACATAACTCGAGTACCCTGTCTAATTATAGTCTTCAAGCAGATGTTGTCTAATATGCCTAACACATCCTTGCATCTTGGTCTCAATGCGTAATTATATAAAAAACTGTTTCTCACATTGCAAGAAGCAAAGAGGAAATTATTTAAAGATGATGTGAACAAAGGCAAACACAGTTCTCACAGTAGTTGTGATGGTGGTGGATAGATTTTATTTTTCATATTTCAGTATACCACTTCAGCAGATCACAATAAAATATTTAATCACATGAATATTTCACACTGAAACACTATAGCGTTCAGAATGCATTAAGCTGTCCTGCGTTTATTTCCCTGCCAAGAAAATGTACCAATTTCTGCAAGTTCTACCGCCTTTTACTCATTTGCTCACAATCTATTGGTCAAGCTGCGTGTCTGTTACATTTTCAGCCAATGGGAGGCCACATGTCTGCAGGACAGCTTGTGATTAGTCAGACTGACTGAAGGCAAACAGAAGCAGATAAATAGAGCTTCACTATTCTCCATATTTCCCTCACTTAAGACCTTGTATCCCTTAATAAGGCAGGTGGAGCATCATCACTGATCTACATCTATGTTAATCTGCACCTCACCATATGAACATGCAGTTATGTGTGTGTGTTTGTCTGTGTGTCCTTCCAGGTGTATAGTATATACTGTACAGGTTTCGAGGTGTACATGTAGGGATGGGGCAGATACCGATACCGATATATCGGGTTCCAATGCTGATATACGATATATCAGGTTCCGATACCGATACTGGTCCAGTATCAGTATCAGGTTCCTTTACCAACATAATTCACAAATCTGGAATTTCCGATCCAATGTTGCTTTAACGTTGTCTGCTGAAATGACTCCACAAGTGATTCCCTGTCGGCTGCACTGCTATCTGGCTGCAAAATGTTGAAAGGGTTTCCTGAACGGAGGCGTGTTTCAATGTGATGCGGAGCAATGAGACACGCCACCGTTCAGGAAATCCATTCAGAATCAGAATCAGATTTATTGGCCAAGTTTGTGCATACAAACAAGGAATTTGACTCCGGTTTTTCTTGCTCTCATGCAGTACAAAAACAACAACACAACCAACGGAGCAACAACTTTTTTTTTTTTTTTTCACAGTTACCAATGGTGCAATGGGTCAGTCTGAATGTGAAAACAAAAAAAATAGTGCAAAAAAAAAGATAACTATATAACTATATGCATATATAAATATACATTCAGACTGATGAGAAAATAGTGCAGGTTGTAGTGCAAACATAAAAAAAGAGACGCTGAATGAGGTAGTGGAAAAAAATAGTTTGCAGCCAGCTAGCAGGCGAGCATTGAGCACCACCATGGTTAACCAACTTTTCAGCACAACATGTCCGCTGTGTGGAAATATTTTGCACTAGAAACACCACGAAGCAAGACAGCAACATGCAATGTTTGCTAAGCCGTTGTACCGAGGGGCGGAAGCTCCGTCGCGACCTACGAGTAGCGATTAACTTGACGTTAACATAATATGGAGAATCCCATTGACGGGCTAGCGCATTAGCATTGGTAGCGGGACACCATAACAGGTAAGTCATACAGGTAATTCACACACCAACAATATATTACTCACAGACTTATGTCCCTTCTAGGTACAGCAGGAAGAAAATGAACAATGAGTGAGCTTCTGCCTCTCAGGATATTTGAGATTTGAAAAACCTTTATTTGTTGCTGCTACAAGAGCCAGTTTACTTAATTTGTGCTGATCAGATCAAGTAGCCCTTTTTATTTCTATTTGGAGAGGGGTAGTCTAAAAGAATGTTACCCTTTATGGGTATCTGTCTTGAATTTAATAAATATAGACTGTTAACAGGATTTTCTGTTTTTCTGACTTTCGTTTATGACCTTATACTTACCTCAAGTTGCCTTTTGGGACATACATACATTCATACATATCATACTTGCCTGTAGAGAAGCTTTATTACAGCATCATGTAAAATTAACAATAATGATAATAATATTAAAGCAAACAGATCTCTGGAATCGGAATAGTATCGGTATCGGCAGATATCCAAATTCAGGTATGGGGATCGGATCATTAGTGAAAAAATGTGGATCGGTGCATCCCTATACGTGTATATCTGTTTCCAGGTGTGAGTGAGTACAGCTGTGTACTTGTTTGCGTGCGTCGATATCTGAGTGTGTGCAGGAACATAAGACAGTATTCTTTACACAGAGAGTTACACCTAACTAAGCTGAGCCAGCAGTTGCCATGGTGAAAATAGATCATACATCACATGACCCAAAATCCCGCCAATCCCAGGAGGGGATGGAGAGCCACTAAACAGCGAGGCAGAACGGTGTCCGTGTGGTGTTGTACAGCTCACACCTCTTTCTTTCTTTCTGTCCATCTGTCTTTAGAAAGCTGGAGCCATGGGTCTCTGCTGTGTGAGTTTCTGGGGGTCCAGGGTTTCAGTGAAAGGCGGGGCTTGATAGGGGTTGGTGGTTACTATGGTAGCACCGTTCGCAATGGGGTATGGTGTAGCTCGAGCGTTGCTGGGGGCAGGGTCCAGGTGTTGCCATGTGAACAAGTTTGTGTTGCTGCCGGTTAAGAAGCGTCGCAATGCACTCAGCGTCAGTACAGCCTGTTAGTACAAACACACACAGGTGTTAGCAGAGGCTGTTTGTTACACACTGATTACTGTTGAACCAGTTAATCACTGAAGACGAAACATAAAGACCCAATGAAAGCGGTGTGATGCAAAGTTTTGATACGGATTTAGTGATAAAATGGTGGTTACTGTTGTTGCATTTGTACTTGTTGTGATGTGACCAGGGGCAGGCTGGCCATCGGGAGGTTTGGGAGGTTTCCCGAACGGTCGGTCTGTTCCCGGCCGGTGGCCGGAACGTTTTTTTACCCTATAAAATGCAGTATCTCTGTACTGCAGCAGCGTGTCCTTGCAGCTGCAGGTGGCACAGAGTGGAACGTAACCAAGGGGGGAGTTTCAGAAGTGAGGATCACTTCTGCGTTCGCGTTTCTCGACTGCTGCTTGGGGCTGGCTTCAGAAGTGAGCAATTGTCCACTGACCCCCATGTTAAAATAGACAACAGCGTAAAAAAACATTTATAGCCTGGTACATTTTTTGTATTTGGTCTCTATTGATCAGGGGCGGGCTGGGGTTGAAGTTCAGCCCGGGAATGTAGTTTGGAGAGATTTTGACGCCTTACTATACTATGACGTTTTTTATGACATTTTGAGGTCAAAAATTTTTTTGACTTTTTTTCACCGATTTTGACGCCTTACTATACTATGACGTTTTTTATGACATTTTGAGGTCAAAAATTTTTTTGACTTTTTTTCACTGACCTTAGTATACTATGACGTTTTTTTGGCCGATTTTGACGCCTTACTATACTATGACGTTTTTTATGACATTTTGAGGTCGAAAAAATTTTTGACTTTTTTTGCTCGAAAAAAACGCCTTACTATACTATGACGTTTTTTATGACATTTTGAGGTCGAAAAAAATTTTGACTTTTTTTGGCCGAAAAAAACGCCTTACTATACTATGACGTTTTTTATGACATTTTGAGGTCGAAAAACTTTTTGACATTTTTTGCCCGAAAAAAACGCCTTACTATACTATGACGTTTTTTATGACATTTTGAGGTCGAAAAAAATGTTGACCTTTTTTGTCCGATTTTGATGCCTTACTATACTATGACGTTTTTTATGACATTTTGAGGTCGAAAAAAATGTTGACTTTTTTTGCCCAAAAAAAACGCCTTACTATACTATGACGTTTTTTATGACATTTTGAGGTCGAAAAAAATTTTGACTTTTTTTGCCCGAAAAAAACGCCTTACTATACTATGACGTTTTTTATGACATTTTGAGGTCGAAAAAAATGTTGACTTTTTTTGTCCGATTTTGACGCCTTACTATACTATGACGTTTTTTATGACATTTTGAGGTCGAAAAAAATTTTGACTTTTTTTGCCCGAAAAAAACGCCTTACTATACTATGATGTTTTTTATGACATTTTGAGGTCGAAAAAAATGTTGACTTTTTTTGCCCGAAAAAAACGCCTTACTATACTATGACGTTTTTTATGACATTTTGAGGTCGAAAAAAATGTTGACTTTTTTTGCCCGAAAAAAACGCCTTACTATACTATGACGTTTTTTATGACATTTTGAGGTCGAAAAAAATGTTGACTTTTTTTGCCCGAAAAAAACGCCTTACTATACTATGACGTTTTTTATGACATTTTGAGGTCGAAAAAAATGTTGACTTTTTTTGTCCGATTTTGACGCCTTACTATACTATGACTTTTTATGACATTTTGAGGTTGAAAAAAATTTTGACTTTTTTTGCCCGAAAAAAAACGCCTTACTATACTATGACGTTTTTTATGACATTTTGAGGTCGAAAAAAATTTTGACTTTTTTGTCCGATTTTGACGCCTTACTATACTATGACGTTTTTTATGACATTTTGAGGTCGAAAAAAATTTTGACTTTTTTTGCCCGAAAAAAACGCCTTACTATACTATGATGTTTTTTATGACATTTTGAGGTCGAAAAAAATGTTGACTTTTTTTGCCCGAAAAAAACGCCTTACTATACTATGACGTTTTTTATGACATTTTGAGGTCGAAAAAAATGTTGACTTTTTTTGCCCGAAAAAAACGCCTTACTATACTATGACGTTTTTTATGACATTTTGAGGTCGAAAAAAATGTTGACTTTTTTTGCCCGAAAAAAACGCCTTACTATACTATGACGTTTTTTATGACATTTTGAGGTCGAAAAAAATGTTGACTTTTTTTGTCCGATTTTGACGCCTTACTATACTATGACTTTTTATGACATTTTGAGGTTGAAAAAAATTTTGACTTTTTTTGCCCGAAAAAAAACGCCTTACTATACTATGACGTTTTTTATGACATTTTGAGGTCGAAAAAAATTTTGACTTTTTTGTCCGATTTTGACGCCTTACTATACTATGACGTTTTTTATGACATTTTGAGGTCGAAAAAAATGTTGACTTTTTTTGTCCGATTTTGACGCCTTACTATACTATGACGTTTTTTATGACATTTTGAGGTCGAAAAAAATTTTGACTTTTTTCGTCCGAAAAAAACGCCTTACTATACTATGACGTTTTTTATGACATTTTGAGGTCGAAAAAATTTTTGACATTTTTTGCCCGAAAAAAACGCCTTACTATACTATGACGTTTATTATGACATTTTGAGGTGGAAAAAAATTTTGACTTTTTTTGTCCGATTTTGACGCCTTACTATACTATGACGTTTTTTATGACATTTTGAGGTCGAAAAAAATGTTGACTTTTTTTGTCCGATTTTGACGCCTTACTATACTATGACGTTTTTTATGACATTTTGAGGTCGAAAAAAATTTTGACTGTTTTTGTCCAATTTTGACGCCTTACTATACTATGACGTTTTTTATGACATTTTGAGGTCGAAAAAAATTTTGACTTTTTTCGTCCGAAAAAAACGCCTTACTATACTATGACGTTTTTTATGACATTTTGAGGTCGAAAAAAAATTTGACATTTTTTGCCCGAAAAAAACGCCTTATTATACTATGACGTTTTTTATGACATTTTGAGGTCGAAAAAAATGTTGACTTTTTTTGTCCGATTTTGACGCCTTACTATACTATGACGTTTTTTATGACATTTTGAGGTCGAAAAATTTTTTGACTTTTTTTGTTCAATTTTGACGCCGTACTATACTATGACGTTTTTTATGACATTTTGAGGTCGAAAAAATTTTTGACTGTTTTTGTCCAATTTTGACGCCTTACTATACTATGACGTTTTTTATGACATTTTGAGGTCGAAAAAAATTTTGACTTTTTTTGTCCGATTTTGACGCCTTACTATACTATGACATTTTTTATGACATTTTGAGGTCGAAAAAATTTTTGACTTTTTTCGTCCGAAAAAAACGCCTTACTATACTATGACGTTTTTTATGACATTTTGAGGTCGAAAAAAATTTTGACTTTTTTTGTTCAATTTTGACGCCGTACTATACTATGACGTTTTTTATGACATTTTGAGGTCGAAAAAAATTTTGACTTTTTTTGTCCGATTTTGACGCCTTACTATACTATGACGTTTTTTATGACATTTTGAGGTCGAAAAAAATTTTGACTTTTTGTTCGATTTTGACGCCGTACTATACTATGACGTTTTTTATGACATTTTGAGGTCGAAAAAAATGTTGACTTTTTTTGTCCGATTTTGACGCCTTACTATACTATGACGTTTTTTATGACATTTTGAGGTCGAAAAAAATTTTGACTGTTTTTGCCCGAAAAAAACGCCTTACTATACTATGACGTTTTTTATGACATTTTGAGGTCGAAAAAAATTTTGACTTTTTTTGCCCGAAAAAAACGCCTTACTATACTATGACGTTTTTTATGACATTTTGAGGTCGAAAAAAATTTTGACTTTTTTTGTCCGATTTTGACGCCTTACTATACTATGACGTTTTTTATGACATTTTGAGGTCGAAAAAAATTTTGACTTTTTTTGCCCGAAAAAAAACGCCTTACTATACTATGACGTTTTTTATGACATTTTGAGGTCGAAAAAAATTTTGACTTTTTTTGTCCAATTTTGACGCCTTACTATACTATGACGTTTTTTATGACATTTTGAGGTCGAAAAAAATGTTGACTTTTTTTGTCCGATTTTGACGCCTTACTATACTATGACGTTTTTTATGACATTTTGAGGTCGAAAAAAATTTTGACATTTTTTGCCCGAAAAAAACGCCTTACTATACTATGACGTTTTTTATGACATTTTGAGGTCGAAAAAAATGTTGACATTTTTTGCCCGAAAAAAACGCCTTACTATACTATGACGTTTTTTATGACATTTTGAGGTCGAAAAAAATGTTGACTTTTTTTGTCCGATTTTGACGCCTTACTATACTATGACGTTTTTTATGACATTTTGAGGTCGAAAAAAATGTTGACTTTTTTTGCCCAAAAAAAACGCCTTACTATACTATGACGTTTTTTATGACATTTTGAGGTCGAAAAAAATGTTGACTTTTTTTGCCCGAAAAAAACGCCTTACTATACTATGACGTTTTTTATGACATTTTGAGGTCGAAAAAAATTTTGACTTTTTTTGCCCGAAAAAAACGCCTTACTATACTATGACGTTTTTTATGACATTTTGAGGTCGAAAAAATTTTTGACTTTTTTTGTTCGATTTTGACGCCTTACTATACTATGACGTTTTTTATGACATTTTGAGGTCGAAAAAAATTGACATTTTTTGCCCGAAAAAAACACCTTACTATACTATGACGTTTTTTATGACATTTTGAGGTCGAAAAAAATTTTGACTTTTTTTGTCCGATTTTGACGCCTTACTATACTATGACGTTTTTTATGACATTTTGAGGTCGAAAAAATTTTTGACTTTTTTCGTCCGAAAAAAACGCCTTACTATACTATGACGTTTTTTATGACATTTTGAGGTCGAAAAAATTTTTGACTTTTTTTGTTCGATTTTGACGCCTTACTATACTATGACGTTTTTTATGACATTTTGAGGTCGAAAAAAATTTTGACTTTTTTTGTCCAATTTTGACGCCTTACTATACTATGACGTTTTTTATGACATTTTGAGGTCGAAAAAAATGTTGACTTTTTTTGTCCGATTTTGACGCCTTACTATACTATGACGTTTTTTATGACATTTTGAGGTCGAAAAAAATTTTGACATTTTTTGCCCGAAAAAAACGCCTTACTATACTATGACGTTTTTTATGACATTTTGAGGTCAAAAAAAATGTTGACTTTTTTTGCCCAAAAAAAACGCCTTACTATACTATGACGTTTTTTATGACATTTTGAGGTCGAAAAAAATGTTGACTTTTTTTGCCAGAAAAAAACACCTTACTATACTATGACGTTTTTTATGACATTTTGAGGTCGAAAAAAATTTTGACTTTTTTTGCCCGAAAAAAACGCCTTACTATACTATGACGTTTTTTATGACATTTTGAGGTCGAAAAAAATTTTGACTTTTTTTGTTCGATTTTGACGCCTTACTATACTATGACGTTTTTTATGACATTTTGAGGTCGAAAAAAATGTTGACTTTTTTTGTCCGATTTTGACGCCTTACTATACTATGACGTTTTTTATGACATTTTGAGGTCGAAAAAAATGTTGACTTTTTTTGCCCGAAAAAAACGCCTTACTATACTATGACGTTTTTTATGACATTTTGAGGTCGAAAAAAATGTTGACTTTTTTTGTCCGATTTTGACGCCTTACTATACTATGACGTTTTTTATGACATTTTGAGGTCGAAAAAAATGTTGACTTTTTTTGCCCGAAAAAAACGCCTTACTATACTATGATGTTTTTTATGACATTTTGAGGTCGAAAAAAATGTTGACTTTTTTTGCCCGAAAAAAACGCCTTACTATACTATGACGTTTTTTATGACATTTTGAGGTGGAAAAAAATTTTGACTTTTTTTGCCCGAAAAAAACGCCTTACTATACTATGACGTTTTTTATGACATTTTGAGGTCGAAAAAAATGTTGACTTTTTTTGTCCGATTTTGACGCCTTACTATACTATGACGTTTTTTATGACATTTTGAGGTCGAAAAAAATGTTGACATTTTTTGCCCGAAAAAAACGCCTTACTATACTATGACGTTTTTTATGACATTTTGAGGTCAAAAAAAATGTTGACTTTTTTTGCCCAAAAAAAACGCCTTACTATACTATGACGTTTTTTATGACATTTTGAGGTCGAAAAAAATGTTGACTTTTTTTGCCAGAAAAAAACACCTTACTATACTATGACGTTTTTTATGACATTTTGAGGTCGAAAAAAATTTTGACTTTTTTTGCCCGAAAAAAACGCCTTACTATACTATGACGTTTTTTATGACATTTTGAGGTCGAAAAAAATGTTGACTTTTTTTGTTCGATTTTGACGCCTTACTATACTATGACGTTTTTTATGACATTTTGAGGTCGAAAAAAATGTTGACTTTTTTTGTCCGATTTTGACGCCTTACTATACTATGACGTTTTTTATGACATTTTGAGGTCGAAAAAAATGTTGACTTTTTTTGCCCGAAAAAAACGCCTTACTATACTATGACGTTTTTTATGACATTTTGAGGTCGAAAAAAATGTTGACTTTTTTTGTCCGATTTTGACGCCTTACTATACTATGACGTTTTTTATGACATTTTGAGGTCGAAAAAAATGTTGACTTTTTTTGCCCGAAAAAAACGCCTTACTATACTATGATGTTTTTTATGACATTTTGAGGTCGAAAAAAATGTTGACTTTTTTTGCCCGAAAAAAACGCCTTACTATACTATGACGTTTTTTATGACATTTTGAGGTGGAAAAAAATTTTGACTTTTTTTGCCCGAAAAAAACGCCTTACTATACTATGACGTTTTTTATGACATTTTGAGGTCGAAAAAAATGTTGACTTTTTTTGTCCGATTTTGACGCCTTACTATACTATGACGTTTTTTATGACATTTTGAGGTCGAAAAAAATTTTGACTGTTTTTGTCCAATTTTGACGCCTTACTATACTATGACGTTTTTTATGACATTTTGAGGTCGAAAAAAATTTTGACTTTTTTCGTCCGAAAAAAACGCCTTACTATACTATGACATTTTTTATGACATTTTGAGGTCGAAAAAAAATTTGACATTTTTTGCCCGAAAAAAAACGCCTTACTATACTATGACGTTTTTTATGACATTTTGAGGTCGAAAAAAATTTTGACTTTTTTTGCCCGAAAAAAAACGCCTTACTATACTATGACGTTTTTTATGACATTTTGAGGTCGAAAAAAATGTTGACTTTTTTTGTCCGATTTTGACGCCTTACTATACTATGACGTTTTTTATGACATTTTGAGGTCGAAAAATTTTTTGACTTTTTTCGTCCGAAAAAAACGCCTTACTATACTATGACGTTTTTTATGACATTTTGAGGTCGAAAAAATTTTTGACTTTTTTTGTTCGATTTTGACGCCTTACTATACTATGACGTTTTTTATGACATTTTGAGGTCGAAAAAAATGTTGACATTTTTTGCCCGAAAAAAACACCTTACTATACTATGACGTTTTTTATGACATTTTGAGGTCGAAAAAAATTTTGACTTTTTTTGTCCGATTTTGACGCCTTACTATACTATGACGTTTTTTATGACATTTTGAGGTCGAAAAAATTTTTGACTTTTTTCGTCCGAAAAAAACGCCTTACTATACTATGACGTTTTTTATGACATTTTGAGGTCGAAAAAAATTTTGACTTTTTTTGTTCAATTTTGACGCCGTACTATACTATGACGTTTTTTATGACATTTTGAGGTCGAAAAAAATTTTGACTTTTTTTGTCCGATTTTGACGCCGTACTATACTATGACGTTTTTTATGACATTTTGAGGTCGAAAAAAATGTTGACTTTTTTTGTCCGATTTTGACGCCTTACTATACTATGACGTTTTTTATGACATTTTGAGGTCGAAAAAAATTTTGACTTTTTTTGTCCGATTTTGACGCCATACTATACTATGACGTTTTTTATGACATTTTGAGGTCGAAAAAAATTTTGACTTTTTTTGTCCGATTTTGACGCCTTACTATACTATGACGTTTTTTATGACATTTTGAGGTCGAAAAAAATGTTGACTTTTTTTGTCCGATTTTGACGCCTTACTATACTATGACGTTTTTTATGACATTTTGAGGTCGAAAAAAATTTTGACATTTTTTGCCCGAAAAAAACGCCTTACTATACTATGACGTTTTTTATGACATTTTGAGGTCAAAAAAAATGTTGACTTTTTTTGCCCAAAAAAAACGCCTTACTATACTATGACGTTTTTTATGACATTTTGAGGTCGAAAAAAATGTTGACTTTTTTTGCCAGAAAAAAACACCTTACTATACTATGACGTTTTTTATGACATTTTGAGGTCGAAAAAAATTTTGACTTTTTTTGCCCGAAAAAAACGCCTTACTATACTATGACGTTTTTTATGACATTTTGAGGTCGAAAAAAATTTTGACTTTTTTTGTTCGATTTTGACGCCTTACTATACTATGACGTTTTTTATGACATTTTGAGGTCGAAAAAAATGTTGACTTTTTTTGTCCGATTTTGACGCCTTACTATACTATGACGTTTTTTATGACATTTTGAGGTCGAAAAAAATGTTGACTTTTTTTGCCCGAAAAAAACGCCTTACTATACTATGACGTTTTTTATGACATTTTGAGGTCGAAAAAAATTTTGACTTTTTTTGTCCGATTTTGACGCCTTACTATACTATGACGTTTTTTATGACATTTTGAGGTCGAAAAAAATGTTGACTTTTTTTGCCCGAAAAAAACGCCTTACTATACTATGATGTTTTTTATGACATTTTGAGGTCGAAAAAAATGTTGACTTTTTTTGCCCGAAAAAAACGCCTTACTATACTATGACGTTTTTTATGACATTTTGAGGTGGAAAAAAATTTTGACTTTTTTTGCCCGAAAAAAACGCCTTACTATACTATGACGTTTTTTATGACATTTTGAGGTCGAAAAAAATGTTGACTTTTTTTGTCCGATTTTGACGCCTTACTATACTATGACGTTTTTTATGACATTTTGAGGTCGAAAAAAATTTTGACATTTTTTGCCCGAAAAAAACGCCTTACTATACTATGACGTTTTTTATGACATTTTGAGGTCGAAAAAAATGTTGACTTTTTTTGCCAGAAAAAAACACCTTACTATACTATGACGTTTTTTATGACATTTTGAGGTCGAAAAAAATGTTGACTTTTTTTGCCCGAAAAAAACGCCTTACTATACTATGACGTTTTTTATGACATTTTGAGGTCGAAAAAAATGTTGACTTTTTTTGTTCGATTTTGACGCCTTACTATACTATGACGTTTTTTATGACATTTTGAGGTCGAAAAAAATGTTGACTTTTTTTGTCCGATTTTGACGCCTTACTATACTATGACGTTTTTTATGACATTTTGAGGTCGAAAAAAATGTTGACTTTTTTTGCCCGAAAAAAACGCCTTACTATACTATGACGTTTTTTATGACATTTTGAGGTCGAAAAAAATTTTGACTTTTTTTGTCCGATTTTGACGCCTTACTATACTATGACGTTTTTTATGACATTTTGAGGTCGAAAAAAATGTTGACTTTTTTTGCCCGAAAAAAACGCCTTACTATACTATGATGTTTTTTATGACATTTTGAGGTCGAAAAAAATGTTGACTTTTTTTGCCCGAAAAAAACGCCTTACTATACTATGACGTTTTTTATGACATTTTGAGGTCGAAAAAAATGTTGACTTTTTTTGTCCGATTTTGACGCCTTACTATACTATGACGTTTTTTATGACATTTTGAGGTCGAAAAAAATTTTGACTGTTTTTGTCCAATTTTGACGCCTTACTATACTATGACGTTTTTTATGACATTTTGAGGTCGAAAAAAATTTTGACTTTTTTCGTCCGAAAAAAACGCCTTACTATACTATGACGTTTTTTATGACATTTTGAGGTCGAAAAAAAATTTGACATTTTTTGCCCGAAAAAAACACCTTACTATACTATGACGTTTTTTATGACATTTTGAGGTCGAAAAAAATTTTGACTTTTTTTGTCCGATTTTGACGCCTTACTATACTATGACGTTTTTTATGACATTTTGAGGTCGAAAAAATTTTTGACTTTTTTCGTCCGAAAAAAACGCCTTACTATACTATGACGTTTTTTATGACATTTTGAGGTCGAAAAAAATGTTGACTTTTTTTGTTCAATTTTGACGCCGTACTATACTATGACGTTTTTTATGACATTTTGAGGTCGAAAAAAATTTTGACTTTTTTTGTCCGATTTTGACGCCGTACTATACTATGACGTTTTTTATGACATTTTGAGGTCGAAAAAAATGTTGACTTTTTTTGTCCGATTTTGACGCCTTACTATACTATGACGTTTTTTATGACATTTTGAGGTCGAAAAAAATGTTGACTTTTTTTGTCCGATTTTGACGCCTTACTATACTATGACGTTTTTTATGACATTTTGAGGTCGAAAAAAATTTTGACTTTTTTTGCCCGAAAAAAACGCCATACTATACTATGACGTTTTTTATGACATTTTGAGGTCGAAAAAAATTTTGACTTTTTTTGTCCAATTTTGACGCCTTACTATACTATGACGTTTTTTATGACATTTTGAGGTCGAAAAAAATGTTGACTTTTTTTGTCCGATTTTGACGCCTTACTATACTATGACGTTTTTTATGACATTTTGAGGTCGAAAAAAATTTTGACATTTTTTGCCCGAAAAAAACGCCTTACTATACTATGACGTTTTTTATGACATTTTGAGGTCAAAAAAAATGTTGACTTTTTTTGCCCAAAAAAAACGCCTTACTATACTATGACGTTTTTTATGACATTTTGAGGTCGAAAAAAATGTTGACTTTTTTTGCCAGAAAAAAACACCTTACTATACTATGACGTTTTTTATGACATTTTGAGGTCGAAAAAAATTTTGACTTTTTTTGCCCGAAAAAAACGCCTTACTATACTATGACGTTTTTTATGACATTTTGAGGTCGAAAAAAATTTTGACTTTTTTTGTTCGATTTTGACGCCTTACTATACTATGACGTTTTTTATGACATTTTGAGGTCGAAAAAAATGTTGACTTTTTTTGTCCGATTTTGACGCCTTACTGTACTATGACGTTTTTTATGACATTTTGAGGTCGAAAAAAATGTTGACTTTTTTTGCCCGAAAAAAAACGCCTTACTATACTATGACGTTTTTTATGACATTTTGAGGTCGAAAAAAATGTTGACTTTTTTTGTCCGATTTTGACGCCTTACTATACTATGACGTTTTTTATGACATTTTGAGGTCGAAAAAAACGTTGACTTTTTTTGCCCGAAAAAAACGCCTTACTATACTATGATGTTTTTTATGACATTTTGAGGTCGAAAAAAATGTTGACTTTTTTTGCCCGAAAAAAACGCCTTACTATACTATGACGTTTTTTATGACATTTTGAGGTGGAAAAAAATTTTGACTTTTTTTGCCCGAAAAAAACGCCTTACTATACTATGACGTTTTTTATGACATTTTGAGGTCGAAAAAAATGTTGACTTTTTTTGTCCGATTTTGACGCCTTACTATACTATGACGTTTTTTATGACATTTTGAGGTCGAAAAAAATTTTGACTGTTTTTGTCCAATTTTGACGCCTTACTATACTATGACGTTTTTTATGACATTTTGAGGTCGAAAAAAATTTTGACTTTTTTCGTCCGAAAAAAACGCCTTACTATACTATGACGTTTTTTATGACATTTTGAGGTCGAAAAAAAATTTGACATTTTTTGCCCGAAAAAAAACGCCTTACTATACTATGACGTTTTTTATGACATTTTGAGGTCGAAAAAAATTTTGACTTTTTTTGCCCGAAAAAAAACGCCTTACTATACTATGACGTTTTTTATGACATTTTGAGGTCGAAAAAAATGTTGACTTTTTTTGTCCGATTTTGACGCCTTACTATACTATGACGTTTTTTATGACATTTTGAGGTCGAAAAATTTTTTGACTTTTTTCGTCCGAAAAAAACGCCTTACTATACTATGACGTTTTTTATGACATTTTGAGGTCGAAAAAATTTTTGACTTTTTTTGTTCGATTTTGACGCCTTACTATACTATGACGTTTTTTATGACATTTTGAGGTCGAAAAAAATGTTGACATTTTTTGCCCGAAAAAAACACCTTACTATACTATGACGTTTTTTATGACATTTTGAGGTCGAAAAAAATTTTGACTTTTTTTGTCCGATTTTGACGCCTTACTATACTATGACGTTTTTTATGACATTTTGAGGTCGAAAAAATTTTTGACTTTTTTCGTCCGAAAAAAACGCCTTACTATACTATGACGTTTTTTATGACATTTTGAGGTCGAAAAAAATTTTGACTTTTTTTGTTCAATTTTGACGCCGTACTATACTATGACGTTTTTTATGACATTTTGAGGTCGAAAAAAATTTTGACTTTTTTTGTCCGATTTTGACGCCGTACTATACTATGACGTTTTTTATGACATTTTGAGGTCGAAAAAAATGTTGACTTTTTTTGTCCGATTTTGACGCCTTACTATACTATGACGTTTTTTATGACATTTTGAGGTCGAAAAAAATTTTGACTTTTTTTGTCCGATTTTGACGCCATACTATACTATGACGTTTTTTATGACATTTTGAGGTCGAAAAAAATTTTGACTTTTTTTGTCCGATTTTGACGCCTTACTATACTATGACGTTTTTTATGACATTTTGAGGTCGAAAAAAATGTTGACTTTTTTTGTCCGATTTTGACGCCTTACTATACTATGACGTTTTTTATGACATTTTGAGGTCGAAAAAAATTTTGACATTTTTTGCCCGAAAAAAACGCCTTACTATACTATGACGTTTTTTATGACATTTTGAGGTCAAAAAAAATGTTGACTTTTTTTGCCCAAAAAAAACGCCTTACTATACTATGACGTTTTTTATGACATTTTGAGGTCGAAAAAAATGTTGACTTTTTTTGCCAGAAAAAAACACCTTACTATACTATGACGTTTTTTATGACATTTTGAGGTCGAAAAAAATTTTGACTTTTTTTGCCCGAAAAAAACGCCTTACTATACTATGACGTTTTTTATGACATTTTGAGGTCGAAAAAAATTTTGACTTTTTTTGTTCGATTTTGACGCCTTACTATACTATGACGTTTTTTATGACATTTTGAGGTCGAAAAAAATGTTGACTTTTTTTGTCCGATTTTGACGCCTTACTATACTATGACGTTTTTTATGACATTTTGAGGTCGAAAAAAATGTTGACTTTTTTTGCCCGAAAAAAACGCCTTACTATACTATGACGTTTTTTATGACATTTTGAGGTCGAAAAAAATTTTGACTTTTTTTGTCCGATTTTGACGCCTTACTATACTATGACGTTTTTTATGACATTTTGAGGTCGAAAAAAATGTTGACTTTTTTTGCCCGAAAAAAACGCCTTACTATACTATGATGTTTTTTATGACATTTTGAGGTCGAAAAAAATGTTGACTTTTTTTGCCCGAAAAAAACGCCTTACTATACTATGACGTTTTTTATGACATTTTGAGGTGGAAAAAAATTTTGACTTTTTTTGCCCGAAAAAAACGCCTTACTATACTATGACGTTTTTTATGACATTTTGAGGTCGAAAAAAATGTTGACTTTTTTTGTCCGATTTTGACGCCTTACTATACTATGACGTTTTTTATGACATTTTGAGGTCGAAAAAAATTTTGACATTTTTTGCCCGAAAAAAACGCCTTACTATACTATGACGTTTTTTATGACATTTTGAGGTCGAAAAAAATGTTGACTTTTTTTGCCAGAAAAAAACACCTTACTATACTATGACGTTTTTTATGACATTTTGAGGTCGAAAAAAATGTTGACTTTTTTTGCCCGAAAAAAACGCCTTACTATACTATGACGTTTTTTATGACATTTTGAGGTCGAAAAAAATGTTGACTTTTTTTGTTCGATTTTGACGCCTTACTATACTATGACGTTTTTTATGACATTTTGAGGTCGAAAAAAATGTTGACTTTTTTTGTCCGATTTTGACGCCTTACTATACTATGACGTTTTTTATGACATTTTGAGGTCGAAAAAAATGTTGACTTTTTTTGCCCGAAAAAAACGCCTTACTATACTATGACGTTTTTTATGACATTTTGAGGTCGAAAAAAATTTTGACTTTTTTTGTCCGATTTTGACGCCTTACTATACTATGACGTTTTTTATGACATTTTGAGGTCGAAAAAAATGTTGACTTTTTTTGCCCGAAAAAAACGCCTTACTATACTATGATGTTTTTTATGACATTTTGAGGTCGAAAAAAATGTTGACTTTTTTTGCCCGAAAAAAACGCCTTACTATACTATGACGTTTTTTATGACATTTTGAGGTCGAAAAAAATGTTGACTTTTTTTGTCCGATTTTGACGCCTTACTATACTATGACGTTTTTTATGACATTTTGAGGTCGAAAAAAATTTTGACTGTTTTTGTCCAATTTTGACGCCTTACTATACTATGACGTTTTTTATGACATTTTGAGGTCGAAAAAAATTTTGACTTTTTTCGTCCGAAAAAAACGCCTTACTATACTATGACGTTTTTTATGACATTTTGAGGTCGAAAAAAAATTTGACATTTTTTGCCCGAAAAAAACACCTTACTATACTATGACGTTTTTTATGACATTTTGAGGTCGAAAAAAATTTTGACTTTTTTTGTCCGATTTTGACGCCTTACTATACTATGACGTTTTTTATGACATTTTGAGGTCGAAAAAATTTTTGACTTTTTTCGTCCGAAAAAAACGCCTTACTATACTATGACGTTTTTTATGACATTTTGAGGTCGAAAAAAATGTTGACTTTTTTTGTTCAATTTTGACGCCGTACTATACTATGACGTTTTTTATGACATTTTGAGGTCGAAAAAAATTTTGACTTTTTTTGTCCGATTTTGACGCCGTACTATACTATGACGTTTTTTATGACATTTTGAGGTCGAAAAAAATGTTGACTTTTTTTGTCCGATTTTGACGCCTTACTATACTATGACGTTTTTTATGACATTTTGAGGTCGAAAAAAATGTTGACTTTTTTTGTCCGATTTTGACGCCTTACTATACTATGACGTTTTTTATGACATTTTGAGGTCGAAAAAAATTTTGACTTTTTTTGCCCGAAAAAAACGCCATACTATACTATGACGTTTTTTATGACATTTTGAGGTCGAAAAAAATTTTGACTTTTTTTGTCCAATTTTGACGCCTTACTATACTATGACGTTTTTTATGACATTTTGAGGTCGAAAAAAATGTTGACTTTTTTTGTCCGATTTTGACGCCTTACTATACTATGACGTTTTTTATGACATTTTGAGGTCGAAAAAAATTTTGACATTTTTTGCCCGAAAAAAACGCCTTACTATACTATGACGTTTTTTATGACATTTTGAGGTCAAAAAAAATGTTGACTTTTTTTGCCCAAAAAAAACGCCTTACTATACTATGACGTTTTTTATGACATTTTGAGGTCGAAAAAAATTTTGACTTTTTTTGTCCGATTTTGACGCCTTACTATACTATGACGTTTTTTATGACATTTTGAGGTCGAAAAAAATGTTGACTTTTTTTGCCCGAAAAAAACGCCTTACTATACTATGATGTTTTTTATGACATTTTGAGGTCGAAAAAAATGTTGACTTTTTTTGCCCGAAAAAAACGCCTTACTATACTATGACGTTTTTTATGACATTTTGAGGTCGAAAAAAATGTTGACTTTTTTTGTCCGATTTTGACGCCTTACTATACTATGACGTTTTTTATGACATTTTGAGGTCGAAAAAAATTTTGACTGTTTTTGTCCAATTTTGACGCCTTACTATACTATGACGTTTTTTATGACATTTTGAGGTCGAAAAAAATTTTGACTTTTTTCGTCCGAAAAAAACGCCTTACTATACTATGACGTTTTTTATGACATTTTGAGGTCGAAAAAAAATTTGACATTTTTTGCCCGAAAAAAACACCTTACTATACTATGACGTTTTTTATGACATTTTGAGGTCGAAAAAAATTTTGACTTTTTTTGTCCGATTTTGACGCCTTACTATACTATGACGTTTTTTATGACATTTTGAGGTCGAAAAAATTTTTGACTTTTTTCGTCCGAAAAAAACGCCTTACTATACTATGACGTTTTTTATGACATTTTGAGGTCGAAAAAAATGTTGACTTTTTTTGTTCAATTTTGACGCCGTACTATACTATGACGTTTTTTATGACATTTTGAGGTCGAAAAAAATTTTGACTTTTTTTGTCCGATTTTGACGCCGTACTATACTATGACGTTTTTTATGACATTTTGAGGTCGAAAAAAATGTTGACTTTTTTTGTCCGATTTTGACGCCTTACTATACTATGACGTTTTTTATGACATTTTGAGGTCGAAAAAAATGTTGACTTTTTTTGTCCGATTTTGACGCCTTACTATACTATGACGTTTTTTATGACATTTTGAGGTCGAAAAAAATTTTGACTTTTTTTGCCCGAAAAAAACGCCATACTATACTATGACGTTTTTTATGACATTTTGAGGTCGAAAAAAATTTTGACTTTTTTTGTCCAATTTTGACGCCTTACTATACTATGACGTTTTTTATGACATTTTGAGGTCGAAAAAAATGTTGACTTTTTTTGTCCGATTTTGACGCCTTACTATACTATGACGTTTTTTATGACATTTTGAGGTCGAAAAAAATTTTGACATTTTTTGCCCGAAAAAAACGCCTTACTATACTATGACGTTTTTTATGACATTTTGAGGTCAAAAAAATGTTGACTTTTTTTGCCCAAAAAAAACGCCTTACTATACTATGACGTTTTTTATGACATTTTGAGGTCGAAAAAAATGTTGACTTTTTTTGCCAGAAAAAAACACCTTACTATACTATGACGTTTTTTATGACATTTTGAGGTCGAAAAAAATTTTGACTTTTTTTGCCCGAAAAAAACGCCTTACTATACTATGACGTTTTTTATGACATTTTGAGGTCGAAAAAAATTTTGACTTTTTTTGTTCGATTTTGACGCCTTACTATACTATGACGTTTTTTATGACATTTTGAGGTCGAAAAAAATGTTGACTTTTTTTGTCCGATTTTGACGCCTTACTGTACTATGACGTTTTTTATGACATTTTGAGGTCGAAAAAAATGTTGACTTTTTTTGCCCGAAAAAAAACGCCTTACTATACTATGACGTTTTTTATGACATTTTGAGGTCGAAAAAAATGTTGACTTTTTTTGTCCGATTTTGACGCCTTACTATACTATGACGTTTTTTATGACATTTTGAGGTCGAAAAAAACGTTGACTTTTTTTGCCCGAAAAAAACGCCTTACTATACTATGATGTTTTTTATGACATTTTGAGGTCGAAAAAAATGTTGACTTTTTTTGCCCGAAAAAAACGCCTTACTATACTATGACGTTTTTTATGACATTTTGAGGTGGAAAAAAATTTTGACTTTTTTTGCCCGAAAAAAACGCCTTACTATACTATGACGTTTTTTATGACATTTTGAGGTCGAAAAAAATGTTGACTTTTTTTGTCCGATTTTGACGCCTTACTATACTATGACGTTTTTTATGACATTTTGAGGTCGAAAAAAATTTTGACATTTTTTGCCCGAAAAAAACGCCTTACTATACTATGACGTTTTTTATGACATTTTGAGGTCGAAAAAAATGTTGACTTTTTTTGTCCGATTTTGACGCCTTACTATACTATGACGTTTTTTATGACATTTTGAGGTCGAAAAAAATGTTGACTTTTTTTGCCCAAAAAAAACGCCTTACTATACTATGACGTTTTTTATGACATTTTGAGGTCAAAAAAATTTTGACTTTTTTTGCCCGAAAAAAACGCCTTACTATACTATGACGTTTTTTATGACATTTTGAGGTGGAAAAAAATTTTGACTTTTTTTGCCCGAAAAAAACGCCTTACTATACTATGACGTTTTTTATGACATTTTGAGGTCGAAAAAAATTTTGACTTTTTTTGTTCGATTTTGACGCCTTACTATACTATGACGTTTTTTATGACATTTTGAGGTCGAAAAAAATTTTGACTTTTTTTGCCCGAAAAAAACGCCTTACTATACTATGACGTTTTTTATGACATTTTGAGGTCGAAAAAAATTTTGACTTTTTTTGTCCGATTTTGACGCCTTACTATACTATGACGTTTTTTATGACATTTTGAGGTCGAAAAAAATGTTGACTTTTTTTGTCCGATTTTGACGCCTTGCTATACTATGACGTTTTTTATGACATTTTGAGGTCGAAAAAAATGTTGACTTTTTTTGTCCGATTTTGACGCCTTACTATACTATGACGTTTTTTATGACATTTTGAGGTCGAAAAAAATTTTGACTTTTTTTGCCCGAAAAAAACGCCTTACTATACTATGACGTTTTTTATGACATTTTGAGGTCGAAAAAAATTTTGACTTTTTTTGTTCGATTTTGACGCCTTACTATACTATGACGTTTTTTATGACATTTTGAGGTCGAAAAAAATGTTGACTTTTTTTGTCCGATTTTGACGCCTTACTATACTATGACGTTTTTTATGACATTTTGAGGTCGAAAAAAATGTTGACTTTTTTTGCCCGAAAAAAACGCCTTACTATACTATGACGTTTTTTATGACATTTTGAGGTCGAAAAAAATTTTGACTTTTTTTGTCCGATTTTGACGCCTTACTATACTATGACGTTTTTTATGACATTTTGAGGTCGAAAAAAATGTTGACTTTTTTTGCCCGAAAAAAACGCCTTACTATACTATGATGTTTTTTATGACATTTTGAGGTCGAAAAAAATGTTGACTTTTTTTGCCCGAAAAAAACGCCTTACTATACTATGACGTTTTTTATGACATTTTGAGGTGGAAAAAATTTTTGACTTTTTTTGCCCGAAAAAAACGCCTTACTATACTATGACGTTTTTTATGACATTTTGAGGTCGAAAAAAATGTTGACTTTTTTTGTCCGATTTTGACGCCTTACTATACTATGACGTTTTTTATGACATTTTGAGGTCGAAAAAAATTTTGACTTTTTTTGCCCGAAAAAAACGCCTTACTATACTATGACGTTTTTTATGACATTTTGAGGTCGAAAAAAATTTTGACTTTTTTTGTTCGATTTTGACGCCTTACTATACTATGACGTTTTTATGACATTTTGAGGTCGAAAAAAATGTTGACTTTTTTTGTCCGATTTTGACGCCTTACTATACTATGACGTTTTTTATGACATTTTGAGGTCGAAAAAAATGTTGACTTTTTTTGTCCGATTTTGACGCCTTACTATACTATGACGTTTTTTATGACATTTTGAGGTGGAAAAAAATTTTGACTTTTTTTGCCCGAAAAAAACGCCTTACTATACTATGACGTTTTTTATGACATTTTGAGGTCGAAAAAAATTTTGACTTTTTTTGTCCGATTTTGACGCCTTACTATACTATGACGTTTTTTATGACATTTTGAGGTCGAAAAAAATGTTGACTTTTTTTGTCCGATTTTGACGCCTTACTATACTATGATGTTTTTTATGACATTTTGAGGTCGAAAAAAATTTTGACATTTTTTGCCCGAAAAAAACGCCTTACTATACTATGACGTTTTTTATGACATTTTGAGGTCGAAAAAAATGTTGACTTTTTTTGTCCGATTTTGACGCCTTACTATACTATGACGTTTTTTATGACATTTTGAGGTCGAAAAAAATGTTGACTTTTTTTGCCCAAAAAAAACGCCTTACTATACTATGACGTTTTTTATGACATTTTGAGGTCGAAAAAAATTTTGACTTTTTTTGCCCGAAAAAAACGCCTTACTATACTATGACGTTTTTTATGACATTTTGAGGTCGAAAAAAATTTTGACTTTTTTTGCCCGAAAAAAACGCCTTACTATACTATGACGTTTTTTATGACATTTTGAGGTCGAAAAAAATTTTGACTTTTTTTGTTCGATTTTGACGCCTTACTATACTATGACGTTTTTTATGACATTTTGAGGTCGAAAAAAATGTTGACTTTTTTTGTCCGATTTTGACGCCTTACTATACTATGACGTTTTTTATGACATTTTGAGGTCGAAAAAAATTTTGACTGTTTTTGCCCGAAAAAAACGCCTTACTATACTATGACGTTTTTTATGACATTTTGAGGTGGAAAAAAATTTTGACTTTTTTTGCCCGAAAAAAACGCCTTACTATACTATGACGTTTTTTATGACATTTTGAGGTCGAAAAAAATTTTGACTTTTTTTGTCCGATTTTGACGCCTTACTATACTATGACGTTTTTTATGACATTTTGAGGTCGAAAAAAATTTTGACTTTTTTTGCCCGAAAAAAACGCCTTACTATACTATGACGTTTTTTATGACATTTTGAGGTCGAAAAAAATTTTGACTTTTTTTGTCCAATTTTGACGCCTTACTATACTATGACGTTTTTTATGACATTTTGAGGTCGAAAAAAATGTTGACTTTTTTTGTCCGATTTTGACGCCTTACTATACTATGACGTTTTTTATGACATTTTGAGGTCGAAAAAAATGTTGACTTTTTTTGCCCAAAAAAAACGCCTTACTATACTATGACGTTTTTTATGACATTTTGAGGTGGAAAAAAATTTTGACTTTTTTTGCCCGAAAAAAACACCTTACTATACTATGACGTTTTTTATGACATTTTGAGGTCGAAAAAAATTTTGACTTTTTTTGCCCGAAAAAAACGCCTTACTATACTATGACGTTTTTTATGACATTTTGAGGTCGAAAAAAATTTTGACTGTTTTTGTCCAATTTTGACGCCTTACTATACTATGAAGTTTTTAATGACATTTTGAGGTCGAAAAAAATTTTGACTTTTTTTGTCCGATTTTGACGTTTTTTATGACATTTTGAGGTCGAAAAAAATTTTGACATTTTTTGCCCGAAAAAAACGCCTTACTATACTATGACGTTTTTTATGACATTTTGAGGTCGAAAAAAATTTTGACTTTTTTTGTCCGATTTTGACGCCTTACTATACTATGACGTTTTTTATGACATTTTGAGGTCGAAAAAAATTTTGACTTTTTTTGCCCGAAAAAAACGCCATACTATACTATGACGTTTTTTATGACATTTTGAGGTCGAAAAAAATTTTGACTTTTTTTGTCCAATTTTGACGCCTTACTATACTATGACGTTTTTTATGACATTTTGAGGTCGAAAAAAATGTTGACTTTTTTTGTCCGATTTTGACGCCTTACTATACTATGACGTTTTTTATGACATTTTGAGGTCGAAAAAAATTTTGACATTTTTTGCCCGAAAAAAACGCCTTACTATACTATGACGTTTTTTATGACATTTTGAGGTCAAAAAAAATGTTGACTTTTTTTGCCCAAAAAAAACGCCTTACTATACTATGACGTTTTTTATGACATTTTGAGGTCGAAAAAAATGTTGACTTTTTTTGCCAGAAAAAAACACCTTACTATACTATGACGTTTTTTATGACATTTTGAGGTCGAAAAAAATTTTGACTTTTTTTGCCCGAAAAAAACGCCTTACTATACTATGACGTTTTTTATGACATTTTGAGGTCGAAAAAAATTTTGACTTTTTTTGTTCGATTTTGACGCCTTACTATACTATGACGTTTTTTATGACATTTTGAGGTCGAAAAAAATGTTGACTTTTTTTGTCCGATTTTGACGCCTTACTATACTATGACGTTTTTTATGACATTTTGAGGTCGAAAAAAATTTTGACTTTTTTTGTCCGATTTTGACGCCTTACTATACTATGACGTTTTTTATGACATTTTGAGGTCGAAAAAAATTTTGACTTTTTTTGTCCGATTTTGACGCCTTACTATACTATGACGTTTTTTATGACATTTTGAGGTCGAAAAAAATTTTGACTGTTTTTGTCCAATTTTGACGCCGTACTATACTATGACGCTTTTTATGACATTTTGAGGTCGAAAAAAATGTTGACTTTTTTTGTCCGATTTTGAAGCCTTACTATACTATGACGTTTTTTATGACATTTTGAGGTCGAAAAAAATTTTGACTTTTTTTGCCCGAAAAAAACGCCTTACTATACTATGACGTTTTTTATGACATTTTGAGGTCGAAAAAAATTTTGACATTTTTTGCCCGAAAAAAACGCCTTACTATACTATGACGTTTTTTATGACATTTTGAGGTCGAAAAAAATTTTGACTTTTTTTGTCCGATTTTGACGCCTTACTATACTATGACGTTTTTTATGACATTTTGAGGTCGAAAAAAATTTTGACTTTTTTGGTTCAATTTTGACGCCGTACTATACTATGACGTTTTTTATGACATTTTGAGGTCGAAAAAAATGTTGACTTTTTTTGTCCGATTTTGAAGCCTTACTATACTATGACGTTTTTTATGACATTTTGAGGTCGAAAAAAATTTTGACTTTTTTTGCCCGAAAAAAACGCCTTACTATACTATGACGTTTTTTATGACATTTTGAGGTCAAAAAAATTTTTGACTTTTTTTGTCCGATTTTGACGCCTTACTATACTATGACGTTTTTTATGACATTTTGAGGTCGAAAAAAATTTTGACATTTTTTGCCCGAAAAAAACGCCTTACTATACTATGACGTTTTTTATGATATTTTGAGGTCGAAAAAAAATTTGACTTTTTTTGTCCAATTTTGACGCCTTACTATACTATGACGTTTTTTATGACATATTGAGGTCGAAAAAAATTTTGACTCTTTTTGTCCGATTTTGACGTTTTTTATGACATTTTGAGGTCGAAAAAAATTTTGACATTTTTTGCCCGAAAAAAACGCCTTACTATACTATGACGTTTTTTATGACATTTTGAGGTCGAAAAAAATTTTGACTTTTTTGTCCGATTTTGACGCCTTACTATACTATGACGTTTTTTATGACATTTTGAGGTCGAAAAAAATTTTGACTTTTTTTGCCCGAAAAAAACGCCTTACTATACTATGACGTTTTTTATGACATTTTGAGGTCGAAAAAAATTTTGACTTTTTTTGTCCGATTTTGACGCCTTACTATACTATGACGTTTTTTATGACATTTTTAAGGTCGAAAAAAATGTTGACTTTTTTTGTCCGATTTTGACGCCTTACTATACTATGACGTTTTTTATGACATTTTGAGGTCGAAAAAAATTTTGACTTTTTTTGCCCGAAAAAAACGCCTTACTATACTATGACGTTTTTTATGACATTTTGAGGTCGAAAAAAATTTTGACTTTTTTTGTCCAATTTTGACGCCTTACTATACTATGACGTTTTTTATGACATTTTGAGGTCGAAAAAAATTTTGACTTTTTTGTCCGATTTTGACGCCTTACTATACTATGACGTTTTTTATGACATTTTGAGGTCGAAAAAAATGTTGACTTTTTTTGTCCGATTTTGACGCCTTACTATACTATGACGTTTTTTATGACATTTTGAGGTCGAAAAAAATGTTGACTTTTTTTGTCCGATTTTGACGCCTTACTATACTATGACGTTTTTTATGACATTTTGAGGTCGAAAAAAATTTTGACTTTTTTTGCCCGAAAAAAACGCCTTACTATACTATGACGTTTTTTATGACATTTTGAGGTCGAAAAAAATTTTGACTGTTTTTGCCCAAAAAAAACGCCTTACTATACTATGACGTTTTTTATGACATTTTGAGGTCGAAAAAAATTTTGACATTTTTTGCCCGAAAAAAACGCCTTACTATACTATGACGTTTTTTATGACATTTTGAGGTCGAAAAAAATTTTGACTTTTTTTGTCCGATTTTGACACCTTACTATACTATAACGTTTTTTATGACATTTTGAGGTCGAAAAAATTTTTGACTTTTTTTGTTCGATTTTGACGCCGTACTATACTATGACGTTTTTTATGACATTTTGAGGTCGAAAAAAATTTTGACTTTTTTTGTCCGATTTTGACGCCTTACTATACTTTGACGTTTTTTATGACATTTTGAGGTCGAAAAAATTTTTGACTTTTTTTGCCCGAAAAAAACGCCTTACTATACTATGACGTTTTTTATGACATTTTGAGGTCGAAAAAAAATTTGACTTTTTTTGCCCGAAAAAAAAACGCCTTACTATACTATGACGTTTTTTATGACATTTTGAGGTCGAAAAAATTTTTGACTTTTTTTGTTCGATTTTGACGCCGTACTATACTATGACGTTTTTTATGACATTTTGAGGTCGAAAAAAATTTTGACTTTTTTTGTCCGATTTTGACGCCTTACTATACTTTGACGTTTTTTATGACATTTTGAGGTCGAAAAAAAATTTGACTTTTTTTGCCCGAAAAAAAAACGCCTTACTATACTATGACGTTTTTTATGACATTTTGAGGTCGAAAAAAATTTTGACTTTTTTTGTCCGACTTTGACGCCTTACTATACTATGACGTTTTTTATGACATTTTGAGGTCGAAAAAAATTTTGACTTTTTTTGCCCGAAAAAAACGCCTTACTATACTATGACGTTTTTTATGACATTTTGAGGTCGTAAAAAATTTTGACTTTTTTTGTCCGATTTTGACACCTGACTATACTATGATGTTTTTTATGACATTTTGAGGTCGAAAAAAGTTTTGACTTTTTTTGTTCAATTTTGACGCCGTACTATACTATGACGTTTTTTATGACATTTTGAGGTCGAAAAAATTTTTGACATTTTTTGTCTGATTTTGACGCCTTACTATACTATGACGTTTTTTATGACATTTTGAGGTCGAAAAAAATTTTGACTTTTTTCGTCCGAAAAAAACGCCTTACTATACTATGACGTTTTTTATGACATTTTGAGGTTGAAAAAAATTGACTTTTTTTGTCCAATTTCGACGCCTTACTATACTATGACGTTTTTTATGACATTTTGAGGTCGAAAAAAATTTTGACATTTTTTGCCCGAAAAAAACGCCTTACTATACTATGACGTTTTTTATGACATTTTGAGGTCGAAAAAAATTTTGACTTTTTTTGTCCGATTTGGACGCCTTACTATACTATGATGTTTTTTATGACATTTTGAGGTCGAAAAAAATTTTGACTTTTTTGTCAGATTTTGACGCCTTACTATACTATGACGTTTTTTATGACATTTTGAGGTCGAAAAAAATTTTGACATTTTTTGTCCGATTTTGACGCCTTACTATACTATGACGTTTTTTATGACATTTTGAGGTCGAAAAAAATGTTGACTTTTTTTGTCCGATTTTGACGCCTTACTATACTATGACGTTTTTTATGACATTTTGAGGTCGAAAAAAATGTTGACTTTTTTTGCCCAAAAAAAACGCCTTACTATACTATGACGTTTTTTATGACATTTTGAGGTCAAAATTTTTTTTGACTTTTTTTGTCCGATTTTGACGCCTTACTATACTATGACGTTTTTTATGACATTTTGAGGTAAAAAAAAAAAAATTGGACTTTTTTTGGCCGATTTTAACGCCTTACTATACTATGATGTTTTTTATGACATTTTGAGGTCAAAATTTTTTTTGACTTTTTTTCACCGATTTTGACGCCTTACTATACTATGACGTTTTTTATGACATTTTTAGGTCAAAAATTTTTTTGACTTTTTTTCACCGATTTTGACGCCTTACTATACTATGACGTTATTTATGACATTTTGAGGTCGAAAAATTTTTTTGACTTTTTTTCACCGATTTTGACGCCTTACTATAGTATGACGTTTTTTATGACATTTTGAGTTCAAAAATTTTTTGGACTTTTTTTGGAACGCCTTACTATACTATGATGTTTTTTATGACATTTTGAGGTCAAAATTTTTTTTGACTTTCTTTCACCGATTTTGACGCCTTACTATACTATGACGTTTTTTATGACATTTTTAGGTCAAAAATTTTTTTGACTTTTTTTCACCGATTTTGACGCCTTACTATACTATGACGTTTTTTTATGACATTTTGAGGTTAAAAAAATTTTTGACTTTTTGTGGCCGAAAATAACACCTTACTATACTATGACGTTTTTTATGACATTTTGAGGTCAAAATTTTTTTTGACTTTTTTTGTCCGATTTTGACGCCCTACTATACTATGACGTTTTTTATGACATTTTGAGGTCAAACATTTTTTTGACTTTTTTTGGCTGATTTTGACGCCTTACTATAATGACGTTTTTTAATGAAATTTTGAGGTCAAAAAATTTTTTGACTTTTTTTCACCGATTTTGACGCCTTACTATACTATGACGTTTTTTATGACATTTTGAGGTTAAAAAAAATAATTGGACTTTTTTTCACCGATTTTGACGCCTTACTATACTATGACGTTTTTTATGACATTTTGAGGTCAAAAAAATTTTGACTTTTTTTGCCGATTTTGACGCCTTACTATACTATGACATTTTTTATGACATTTTGAGGTCAAAAAAATATTTGACTTTTTTTGGCCGAAAAAAACGCCTTACTATACTATGACGTTTTTTATGACATTTTGAGGTAAAAATTTTTTTTGACTTTTTTTGGCCGATTTTGACGCCTTACTATAGTATGACGTTTTTTATGACATTTTGAGGTCAAAATTTTTTTTGACTTTTTTTGCCCGAAAAAAACGCCTTACTATACTATGACGTTTTTTATGACATTTTGAGGTCAATAAAATTTTTGACTTTTTTTGCCCAAAAAAAAACGCCTTACTATACTATGACGTTTTTTATGACATTTTGAGGTCAAAAAAATTTTTGACTTTTTTTGTCCGATTTTGACGCCTTACTATACTATGACGTTTTTTATGACATTTTGAGGTCGAAAAAAATTTTGACTTTTTTTGTCCGATTTTGACGCCTTACTATACTATGACGTTTTTTATGACATTTTGAGGTTGAAAAAAATTTTGACTTTTTTTGTCCGATTTTGACGCCTTACTATACTATGACGTTTTTTATGACATTTTGAGGTTGAAAAAAATTTTGACTTTTTTTGCCCGAAAAAAACGCCTTACTATACTATGACGTTTTTTATGACATTTTGAGGTCAAAATTTTTTTTGACTTTTTTTGTCCGATTTTGACGCCTTACTATACTATGACGTTTTTTATGACATTTTGAGGTCGAAAAAAATTTTTGACTTTTTTTGTCCGATTTTGACGCCTTACTATACTATGACGTTTTTTATGACATTTTGAGGTCGAAAAAAATTTTGACATTTTTTGCCCGAAAAAAACGCCTTACTATACTATGACGTTTTTTATGATATTTTGAGGTCGAAAAAAAATTTGACTTTTTTTGTCCAATTTTGACGCCTTACTATACTATGACGTTTTTTATGACATTTTGAGGTCGAAAAAAATTTTGACTCTTTTTGTCCGATTTTGACGTTTTTTATGACATTTTGAGGTCGAAAAAAATTTTGACATTTTTTGCCCGAAAAAAACGCCTTACTATACTATGACGTTTTTTGATATTTTGAGGTCGAAAAAAAATTTGACTTTTTTTGTCCGATTTTGACGCCTTACTATACTATGACGTTTTTTATGACATTTTGAGGTCGAAAAAAATGTTGACTTTTTTTGTCCGATTTTGACGCCTTACTATACTATGACGTTTTTTATGACATTTTGAGGTCGAAAAAAATTTTGACATTTTTTGCCCGAAAAAAACGCCTTACTATACTATGACGTTTTTTATGACATTTTGAGGTCGAAAAAAATTTTGACTTTTTTTGCCCAAAAAAAAACGCCTTACTATACTATGACGTTTTTTATGACATTTTGAGGTCGAAAAAAATTTTGACTTTTTTTGCCCGAAAAAAACGCCTTACTATACTATGACGTTTTTTATGACATTTTGAGGTCGAAAAAAATGTTGACTTTTTTTGCCCGAAAAAAACGCCTTACTATACTATGACGTTTTTTATGACATTTTGAGGTCGAAAAAAATTTTGACATTTTTTGCCCGAAAAAAACGCCTTACTATACTATGACGTTTTTTATGATATTTTGAGGTCGAAAAAAAAATTGACTTTTTTTGTCCAATTTTGACGCCTTACTATACTATGACGTTTTTTATGACATTTTGAGGTCGAAAAAAATGTTGACTTTTTTTGTCCGATTTTGACGCCTTACTATACTATGACGTTTTTTATGACATTTTGAGGTCGAAAAAAATTTTGACTTTTTTTGCCCAAAAAAAACGCCTTACTATACTATGACGTTTTTTATGACATTTTGAGGTCGAAAAAAATTTTGACATTTTTTGCCCGAAAAAAACGCCTTACTATACTATGACGTTTTTTATGACATTTTGAGGTCGAAAAAAATTTTGACTTTTTTGTCCGATTTTGACGCCTTACTATACTATGACGTTTTTTATGACATTTTGAGGTCGAAAAAAAATTTGACTTTTTTTGTTCGATTTTGACGCCGTACTATACTATGACGTTTTTTATGACATTTTGAGGTCGAAAAAAATTTTGACTTTTTTTGTCCGATTTTGACGCCTTACTATACTATGACGTTTTTTATGACATTTTGAGGTCGAAAAAAATTTTGACAATTTTTGCCCGAAAAAAAACGCCTTACTATACTATGACGTTTTTTATGATATTTTGAGGTCGAAAAAAATGTTGACTTTTTTTGTCCGATTTTGACGCCTTACTATACTATGACGTTTTTTATGACATTTTGAGGTCGAAAAAAATTTTGACTTTTTTTGCCCGAAAAAAACGCCTTACTATACTATGACGTTTTTTATGACATTTTGAGGTCGAAAAAAATGTTGACTTTTTTTGTCCGATTTTGACGCCTTACTATACTATGACGTTTTTTATGACATTTTGAGGTCGAAAAAAATGTTGACTTTTTTTGTCCGATTTTGACGCCTTACTATACTATGACGTTTTTTATGACATTTTGAGGTCGAAAAAAATGTTGACTTTTTTTGTCCGATTTTGACGCCTTACTATACTATGACGTTTTTTATGACATTTTGAGGTCGAAAAAAATTTTGACTTTTTTTGCCCGAAAAAAACGCCTTACTATACTATGACGTTTTTTATGACATTTTGAGGTCGAAAAAAATTTTGACTTTTTTTGTCCAATTTTGACGCCTTACTATACTATGACGTTTTTTATGACATTTTGAGGTCGAAAAAAATTTTGACTTTTTTGTCCGATTTTGACGCCTTACTATACTATGACGTTTTTTATGACATTTTGAGGTCGAAAAAAATGTTGACTTTTTTTGTCCGATTTTGACGCCTTACTATACTATGACGTTTTTTATGACATTTTGAGGTCGAAAAAAATGTTGACTTTTTTTGTCCGATTTTGACGCCTTACTATACTATGACGTTTTTTATGACATTTTGAGGTCGAAAAAAATGTTGACTTTTTTTGTCCGATTTTGACGCCTTACTATACTATGACGTTTTTTATGACATTTTGAGGTCGAAAAAAATTTTGACTTTTTTTGCCCGAAAAAAACGCCTTACTATACTATGACGTTTTTTATGACATTTTGAGGTCGAAAAAAATTTTGACTTTTTTTGTCCAATTTTGACGCCTTACTATACTATGACGTTTTTTCTGACATTTTGAGGTCGAAAAAAATTTTGACTTTTTTTGCCCGAAAAAAACGCCTTACTATACTATGACGTTTTTTATGACATTTTGAGGTCGAAAAAAAATTTGACTTTTTTTGCCCGAAAAAAAAAACGCCTTACTATACTATGACGTTTTTTATGACATTTTGAGGTCGAAAAAAATGTTGACTTTTTTTGTCCGACTTTGACGCCTTACTATACTATGACGTTTTTTATGACATTTTGAGGTCGAAAAAAATTTTGACATTTTTTGTCCGATTTTGACGCCTTACTATACTATGACGTTTTTTATGACATTTTGAGGTCGAAAAAAAATTTGACTTTTTTTGCCCGAAAAAAAAACGCCTTACTATACTATGACGTTTTTTATGACATTTTGAGGTCGAAAAAAGTTTTGACTTTTTTTGTTCAATTTTGACGCCGTACTATACTATGACGTTTTTTATGACATTTTGAGGTCGAAAAAAATTTTGACATTTTTTGTCCGATTTTGACGCCTTACTATACTATGACGTTTTTTATGACATTTTGAGGTCGAAAAAAATTTTGACTTTTTTCGTCCGAAAAAAACGCCTTACTATACTATGACGTTTTTTATGACATTTTGAGGTTGAAAAAAATTGACTTTTTTTGTCCAATTTCGACGTCTTACTATACTATGACGTTTTTTATGACATTTTGAGGTCGAAAAAAATTTTGACATTTTTTGCCCGAAAGAAACGCCTTACTATACTATGACGTTTTTTATGACATTTTGAGGTCGAAAAAAATTTTGACTTTTTTTGCCCGAAAAAAACGCCTTACTATACTATGACGTTTTTTATGACATTTTGAGGTCGAAAAAATTTTTGACTTTTTTTGCCCGAAAAAAACGCCTTACTATACTATGACGTTTTTTATGACATTTTGAGGTCGAAAAAAAATTTGACATTTTTTGCCCGAAAAAAACGCCTTACTATACTATGACGTTTTTTATGATATTTTGAGGTCGAAAAAAAAATTGACTTTTTTTGTCCAATTTTGACGCCTTACTATACTATGACGTTTTTTATGACATTTTGAGGTCGAAAAAAATGTTGACTTTTTTTGTCCGATTTTGACGCCTTACTATACTATGACGTTTTTTATGACATTTTGAGGTCGAAAAAAATTTTGACTTTTTTTGCCCAAAAAAAACGCCTTACTATACTATGACGTTTTTTATGACATTTTGAGGTCGAAAAAAATTTTGACATTTTTTGCCCGAAAAAAACGCCTTACTATACTATGACGTTTTTTATGACATTTTGAGGTCGAAAAAAATTTTGACTTTTTTGTCCGATTTTGACGCCTTACTATACTATGACGTTTTTTATGACATTTTGAGGTCGAAAAAAATTTTGACTTTTTTTGCCCGAAAAAAACGCCTTACTATACTATGACGTTTTTTATGACATTTTGAGGTCGTAAAAAATGTTGACTTTTTTTGTCCGATTTTGACGCCTTACTATACTATGACGTTTTTTATGACATTTTGAGGTCGAAAAAAATGTTGACTTTTTTTGTCCGATTTTGACGCCTTACTATACTATGACGTTTTTTATGACATTTTGAGGTCGAAAAAAATTTTGACTTTTTTTGCCCGAAAAAAACGCCTTACTATACTATGACGTTTTTTATGACATTTTGAGGTCGAAAAAAATTTTGACTTTTTTTGTCCAATTTTGACGCCTTACTATACTATGACGTTTTTTATGACATTTTGAGGTCGAAAAAAATTTTGACTTTTTTGTCCGATTTTGACGCCTTACTATACTATGACGTTTTTTATGACATTTTGAGGTCGAAAAAAATGTTGACTTTTTTTGTCCGATTTTGACGCCTTACTATACTATGACGTTTTTTATGACATTTTGAGGTCGAAAAAAATGTTGACTTTTTTTGTCCGATTTTGACGCCTTACTATACTATGACGTTTTTTATGACATTTTGAGGTCGAAAAAAATGTTGACTTTTTTTGTCCGATTTTGACGCCTTACTATACTATGACGTTTTTTATGACATTTTGAGGTCGAAAAAAATTTTGACTTTTTTTGCCCGAAAAAAACGCCTTACTATACTATGACGTTTTTTATGACATTTTGAGGTCGAAAAAAATTTTGACTTTTTTTGTCCAATTTTGACGCCTTACTATACTATGACGTTTTTTATGACATTTTGAGGTCGAAAAAAATTTTGACTTTTTTTGCCCGAAAAAAACGCCTTACTATACTATGACGTTTTTTATGACATTTTGAGGTCGAAAAAAAATTTGACTTTTTTTGCCCGAAAAAAAAACGCCTTACTATACTATGACGTTTTTTATGACATTTTGAGGTCGAAAAAAATGTTGACTTTTTTTGTCCGACTTTGACGCCTTACTATACTATGACGTTTTTTATGACATTTTGAGGTCGAAAAAAATTTTGACATTTTTTGTCCGATTTTGACGCCTTACTATACTATGACGTTTTTTATGACATTTTGAGGTCGAAAAAAAATTTGACTTTTTTTGCCCGAAAAAAAAACGCCTTACTATACTATGACGTTTTTTATGACATTTTGAGGTCGAAAAAAGTTTTGACTTTTTTTGTTCAATTTTGACGCCGTACTATACTATGACGTTTTTTATGACATTTTGAGGTCGAAAAAAATTTTGACATTTTTTGTCCGATTTTGACGCCTTACTATACTATGACGTTTTTTATGACATTTTGAGGTCGAAAAAAATTTTGACTTTTTTCGTCCGAAAAAAACGCCTTACTATACTATGACGTTTTTTATGACATTTTGAGGTTGAAAAAAATTGACTTTTTTTGTCCAATTTCGACGTCTTACTATACTATGACGTTTTTTATGACATTTTGAGGTCGAAAAAAATTTTGACATTTTTTGCCCGAAAGAAACGCCTTACTATACTATGACGTTTTTTATGACATTTTGAGGTCGAAAAAATTTTTGACTTTTTTTGTCCGATTTTGACGCCTTACTATACTATGACGTTTTTTATGACATTTTGAGGTCGAAAAAAATTTTGACTTTTTTGTCAGATTTTGACGCCTTACTATACTATGACGTTTTTTATGACATTTTGAGGTCGAAAAAAATGTTGACTTTTTTTGCCCAAAAAAAACGCCTTACTATACTATGACGTTTTTTATGACATTTTGAGGTCAAAATTTTTTTTGACTTTTTTTGTCCGATTTTGACGCCTTACTATACTATGACGTTTTTTATGACATTTTGAGGTAAAAAAAAAAAATTGGACTTTTTTTGGCCGATTTTAACGCCTTACTATACTATGATGTTTTTTATGACATTTTGAGGTCAAAATTTTTTTTGACTTTTTTTCACCGATTTTGACGCCTTACTATACTATGACGTTTTTTATGACATTTTTAGGTCAAAAATTTTTTTGACTTTTTTTGTCCGATTTTGACGCCTTACTATACTATGACGTTATTTATGACATTTTGAGGTCGAAAAATTTTTTTGACTTTTTTTCACCGATTTTGACGCCTTACTATAGTATGACGTTTTTTATGACATTTTGAGTTCAAAAATTTTTTTGACTTTTTTTGGAACGCCTTACTATACTATGATGTTTTTTATGACATTTTGAGGTCAAAATTTTTTTTGACTTTCTTTCACCGATTTTGACGCCTTACTATACTATGACGTTTTTTATGACATTTTTAGGTCAAAAATTTTTTTGACTTTTTTTCACCGATTTTGACGCCTTACTATACTATGATGTTTTTTACGATATTTTGACGCCTTACTACACTAAAGTTCTTGAAAAAAATTCTCAATATCATTTTAGATAGTAATTTCAAAGAGTTGTAACATTAATGTTAACTTTTAAGTTGAGTTTTGGCAAAAAAATTTTGGCTTTATTTCTTATGTAGTATGACCTCATTAAAAGATTAATTATTATTTCAAGTGCTCAGTAGGTCATCAAACTGTAAAAAGAAAACAAGAAAGACGAGCTAGGTAAATTAAGAAAGAAGCCACAGACAGACAGACAGAGACAGACACACACACACACACACACACACACACACACACACACACACACTTAATTGCTTTTATTTGAGCAAAACCACATGTAAGCAACACACAAAGTATCTTCTCCATGTTTTCATGCTACCAAATAAAGCAGAAATTGAACAGAATTTTGCCAGTCTTTTTGCCTCTGTTCTCGACGCACACACACACACACACACACACACACACACACACACACACACAGTAGATTTAATTTTTAAATAAACAGTTTTTGAGTATGCATAGTATGTGTGAGCATATGTAGCTTACTGTAGTACACTCTACTGACTGTATATCATTAGATTAGTTTTTTTATATTGCAAATAAAGTATTCATAAAATCACAGTTCCACTTGTGTCCGTCGTGCGATCAGGTAAAAGGCCTCTCCAAACCAAGCTCCTGGGCTGAATTTCAACCCCTGGATGTACATCTTTTTGACCAATCCCAATCAACAGCACTGACAGCAACCAGCAAAGGACCTGGAAATTGTATTATTATAATAATTGTATTTATAATAATAATAACTATTATTATTGTTATTGTTATTATTATTATTATTATTATTATTATTATTATTATTATTATTATCATTATTATTATAAATACAAGAAACACAAAAATCGAGTTCCAGGAAATGTAAGTGGATGGAGAACAGAGTTACACAAACAGAAATTGGGGGGGGGGCACTAGAAGAGCAGGGTACAAAAGGTTTAGTTGGAAAATCTGTGCTTTAAAATAGAACTCCAGCAATTTAGTATTGTACTTCCACAAAGTTTGCGGACTCCCAAGAGACAGATTTAAAAAGAACAGTAAAAATCATCACAGCTGAGACCAGTGTCTCCTGACACTGAGGAGCTAGTATGCGTCATACTCCAAAAATGCTGGATCCTCCATTTCCAATAACACAACTTCAGAGCATCTTTACTTCACAGCCTCCATGCTTTATAAACCCCCACATCTTTCAAACTCCATTCAACCGGTTTGTAACTGTTTTTTGTTAAACGTTAGTAGTCCCCAAGCCCAGATTAAACCAACAACAACAGTGAAATCACTCAGGACATTTTTTCAGACTTCAGAAAGCCAGAGTTTTACTCCTCAAGACCAGTAAATCAGCTTCAATATATAAAATTAGTAGACGTCCCCAAAAAGCATCTAAAGTCAAAAGAACATTGATTTTGTTCATTGTCACAAGCTATAAATCCTCTACAGACGAACACTGTATCATACTGTACTTCCTTGACACAATTACATCTTAACCTCTTCATGTCCTCTGATGGTGAGATGAATAGCTGCTTTATCTTTGGTGGTAAGATAGTTTTAACAGACTCCACTGAGTTACCTGTGGATAATAAGTCAGTAGGTCTCTGTCTGAGCAATGATGTTTTCTGGCATTGCATTTTTTTTAAAAGTTTAATTTAACAAGGGAGTTATCACTGAGAGCAATGTTCTCTTTTTCAGGAACACCTTGTTCACACACAGTTAAAGACACATTCACACCTGAAAAACCTCTGAGTAAAAACATTTGGCACTGGCAGTGATTCATTTCTGTGGCATATTGATTTTCCTTTCTGTTGTCCAAATTAATGGTTCAAAACAAACTGTAATTAGAAATTGATACAAATTTTTTTGCACTTTTTGCTTTACACATATGAAGAATTTTGTCTCAAATGCACAGTGGATTGCAGCTCATTGCATTGAGTATCAATCTGAGTGTCTCATTTACGATTTTCTTTAGATCCATATGCCATATAGTAATAAATACTGAAAAAATATTTTTGTTCATATTGTGGTATCAGCTTCGACCATATCGCCAAGCCTTACTCTCAATCTGCTGATTCCACTACTTAACGGATTTTGTAAAATGGAACCAAATCTGCTACTATGACAAATCTTTATGCTCTTTATCAGTCAGTAATATAAAGGATGTGTGAGTGTGTGTGTTAGACTAAAGAGAGGGTAGGAGGGGTCCTAGGCAGCAGCATCTGCTTGTCCTCCATGAAGGAAATACTCTTAAGTGTGTTCATTGCCAGCAGACACTGATAACCCTGAAAATATAACATACACACACACACACACACAATGCCGGTCATAAACACAAATATGATGATGATGATGATGAAGACAGATGAATGCACACACAAAGACAGAGGAGAGGTGCACACGCAGGTATAAACATACAGACCCAGGTGAGGATGGAGAAGAAGCAGAAAGCGATGGTGGCTCTGGCAGCATCGGAGCCCTGGGCCAATGGGAGCTCGTCTGGAGAGGTCGCCTGCCACTGATTGGCCAGAAAACAGAAGCCAACGAACCACAGGAAGCTGGCGAGACCTGGAGGAGGGACGAAAAGGGTCTTTTAGAGCTTGAGTACAACCTAATAATGCAGATCATCTTTAAATCTGATCTTAAAACATTCTTTAATCCAGGGGTTTTTACTTATTTTATTTAAAATAGATTGTTATTGGAGTTTTTTCCGACTTGATTTCACTAGTATTTTTGTGAAACAGTTTACATCTTTATATACTTAAAAGCTTTTCTAGTTACTTTCAACATTCTTGGTTTGTAATGTGTTGCCTATTTATAACTATATCTTTGAAAATTTCCAATTCATTCTTAATGTTCAACAACAATCCATGATATTTGTGTTTATTCATACCAGAAAAGACAAGGTCCAGCAGGACAGCTCGTCTTCTGTCCCTGACGCTGCTGATGGTGGGAAAGTAAACGTCCAGGATCAGGAAACAGATGCTGCCAAGGAAACAGGCCACGCCAACAGTGACACCGTAGTTACAGGCGTCAGCGTTGTTGTTGAAGACGCAGAGCAAACGCTCGCTGCCGATGTTGATGTAGCCCTCGTTCACGATGCAGCTGAACACCACCATGGAGAAAACCTGCAGGGAAAGACACACGGGCTGGTTTCTTATCTAACGGGTGAAAGAGAATGAACTCACACTGGTGTATGAATGCCTTTCATTCCTCATACATGCCACACACAGACGCACCAGTGCAAAGCAAACGCTGTATGTGTGGATGAGGGGATGCAGATAGTTTCGAAATTATCTGCCAAAGTGGTGCTGTATGAGTGCTGGATAATAACTTGTCATCCAGTTTGGTGAAGTGAGGCTCACGAAACAAAATTTCTCAGAGGATCACTTCACCCAAATTACAAAACATTTTCCCACTCGCGCTTAATAGAACTGAGCCATGCATTCAGATTTAGTTATAATTGCAGAGATTTTGAGACATCCACCGCTGACTGGTGAGCAGTGCGTCTAACTCTAACCCTTTTTGTTTTGGTAGGTTGTCTTTGAGGACCACAAACAAAACATTTACCAGGGTTCAATTGATCCAAAGTTATTGTAGTTATAATTTGATAAAATGCTAATTTATTTAAGGACGATGAAAGCAGAATGTTATCTAAAATATTAAAGCTACCATGTGGAGTTTTTGACCTCCAGTAGTGTTATGGAGCAGTGTTTTTGGAAGTGTATCCTTATTTTTATTTATTTATTTTTTTATCATGCACACACTTCAGGAGGCACATGCAACCGTCAGAGCACACAGAGAGCACGATGCACAGTCCTGTCAAAGCCTTCATGCTGTGCTGCTGATTGATAATTGGCAGCAACTTACAAAGAAACAAAGGAATGCGCAACTAAAGGCAAGAAAGAGGAAGACTGTGAGCTCTAGCAAGATTGCTAGAGAGAAAAAAAGCAGCTTTACAAATGTTGTATGAGGAAGGAAATGCATTCAACACATTTATTAGGGCACAAGCAATGTGCTTTGGTGAGAAACCCTGAATGTAAACATAAGCTAGTTTACAAGAGAACTTAACAGGGAACATTTAAAGGTATTATCACTATACTTTGACAGGGTGTCAAGCTGCAAGATACAGCATTCCAGTTATACTGGAAGAGCCAGTATTACATTTCATTCTGCTGTATATTGTGCTTTAATGTAGCATATCACTGAAAAACGTTTGTAGTCAATAAAACTGCCCCCAAAATAATTAGCAAACGGTGAACCTGGAGCCTTTGAGGTCAGTTACCCAGCTTTGATATTTGCCTCAACTGTGTTTGCTTGATGACTCAGGTCTCAGCGTCAGATATCTCAAAGACTCAACAAATAAAACCAAAACCATCTCACCATCTGGATTTATTATCATTAGATAATGGAAAGTGTTTTGCACTGTGGGTGAACTGATCCTGTTAAGATATTTTTTTACTTCAATCATTACAAAACTGGGTGGCAATGTAAGACACTAACCAAGAGACTGTAAACAGCATACAGAATACATAAAGCATATCATTTTACTTTACTTATCTTGGGTTTCTCTATTAAAGCTGAAACAATTAGTTGATTAATTGATTAGATGGTTAACTGAGAAATAATCGGCAACTGTTTTGGTAACTCATTATCCTTTTCTGCCTTTTTTCAAGTAAAAACATTACAAAATTTTAAAGATACCCTGGTTCCTGCCTCTCAACTTAGAGCATTTGCTGCTTTTCTTTGTCTTCTGTGATAGAAAATTCAGAATCTTTAGGTTTTGAAGCGTTGGTTGGACAAAACAAGCTGATGGGCAATTTTCTCATCATTTATATACCAAATGAGAAAATAATGTCTATCTACAACAATTTATTATAAGGTCTACACATCAGGTTGTTTATTGTGCCAACCTGTTCCAGTTTGTATGTTTTTCTTATCAGAAATTTTTCCTTAGGGCTTGATTTTGCTTTTACTATGCTATTTTTTTTTGTACTTAGTTTTTATATTTCTATTCAAATGGCACACTTCCTTTTTTACTCTTATTTTAAATTCCTATTTCTGTAAATAATGTCTATATTGTTTATTTTTACCATTAGAGGTTTATATTTGGAGGCTGAGTGCCTGTGTATTGCTGCTGTGATAGTGAAATTTCCCAACTTGGGATGAATAAAGTATTTCTATTCTATTCTATTCTATTCTATTTCATTTTACCATCACATCTGCTTTGTTTCAAGAGGGAATGGCAAACCGCCTCTGACAAACTGTGTTGAGCTGAACTGAATTATGAGACTCAGAGACGGAGACTTGATGTGATTGTGTTAACTTCCTATGTGTCCAAACAAAATTGTTCCTTCGGTGCACATTAAGCGTTGTATGGTGACTCACACCATACAATCACACCACAGAGCCGACTCACATACAGCTGCAATCTGGTTGAAGGGAGGCATTTAAATCTAAATCGCTCACATTAGCTCAACCTAGACACAAAGAGCCAGCAGCTGAACATATGGTAACCAAACGCCAGTCCTGTTGCTCCAGCCAGGAGCTGCACCACTGAAATGATTTCTGTTTATCAGACCGAGCTGCAGCGCGATCCCTAAATGAAAATCACAGCAGAGCTTTGAATCAAATTTCATCAGCCTGTTGAAAAAATACTGATTTAAACCGATCCTAACCTGACTGGATAAAAGACGCATCGGCAGGGAAGGAGGTAGAAATACATAAAGAATGTGAATGGGTGAGAGACAGAGGAGGGGGGAGGGGGCAGGTAGGCCCGTCCATTGATGATAACCGACACATTGCGGAGGAGGCTTACCCACGACAGCAGTCTGAGGATGGTCCGGGGATGCGTGAAGAAGGCGACCGGATCGAAGGCGACGCTCCCGGCCTTCGCGGCGCCGTACGCGCCCGCTGCCTCCATCCCTCCGGGTTTCTGCTGCCTGACGCCCGCTGAGACAACGAGAGGAGACGGTCAGAGAGCTGCGCGGCGCGGCGGCGTCCTCCTCCAGCCTCCGTGTGAAGTCACACCGCGTCACCGGGAGCAGATCACAGACTGCAGCAGCTGAACTGTGAACAGTCATTACGGTTTCAAATTAAAATCCTCATCGGGTTTTCTTTTGCTTTGTTTGAGAGTATGAGGCTCATGAAGAGGATTTTCCCCTTAATTTCCCATAGGCTATTATGGTACTTAAGCAAAAAAAAAAAAAAATTAGGACTGGACTTGGTATTGATATTATTATTATTTAGTGTTATCGTTTTACAAAATCGTAAAGTTTTAAGCGAAATTGTAAGAAAAAGAGATTTTTTTGTTTTACACATGCAAAGAGTTTTATGTAATATGTTTGTATTTGTGTTTTCCATAGATTATCAAGCTTTTCATAGATTAGCAAGACGTAAAAGCAGTTTCAAAACATTCCACACTGCCAGGAAAATTTTGTTTCAGGAAATACTCTATTTTTATTATGATTTTATTTTCTAAAAAGTTAAGTTAAAAAAAAACTCCTGTAGTGGGGACAGTGTTTCTAATTTACCTCAAACATAAGTTCTCGGTACTTATTTGCCAATATATAAGCAAACTGGTGTTAAACTAAAATCAGTCTATAATGTCAACCATGCCGAAGCATCAGTTGGGCTCTATAATATTAACTGGTACATTTACTATTACTTAGTTGATGTCAGCATCAGGTCAAGTCAGGTTGAGGTTAAAGAAATGAAAAACCTTTCAACCATCAGTTTTTAACTGAAGACTTTATTGGATTTGATTGGACAGATGGTTAATGGCAGCTTGTTTGAGTAGATAAAACCAGATCCATGTTTAGAAAGTACTGACTGAAAGGTATGAAGTACATACACACACACACACACACACACACACACACACACACACACACACACACACACGTGCACACACACACACACACACGCACAAAGTATACTCTCTTTGTTCTTGTACTAAAGCTCGTCTTTGGTTTTGTTGGCTTTTTTTGCCTCTTCAGCTTTTATGGCCTCGATGTACTTCCTCCTGTCTTCATCCTCCTGGAGACACAAAGGAAAGAAGTTTATTTTTAAACAGAGTAAAAAGGAAGCTTTCAAACACACACAGTCATACAAACTCACACCAGAGCACCGGTGAGGAACATGATTTACCTTAACTCTCTCTATTTTGGCTTTTTCCATCTCTTTATCCAGAAACTTAACCAGGTCCTTCAACTTCCTTTTTCCAGTGTAAACCACCATCTGACGGGAACATAGATCACATTGATAGATGTCCAGTTTGTCACACAGAGGATGGTCAATATGTGTATGCCAATGTTTTTCAGCTTGTCACTGACATTTCCTAGTGAATAAGACCTCCTCATTAATACAGTGTTTTTGTTTCAATTTAAACAGATATTTACACATTCTGGATTTGTTTGATGGTTGTAAACATCCATAACTAGTTTGCATTTTGTAGACAGTTAACTCAGGTAAAGTTTAGACACAAACACCCCAAAAACTAATTGCTCCAGGAATGATACCCTTTCATACCCTTTCAGCATGCAGAGCAGGAAACAGGCAGAGTGATGGGTAGGATCCCTGCATCGACATGTTGATGTCATTGGCAGAGGCATCGAATCGAGCGATGACCACGTCCTCTCTCTCCTTTAAGGCCTCGGCTAGTTTCTCCCACAGTGGGAACAGAGCACGGGACTCCTGACTGTAGGGCAGATCTAAAGTACACACAGTGAGTGCAAAGTTTAAGATGCTTTGTATTTGGATTTGTACAGGAAGCAAACACAGGTAAGCTATACATACGGACAACATGGAAAAAGTTAAGAAGAGAGAGCTATGAATGCAAAGAAACAGAAGCAGACAATAATATTCTTATTTGCACATCCAACAACACCAATTTTTTGTTTCTCTTCACCTATCAAATTTAAGTCCAATATTTACTCTTAGTGGTTAAGGGGAAGCAACAAGAGGAAAATATCAAAAACAAGGCTGGAAAACAGTGAGGATATAAAATAAACAACAGCAGAGGACAAAATATAGCCATAAGAGTGTGGTTGAACTACAACTACAGTATGGATTTGTAGATTTCCAAGTAATGTCTGACTGCCAATTTGGCAAAATTGAACATTTTTTACATGTCTCTGCTACATTTAACTCTTGTTTTAGCATAATTTGTGACCTAAAGGACTATATTTCAAAGTTCTGACCTGTTTTACTTTGAAATACAGTTATTAAAACTATGTTGAAACAATCGTAATATAAGCTAGACATAAAAAAAAGTTTTCAGTCTAATTTGGTTCAGTTTTAACTTAGATGCTCAGACATCTTTTCACCTGGTAAATGAACAAATCCATGCTCACTGGGCAGACTGCAGATGGAAGGTGTGTTTACGTACAGAACAGGACAAAAACGGTCTTGTCTGGGTTAAAGGCAACTTTCTCCAGAGTCACTCCCACCAGCTCCTTCACCGGCTTTGTGTCCCATCCCTCAGGTATCGGCTCACTCTGCATCTTAGGCTGTTATATTAACATGCACACAAACACATATTACATATCAGGACAACCTGTCATCCCAGTTTTTGTAATGTATCACGCCAAATTAAAGTTTAAGCTACCTTAGCCTTGCCCTCGAGGTAGGATTGACAGAATTTTTTTATGGTATCAGTATCCAGAGAGTCAGAGGGCAGGTGATAGGTCACATGGTCTGTCAGGTTGACCAATCGGATGAGAGGAGCCTCAAAATCTCGTACACGGAAGTACTCCATCAGCCTGCCATTACGAGGCTCATCCACGTTCACCCACACAAACAAAATCTGAATACACACACGTGCAGAGGTGAAGTACTCAAACGGCTTACTTCTAACACTGTATGTAAGACAGTGCTGCTGTTTGAAAGATTTTTGTGTGTGTGTGTGTGTGTACCTTCAACCTGAATGCCTTTGCAGCACTGTTAAAGGCAGAGTAAATCTCTTCAAAGTCTGCAGAGCTCTTGTTCACAAACAGGAGGGCGTGGTTTAACACAGGTGAGGATAAGACCTGCGTGGCTGTCTGCAAGAGACGGAATAACATTCATCTACTCAATCCACATCATAGGCTGGATATAATGATATTAGAAATGATAAACATTGCAAACAACTGAATTAAATTTCCCAGCTATGTAGCTATTTGTCTTGTGCTTACTCCTGCCAACCACTTTCATGTAAGAACACTTTACTAAGTATTGACTTAGCAGGGTATCAGTCCAGAAGCTATCTTTTTAGTTTTAAAAACTTGTGTTTAAAGACGGCTCTTTAAAGTTAGTGTAGTTTTACAGTTTTACAGTGGATTCCAACAGGAAAACAGATCAAAATGCCCAGAGAAACATCCAAAACCTCTAATGCAGCACGATTTACTCTTCTGCTGTCGTATATGTTCTCAACATTTCACAGAAAAAAAAATTGTTTTACACACAGCTGCTCACGTTAGTCAATCACAGCAAATACAAGCATCACATATGCTTTTAACAGCAATCGTTCAAGCCCTGAAGTCTTCAGAACCGAGCAAATTTTGAGTTGAGTATATCTGAGGAATATGTGAGGCCTGATTCATCAAAGAATTTCATACTTTGCACAAACGTGCAAAGAGTCAGCAGGTCATTGGAGTTTTAGAAAAGAAGACACAAAACTGTTCCAAGCCGTCCTTGCCCTGCAGCAGAGCAGTTACAGAATACGTGAGTGGAAATACAACATGCATCTTATACTCAACCTTTCCGGTGTACTCGGTGACTGGGTCCATCTGGTAGACGGTGATAAAGATGATCAGCTCCTCTTTAGATGTCTGAGGCATCATTTTATAAGCCTGGATGAGCTTAGACTGCAGCAGACACACAAACACACACACACACACACACACACACAGACACAATAACACATAGGTATGAGTGCAGTGTGATGTTCTAATTATTCAAGTCCTAAAATTGGCAGATTGATCAATAATAAAAATAATCATCACTTGCAGCCCTAGTCTGGTAAAAATTTCAAAATATTTTTGATATTTTTGCAAAATTTACAACTAACATAATGATGTCATATATAATTTCTATAAATACTATGTGTTGTTGTAGACAATGAATAACATTTCTATTAAAGTACCTTTTTAAGCAGCAGCACAACATCGTGTGTGAGACCATATTTACTGATAACATCATTGTTCTGTGTCACAGCAAAGCTGATGTCAGGAAGGTTGATGGCCGCAGCGTAGAACACCTGGACATACTCATGGTCCAGGTCCTACACACACACACAGACACACACACACAAAAAAATGCAAACACAAATTGTTAAACTTCAGTAAAACCGCAACACCAGGGAGAAGAAAAGGTAAATCAAACAGCTGGTTTTCACCTTAAAGAACCCAACCACTGTCAGCTCCTCTGATGCCTCTAATTGGCTAAGATCTGTGATGAAGTCAGCAGCAGACCCCTCCCTTCTTTTCAGCCAGGTCAAGATGGACGCCGAGCTCTGAGGAACTGAAACACAATCCAGGAAAACAAATAATTTTTACCTTCAATTATTTTAACCAAACCAAATAACATTCAACAGCTCAATTATTGTGATTAAGAGATTTTGGGAAAATGAAAATGAGTTAAATGAGAGGATCAATACCACTCTCATGTCTGATTGTTAACTATGAAACTGAAAGCCAGTGGAAACAGCTAGCCTGGCTCTCTACAAATGAGAAAATAATCTTCCTGGAGATGTAGGATTTTTTTTCCTTTTAGGAATAAAACTACTTTATAAAACCTGTTTAAGGGTTGTATCTTAAGGCAGATGCCATTTTTCCCACTGACGAAAAAATGATCAAAGGCTCAAACTGACAATTATTTTCATCATCTATTAAGCAGCTGATTATTTTCGTAATTCATCAAATAAAATGTTATATCTGAATAAACATAACAAACATTTTTGATTTGTGCCTTAAACATTAATGGTTGCAGTTTAATGTACATGGCATGGTGATTCAAGGTCATCTTTTTGGGGAGTTACACAAGTCTCTTATTCATATTCTTAATGAAAGTAGATTTATGAAAAATTATGCAAAAGTCTTTTTGCGAAGGGAAAACTTTCGTGGGGGGGTGGGAGGTCAGATATTTTTGTTAGAAATCCAGATTTCGTCCACACGCTGCTTTCCGCCAGTGAGCAACCCCAGACCTTTAAATAGCTCAACAAGTTTGAAACCAGGTGACTGTACCAAGGTTTTTAGTTCTTAAGAAAATAATATATCTTGCCCAGATATGAAGGAGTAAAGGATGTACTGTCTGACACTTGCACATACCAGGGCAGGGCACAGGGTTGTGTTTATCTCCAGCGAGGTACAGCCTGATTGTTGGGGGACCTGTGGCATTTAGATCTTTAGCCAGGTCCTTTTCCTTTGTAACATCAACGACTGCCAGTTTGACCTCTGACTCTTGAAGCTCCGCAGCAGCATCCTCAAAAGCTGCGGACACACGATAGGCTTCTCCAGACAGAGGAGCATCTACACACATAGAAACACAAACAGGAAGTTAGTATAAATAAGTATATGATGAACATGCTGCAGTGTCAGGTGGTTGCGTGGCTTTGAGGCAGTCTAAAGTCACTTGCAAACCATTTAATCACTGTTATAAATATTTACATTTTCATGTTTAGCCTCTAAAAACATGTAGGTCAAGGTTTTGCTGTGCAAGCCTGAGTGTGCAACTTACAGAAATGCACAAGGAGCTGCTTGTATTTTCTCAGTGCCCTGTTGAAATTTCCTTTCTTCAGCTGTAAAACGCCATCCTTCTCAGGGAAGGATTTGTCTCCCTGTCGGTCTTGCTGTGTGTCAGCGGCGACAAACACACAGAGACAGAAGGCCGTCACCCCGAGCAGCAACAGTCTCCTCATGACGGTTCTCCCACAATCTGGACACTGGAACAAGCTTGACGGGAAGGTATGAAGGGAGTGGTGAAAGGAAGGGCTGATAATGTGTGTGTGTGTGTGTGTGTGTGTGTGTGTATGAGTGTATCAGTGCTGAGCTGGTAGTTGTGAATACTGTTATCTGCCGGCTAGACCCACCAGTCTGTAGCTGATTAACTTTCCTATCTAAGCCCAGCTGTATCTCTGCTATTGGCTGCTGTTCATATCAAGTATATCACTAATATCTAAATGCCCTTTGCCTAACTCTGTTAGCCTCAGCAAGGTCAAAATGGACACACAAACCCATTCAGACACACTCACTAAGCACATGCACATATGCAACATATGCAAAATTCACCGACTAGAGCAGATGGTAGAAAAATACAAGTGCACAGCTTTGTCAAAGTAACCGAGACCACTTTTATTTCCCTATCAACATGATAGAATGAAAAATAATAACGGGATGACATTCTGATTAAAAAAACAAAAGAAAGCTGAGTCCAACATGGAAGGGAGTTATAGTCTATGGTCACACACCATTACAACAACAACAGGTAAAGATGCCTTAATCAGTCATTGCATTGCAGTGCATAGACTCTGCAGTACAGGCACTACCATGTACTTCGCCCACAACCTCCACCCTGCTTTCTACACCAGGAAGTCTAATCACAGTATACATCAAGTCTGTATCATCAAAGGAATAGTTTCACATTTTGAGAAATAGGTTTTTTTGCTTTCTTGCCGAGAGCTGGATGAGAAGATTGACACACACCCAGACACACACTCTCACACACACAGATTTGACCTGCTCAGGTTGAAGCTGGGTGGAGCGATATGCTGGATTTAGTCCTGACAAGAGGTCTAATCAGTAAAATTAAAACCACCTGTGTGGGTTTACAATACGTGTGCAAAGCTTTTATAAGAAGAATTATGGTGGAAAATAAATGACAGTTTGTTAAGTCGGCGAGTTTTCCAACAGGCTTTGTTTGGTTTAACAAAGAAAAACATGTCTGGCTTTCATACCTGGACAAATTTTCACTGTGTCATTACATTCAGCAAAAGTTAATATTAGCTGTATTTGCATTAGAAAAAGAGAAATAATAACAATTTTGTTATTTTAGTATTTAAATATGGAAAATACAATCATTACAATTTATGAAAAAAAAAACAACCGAACCACATATTAAATCCCGGGACTGGACATCATCTTGTTTGTTAAATGTCCTCTCTGTTTAGTTGTTTGTTTGTGCTTTGAATTGTGGTAAAATGCTGCAGTGTACATATGCAGAGACGGATTCAATATTCTGTTCCTCATCATTTTTTTTTTTAAATTAACACCCCCTCCCATCCCTCCCAATACATTCTTACAAAAGGTCAAAAGTGCAAAAAGTGATTTTGCCTAGTTTTCATCTGTATATATTAGAAATGCTTCTGTGCTTGTGAAGAATGCTTTAAAATGTTCAAAAATGTCAACTAGAGAGATGGAAAAGATTAGAAAAGTAATATACACGATTAAAGATTAAACATTTTTGGTATTGCATACTCACCCCCTGTAGGTTTTAAATGTGAGAAGCTGCTGTGGTGGGTTTGAATTCCCGTTGGTTAAAGAAATTTCAGCTGTGACAAGTTTTTACAAAGGAAAAATGTCCACAGAAACTTATCAAGTTGCTGTTGCAGCATCATCCACTTCTCTGTCCATCCTTATGCTCAGCATGTTCTCTAGATATTATATATTAAACACTTATCATCACCTAAATACACTCTGATTCCTTGTAGCTTGTACAGTGAGCTGCTTATATTTGTAGCTCATGACAAACTATTTATCCATGTTGTGACAAAAATATGAGTGTTACAAGGTTCTGGGTGGACTGAGGACAACAGGAGCCTTATTAATCCCGACAGCGTCATCTTGTGTGAATGTGCAGATGGTTTCCACACTGTGGGCAGGAGTGATGTGCATCTTGTAGTCCACGTACCATTAACGGGATCAGACAGAAGCCACAGACCAGCCTGAAACACACACACACACACGCATGCAGACACAGAATACATAGCTTAAGCTTTGTTAAAGCTGTAACGGCACTCTGACATTAAATTCTCACACGTGTGTGTTTGTGTGTCTCACCCCATCAATGTGAGAAGCACACACATACACCAGGCAGCCCTCCCAGGCAGGTATGTGACTTTAGTGGTGACAGTGTGGTGGCAGTGTGGGCAGCGTACCAAACCAGGGATGTCTCTCAGACATGTCACTGAGATAGGAACAGGCAGTGGCTGGGTCACAACTACTGCTGGCTGAGTTTGTCTGCCGCTGACAGGCGGTGTTACACCAACTGGTATACAGGAGACACAGGACGGACAGAGGGGGATGTCAGGGGGAAACAGGGACAAAGAGGTAAGCATGTGAAATACTATTTTCATGCACATCATTAAGAGCTATAATTTGTATGTAACCTAATACCTTGTGTATGTGGATGGATTATGTTTCCAGTGTTTTGGGGAGGTGAGGTCACAGCAGTTGGCACAGAGGGTGGAGTCAGGACAGGAAATGGATTCGGCTGGATTGTAACTGTAGTAAAGAGTACCCTCACGTTAAAGAAAAACTCTTCTGTTTGTTTCAGCTCTTTGTGCAAGACCCCAAAACTGAGCTTTTCCAAAACAGTCTGCAGCGTATGCAAACCATAAATCGCTGGCTTGGTGGAATACAAGCAAAACAGAGATTTTGCAAAACAACAACGAAAGGGGCCTTCCCTCGCCTTTAACTTTCTCTGTGATCAAAATTCAGACATCTCAAAATTTCCTGTGATCATACATTTCAAATGTCGATTTAGCCGATGATAGAGCACAGCGGTTGTCATTAACCTGTAGTTTTGTTGATTTGGTCAAAGAAGCAATGAGATAATAATTTGGTCAACAGGATCTCTGTCCCTCTCCTTACCACGTTTTGTTTGCCAACTGAAAAGAGGAAGAGGAGATTTGTGTGTTTTCAAGTTGTTCAGGTGTTTAACTGTGGACAGAGCTCTCTACAGGAACAATTTGAAAATGCTAATATGGATGCAAATCGTTTTAACAAAATTTTGACAGTTTAATGTAGAAAAATAAGGTGTGCCCTGACTAGTGCTTCTGCAAAACGTCTTCTTTGTCATCTGTTGTTGGCAAACAAAAAACGTGATTAGCAGTGGCGCAGACTAAAGGGTCATTTTGTTCAGTTGCAGCTCATTGAAGCTCCTTTTTGCCCCCCTTGTGCTCTTTGTAATAACCAATAATGTGACTCATCTACACTTTAATATAGTGAACATCACAGCTGAATTGTTCTCTTTTACAAAATCTTCTGCTTCAGTTGTCAGAATGAGGCCAGATTAGAGATCAGTTCCTGTTATGCAGTTGAGCAGTATTTCATACACTGAGATGTCAACAAAATCACTTTTTTATGACCATGAAGTTCTCTGATAAACTAAACACAAATACAGTCAATAATAAGAGTTAAGACGTTAGAGGCGACAAAATTGGCTTCTTAACTTTACTTACTGTGTATGCAAGCTCACTTCATTGTTTTGAAAAAGTTAAGTTGTTTGGTCTACGCTAAAAGACAAAGCAAGCATTTTCAGATTTATCCATTCTGCATACTGTTTCCAGAAACCTTAGTTTATGGGTGAGAAAAACCCAGGTGCATGTGGACAAAGGTCCAAAAAAGAGTGAAAAACATGAATCCACAAATCCACCTGTTTCAGTGTGGATGAGCAACTGAGAGCAGGGAGTTGTTATCTTACCTGCTTCTCCATAGGTGGGAGGAGGTGTTGAGGGGGAGGAGAGGGAGGCGTTGTAGGAAGGGGGTGGGGGGATGTTAACTCCTTCTGTACTCAGAGCAGGAGGGTGGAGACTGGCCTCTTCATAGGGAGGGGGTTCCATCAGGAGATCATCCAGTCAAACAGGACACTGGTGATAAAAAGGACGTTTGTAATGGTACACACACACACACACACAGAGAGAGAGAGAGAGAGAGAGAGAGAGAGAGAGAGAGAGAGAGAGAGAGAGAGCAGGGCCAGAACCAATGAAAGTTTAAACACGTGCCTTTTGAATATGGGCCCCTGCATCTCAGCATCATGGAGTCAGTCTGGGCTCACATGAAGAGACAGAAGACACTGAGACAGCCTGAGTCCACAGAAGAACTGTGGCAGGTGCACCTGGATGAACTGGTGCTGATTTAAAGGCTGAGGCTGGTCACACCAGACATTGATTTGTGTTATTTTTGAAATAATCTTCTCTTTATTTGTAGTGTCTAAAAATATTGCACTGTACTTTTTCTCCTGATTGTTCTCATATATCTGGTTATTTTACTTTTATTATCTTGGGCATCTAAAAATCCTGTAGAGGAAACAATCTGTGAAGGAAAAATCAATCCTTGGCCAAACTGCCCACAGCTCATGCCTACACCATGAGTTGTGATAAGAGGTTGCAAGTAGACTTGTTTCACGAGCAAGAAAAAAGGTTTGGCAACACTGATCTGGCTCCAGGTCAATACCCAAACAGTTTTATTACTTCTTTTGTACCAGCCCACTGTGTGAGTAGATACCAGAAACAACAGAGAGCTACGCTTGAGATCATTGTGCGTTTACTTGTGTGAACTCCCTTCAGAAGAGAGGAGGCTTCAATCATAACATTACAGTATGGCGAGAACAGTGACAAAGTATCCTGTACTTTCCTGTGTATAGGACACCAAAGTTAAACATTAACATAAACGGAATAGATTTAGAGATAATGTACGTTCAAAACATTTTAACTTTTATGAAACTGATGTAAAGTATTTACCTTTTTAGACATGTCACACTCACAGTCAGCTTATTACAGTTCAGGTGCCCTGTTAAACACTTACTGTGAGTACAAAACAAATACAAAATTGATTACAATATGTAACACTGAACGAACCAATAATCCTGAATCATGCGACTCCACTTCACCATTTCACCACAAGAAGTGTTTTCATGCCAATATGTCACCCAAAACCAGCTGTATCAGTTATAAAACATGCCTGCTGAACGCAGCCAAGTAATTCTAGCTCACATGGGACTCTTCTCTTATGTCAACAAGGCACCTGGTATCTGATCCAAAGAGGCACAAACCTGCCACCTCCATATACAACAACTCCCAATACAGACGGCAAAGAGTAGTACATGTCCTCCTGCACTAATTAAACAGTGTGATGTGAGAGATATGTGAGAGCAGTGGTCTCCTTACCTTGGACAAATGAGGAAGCTCAGCTGACAGGACGAAACATGTACCATGTTGGTGACAGTCGAGACATCACAGCCAGTTGAACCTGTTTTCCTCTGGAATTAGAAACATTTAACTTCCCTCAGACTGAAAGCCAACCCTCTTTACCTCCTTCACTCACAGGAGTTTACCCTCTCACATTAAACTGCTTCCCAAACGCTGACTCATTCTCTGGCAGCACGTTTACAGTACAGCAACCAACAAAACATTGTATAGTAAAATGTGTAAAATTTGCTTAGCGGTTTCTGTTTTTACATATTTGTTTGCTTATTTAATTCAGACCACACAGATAAACACTGTTACACACATAAGTAGTGCAACAGATGTAACATGCAGAGGGATGAAGCTAATTTGCAGCCACTGTCAGCTGTTTAACGGCGTCAAACACTTAAAAAATTATAAACACAAAAGTGTCTACACTCACCACCAAGCATTTTATTAGGAACACCTGTACACTTGCTAATTCATACAATCCTATCTTATCCTATCCTATCAGCCAATCAAGTGGCAGCTTCAGTTAAGCTTCAGTTGTGACTGTGACTGTGGCTTGATTCTTCGTGCCAGATAGGCTAGTTTGATCTCCTGGGATTTTCACGCACAAAAATCTCTAGATTTTACACAGAGTCGTGTGAAAAACACAAGAACTTCCAGTGAGCAGCAGTTCTGCAGATGCCTGGATGATGAAAGAGGTCAGAGGAGAATGGCCAGACTAGTTGGAGCTGACAGAGAGGCTACAGTGACTAAGAAAACCACTCATTACAACTGTGTTGAGCAGAAAAGTATCTCAGAATCCACAGCATGTCTGACCTTGAGGCCAATGAGCTACAACAGCAGAAGACCTCTCCTGTCAGCCAGAAACAGAAATCTGAGGTTACAGTGAGGACAGACTCACGAAAACTGGACAGTTGAAGACTCGAAAACCGTAGCCTGGTCTCAAATCGATTTCATGAATATGACGATGAGTTCAGTGTACTTCAGAGGCCTCTCCAGTCACTAGATCTGAATCCAGTAGAACACCTTTGGGATGTGGTAGAACAGGAGATTGGCAGCATGAATGTGCACCGGACAAATCTGCTGAAATGATGTGATGCAATCGTGTCAACATGGAGCAGAATCTAAGAGGAATATTGCCAAAATCTTTTGGAGTCCATGCCATGAAGAACCGAGGCTGTATATTTTCCTGAGAATACTGACATACATTTACTTAAGAGCATTTTGAACACAGGACTTTCACTTGTACCTGAGTATTTTTACAGTGTGATACGGGTGAATTGTTGCTGTGAGCAGCGACACTATGTAAGTATTTACTGAATAACAATGCAGCAATTGTTTGTATGAAAAGCAGAAGTGACTACCACTAAATAATACTGGCATGTAGAAGATATTAGTGCAGATAAATAATGGGAAGTGTGTTAGCATGCTGACATTAACATGTAGCTCAAGGCACCGCTTTGTTTCAGTACAGCCAGGCAGATGAGTTCTATATGTTATTTCTATCTACTGTTTCTTTTCAGTCTATGTTCCACATCGTGTTCTCAGATAAAGTCCCAAAGCGCCTCCTCTGATCAGTCCATTATTATTTATGACACAGGTCTGTCTGTCATGTTGATGAGAGACTCAGGAATGAGAAACATGACTCCCTATCTTTAAATCTACTTCCTCCCTCTTTCTCCTTTTCTTTCTTTTTCTTTCTTTCTTTCTTTCTTTCTTTCTTTATTTCCTTCTTTTTCTTTTGATGAAGTTGTAAAAGTCTAAGTTTGAACTACTTAACTAATCTAAAAGTGGCCTGAACTGTTTTATGAGATATTTATATATTTATAGGAAAAATGTTTAAAATCAAATCAAGTATTTACACAAACCGCAGCAGAATTTAAAGCCAGTTTAAAATAGCCATGAGCTCACAACACTTTTAAACCCAAATTAATTTTATTAAGAAAAATTGGAAGATGCTAGGTTGATTCTGATTGGCCAGAAACCAAAGTGACATCACAGTTCATCTTTAGACGTTATGTTCGTCTGTACCTCTGCAGACTCATCAGTATCCTGAAAGAGAGAATAATAAAGAAATAGGAGAGCGGTGAGTGGAGCAGAACTATTTTTAGAGGAAAATAGAAAAAGTAGCTGTAAAAATATAAACCTCGCTGTCTTCACTGGGGCCGTCACCCTCCTTAGCATCATCATCTTCCTCGTCTTCCTCATCATCTTCGTCCTCCTCCTCATTACTTCCCTCCTCAGGCAACACTCCTCCATTATCCAGGAACTTAGACAAGGTCTCCAGATCCCTCTTTCCAGCGTATTCTACCACCTGTCAGTGGCAGAGAGAAATGATCATAAGTTCTTTATGAAAACAAGTGTGTACGTGTGTGCGTGCGTGCATGCGTGTGTGTGTGTGTGCATACCTCTTTCCCATCAGCTGGGAAATATTTGAGCGTGGGGAATCCCTGAATCTCAATAGACTCCACCTCGTTGGCTGTGGCATCCATCTTGGCTATGATAATGTCTTCATGGTCAGCATACTTTTCCCCCAGCTGTTCCCAGATGGGAGCCAGTTCCTTGCAGTGTCCACACCATGGAGCATCTACACAAACACACAAGCACGCACACCTCTATTAGAGGATGAAAAAGGGCATCTGCAGGCCAGGTAACTGCTCTATATAACATAGGGGTTATTAAAACCTAAACAGTAAAAGAGTTAGAGAGTTAGAGAGTATACAGACTAGAGATCAGTTTCATTTTTGTGAGAAAGAAAAGTCAGGAATTATTGCAGACAACCCTTTTGATGTTACATCGGTGCAGAGTAAAATGGTTTAGATAAACTGTTGGTTTGTTTATGTTTCTTGCCCCGCTGAACTTTGTTATACTGGTGTGGCAGTGTTCCCAAATCTCAGCAATGACTTTGGTAAGTACGATGTTATTGTGATTGATAGAAATGATGGCCAAGTGATGGCCCAAGTTGCAGTGAAGCGCACCTATCCTTTAGCATGTGTGAAAAGGCACAAAATAACATTCATGAAACTTTCTTCAAACTGGAGAGAGAGAGTCTTTGTCTTCAACAAATAAAATGCATGCAAATTGTGCATTCACGTGGGAAGGAAGGCAGGAATGGGAAGAATTCCCATGTTCACCCCATTGAACAGCACAAGATAACAGCTGTCAGAATTATCACGCCTCTGCTTTTCACTAATTTCTGGATAATCCATCTTTATCACTTGGATTGGATTTAATGATAAAAGATTATCTGATTTAACCAAAGTTAAGTTTTTACAGTACACATGTCACTCAAACTGAGGCAGACATACTGACTTACAAAACTCCACAAAGACGTTTTTGGTTGGGTCCAGAGCAACAGACTCAAAATTCTTCCCCACTAGGACTTTGACTGGTCCTTTATTCCAGTCCTCTGGGATCTCCTCTGTCCGATAGTAGGGCTGCACCACACAAAACAGGACAAGTCATTGGGTTCAATCAGAGGTGGAAGTGTAGCATAAAGCTGGTGGAAGCATTCAGATCATTTACTTGAGGAAAAGCACAAATATCACACATTCTCCATTACAAGTAAAAGTCCTGCATTCAAAATCCAACTTAATTAATACCACAGTAAGCAAAATGTAGCCAAAGTAAAAGTACTCATTCTGGAGTAAAATGTTGTGAGCAACAAGCTAAGGTTTGACCTCTCCGAAGGGTCACAGGATAAAGAGGGGGTACAGAAATCTGTTTTCATTTTTTGGACTCTTCTCTAATATTTGATTTTGTTGTGAATTTTTTTATATTTACAGTTATATAAATAAAGTTTGGTGGGGAGGTCATGGAACTGGTAACAACTCATAAACCATTTTTTGTCAAATTTCAAAATGGTTGGAGACCACTGTAATAATAAAATAAAATAGTTTTGAAATGTAGTAAAGTACTACCTGTAGTAGAACCTCAAAACTGTACTTAAGCACAGTACTTGGGTAACTGTACTCAGCTACTTTCCACCACTGGGTTTAATGTTTCAGCGTGGCTGAATATGAAACGTGTGTTTGTGTGCATTACCTTGGCAGTGCCATCCACAACCTCCTGGCACAACTGTCGCAGTGAATTTACTGTGAGATCCCCGGAGGCGATGTTGAACTTCTTTCCTGTCTCCATGTTGATGATGCGTGCAGTGGGGGCGTCGTTCTTGGACACGCCGAAGTATGTCAGCACATGAGACAGGGCTGCTGTCACGTCAATTACAATGAACAGCATCTGCATAATATGCACACACGCGCACACAGACACACACACAGGACATAAGAAACAATAAAATAGGGCTAAATTACATTTTAGGTCTTTCTATCACTGACTTACTTTCAAAGACACACTCTTTTACACACACATACACACACAGGCACACAAACAGGCACACACACAGGGACACACACACCCCAAACTGTCACCTTGCCCTTGAACTCTTTGGCAATACTCCTGGATTCGTCCACCAGGGCTGCCTGACTCTCCACAGTGGAGTTGATGAACAGCAAGCTGTGCAGGGTGATGCTAGAGGTGAAGATCTTATCTGCAGTCTGAGCACACACGTACACACCGTATTATTTCAACATAATTTTACATCTAATTTTAATTTTCTAATCGCGTGTGTATGTGCATGTGTTTGTGTGTTACCTCCTGTCTGAATGTGATGATCAGTTCCAGGCTGTTTTCCTTGATGAAGTTGGTCAGATTATTTTTGTCCAGCTTCCCGTCTTCTGACAATGCAAAGTCTGCTCTGCCGTCATCAAACTAAACAAACACAAACACACGTTTCACCAAACATCGTTGGACCGTAGCCCTAATTTCCAAATCTATTCTTGTCCTCTACTGTTCTGTGTTAACTGATCAACAGGAAATTAACCCTCAACAAATTTGACCATTGTTTTATTGTTTCATTCATTTATCAAGCAAATCCACAAAACAAGTGCTGGTTTCAGCTTCTCATTTGTGAGTATTAATCCATGATAAAAAAAAAAAAATCTGGTCTTTTCTTTTACCTTCTGCTCTGTGGCAAATCACATCACCTAAATGTAAGTTAATCCTTGTTCTTAATCTGAACTAAACCCTAAATACAGAAATCCTAAAGTTAGAAAATTACCTAAATAAATAAGAACAGGCAAAACATCCTCATTTCTCTAAACAGGACCTTTAACATGAATGTACTGTATACACTATATCTAGGCGCTAGATGGCAGCAAAGCTAACATCCTTAAAGCTCCCTGTACCTTGGCACTGCCTCTTTATAAAACACTGGACTCTCTGGTTCTCTCTCAGCATCAGTACATGTCCATACCTTTTTGAAGAGCACCACTGAGTTGGCTTTTACTTCATACTTCTGGAAAACCTCAGGAGTCGCTGTCATGGCAAACTCTGTGTCGGTCATATCAAAGGCAACTTCCTTGAACACCTTGGTGGCCTCACCTTCCAGATTCTAATATATATATAATTCAAAATATAAATACAAATATAAATATATTTTAGTAGTTATACGTAACATTGGATAGATGAAAATAGATAAACATACATCAAAGAATCCGACAACAGTGATGTTATGGGCATCGATGAACTGAGCTGCAGACTCTGCAGAGTCGAGGACTGGAGCACCAGGACCTGTACGACGCTTCATCCACTGGATTATTCCCTCTACCGACCTCTTACCTGGCCAGCACATACAAACACAAACAAATGAAGTTGCGTCAGTTCATGTAAGAGTTATTTCAGCTGCTTTATATAAGATAAAACAAAAACAAAAGCAACAGGGAAACTCAAGCCAACAGGTAATAAAAATATGCAAATATATGTTGATCCAGACAAATAGGTTGAGGTGAGTGAGCAGATGAACAGTTAACATATCAAACACGAAAGATAAACACACACTGACATTTATGCACGTCAGGCTCAGAAATATCTGTTTATGTCATCCTCAGTTTTACAGATGAAGAGTCACATGCGTATGTGTCTGAAAACAGCATTAAGGGCAAAGTTTGATGTTGAAATGCTCTTATTTGCTTTCTTGTGTAGGGTTAGATGAGAAGATTGACACCATTCATTTTTTTTAACACTGGATAGAGCCAGGCTAGCTGTGTCCCTATTTTTCCAGTCTTTATGCTAAGCTACGCTAATTACCTCCTTGTTAAAGCTCCACAGAGAGCTGAAGTGAAACTACAACATTTGTGTTTAGATAAGGATGTTTTTTTTTTTTTAAACAACTGTTGCTGCTGTGCTTGTTTTTTTTTTTTCATGGGAACTATACCTTTATGTTTTGCTCACAAAGTAATTGTTGTGTAACTTTGTTAAAATCAAAGGTTTCGATTCATGGTTGATTTGCATGGTTGAACATTCAAATTAGCACAAAGGCACGAAAAACTGTTGATCCAATTAAATAGTTTAAGGCAGTTAAAGACAGTAGACTGGTTCAACAGTAAACAGGGAGGGTAAACACAGACACACACACACTCACACACACTGTCTAAGCTCAGACATGACTGTTCAGGTTACAGTTATTAGCTTATTGATGAGCAGTATGGCTTACAGTTGATGACTGATGAATGAATGGAGATGTGTGTCTCTGTGTGTGTGTCTGTTTACCAGTGTAATCGATGGGCTGCTTGCGGTCTCCGTTGACGAACAGTTTCAGAGAGGGGAAGCCCCCGATGTCAAACTCTTCAGCCAGCTCCTTCTCCTCTGTGGCGTCCACTTTGGCCAAACGCATCGCTGGTTGCTCCTCCTTCAGCTTCCCAGCAGCCTCTGCGTACAGTGGCTCCAGCTGTTTACAGTGACCACACCAGGGAGCATCTGCACACACACAAACACACACAGTTCGTGGCTCTCATGCTTTTGCAGCACATGTATGAGAGATGCTGAAAACTGAGAAGGGTTTATTCATCAAAAGCAGGCTGTTCTGCTCTGTCCACTTTGTGTTGCTATCAGGAGCACGTGTCCCGATAAACATGGAAATGAGCTGCTGATAGCAACAGTGGCAGTTGGGCTCAGTGTTTCCTTGTCCTGACCTCTCCTCCACTACTGCTGAGCTCATCTGTGGGAGAGTTAAGCCAGGAGAACATCTGGACGAGAAGAGGCCACGTGTATGCACACACACATTTACTCTGTATGAGAAGGCCTCAGTGCACACAAGGGCTTGAATAGAAAACTGTGGTGGAAAACTCGGCATGTCCCACTGAAGAGCTGAGGTTAGAGCTTTTATCACCGTATATGTGTTCCCAAGAGTCACGGACAGTTCCCAAGGTCAAGAACATCCACACTCGTTTTAGTATTTTAGTTTGTTATCACTCCAAAAAAAAAAAAAAGAGATCACGTCTTGCATAGCTTTAAAAAAAAAAAAAAATACACATCTGTATCACATTCTAATAATATTTGTGGTCACTGACGTAAATTGTGCCTAAAATCAACATTAATGTCTAAAAGAAAACAAGAACCCATCATACTGTAAAGCCTCAATTATTTTAAGAATTTGTTGTATTTCTATTATTTTTATGTTAAACCATAACTACTTACAGAATTCGACCAGTAAATACTGATTCTCGCTGAGAGCTCGGGCAAAGTTGTTGATGTGGAGAACCATCACATCTTTCTCCTCCTCTATCTCTGTTGTTTTCTCTTTCTTTGGTTCTTCCTCAGTTTCCTCCTCCGTCTCTGCTTCTGCTGAAGTCTCCTCTGCTGTCTCCTTTGAGGTCTCTTCTTGTGTTTCTGCCTGTTTGTCACTGTTTTCGTCGGAGCCGTCGGCCTGGATGCAGGAGGCCCACAGCAGCAGGCCCAGGAGAGTTACGGACAAAAGAGTGTGCGTTTTCATGTTGGAGTTTCTGTCTGAGCTGCTCTGGTACCTCCGCTCAGGTATGGGAACCGTAAAGACACGTGTCACCGAAAGTTTGTACCTTTATGTGTCTAATATAGAGAGTGTGTGTTGAAATGTTACTGGCCTTCCTGCTCATCCAATCAGGAGTTGCGCCTGCGGGGGACTCTTTCCAGTTTAAACCAATCACACGATGCCTTGTAGAGTCAGAATTGGGCAAACTGGTTTCAGGACTCATCACACGTACGCTTATTCCTCTGTCTTCTCTCCTCCCTTTTCACCATTTTCTTGAATTTTTTTTCTCATTCTGTTTTCTATCAGAGAACATCACCGAACAGATGGTAACATGTACATGTGCATGCTCAGTCCTCACACTGTCAGCCTTCTCTCTGGGCCTTATCAGACCCTCATTTACCTAAAAAACAGTGTGAGCACAGTAATTATGTGGATTTCTAGCTCTCTCTCTTCTCCACTCTCCTGTTTTATCTCACCATTTCTGTTTGATTAAGCTGAAGCAAACACTTCCACCTCGCCCTCCCCTCTCCCACCTGACTTCAAAGTTTTCATTCACTCTACTGTTGAACAGAAAAGACAGGAAATTAATCCGTTTTGCATCAGGCTTGCAACAGAAAATTTAGATTTCGGGGTTTTTTGGGGATGATACTGTCAGTAACGTTTGGGCAATAACAGCAGATTCATGCTGTGCCTTAGTCAAGGGATGGTTATATATTTTAGTCCCCTTTAAAGGGTCAGTGCACCTAAATTAGGGGTGTCTGGTAAGGCAGAAAGAGGAGGATTTTACTGTATGTGTCTATCTCACCACCAGTTTGATCCAGTAGAGACCATGGAGCTTTGGATCATATCACACCATCTTTGTCAGCAGATGGCGTTTGCCCAGCTGTCATGGAGTTGCACATTTTTTAAGCACTGAAAGGAACTTCTCGTTCATGTCGGTTTAAAAGTGGAGATCGAGATTTCCTTGCTTGATCTTGGAAATAGCAGCTGGAAAAAAAAAAAATCTTGGAGCCTCTTTAATTTTGAAAAATTATAGTTGAAAAAGTCAATACACCTCAAAACAGTCTCCATCTCCAACTTCTACTTGAAAAACAACTTGAAACAAACTAATTTTCATGAGACTTTAGATATTTTCATTCATGCATTTGATTTTACATATAAAACTTACCAAGAAAATACAAAAGATGATGCTTTGTTATAGAATAATAATACCCAACTGTACAAATAAAGCTTAAATTCTTAGTTGATTATTGAACTGGAAACTACCAGTTTGAGGATTTGCTACTTTTATTGCAATTATTTAAATTATTTTGGTTCGTTGGAGTTTGTTTTGTTCAACTATTTTCTGATGTTTTACAAACCGAACAGTCAATTAACCCTGAAAATAATGAGATTTACCAATAATGAAATTAATCTTTAGCTGCAGTTGTTAAAAATATAACAAATTAAAAATGAATTCCACCAGCAGCTATAACAAAGGCTCTGAATACTCCCTGCACCACTCCCAGCATCACTCATGCTTATGGTTGGGTGTGGCCAGAGGTGAGCTCTGCTGAACCTGTAACCACACCCAACAGTGACATCATGAGGTACCTAAAGTACCTGTACATCACTACAGCGAGGTAAGAAGTCAAACCACTGGACTTCAGCAAAAAAATCAAGAAAGATGAAAACTGATTTTAGAAAATGCTTGAATGAAGTGAATAAACAGGCTGAACAATTCTCGTTGCACTTCACTGTGAAGGCTAGAGATTATTCAGAGGAACCGAGACAGTGTCTTTGGAAAGGCGGGTTACTGCTGAATTATTTAGACCTTATTATTTGGACCTTCACAGACTAAACTCCATTCCCCTCTATTGTATTAAGGGCAGCAGCAAAATCTCGGAGACACGTAACTGAGAACCTGGGGAAGAGAAAACTGTGACTGGACACCATTATTGGTAGGTCAAATAACATTTTGTTTGTATTTGTGCACAACAAATGTGTTGTTTTATTTCCCGTTATTTTCCTTTTTATTAAACTTTTTACAACTGCGTATCAAAACTGTAAAGGAGGAATGTTTACACTCAACTGTGAGTCCCAGCAGCCTTCAGTGCTGCATGTGTGTGTTCTCCGTCAGTGCGTGTGTGAGCTCTGGGTTTGGATCCCAGTTTGCCAGCAAGTCACTAAAGTCTGGTTGATTGTTGTCGATGGGTGTGTGTGTGTTGTGGTGCGTGAGTGCATTATAGTGCATGTGTGTGTCAGAGTCTGTGTGTGTGTTGTCCTGTGAAGGTGTGTCACTGCTTGTGTGTGTGAATTCAGGTGCGTTACTGAAACTGACCAGTGAGCAGCAGGGGATCGGCTCAGTCCAGAAACTGAGCGGCAGGTGCCGCTTGATCATGGGTCGACCACGGCTCTGGCTGGGGCCCATGTGGTTGAACAGTTCAGCCAGGGGCCCCAAACTGCTGTTGCCCTTAGCAACCCCGACTCGTTGATGATCACTACAAATCCCAAAGCTGCCTTCTTGCTCCTCTGGACTTCCTGCTCTTGCTATTCTCAGCAGGTCATCGTAGTAACGCAGACGCCCGCTGGTTGTGACGGAGACAGAGTCGCTGTAGATGTCACAAGCCTCTTGGTCACCAGAGCAGCGGCCGAAATACCTCTGAACATCACGACTGATGAGGTCTGCAAACCTCAGCAGCTGCTTGGTCACATCCAAAGCGCAGTGGGACGGGTTTAGAAAAACCTCCTCTAAACACTCTTCTTCTTCCTCCTGAGCTTCAGATTCTTCATCCTCCTCCTCTTCTTCTCTTTCTTCTTCATCTTCCCTCTCCTCTGGCTTTTCCTCCTGCTTCTCCTCTTCTTCGTCTTCTTTGCATGGAGAGTGCTGGAAAATCAGGGGGAAGTAGGCTGGAGTCGGGGCCTGGACAAGGAAGTTCCTGATGACGCCTGCCGCCATGTTGGCTTAGTAACACTGGAGAGACAAATCCAAAAGAGAAAATGTAAGAATCTGAAAGGAAAGTTTGTTGACGCAGTGAAATTTTGAAATTGGTTGAGAAATTTAATGTTTAATTACCTTGGAAAGAGTGAATTAGCTGCCAGGTTCAGGTGAGTCCGTGTCCAAGAAAAGGTCTGGCTCAGGTCACCGATGGATCCACTTTTCTGTTTGTGTGTGCGCACATGCAGTACTGGTCCAGTAGGACTTAGGACTGTGACCATATATATAGCACACGACTACAGACGTGTGTGTGTGTCTCCTGTCGGATGAGGCAGCTTCCAGAACAAATATTTGTCTGCTAGATTGGTTAAACACACTTTGTTTACTTTATCACTGGGCAACCAGGGAGGGGGTCCGAGGCTAATGGATCCTCTGCTAGGGGATGATGGAGAGTTGTTATACACACACACACACACACACACACACACACACACACACACACACACACACACACACACACACACACACATCAATGCCTTTTCCGTCCCTGTTATCAGGCTAGTTAAAGGATAAAAGAGCATGAAATCAAATCATATGCTGTTTTGACTTCTAAAGGGGAACACTCTGAGCAGACATCAGCCCACCACCGCTCGTCACCAGCAATACCAGAGATACAGTACAACTTGCTCGCCACAACACGTACCGCACTGAAATATTTTTTCCATTGGATGGATGTAAAATAAAACTAACCAGAGTCAACCACTTCAAACTCCCCGACAGCCAATCCTTGTCCATAACAAGATGATTGTATTCACAGACACCACATCAAGTTTCACCTGTGGCTCTTGACCAACTCAGAGAATAAAACTCTGTTGTGGTGAAAACAGATCAGGCAGTAGAGCAGAAGAAAGTGCCCTCAAGCAGCAAACTGCTCCCGGTGAGCTGGGTAACACATGACAGCTCTGCTAGCATCAATTGGTATAAACCCACGCCACCAACTAAAGGTCAGTGTACAAGATGAGGTAGGAGATATTCCATATTTTTGTTACAGTCAACAAATCCCCCAAGAGACAAAAAAAAAAAACAGCCGGGCACTGTATTTTTCAGCACATTACTCATACAGGAGTAAATTGCTAATTTGTCATGGACTGTTTTAAGCTGCAGACTGATACACATTCTGTGCTCCAGTGAGTATTTACAACAGCAGGATCGTGAATGTGGGGAATTCAAGAGAACATGTTGTCCCAGCTGCACCATTTTACCAAATGAAATATATTTTAGACCCCCATTATATGTTTAAGAAGTTTGAAAATATTGTCATCTTTCTTCAACTTTAAATTACATTTTTGTGGATTCGATGTTGCTTTTAGTGGATAAACCTGTCACTTTTTTTGAACAGTAAGTATGAGTCAGGTATCAGAGCCTCTGTATGCATGTAATGTATCATTAAAGCAACGATTTGGTGAAGTTTGTTTATTAAGTCCTGCACTTCACCAGATTTTACTGACCTTTACGGACATCTGTAACTCTGTACATATGTGCATGTCGAGCATTAATGTGTTTGTGTGTTAGTGTGTGTGTCTGTGTGTGTGTTATCAGGACACCCTGGCTCCTGTGGCCTGCCTGTCATCAGTATCCAGGCTTCTGTGTTGACTTTAGGCCTAAAGATCAATAGCGGCAATATGTCAGCTCTCAAGAGCCTGACAATGAATTACACACGTTTTTAGGCACACAAGCACATGAACACACATGCACACAATCAACACACACACACACACACACACACACACACACACACACACAGATTTGTATTATAAGTTAAATTAATCATATTAATAAACACAAATATAAAAATACAGTTGCAGATGTATAGTAAAAAATAGCTGTAAGTACTGTAGGTTAGCACATTTAAGCTCTTTATGCAAGTATTTTATAGCAGATCAATGATTATCAGCTCCTTTTCACATGACTGGTAGTGCATATTTACAAAATCAGTTTACAAGGAAAATGTTATATTCAACCGTCTTGAACAGTAAATCATCTGTTGTGTTCTGTGACTTACTCGCTATTTTTGACATTAGCACTATGTTTAACTGATAGAAAGAAAACAGTGAATCCAACCTGTTGTGTTGCACCACACTGTGCAACAACAGATCGACGTAATTTCTAACTTTTAGATGAGCCTTCATAGTTTGATCCCTGACAATTAAAACCTGATGCAACTGCTTAATTTGCTCTATTTGCATGTTTTTGCTCTGTTTTGTTTTGGGTTTTTTTTGAGTTTGCTGACAAGGTTTTGTTTTACTTTAAAGCAATGCTGTTGTTGTTCCACTTTTCAGCTGTACCATCCCAAAGTTTGAAGAAACAATGGATGGACATGACAAATACAGAGGAAGATTTCTGACCACAGACATTTTAACGAGAAAGTGATGCTTTCAAAGGTTACATATGTATAGGGGAAAAAAATGGAATTCAAATGATCAAATTACCAGTGAAATCGATTAAACTGCCATCATCAGTCACAGGTCTTTCAATAGCTGTCCTCAAACTCTGCCAGAACCTGGCGATCTGGTCGTCATCGCCGGGCCACTCCAAGTACGTCCTGGAGTTCATGACTCTCCGCAGCTTACAGAACTTTTTGGGGATGGCCTTCTTATCAATGGGCTCCAACAGAATCAGCACAACTCTGTCGTCATTTTGTTCAAACAGTCTAAAATGGGTGTAGTCCAGCTCGTACTTGCACCATTCGCTCCTGACAAAATGCTGAGAAAGGATGAAGAGTGTCTTGTGACTCCTCTCAATGGCATCCATGATGTTATCTACAATCCATCCTCCAGGAACAAAATCTCTTTTGTGGAGGCAGAGTCGGAGGGGAGGCTCAGATTGCTCGAGCTCCGGGACCAGATGCGCCTCCACCCAACCAGAGTCCATCTCGCTGTAGGACACAAAGGCGTCATACTCAAGCTCTCCCTCTTTTAACTTTGGTTTCCTTTTAGCTCTCAGCCAGGTCCAGGTCATCCTCATATACCACACAACACTGAACTTGTGACACAAACCTGCAATGAGCAGAAACACTGCCAGGATGCCTGAGCAGAGTAAAGAAGAAGATAAAACCTTGTGGCACTCAAACACCGACAAGCTCACGTCTGCTACACTCTGTCCTCTCGCAGTGTCGGGGGAGTCACAGATGTACGACTTGAGATCATCTCTAATTCTGACTCGATGTTTCGTCAAGTCACTTGTCATGAACGCTACAAAATCACATGAACAGACGTATGTGTTATAAGCAGCCTCCAGACTCTTCAGATTATTATAATCATTTAGATTATTATCGCTGAATGTCTGTAAGTTGTTGTTTCGAATGGAGAGAGATACAAGACGAGGATATAAACCACCATCAGGCAAACTACCGATCTTGTTGCCAGAGATGTATAACTCTCTGAGAAAAGGTAGTTCGATGTTGAACACAGTAAAGTCATTGTTCGACAGGTCAAGGATGCGTAAACTTTGCGGCAGACAAGAGGTCACCCTTGTTAAATGTGCTGACGAAAGGTTTAAGAACCTGAGACTCAGTGGCCAGTTACAAGTCTCAGGCATACTGTGAAACGCATTACCACTCATGTCAATGTTTTCAAGCTTGTTTAGTTTGGTGAAGAGCTGGCTGTTGATTGACAGCAGGTGATTCCTGCTGACGTTGATGGTTTGCAGATTCCAAAGGACACCTTTGCCGTAACACATCATTTCGCTCAGCGCAAAGTCACTCAAAATGTTGCCACTGATGTCTATGTACTCCGGCTTTGAGAAGAGAGCAGAGGATTGACAGGGAAGGGCAAAAAACTTGGAGTTCAGCACAGTAAACCTTCGCGCCACTTTCAATAGTGGATGCATGACAAGGAGGGCTGGAAAACTGTAGAACTGAGGAACATTCACGTTTTTTACGACGACAGACTGCAAATGGTCCATGTCTGGGACTGACATAACGGGGTCCAGAGACCGTAGCTGGAAATTTGTATCTTCAACTGTCAACATAGTTACACTGGAGTCTGACAAGTGATGTAGAAGTGCAGCACCAGCTGAAATTGTGATGTTAACATTTTTAAAAGCAAGACCTGTAGTACCACCAGTGTAAACCACTTTAAATGGCAGCATTTGATACACTGAGAAGAACCAGGTGTCAGTGAAAGTCAGCGTTGTGTTTGGGTGTACAACATCAGACAGTAAGACTTCTACAAGTGTTAGATTCATCATAAATGGACCATTCAGACCAAGGGTCACCTGGCTAATGGGCCCAATTTGCCTCAAACTTCCTTGTGCATAGTCCTGTAGTTTTTTCCCATCAATAAACAGCTCTTCAAGACCTCTAAGCCCTGAAAAATCACCTTTTCTGACTGACCGAAGGTAAAGTCCTCCAAAATACAGGGTCTTTAATTTCTTCAGAGGCTGGAACAGATTGCCTTGGCCTAATGTTTTATAATTGTTTCCCAAAAGATTCAAGTACTGAAGGGAACAAAGGTTCTTAAACCATCTGGAACACAACGTGTTCAGTTGGTTTAAGGACAGGTCCAGTTTCTCCAAATCAATCAGCGGGTCAAATGCTAGCTCATGGATTGTTTTGATTTTGTTGCGAGTCAGGATCAAAGACCTCAAACCGCCATAAGCAAGAAAGTCATCTTTCATTATTGTCTCCAGTCTGTTGAATGAGAGGTCGAGTTCAGTGATGAGCACTGAGGGGGCTACAGGGACTTCCCTCAGGTTTTGTCTCGAGCAGTTCCACATTGTTTGCTCACAGATGTGACACTGTGGTCTGCAGAGTGAGAAGCTTTGACGCATCAGCAGAAGAATTAACGTGAGAAATGTCCGGGTTTTCATCTTGAGTTCCTGTAAAACACAAAAGAAAAAAAAACATCTGATCTTTTCATCCAAACTGTTGTGTGATATGTTGCATGTTCGAGCTGTATGGCCAGATTCAAACAAATATCAAGCACATTTAAAATTAAGTCTTTGTCTGCGGTTTAAGATGAACACACTGATTTAAAAGGGTACAGTTATAATGTCCGATTACAAGAAATTAACACACCTTTGCCAGTCAATCAGAATTGAGAAATCTATGTGACCATGGTATGAAATCAATTAACAAATTGATAAACTAGAAGGGCACTCAGAGAGCGCAGACTTCCGCTAAGGTCAATGTAAAACAACAAACACAAGACTTCAGAGAGAAAAATGTAAATTCACAGTAAATGATCTGAATCTGAAGAGAGAAAATAAAGTGAATATACCTTGAAAGGTCTCGGTGTCCTGAAAGTTCTTGTCGTTCTTCAGCACAGTGATGCAGTGACAGAAAGATGCATACAGTGACACAGATGTTGTCTGTATTGCTCCTCTGCCTCATTGTTTTTACTCTGTCACATTAGGAGGTAAAGCTCCAGTTTCCTGGCACAGCTTTAGGATCAGATAATCTTACAGACAGGAAGGCTGTGGTATGTTTGGCTTCACAGTTCAGTTGTGCGTAGACAGCCGTCAGAACCAAAAACAGCACGACGTGCTTGAGGCGGATCAGCACCTGCAACAAACCAAACCCTTTATCCTGTCATGCTGCTTCACGACTAATGGATGCTCCTGCAATCATTTATCTGAACAAAATATTCACTGTGATGAAAGTGATAAAAATGCCAATGAATGCTTCTCCACGGTAATGTCTTCTAAATCTACAGAACTGTACCAAGTTCCTAAGATACTTGGGACAATCTACCTGTCGGCTACCTTGAAAACAGTTTGCAGGTCTACCGAGGAGAACTGGTGCTGTTTAAAAGGGAAAAGGTGGTCACAGCAAATATGGATTTGATTTAGGTTTTTTTTCTGTTTAGTGCACTTTGTTTTACGTTAACTGATAAATAAAAACTATTCTTGGCACAGAACTATACATGGGAGGTGTGGAGAAGCACTGCCTTGGCAGCACTGTCACAGGACAACTCTTCAGTGGTCTCATATGTTTCAACTGAATCTTGAAAGATTGTGGTTGGTGTAAAATAGTGCAGAGGATAAAACAAACCTAACCTAACCTAACCTAACCTAACCTAACCTAACCTAACCGAGACAGCTGAACTCCAGGCAGCCAAGAAGGAATGGCAGCTATGTAAATTATGTAATTTGAAAAAAGTCCGATAAGTTCTTGAAGTACAAAACCTTTTTTTTTTTTTTATTTTCTAGGATCAAAACTGCAAAACATCTAGAAAAATATACAACAAATGGTTTACCTTTCACAACATTTAACATTTGAAAATGGGAACATAAAAGAAAAGGAATATTCACATTTTCCCCAATAATGATAAAAGAACATTCATTTTTATTTCCTTTCTTTTACATATCAATGTTTTATATGTTTGCAATGATTGTTAAGGTCTGCTGTTTTGTTTTGTTTTTTTGTATTTTTAATATTTTAAACATCTCCACAGTAGCCAGAGTCGTTGGAGAGTTGTGAATTGGAGCTGCGGTTGGAAGAAGAGTTCCATATGTCCAGGTTCATGTGCGGGCCGAAAGGGTTGAAGCTCGAGTACTGGATCGGTCTGCAGGTCTCCTCTGGCTCCCGGCTGAAGGGAGAGTGAGGAGGGGTGATGGGGGACAAGGGGGACATCGGGGCTGATCGCTCAGGTTGGAAGTGGCTCTGGTAGGGCTCGCTCTGAGGCGTCCAGATGGATCCAAACAGGCTGGACATGGGGGAGAGGCTGCGAGTACCTGGGAAGTATGGCTGTGAGGGATGAAAGGAGGGAAAACATGAACTTTTACGCCACTTTTCTGAGATACTGTAGCTAGTTTGCGTGCTCAGGTGCTACTGTCCACAGCTGTCTAAAGAGGCTGTGTTCCAGTATTATACTTACCTACCTACTATACCATGACATTTCTGACCTTATCTGTATCTGTGCTCTGTTACCACCGGACATTTGGCCGTCTGTTGCTTGTGGAAATCTTGCGTCTTCTTTTCAGCTTAAATAAAATGACCTTCCCGCTCCAGTAAAGACCGTAAAGTTTTTCCCCACCCTCAACAGGATGTTGAGGATGGGGAAAAGGAGGGTGTTGAGGTGACTCGCGGTTAAGACACTTGCCATATAACTGCAATGTCCCCTGTTTGAGAGCAGCTGGGGAGCCTTGTGAAAAATATATGTGAAATAGTATTTATGTAAAATAAAAGCGATCCATTCAGCAGCATCCCCATATTTCAAAATGTTAATAAAAAACTATTAATTAAGAACGACAGATACTGGAATTGTGAGGCTTTTTATGATATTACCAAAAGATGGTAAATTTTGAAAACCACACTCAAACATAAATTATTATATATCAACTGAAATGCAATTGTAATAACTATATATTAAAATAAAATTTTTAAAGTAATCAAAGGTATAATTGCACTTAACAAAATATTTATGTTCTGCAGATTCATGTCACATACCTGCGAACTCACACCACACTGGTTTATCTGTGACAAGACAATATTGGCCGACAATATCAGCTCACGAGTATCGTGACCAAAAACTGTAAATGTAGTGCACACAGCACTGAGCAAGACGAAGTACCACCACAGCTGTGTAAAAAGCAGAAGCAGCAGATGAAAAGAGTTTATAAAAACCCACTTTCCGTAAGACTGAGTCTCTTAAACCACATGCCCTGGTTCCTCATTTCTGATCAGAGAGCAGAGTGATGAAACTGCAAGAGCTGATAACTTCCTCTTAAAGATATATGAGTCAAAAGAGAGGAGAGGCTCCTGAGCCAATGTACTTCATACTGTGGTTATATTGTAATCACAGCACAACCAGTTGTGCAAGAAACTGCAATTACCCGTTGTTTCCCCAAAAGTCTCTACCTGTCTTGTGTTTATAATATATAATATATAATATAGCCGTACAGTCGTCTCTATGTAAAGATTGTGTTATTTCACAGTGTTCCCTTTATATAATGATTATAGCCATAATTTTATTTAACTACTGCATTCGATTTTTCATTTTCAGACAACACAACTTTAACCACATCCTGAATCTATTTTTTTAAGTGCAACACTCTGCTGCTTAGGGAAACAGACTTCTTACAGTGTTATCTTCTTGTGGTTTATATATGTGCCTAGAGTTGGCCAATATTAATCAAATTTCATTTGTTACATCACAGCTGTAAGTCTACTACCACTGACTTAAATAAAAAAATGTTGTTCAGCTGCTGCAGCTCAACAACATCAGCAGACCCTTAGTCTGAGTCGTCACCTTGCTGCCCACACAGGCTGCTGTGTCCCAGGTTGGGGGAGATTCCTGAGGCTGTTCCTCACTCCAGCTGGTCTGACTGCTGTGTGTGTTCTGGGCCTCCTGACCGGGGAAACCACTCGGAAAGGTTCCATTTCCTACAAAATGATTACAACAAACAAACAAAAGCGGAGCATGAATCTGACACAGAAACCTTTAGGGTGTGATGTCAAATATGAAACCAGATTCAAATACAGGTAAACTGCACGTCGCAAGCTTGTACCTATGTAGTTGGCTTCCTCACAGTAGGTGTAGGGACTGTTGGCACTACTCCAGGTAAACCTGCAGGAAACAAGGAAACATTTGATCCAATGGTTTAAACAGGGACAGATAAAACTGATACACTGGTCTGCAGAAACACAGATATATTGCGGCAGCACTGGCAATTATACAAATTATAAACTAGTATCAGCATTGAGGCAGGACAGATAGGTGTGCTTGCTAATAAAGTTATTTTAAGCTGTTAGGGAAGTTGTTTACACAGAGGAGATAAGCTGCATCAGCATCAGTGATAGAGATTTCAGTTGAATACAGACATTTAATCCCCTCAGTTCCTTTTATATTACAGACAGAGTTAGTTAGTTTACTGTTAAAGGAAAACATTTATTTGCGGAGATTGAACCAATGTGAATTCAAACACCTACCCGTTGTATGGCCCGGTGGTTGCTGGCTGAGGTATGTAGGGCAGAGCCTCAGTGGTGTTGTATCTGAACTCAGTGGTGAGGGGTATGGATGGAGCCGACCACGTCTCCTCAGGCAAATACTGACCGGTCAGGTCTGGGGAAGAACACAACAACTTTCCATTAGAGATCAGAAGTATTGCACAGGGCTTTCTGTTGAAAAACTGACCAACCAAATTTTGAAATGTGATTTAACTTAAAAGAACAGTATGTATTTAATATGAATGCCGTTACCCATGTTCCTGTCCACTCCTGCAGCAACAGCAGCAAAACTCGGGGCAAAGCTGGAGGCTGTGGACTCTGGGCTTTGGCACAAGTCTTTACGGTACAAGCTGTTCATGCTAAACAAAGAGAAGTCACAGGTTACAAGTGGATTAAAAAAAAACAAAAAGTTCACACTTCTCTCTCAAACAAAACTGATTATAATTTAGACAATTATCTCCAGTGGCTTGGCTGTGGTGACATGTCCATAACATAAAGATTTTACTCTCTGATTCCCAAGTTTTAGTAAAATCTAATTCAGTCTGGAAAATGACACCATTTTGTGGCAACAGAAACACTAACAATAGAAAAAAAAAACCCCAAACATTCCCGAGCTTGGAAAGGGTTGGAAAGGAAGGTGAGAGGGGAGGGAGTATTCAGTTCGTTGCAATCTGCAATTTGCCACTAGATGTCACTAAATCCTAGGCACTGGAAGATATATATTTTTTTAAAACCAACTTAACAACTTTTGTCCACATTAACACGCAGATGAATTAGTATTACTTTCGCTGACAAATGCTAAAAAACCCTTAGATAATACCATGACTCTGTGGAGGCTCATACAATCATCAGAGCCAGCTCTTGTGTCCAGCAGAGAGAGAGAGAAAGAGTGTGTGTGTGTGTGTGTTTGGTTTAGTACCTCAGAGCCTTGTAGTTTGTATTCATGGTCTGGTAGCAGTCTCTCTCTACTGGGTAGACGCTGTACTGCATGGAGTCCCCTGCAGAAAAAGAAAATGTCAAAATTTGGCAAACTGTTGTTCTCATCTATTGCCAGTTATCATATTGACAATTATTGTATCATGACTATAAACTCAAGAGAGGGAAGTACAGCAGCGTTTAAATCTGAGTTCAGGTTCTTATAATCCTAGATAAGGCAGTGCATTAGAGCTCCGTACTTTTTCTGGATGAGGTAGTGCAGGCGTGTGTCCGGGCACTGGCGTCCTTGTCTCCCTCCATGCTGCTGGCGCTGCTCCAGCTGCCCCAGCTCCCCCTGCTGGCCCTCACACTGCCTGACGAGCTGCCGGAGTCTGAGCCTGACTCACACACTCCACCGCCGCGCCGCTCTGTAGCACACTTTCTGCGAGTGCGGGAAGGACACACACCTGCAAGAAATCGACAAAAGCCCGTGACATTAAAATCAGTCGTGTTTGAGCTGTAAAGCTGCAGAGAACTGTGACAGGTCAGGACTGTACCCACCATTTTGTTTGAGGGGGCTCTCAGCACTATGTCCAGGCTTTAGCGCTTCTGACTTGGAGATGTTGCAGCAGCGATTCCTGTTGCGGGTTCCACTGATGTTACGGTCCCCTACTTTCCAGTCAGGCTCTTTCTCCCTCTCTGGCATCACTAGCACACTGTGCTCAGGAGCACTAACGCAGTAATCACACAAAAAAACATGACACATTTTACCATACTGTTGTTAGTGTTTGATTACACTGTCGTATTTAGTTTCACTGATGTAACTCTTTGTTCACTCTTTAAATTTTACACAACAAAGACCAGTATCGGATGGCATTTTACTCTACCTGGAGATATTCTCTGTCTTCCTGCGACTCCTCTTTCCCTTATTATTCCCTGGTGCGGTGCCAGTCTCTGTGCTCTGTGCTTTCTTTTTCTGGCCTTTGCCATCTTCTCTCAGCTGGAATGGTAAAAACAATAAAAGTGATGATGGTTATTTTTTCATAGGAAACCAAATTGTACTCTTTGCAATAGGTGTTGCCACTGTAACCTGCAGTCCCTTCCTTACCTCCAGTTCAGAACTGTCCCTTTTCTCAGAGTCGATATTCTCTGCATAGTGCTCAGTGCAGCTCTTCTCTACAGGACTACACACTAACAGGCCTGGTCGAGGTCCTGGACCCAGTGTGACGTTATCTGGGAAACCAACAGGCATTTCCATAGGAAATATAACTGCTGCTGGCACTCTATCCTCTACAGTGCTGTGGGGGTCTTCTTTAAAGTCTGCGGGTGCCTTTTTATCCAGCTCACTGATGAAAGCTGGTTCGTTATTGTTGCAGACATCAGGGTCCGGTGTGAGGGGAGCATCCGGTGTCAGGTCTTCGTGCTCTTCATCCATCGTCACAGCGCCAGCTACGGCTGTGGACGAGCTGGATTTGTATTTGGTGTAATAAAGTGAAACCTTGTGTTTCTTTTGCGGTTGGGATGCGGTAGTTGAGGAGCCTTTCTTCGAGGATTGTGGACGTGGGGCAGGGCTGCTGGCCAAAGCTGGGGAGCCACGCCCCTTACCTTTGTCAGAGGTATGACAAGTGTCCACATAGCTCTTACAACTTCCCTTCGTTTTACTGCACAAACAAGACAAAAAAGGAGACATATCTAAGTATTTTAACACCAGAAAAAAAATTCATGTGTTTGACTTTGTGCAAACAGTAAACAGTCAATGATCTGTGAATGTAAATGACTGAGGAGAACACTGGACATACTTTACTCCATTGGGTGTGATATTGTTGACAGATCCGTTGTCCCGGGAAAGGACAGAGTTGTGGTTGCTTCTTATGGTGGGTGTGGAGAACTCATTCAGGATATACTGAGCCTGATGGAAGGCCATCAGACACACACCAAACAGCGAGAAGCTGCAAAGAAAAGACAAAAAAGATTTAAAAAAAAAAAAGACAAAACAATAATTTTACATGGTATGTGTGGTTGTGTTAGCTTGTTACTGTGTTCAGAATGGAGAGTAATGGGAGAAATGGTGGTAGGTATAAACTTAGGGCCCATCGTATCTCCATATTTTCACATTAATAGATAGATAGGATTTTAAATGCTTTTCAGTAGTTCATTAAACATTTTTGCGGATATAGCAAATTACATAAAATCTCATTCTGTGTAGAGTATCTTGCAGGTAATGTTTGTGGAGGAGATCCTTAAATGAAATAACTCCTTAGAAGATACTCACCATGTGAAAATGAGGGTTATCACCCAGAAGGTTTCCTCCCAGCTAGGGCCAGGAACCACCTGAGCGCAGAGAGGCAACATGTGGTGGGGCAGCGTCACATTGAGCGTGAAAGGAAAAGAGGTGCCACGAGATGTCACCAGAGTGAGGTCCCGGATCACCCAGGATGAGGTGAAGTCTGGGGTGAACCTGAGAAAACCGACATGCAGAGGTGATGAGAGAGGAAAAAAAACAGTAACAATAATAAATTATAAAAATAAAAAATAAAAACAAAGTGCTTTGGCAGAAGACCTGAGTAACAGTAATAAGATTGTACAGTGAAAGTGAAAACATATAAACATGCATGATACAATTAATAAATTCATACAGACCAGGAGAAATAAAATCATACAGAGCAGCTAAACACCAGTTTAGAAAGTGTGCTTTAGTTTAAAAGTTTAAAAGAGTTAGACAATAAAGAAGCAGCTGTGCAGATCGTGAACAGTAATTCAATCCACAGTTTAGGTGCTTTGACAGAAAATGCACTGTCACCTTTGGGTGCAAGATTAGACATCAGAACTGCGAGAATAGCCTTTTCTTTTGATCTAAGTGTGCGCCCTGGTGCTAGCTTGGAACTGATGCAGTTAATGCTTTGTAGGTGATCAATAGTTAATTATTTTTGAACTACATTATAGGAGCAATAGGAAGTCAGTGAAGTGATGCAACGATTATGGTAAGATATTTTAGAGATATGCATCAAGCATGTAAAAAAAAAAAAAAAGGAAGAGAACAGAAAATGAGAAAAATGATGTGGGCACAGCCTGTAATTGAAAGACTTTATAGCCATCTCCATTTTAATTGACTTGGTAATATCCACCAAGTACTGAAGATATCACATGTCAACACTCTGCTGTAAACAATTAAGCAGACTTTAATTCCACTTACGCAATGGTGATCTCAGAGGAGGCGTTGTGGTCGAGGCTGAAGGAGCGACACTGCAGCACTTCGAAGCCAAATCCCTGACACTTATATCCATTTATATTCATCGACATGACGGTCAGAGGAAGCTCTCCTGCATTCTCCACCTTGAAACTTTTTCTGATGGCGAAGAGTGGCTTGTTGGTACGCAGACCTAGGAGTGACATATAATAATGTTTACCCATTTGTTAAGTGAATACTACTTAAATTGAAGACAAGATTACTTAACAGTGATTTATCTATGTTTAGTGTAAACATCAGTCTCACCATCACGACACTCCATTAGAGTTGACTGAGGAACGTTGAAGCGCAGGGAGGCTCCCAGTCCGGGTAGTTTGCCTCCAACTCTGAGCAGCTCTTTGGCCCCGTGGCCCTGCACCGTCACCATGTCAAACACTGTCAGGTTGTTTCTGAAAAACAGTTAAAAACACACATGAACTAAAGCCTTAATTCAGAGATATGAACTAATGTGAAAATGGCAGGCAACAGAATTAACCTTAATTGCAAACTGTCTCTTAAGAAACTTTTTAATTCTCAACTGTTAGGAAAACTAAACAAATACTTGTTCTATTAATATGAATCACCTGATAATGAGAATGGTTGTGGTGGGTTTGTGTTCAGAGGGAGTGAAGACCACAGCGACTTCTCTCGCCTCCCAGGGCTGCAGCAGCAGGCGCAGGACACCTTCTCGTGTCATGTCCTCCACATTCTCACCCGCCTGAACACAAACACACAGAGAAGGAAAGGGGGAATTAGCAGGGAAGGCAACACAGAAGCACAACAAGAATGCCAACGTTGTAAATGTGTTTAATGAATCAGTAAATTTAGAATAGGATTATATAAGATAAGATAAACCTTTATTAATCCCACAATGGGGAAATTACACCGTTACAGCAGCAAAGAGCAGATACAGTAAGGTACAGGCATTCAGAATATACATGCTGTCATCCAAAAAGCTATGAGTAAATACTAAAAGATTAAACAGTGCCTCAACTTTATTTCCCCAGATTGTTTTCAGGATTTACCTTTGGGGGAGAAGCCAACAGAGAAAACTCTGTAGTGCTGATGTTGACAGAGAGGGGGCTGATGTTAAACCTGCCAAAGAAAACCATTTAACAATTTAACCAGAGCCTCAAGGCACAAAACAGCAGAAGCAAAAATCTATATAAATTAAATCATTCACTGTGATATAAAAACATTTATAGTACTCGTGGCATACCATTTGGTTAGGAGGTCCAGAGCCTCCAAAGGGGCAGGGTACAGAGAGAGGATTCTAATCTCCACAGAAACAACTGAAGAGGAAGGATTCTTCAGCATGAAAGTCTTCACCTGAAACATAACACTTATTTGATTAGACAAATTTCACAAGTTTTAAGCAAGTTTTAAAACCCGTAATTTTCAGTGAGGAATCTTTAAGGTTTGTCCACCTTGCTCTCATTGACAGGTGTAGCACCAAAGTCCAGAGGAGAAGATGTCTCCACGGGGAGTCTGGGCCACCTGAGGGGACAAAAGGATTTACATGATTAATGACATTAATACTGTGTCATGGCCAACAACAAGGCTCACAATGGCACGCACAAGGAAAGCAGTGTGCTGCATCTAATACTGACCTGCAAGGCAGTTTGTCTTTGTGGCTCTGCCATCGAGAGCAGAGTTCAGCTGCCAGTTTGCTGTCTACAGCCCAGGACGAGGGGAAAAAGTCTGGGAGGAGAGAACGCTGCCACTCTGAACGATCTGATGTGTCAGAGGGGAAAAAAACATGAATCAATGAACGTTTAAAAAAAAAAAAAAAATCAGATAATGACTTTTTCTCTCACAGAAAGGATTACCCCATGTCTCACCTGTTTCAGACAATCTGAGTGGGCAAGGCCGCCCACACTCTCGTTCTGCCTCAAACACCACTTCCCCCTGCTGAGAAAATGAACACATCACCGATTACCACATCTGATCTTGTATACTGATCCCCAATCCAGCTTACCACTAACTAACCACTAGAGCTGCTCTTTTACCTTGGAAGGAGTAGAGTGGAAGTAGAACGGAATGTGCAGGGCTGAGCCCAGGCTGGTATCCAGACTCAGGGTAGACAGCTGATTGACAGGCAGGGCCCTGCTGAGCAGCTGGAGGGACAGGATCCGCCAGCAGCCTTGGGGAACTGTGAGAGGACCGCTGAAGTTCATCACCTGACAAACAGGGGGCAGCAGAGATATTGGTGTCAAAACTTGTCCTTAACCTAACATTCACAGGACAAATGAAGTGTGTTTTTCAGAATCCACTTGGCATAAACTAACAGAAGGTTTGCTGAGGATCATTTTATCATTATGTGATTAGATCACTTTCCTATCATTACATGATTCAGTGGTGCATACCTTCATTACTCCCTGCAGTTTCTGTGAGAGGCTGACATTTGTCACAGTGAGGGGAAGGAGGAGGGGGTTTGTCAGCCACAGATCCACATGGTCTGCATCTCTTTGTTTCACGTGGAACAGGCTGAACAAATTAAAAAAATCACACCATATTACTTTGTTATTCAGTCTTACACATTAAAGAAACATCCTCAGCATTTAAGTGTTTCAACCAGTGCTGTAATGGACTTATTCTCATGAGAAGAAAAATGTGCGTGTGTAGTTCCAGGTGCTTTTCACGGGCTACAACTGTAGCGTTTTTAGCCAAAAGGCCAAAAAGCTTTGCTTTAATTACAACAGTTTCTTACAACAAGCTGAGTGTGAAACAGCAAATGGTCTCCACATTACCTGTGTGGGGTATGTAGTCCAAGAAAGCTGTAGGTTGTCCTGTTACCCAGAATTTTAAAACTGATATGACTTATGCATTTTCTTCCATGGCCTGGCAATGAATCTGACATCAGACACAAAACTCGTCAAAACTCCGTCACACATTTCAAGACATTTGGGTCACATGAAATTGCACTCTGAAGGAATTATAAGAACTGAGAAGAAATTATTGGAAATGAAAGGAGTATTCACCTCTGCAGGCTAGGGTAGCCACTTCAGTGAAGTTTTTTGCTTCTGGTCTCAGAGGAACCTGATTAAATTCCAGGCTGGCCTCCACTTTTGATAGCACCTGCATTTCCTGGGGAGATTAAAACATCTTGTCAAAGCATAAATAATGCTAACTGGAGGGCATGATGAAGCAAAACAACGAGAAAAACTCACCTTTACATAGAGCTTCTTGCCTCCAGAATTTAACATATAAACTCCTATTTTTGGTTCCCCTGTAGGAAACAGACAAATCAAGAGACAAATAAAAACAGTGCACATATGTACAGTGTAACTTACTAAATAACTGAGCAAGTCAGTATGAGAATTTTGCTGAAACCTGCTTGCCAAGGCTGACACAGATTTCCTTAAAAGGAAATGAAAAATGGCGTCCATGTTCATATAACCAGTTTTACAAAAAAAGGTATAACAAGATTAAATACCAAGTCACAGTCTGCTGCTGACAGAAACAGTCTTATAATGTACTGTACTGTAAAAATTAACATTATTAAACAAGTGATCAGAAATACAAATTTGGTTCACTGATGTGATTCAATAACACTCTTTGTGCGTTCTCATGACAAAACTATTTACAGTAACTGTACACCACTTGTAAACACTGAGCATGTAAACACTGTATAGACACCAGTGGCTGATTTTATCTTTAGCGTCTGTGTTACTTTGGTGAAGTGAGCCCAGGAAAGCGGAACTGATGTCCTCTCATATTTCTCTCATGCCTCTCATCTGACAGTTCTTTCAAAACAGCACCATGAACATTATTTTCTCTATTTTCTCTTAAAAAAAAAAAAAAAAAAAGATTTTTTTCCCTCCATGACTCAAAAGAAAGGACAAGTCTTTACTAGAGGCTGACAAAGCAGAAATGTTTGTGTGACTGGACACATCAAAATCAAGATGTATGGTGTGCAACACCTGTAGTCAATTTGCCTCCAGACAGTGGGGCAGTGGGGTCATAAACACCTACCTACTGCAGCCTGTCCAGCAGTGGGGGACACCAGCAGCACCAGAATGTGCTCAATGATGTAAGGCTTGAGCTTGTCCAGGTCAGCGGGCCGGTCACCACGCGCCGACAGATTAATCTGCAGACTGAGGCGCTCCTCGCTCTGGAGGCAGGACCCCTGGGACACAACAGGAAAGGCATACCAGTCACGCACCAAACGGATTTGGGTAAGAGAGAAAAAAGATAAGCATGAGAACAATGAGTAACAGTCAAGTAAATAGGCAAAAGACAAACACTCAAAAAAAAGGGGCAATCCAGATGTTAAGAAGAGAAAATGCATGTGTGAATTTTATGAAATAAGTTGTTGAGGAAACAGTGTAAAGAAAATCAATGGTGATGGGAAAGTTAAAATGATTTTCTTTGCTGTAGTGCTTGTGACTGTACAACGACAGACAGAACCAAGTGGGCAGTAGCCTACTACTACCACCCACCCTGTGACTAACACCCTCATCAAACTGACAGATCAGTAGAGGGAGAGTGCAAATCTCACTGCAAACCAGGGCTCGCCTCGGTGGGTGAATCACCACTTGACGAACTGTAGACAGACGCTCTGGCTTGGTGCCACCAAGGCTCAAGGCTTGCAATAGCAAACCTAATCCCTTGAAACCAAGGCTGCTGCTAACTTCCTGCAAGGCTCATTTAATCTGTGAGGGGAATCGACACTGACCAAAGGCCAGTTCACAATTTTGTTAGTGAAGTCTTGGAAAAGGACTGAGGAGCAGGTGTAGATCTTGGGCACAAGCCGAAGGTCACAGCTGGGACAGATGCAAAAAAAAAAAAAAAAAAGAATGCATGGATGATTTCAGTTTGTATAATTATGACAATATAGTTGGGCTGTCTGCAGCCGTCTCTTGCATCATGGGTATTGCACCACATGAGCACTGGGAGCCCCGTGTCAATTATAGAGTCTCTTGAGAAAGCAATTAAAAGTCTGGCAAGCGATCTCATTCTCCTCAGGGGTTCTGGAGAAAACAGAAGGCGCTTAGATGACAAGCCCGGCTGTCTGCCGAAGTTTTAGACTAGATGGCCTTCTGCTCAGAAGGGCGGGCATGACGAGAGCAGTGAGAAAGACTCAGCTCCACTTTTGTGAAGTAGAAACAAACCGAAAATGATGTAATAAAATATGTATTGAATAACACCACATACTTTATCATAAAAAAGACAAAGTGTGTGGTGAACTGCACTTCTTCTGTTATTCCTCAACGCGTGTCATTATGTCAACTGAAAAACCACTGTCGTTAACGATCCATTCAAGGGCTTGACAACATTTATAAATATCAACTACTGAAACAGATTGGAGGAACAGAAGTACCTGAGGACTGTTGAACAAAGTCTTCGGTAAGCTGCACTCCAGGAGTAGACCCAGTATAGTGATGTTGGAGGCATCTTCCTGCAGGAGAAACAGCATAACAGGCGACACAGTCAGAGATTAAATGTTTTAATGTTAACATTAAAGAGATATCTTTAAAATGTGTCTTGTATGTGCTACAAGGCATTTGAGTAATCAGTGGCTACTACAGTCCCGCACTTTACTGAATTCTAGTGGCAGTACAGAGCACTACACATTATAGCAATACAATACATCAACAGAGCAGCTTTGGTCGCTTACTGAACAAATTAAAGGGAGTAGTATAAGGACTGTCTGCACTCACAGATTCACAAACACAGACCAATGAATAACTGAGGATCTTGTGGTTGTAAACTTCTGCAGTCTTTAAATGTGGTTAAAATATCATCCAATTTCAAGCTCTAATTCCAGTACTGATGATGGTAGACATTTGGGGGCTCTACACCAGCTAAAAAAAAAATTAATTTATCTTCACTTAGTAGCAGCAAGATGAAATGCAGAGCACTAAGGCTGTGCAGTTGTTAATATACTTCTTCTGTGCTGAATTCTAAGTTTTATATATATATTAAAAAAACACACAAAGTTAAATGACTGCATCTCAAATGGGACACAAGTTTAAAGTATGATTATTGATTTTCTTAACCACGTGTTAAAACATGGGGAGCTCATGGAGCAGAAAAAAAAAGCTGCATTCAGCACAGGCAGCAGAGCTACAGTCTCTCTGCGCTTGGCCAAGCTGACATTTTGCAACTGCCACCCCACTTCCTGTTGTGGAGGCGAGGATCCCTTTCAGATAACTTCTCACATACTTTCACTGCTTTGACTTGTTTCTAAAACTATGCACTCATTTGTCACTAGTTTCAGTGTTTTTTTTTTTTAAATGGTTCCAAAATATGTGTGCAAACGAAAGATTGTACAACGCTCGCATTCCTTTAAATTTTAAAGTGTTTTGTTGTTATACTCTACAGGTAAACATTTACATTTTTTAACCATGGAAAAAACATTTTGACTTCATGCTGACTGAACACACATTCAAGTAAGTTCACAACAACAAGTGTTTGTCAGTGTGTATCACAAAGCCTCTGTGTGTATGTATGCAGGAATCTATTTATCAGGACCAGCAGGAAAGGGGAAATCAGCTGTTTCCAATGATGAGCCAATGATGAACTTATTTGTACGGTATGCACAAACCAGCACGCAGACATTTAAATACATACCTGAGTTTGGGTCAGCTTAATGCTCTGGATGTGAGGGAATATTAGCAGACTATCCTTTCTTTGGACAGACTTTAATGAACCTTGGTGAACTCCCACACCAAATACCTGGAAAAGGAACAGTTAACATTTATAAAAGGATTCTCCATGCCGTGTGTGTTATATTAAGTCTAGGCAGTCATGGAAAGGAAACAAAGGAGCAGTGTCATTTTGAGGGCCTGAAGTGAACTTTTGGGGCAGTGAACATGTGAGAAAGTGAGAAAAATACACATGAAAGCAACTGTGTTGCTGCACTCATTGGTAACATAGAAGAAACAAGTAAACATGTAAAGGGAGTGGCACTGTTGGAGGCTGTGCATGAGAGTCCAAGTGTCTGCGTGTCTGGGCGTGTTTGCCATTAATAAGTACTTGTCAGAAGTGCTGTGATGCAAGTTCAATATGGGATGGACAAAATTCACAACTACACGAAATAGACACTTCTAAAGCTTTGGGAGTGAACTTCTGTAGGTAATTTTTTTTGTTTTTGTTTCATTTTGGCTGGCTAAGAGCCCAATTCTGTCACAACCCAGCTTCCAAGAACACTGTAACTGCTCCAATAAAAATTTTGAAAGACACATAAGAGTAAACAGAATTAGCAAAAGAAGCCAAGGTCTGCAAATTTTAAGTGAATGGAGGTCAGACAAATCCTGAAGTAGTTAAAGTGGCAGCAAAACCAGTTAGGGTGGAGCAACAAGACAGACTCAGGGACTGGAGTGAAAGTAAGTCCAGAGGATACAACGACAGTTTGAAGCACATGTATGCACATTTCCACACCACATTCTTTTTATTCTAGCAACACAAAGTACAAACACAGGTCTACTAAGGGTCAAGTAAAAGCAAAAACATTTGAAATGCAATAATAAAAGCTGCAAGAACAGAAGCGCTGTTTTTGCCTGAGGCAGTAGTGAAGTACTGAATTATCAGATTTTCATCTGAAACGACGACAACCATCATAAACAACAGAACTGTTGACTTCCTTTGTTTATGAACATGAGCATGTAGGATAAAAAGCAAAAAACAAACATTCTGGGTGCTGAGCAGCAGTCTGGTTTGCTGCTATTTTGGATCATAATTATTTTTAAGAAAACAAAGTCTGACAAATGGTGTCCGTAAACAAATATATGAATGTCTTTCACTCTGCTATCAGCTTTATGGCGGGGGTTTCACCATTATCCCAACATAGCATGGTCTGACACTATACAGCAAGATGTGAAGATGTGTATTAATGGAACTGACCTGGTATGACAGCAACCCATGGGCTGATGTGTTTATAAATAATGTGTTTTCTACATTGCCCTCCTCAAGCGGGAGGAAAATTAATTTAAAAGATGCCTTCCCTCTGGGTGGGATCACCTTGGACAGAGAGGAAACATGAGACAATCAGTTATTACAACAAGACACAAAAATTATTTGAACAGAATTATTCATTCTTATCATCGCAATCTCTGAATGTCTTGCGCACCTAACGGTGTACACACATGGACACTTACTCTTCTGTGAAAGGAAGGTATGTAAAAATGCCTGCTGGATGTAAACATTGACAGCAGTGTCACAGGAACTTCCTGGCTGGGGTTGTGTATATATATGGTTTCAGCTCTTGGCAGCCCCAGCGGCCTGTAAAGACAGACAGAACAGTATCATAAATAACTTGGCTCTCCACTCAGCTTTTACCCAGGGAGCATCATGGCCAGCTGGGAAACTAAAAGGCGCACACACCAAAATTTAAAGGTACCAAACTGTTCACTTCACAGTTATATACACCATGAGTTAGCTTATTCATGAGTCCTCTAAAGAGACTCTGTTAAATTACATCCTCCTGCCGCCCATATGACTGTGGCGGTTAAGGCTAACTTAAAAAAATGCACCATTAAATAGCCAACTTCCACTGGAACATTCGTGGCCAAAATGTTAATTTTGCACGTCTCATAATGCAAGCAACATTTCTCCATGCTACATGATCGTAAGTTTAAGGTCATATATAAAATACCAAACAAGAATATTGCCTTCTTCTTATACTGTGCTTAGTGTAACACAGAAATTTACTGTGAGAGAACAGGAAGTGACATTTAGATGAGCTAAACTAGGAAACAGTTTCACGTTTTCATTTGCGTTTATAGGTTAGATGAAATTTAAAAATCCACCATGAGCCCGTGTTTGCAAGTTAGAGATTAGCCTAGTATTTCAGAAATGAGCCGTGGGGGGGTCAATGAACAGCTAGCACTTTGCATTCTGTCAATACAGGGAAGCTGTAAGAGGGAAATCAGTCATTTGCCTCTCTGTCAACAGATGGATAACAAGTATGAGCTCTTAATTTTTAATCTGAGAAAGGCACTGGTGTCAGAAATAAAACCACATATACAAATATGGACATAAGAAAGGCTTTGAAAAGGCACGAGCTATTACAGTGACACGTTGTCACTCAGCATTTTTTGCCTGGTGACAGTCACACTACGGCTACCAATTCATTTCTCTCACCCTGCCTCCCTTTCAACAAGCAATTCATTTCAATTATATTGATAATTTAATTATATTTTCCATTTAAAGAAAAATCTCTGTTAATAATCTAAGTGTGGTGTTCTTACACACGTGGAATATGATAACAAAGCCATTTACATGTGTACAAATATTCATAAAGGATGTTGCATTAGCCATGTATCACTGACTAAGGTGGGATGTTAAGTACTTTCATGTGGGAAAAGTTACGAGCTGACCGGGTCCTAGAGATAATCTTGTATAATGCAACGTGTGTGCATGACTTAGTGTAATTATAGTTTTATTGCTTTGCAGGGGAGGGTAGCAATCCAATACGAGAGGCTTGCAAGAAATACAACCACTTTTACGGTTCACTGTTAGTTGAGTCTGTACCAGAGAGGTGCTGCTTCATCTTTATGTTATATTTAGATGACACGACTCATGTTGTCTTATTACATTGCAATATAGTAATGACTTATCACTGGTTGTGTTGTTTGTGTACATAACCCTTATATGTGAACTGCAAACTCACTTGCAGATGAGGCTGGAAATATTTTCTTCCTGCTGTAGTCTAATGCCAACGAACAAATGACGACAAATTATTTTGAATGAAATTAAGCTACAATAAATTAACCTGCTGTGAATCAGCCATAACAAAAAAACACTACACACCATAGACAAATAAATATTTGTCTATGATGTGCGTTATTTTTCCATCAGTGGTTGGATAGCTACAGTTGAAATGTATACTAATCTACATAATTTATAACACGGACCATTTTGGAGATAACTAAGATTTTTATGGGGATATTTAGATTTTCCTAATGTTGTAATGTTGTAAATACTAGACTTTAAATTACGTGGAAAACTACACACCTTGGGCACTGAGAATTGTCAAATTGTGGACTATATATGCTTCATGGACACTGCTGTCACAACACAAAGCTGGCAATGCTGCAGCTGGAACTATTCTTGGAATGTAACAACAAATTACCAGAAGTACCATTAGAAGAACTGGTTATTCCAATCTGCACCTTAAGTGTACAACTACACAGGTAATCAAATGTTGACCAAGTACTTGTATGTACTCATCTGAAAGGTTTTCTAACAACTGCATTGTTTAGTCTGCTGTGACAGCAAATATTTGGCTAGCATTCAGTACATCTGAAAATCTTCACAAGATATTTAAGGCCAAGCTGGACACAGTTAAACACCAAGAAGCACATGGAATTTGGCTGAGGACAAAGCTGATGTAATTAGTGTGGAGTCAGTGGTGGCCTGTGTGTACATGTGTGCAGCAGAGGTAGAGTATAATTAGTTGAGATGACAAAAACGTTTAGCTAAAATTTTTGTACCTCGGTTCAAAAGGTGAGTAGGAAGACAAAAGATTTAATTGTAAGTACTTTAGAATGCAAAATAAAAGTTATTTGTTGTCATTGAGGGAAAAGCTGGAAAAAAGGTAACTTTACCCTGTGACAACTCAACAACATATCATGCCCAGATTCTTGACATCTCCATTTGAGATGTTCTGTCAAACCTCAAGTGAAGTATCTTTCACTTCCTGTTTGTCAGTAAGAGTTTCACTTAACTTTCATTTTCAGCAACTACACCATATGTGCAACAGAATTTAAAGCGGGAGATAGAGTGGTGTAATTACATAATTTCTGCTATTTATTTGTAGCTATCAACTTTAACTTTGCAGTTCCTGTTTGGTCACATACACCAGCTGTACCACTGTATATCTTTTAGCTCTAACACTAATTTATTTTAGTCTGATCTTCAGCCATGCTTATTAATTAATACTACTGGTGGAACTAAACAGTCGAATCATGATTGTTCCCACAGTTTTCACACACACATACACACACAAAAAAGGAAACCACAAGCAGATGTGAGAATCACATTCCTGATTTTATCTTAAATACAAATTCCCTGAAACAAATCTGAAATATTCATACAAAACTACCAGGACTTTTAGTAATGTGCCTGCTTTCTGCATTCCAAAGGTAGGACATAAAATATCACAAAATAGATGTTGCCTGTGGCTATTTGTTTTTAACAGGAGCAACAAGGACCGCTGTCCAACCACAACATCTGATATTCACTCTGTTTTGGGAGTATAGAGGCAAAAAGTGAAGTCCTGAACCGTTCTGATTGGGGTCAAACCTCTCCAGTATGCACTTGGATGCTGGGAAAGTGAACTTGCTACCATACTTGGATATCCTGTCTATTCTTTCACATTGAAGGGCCTCCTGCTTTACGAAATCGTCCCTTTCTGTAGCATTCCTCAGAGAAACAAGTCACCCTGTATGACGCCACTGTCTTTATTTCAGTTTGAAATAAGTCAGTGGAGTTTTCCACATCACTCAAGACTGAGAGATGGTGAAATGAAGTACATTTTGTCCTTGTCTTAAGGAGCTGGGTAAGTTTAAAAAAAAAAAAAAAAGGGTTTCATCATCTTCAAAACACAATGAATAACTCTATGCTTGTTAAGACACGTTATATTAAACTAAGAAGTGAGAGCAGCACTTACTGTGTCCCAAACTCAAATGCTGGGGGCTGAAAATGCAAGGGCCTCCCATTCTCCCGTGTATATGGAGAGGAGCTGGTGGGGAGAAGAACAGAAAAAAAAAACATTAGGCCAAAGGACAACACTTATATTTAATTAATTATTATTAATTATTATTATTTTATTAATTAACTAAAATGTAAAACTTGAGATTAAAAACATCTATGCATATATTTTACAAATAACGTAGGACAAGAACAATACGTCCCCTTTCCAACAGAGCATGTGACAGTTCACAAGTAACAGATAAAACTATTACAGCCTCAGGCCACTTCAAAAGACTGCCTGACAAAGGGAACAGAACCACACCAGCACAGAAATGAGTCAGTCCAGGTTAAAACAGTAAACTCTCTCACACACAGTAACAAATACTTAAAAATCAGAAACTCGTTACATGTAATGGAATCGCACAAAAGTAAGTAACAAAAATGTGAGCATGTGAAAACGTGGGTTGCTCCTTTTTGAGCTCCACTGTGTTTTTATTGGTGACGGTGAGTGAGACATCCTGTGCTAATGTGCTCTGGGAACGGGAGCCTTGAAACGGGGAGAGAGCAGCTGATATGTGGTTGTGTGAGAGCAGCTATATGTGTATGTGTGTGTAAAAAGACGACTGAACCCTGCTGACAGAAGACTCGCACAACTGTTGACCAACAGAAGCAAGCAAGTGGACAGACCATGGTTTAAGTGTTCATATAGATCACACAGGCAAAGGACTCTAAATGCTACTAATGTAGTCATCTTTAAATAAGTAATTTTTCTGTAGGTCTTCATTGCTGAGGAAAAAAACAGAACATGGAATACAGACACAGGCCCTAAAAAGTAGAGTCTATATCTAGAGCCATGCTAAAGCTACACTAGAAGCTGAAATGGCACATGCCAAAAAACAAGCTTTCGACAGAACAACTTTGCTATTTTTAGAGTAAACCCAGTAGCGACACACACAAAAACACACTGGCCACTCAGCGTCTCAACTGATGCTCAGTATTTGACGACCATAGCACACATCGGACGTGCTGTAGTATGGCAAAAAAAGCTGACAAAGTATAGCACGAAACACAAAATAGCACACAAAGTGGTAACTGAGGGCTGCTTAAAATGTCTTGTTCACTTTGATAGCTACAGCAACCCAGAGAAAGACAAGCAACCTTCACCATCCCTAGGCCCTGCTGCTTACAGCACAATAAAAATAATCATAAGCCACCAGCACTGGTTACAAATGGCAGGTAGATGAGAGAACACCAAGAACAATGCAAACTCCCACACCAACCCAGCACTGCAGCAAAGAGGATGTGCGGACTGTGAGAGGGGGGAGTCGACTCTTTTCAGTCAACACACCATCAGTGCGACATCCAGACTTTTCAAAGATTACGACTCGCGTCAGCGTTATTTTCTAGGTGCAAGTGATCATCACAGCAGTATTTTTGTTTTGAATAGTATTCCCTAATCAAGTTCAGTTTATCTTCATAACATATTACCTCATTTAAAGAGCAAGAGTAGAGAAAATCTTTGATTAAAACCCCCGAAATGCAGCTAACATCGGTAAAATACATAGTACATTATGAACATGTACCAACACAAATAAAAAGGAAGTAAAATATGAGTGAACAGCAACAGGAAGGGAGAATACACTACACTGCATTCTGCTAAGCACACAGCAGCAGCACTGCAGCTTGCCAATTCATACCATAACTACTCTTCTGTCAAAGACACTTCCTTAAAACACACAGGCAGCCTGAGCAGTCTAAATTTGGTTACAAACACATATACAGTGCTTATAAGTGTCCTCATCTAGGAGCTTCTCTTTGCCATTACATCTAGGTAAAATAGCTCATAAATTGAGCCCCAGGTGATTATTCACATTAGTAACATTTCCTCATACCAGTCACCAATGGCCATCTGCCAAAGCTTATAGCACTGTGGGGTCTCTTATCTAGGCATGACTAGTAGGCTGCAACACTGTCAAGGGTACAGGAGAGGAAGTGACAAACAGTTGATGCAGTGACCACAGTGCGGATTTTGAGACCAGAATACAGTTGTGCATAAGTGTGAGACTTCCTGATTTGTGTTGATCAGAGACAACAGATAAACTACAGATGTAAGAAAAAACCCCTTTGTAACCAACAGACTTTTACCAGACACATTTTATTAGTGCACACACACAAAACGTGTGTTGTGGATTTGGTGACCGCATGAGCATGATATGCGGGCTTGCACTTGACAACTAAAAGAATTTTGTAAGAAATGCAAAGCATACCCTCAAGAAACTCACTTTATTTTTTTTTTTTACATAACTGCCTTCTTAATGTCTGTTTTCGTCCCCATGTTATAATGACAGTGCTGTGCAAGGTCTGAGATTTCAGTTTTGTTTAGTAAGTTTGTCACAGAGTTTTGTTGCTTATGACAAATTAATTTAAAAACTATTTGGATTTTTTCTTCTTTGAAATCACTTTTGTAGGTTATTAATTGCACTTCTTCTCTAGTCATATTAAAACAGTGCCTTTAAAAAAGACATGACGTGAGAGGTATGTCTTGGGGTCTATCATGTAAGACAAAGCATTTTTTCATTCAACAATTAATCTCATAAAAAGACATTTTTTGGGGCTGATGGCTGACACATTCTCTACCCACTTTTGGGACATGTCCCATTAAGCAACAGTTTATTAAACAGTGTTTAGTGCTGGCAGAAAAAAAAAAACGATCACACTTTACATACTGTATAGTGGTGATGATTAATTTTACATCCACCTTCCCATTAACTGTCACTAGCCACCTGCGCCAAAGCTCTAGTGAACTGGGTCACTTTCTGAGCAGCAGCTAAGCCTATATAGGCAACTGAGAAGGATGCAAAATAGAAAAGAGGTCAATGCTGAGACAACAGAAACAGAAAAGATCACTGACAAACATGAAAACCCCAAGCAATCCTAGCTACCCTATCTTCCTTCCGCTCTGGCCAATCAATAAGTGCAGCTTTTTCGAATTTGTGCCCCAACAAGCCGTTAGATAAGAAATAAAAATGGAGGGTCTGCTTAGTCATCATAGAAAAGAACAATTTACTTCAGGCTAAAATGGACAGTTCTCAACAATGGGTAACTGAAGCAACACGCAACAATGCACACACAAAGAAATCAATCACTTGCAAGACCAGATGCCAAGTAGAGATCCTTAACATGAGCACAAGCATAAGTAGCTGTGATAAAATAAAACAAATGATGAGAAAATCCCCTCATAATCCCCTTTATTTTAAAATACAAATCAACAGTTTCAGTGTAGGTTACCACCCAGTGAGACCTAACCACAGTACCAGGTGAGCGTGCAGTGTTCTTCTTGTTTGCTGACACAGAAACTTTCTATTCACTTAAGACCAAACAGGTGTCAAAGGGTCGACCTTATTTTATAGATTTATGTGGCAGATATTTCACCCTATTATCCCCAACAATAAGTTTCTGTTTTTCAACCAGTCATAGCTATTCATCCACCCGCTCTGAGGGAATGAGCTGTCATAACGCTCGTGGTTTACCACCTGCTTACCTGCAACAGGTTAGCACACCCCCCTCTCTCTCTAGATTTAGCCTATGATAACACAAAATGCAAACAACACAACCAGAAATAAGCAGGAAGTGGGGTTTTACTTGATGAGAGTGACACTGTCTTACACATTATGTAATAAATGCTTCTCTCTCTCTCTCTGTAGTTCTGTTTGTTAATTCATAACCTGCTACACAGTGTAAGTCAGAGTGTGTGGATGAGCATATGAGGGGTCAAATGTAGAAGGGAAATGAGGCCATCTGCCTCTGCAGAGGAGTCCTGTGTTATGACAAACAGCTGATATAGATCTAGCATTTTTGTTTGAAATTTAAAGGTCAGCAGTTTCAACATCACATAGTTATTCTTCTCATTAAAAATAGATTATTGTGGAATAAGAGAGCAGTAAAAGACAATGTTTAGGAATACGCTACCCAATTGCAATCCACATATACTGATTAATGTATATGTAAAACAGACTAGTTTCAATATGCAAAAGCCAGATTCAAAGTTCAAATGCAAAGTGGTAAATATGCTGCACTCTCTTTAATGGTTAGTAGTGTCAGGTTCTCATTAAGTGTCAGGTTCCTATGTACTTCTTTAAAGGCAAAGGAGGACATTTACCTTGTCATGTGTATAAGTACCTTAGTATTTTCACTGAATTCAACAGCAGGAGAAAAACTTAGTCTCTCAATAAGCGTACCACTGAGCTGTAGTCCAAGGGTTCTGTCCACTGCCACAGTACAAAAATAACAAGTTATGTTTGGCGCTATTTGATCCCCTGGATCTAACTCAAAGTCAGTGTTAGCAGTGACCTCAGCCATGCTCCAGGGGAAAGGTTAGGACCAGAGGAGAGTTTAGGTCAACTGGTGTTCACACACATTTGTAGAAGGCAGGGAAACAATATAACTAACAGTGAAATTAAAACCACATGGCACAGTAATACAAATTATTAACACAATTCAAGGGCAAAGAGCAGGTTTGTGTCAGGAAGATCTCTGTAAATCAACAACAATAAAGGAGCATGGGTATTACAAAAAATGACTGTAGTGGAAATTAAAGTTAAAAGGAGCTTTAAAAAAAATTGAAGAGAAAAGCCAGTGAATTTTAACACAAGACTGGACTGAGAAAGAGATATCATTAACCTTTGCATCTGCAGGCTGCTTTGCTCTTTAGGCTGGGAGAGAGTGATGGCAAGTCTGCCAAGTGCCTGATAACCCAGGCACGAGAGGCCTCACAGCCCACAGCTCAGGAGGTCTCCAGGTCAAGCAGCGCTACAAAGCCTCCTTTGCCTCTCACCTCACTGGGTTTAAAAACAGCCTTATTTCAAGACAGTTCAGCAAATGTTAGGTGCATATATACCAGATGAACATCACCTCATAACTGAAGGTCCCTTTAAAGGAGTACTCCAGAGGTTTCACTCCAGATCAACTTTAATTACAGTTGGGAGACAGATTTGAAAAAAGAATTGTCAAAACTGGAGCAATCAAAGTTCGAGATATACAGAGTTTTAGTCCCTAGTCTGGGCCTAGCTCAAAAACACTTGCTCCCACAATTCCCATAAGGCAACTTAATACCATTTTTTCTATTAGATTCACTCTGCCTGGTAAATGCCCATACATTTTAAACTCCACACCCACAAGTTCGTGATGCAGGCTTTCTGATAGAAATTTGCAGTCTCTCAAGGCGAGAGATTATTTTATTCAGACATCTACTTCCAGAGCCACAGAGGGCATTGAACAACTTTTTTCACAGGCTGCATAGTTCTCCTCACAACTAGTAACAACTAGTGTTTCCTAAACATACTTTTACAATAGAAAATGCATGATTTGTAATATCATAGGGCTTTTAAAATGCTCTGGCACAAATTAGTCCAAACTCTTCAATATTTGGTACAGGTCTTACATACAGAATTCAAATTTTATGCTAGGTTGCATTAGCAAATCTTTCCCATTTGGACATCAAACTAATTTCATATTACAGCCACAAATGTCATGGTGGGTTATATAACAGCATGACTTTGACATAACTCATCAGCAGAGCATTACAAACGTCTTGCAGAGACAAGTCAGCTGAACTGTACCTACTGTGCTGACATACAAATGTTTAACCACAAAAGAGTTAAGTGTGGGGAACATACTGGGTTAGTTTAGGTATAGGACAAGCTGGGCTCTTTACATTACTGACACCGCTTCTCTGCAAAGGCAATCAGGGAGCAGAAACAAGCACAAAACCTAGAACATATGTGTAACTCGGGGCAAAACGAGCCTCAAGATTGTTCCGTGTCCGAGCAAGCACAGACACCAGCAGCGTATTACTAAATAATACCATGACTTGGTGATATTTTGCTGCAAACATCCATTTTCCGAACAATTTTCTACGGAAACAAAAACAGCTGGGAAAGACAGACCTCCCCTCCTTTTTCTTTCAAGGAGTTCTAAAATTAGTCAGGAATTTGGTTCTGTGCCTCTCTAACCCACGCCCCCAAACTCTCTCCATCACACACCCCCTCACTCACCAACATAAACAACATAGCCGGCACACAGGGGCAGACTTTTAAAAGGCTTTTTACAAATCTTCAGTCCTATTACCCTGAGACCACAGCACACCATTTGTCTGTGTGAATACAAAAACATGTCACCTTACAGCTACAGTGTGATTCTGCATATTAAATAAACCATTCACCAGAGCTGCAATGTAATTTACAGTTTGTTGGACGTGATCACAGTACATCGGAGCACCTTTTTTCCACAGCACTTCTTGTCTGTACTATAGCACACAATCATTCTTTGGTGATGCAGAGGTAAGTTTAGTTTTCCATCGGGCTGTTCACAAACCAAATCTACACCACAGCTCTGCTTCATTCTGTGTCTTACAGTATATTTCTGATCCACACCAGAGAAACACTTCGGGATGATTCAGTCTGTATGCTGCTTTGGGGTTTGTTCATCATTATGTGGCTTGGTGGAAACTCTCCACCCACTGCCAAGTGCCACTCATGAGCAGGTGGAAACCTTTCATCAACTTAATTCACTTTTAAAATTGGGGCTGCTCACTGTTATGAAATGTGTAATACGTTACAAATGTGTGTAAGAACCCACAGAAGAGTTTCGCTTTTATGCTGTTCCCACAGACGATTAATTAAAAAGGAACTTACCTGTCTTCTAGTGGAAGACCATCTTTTCTTCGCTCCTTCTCCACCTGAAAATGAAAGAAAGTACATTTAATAAAGTTAATAAAGTCAAAAAAGCTAACTGCAACCCATGTGTTCTGAATCAACACTGTAGGATTTCACAGCATATAAAGCAGCAAGTCCAAGCAGAAAACTAGAATAGCTTTGGGAAACAAAAACTGGCTTTACAATTATGCCAGCTTGAGCTATTGGGAAAACCCTGGTTACTCTAAACCATGTGCACACTTCTAATCATTGCCTAACCAGATTACACTGTGCATGTCAACATACAGCATGTACTGAGTTCACATCTCTTGAAAGAACATTTGACTGGCAGTGCACTTGATAGTCACTTGACAAGGGATCTGTCAGTGCTTCAATGGCTTGGCTTGAATTAAACCATGATTTGAGCAATAGTGGTGTGTAAAGAAAATTAGGTTCAGTTTCGGTCTGTTCTGCAAAACATTTCAAAATACACAAGCTTGCAGTACGACATGAAAACCATAAACAATGGACATGCACACAGGGAGTATATATTCCTGTCACCGAATGAGGACTGGTAACTGAGAATAACACCACAGTAGTACAAACAGTAAAAACTGTCTAACACTGTGTAGTAGGTTATGTGCAGCAAGCATGGCCCACAGAGATAAGCTCTGGTCTACATTTAAGATTAGGCAAAAAACTTTCCTCTTTGATAAAGCTTGCACTTCAGGCAGGTGAGCCCTGAGCTATCCCTTGGTTATGCTGCTATAGGCCAAGGCTGCCGGGAGAAGTCCTCTGACAAACTGAGCCCTCCAACTCCCATGCATTTATATCACACGACTGCATGTCCTTAACTGTCTTCTCTCTCCTGTACTCTGTGCTTTTCCTCCTTGTCCTCATTCCACAGGCAACTCTGACTCCAGAGCTGCAGGAATCAGATTTGCCACTACTAATCAACACTCATTATTATTAGCAGTAGTAGTAGTAGTAGTTGTAGTAATAATAATGATAATAATAATAATACTTTTGTTATTCTTAATAACATTATTACACCCATACATATTGCTGTTATTATTATCATTACAACAAGCAGTCTGACAGTTGCCGTCAGACAACTGCCTGACTGTGGTTCCTGGTCTCTGCCTCTTTTCTCTCCCCCATTTCTCTCCTCTCAACCCAACCAGTCGAGGCAGAGAGCCGCCCAACCTCAGTCCAGTTCTGTCAGAGATTTCTTCCCATTTCCACTACCACCAAGTGTTTGCTCGTGGTGGGAACTGTTGGGTTTCTCTCTATAATACAGTAAGGCCCTGACATTACTCTCTAAAGTGCCTTGAGATAATGTATGTTATGATTTGGTGCTACAGAAATAAAACTGAATTGAACTGAACTAAATTGTGGCCTCATGATCACACCACAAAATAACACCAATGTAACTGTAGAGGCTGTTTGAGCAACACTACCCTGATCTGTCAGGAGTTTTACTTCCTCTGTCATGTCTTTCAACAACCTCTTAATTGAAAACTACTGCAATTATACAACAAATCCTTTAAGAACGTAGTGATGTTGGTACAGTTAAGAAGAAATTAAATCTTCACAACATCAAGATGCTATGTTTGTGAGATAAGAAAATAATCCACATGGTCAGGTTTTAGTATAGTATAGTATAGTACATCATTACTATCTCTGTTTTTGGTATATTAAGCCATTGCATGCAATGTTGCAAATTAATGGGCAAGAGTGTTTTATGGCAGTTGTGCATTAATAGGATTTTTTTGCACTGATGTGATGAGGTGGCTTGGCTTGTAAAGCCTTTAGTTCACTTGTTCTAAACATTTTTTCCAATGACTGTACAGATGCTTTACATGATCGTGTTTTACATTTTGGAATATAAAATTAGATATGCCAGTTCTATCCATATCTTCACATCCCTTGTCTACACATGGCAAGTGTTACAATTTGCAGCTTGGAAAGTGCCACTTGCTGTAGCTTTCCTTATTGTGCATTTTATCCTACAGTGCTTCCAGCACCTTTGAAGATTGGTATGTTAATGGCTTAAGTGAACAAGAGAACTGATTTTCCAGCTGATTAAACACAACAATGACAGAACACATGCTTCTGCTGCTCGCTGCAGCAGGTGAGCCATTAAAGCAGGAGGAATATTCAAAAGCAGAACAGCACCATTTTTAAATGAACTGGATTCTAGATTCAGGGATTTTAAGATAAATGGAGAAATTCAATTTTTTAGCACAAGGGTTTGCATAAAAAAAAAACAAAGAGGCAAATGAAAGACAAGGAAATTGAATAAAAATGAATCTAACAATTATTAGGGAGCTGGAAGCGTTACACTTGCAGCTGATCCAAACTTGAACATTAGTCAAACCCAAAACAACATTCACAAAATTATAAAAGGTATGAGATGCGGATGGCAGCAATTACAAGATATTGAGTTACGCGCTCAGTATGTGCTCAGCTATGTCTTCTGCCACAAATTTGATATCAGATTTGATTTTGACTGTGTGTCAGGGGACATGACACTCTACCTCCTGCATCGCCACTCACATGAGCCTGAAGCAACATACACTACTTAACCAGCTGACCACCCCCAGGACTGGAGTATAGGAGACAGACATCCATGTCATGCTCTATTTCACATAGTCCATGAAACTGAGACAGTCAGTCCATTCACTGCCTTTTTTTTTTTTTTAATTTTTTAAATTTTTTTATTATTCAACATACTCCAAGAATCATCATCTTAATCTAATCCTCATAATCCTGTTATCTCTGGTCTATGGTAATTACTGCAGTTGGCAGATTGCAAAATAAGCATTTTAAAATTCTGCAAACCAACAAAGTAAAAAACAAAACAAAAACAAAGTTCACTAATAGAAAGCAACCCTGCTTTTATTCATTTTCTACATTACTACTATATATCAAATTTAAGAAAAGCCTACTATTCAACCTTAAAAAACAAACACAACCCTTCCTTAATGTGCCAAAACTATTTTACTTATTTGCAAGGCAACTAAGTTATCAGTGCTATCTGTCTACAAAGTCCTGCAGAAACTGCCACACCCACCTCAGGTAACATGACAGTCAGCTGGTGACCTCATGACAGGTTATCAGTAAACACTAAACTCCAGCTGTGTGTGCTGGCCTTGCTCAATGAATGTATAATCACCACATCCACCTTCTTGAAAATGTTTTGGAAACTGGAACTCACATCCTAAAAAAACTTGCACAACAAACAAAACATGCAAACTAAAGGTGCAGGAAAATAATTGAAAACAAGTATGCAGGAAAGCACTGCCTCATTCCTAACGTGCTCTCAGTGTGTACTGGTGACTCAACTCCACAATGGACACTATGTACAAAAGAAAATAAGGAGGAGCCACATGGCAGGTGGCCTCCCGCTCCGGTCACATTTCATAGTCGTGTATTTAACTCTGGCTACAAGCTATTTAACTGCAACATTTACACAAAACTAGAATCACAAATATCGTGGCTGGATACCAGACCTTTACTTACATGTACGACTGAACACGCACAACTCGGCTAGCTGCACAGTGGAGCCAAACACAATGAGGATGCACTAACCACACACGTGTTCATGCATCTGGTTGCATTTCAAAGCTGCTGTTACGTGATCTATGTTTTGTGTATTGATACTCTCAATTCCTCCTCCATACAAACACACCCCAGGAAAAAAAACATTATGATTACCTGAAGCGGGACTAATGGGTCTGCATCCTCTGGCTGCCAGACCTCGACCACGCTGGTGGACATCTGACTCAGAGCTTTGAGGGAACAAGAAATTAAATTAATAGTGAGATGTTGGGTTGGAAATTTAGTAACATGGATAAGACAGACAACTGGAAATGCACCAAATTTAAGCAGTCGAAAGAAATGGGATGCAAACGGGCGAATCCCCTTTGTTATTAGTAGTTATTACAAATGAATTAACTGAAACGGAGTGGATGACAATCACACAGACAAGTGAGGAAATGACTTCGCCTCGGCAGTCTGACAAAGGCTGTTCGCTAGCTGCTTGATTAGCAGGAAGGTTAGCTCGGTGGCTAACGAACTTGGAAAACACATCTCCACTGCTACTGCAGTACACACGACTGAAGAGTTAGCTTATAGCATTGTGTAGCTTCATTACAGCGACAATACAAACCGCTGAATTCCCATTTTAAGTCCCATAAATATGTTAATTTACTTCCCTGCCTGAACAAGTTATAGTTTCGTTTAGAAACAGCACAGCGGACTGGCAGCTAGCATGAAGTAGCAGGCTGACAAAAAATAGCTACAACCGTCTTCCAAGTTGGTAAAAATCAAAATATGCCCAAGTCACGTCGTGAAAATGTATTCAGAAAAAAAATCGCCCATTTTGAGATTATCTACTGTTTGGACAGTTCAGCTCGCCACCCCTTTTCCAGCCTAACGTTTGCTGTCAAGGCAGCCTAGCTAACTTCACGTACATTTTTTTTGCAATGGTGGTTTTAACGTTACTCCCGAGGCGGAAAATAAAGGTGAGCACAAACCTTGCAGCTGAGCTCCTCCGCGCTGGACGCAGGGTAAAAGTAATTGTAGTATTCCTAGTAGTATATTGATCCACGTTTTCCTGTGACAGTGGCTGCCTTGTTGGAAGTCCTGTAGCCCCGCCATGCTGCCCTCTCAGCTAGCAGCCTACCTTGTGTTTCGCTGTGTTGGTCTTTCTTTCTCTCACCGAGCAGTGGCAGCGGCAGCAGCAGCACCTCCCTCCCTCTCGGTTCGTCCCCGCCTGCTCAAACACATTGTACAGTGAGGGTAGACATGGGGTCATCTGCGGCAAGGCTCTTTATGTGCTTGTTGCGGAAGGTAAATCAAACAAAGATAGCAAAAAAAAAACATCTACAAAGATATGCATGTACTGGAGACGAACTAATTACTGTACTCAGGTACAAAGGTGAAATACTTGGGTTTTTCCATTGTATGGTACATTATACTTAAACTCTACTGTATTTCAGAGGTAAATACTCAGGGCAAAAAATATGTTTAATATGTTTCAAACCTACTTAATAGGGACACTGAGTAAACTTGCATGCACTAAATCTATTTACACCTCAGTCTGGTGTTCTGTGAGTGTATGCTTTAGACAAAGTGAAAGTCTTTAGCTAGCATAATTACTGCAATGTTGGTCTTTGTGAGGACAAGAAACATTCAACCTAAGAAGCTGCGATTAATAGTAGTCTTTAACATAGTGCCAGTGAGTTAAAACTCTGCACAGTCCGCTTGGAAAGCTTTCTCATTCAGCATATCTGATTCATGCATCAAAGTTGCGACAGGTTGGGCAGGTACACACATGAAAAGACACTCGGGTTACACTTTTGAAGGTGTGTCAGCTCCACCAAACAAAACTACAGTTAGGCATTTAGATTTTTTTTTTTTCTTCTTTCTTGTGTTGCTACAGTCACCAACGCACTTCTAACAAGAGGATTAGGTTTGCCACATTAAATATACAACTTGTAAGAACACTGACTTTTGCATCTGCACAGTGTTTAATAGCAGATTATCCTTATGGGTATAAATAAGTGAACGTATGCATTAGGAAGCACTGTACATAGGAAACTGACAGTAGGCTACAGACAATCAATAGCCTACAGTGTGTTTGTGGGGATATATATCATTTACATACCATTAGTCTCTTAATACCAATATGTGCTCTTTTAATGGCTTATAGATAGTACTAATTTGTATTAAGACACGTGAACAAGGTTTCATATCTTTTATCTACTGGAAAGAAAACTAAACTAATGAGTAAGACAAGATGAGCACATTTGAAATTTAAATCAACGAATCCAGACGCACTGGCCATGACAAGTAGGTCACTGAGTAAACACAGAACACACAACTACCCGTTTTGCATCTGGTTTGACAGAAAAAAAGGAGGAAAAAAAGCTGGGGTATAGTCATTCTGGATATGTTATGACAGCACTGTTCCCTTCCTGCTCATACAGAAAGTGAGTGTACAGCTCTGAAAAAAATGCTGTACTTTTGTGACAGATTTTGTAAAACTCCAGTGGCAATTTCTGAAGAATTTTAAAAAAGTGGTGTAAATGCATTTGCACACTGCACACTAAGTTTTGGAATGAATGCAACTGCAGAAAATGGCTTACTGAACTCAGAGGGACATTTTATTTGCAACACAAGAAAAAGAGGTTCTGCAAAAAAGTAAATGTACTTTAAATATTTACAGCATGTGTAAACAAACATATCCATTGTAATTTAATTCTCCTGACAGTCCCAATTTTTTTTTATAAATGAATAGAAAGAGCTATTGCTTACACTGAGTTTTTCATTTTCCCCCCTCAGAAAAATACAGGGACAATGTAGAGGAAAAAGTGCACAAACATTTGGTTCCAAACCATCTGTTTAAACCATATAAATTAGACCACTGACAAGACAGATGTGTTAAGAGTTGATTTCTTTCCATCATCAACTTGGAGTTCTCAGTTTTCATGCAAACAGGTGTCCTAAAAGTCTGGCTGCTACGTTGTGTTTACCACAGAACCCCCTCACCCCTTGCAGCCACTAATGGCCAGTTCAGTCTCTTCTCTGGTTGCACCAAAGCAACACATCTGCTGATAAAGTCCATCTGTTGCAGCAAAAATCACTGATATCAGTCATTGTTCAAAGCCCACCTCCGGCCTTAGATACGAATCCTGGTGCATTTGGTTTCGTTCTAATGAAACAAAAAAATGCAGAGAACAGGTATGGAGGCTTCAAACTGAAGCTTAAACTCCCATTCTGTCCATGAACTATGGTAGAACGACGGGCAATTAGTCCATGTAGTCAAAGTCATCAGGGATCCCAAAGGCTTTATTAATGCGACTGTCATCAAATGCAAACTTCTTCTTTGTCCATGACTTGATGGCAAAAACATTATCTGAAAATAGAAAAATCAAAATCTTTACTCGATTTACTATATTTTTCTGTCAGATTTGTGCATGTGATGGAATTTTTAGCAGGCATCTAGACATGTGCCTAACTGAGATGCAATTGTGATTTTATTTATGTGGTGGAAGAAAAGTCACCCATCTAAAGAGTAAATCAAATGCCTTCCTGTGGATTAATGCCTGTCTTATCAAAAGCTTAAGTCAATAAATTCTGATTCATGCTATTAGTAATGACTATTTTCAAAGTTTTACATTATCACTGTACTGCAACTTTGATATGACAATATGCAGTTAAAGTGCAAGTGATCAACTGTGTCAGGGCCTGTTCTTGAGTGTGTGTCTTTGAGTGGGTGTGTCTCAGTGTGACAAGGCCACAGGTTAAAACTACACAGCATTTTTTTTTTTTTTTTTTTTAAGGGAATGTCTTAAGCTTTCACGAAGCAAGTTGCAGCCACAGGCAATTCACACGAATTCACACAAACACATTAAGCAGCATTGTTACTTGCCTGCAGGCGTCTGTTGTGATAAGAAAAGCGTACTAACTGGTGTACTGAAATAACACCAGCTACATAGCAACAACAGCAGTGCATGTATTTTTTTTGGTGTCTAAGGAAAATGTAAGTGACTGTTGTGTTGATTTTGGGCATTCATGCAACTGATGAACACAATATCTTCACAGTGCAAAAAGAAATGTACTGGAAATCTACTGAAAGAACAGCCAAAGTAATACTGGTAGTTGCAACTGAACAGCTGAACATTACAGCTTCCAGTTTAAAAAAAAAAGTCATGTAAGAGGCTCATAGATGACTCATAGCTTCTTAAAATAAGTATAATTCTATGGGACTAAATAGAAAATGTGCCGACTAAAACTTGTGTGACTTTGTTGACAAGTTACAGGGAACGTTGACCTGAAGAGCCAAAACCCCACAACCACAACACAACCTGGCTGGTTACCATGATCCTCAAAGGTCACCTGTCTCCTAGGTTACCAGTCAGGCCAACTAATGCACGCAGAGAGCCTAAGTGCTGGCTACAGGGAGGTGACATGACAGTGCCCTAATAACTTGCACTTTTTGAATTTGGAATAAACCATGTCACAGTCAGTCTTAAGCTGTTTTCATACAGAATACTATGAGGCAACTTTCCACAATAATTGTACTCTCAACAGAAAATTTGAGAGTACAGTCAACTGTTTTGATAACTGATGTTGTTGTTTTAGTTATTTTTTCAAGCAAATACACTAATTTTTCACTGGTTCCAAGTTCTCAAATGTGAAGATTTGATAGTTTTTTTTGTAATATATAATAGTAAACTTCATGTCTTTAGGTTTTGGACTGCTGGTTGAATAAAACAAACAATCTGAAAACATTACATTGGGTTGCTTGAAATTATAATGGGTATGTTTTACTATTTACTTAGTTTATAGATAAAATTATTAATTGCACAATATGATGTTATCAGATGTCTTCTTTTGTCAGTACTACAGCCCAAAACCCAAAATATTCAGCTCACTACAACGTAAGACAAGGGAAGCAAGCAAATCCTTCTTTGAGAAGTTGGCACCATGAAACTGAAAAATTACTATTATTTGATAAGCAAAAATAGTTGGAAATTATTTAATTGATTAATCAGCAATTACATGTGCATGTATTTAAAAGATAAGATGACTCACCTGTCCACCTGGAAACAGCTTCTTTTGCTACAACATTTGACTTTCCTGCAAAACACAATTTACAATCAATACAAGCATTATACATTATGTCTGCAATGTGAGATTCTTTCACTAGTATCAGGTAAATGTAACTTATCATTCCCTTCAGTCAGTTTTGCGTCATTGCACAAACCAAGGCATAATCATAAGACTCACAATACTGTGTGCATGTAAAATAGATCAAACAAATAGTTGCTTAATGGGAAAGCTCAGTTAATGGTCCTCCGAGCAGAAAATGTTTTCTGCATCAAATGTACTTTAAATGCATTAAGTAAAACAAAACTGTCACAAAACACTGAACACCAGACAGAAAACATACTTGCTACACAAACATAAATGAAGGTCTACAGCAAATAGTGTGTTTTTTGGTTGAAAGTTTGGTCAGCGAAGTGATGGTTTGGATAGCAACTGCCATACTGCATGAAAAAGCAGTATACTAATAAATTAGACAGTTTAGCTTCCACTTCCCCTGCAAATGGAGCTGAACAATGTATTCTAACTGACTACATCTCTATTTCTGACTTATCTGATTGGTGAGGTATAAAACTGAATCCTAAACAACAGCAGGTAACAACATCAAGCGTCTATGCATGTGGGATAATCTCTTTACCTTTTACCAGCCTTTAAAAATAATCTTTTATTGATTCCATGATAATTATCCACAGACACTGATTTGGCAGCTGCTCTAGTGGAACTGAGCTACAGCTGCTGAATGTCCTGCGAAAATATTTGGTATAGTTGTCACAATTGATAGGTATTTGTTGCATGAGCCTACAGGGAAAACGTTTCCACACCATCTCTACAGTTATAACGATGCCATAACACAAAAGCTTAATTAATGTGAGGGGACTAAACTGAATAACTTCTGACTTATGGAGCTGGAGTCGTTTTTATTTTACATTACGGCTGAGAAGTTGGATGGCAAGAGAATCACAACTTACGGGTACATGGGCAGATGTCTCAACCACCACCAAACAGATCTAGCTGTGATAACACACTAAGCTTTGACTTTTGATCTGCTTACCCGCTCAATTTATTTTTATTAATTTTATTAGGCAGGAAAAGGTTCACTGATTAACAGGGAGAATAAACTGTGAATGAGTCAGAGCTACTGCCGTAGATAACAAATTTTTATCTTTTGATCATGACCACGTTAAAAAAAAAAAAAAAAAAAAAAAAAAAACTACTGAATGAAATGATATCACATAAAAGTAAATTATAAATCAATAATAAATCTTGTGCACAAGTTCAGTATATTTCACAACAATCCATGTTTTACAAACAGAAAAGATAATCACAAACAACTTTTTCAAAAGTTGTGAATAATTCCAAAAAACATTTAGGATTAACATCTGTGTACTTTATGGTTTTCCTTCAATGTGGTTGTTAATGTCTGAATACATGTCAAACTTTTAAACTCTGGTTTGTGGACTCACATAGTGTCATAATTGCCATGCACAGAGCTCTGATTTGTTTGAGGTGTCTTTTGCCCTGCCCACGTCGGGTGGTTTAAGCTCACCTGATACCAAAGCAGCTTACGGGTATCTATGGGTGTGGCAACAAATGTCAAACATTTTGACCTGACAAATCCAATTAAATCAAAACGTCGTCTCTCCACCCTGTCACTGGAACATACCAGCAGAGAACTGGGGGGTACATGGGCTTTTAATTGTACTTAGGGTGTGATCTAATGAGAAAAGCAACATTTACAGCCTGAGCCCAATCTACAAATGTGTTTAAATTTTGGTTTCAGTTGGATTTGCCAAAAACGTTTGCTGGTTTTTAGTCCTGCCTGTTGCCACAACAGCATAGTGGTAACGGCAACCACTGTGAAACACACTCAGGGCAGATTACGTCTAGCACACAATAACTAGTACACAATAAATAAGACTGTGGGTCTAGTTTCATGTGAACAGAGGTAAAGTTAAGGAAGTAAATTATGCTAGGGCTAGCCTACTTTTGATTTTATAAAGAGCCTTTAGTATTGACTGGAGCCGCAGCTGTTAGAAAGCAAAATTATGGTTGAGTAGTTTTGGTTATTCTCTCTGGGTCCCTTTCCTGAAAATCCATAAAATAAAAGGGGAAAGGGTTAAAATGTATGTGTAACAAAATGCTCTCTGAACCAATGAGTTTCACATCTGCATGAACATAAGCACGAACAGGTCTGAGCCCATTCTGCAAGTCCAGTCTTACCCCTTCAGCAGTAGACATAACATAATGTCATACACACTATGCAAAGCTGCACAAAGCTCTCAGGATACAATTCAAGTTTCACTGAAGGGAGATGGTTATCTCTAACAAAGCTGTGTGCATGAGGTGTAATTCAAAAAGAAGCTCTTACAGGCAAGTGGAGACAGCGATGTGAAATTCCTCCTTTGTCTAACTACTTGGTTCAGCTATCTAATTTGGATACACAGTGTGTATTTGTGATCAGCATTACATTACAGAACCCTTCAATCCATGGATTGAACGATTTGCCGTAAGCCTCAGGTTTCAGTGAGAAGGACCAAGTTTCCCCACAGGGACTAACTTTGGTCATGAGGTTATTTCTCTGGGACACATAATAAAATGTTACAGGGGGAATTTTAAATTCTGACTTGTTTTGCCATTGTTCACTGTCAAGCTATAGTATCTCTATTGCATTCACACTGCCTTTCCCTGTTTTCTGGGGTACTTCAACTCTGCTGAGTAAATTCACAGTCAATTCACACTTAAATCTAACTTTGAAAAGAGTGACCCATGTGGTTCCTGACATGAAGGAGAAATTTGACCTTGATCATTTATATACACAATAGTGAAATGTGTCAATCACAATTTTTCAAACCACACATTGACATATTTGAATGTTTGTCTGGCCAACATTATGAAACCCAGTGACATTCTGTTTGTATACTATTAAAGAACTCTTAAAAACAAAACAAAAACAAACTCAACAGCATTTGAGATGCAAGAATACTTTACATTTTTACTTTATAAGAGACATAAATTGATTGATGTTCAGAATTGTTACAGATTAATGTTCTGTAACAATCAACTAATAGATAAATTGGGTGTTTCTGCTTTAATTTAGTTAAAATAATTATAATTTAGCTTAATGATAGGAATTCTCTCAAAACATCAACATTTTTCATTTGAACTACATGTACATTAGTCAGGGATTATCTGCCTGCATGCCTGAGACACTTTCAGTAGACAAGACAATATTGTCATGATGGAGTGGAAAAAACCAGCAGAACTGTGTGCAGACTGCATTCCTGGTGTAAAACTGGGAGGTGCAGGTAAACAGACCAGATATTTTTATAACACCACACATGTCACATGTGTACATAAAGTATCACACTCCCTTTTGCCACAGGTCAGCTGTAACACGAACACAAAGCACTACAGTAATACTTTGTAACATCACTAATCGCTTCGTACATTGTGTGACCATACCACAAAAAAAAGTGTTTAACAGCCAGTAAATAAGTTATTCCCAGTGGCCTTAATGTTTTAAAAGCTTTTAACCGCATCTCTCTGAGCTGAGAGGTCAGATGTTACAAGGTTCTGTTAGACTGCAATTAAAACCGACATGCGAGGGTTAGGACCAGAACACACAAAAGATGAGCCAGTTTCAGCAGAAAGGTTCACACTATTGGTACTTGTTGTCTCGTCAGTGTGTAAGCACTTTGAGGTTTAAGCTGACGGTTTAAAACAGACATAAGAACGCACCTTAATGTCGAGTGACCACTTCCTCGCTGACATTTGATATTAACTGCGACTTCTCAGCAGTAAAGTTGGAGAAAAGGTCTGCTGTGGCTCACACATACACATCAAAATCTGTCCCTGAGTTGTCTCACGTGAGAAGATTAAATGCATACAATTGTATTCGAGAGGACTGTTGTGCTTCACACACATTATACACGCTACTGACTAGACAGTTAGGAAGTATTTGTGTTCATTATTCCATAAGAATGTGGTCACGTGTCCATGGGCAGAGTTTAACTTAACTCAAAGCTACAATATGTACATTTTTTTTGGTTGAAATATGCTTCAAACCACGTGTTAATGTGGAGAGGTTCAGTAAAAGGCTTCGGTGACCCAGACTCATTGAACAGCCCGGCAGCAGTGCAGTCATCTTCCCATCTAAAGTTTTTGGACAAGCCTCACCTTTCTAACCAATCAGAAGGCCAAAATCAGGGGCGGGAGCTCATGGGTGTCTCACACAGAGGCTTCAAGCTACTATAGGCTGGTGGAAGAGGTCTGCCTAAGCTGCTTGATGAGGATGTAGGTAAAGGGCTGGGTGGAGCAAAGCTGCGCAAGGAGAGGGAGGGGTGGGGTGAGCAGAGTTGTTTGCCTTTGACTCGCGAGGTTAGTGGTAGTTCGATTTCCAGTACTTGCATATTATGGTAGCTTTAAGCAATTGGAACCAGGTATTTCTTCAGTGCATTTGGATGCATTCGCACCTTATTCAGAGCCACCTGAACATCCAAGACAGTGTTCAGTGAAATGTGTGCGGAGAGAATTTGCAGGTGTAAAATATGTTTTGCCACATCCTGCCTATGTTATTTTTAGCAGCATGAGTAGGTGCTTTTGATTGTGGGCCAAGTTCACTGCAGCTTTGGTTATTGGTAGTTTTACAGGGTATCTTTTCAATGAATGTACCTATCTCTGTGTTGAATGATTGAATGACGTTCTTCTGAACAGCCTAAAAAGGGTGAAGAATGTTAATGTCTGCCAAATGTACAAAGGTCTTATTTTATCACAGCAATATTTGCCAAATTATGGGAGGCTACACTGAAAACTACATTTCTTTTCTGGTGGATGGTAGTTACAGTCAGATGGAAACTCCTCAAAAACTTGTTTTTTGGGATGTTGCCCAACTCAGTCCCTCATTTTAAGAAGCGATACTCACCAGTTGCAAAACAGCACCATCTGCTCAGTGAGCCACTTAAATAAACCAAGTAAAAGCTTGTTGTCAGATGATTTGAGGAATTATCACCAGGCTTCTAATAACCTCACACAAACACACACACACACACACACACAAACACACATGTGATCCATGATTGAACCATGTTATGCAAGACCAATCAGAAAATCACCAAATAAGTACTTGTACAGCACTTCTCTCAAACCTGCTTTGTTACTGGAGCACTGTATAAACAGAAATGCATGACATGACATGCTACATAGACTCAATGACCCAAAACAAAAAGTGAACCTCTTTATAATGTCATGCAAACAGTACAGCAGCCCTGCAAAATATATCACTGTACTAAAGCTTGTCCTAAAATAGATATAATACAATATAAGGGGCTAAAGCATTTTTGGACCTTTGACGTTTCACAGAGAGGTTTTATTTCTACATAACTGTTCTGGTTTGTGCTGCGTTTTACAGGCGTCTGGTCAGTGACTGCAGGTGACTTTGATTGATGCTAAAGCTTAAAAGAGACTTTTTGGAAAAACGAGTTAGGTCGTGTCTGCACTCACTCATCTCCTCAACGACTTCTGGGTCACATTCTCTGTACTTCTCCAACTCAGCCTGCAGCTGAGTTCTCTCCTCTCTCAGAGCCTGCAGCTCCTTCAGCATGGAGCTTCTCTCCTCCTGTGCGCACACAGACACAGATCATTTAGAGAGACTTATTTTATGTTAAGTCTAATTAACATGTCATTCGTTTTATTTTATTCACTTTATGGTAAAAATAGATAAATCTTTCCGTTTAAGGTGTGGGAGTATGTTCTTACTGTATCTTGACGTCCTACTTTCGCCTTTTCGACCGATTTCTCTACAGACACTTTCCGCTGTTTCGCCTCAGAAATCTTTAAAGTAAAACAATGTTTCATTAGGTAAAAACTGACATCAAAGTGCTTCCAAAGTAAAATATGTTTTTAACAACTTCAAAGTAGGGCAATGACACATTTTATTTTCCACATACACAGCAGTTCAATAGTCAAATTATAAGGCAGACGGGCCAATAGAACAAGGTAGATCGTAGGACATCTTTATATTTACTGAATGAATTCATGCAATTTTACTGTACGCTGCCATAGAACCAATACTAAATTCAATACAACTTTTCATGATATCGTTACTTGAAATCACCACCTATATTAGTGCACTGGAAAGTACTGCCAGGTCTCAGTAATCACCACCTTTAAGTTGTGACTGCAGTGAATACAACCTTGAAATCTTAGTGGAACATGACTGCGGAGCAGAGCTTTAGAAACGAATGATTCATTGGCATTGATCCCCAATTACAGTGGTGTTAAAGCACACTTTTTAATTAATCTGGCAGAAATGGAAGGAGCTATGTTGTAATCTCTATGTAAATTATACCCTGACCAAACCTTAATTTTTCTTTTTGTTTTTGTCATAACACCAAGCACACAAATCTACATCGCTGTCTTTAACAGATAGAATTTAACAGTATACAGTTATTCTAATGACCAAAAACTGTGATATCTCAGTAAAGGCTACATGAAGTTATGCTTGTGGTACAACCAAATGTTTATAGACAGATTGCAGCTTCATAACATTTAATTTCTGTCCTACATATCTGGTGGCCGGCATTCTCTGTGGAGTCACCACCCTCACACCATCTGTCTGCCATGCATCAGGAGAGGGAAATGGGTCATAACAGATGACGGCAAATTCAAAGGCGAGCTGTGCTACTTTACGTGATGACAAAGCTCCCACAAAAGCCACCAAATGTAACATGATTTTTAATGTTTTATTTTAAATGTAAAAAAATTTTGAAAAATCTGATTAAAAACAACTAAAAAAAAACGAAAAAAAATCTGTCTAGAATTTAACCCCTGCTTTTTTTTTTTTTTTTAAACACAAAGAAACTTTCCCATAATCAGCTGCTCATTTGAGTCTTGTTCCCATTTTTCTCTTCACATTAATTACCAGAAGTGTTTTCTGAGCTTTGCTAACATATGTAACACGGCTCAAATTTATATTGCATTATATCATTTATATAGTGTATAATAATAATATATTGTATACTAAAGTGTGCATTTTATACAAACAGATCATATGATGGTGTTAGTGCATAGAGTGTGAATGTGTACATCACATAATTTCCACATTTATTATAGTTATTATTATTATTATATACTTTTACAATATTTGTTTCCCCTTTTTGTTTTCTTGCCTCGCAGCCTGTCTGTGTACTGATGTACCTTACACAACACAGCAAGCTGGTGTAAAACTCGTACCGTCTGCATTCACCACACCTCGACACAAAGACACATCTCTGGAGATCTATGTACGATCTCTTTGCTATAAACACTGTGTTGTGAGGCCTCACCTGTTTCTGCAGTTCCTCCAGTTTATGCTTTCGAGCGTGTAAGGCCTTGCTGGGGAAGGCCCAGTAGTAGTTGGATGTACCCACTCTTTCACAGTCCACCATGTTGTCATCTACCAGGCTCTGCAGCACTTCCTTCACAGTCATAGGAGCTTAAAGCAGCAGGGAGAGGGGAAAGAACACCTTCCGCATTAAATGTCCACTGTCCTTTATTTTCCATCTTTACATTGCGTGACAGCAGAGTTGATGTGATTTGTGGATTACTGATTAGATTTGAGAATGACTCATTTATGGTGAAGGTATGGCCAGCACAAGCTGAGAAGACTTTGAGTCTATCTGGCGATACAAACTGCACCTGATGTTAGAAGAATGCATTATTAAACCTAAAGATTTGAACAATACTCGTCAGCATCAGGTCTCATTTTTAGGTACTTCTGGCAAGGTTTACCACTCATATGTTCAGAAAACTAAACCCACACATCTGCAGCCTATCTGGCTGTTTTATACTTATCTGAGAGAACACTGCATGAGAGGATGGAACAGAGCATAGTTACATCTTGAACAGTGTCAGTGGTGAGATGTGATACTCCCACACGTTTAGCTGCTCCACTGTGAAACTGAAAGAGCTGATCTGCTGCGTTAAGGGGCTGAGCTGTGCTGAGTCCTGAGAGGATTTCTGAACAGCAGCAAAAATAAAAACGAGGATCGAAAATGAAAAACATTCTGGATGGACTGACCAAACTCTGTATCTGACTGACTCTAGAACTGTCTTTTCCAGTCCTTCATTTCTTATTTGTGCATGTGATTCAAATAACTTTTTGCCCCCTCCAGTACTATTCCGCCTTATAATGGTTACTAGTGTGTAATTATCTTTTTCTCGTTTTAGCTGAGATCATTCCCTTGGCTCCCTTTCTCACATTTTCTCCCTTTCTACACAGAAAGGTGCCCACAATGTAAATCTCTTATTGGTCCCTTCCCCCATCACTCAGTAACTACATTATGCCCAAGTACAGGGGTCAGAAACATGTGCTTTTAATCACAGCAACAAGATCCAATTTCACCAGTTTAATGTTTTGTCCACTTTAAAACAAAATCCCTCCTTGGTTCACCCAGACATACAACAAGGTTCTGTTCCTCTGCAGGACTGAGCACTTTAAAAGCTTGTGTTTTTACACATTTTCCCTTGATACTCATGATATAAGACTCCATGCTGACATTGAGGTAATGTGTTTTATCTAAAAACCAAAAGCTTTCAGCAGAACTCTGCACTATGAGATGCTGCTATTCATAGGTCTGGCTCTGCTTATACAGACTGAATACAGCTGAGATTTCAACAGCTAGTCCTGGTTGCTATGGTAATTCTGCAAGCATGTCAGCACAATATTTTTAAGAATGCATGCGGGCGCAATGGTTGTCAACAAATGCTGTATGGCAGTACCACAGTATGGCAGTGGTAAGCAAATATTGGTCTGTGGGCCAAATCTGGGCCTCCAACAAAAACTTTTGGGGCCCCCAGACAAAAGCTGAAATTTTACCTTTAACAGTTTATATTAAAAGATTTCCATATTTTCCTCACAAATCTACTATAGGTAGCAATGTGAATACAACAAAGTTTACAGTGTTCTGATAAGTCTTTTACATTTCAAACATTTCTTACATTTTGTAAGGCAACACAAAGCATACATTTTCACCTACAAGTCAGCTTTAACATAAGCTGCTGTAACTCTGCAAACCCTCACTATCAGGAAAATGTAATTTGTCCTCAGTGACTGTGGTGTAATGCAACAACAAATAGATAACAAAAATAAACCTGAGAGAAGTGTTCACTGTTGATTGTCTGTCAAATGTCCACAGAGTGACTGAGCAGTAGAAGAACTGTATGAAAAAAGTCTAAAAATCATGGTATGCTTTAGAAACAGGTCACCGGTAACATGAAATGTGAAGTCAGCAACAACAAAAAACCCCAATGGTCTTTGAAAATATGAGATATGAGAATAGTCCCAAAATATTTCCATGAACTATGCTAAAAATAAATATTTGATACCATTTAAGACTTTTCAATACCTTTAAAGGCCTTTTTGAGAAGACTGAAATCTATGTGTTTTAAGAGTTTTCATGACCTGCAAACACTCGGTTTCCCTTAAGAAATTTCTTAACCATCTACTGTTCAACAGGGGAAATGCACAAAATAAGACTGTACACAGTTTGGCAGCAAACCTGGACACTTCACTAGGTTGGCACATGTGGACAGACCATTTAAAATTCAGGGTTAATGAGGCAGTTCTAATAAAACTGTTGATCATTACTCACCTATGCCCTTTGCCTTAGGGGCAATCTTCTCAATGTCTTTCAGCTGAAACACATCTTTCTAGAAAGAGGGTGAGAAAATGGGTTCAAGGAAAAATAATTTGTATTACAGTATCATAGAAATGGGAACCATTTAGCAATTACCTAAGTCTGTATCAATTTCTATGCCTTCAGCTGCTTTGCTTGGAAATTAATACAACTGACATATTTATGGATTTACATTCATCGTTGTTGTAAAATATATAGTTCCGGCGTTGCCTGTTCAGGCATTTTTACTGGTGGTTTATTTAGGTGACCTAGAAATCTTTTCTGTACTTTTATTTGCCTGACTTAGTTATGAAAAGTATGTGTGCATTCACACCATATGGATGAAGAAAAAGAAAACCATAGTGATGCATGTCTTCTAAGAACATCCCTCGTGTCTACTGCAAGTTTTTAAAATCAGTACACCAAACCCCCAGTGTCACTCGCGCATTTAGTCTTTACCAGTCTATTCAGTTTGCATGTTAGTGCTGCAAAGCACGATAAAGAAATGATCAGCTTTTAAATCCACGCAATCACAATGTAAAGATAGATGAAGGTTGAAACGCCTCATATTGTATTGATATGGCTCCTACTTTAGACTGTGTGTGTGTGTTTCATGGTGTGGCAATGGGAAAACTCACCGATTCAAAGAAAATCTCCATCATGCGAGTTCTCTTCTCCTCCAAACTCAGTCCTTTCTTCTTTGACTGTAACAGAAAGTTTAACATGATCATTAAATCACAAAGTAATTGAATATCACAGACACTATAACTATGTATGAAGGATTTAATTCTGTCTGATGAACTCTTATCATTGAGCATGCAACAATACAATTTACAGCACTTTGAAATATGAATTTGTAATGGAGGTCAGCACCAGTGATCCATGCTACATATACTGTACATCTGAGCTTCTGCATCAGTGTTATTGTAATATAGCTTCCAGCCACCAGTGACAGTACCGGGCAACGCAATAGCCGGCGAGGAAGAAAATTAACAACACGCCATCTTGGATTTGACATGGATTGCCGGTTAATTGAAATTGTCCGCATTTTATCGGTGTAAATCGTGTTTTTGTTGATTCATTTCGGTCTGACATCGACCACTTTCCCCCCCGATAGCTCCCCGAGAAACCCATCCCCTCTGCACAGTGTTTGTAACTCCACTGGCCCTCCGTTAAGGAATGTAATGAGCACTGAATCAGTCGGGTAATTTTACAGTACTGATAGTGAATACGACCGTCTTGAACCGTCGTTCAGTAGCACACAAGTTGATACCATTTCACGAAATATATAACGTAAACAAATTCTGCATCTTAGCACAGTAGCGTTACTTACGCTATCGTCTGTTAGACGCTAACTGTTTAGCTAGCATGAACAGTTAGACGTTAACTGTTCATGCTAGCTAATGCTAGTTGGGCGTAAGCGAACATGCTAGCATGAACATAACCGTCGATCCTCTCTGCTGCAACACACAAACTACAAGTAAAGGCGAACATCTACTTACCATTTTGTTATGTTGGCTGTACCAGCAACATCCACAGAGATTAAAGACTTGCGTAATTTGAGATGTAAAGTATCGCTATTCCTTGTATGGCTGTAATCCAAACAACATAAACAGCAGATAGGCGGTTCTGAATTTTCCCGCGGAAATTTATGACGTAACGCCGCCTTCTCGGTCCTCGGAAACAAGAAATTCGAATCAATAGTTCTGTATAAATCAGCAGGCTTTTCTTTATCCATACTCTTAAACTTTATAATAATGTTACCATCATTTTAGAGCTGAACAGGGGTGAATGAATGCTGACGGCGCTGTGATTTTCTGGCATTAACACGGCTTGTACATTCCCACTAGACATCCCATGTTGAGATCATTAGTAGCTTGTTGGCTTCAGTCGTGATTATTTCCGACTGCACGGGAAGGCAGCATTCTTTTAAAGGGGAGGGACTATGTTGTTTGGTTTCACCTCGTGATTTTCTGACGCCCTCTGCTGTATATTAAAGTACATTGTTCACATACAGCTGAGACAACGCTGAACAAGAAAAGCCTTTATGTACAAGAGACCCGGTTGTTTTTTTTTTCAGTCGGAAATTCAGCTTATTGTGTAACACATGTATTACACAAAACCAAACAGAAACACAATATTCATTTCTATGGGCACTTTAATTCCATTTGGCATTACAAATATAAACAAGACAATGGAAAACAAATAACAGGATTGTGTAGAAAATAGACGACCAAATTCAGGATACCTAATGAAAGGTGTGTGCTGAAAGACAAACAGTTTTTGACCAAGGCTTTCAAATGGTAGCATAGTGCATTTTTACAACATACACCTCAGCTGCTGGACTACATATCGCATCTTTTATTTATTTATTTTTGAGGGCACACAAGTTGTTTTACTAAAAAACTAAAACTTGTTAGTAGTTCTATAGATTTTATTTAAGGTATAAGGGCACATGGAAAGGAGTGAAGGTGTCCGCAGTTATGCAATCTGTGTCTTATGGTGTTGGATTAAACCTACACTGCAGCATGAGGAACAAACCCTTTAAGTGAGGCCTGATGCACCCTACTGAGTTTATTTTCTACATTTTACCTATGTGCTCAAATTCTGCATCGAGTTCTAAGATGTTTGCACATCATCACAGCAGATAGTGAGTTGAAATGTCAAGAGGCTTCACACACACCTACACATCAGAAGTCAGCATTTCAAGTCGCTTATGGTTGGTACCGTAATTGATCACACAACACACGTACACATTCACACTTGTCATGTGAACACAAACACTCTATGTGTTTTCATAAAGCCAATTAAGCAGAAATTATGGCCATTTTATGAGTTTGTTTAACGTGATGATGAATTACACTGACTAGTCATTTTCACACATAGAAGTATTGCAGGTGAAAAACTGCCTCCATTCAAAGGTTCATTCAGGTGATCTTGTTAAGTGTCTGCTTCAAACACATATGTTTATTGTGCACAGTAGCTTTTCAGGTATCAGTAAAAACAGCATGCACAGGGATGCCTAATCATGCTTGGAAATACCCTGCTGCCTACAGCATGTGGAATATTTTTCTTTTATAGTGAACAGGCAAAACGTGAAGAGCATTTATCAGGAAGCTGCAGTTACTTAAACTATAAATAGAATTCCCTTTAATTTTCAGGTGACTTAGGTAATTTCTTCACTTTAATTTAAGTCTCACTTAACACAGTGCCCAACCAGTATTTTTTTTTTAGGAACAAGTGCAATAGCACTATTTTCCAGTTTTCCTGCCATGTCACAACAAATGAAAGACCTAACATATGTACAATACTAAAATTTTTAGTTTAAAAATCAGCGCAATTTCGATGGAATGTGAACAAGGTTACGGTTGACTCCTCAAAGCACCAGTCAGCAGCAGCCGTCTGTGAATATTATAGATCCTCTTGCTTCATCCACACCACAAAAAATGCTCTCTGTTGTTTCTTCAGCATCTGGGGTCAAACAGGATGCCATGTGTGGAGAACACTCAAACAGATGGCACAACGACAGCACAATTCGGGATGAATGGGTGAGTGGATGAGTGCAAAAAATCTGCTTGTCGCTCCATACTAATGTGTGTATGTGTGTTTATATACACTGTACAGTTTGTGCGTTGCGGGGTAAGGGCTACTGCAGGTAGCGGTACACTTTGAAGCAGTGGTTGCCAGAATCTGCAACCACAACATGTCCATCAGAGGTGAGAGCCAGTCCCTGCGGGCCATACAGCGGGTCTGCTGATGTATTGATGTAGGACAGGAACGAACCGCTGCCATCAAACACCTGACAGAGAGAGAAACATCTGTTTGTATATGGGATAAAACCAGGACATGATTTGTCTCCTATTTCATTTGCAGTTGGTAAAATTCCTTGGCATGTACAATTAAGCTATTCGTGTAAAATATGACAAGGCAATGTTTGCTTATAATGATGTGAAAAAAAGGTTGCATAAATGATGTGTAATGTGTAATGTATTGTGTAATCCATCTGAACTATTTGATGTGATGTATAAGCCACATGATAGTATGGCACTTAAAACACTCGATTGTGTTTTCTTTAGGCTTGTTGTGGTAAAATATTTCGTTCTTGTCCTTTGCACTGACCTGTATCCTACTGTTGCCCCAATCTGCTACTATGATGTTACCATTAACATCCACTGCCACTCCCGTGGGCGCGTTGAACTGGCCGTTGCCCTCACCATTAGAACCAAACTTCAACAAAAATTCTCCTTCTGTGTTGAATACCTACATTTTGAAATAGAAACAACCATCTAACATTTGGTATATCAAAGTAGTAAACAAATACAGACTAACACATGAACTAAAAACGTAAAGATGTACTACTCTGAAACTGTACTTACCTTGACTGAGTGATTGTGGAAATCCGTCACAATTATTTCATTGTTGTTGTTGACAGCAGCAAAATGAGGGCCTGGATAATAAAATAAATAAATAAATAATAAAAAAATTAAGATCTCAGATTCAGGCCATTCCTCAAATTCTGATCTTAAATGACGAGACAGAAACAGTTCAGTTTGGCAAACTGTTGCAGAGCAGATGTTTTTAGTAGACATGCAGGTTTATAATGGTCAATGCATTTATGACAAATAAAAACAGAAACAAAAATGGCTGATGAGAGAAAATCAAGCTGCTCATACCAAGTTCAGTTGTACAACATGCTGTTTTAAGGACACTTAAATTACTAATCTATGTAATGGCCCATGAATTTATAAAAAGATGTATGCATCATCATCAGACAGTGTTGTCTAAATTTAGTGTTGTCTAAATTGGAAGTCTATTTGTTTATTAGTTCATGTCTTATCTATAAAATTTGAAAACACTCAGAAGTCAAAGGATGATGGGATCTTTATGGCTCCTGGTTTGGCACACTGTACGTCTTCATTCCACATGCAGGTGTGAGCTGGTTGGAGAAAGACTGTAGGGGGCAGTGCACATATTACCATTGAGTGTACCTGCAAACTGCCTGTCACCGTTGCCACGGTTACCGAACTTGGTGACCAGCTTGCCGTTGAGCTGAAAGATGAAGACGCAGCACGCCTTGTTGTCGACCACGATGATGTGGCCGTTTCTGTCCACTGACACGCCTTTAGGACCCATCAGCTTCCCTGAGCCAATCTTATTCTGCACGAGCAAAAGGAAAGGATTTCATTCATTTCTGTTGCACCAGAGGTTTTTAATCATATACTTCATGACTAGAAACATACAGTTGTATTAGTAGAGTATAAAAGAAAACTTATCTTTAGTCCCTTTAATAAATTATATTTTGTCTTATGTGTGAATTACAGTCATAAAGAGAGCAAAATAAATGAAATCCCATTAATATACTGTGCACACACTTATCAATGATAGACATAAATAATGGAATAAGTACTTTTGTGACAGTGGTTAAGAAAAGATCTCAGTGAATTCAGTGAATGAGTCACAGGCTGACCTCAATGGAAAACGGCAGTATCTAACAATTTTGCTGGTGCAACCCTACTGTAACTGTAAGTACGAAAAAGGACATAATCCAGAATTAAAGCACAAGGCTACAATTATCTGTAATCTATACTGGCTTCTGTCATTCACGATCAAAACCACAGAGACAGACTGAAGAGGGAAGTGAAAATCTGCATGTGTGCACCTCTTAACACTCCAGAAATTAGCAAATGAGGTGTGAAAACTGCAAATGACGGACAATTTTCGGTACCTGTTTTTCTGTTAGAATTGTTGAAAAAGTCATATCAATTCAAATATGTCCATCGCCGTAAATGTACAGGTGGTTTTATAGGTACAGAGCTACTTTTTATACTACTATTTTTGGATTACATGGTAATATCCCTACTATTATTGCTTTCATAGAAAATTATATTTTGGTAGTAATACTAGTGCACAGATAACATCAAGCTCAGTTGATGTATTTTCTGAGTGTATATCATGTATTTTATTACATTGTCATACTGATAGTATAAGTATGAAATATCTTGACTCACCTTAAACTTGCCCTCACTTGAAAAGATGCTGACCCATTTGTTGTCATAGTCGGCAATGATGATGTCACCGTTGGGGTGGACGGCCACACCGGTCGGCCGTTGCAGCTGACCGGGAGTCCTGCCCCGGATACCGAAACGACTTTTGAACTGGCCATCGTTGGAGAAAATCTGTACCACACGAAACGCAGCCGAAGAGAATTTTCACAAATAAAACATTTTACATTTTAAATGTATCTGATGTGCAGTTTTACCTACCAACGCTGCACAAAGTCATTAAGCATACACTGAAATGGTAACGTGCACAGGCAGCACTGTTCAACGTGCTGCCTGAACAATGATAAGTTACAGTGCCACACCAGTGACTTCTCATTGTGCCCCTTAACATCTCTAATATCGGCATGCTGAGAGCAGCAACCTCAGCACAGGAAGTTATTTTTACCTGGACACACTGGTTGTTGCTGTCTGCTATCAGCACCTTTCCCAGAGAGGAGGCAGCCACTCCCTGCAGGTTAGTGAACTCCCCTTTGTTTCTTCCTTTTGTGCCTTGAAGCATGAAAATAGTTTCATTAGTAGCTGATATATGAGAGCGACATCTTCAAATGTCTTGTTTGATCTGATCAACAGTGCAAAACCCAACGATATTCAGCTTACAGTGTTATAGTGAATGATAAAATAAATTATAAATATTTTTCTTGAATAATGACTAAAATGTTTAATCAACTATCCAAATAATAGTCAAAATAGTAAAACCAATTAATTAACCATTGCTGCTCTACAGACAAGATATAAAGGTTAAGGAAAATTGTCTCACACTGCACTGCAACAATGCCTGGGGAATATGCAATTTTCAAAAAACAAATTCCAAATAAATTACAAACAGAGACACTGGCCAACAGTTCTAGTTCTCTGTAAATTACTTAAATTAATCACCTCTCACAATTCTGAGTCCTGTACTTCCAAATCAAGAATCAAGTTTGCCGTAATGTTCCATTTTTGCCGTCTTATACCTTATAAACACTCCACAATTAAATGACAGTAAAGTGACCCTGTTGCTGGCATACATCTTGCTTTAAGGCTGCTCTGCTGTCAGAATAACAGCTCTCTTACCGATTCTGAAGATGAGGTCGTCCTCGATTGGGTTCTCTTTCCTCCTCCCTGTGCTGTACATACTGGCCGGCCTCTTGATGGCCTTCTGCTTGATGTGCCCACTGCCTGGAGACTTCAGCCTCTTCTTCATGCCGTCTGAAGTTGGTGACACATCTATAGACTTAGTGGCCTTTATCTTAAAGGGGCTTCCTTTGATATGCTGGTCATATAAACGCAGTGACAAATTAAAAGTTCCCTCTTTAGGGGCTGTAAACAGGTACTCATAAGTTCCATTCTTGTTGTCCAGTATATCTCCTTCACCTTTGCTGCCATCAGGTGAGGAGATTTCAGCAGTTATGACTGCGTTACCCATCTTGCACAGATCTCCATCTTTGTCTTTAGTGGTTATGGTGATGGAAGTGGGCACGCCCACCACACAGTGCCGTAACCCTTCACCAGTGGCCACAGACTCAGAGGCCACTGCATTAGTCGTTACAATAGTGCCCAGGTTATGGATGGACTTCTTTAGTCCATCTGTCTCCACAATGAAGTCCAGCTGGTCGTTCTCTCCGGGCTGCAGAGGAAGCTCCTGGCTGGCCAGCTCAATGAGACGCTCGCTCATCTGCTTCTTCACCAGCAGCACCTCGGCCTCGGTGCCGTGGCTCAGAGCCTGCTCCGTGAAGTTACAGCTGCTGTTGATGCCCTCCTGTCCCTGCAGCAGGGTATCCAGCTGGGCTTGGAGCACCTAACACATAGAAACACCAGGGGGCAGCAGGGTTACTTTGAGGTGAGGTAGAACAGAGTTTCCCAACTTTTTAGGCTTGTGACCTCTTAAAAAAACTGTCAGAAAAAAAACATAAAGCAGAGACCATGACTTGTCCGCATGAAGGGAATGAGATCGTATATCAGTAAATACGTGTTGGAAAAAACATAATCCTCACTTTCAGATATACACCGCTGCAGCTTTACTGTAGTGACTGCCCCTGAAGACAGATGAATATCTGTCAAATATGGCTATGTCACCCTGTGCTGACATGCAGAGATCTGTCTGCAAAATCACAGTCAACCCAGAGGTCAACAGAATCAGTCTGGAAGGTAATGCTGATGGTCAATAGTCATAGTTTCTTTTCCTCGTTTCATTGAAATGTTAAGATATGCTTAAACATGTCTGGACATTCTTGTCACCTGGCACCTGCTGCTCTTCTTTGCTACACTCTGCTTCATACAACGACAAAACATTGTTAAAAAAAAGCTTACGTGACACCCCCTGGCTTGTCATTGCAACATAAACAAAGATCTCTGGGTCATGCAGTGACTTGTAGATGCTTGCTTCTGACTACCAACTTGATAAAAACAGCTTCATATTTCTATGAGAACAGGTACAGGTCTGTTTTCGGAGGGGGTGACCAAATGAATGGCTCTGTTCCATGTAACTGTATAATTTAATGTATAAAGTAATTGTGTTAATAATCATTAAATGATGGTCCATTAAGTGTTAACTAATCACATAAATGATTTCTTAAAGGGGAGCAACAGGAATTCATGATACACCCTGATTTAATTCATGCATTAAATCGTTATTAGTTATGAATTTGCTATGAATTACTTGGATCTGTTTTGTCATCTTAGTGTAAAGTGTTATCATTTTAGCTAATAATAAACTCAATTCACATTTAGAGCATGAAATCTGTCTGTATGCTACTTCAAGTGTTATTAAAAAAGAAGTTCTTTGTTGTCAAAGTTCTCTAAGCCGACTTTTCACTATTTCTCTTCATAACTGCGACATCACCACACACTCCTTAAAGCACCAAGATAGACTCACCCGCATCTGGCTATCACACTCCTCTTCTCCAACAAGAGAGGCCATTAAAACTGTATCTCAGACTACAGTCAAATGCTTCATCCAAACACCACTAATTCACACACCGAAACTCCAAAAACTCAGATACACACTGAAAGAAGAGAGATCAAGCTTCCAGTGTAAGAGGATAAAGTGTTAGCAGCAGGAGGAGCAAAGCTGTACTGTATTCCCTCACTGCACATGACACACCCAAATCAACATGGGGTTTGCATACGGTGCACTGGCTCCATCTAGCTACAGCAACAACACAGCTGCAAGTCACATATCTGACTTTCCCCTGGGCTCCAGTGTTTTGACTGCACACCAGTCGGTGAATTGTAAATCATTAGCAACCCATGTGACACAGCTCCCAGGCTCTTAACCAGACTAGGTGATTGGTTGTCTGGATTGGGGTGGTGCACCAGCTCCCCCAACCCCCCTCTTTCTGCCTGTTAATCGCTTATCACACCAGCTGAGCCCCTGGCACACAGATCAGCAAAAACAGCCTGATGAGTAGCCTGTGACAGGTTAAATGCTTTGCCAAAATAGATTTAAACAAGTCCAGTGTTGTATCAATTGTAATGCTACACCAATTATTTCTTTCTCTATAATTTCAATATGTAACGTAATCCATAAAATCTTAATGACAACAAATCAGAGCTTCTACTTAATACAGTCCTTTTAAGAGGTAGACAACCACTGCAAAAAACTCACACAACAGTTATCACTATAGTGACCACAGCCAGATAGGACCAAAGTCTAAACCAAACATCCAAGCAAAACACTGAAACTACACTCTGAATGTGTCAGCTTCACCTTCTGCTTGAGGCCATAGTTGACCTCCAGCTCCATGAGTAAAACACTCTTTCGGACATTGAGGGTCTTCTGCAACTCATCAAAGGTGGTATGGATGTCATCCTCAATGGAGCTCTTCTGATTGGTCAGCTGCTGCAGGATCTCTGACAGCGTCTGCAGGGCCGAGTCGATCTCTGGTAACCTGAGCGCATCGGAGGGAGTGCAGGAACGAGGAGAAATGTGTCATATAGTTAGTTAACAATCATATGACCGAGCATGCACAAAAAGGAGGATTGTGTTTGCTTCATTCACTCCATCACAGCTGTTATTTAGGAGTGATGTGCATAAAGTGTGTAGTGCAGTGTAATGACATCTACACAATGCTGCTGTTGTACCTCTTCTTGACAGCGTCTAACTGGTCCTGTAATGAGGCCTTGTGTTGTTCCACTACATCTTTAAGAGGCACAGTTGGATGTTCTCCATGTTCGCCGCTCGTGCACTCCTGACACATGGCCGTCTCACATGGAGGACAGTAAAACTCCATGACCTACAGAGCAGGAAGAAGTACAGATTAGACTTAAATATGGGGTTGAGTCTTATTCCAAAATGTTTAAGCCACAAGTGGTATTGCTAACGTAGCATTGGTCAGTCAGTCCAGCAGTTTGGTAAAGACTGAAATATCTTAACAACTGGATGGACTGCCATGAAATTTTGTACAGACATTCATGGTCCTCAGTAAATCCGAATGACTTTGATTTTGTGTGAAATATACAGTATTATGACAACTATTGGATGGACTGCTGTGAAATCATCTTCATCAGTAAATTAGTGTTGCCATTGTCTAAGTTCAGCCTCACAGAGCAGCTAGCACAGCTGATAATTTGCCATAACTGACCTACACAGCTGATTTATTGCAGTTGCTCAGTTTTTAGACATGCATAAACTTCAAAATGTGCTTCATGTCATAGTATTCATGTGAGGCATCATTAGGACACTTAACCAGACCAATTTTGTTTGGATGTGTTCCCAAACTGCAAGCACAAACTGGTGGTGTGTGAGACTCTTACGTTGCCTGCATGATTGGGGCAGGACAGCAGTTGGCCTGTAGCCACAGCGGTGATGTTGTTGAGTGCGGCGGCCTCCTGGCTGCAGCTGTCCGGCTCCCGCTGCAGCACGTCCATCAGGTTGGTAATGAAGAAGTTATTCTGCAATGCCGCCACACCCTTCTCCGGTAGGATCGAGGTCTGGCGGCACACGGGGCACGACAGTGTGAGGCTGTGGGCAGGGATGTAATTCTGCAGGCACCTGGAGGAGGTGAGCAGGGGGAATTGTGATGAGTGGGAGCCTCCTGTACAAAGTTATATCACAGAGAGTCTAGAGAAAGGGATGGGTGGTGTTGTGTGTGTGTTGCATTGAGAAGGAGAGAGACAAAGGACTCAGCTATACTGAATACAGACAGTGATGATATAATACATAGACATGCATTTGTGACTGTGACTACAAAAAGAATTTTCTTTAAGCGGAAAATCTCTTGAGACACAATCTTCCTTTCTTTGTTTACACAACATAAATTATCAGCATTCAACAAAAACATTCAACACCATAATGTACCAGTTTATTATCAGTCAGTTGACCTTTAAGTCTGAGGAGCACAGGGTGAAAATGTTCCCTTTCATGCCATCTAGTGGTTAAAATATTTACAATTCAGAAGTTGTTTACAGTAGCACTGCAATCTGAGTTACTGGCTTCGCAGGTTATTATCTACACCTGCACAGTACAAGTGCAATCAAATGCAACAGCTCCGCAATAAACCTATAAATCCTGTTGTTGTGAAGCTTATAATGTTCAGCTTTGTTGACTTTTGAGGTCATGAGTAGTTTGTTGTGTTGGACTGGATTATATTAAGAGGTTCTTTTAATATTCTTTCCCCTCATGAACATACATGGAGGTGGGAAAACATTAGCAACATCACCACCAAACTGATTATTATAATATTTAATCAAGACTGAAGATTGATGGACAATGTATTGAAGGGATTTAAATTTTAAAAAGTTAAATTGGTAACTGAGGGTGCTAAAGCAAACATACACACATTTAGACTCCTTAGAGACAGTTGACTATTTTATTGTAATAAATACGCTTCACAAATTTATGCAGGGCAATTGGATATTGTATTGCACTAGATTGTACATGTGCACTTGATAAAATGGTAACATAAGTGTGAAGCAACATTACATCATGGATGAGAGTGGTCGGTCTTCTGACCCCACCTAGCGTCATGTTGGATGTGGTTAGAAATAGATCAGAGTAAAGGAGGCTTTCAACATGTGTAAGGGTCAGTGCAATAATGCCTTTCTGCCATTGAGGGTTAAGTGTTATATCACACTTCAAACATTCATTGAGTTGGTCAGGGTTCTCTCTTACAATCATATTATGGTTAAATATAGCACTAGGTAGGTGCTATCTGGCAGACAAGGGAAAATCAAATCCTAGCACAGAAAAAGATGTGCAAAGCTTTAAACTAATTTCAACCTTAACTTTGCAACAAGTGTCATCTAATTAAATCTAAACAATAAAAATGTTAAATATGGGAGGTAAATACTTCAAAACTCATCACAGACATTTATGTGTGAAACAGATACACAACACAGTAACAGAAAACAACTGTATTGTTAATTGTTAATTCTAACAGCTTAATGACTCTCCAGAAGCAACCAGGGACAGACGGCCACAGCCCACAGTTTCTCTTTTGTGTCAGAAACAAAGAATGGTTAACAGAGAGGATGGCACAAACACACCAAAGTCAACAGCAGAGATGCAACCCCATCTCTTGTGAAACAATGCTCAAATTTACAATTATTATTATTATTATTACTGCATCTCTCACTTATTTTTGTACAGGATCCTTTTCTCAGAGAAAACATACAAATCATCTGTTTGAATTCAAAACCTCACAGGTTACAATGTATGTGGTTTGTAGGAAAAAAAAAAAAAGAAATTCCAGCATTAGAACAACATGGTGACTCCACTCACCTCTCACAGAAGGTGTGCAGGCAGGGCAGTACTTTGGGGTTTTCGTAGCGGTCCAGACATATGCTACAGATCAAGAACTGCTTATCAATCTGGCGGACCACAGGGCTGGGAATAGTGGAGCCTTCACTGGCCATCCTAAAACTCTGACACAGGAGTCCCTCTTCCTCGTACCCTGCACCCTGCAGAGCGAAACAGAGGGGGGGACAAGATAAGCGAGGACTGAGCAAAACAACAAGACACATGATCAAACACAGGGTGATGACCTCATGGAAATGAGTGGAAATCTGTGGGGTAGTAAAGATCAAAGTTTGCAACTGAAGGCAAAATAGCTTCTTCCTTCCATCCCCTCACTGAGAGAGGAAATGCCAAATGCAAAAACAGTCACGCCAATCAGCGCCTGTGGCTACAGGCTTTAAAAACACAGAAGTATTAAGACTAGAAACAGGGACAGTGACTGTAAACATCCCCTCAATCAGAACATCAACAAGACACAACCAACTCATGGGGTCTTTGTGATCAGTGGGATGAACTCATTTCCATATAATTATCTTTTCTAACTATTAAATTTGGGAATATATGTAGCACCTGAGAGGTTGTGAAGTTGTTGAGGGGTCAAAGTGAGGTCATGGTTTCAACATCAAATGTTTACAAATGTGCCAACTACTGTATCTGACTATGAAAGTTTCACAGTGTGAGGTTAAACTACATGAAAAACAGTCTGAAGAAATAAACACAGCATCATTTTTTTCATTGTTTTTTCCTTTCATGTTGCTCATCTTGTTGCCTTATGAATTTTTTTTTGCGACCACCTTGGGAGATCTCGACCCCCATGTTGGGAACCACTGCAGTAGTTAATAGAGCGGGGTTTGTACATGAGCTGCAGCAGTGCTGGGTGTTTGTCGTAAAAGGCACTTTAACTGATAAATATTTGATTATAAAGTGAAAGCAAAGCACTCTGTGTTCAGCACGCATCGGTGAGAAACAGAACTCTGAAACTACCAAAATAAAACACAGTGCCTCAATAAAGCAAACACGATATTTACACACATAATTCTGGACAAATTCAATGTGCTCTTTAATTTTAATCTGAAACATCTTTTCATGGCATGATTTCTTTTCTGTCCGATTTCCATGTAACATAATCTGGCAGCTAACTTAGACACAGAAAGTGTGTCAGTGCTTTTATTGTCTCTTCACATTCAAGACAGGCACAGAAACAGGCCACCTCTGCTGCTCAGAGGAAACCCTCAGGGACTGTGCTTCTTTCTGTGCTGCATGCTCTCTTTCTCTTCTTCTCTTTTCTATTTTCATTTAATCTCTCTCTCTCTCTTATAAGCGTCTCCTCCCGCTCCCCTCTCTGAAAGCAGATATGAGAGCCTGTACCTACAACGTGGTGATTCGGTAAGCCTGAAAATGGAGAGTGGAGGATAAGATTACTGTTATAATAAGGCTGTCATGCTGTCAGTGGGTTATTACCAAAATTTCCAGTATGTTACATGAGCAGTATGTAATGTGTTTGCTGTCAGCTGCCAAATAGTAATTGTAGTTGTTGATGCTCTCAGTCCACTTTCACAAAGCTAGACTTGCATTTGAAACAGAAAAGCAAGTTACTGTAACAGAAACCTCAACAATCTAATCTAACGTTTGACCAGTCCACAAGCTAAAACCATCAAAACATGTATCCATACACAAAGGGACATTTGAATGACACTGAACACTGTACTGCCAGCACAGACATGCACAAACACAAACCTCAGACCTCAGGCTGTATGTTCATATCTTCCCCGCTTCACTGGCCAGATTAAGCAAATGAACGGAGCATCAAATATGGCACTGATTATAAAACTCCAGTTCCTAAATCCTTCTGCAGACAGCCACAACAGGACAACACAAGCAGCCCTGTGCTGACAGTGCACAAGGTCGCAGCAGCCACACAACGCTCCACTCTTACATAATCAGATCCGCACCAGCTAAGCGGAATAATTCCTGCTGGATTTAATACACAGTGGAAGGTACACATGAAAAAGGGAAATATTACTGGACAAATTTTTACTAACTCAAAGGAATTTTACCTTTTTTCACATAGTGAGTCAATGAGAAAATAGTTATCATGCAAAAATGTGAGTTAAAGGGAACAACAGCTATTCCAAATACCTCAGTACAAAGCAACATGAATTAACAAGTCGACTTACAGTGCTGCATCTATGGACCGATCAACAGGCGTCATCCACTCCTGTACGGCAAAACACACTAAAACACACTAAAATCCCTCTAAACCCGCCTTCAAGTCATGTCACTTCTGACATGAAATGATGCTTCAGGTAGCAGCAACGAGCCAAACATGAGATGAGAAGATGTGAGCGTGTGAGCGAGACAGCTCCTCTGTGTGTTTATGGGTGTGCACACACACGTGAGCAAACTTGAGGAGGGGCGATTTAGCCAGATTGTGTTTCAGTTTTTACATCATCTCTTCCCCTCCCTCCCTCCCTCCCTCTCTTACTCTCCCTTACCACTTCCTCTCCTCCCATCACTTGCATTCGTTGCTCAGCCTGTGCCATTCATCTCCCTCCTGCCTCTCTGTCTGAAGTAAATGCTGGCTCACTGCAGTGCAGGGAGCGTGTGCAGCATCAGGAGTATGTGAGCGAGTATTGGCTGATGGGTGGTGATCTAACAAATGGGAAAAAAGGGGACAGCAGTAATGGGTCCCCGCCACGGCCAATAGAGTTGAAGCCAGAGGTATCTTTCTGAGTGCATATGTGTGCAGGTGTGTGCAAGCTGCTGACTCACTGTACATGCAGAGACACACACACGAAAAAAATTAAAAAAACAAAGCTCAGAGGTAAAATACAAAGACAGGGAATGAAAATGAAAGAGAATCACGACTCAAAACATAAGAGAATAAAAGATAAAAGGAGTGAATATAGCCTCAAATCTGCTAAAATCAGAGACACTCCTGTATGTGCATGCACACATTCCTTCATATCCTGTACCTTCACACACATACTATATATGAACACACACTGGTCATCATTTTCAACACAGTATTGGTCGAGTAGGTCAGTTGTTAACAATAAAGCATGCTGTTATTCTTTCATAGCCTCTTGACATAACAATGAAAAGATGAAGGCCACGTGTGGATCACGTGATTTCACAGGCAGGGATCTGCCTGCACTGCTGTCTGTGTGATGATCTAAACTATATAAAGCTTTCTGCATTTGCAAGAATGGATCACATAAACCACGACACAAAGCTTTAACCTTTAGACCACAGTACAACACTGACACTTAAAAAAAATTCTGCCCTTAATGGAAAGAACATAAAGACCTGAAGTTGTAGTCAGAGAAACAATGAAATAAAATAAAAGATCATTTTGTTTGAAATATCTTCAAATGAAAACAGGTGCACTTTGAAGTTCACTCAAGATCAAAATCAGTCTTCTCAGAATTGAGCTCAGTCGATTTGAAGAAAGACATCAAACAAACATACAAAAAAAACACTGTGAAGAAGATTTCCACTGTGACAAGGTAAAGTCAAGGGATGCTGTCTTGTCACATGTCTGAATCTTGAATTTTGAAACTAGAATCGGACTCAGAAAGTGCAGACCTCCACCAAGGCCTATGTCAAACAACATGCACCAGACTTCAGAGAAAAAAAAATCTGATTCATAGTAAATGATTCAGATCTGCCCCAAAATGTAATGAGTTCTTCCCTGGCTCATGCCTCATCCCTCCACCAAGTTTGGTGCAAATAATTTCTGTATTTTTGCATAATCCTGTTGACAAATAAACAATCAGACAAATAGGTGAAAGCATAACCTCCTTGGTGAGATAGTAATGGCATTAAATAGAAATTTTGAACCAGGACTTATCTAGTTTCTGAGGCTGGAACTTAACTTAAACAACTGGAGAAATGGCTGTCCTCGGTCTACAATTCAAAATAACATGGAGAGATCTTAAATCCACCATTTCCATTAGTTCACTTCAGAAATAACATCAGTTGAACTTGACAGAGCTTTTTCACACATTTCACTTTGCCTGGCAGCTCTAAAGCTGTTCCAGTGATCTCATCTCAGCCTCTGCCAAACTCAGTGAGCTCTGAGTCAGTGAGGAGTGGGACACAGAACAGGAGAGGCCAGTGTAACTCTGGAGAAAAGAGAATAGCACACTGGCCGAATAGTGGGTGTAGCATCACAATGCAGACAAATGACACAAACAATCAATTTCCAAAGCTTCAATTTAGATTCAATGACAGAATAAGGTATGTTTTACTTCTTGTCAACAAATCTCATGAAAAGAACAAAACTACCCATGTGTTCGTCTCTCTCTAAATTTCTCTTTCCAATTTTAGTTTTTAACCAAATGTTGGGTACGATGTATTTAATATAAACTTTATAAATAAGCTTTGGAAACAGACAAAACTTAGGATCAATTCTTTATCGGTTTTGGTCTTTTCATGGAATTTGTTGACAATAAGAAAAATACAGAACATGACCGGCCTTATGCTTCGAAGGTAATCTTCTAAACAAGAGCAAAACCATTGCTCCGTAGCACAACTATTGATCAAAATCCCCGCAGGGTGCTTTTAATGAGTGGTTATAGACGCTGCCCTCAATTTGGATAATGCAAACTCACATCATTCTATCCACCAGTGTCTGTGACACAACACGCTTTGTTTCTGCTTTGTTTCTGCTTTGTTAAAGGCACAGTCTGCAATCTGAAGGTCAATTTCAGCATCAACGCCACCAGACTGGAACCTGTTACGACTTCTAAACTGACAGATGGGCTTTTCAGTGTTAACATTAGGAACAGCTATATCAAAGTTAATAAAATTTTCGGATGCTGTTAAAGGTTTGGTTACATCAGAAGAGTTTGTAAACACAGAAGGGAAAGAGGCCTATATTTTCCACTGAGGACGCAAACTGTTTTCATCTGAAAGTCACTCTTCAATTATGGATATAAATGTTCTAAAAATAAACAGTTTGGAACTTTAGTGTCCCTCAGTTTCAAAGAAGCCAGTCTGACCATTATGTCACTGGACGGTCTGTCTGAAAGCCAACAGCAAGTAGAGACACTAACAGCAGCTCAGGGGCACAAACACATAAACGTAAAGAGTAAACACATCACTTAACCCGTTTTAGTTGCTTCACTCTTCACACTCACAGCAGCACCACCGATGCATGTAGACACTTCAAAGGATACCACAAAACAAAAGAAAAAAACAAGACTCGCTGCCCTCTCAACCAATCATCCAATACATAAAAACAACTTTAGCCAAAGTTGACCTTTAACTGTTGTACGCTGAGATTCTAGGCCAAGCTGTAATTTTAAACCAGTTCATTTCCGCTCACCAGTACGAAGAGGATTGGGTTTTGGTTTATATAGTGGCTGCAGTGGCCTGTATGTTACACTGGGTTTCCCTCTGGTGTCCATCCCACAGCTCTTTCCAGATCACCGACCTCAGCTGTTTTTTATCATCTCTGTCTGTTTCTAAACACAACCATAACAAAATGCACAATGATGACACTGCTCAGTGACAACAACCACTTTCAAAGTGTGAATATGTACACACACGTATTCACACAGCACTGATGGAGACGTGTCTCAATTCACCTGTACATTTTACAATGTGTTATGATGTAAGACTCATTCGTTTGCCAGGTCAGAAGTCCAAGAGTCCAGTCACATGCAGGTCCACTGCTATGCTACCACGTTAGCGTCAGAGTAGAGCCACAGGACAGTTTACTGCTGCAAGCTGCACATTTATTATCACATGACTGTTTGGTAACTGCTTTACCTGCACTTTAACAGATATTGTCATGTTGCATGCACCTTTTTAGATTAAATAATATTTTGTTCTTTGTGCAAGTGTAGAAATTCAAACTAGGCAAATACATTTTTTATGTTGTTGCACTATGAAAGACCTCAACATACAACTCACGTGAACACGCGACATTTTGGAAAGTACGATTCCTTTCTTGCCCTACAGCTGAATCCAGGAGGCAATTGCCCTAGTTTAGCAATAAAGACCAGAAACAGGGGTAAACAGCATGAAGATCACAGATCCACTCACCAGCACTCTCTGATCTGGTCTCATTTTACATGTTCTGGAGAGAAAGCCTGTACTCTGAGGGAATAAGGAAACCCCATGTCAATACATCACTTGGCTGCCCATCATCCATTCTGGGGACAAGAGATAAGACTAAGACTACTTTGTCAATCATTTGCATGAAACTCAAACTAGACTGGACATTTTAACCACATCACAGTCACATCAGCCAGACAACACAATAAAAGGAACGGACAGTTTTAACCGGCAGCAGAATCACATCATCCCATTCATCATGGCCTACAGTGCCATAATGACTGTTGCTGGTTAAAAAAAAAAAAAAAAGACACAAATGGCCGCCCACTTAGCTACCAGGCAACCACTCTTACATGTTCATTACACCTAAAATCACCATAATCAGGACAGGACCACATGGCCTGAGTACTACACTATATTATCATTTTATTTGTGTTTACGTGTGAGTTGACAGCTACAGTTTGTTTGTTTATAGCATTTATTGTATTTTAAATCCTGTCAGCACCTAAAGCCAGATGGTCGGCCTGTAAGGCTTATGTCCACGGTGACCCTGGTAATAGCACTGTTTCATCCACACTGAAAAAAAAGAAATCTGCAGCAGCTCCAGGAAGTTGTTGCAAAATAATTAAAAGCAAACCTTCGTATAACCTTACCAGCTTTCTGTTTCAGTGGAATCAGTGGGTTCACAAGTTTTTATTGCTGCAGGGTGACACAAGCCCCTCCCCTAACTTGCGCGAACAGTCTCATGTTAATCTAAAGCATCCACTGGGTACAGGATGATGAGAGATTACAGCGGCAGAGCACGCCTTCAGCCTCAACATCCCCTCATCCAGCTCCACATCCATCCCCTCCCCCCTTTAAAAAGTCTAAAACAGCAGCATCTATATTAAAAAAAAAAAGCCACTGATGAAAGTATATTAGTCAGTGAGTGCATATGTGCAAGTTTTGCTTGGGTAGTTTAAAGACGTTGAACCCTGAAAGTTTGTCTGATCTTCTTCTGAGTGACACTTAGTACACTGCGTGAATAAGGAAACCCCCTGTCAGCGCGTCACTTGGCTATATATCTGCCAACTGTGTATCTGGTGACAAAAGATAAGACAATGCTGTGTCTGAGTCTGTGTGGTGTCAGTTCATGTATGCTAACGACTGACCTCAAATTATAGTCTACAGATGTGCCAGCACAAGGCCATTGGAAACTGTCCATGCTGCACATCTGTCAGCCAGAATTCAGTGAAGCTAAAACGATGTGGCACACTGTCCAGACAAAATGCACCGCTTTGGCAAAACAGTAACTGCAGAAAGCAGCTCTAGTTTTTGATTTACTTGATTCTTAATCAACTGCATGGCACTTAACATGGCCAATGAAATCCATTTAGAGTTTGCAAGGTTATATTTTAAATGATGAACTTCTGCTGACTGTATCTTCATATTTACCCTTCAGATATCTAAGAAAACAAGGTGTTGTATGTTGTACAGATTGTAAAGGAGACAAACTTTGGGCCATATCAGTCAAAGTGTATGAACTAGCTGTGCACTGTACCTGCTACTTTTCAAGACAGATGAACTGTAGCCACCAAGCATGAAGAACAGGAAATGAATGTCAAGTAAATATTTTCTTGCGTATACTGTATACAGTATGCACCTGCACAGAAAAGCTACTTAAAGCACATTTGCTGAAAGAAAACAATATGTTTTTCACTATGTGAACATACCGCATGAACCGCAGCTGGAACCTGTATTTCTAGTATCTACTCACAAGACTTCCAGGGTAATAACCTGGAATTACAGAAGCATCTTTTAATAATAATCTTTTCCTGTTACAGAAGCCAAGCAGACTGATGCACAAACAACTTTTCAAGACTGGTGCAGCCTCTCCTTTCTTTTAATCAAATATGGTTCCTACTTTCTTTCCTTTTGTCATTTTTCCATCCATTACTCACTCTTTCCAAACCTCCACTCCATTTTTTAAAATCCAAAACATCCCACTTACTTCAACTCCATGGCTGCTCTCATGTCCTCTCTCTTCTCTGGGGTGAAAACAGCACTGCTCTATGTCACCTAATCCTTCTCATCTCTGATATACTGTAGAGTGTGCAGTGGGCAGAGAGGGGAACGCATGTGAGAGGCCTGAGCTGCTGTTACAATAATCCAAACAGACTGACAGGGTGCCACTGGGCGAGTGTAGATGGAGGGGGAGGGCACACCGGTGGTGTAGAGGGAAAGAACAGACCAATCAGAGGGCTTTAGTGAGGCCAGGGAGGGGTTGGGCTTAAGGCTCGTGCTGCTCTTTAACCCCAGCAAGGGCAAGCGTCCCAGAGGCTTGACGAGCATGGAGGAGAAACAGATAAGGAGTGACGGAGGACGGGGAACCTGACGGAAAGAGAAGAAGGGAAACATGCCAGCAGGAGCCAAATTATTTCAACTGTTTAAGTACTGAGCCTGTTAAAACAGACTACTGTTTGTTACAAGTTACATGTCCTATCTTTTGTCTCTTTCTGTGAAAACAAAAATACTTTTAACCAGGTGGGGAAAGCTGGACCCTTTTCCCACGTGCACAATTTTATCTTCATTTCCCAGAAAGGCCCCCAGTGTACATGAGCTGTGCCTCTCTCTGTAACAAGCTGCAATGACATCATATTTTTTAAAGACAGGTGTCCAAATTGTCAGAGCTAAAACATAATGTCCCTGAAGAGCTGAACATTAGTGTGTTATACGGCAGAGTGGAAGGCAAACATAGTTTTTCCATTGGCATTCCTGAGAATCCTTGACGTAAGAGACGAAGAGTAACAACTGAAAAAACTAAAGTCACAATAACTGAAACAAGGTGCTCCAACATGGTCACCAAAAACCACAATAACTATAACAATCCTCTGAATGATCATCGCAGTTTGTAAACAGTACATTATAGTTCAAACAGTAAAACTTTTAAAGTAAAAGTTTTCACCAGCTACATTAAGCTTATTACTATCTGTCCTTTTCACCCCCGGGGGACAAGACAGAGATGATGTAACAGAACCAAAGACTATAACTCTGGAGGGATGGGAGGAAGAGAACTAGTTTACCCACAAATCACCAAGATGAAGGTTGAGATACAAAACAGATCCTCTCAGTGGTTTGTGGCTAATATACGCAGCTTTTTCTGAATTGCTAATTAACAACATTTGACGCCAGCTTTCAAAAGTCCTGGTGCCACATCTCAGTTGCTACCAAAAAAGTACATAGGTTTGGGCCTTCTAAGCAGGTCTGTGTGTGTTGTGTTTATATTAGTGTCTCTATATGTAAATTTTTATAGATCTTAGCTGCATCTCAGTACTGTGAAGTACTGAGACGATCATTTTACAGTAAGTGTAAAATGATCGTCCTGTTGAGACACTGCCTTCCCGTCATTGTTACCACATATTTAATATTTCCACCTTGGCAGAAAAACATTGAGTGTTCCATAACAATAAAATAACTCATGCTGTCTTTTTAGGTTGTACACACCCACACACACCCACACAACATAACACAGACATATATGCCCCTAGAGAGTTTCCCATCTCTTGAAAGCTTTAATCTTATTGGCAGGCTGCAAACAATGTTTGTAGTAATTATCCAAATGCATCTGTTTTCCCCCTTTACATCCACTCCCACTTAACTGGATTACTTACAGCACTGAAAATGGTTCTATACGGAAACAGGAACACTATGATTTGATTCAGTTTTATCTTATATAATAATATATGAGAATGTTATTAGTATAACCAAGTAAAGAGAAACCAGCTGAGGATGTCTCTTAAAGATCCAGAATTTTAATCCACCACTGTGCATTTTGGAAATTTATGTGAACACAACAATCACCTGAACAGAAAATGCCCGTTATGCCTGAATGTATGGTATGTAAATGGGCACAAAAAGGTGGCTAAGTTCCATTTTGACTGTCAAAGGAAAATGAAAAGGAGCCCAATAATTAACTGCAGCAAACTGTGCAGAAAATGAGCCTCTGAATCCAGAAGAGTACAACAAGAATACCAGGTGGTTAGGGCCATTCTGACCCCCCTCTTTCCCTGTAGTAAAGAAAACAAAGGAAAAGTGCTTGACCTAGATGCTAAGGAACAGAAAGCAATCAAGCACACAATAATCTGAAATGCAAAAACAGCATGTCTGAATGACAGTGAACACACATACACACACACACTAAAGACTGCTTGAAATGAACTACCTGTTTTTGTGGTTGTTTTTTTTTTTTTTTACTCTGCCTTAATCTCAAATGAAACCACTGAGCTGAAACAAAGCAGGAGAAACAACAGATTTCCTTTAATCGATTACATTCCACTACCAACCGCTGACTGGGTATGTTTGCATTGTCACTCCATTTTTATGCTTATATTAATTATTAAGGAGGGTGATATTCCTTTTCTGCAACACTGATATCCCCTGCTGGTTGGAGCTCGACATACACTGTTCATACTGATAAGATAAGATAAAACCTTTAATAGTCCCACAATGGGGAAATTGCACATTGATAGTGTGTGTGTTTAGAGTTTCTGGTGTTTCACTGACCAAGCAATTATTTGATTAATCAAAAACAAAACAATCACCAAATAACTCACTAATGAAAATAATTGTTAGTTGCAGTTGTTGTTAGTTGTCCCAGACTTTCAAGGGACAAGAAATTAATCAACAAAGATTTTAGGTAATCAAAGCCATCAAGCTGAAAAGCAAAACATTTGTTGGTTCCAGCTTCTTAAATGTGTGGAGTTGCTGCTTTTCTGTGTTTATCATTGTAAAGTGAATATTTTGGATTTTGATCTGTTGATTGGAAAAAACAAGCACATTTTAAGAACTTGTGTTTTGCAATTTTCACAATTTTTAATATTTAATTCAATGGATCTTAGAAAAAGACTGCAGCTTTTTGGCATTTTCATCATCAGACGACTTTTTTCACAATTATTGTACAGTAAAGTTTAAATAATAGGATGCATATTGATAGAGTTCCCAGGCCTAAAGTGCATCTAATTACTGTTATTTTGCAGTAAGAGTAATGCCCCTTCACACACAGACACACTGTGACTTCTCCAAATCCTCAGACAATCAGAACTATTACTTGGTTAAGAGTTACTAAGCTGGCTGACGTCCAGTGCTAATCAGTTAGTTGTAACCAGACAGACGCTGTGTCGCTGTGGTCGAGCTTCAGCTGAGCTCATTGCTCCTGGGAGGTCACAGTGTCACAGTGCAGCAGTTCAGAACAGTAAGCCTTCAGGGCCTTCAGTCAGTGGACCAGAAAAACATCAATACCAACACCAGTCAAGAATTGCAATGGAAAAAGATTTCAGTCTTTATGTGTGTAATTAAGTTCTGATGGTCACCATACAAACCCATACAAAAAGACGTTTAGGTTCTGGGTCATAAACGGATTCACGTTTTACTCAGCTAACGGACAAGTAGCCCTTTTATGAATACTTAATGTTTGTCATATGATGGCTGGATATATACATTTTACTTTACAAAGGATTCTCGTTATTCAGTTTTGTAATTGGATAGTAATCTCTATCTAATCTTTGGTATGGATGACATTCACCGAAGAAAACAAGCCAAGAATTTCATTGCACAGTACAACTGGTTTTCTGTGCACTAGACATTAAAACTTTGAATCTTAAACCTCGACAGAGTTGCACAAATTAGAGACCCAGAAACTGACTTTAGGGATGAAAAAAATTGCCTTCATCACTTCCGCAGCATCTGAACCATGACATCTATTGAAATCCAAAACAATCTACAAAATGGATATTTTTCAATACCTTACTTCCTTACATCCTCCACAAAACCTTTCAAAGTTCTCACACATGAACTGCACAAGAACTTTCCCTAAGTTAAATACAGTCTAAACACTCTTCTGTCAGAAGAACCTTTGTGGAGCTTATATGGTTTAGTGTTTGTTGACAATATGTCAGAAAAGTCTTTATTTAGCTCCACAGTAATTTTGAAGGCCATAGATAGGTGTTTCTAATATTTTGCAAATATTAGAAAGTATAATTTATTAATATACCTGGTTGCACAAGATTATACATTTGTAGTCAATCAAGCAGCAGTGAGTCTTCACTTCAGCGAGCAACCGTGATGCATGATGTGTAATGCAGTGCGACATGTCAGCCAACAACTGTACGTAACAGTGAGCTTAGGAGAACACTTCGCATTAATTCAGAGCTCTGAGTCATCTTTGTGGCCCGTTTATTTCTTGATTAGCCTGAGAATACTCCCACAGTTGCAGTGCTACAGCTGCAGCACAGTCAGAGCACTGCAGCGTTGGGAGAGTTATGCAGAGTTTACTGCACCACTCTCTACTTCTTTTTCACACAATCACTTACTGTATTCAAGCAGCTCCAGTGTTACAATGACACAACTGAAAAACAAAGTTGAAGGAAGAGTTCAGCATTTTGGAGCATTTACTTATTTGCTTTCTTGCCAAGAGTTAGAAGAGAACCTGCTGGGAGCTGATTAGCTTAGCTTAACACTAAGACTGGGAGCTTGATGAAAAGGCGAACCTGGCTCTGTATAAAGACAACTTCTCCTGCCTACGGCACTCGGACCTCAACCACATCCCAGACCAGTCTGCCCACTGAACACCAAACTGATATCCACCCCAAGTAAGACAACAAAAAAGCCAAAAATGTCAAATTAACGGAGTGTTATGTGATTAGGAGCTGTAGTTTGATTACTCCATTCCAGAAATGATTGCAGTGTAATTCAGCAATTCATTAACTTATTAGAATCCATGCTGTGAAAAGTTCCATTCAACTCCTCCATCAAATCAAATTGCACATATTTATAGGTCAAGTTTAACTTCAAATAACAGAATACTCACAAGAACTAAACACCGCTTCTTAAAGTGCAAGACAACACACATCAGCAGCTCTAAAAGCACTCAGTACTTCCATCTCCTCACAAGAAACCTGGGAGCTGAAGCCTTCTGACAGTAAATCTGAATATTTATTATATATATATATATATATATATATATATATATATATATATATATATATATATATATGTACTTGAAACTATGTTGATGTTCATAAAACATAAAACCGTCACCCAAGTGATCCCTGAGACAATGTTTGATTCAACTCATTAACGCACGGTGGTTCATTCAAGTTTTTACAGATTTAAGATACAAACATGCGCCTGCTGCTTGCTCTGCTGCATTTGTCTTAGAAATAGACCTGCTGTAAATGGATTACTGAAGTGGTACACATTCATAAATTAACATGCCATGAGGAGGCTGGCGGTACTCCCAGGACCGTCTGGACACTTGCACTATAAATGATTGGATGCGTGTAACTTTATGCAGAAATCAAATCTAATTCTGCATCTGAAAGCTTCTTCTGTCTTATGTATTAATTCAAGTCTTACAAAAAAATCAGGCGTGGACAAAATGCGGATATTGATTCAATCCCAGCTACTGTTTTCCATAGAGGGACATGCATGCGGTGCGTTCACTCACCTAAGGGTTACCTTATCTGACGCTGTGAAAACTAAAACGACGCATGAGCTCGTATGAGATGACAGGTGCGATCCTCGCTGACTTTTTCCCTGTTTAACCGGTCAGGTTGTCTCCTCTCCAACCACCGTCCTGTCTGCTGCTCTACACGAACAAACTACGGCTGAACTAGCAGCCGCTTCCACTCACTTCCACCTCATTTATTAAAGGGATCAGTCGACAATAAAAGGGGCAGGCAACCGCAGCCGAATGCAGTTCCAGCGGATCCAGTCCGGGAAAAAAAAAGAAATCATAAATATTACATTCACTTGTAAAAATAGTCTCGGTATCTATGCATTATTTCTATTCACCTTTCCAGTGGTTTTACAGGCGGTTTTCTGATATGTAGGTGGAAAATTACGAGTGGATATTACCCAGGATCTCCTTTATGTTGTTTAAAGTCACAAAGTTAATCTCTGTGGGTTCATCACCATGAGTGACCCATTTCGCATACATTTAGTCTATTAAAATACAAATATTATAGTCTCTTTAAGTACAGAACTTGAGTCAATGTACTCAATTTTGTACTGAGTACATTGACCTCTGAGATCAGATGCATTGTATGGATACAATGGCTAGAAAAAGTAAGTGAACCCTTTGGAATGACCTGTATTTAGGGATGAATTTGTCTTAAAATACGGTCATAAAGGCATAAAGGAATCATTGGAGCTAGTTAACATTTCTGTTCATGAGTCTACCTGGTGTCCATGACTGGACACCTTGGAGTAAAAAAACAAAACAAAAACAAAAACAAAAAAACCCCTCACCATCACTTAAGGGAAAATGAATTCCCAAGTTTATCAAGGTGTCACAGGACAATGTCAGGGTGGCTGTCTGCCAGCTGAAGCTCAGCAGAATTTGGGTGATGCAGCAGGACAACAACCCTAAACATCAAAGAAAATCGACCACAGAATGACTTCAAACTGAGCAAATCCTCCTTTTGAAGTGGCTCAATGAGAGAAATACTGAGGAATGACCTCAAGAGAGCCGTTCATACCAGACATCCTAGAAATATGGCTGAGTTGTTCTCAGCTCTGTAGGAAGTATGATCCAAAATACTTCCTGAATGGTATGCAGGTCTGATCTACAGTTACTGTTTGAGGTTACTGCTGCCAAAAGAGGTTCAACCAGTTATTAAATCCAAGAGTTCACTTACATTTGTGGTGTGCTGTGTTCAATAAAGACATGAAAGATTATAATTTTTTGTTTGTTTTTAGCTTAAGTCCATTGTGTTTGTATTTGTGATTTTTTTTTTTTTTTTAAGTTTTTCAACAAAACCAGCCTCCTGGTGGGACTCCTGATGGGACATCCCAGCACCAGTTGTAACTGTGGTTTCCAGTCGGGTCCCTCCCTCCTTATGAAGGGAGGCTGTTGCCATGACAACCCTAGATTATGCAGCAGCCCATGAAAGACTCTTTTCAGATTAAAAAAAAAAAGAAAGAAAAGAACAGAGAGAAAGACAGAAACAAGTTATTTGCATTCCTTTTCCATTACTGATTTTGTGTGATAGAAAAAAGGCGGTATGAGGTCTTTTGTCCGGTGTGTATCAGAGCAGGGGGAGGGGTTGATCTTGATGCATCTGAAGGCCTCACAACTATTTTAGAAAACTAATGCACTGTGAGTGTGTGTGTGTGTGTGCACACCACGGTCAAAGGGCACCTGCTTAGCATGCAACACACAATCACAGACTCGCTGCAAAGATTTCTGTCCGTTTCAGCATCCCACCTCTGTTTTGTAACAGGTACAGTAACAGCCGAGAACCTGTGATGTAACATATATTCACATATTTTAGCAAAAGCTAAAGAAGCAAAACCTAAATGTAAAAATGCTCCTTTACATGGAAAATTCTATTTTCAAAGTGTTACCTAAGCAAAACTATACTAAGTGTTTTCTGCAAAATGTGTCCAAATTATGAAAAGTAAAAGTTCCACAGATTCAAAACAGCTTTGGTTTGAGAATTAAACCAAACATAACGAAGCTCAAGCTCTGTAAAAACTCAATACTCATTATCAAACTTGGAATGTCAGGGGTAAAAAAAAAAATCAATAATGTGTTTTCTTGCCAAAATCAAACCATAGCATCAAAAGAAGCTACATGTACACAATCAACAAATCCTGCATCACAGTGTATCGCAAATGTGTGCGGATCCTGTAAATCGTGCCTGTTCGAAAGCTAGTTTAAGAACAAAAATCAGAATTTGCAGACTGGAGCTTGATCATTTGTCCATAATTTCACGTCGCACTGGTCACAGCTGCCTGCACCTGCTGCTGTCATTAGTTCAGTAGAGCATGGTGGGATTAGCAGAAAGCTCTGTGAATGGCTACTGAATAATTGACCAACTTCTTTTGTCTCATTCACGCTGTTTTGATTGCACATGTTAAGGACCAAATTGCAATGAAAGTTTGATGTGGAAATGGTAATTATGAGGCTTTTAAGGAGAGAAATGAGAAAGGATGCTCTTGAATGTACAGTATCATCTAAATCAAGCTAGACTACGGTAACCAGGAGATTTAGTGGACGGAGGCGTATTTGCTGTGAAGGAAAACCAAAAGCTTGAAAAATGTCCACTACAGTTTCCCATAGCCCAAGGTGTGGTGTCTTCAGATTCTTTTTCTTTGTTCTTCTATCAATAAAAAAACCCAAATATAGAAAAGCAGATCTCCCAAATTTGTCAATCTGTAACCAGAAATTGACTGAAACAATTATTTGATCATCAAAGCTGTTGCAGAGTGTGAAACATGTTCCTCACCCCATGTCTATTTCAGCGTCGTCTCTCTGCGTTCGTCGGGTCGGTTCAGAGGTTTGACTTTCACCATGTGTTCGTGACATGTAGATCTGAAGACAGAGGGAAGATGTCAGCATCACTCACATCAGTGCTCGACTGTCAGGCAAGAGCTTTTCTCTCCAGAACACTGATAGTTCATGCAATTTAGTTTTGTCCTTGAATTCAAATAAAAGCATTTTGCTGTGCATGTTTTTATCAGTTATTTATATATTTATTTATTTTTGTTGCAGTTGGCAGTTGTTGGCAGTTGTTGGCAGTTGTCTACAGGTTGTTGTATTTAGACGGGCTGCTAATCTCAGCAGTCCTCTGTTGATCTTACACTGTTAATCCCTGTGGCTGTAGTAGAACGAGTCAGTGAAATCCAGGCGTGTTGGTAATCTGAGGCTGTGGCACATACATTCATGTGCATACATCTGTTAAAGGTCAGAGTGATGCAGTGAGAAGAATCAGCAGAGACATTATGTCCTTTACAGTGACAGGGAGTAAGGTCATCACCAGGAGACTGTACTAAAACACTGCACAGACTGTCACCGGATATTAAAAAGCAAAAATTCTCTCTGAAGAGTGAACTCACATGAACTCAGGAGTCCATGATGGCCTCATTTTTGGGGCACATTTACATTTTTTTTTTTTGGTTGCAAATGCTTGATGTCAGAGCCAATCGGCTACAAATATGCAAACAATCAGTGTTAGAGAATGTGAAATTCACCACAAGACGATGTGCTTATTTCTAACTCCCACAAACTACTGCTTTAGTAAACATGAACTGAAAATTGCTCACAAAAACAGACAAGTTGTGACTCACTCTTTGGAGGGATCATGTTGCTCCTTCCTGTGCAGGAACACTGTTGTCGTTTCTAATCCCAGTTGTCTGCTTCATGACGCACTTGACGAGCAAGAGAACATCCCTGAGCTGCTCTGTTATCCACTAACAAAAATCAGAGAACACGAATGCACTGCTCACCAGCTGAGGATGACATGCAATTATGAGAAGACCCGTCACTTCCAACAGCAGTATCAGAGTGAAAGTAAAGATCCTTCTCTTCGAGTGCTGGGGTGAGCTGCAGGATAAAGAGGGATTGAGAGGAACATAATCCCACACACGGCTACAGCAACTTTGTTGTACATCTTAACGTGCCAAGTCACAAGCCATTTGACATCTGATGCCATACAGTGCATTGTACTTTGTCTTAGGTAGTAGATTATACTGGTCAATGCCTTTAGGGTAAGACTATATGTACACCATAGCAAGTCATACAGGACATACCATACTGTGTGTGGTATTGGACTAACTGTGAATAATTCTGGAGTAATCCCAAAGACACAATAGAGCTGACAACAGAAAACACTGAAGGGCAATGCATTCATCATAGATGAATGTGTGAATGGACAGTGTGTGTTCGGCTCTCCAAAAAGCAGATGAACAGAACAGGGCACAGAGTGGAGACGGGCTGGATGGTAGAATGTGGGTGCACCTGCGGCACAGGGAAGATAGCTCAGGCATGTAATCCACAAGTGAAGCAAACAGTTCCTTAAACAAGCAGGTCAAAACCAAGGCGGGAGTTGTAGGTTTCAGCAGTGAGGATCACTTCCGCGTTCAAAAAGCTGCAGTTCCTCGGCTGCCGCTGGGGGCTGGCTCCAGAAGTGAGCAATTCTCCATTGACCCCCATGTTAAAATAGCCAACTTGAGAGCCTAAAAAAACATAATTAAAGCCTGGTACATAGTATTATAGTGTTATTTAGGCTTAAAATGCTTATATAAATTAGGGCCTGGTTACGTTGTGTGGCAGCTCCATAGACAGACACTGGAAGTTAGCTCTTTGCTAAAGCCTCGACTGGGCTAGGCGGCTACATCCAGAGGCCTCCGGGTACCTCCAGCGGTTGACAGGGCTCCGTGTTTGTTTGCCAGTGTTCGGATAGGTTTTTGTGGCAATATGGCTTGTTGTAGTGTGGACTGTACTAACCGACAGTCAAAGGAGTCTGTGTTGCAGTTTTTTCGGTAAGTACATTTCTCACTATTTTACCTGGATGTTTGCACTAACTAGCCTGTATTAGCATATTTTGCCGCTGGCTTATGACTTAATTGCCGATTTATGGTCGCCGCTGATACAGATAGAGGACCGGAGCAGCTAATGTTAGGAACGCTGTTGCGGTGTGTTCCGTGCTCTCAGAGTCCGTTTATTGGGGAAATACTAGGTTACAATTTTGTTTCGTCTCATTTTTCAGTTTAAGAAGTCCGACATTGCATGGACAGAGCAGCTCCGTCAGTAAGCGGCTGCCGTTGTTTGTGTGCTGCTGTAATTGTAAGTGGATAGTGGATGGAGGCAGCGGCGAAAGCCGGTAAATATTAAATGTCGTTCCGAGCTAAGTGGGCGGGTTCTCGGCTGGCTGACCCGTAGAGTAACCGCCTCTCCGCCGAATATGGAAAGTACACTCCCACTAAAATCCAAGATGGCGCAGCTCAAATGCCCATGGTTTGGTCACAAAACCGACTCCCCGAAACCAGTGGGTGACGTCACGGGTGCTACGTCCATGTCTTATACAGTCTGTGGTCAAAACTACAGCAAGGTTAGCCAATGTTTCTACCAGGAATGAGGAGAGACGAACCAGCGAGGAGCGGAGTGAAGCACTAATCTTTAGTACTCACAGGTAGGAGGAGGTGGAGTAATGGCAGGATTCCAATCAGGTGTGCAGGTGAGCTGGCTGGAAACGGGAGTCCCCATGCTTTGTCCTGTCAAACACATATACACAAGACACACACATGAACAGGTAGAGGACACATACAGGGACAAACAACACACACCAGGGGGGGGGAACACAGCAGAGACATGAGGTGAAGGGGGGAAATCCTTCCTGATCCTAACACTAATTATTGTCAGTGTTACCAGTACAGTAGCTGAACTTTACGGGAATTAGGATATTGAGTAATTTTGTTGTTTTTCTTTGCTTTTTTTTTTTTTTAGCCTAACCTGTTTCTGAGAAGGATGCAATGATGTTAGGGTCACAGACTGATAAACCAAGGTACTCTGCTGCACTCTAGTGGTGTAAAGGTAGATGTGGGACAATTCCTGAAAAAAAAAGTTTTTACTGTTTGTGCTTGAGTGAGATTATAACAGCACATTTATCTTGGATTGAGATAGGTTTTAACCTTTCTTTAGCCTTTTTAGCAAAAATGAAATTTGTGTGCCTTTGTATCAGTCAAAATAACAGTATTATAAGTGCTTTACTCTTATTTATTTATTGCATTTTTTTAACAACATGAGCTAATTATAATTTTGGCCAATAAAAAGTTCACGATTCACTTCAGCATCCATTATTGAGTAGCTCAGTTTAAAGAAACACCCAGAACACGTTTTCAGTTTACACAGCAACATGTGATTTTATTTATTTCTTCGATGCCATCATCAGAAATATAAACTGGAACAGAGTTAACATCACAATTTGCAGCCCTGTGGTCTAGTGATCGGAGATGATCATTAGCTCAATGTAGTGATCAGTCTTTTGGTTTTTTTCATCATGAGACTTCAGATTGTAAAAGACCAAGCAGAGCAGCGGAGCACCTATTTTTTTTCCACAGGTGTGAAAACTACAGCAAGACACGTCAATGTTCTCATCACAAGGAATCACATCAGAGTAAAAAAAAAAAAAAAAAAAAAAAACACCTTAACAAGTCCTTTCCAGTGTACAAAAGACATCCTTGGGGTAAATTAATGTCAACAACATGTTAATCATTTGGTGAGAGATAAATTGAGGGAACACATAGGATTATGATAAAGGTTACATAAAAAGATTCACTCTAAATAATATAAAGTCTGATAACATGAACAAGTTTGGGTGGTGTGACCAATTTAACTTGACAAAAGTTTGTAGATGGCATTGACATTTTGGTTTACAGGGCCATAGTCAGTATTGGTAACTGATGTTTGTACTGTTCCTGCGGTAACCATCTCGTAACAGGGACGTTGTGGTGAAAAGGGCAAGTAAGTATTCAAATTCCACAGCAGCTCCACTGCTGCAAGCCAGAGTGATTTAATGTAAAGGGCACCCATTGTAATGCTCTGGGCTATTATACAGACAGCAGGAGGAGACACAAGGGAGGAGGCTCAGGACAGACAGTGCAGATGATTGGGATGTATTGTGTAAATTGTGTCCACGCTGAGAGAACAGAGACAGGTCCATGATCCAAAACCTTGGCAGGAAAAGTGTCTATAGTCAAACACTCATTTTTCTTAGGTTTTGAAGTTGTAAATATATTGATTTTAAGGTTTACAAGTAACAAATTGATTTATGTTAAAATATCTGAAATGGATTTAACAGTCTCCAGGTCCACTGACTCACTATTCCACCTCTCAAGTATCAAACTAGTGTTCAGAAATAATTTTATCATAGGTTGTATGGTATTGGAAGCTGATGAGTTATAGCACTTCCAGACAGATATCCGTTATAATTTCAAAAGCAGAGTCATTAATTTAGAGCTGAAACCATTATTTGATTAATCCATTGCCAGAAAAATAATCATGAAAAATTTGACATAATAAAAAGATATGGATAGACATTCTTCACTATTTCCTGACATATAAACTCCCTGAATACATATTTTAGCTTATAACTATGATAGTGTCCTGTATTTTCAAATAAGAGAGTCTTGTGTTTTTATCCAGGCTTTTCTCACCATTTTAAAGTTGAATCCAAACATTGGTGGGTTCTTGTGATGTCTACACCAATGAGGCAGAGTTTTTCAGTGTTAAACTCTAATAATGACTAAATGATTTTTTTCTGAACTGTTGTTTATTTAGTCATGAATTTTAGTGAGATGGAGAAAAAGAGGCAGGAGCTGTAATAGATGTGATAGTGAAAATAACGGTTGGCTGCAGCCCTACATTACTTTAATTAAGGTTCTAATTTTAGACTACATACGGGCCACACACGTCACACTGGGCCTTTTGTGTCATCGCTTCATCAACTTCATTTGCATTACAGGGAACAGGAAGACACCCACAGCATGTCAACGCACCACAGGTCAGGACTTTCAAACGTCTGATGGACGATATGGATGCTGTGTCTGTTCAAAAACGTATGTGCTCTCACATGCTTCACTCCTTTACCCTTCAGTTTTAATGCTATGTAAACATATTGATAGTCAGAAAAATACTATGTCTTTACATTATTTACAAAGTGAATCACTAACCAGCGGAGTCACTGTTTCAGTTCGGTGTGATGGAATGTAGGAAAAGTTTCTACTCTCCTTTTACAATCAAGGAATTTCTACTGGTGATGGATCGGCTACATTAAGCTTTAAGGCAATGCACTGTTGTGAATGTTGTTGCCATCGAGGCAATGGCACAATGCAGGTTGAAAGGCAAGTGGTGTGAAATGGTCAAAGGGCTGAATTTAGCCTCAGTTTGTGCTTTTTTATGTATTACCATCACATGCAAGCAGCAGAGCTAAGCATCCGTTTTTCTGAAAAATAAATAACTGACAGTCTTTGAAAAGCTCAGAGGGTTGTTCAACACTTCCAGATATTTGTCCAAATATAACTGATAAGAGAACTTTTGTTTCACCAATCAAAGTTATACATTTTGTTTCACATCGAATGGAGCAGACATTTGTCACCTGGATTAGAAAACAGCGGCACAACTTAAGAAATGGGTTAAAAATCTTAAAAAGTCTTTGAGGATTTTGGAAATATCTTCTCGATTTTTCAAAGATCCTAGTTGTTTATTTTACAGAAAATTGGATGAGTAACTCTGTGACTTGAATGTAATGGTAATACATAAGAGGGACTAACTGATGCTAAGCTAAATAAATGACCAGTTACAGCTATTTTTGCAATTAAACTTTAGAAAGAAAGGTGCAGGTCTGGAGAAAATATGAACAGACTGCATTCACAGTAGAAAAATTATATCACATGACTGATGATATTTTCAGTGTAATTTCAGATGCATTCAGTGCTTTTCTTTCAAAGCATTAGCGTTGATCATGTGTTAGCCTACAGTATATAGGAAATATTTCCTACGTGCACGTCTGCTCCATTATATTATGGAGGGGTTCTATAACATTTACAAACTACTGACACATACATACACAAGGTACGAGTAGTACAACAGTTGGTACACACTGTGGGCATATAATCTGTGACTTTATATATATATATATAGTAGTAATATTAATATACCAGGAATCTGTAAAAAGTGACATTGCAGTTATTTTAGACCAAGATCAGATTTCGTCTACATCTTCATCATGCAGAACCAAAGAATATATTCTACTTTGCCTGCTGGTACAAGGCCACTGCAATTTTTCTGAGGTATCAAGCAAAGGAACCAAAAAGCAAACAGAGCCGCACTCTACAGGAGGACGCAACAAAACTGAAAAACACCGTAAGAGCAGCAAGGTAAGGTACAACAAATCTTGTAACCCTGAATCAAACAGACACTGAAGTTCAGTTTCAAATTGTCAGAGCTATTTAGCAGCATTATATAGTCGGTAGTGTTCAACAGCTACGTCATCACAGACACTAGCAAATACAGTACAGACAGCTAAGCAGGCAAAGAGGCTCCTGTGTAAAAACACCAATTTGCCATTTGTCAGTTTAGTTAATGCCCCACTCCACCCCCTCAGAATGAAAGGAAGTTGTGAACAAAAGCTTTTTTGTACAAACACAACAGAATATGTGGGGAAGTTCATTGCATCTTGCTCTTTGCAATTCATTAACCTGATACAGAGTCAGCTACTGGAGGAACTTAGAAGGTGAGAGTTGAATTAGTTTTTTCAGACTTGTGTCTTTTGCATCATATGAGAGTAGAAGTCAGCTCTGTAGGCAGAGAAGAAGAGTGAATATCAAGTTACACTGAACTCAAACTAAAGTCTCTACTTATCTTTCTCCAGTCTGTGTCCACTGAGTTTTGTTTTATTTCCAGTTGGGTTTAGAACTTCTGCTGGGTGTCATCAATGACTTTTCAGAATAGCTTCCAGTCTTACGAATATCCTCACGTGTTGGAGGCGGGGTCTCGCTGTGGTATGCGCTTCGACTGGTAGCCTTAACGCTATGCACCCGACGGAGGTTTGTCCCTTGTGGCCGCTCCTCGTTGCTCTGAACTGTGGGTGATATTCTGTTCTGCTTTGCAGAGGGTTGTCGACCCAGGAGCGAAGGGCTGCGAGATGGGGTGGAGGGGACGGACGGGGGACCCAGCTCCTTCTTGGTCCTGGAGGATGAAGCTACGGTGTTCCGGGCAAAGCTGGGGACATCGGAGGTGTTTTTTGCACTGAGCGTGTGTGAGCTGCTGTTTTCAGAGGAAGCTCCACCTTGTGCCTGAGCTTGGGCCTGGGCCAAGGCTCTCATAGTGGAGCGGCACATTTTCTCCTCAGGAGCAGGCTTGGGGATGTTCCTCAGGGGTTTGGCGCTCGGCTTGTGGATGGAAGCCTTTCTCGGGGTCGAATCGCGTGCCCATCTTGAAATACCGCCTGCGGGGTTGCTTCCCCTCTGAGCTTTCGACTCATCAGGAGGCAAACTGGAGTGTCGAGGAGGTCTTGTGGTCTTCTCACTCCTTCCTCTCGCTGGGGTGCTCTGATCTCGGAGAGGCCGGCGGGACTCTCCACCATCATGCACCAAAGTTCTCTCTGCGCGCTTGCTGCTACCCGTCCTTGTAAGCTTGCTAATAGGCACAACTTTCCGCATGCCCTGGCTCTCGCTGCTGGTCAGCGTTCGCACACCGCGACCTCCGTTGCACTTTGTTGCTTTGTTAGCTTTACCCTTTGCGTGCACTGGTTTTCTGTTGCTTCTCTGTGCATCTTTCTCTGCACCTTGTTTTCCCTCAGCGGTGTCGCAGCTCTCCGTGTCCCACTCTTCTGTGGTCGCAGACGGAGTCAAGGATGCTGCGTCCACAGATTTTGACGCTGAGAGCTCATTGTTTGAAGCAGACTGGTCATTGGGAGACATGGACTCTAAATTAGAGGACAGAGAGCTTGGATCTTGTTGGCTCTCCTGATCTTTGCTGCAATCCGCAGATCTGAAATAAAGCCCCTCTTTTGTTAGAGATGAGCTTTCAGCCTCAGAGTAGTCCAAGGTGACAGAGCAGTCAGTTTCTGTGCAGTCTACTATGTAAAACACTGGCTTCTTATTGGACACAGGGGTATCTAGTGGAAGGGGTGTATCACAGGTTGTTGATGAAACTGTGCTGTTGTCCTCCTCCTCTTTCTCTCTGTCAGGAGAGGGCCCACCCTGTGTAGTAAGATCTAGTTTATCTTCCCACAGTGCCTTGGGATCTGCTTCTCTTTCTAAAAGTTTATCACCTGGCAAATTGTCGAGATTCTTGGGACGGGGCCGTCTCTCCTTTTCCAAATCTGTCACCACGACATCCCCCTGGTTGACAAAGTGCATATGATTACTGTTATTGTTTGGACTAGGTAGGTCAAAAGCTTGAGGACCTTGAACTAATGTATGCTTCTCCACACTAACATTCATGTGGCCGGTAATTGCTGGGTTGGGAAGATGGGCAGGCTTCTGAAAGACACAAAAGGAACGAGGCAGAGCGCTGCTTTCTGATGTAGATGAGTAATTGTTGTTGTTGTTGTACGGGTCCTCGTTATCATTTAACCCAGAGGAGGAAAACCTGGCCAGTGGGCTGATAGGTTCAGTTTCAGCACATGGAGATGTCACCTGTCTGTCACAGCCTAGCTCACGGTTGTTGTCCTGGGCTAAGATCCATGGGGTTGACTTCCGCTGTATGGGGCGGCCCGACCGTGGTAGGCTGTTAAACTTGGAATAGTCAGAGGGACTCCCAGTGCCTCCAAATAGCTCAAGGTATCCCTGGAGTTCACGGTCTGCTATGGAAGTCATGGTGTGACGGTGGCGTCGGGCGCTGGCAGAACGTCCCAGCGGGCTATGTGGACTCTGAGACCTCTGCTGGAAGAAGTCCAGGAGGCCTTCCTTGGTGAGCATTTCCACGTCGTTCTCGCTGCTGCTGCGACCGAATCCCCCGCTCTGATCTGCTCCCGACCACGCAAATCGCTTTTCCTCCAGCTCTCTCAGACGACGCTGTCTGGCTGCTTCCTTCAACTCACGATCCATGTTGTCCTGAGAGAAATACAAAAATGGGGAGATGCAGAGAGTTAGGCATGCAGTAGGTTTTGTTATCATTTCTATAAGTTAAATGTTCACCAGAGAAACACTTTATGCACAACTAGGAAAAACAACTGAACAATAGTGTGCTGCTTGGGTATAATAAAGTTAAAGTTGCAACAAACTGGGTATTTATTTTTACTGCTTTTTGTTTTCTTTTCCAAATAAAGTTGCACAGTCTGGTTTCTTTTTAGTGACGTTACCGTGTTCTGTGATCTCACAGTCTTATTGTCACTGCTGGGAAAACTGGCCAAAACTACAAAGCGTTGTAATGACCCCTTAAATCAAACAGACCTTAACAGCTTTCTTGAACTTAAAGCAGAAGTCTTGAAAGATGCGGAAGCACTCATCCAGCTTGAACGTGTCCTTGTCTTCACAAAAGAAATCGATGAGAGTGTTTCCCTCTTTACGCAGATCCAGCCTGCGTCTCTTCAGGTCCTGAAGAGTCCGTGCTGAACTCTGAGACAGGTAATCAAACACACACACACATTTTTTTTTTATTCATAAAATGTTATATATTTTTATGAAAGTCATTATCTTTAGCACTTGAGTCAGCAGCGCCAGAAATGTAAGGTGGCCAACTTTCTGTATGCGTGTCTGTGTATATAATGCATTACATAACCACTGGTGCTTCACCTGCAGAAAGGGCTCCAGCTGCTGCAGGAGCTCCTGGTCTCCTTGAACCTTTTCCTCCAGGGATTTAATCCGAACATATAATGAGGAAAACTCCAACTCAATGTTCTCCACTGAGATTCTACACAAGAATATTACAAAAGAAAGATCAGATCAGGGAAATGTGCTTAAGAGACAATTTTGATTCTTACATGCATAACAATCACACTGCAGTCTAAAAACTGTCATTTTGCTGAATACACTGTGAGACTGTCATCTGTTAAAGGTGAAGACAGAGCCGCTGTGAGAAATGCGTTCACATATCCTGAGGGAGGAAGGGAGGGAGGAGTCATCTTGGCTCTGTGGTGCAGGAGCTGCACTGACGCCATACAGAGATGACCTTGTGAAGCTGACAGAGCCTGACAGCCACCAGAGTCACACTGCGTTCTGAACATGAGTCCCCAAGTATTGTGCTTAAGTTGGATCTCAGCTTGAGTAATGAGGCTGGAGGTGGTGTTCAATTCAGCAATAAATAAAAATGTTAAAACCCCAGTTTTAATCAAATGGTTGTTCACAATTTTGGTCATTTACAGAACCCAGAAATAAACCACTGAAGAACTACACACTTTAAATATATGTGTGCCTAGCCAGAGGCCGTGGTGTGTGTAAAAGCATTAAAGTAACAGTATTTGTCTAAACTTGTAGTGAATTTTGGTGTTATTGGTGTTATCGTATACCATCATTCTCAACTTCACAGTCAGGATCCATGCGCACTGACAAACTACACCATATCACGTTAAAGAGGGTGTATTTTGAGTACAACACTTTGCTTACCGGGCTGCACACTGAACATCCTGAAGTTTCTCTGTAAACTTGAGCAGCTTCTCGTCTTTTTTCTTTGCCTCCTGTGTGGAGAGACACATTCCACATTTTGGTAACTGTACAAGAAAAAGTGGCATAATTGCTGTGTGAAGGACTACTCTTTGTTTGGTTATGTAAGTGCTTGGCCAGCCACTCTTGGCTCTTTTCTGTTTCCTGTCACCATCTGCTGTCCACCTGCCCTCTGTAATCTCAGTGTTTGGTCACTGTTTACTCAAGCACCACTGGTGTGAAAGACTTGTATGAAACTAATTCTCTGTGGCTGACAAACAAATTAATTTTTGCTCTATACTGTACTGTTTTATTCTGTTTTTTCCACATTCAAATTTTGAGTTTGGCCTGGTTTAACTGTGGAAATCAGAGCAGACTTTTTAAAAGGAAACGGAAAGTGTTAACGTCAAGGCTTCAAAAACAGAAGAGAACCATATATCATTACTCTTTTATACAAGTGATACAGTGGAGGTTTATGTTAATGCAGCTCAGTAAGTAAACCTTCAACATCCAGCATCTGTGTGAAGCTTTCAACATTCAATTATATGGTGGCATTATACTGTATCCTACGCATTGATTTATCTCCATGGTAATTTCTGCAGCCCCATTTTACCATATTGTATTGCATTACTTAAGATAGCAGGACTTAATGGTACTGTGTGAATGATATTATATGTGCGGCTTTCACTAACCATGGCAACAAAGTGCAGCAGGTTCATCCCTGGCTTGTTGGCCTTGGTGTCAGCCAGTGAGAGGAGGGAGGACAGCTTAAATCCCACAGCATTTCCTGCGTAGCCGCCCTGAGGATTATAGAAGAACAACGAAAGTTCTCACAAAAACATAAGAAAATTTGCTCTTCCGGCCCTCTACAGATTAAAAACTAAAGTTTTCATTAGTTTCAGAGGTGCTGGTAGGTGGATTTTTATTTCCTTGCTAGATGCTCTTTAAGCTTCATAGTTAGCAGGCAGATACGAGAGTGTTATCAGGCTTCTTGTATTTCCCAAAATGTCAAGCTGTATCTTTTAAAACACATCAATGAATGTTGCACTAGGTGACATATTCCTGCATTAGCATAGCATGGATTTGATGGCAATAAGGAAAATATAGAATAACACCAGGCTTATCCTTACTGGACAGTCAGGAGTATAGGGTTCACATTGCAGACTTACAGCATTCATGATGTTTCCAGCCTGCAGCACAAGATGTAGAATGGCATGAAGCTCCTCACAGCCCATCAGCTCTATTGGAGGAGATCAATACACACACAATTAGAGAATCCAGAGCAGATCACAGCCCATTTCATGCACCACCAGCACAAAGGACAACCAGCAGTAATAATAACAGCCTATTCCAAATTCATCTGTAGTTAAACTAATTTTTTTTTTTGCATTTTGGCCATCTGTCCATTTTGCTGCTAACAGTAGGGGTAAATGTTACATACTGCGGATAGTTTTAATTAAACAGTGTCATAAAAGTTCCACTTAATTTTCCCCATGCAGCGTTTAACTGATAGCCCTGCAATGCAGCGAAAAGGTTGTGGTACTGTAGAAGAGAGGGTTTAAGAAAAATCCAATAAAGCATAGAGAGGCAAGACAGTGTGACTCAGCTAAAATGACACTGAGGGTCAACTGATGGCTGGAAAAAAAAATATATATATATATTTTTTATATATATAAGTTTCTCTCGATTCATAGACACCCAAAACATGTTTTTAGATGTAGGATTTTCTGTATGTGTACAATTACAAATTGAGCAGCAAATGGCGTTTTTAAACATGTTAGCAGAGCTGCAATGTTGGACGATTGTTTGATTCACCACTTTGGTACAAACAGAAATACCTCTGTTGGATCGAGTGGAATGAAATTTGGTACAGATATGTCCCCCTCAGGATAAATGATAATAACTTTAGTGATCCCCTGACTTTTCAAGTTACCATTGGGTCAAAATTTTCATGTGTCCAATACTTGTTTAGTTTATGTACCTGCAAAACTTCTAAGATTCCCATCAGCATCAGCCTTGTTTGTGTTTTGTGTTAATAAGCAAATAAACATGCTAACAGGCAAAACTAAGATGGAGATGGTGAACACGGTAAACATTAAAGTATCCTTTACATAATTAAAAAAAAAAAAATCAGTATTACAAAGCAACACTAAGGTCACACAGCCTTCTGTTTTCACTCTGTCCCCACGTCACTGTATCTCAGGTGACACATTCCTACTTTTTGTTCATCACCACTGACAGCTCAAATATCCGGGTCACTTATCTTAAGCGCACGTGACTGTGTGTGTGTACGACGGCGGCAGATCTCGTGTGTTGTTACCCTTAGTGGCGACGCGGACGACATCGATCTCGTGGCTCATCACAGCGCAGGAAGGGAAGAACTCTTCGCGGAGAACCATGGCCTCGATCCGAACCTCGAACCTGGTCAGAGACAGAGCAGAGAGGGGTTAAATCTCTGATGAACCTCAACCTGAAGGTTGTGATAGGATGGAAAAGAGTCGACTGTCTTGTTTAAAAATACTGGTGAACGTTACACAGAGACCAGTTAACCATTATTTTCAAGTGCTTATGGGTGATGGATGGGGAAACAGGATGCATAGTTAGTGGAAATAAAATGATTAAATGATAACTTTCCTTTAAAACCTGTCTTATAACGATATGTGGATCCTGATGTATGATGCAGTGTTTGTGTTCCCTATACTGGACTGTACTCTGTTAGAGTTCTTACCCCTTTACTTGGCCCTTGTGGCTATTTGAGAATGTAGACCCCTTTCTGGGAGTGTTCTGCTGCGCACCCATGCTGATTCAGGTGGTTTCCTGGGTTTACTGTCAACACTGCTATACACAACTGCTATTTATTTTCTTTGCGTAATTTAATTAGACACATTCTGTTGTGTATCGGTCCAGACAATCATTGCATTATTTCTACATCACACCCCCAGTATTGGCTTACTGCATCCATCTCCATTACACTAACACTAGTATAACTGTTGTGTTACCACCCCATACTATTGGAGAAAATCTGGAGGAATTAGATTAGTCCTTTCTAGAAAATATGAAAACTGGCTTGTAGCTGCGGCACTTCAGTCTCTGCAGGTGGGCTCATTTTAGCACTCCTCAGATGAGAATGAATCAGTATCAGCTTCCTTGGGGACTTTGCATTTTATATTATACATACAAATACAACACTTTTACATGAACATGTGTGAATGAGGAGAGCAGTACAAGTCAGAAAATCCAAAATCACAAAATTATTAAACTCTGAACAGTGCAAACCCTTCATCTTTCATTGACTGTAAAGTGATTACACATTTCCCTTAACAGAAACTACCCCATTGAAATCAACTCACCGTGGCACCTGGATCAAGAGGTACATAAAGGAATCAACGAGTGTCAGCTTGTCTGGGTCTCCTTTAAACATCTGTAGCTTCTTGATCTGCAGAGAAAATAAAGAGGAAGAGGAAGCTCAGCAGGATCTAGTGTCTACAGTCCACATAAACTGTCTTTTATCATCAGTGTTGGTCTTCATTCAAAAACTTTATGCTATTGATTCTTTGTTTAATGCCTCAGAGACATACACAAACACTCATACACAGACCTCCTCTGCTTCAGGAAGGAGCTTCAGCAGGTCTTTGAGCAGCTCTGCTCCATAAATCTTTCCTTCTCCTCGTCGAATGTCCTCAACAATAGAGTGGTTGGGCCTGGAAGTCAGACAGCGTATTTCAATTAGGTTTGATGATGAATAGCACAGGTGCTCTCTTTTTATTCTTGCTCCCCTACTAAATACTAAATAAATAACTGTTCCTCACACAGTTAGACTCCTTTTATCAAAAGCATTTTAACTTTTCCATTTATTTTCTTGTTTAATTCCCTTTGTCAAAAGCATAAGAACAGATTGCAAGTTGTTGTGTACCTCTGCTCTGTAACAGCTGGCAAAACACAAAGATCCCTAGCACAGTTTAATACTCAACAAATCCTCTAAAAAGTATATAAGATTATTAATGACCCCACACGTCCTCTATGACTACTTTAAGCTAATGCCATCAGGAATGTGTTTTAGATTGCCTGCTTGTAAAACAATAGAGGGAAGATTGGTTTTCTTCATCAGACTTGTCAACAGGATTAGTACAAGAAAGGGTCAGTTTACCTGCTGATAAATGCGCTTTTAACATAATAAGTGCCTTTTTGGTGCAGACAACAGACGTCGTTGGCCAGCTATGGACTGGCTACTGTCCGTATTTTAGCACTTCTGAAAATGTGTATTTTTAGATTGTTTTCATGTGTGTAAATGAACTGTCTATATGTATTTCTGTATGCAAACTACCTGGAAATTCTGTCGTGAAAGTACTTGCAAACCCATGTAAGACAAGACAGGGATAATATGTAGAGCTAATAAATGACAAAGGATGAACCCATATCATCCAACTCTGAAGTCAAATGAAAAACTACAGACAAAAACAAACACAGTCTCTGATGAAGTCACTGCTGATACTTGGTCCTCACAGAGTACAGTATGGCTGGCAGTCAAATGTCATTAAAATACAGTGGGGAGCCATGCAAATAGACTGTCATGCAAACAGACACCTAACACACTTTTTGTACTCCGCTTCAGACTAGTTATGTAACACAATGGTGAGTCTGGTCGAGCACACCTCGAGATTTCCTGAACTAATTAATTATAAACAATGGAGCGCTAAGAAAGCTTATTAGAACAACTGACACAGATTTTGACCCTAATCTCCCTCAGTTATGAAGGTTTTTAATGGATTTTCCCTCAGCCAGGCAGTAAAACACAAACTGAAACTCAGAATGTTTTCAAGATAACATCAGTGTTCTCTGAGACAGTAGTGTGAGCAGCTAAAACACACTATATTGAAATGTAGGACATGAGGGCCAATGACAAAAATCTCTGGTAATTTTTTTTCTGTTACATATAATCAGTCTTATTCCCCTTCATCCGGTTCACCACCGGAGCTCTGGAGTTCACCACCCTCCTTTCTCCCCGGACACTGTACCAGGACTCCTTATACGTGGCCTCGTGTTCAGGACCTCAAAACCTCATTACATTTACAATGCATTTCTATCACTGAAATATACTGTGCACAGTATGTGCAGACAGGAAAAAAAAATGACTAAATGAGTGGAGAAACACAACAAATGGAGATGCAGTGAGCGTCTCTGACTGGTTTGGTAAGTATGTAAATGATGTGAATCATAAGCTATGGCCTTCCCAGTCATCAGATCTAAATACAACTGAACAGCCATGTGAGCTTTTGGTGACCTCGGTGACCAACAGTTTCCCATAACCCCCTTCTTTGTGTAGGTCAGTTTGTTTGTGTCTGTCTATGGAGAAGCATAATTGTAGCACAAGACACTTTACTCCACTGAACTTTATGGGAACGGCTCTTTCCTCGGGTAGTGATGCAGATGTAGGACTTACTTCTTGAACTGCTTCAGGAAAATGCCCACATTCATCCCCCTCTTGGAGTCAAGAATGCTGATCTGAAAACAAATGAAAAACACCAGTAGTAGTAATTCTACTGTCGCTCTGGTTAGCAAAAGCCTCGAAACAGGAACAAGCACATGCATCCACACCCCTCCCTACTCCCAACCATTCCTAGTTGTTGTTGCACCCTGACTCCCCCGACCCAACACCCAGCGTCACCCTATGGAATATTGAAATTCCACCGGGCCATACGTGCAGGCCACGCCTCCTTCATTAACAATGCGTTGTGCAGCCCTCCTGTAACAGGTGACTGTACAGTACGCACATTTTTAAAAAGGCTCCCTCACAAGACCTAATTATAACTTTTAAACAGCAATTTGACACTTCTGTGGTTTGAATTAAAAGTGGTGCATACAGACGAGGTGGAAGAAGAAGTAGAACATACTGCATAATAATTTAATGCAGACGTGATAAGTTAATTAATTATTTTTAAGTTTTATAACTGATTATTTACTTCAGTCAGTTATGAAGCAAAAATAAACACACACTCTCAGGTATGAATATCTATGTGAGGATTTACAGTGTTTGTTAAATATTTTGTGATTTTTTTTGACTTTATAGACTACAGTTTGTGGTTTAATCAGAAAAACAAAACAAACACACACTTAAACATATCTTGTAATACAATATATGATGCGCACAGACTAGATAATAGTTGGCATCAGAGATATGCTTCTGTGTGCAGAGCTTGTGGCTTTATTCGAAACTCCCAAAGGTGTGTTTAGTAACAACTGCTCCCTGAAAACTGCTCTGACTTTGAGGCTTGTCCAGCTGCAGTCATTTCATTGTGGGGACATGGAGGAGTATTATTCACTGACGTGAGTATCCCCACGTCTCACGCAGGTATTGCTTTACAGTTCACATGTTACTTCCAAGGAGTACAGAATGACGCAAGCATGCTTTTGTGTTCATTATGGACACAAATAATTTTTTTTCGCTCAAAGAAAAGCTGTAACTCAGCACCGTTACCCAACATGTCCCTGCAGGGATATCTTAATACAGCAGGAGCAGTGTAGAGTTATGCACTGTAGCTTTGTATGGTTATGAATCTGGGACTTTTGAATCCCATCAGTAGTGTGATTCAGAACCTGAGGTAACAGCACATTTTGGTGGTTAAAATGTCTGTGTCATGTTTGTGTATTGATTGAATTGAATTGATTTGGAAATAATAGCAAAAAAAAAAAAAAAAAAAAAATCACCTCATCCTTGCTGCTCTCCTTGAATGAGCGGGATCGGGATACGCGAGCCGAGGTTCCAGCGGTTGGCGTGGCTCCTCGTATGCCCGTCACCGCCTCCTCCTGCTGCCCGAACAGCTCCTCCACAGAGCGAACATCGATCTGGTACTGCTGCTGTCGCACTGCCAGAGTCCAGATGTTGGGCTTCCCTCGTACCTTCTCCTCCGGGATCGGCTTCCAGAAAAAGCTGCGCACGCGACGCTTCTTCCTCGCATTGTGGTTAGTGGATGTGTTCGCTGGGGGTGGCGGAGGTGGGGGAGGTAGGGGTGGAGGAGGGGGAGCTTCATGCTTGGAGGTGTCAGGGGCTTCACTGAGGGAAGGCAGTGTGGAGCGAGTGTGTCCGGACATAGATGATGGGTCAGAGGTGGTGATGGAGGAAGTGGTGCAGCTGCTCCCCTCACTGCTGCAGCTCTCTGGCTCATTGGTTGTGGATGGACAACTCATAACAAGCATCACAGGGATAAGCAGTCAGCATATGAGCTCTATGCTGAGAGAGTGTGGTACACAAACTAAAAAATATCTGATCAGTATTTCCTCTTTTTCAAAAATGGTTTCCAAACAACTAATTTGTCTTTTTCTTTTAGGTGCATCTGTTCAGTCTGAAGAACATCAAAATGCTTCTGTGTCGTCCCCTCACTGCTGGAGGAAGGTGAGGTGTCCCTTCATCTAGTCACAATGAAGGGAGCATGTCCTTTGATTCTGTTCATCTCCATCACTCAGCTGGTCATCCATCGTGCTGAGCAGAGCCTTTGAGGGTTACCTCAGAAGGGAAGAGGGCGAGGGGGCGGCGATGACCATGGAGCTATGAGGGCAACAAAAACAACATAGGACAGGATTATACAGAGGTAGTCATGCATACTGTCATGGACAGTCTGAAATTAGGGGAAATTAAGGAGTGTGACACATCAAAAGAAAAGGGGTACCCAGTCAAAGGGGCTCACAATAAGAGAAATGGCAAATCCTATTTTTTTTCCTATTTTTGAAGGGCTTTGAAGTCAGGCTCTGGGGTGGAAAATGGTCAGACACATTACACATACAGCTTAGCCTCTGTTACACAGTTTGGTATCATTTTCATTCTTAACCAGCTCTCATGTAGCAGGCTCCTAAGTCAGATAACTAAAGTAACTGCAAGTTAAGACAATGATGGGATTTTCACAAAAAAAATCTCATTTCAAAATGTTGTGTGCTGTGTTGTACCTTTGTACTCTGTTGGTTTTGCATCACACAGACACCCGTTTAACCTCAAATTGTTTCAAGGTGATCCTGGAAAAGAATACAATAGCAAATCCACCCAATGCAACTTTGACATTTATGCTATGTTAAACAGACTCATTCATTATGTTGCAGACTCATCTATTAATCTGCTGGATTGAAAATTCTAATTCTAATCTGAAAGCTCCCTGATGCCTGCGAGGATGTTAAAGTCACACAAGACTCTTCAACTGCATTTTAACTCAGCTGACAGCTCACGGGGGGGTGGATGGTGGAGGGGCAGGTGGAGAAGTGCTTAAGACCAGGAGCCTGCATTAACAGGAGCCGCATACAGTGATTGTAGAGCATTATACAGTGAAGTAGTTTTATGAGAGAGCTGACAGTAGAGAGGGAACAGAGTGAACTTGTCTGATACAGTTAAAACCAACAATTAGTAATACCACTAAATCCTCTTTAACATGAAATTAGATGAATCTAAACCTGGTAACACAAAAGTACACACTTTAGCATGAAATCAAGCTCTGCCTTCAGGTTAAACTGCCTAAGACTGCTATCAAAGTAAAGTGACAGTGGGTAACACAGCTGAACTGATCGAGTAATCAACCTGTCATTGCAGCTCTATAATATCTGAGAATTCATTTATTCATGACATTTTCTTACTTGCTTCTTTACTAGTCTTGAGCACTTTGAAGATTAAACCTCTCAAATTTGAGTCGGACAATTTTTTCAACATCCAGACAACTCTAACTTGAAGTAAGAGTGCAGAGGATAATTTATGAAACGTGTAAGTAGGTTATTGATGATGTGGTAAATGAGTACTGGAAAACCCAACCAGTCTTAAACCTCACAGACCAGAGGGGAAGGAAGTACTTGAGTTGCCCACCTTCCCCTTTCTCTCTTTGTCAAATCAACAGTTGCACTGCAGCTCTCAGTTGGAGGGAAACTGGTTATGTTTCAGGACACATCACTCACTGCCAGAGCTGACAAGGCTGCAGTGATCTGATACCCCTCTCTGACTAAACAAAGAAATGAATACAAGCTCTGACCAAAAAAAACAGGAGATAAATCAAATGTACAGCAGTGATGGGGGTGATAGTACATTGTTTTCAGCGCTGTTAAGGAAAAGAATTTGGTTTCAGGGCAAATAATCAGTCAGGGTATTTTCTATCCTTAGGATTTGTTCTGATAGATAAAATAATAAGAATCAAACACTGTACACGGGGCCACTTTCTGGTGATTTCTAGAATCTACTTACTGCCTCTTATACAACTTTGTAACATCTTAATGGTAATCCCCCATTAGTTAGCAGCCTTGTCCACCTGAGACCCAGAGTTTATTACTAATTAATAAAGAAGACGTCACAGATGGCCTCATGTTGCCAACATCAGCCTGTACACTCAGCTGTCCCATCCTCGGAGCCGGACCACACCGTCACTCATGTCTAATTCATGAGACTGTGAGAACATCTGACCTCACACCGAGTCATCTCCTCCTGTGGTGCTAAAAATGTGGCTACTGTAAGAGCTGCTATGGAGGAAACTCCAGAACAAAAAGGGTTAAACTGTCTGCCACCTCCCTCGCTGCTTTAATCTCAGCTATAAACGGAATAGTTCAATAGTTTATTTTGGAAAGTTTGCATATTTGGTTTAATTTTGTTTTGGTTTTTTTTTGCAGAGAATTAGACCAGATGAGAAGTTTGACACTGCTCGCTAGGAGTTTGTTAGCTCATTTTAGATTAGCTTAGCATAAAAACCAGAAACTGTGTAACAGTAACAAAATCTGCCAACCGTCACCTCTAAAGCTCACTAATTAAGATGTTATATCTTGTTTGTTTCAAAAATATTTTTTCTTCAGTTTTAAACAATATATGACAGGTGAGATTTACAGGTGCCGGTAGGTAAATTTTGCCACATCTAACTCCCAGCAAGAAAGCACATGTATTTCCTCAAATATCAAGCTAATCTTTTAAAACTGAACACACACTTGTATTGCGGTTTTGCTGCCTGTAGTAAAACAGGTCTCTGAGCATAGTGTTTATTGCACACAGACACCGAGTACATACTCCTCTCTCTCTCTAAAGAAATCAGTGATTGACAGTGATTGATTCGTGGTATTTCATATTCGTTAATTCATAATTCAATACATAATAATTAATTTACTTCATAATTCATTTGTCCCTTCATCCTCTAACTCACTGGATGTAGGGACAAAACCAACCAACAAGGTTGTAACAACATCATTTCCCTAACATGATTTACAGGGGAGGAAACACACCTGTCAGTAACACTACACAGAGAAGCCCTGAGGGGGAGAAAGCAGAGACAGTGTTTCCAGATTCCACACATCCACCTGCTGCCATGAATGAACACAGACAGATTGTGGGGCTTCTTCTAAAGGTCCACCTGTTGTCGACCCAGAGGCATTCCCGCTCCTATCAGTCTTCATTACTGACAGGGAATGCCCCACCCTCACAGAGCCTAAATCAACAAAGGCCAACGTTACCATGAAGGAAGAAAAGGTTTTCTACAGGGGTTGGGACCCCTTTCACAGGATCGCACGACAAATCTTAAGCAGAGGTCCTAACTGACTATGTACTGTGACTGAATAAACTACACAGAGAAAAGGAGCTCAGAAGATTTCTTTATGCCCTTGGAGAAACACACAGACGGGTAGCAAATCAAGGAAAAATCTCAATAAATGAGTTCAGAAATGAATGGAGATGCTTTCATACAGAGCTTGAAGGGTCATTGGATGATTTAATGTGAATGACAATGATAATCACAGACAACAGATCTCAACCCAATATAAAAAGAGAAATTCTGGACCGAATATCCTTTGCACAGAAGCTGTTCTGTAAGGATTGTGGTGGCCCAACACTTTTGTTGTTTTTTTTCCCCTGTTTGTCATCCAACTGCAGTTTCTTAACAGACAAAAGTTGATGAACAGAGACTTCTAACTACATGCAGGATTTGATTTTTTTTTTCTTTTCTTGTGCTATAAAAATCCATTCTGCGAAACTGAAAAGGATTTTAACCGGAGGTAACTGTCAACATGTTTCCAGGGAGCCATCAAATCCAAAACAAACAAAATCCCCTCTAACTCACATATGTGTAATGCTGAAGGTCAAGGCGCCACTGCCTGCTATAATAATCCCCTGTTGCTAACTTCCAGTTCAATTTCCTGAGGGTCAGTGAAGCCCCCGCAGGCTGGAGGTCTTTCACTCACACCGTAGGGGCAAAGAGGCGCGTTCACAAGGGATTTGGCTGATCCTGCTCCATCATCATTACCATGGGAACGCTCATTAGCGGAGAGAGGGTTTGCGTAGGGCTCAGTGGGGCGTCGCTGTCAGACCTGTTTGTTTTTGATCTTTCTGACCACCTTGATCCCAACTTGTCCAAACGCTGGTGATGGGATTTTAATGGGCCTGAGATTTGTTTCACTTGACTGTAAGAAAACTATTTAGTATCATTTAGTGGGCAAAATACCAAAAAAAATGCTATGAAACTTCCATCACAAGTTGATCCCAATGTGACATCTTCAAATTATTCTCTCTGACCAGCAGTCTAAATCCCAAAGATACTCAATTTACAATGATATAAAAGCAAGAACAGTAAATTTACTCTGATCTCTGAATGGTATCCTTAAGTTTTGCACCCTTCGGTGTATGTGTCAGCCTGAGATATCTCAACAACTATTCGATAGATTGCCATGGATTTATTTCCACAGATATTCATGTTTCCCAGTAGATAATTCTCTAACAAGTTTGGTGATGCCCTAATTTTTCCTCTAGCGCCACCAGTGGGTCCACATATTGGATGGATTGCCATGAGATTCATTACAGACATTCATGATCCCCACAGGATAAGCTGCAATAACTCTGATTCCCTGATCCTTCATCAGGCGCTATCATCATCATGTCAACATTTCATTTTGCCCAGTAGTTTGTTTTATGACTAAATGCCTGCAAAACTCTGGACTTTCCCATCGGCCTCAGGTGTACTTTGGGCTTAGTGCTGATTAGGAAATGCTGACATGCTAACACAAAAAACTGAGATGGTGAACATGGTAAACATTAAACCATCACAAGTTAAAACAGGAAATTAGTATCATTCAAATTTTGTCACCACCTCTTCCTGAGTGGAATTTCCAAATGGCTGCTATTTGAAGGGTTTTACGTGTAGAAACTGAGCAGATTACTTAAATAGTAACTGCAAGTATTATAAACAAACATGCACACACTGTCTGTGCTTTACCACTTGGATTATGCCTTTCTGTATCATGTAGCAGCTCAGAGTGTTTTCTGGGACTTACTGCATGAAAAGGACTTCATTCCCATTTGAGAACTCTCTTCACAGTTCTGGCTTATCTCTCTGATTTCCATGTCTTGTGTACAATGGAAAGGAAACACAATAGACTGAGAGTTGACCATATTCTCAGAAAAACACAGACACGAGGGCAAACACAGACACACACTGCCCAGGATATTACTGCCCAGACACCAAAGACAAAAATTTGCTGTGTAGCCAAAAATTCTCTTTTCACACACAGAGGATATGAAATGACACCCTTTTAGGTGCATGTAGCAAACAGTGACAAATGTTTACTGTACAGCTCCTTGGCAACAGCACAGGGTCTGCAGTTTATCATTCGGAAGATGCGGAAGGTGACAGACTGCAGCAGGAACACTAATGTATTCAAGCCATATGACTTTGGTCTGTTTCATAAATCACATTAAGCCTTGACTCTCACCCTAAAACAAAATGTATGTATGTCAAATACAGCACATGTCAAAAACTTCTATATAAAAATTGGCACACAGTGTCTTTTAAACAATAAACTGTTCCTATCACAGTTTGTGTTATCCAGACAAAATGTTCTTAAGTTACAAACAAAATATCAAATATCTGTTGAACTGCAGGCCATTTGTCAGTGCGTGCCTCTGGTTGTGTAATATACAAATTAACACCAGAAAGCCCGAACAGAACACACCAGAAAAAGCGGTCTTTAGTTGGGAAACACTGTGGACAAAGAACCTATTATTCAGTAAATCCTGGATTTATCAAATATTTTCAAAAACTGAGCGCTTCATAGCTTTATGTCTGTATTTTCTGAGTGAACCCTGGCAGAACCTGACAAAGTTAATTATTCATATCCACATGACTAAAGTAACCTCTCTTCCAACCGAACTGCTGCTGCTCTGAGCAGACAGCCACTCAGTGATGCTGCCCCAGAGGCAACTCACCTGTGTAAACCTGTGTAAAAAATATTCATAATGCAGGAAGCAACATGTACCAGGCTGTAAAAAGAAGCATAACTTATTGATCTCCTGTCTCTCTCTGAAGTCGCTAAAGATGACGTTTTTTGCTATACAAATATTTCACACAAAACTATTTGATTTGCTGTTAACTTGCTCTTTGCTCATGCTTAATTAGCTCATGTGATAATCATCTTTGCAGGATCAATGAGTTAAAACACTCAGGCTTTCATCCCTAATCTGTTGACACAAACCAATCAAGATTTGGAGTCTGGATGAGCAACTAAATCAATGAACGTGTCAGTACTGAGTCCACAAGCTGTCAAATCAGATAATCCTCATCATGAGATTCTCAGTTTTTTCCTCTACTCACTCCAGCCTCTTTTCTTATCTTTTAACTTTTGTCCAAAGGTTGTCTGAGTTCATGGCCCTGCTCCTCCTGTGCTTATTTATCTTAACCATCTCTAATTCAATTCACAATAAAAACTAGAAGCTATTATTTAGTGCCAAGGACCGAACTCTGATTAAAACAATACCACGGGGGACAGTAAACTTCAAAATAGTGTTGCAGGATGAATTAGGTTACATCTTCCTAATTTTGGGTGACAAAATTTGCCGCATGTACAGGCCCCCAGCCTCCAAAACAAACAGCCATGTGTGATACAGTATGTTCTGCACTGAGGATTAATGTGGCTAAAACAGAACTCAACAATTTCTTCATTCTCAAATCTGCAAAATCGGTTTCAAGGAGATTATTAAATGGTGCTATTTGTCTAGAGCGAGGAATGAAAGCCTAATAAGGCCAAGGTACAGTACACAGCACCTCTTGCCATGTGAAACTAAGCCTGCAACACTGACGGGTATTGACCTTTCCATCACAAGTTTATCTGAGATAAGGTCAGCTGAGGATGCACTCTGCCTAACATTATAATTGTACTCTCTTGACATCTAGTTATGCACATTTGCTGATACTAAAAAGCAGCAAATAGGAAGAATATTTCTGAAAAAGTGAGAAATCTCCGGCAAACAGCATCTTTTTAAAGTCTGCAGTGCACTGTCCATTTAAATTGATTGAAAAACAATTTAAGTCTTGCTCAATCTTCACCATGGCAATTAAATCCACCTAAAAACTGTCCCTGATGTTGCTCTACGTGTCTCAGAATTGGCCCACAATTCACAAAGGTTACTATAAATAGACAGCAATCTCCCTTCAATCTCTCTCTGCAAGTCCCATTCAATGTTAGAGGAAAGGTGTCAGCTGGAGGTGACAGTAATGTCTTTTTTAATTCATAAACTTTGAAGAGTAGATCGATTGCTCGCCTCTCTCCTCCAGCTATCTAGCTGCTGCGTAATTGATGAAAACTACTGGAGGATTCACATGTGTCATTCTCAATCTACTGTTAACTAAGCAATCAAAAGTTACTGTTGTTTAGTAGATGTTTTTCTCTGTTGATAAATAAGTAATAATGAAGATTTTTCACACAAGTTGGCAGACACTGCAAAAAGAAAACGAAGTTCTTATAGCAGAAATGTGGGTTTCTGGGTTATGTAGTACAGTCTGCAAAGTACAAAACACTTAGTGGGCTATTTGGGTCATTTAAAATTCTGATTAATGCTCACGTCAAATAATTATAACATTGTGTTCTGCTGCTTTCCTACTTTCAATCCTGTGTAACGAGTCACGAAAATTAGTTGCATGCTATCGTCTAATGACTGAGCTACTTTCCTGGAAAAAATTGTGTTATCATACTCAGATAAGTATTTTACCAATAACCAATAACATGGTGTAAAACAGCTACAAGACCATGCATTTGACACAACATTTTGGAGGTAGAATAATGGTGATGATGTCTTAAAACAAGAGTCAGATGCTCATATGAATCCTGAAACAGGTTTTTCTTGCAGTAATCATTCCTCCTGTTTATATACTGGCCATTAAAAGAAATATTTCTAATATACTTTCAACCTTAGTGATGAGGTACAAAATCCACAGTCCTTCCTTTCTTGACAAAAACATTTTCAAAAGTTTATTTGAAGTTAATATGAGACTATTAAGACCATAACTTTTCACTGAAAAGCAGCCAGTGTGGTTTTAGTGACAACTGCGGGATACCAGTAAATGCTATAATGTTGTGTACCAGTAGCACAAGTAGAGAAGAGTCATAAAGATAGTGAATTGACTCAATAATGTCAGTTTACATGACAATAAGATTTGCTGACATTTGCTAGCAATAGCCACCATGAGCCTCTGATCATACCAGACCAAATATGGCTGCAGCAGCAAAACCCCTGAGTGTACTGACTGAGAAAGGATCTGTCTTACTGATTCCGAGTTAAACTTTTCATTTGTAGGAGGCAGATTGTGTTGTTTTGTCTTTCAAAAGTTACAAAGCCTCTCTTTAAGGAAAGCTGTGAGTCTGTTCTTCCATCTGGCATACCAACCTCCTCACACTGATCTCAGGCTTACCATGGAAATCTATACAAGACAGATCACCTCAAAAAAACTCTCTTTCCATTTTCTATGTGTGATATTCTGTAGACTGCTGAGGTGGAAATTATGTCTAATTGTGCATTTTTTATAAGAAGGATTCGCAAGAGCAACATTATCAACTCTTAACACGACCATGAAATTATTGATGATACAGGACATATTGGAATTAAAAGCCAGAGACTGCCAAAACACATGGACTGCCAACACTATCACAAATCATACTGTGGACAACAATCCAATGAAGATTGGTTATTACACAAACTTTGACTGCAAAAACCTCAAACACCAAAAGTGTCTTGCAGTTGCAGTCCCTTCACAGTACCTCACTTTGTAACACAAACACCTGCACAGTCAGCGAACGAAGGATTTTGTAAAGACCGTGTGCGGCTACAGTAGCCCCCAACACACCATATCCCCCCCAAAGCTTAGCATAAATCTGCTAATAACAGCCTGTGTCTGAAACGAGGTTTTCAGATTTTAAAGATTAAAGCTGCCAGTTTGAGGAGCATGCGAGCGTGCTCTGTCAATGACTGTTTAAAAAGGCTTCAGACGGGTTCAGCTAAGACTAATATGAATGACTATCTCTGCTGTAACACAGGTTATATCATGCCTGACAGCTAACCTGCAACTGAGGAGAGAATTCACCTAATCATATAATCTGATTCAAACAAACAAGGAATCTCTGCTTATCCTCTTAATAACTGACCAAGCAGAAAAATGTTTTGATGTTTGTTTGTCTCCCTCATTAAAAGTTTGCTGGTAAGCAACATATAATTTAGTGCTACATTCCATATGAGCATTACAAAAGTAAATCTAATGAATTAATCTTGACATGATGACACATGAGCCTCAGACTTCAACAGATAATTAGTTGACAGCAATTTCGATATGACTGATTAATCATTTTAGTCATGTGTTGGGTGAGGATTTGCTACTTTTCTCTGTTTTATTTCTCTGTAAGTGTTTCTTTCTAATATCTTCAGGATTTAGACAAAATCAGTTGATAACAAAGTTAACTGATAATGAAATAATCATTAGTTGCAGCTCTAAATAGGCTTTAGGATTGGGTGATATGCTGTATACTGTGACAAAAAAAAAACCTCTTAAAAACATACTGTGTGCTACCTGTTCTGCACCAAATGGCAGACAAAGGCAAAGTCAGCAACATCCTGGCAAAAACAGTGAAGCATTTAGTGGAGCTAGAGAAGCTAAAATGAGAGAACATGAGTGGACTCATCAAGAGGATGCAACGATGCTTCTCCCTATTTTCTGAACTTTACTATATATATACTGTCATCAGAATTAAAAGTACCTCCACAGAAGATTTTACCCACATGGCCTCCTCCCAATAGGAACAATACTATCCCACACAATGACACAGCAGCTTCATCTGTACCCAAAGCACATTACAGGTGAGACTGAAAAAAACCCTAACTAGAATCTCCTACTAAAAAACACAACAGAGAAAAAGTAAACCAGGTGAAACAAAACCCACTCAGTAATGACGAGGAGGGGTTAGATGTGACAGGACACTTTGCCTGCGAGGCTACACATCAAAAACAGAGCTCTGAATCTTCTCCTGTTTGTTCTTGTGATCACTGTCTGGCCTGTAGCAGACCAATGCAACTGTATCACCTCTGGCTCTGAGCTCCAATTGTTGCTTCAGCAATCTGAGCCTGGTGCCAAGATCAGCTTCAGGCAAATCTGGCTGTACCTCTTGGCTTCAAAGTCTCGCCTTGTGCAGTTTTAAAACCAGCGTCTGCCACAGAAGGTTGATCACACCATTTTGAGCATAACAACAAATGCACTGTATGATTTGGTAAAAAATTGGTTAAACAACTGGCTTACAGCAACATATCCTGAGTGAGGCGCAGGTGATTATGATATACGAAGGTGACAAATAAAGCAGGTGCTCAGGTCACCATAGAGACAACAGCACAGAAACATGGAGGGAATGCAAACATGTTTACATGGCAGTTGGGAAAAGTGTTTGCCCAAGGGCACAGAGACAAGGCTGGCTTCATTAGGGTGCACTTTAATACCTGCGAAACACTACTTACAGGCAGTGCATGCGTGCGGATCACATTACAGGCTACGACTCTGCCATTGAGCAATGTACACAAATCCCCATAAACAATATTTAGAAGGCAACAAGTGTGGAAGGAATATCGCGTTTTTTCAGACCTGAATGCTTTTTCCCCCTGCAGCTAACGTGTGTCAATTTCTTAAGTTTTTTTTTTTTTTTTTTCATTTTGGGCTTGTTTTCCTCATTAGACAGTTCATAGCTGAGAGATTTTTGGGTGGTAAAAGGGGTGGGAGTTTGGGGCGCTTTCATTTTCTTCCTCCTTCCTTTCTTCTATTGTAATCTTTTTTTTATCTTTTAACCATTTTTCATTGCAGGTTAAAACTGAATTTATAAGACAAGGACAGATTTTTAGGTAATAAAGAACACTTGAGTTGACCCAAGTTGCCAACAACTATTCAGCCCCTCCTTGCTCCCACACAAATAAATCAAGCCCCCCAATATCTTTCTCCTCGGGATGACGTCAGAGGATTGAGTTTTCCATGTTGCTCTCGGCCTCCACAGCAACCGGGGGTGACACCGCCCTCCCCCTTGACCTGACCTGGGGAGAAACTCTTTTTTTCCACGGCGGTATTGTTCCCAACACTTGAATGGATTGCCCTCTAATTCATCTCAGCATGGATAATAGTGTACAAAAGCCAAGGAAGCTGGGGTCTGAGGTCCAGAACAAAACCAACAGGGGCAGAGTTATAAAGTTCTGTTAGGAATCCACAACAACCACCACAAGACTAAACACTGATTCTGCCTCCAGTAATCACTTTAATGTAAAATAAAAATACATCAAATACAAAGGGCTATGGGGAACCTCAATATTTCCGCAGTTACAATCAAAGTTAAATCCACAGCACCAAATATCTCACATTTATGGTCTTGTTTACTTATTTTTGATCAGATAGCTACTGACTTAAATTAAAAGTTTTCCTGTTTTCAACAGTTCTATTCAGGGAAAGTTCTTGTGTGGCTACTTGTGAATAGACAACTTGAGAAATCTGGCTAAAACAGGGTTTTGCAGGAAAACATGTTTCTATCAAGCATCAGGAAAAATACAAGTTTGTTACTAAATACCGAAACATATAATATCAGCACGAATGCTGGTAAATTCCAAACTGTATCCAGCTCAACTACTATATTAACGGATCATGCAAGTCAGTAAACTGCCAACTGATCTCTCTAACTTACAGGCTACAGTCATTTGCAAAGAGAGACTATGCAGTGTCGGAAAGTGACAAATACAAATGTAAGGCTATGTGTAGATCACTCTATAAAACAAACAATGAATTTTACTCCAACATGAAATAACTAGTACCCCACAATATAACTACGTTTACTTTGATTCAATGTAAAACATTAAAATATGAAAACTTTTTCTTGGCACTGTATGACTACTGCTGATTGTATTAACATTACAAAGTGACTGCATGAATGTTTTTGGAAAAAAAAACCCACTCAAATTTATATCTATTTTTCAATTTTGGTCACAAAATCCTTCATTTAATTTGTAATAATGCACATTTTGAGGCCTCTAGAAGCCATAGTAAACATATATAACCAAGTTCTGCAAGACAAATCTTTAAAGTACTGAGAACAAGCTGATGTTTCCTTTGTGTTTACATTGCCACCATCCAGTCAAGCAACAGATCCAGGCCTCAAACTACTCTAAATCTTTATAATGATGTAATTTTGGACGTGAACTGCATTGCAGGACACCTTCTGTAGTCACCTTAAAGGCTCAAAGCGGGAAAAAAAAACAGCAATAGGAAAGGCTGGCTGCTCTGCTAAAATGTACGTACAGACTCCACTCTCACGGAACAGGGACTTTTCACAGCAGAGTTACAGCAGGTCGTTACATATCGCACATCCACACACAGCATGATGCGGCGGTACCGTCCTGCTTCACCTACCGGAGGGATGGGAAGACTCGTCGGGACACGTAATCCGCTCCGACACCGTTGGAGTTAGACGGAGATACTTTTCAGAGGAGAAAATCTGTGTTGTGTCTCAGGTTATCAGCCGCTCAGGTGAGCTGCTGCTGCTGTCCTGGCCGAGCTGCAGCACAAACAGTGCAGAGGCACACACACACGCACACTCACTCACGCTCACACACGCCACCACCAGCAGCAGCAGCAGCAGGAGCGGACGGTGGCCGTGTTGTGAGCTTCCTCGTATGTGATTGGGCCAGGTGGAACAGGCGCGTTCACGTGTCCCCTTGCGCGTGTCCCCCCTTGTGACCATTGGTGCAATGACAAGGCTGCAGCCACTGACGAGGTGGCCAAGGTGAGTTAATCTAACCAGGTGTATTTAATCAGGTTTGAACTTCGCTGGGAAGCAACTAAGTGTATTTATGCAAGTACTGCAAATAAGTCTAAATTTGAGGTACTTGTACTTTGCTTGAAATTTCCCTTTTATATAGCTTTTACATGTCTCTCCACTACGTTTCAGAGGGAATAGATAGACGATAGACGTCTATCTATCTATCTAAAGCACAAATTACAACCATTTGCTTATTTCAGCTTTCCAAATGTGAGGATTTGATGCTTCTCTTTTGTTTAAATAAATGAATATTCCCCATCATTCTGATATTGGGATCAAAATATCCCATTAGGATCAAAATTCAAATTGTTGTACTATCTTAAACAGAATTAAACATAGAAAGGAGGAACTAGACTGGAGTTTACAGATTACTAGATTAAAAGTGCCAAAGGAAGTTTGACTTTTATTTTCATCCACTTATTTGCACAATAATTAGATTTGTCAGGGCTTTGAAAATATTTTCACATGCCTCCAGTTTTTCCACAGTAGCTACAAATTGAGTTTAATACATTTATTGTGTCATTGAATAAAGTGGTTTCTATTTTGTGAAACATTCTCCCATATCAGTATGGTGCCATAATTTAACTCCTGTGCTTTTTTCCAGTTGCCTCAGGTCTTTTACCAGTTTTTTTGTTCATCTTCATTCATTTCATTGCAAAACTTTGCATTGCTGCCTTAAATACAAATATTCTATGATCCATTTGCCCTAGTGTGCTGTTCTGAAGACCCACATTTGATTGACTACTACGCATCTCTGAGACCGCAAACAGCATCTTCAAGGCTTTGCTGAGGATTAACCAGATCCTGTCAAATGTATACATGTGGGTGTGGTGGGCTTGTAATTATGAAGACCTAAAGGGGAATCTAAAGCACCTGGACTTGAGTAAACTGAAGTCCCTCAGTCGCTTTACTGGGAGAAAAACAAGGTGATGAAAAAACAGGATGGGGCAGAGCAGGTCAACTAAAAAAAAAAAAACAATCTCCATATAATTGTAAATTCTCATCGGCCGTGTAATAAGCTTTTCTTGTCCCATCTGTGATACTGTCTGTATCTTTTCTGCAGTAACCCACTGTCAACAACAAGCCAAATGTACTATAAGGCTTTAAGGCATGCTTCGTACTTCTTTGTTGGCCCCAGGGTGTGACTTTTCATACAAGCTACTATACCATACAACCTCAACAAAAAAAAACTCTGGAGACTCTTAAAGAAAAGAAACTTTTATTTTCCCAAAGAGGTTACACAACATTCTGCATCCTTTTTAACTCAACATTTGTTAATGTTTCATTATTACAAAGGTAGATAGCCACTAGTACATACTAGTACTAGCACAGTATTCTGTACTTCTTCAGGAAAAAAAACAAACAAAAAAAAGCCAAATGGCCGCATTGGTCATAGACTACATACTCAAGGTAAAATAGAGAAAATTACAAATATATATCCACCTATTTCAGGGAAACAATAGATTGTTGTACAAGATTCACACTCTCAAACTGCTACAGTGAGCCATAGGAAAAGTACAAATCAACAAAGTGAGGACATGACAGCTGGTTGTAAATACCAGAGTACAGAAGTCCCCTTTGAAAAATATACTTTTATACAGCCCAATGAAGGAAACCGTTAGCAGCTCAGGCAAACAATGCTGGTCTTTTAAATTTACAAAAGACAAAAAGTTCCTCAAGTTAATTGTATTTTGGTTTACACCTTACATATCATACAGTTCTTACAAGTTTTTGTAATTAGTTTCAAATGCATAAATGTGCATATGTGCAATATGGATACATACCTTTCAAAACAGCATGTCCTCAAATTGATTTAAACTTTCAGAAGTTAATGGAGCTAAAAAAAAAGAAAAAAAAAGAAAATAATAAAATAATAATAAAAAAAACAGCTATCACTTTGTATTGTATGGAGTGTTTAGACGTGATATAGGCTTTAACTATATCCTTGGAGTGTGTGTGTTTGTGCATGTGTTTGGTCCATTATCTTCCATCAAGTGTTGGTCCCAAAAACTGGAGAGTGTCTGATTCCAATAATAAGACAAGTTAGCATGAAGGGGAAGCGAGGAACAAATTTATGAAATCAAGGCACATTTAGTCACATAAGACTGGTCCTTCATGTTCTGTGGAAATTAAGAAACTCAACACACCCATTCAGTCGTATGCCATGAATTCAGACAAAATAGGGAAATGCTAAAAAAACAGAGTGTAATATTGATTAAAAAGTAGCATTGTGACAACAACACGTGGCATTTGTTGTGAACAGCCATCACTATGACTTTTAACTCTTTTGCAAAGGAACAGTTTGACATTTTGGGAAATACTCATTTATTTTCTTGCTTAGAGTTTTATGAGAAAATCCATACCACACTCCTCCAGGTAGCCTGGCTCTGCCCTGAGGTGCACACCCCCCATAAAACCACAAATTTTAATTTTTTTATTTTACACTTTGGTTTTTGTGTTAGTGAGGTTTAGAGGTGTTGGTAGGGAAAAGTTTTTAACTTTGGACAGAGCCAGGCAAGCTGTAGCCCCCTGTTTCCAGTCCTTATGAGCTAAGCTAACTAGCTGCTAGCTATAGTTTTATATTGAAATGACAGATATGAAAGTAGTGTTGAGCTTCTCATTTGACTCTCCGCAAGAAAGCAAATAGGCACATTTCCCAAAATGTCGAACAACCACTTTAGTCAGAGGTTGCTGGTAAAAGTTATCAATTTTACATTTGCATGATCCAGAAATCTGAATTTATTTTTTCCCCATTTATTGCAACAGGCGTCAAGTCAAATCTTTAAAGAATATATGCTGAAAAAAAATCTTTTTTTCAGCATATATAAGACTTTGATAAAGCATTCATCCTCAGTTGAGAAGAGTAATGTAAATAACATGAATAAAACGGCAGCCGTTTTGATCCCATAGCTGCTCTTACAGAGCCAGCATGTCTGCCGTACAACATTCATTTGCTGGAATACAAAAGGCCATTTACAGTTTCCAAATGTGTTTACTGCAGCAACTCCTGTTAAACATTTCTGTCAAACAGTATAAAAGTGCATTTCCTATTATGTGAAATGACTGCAAAGATGAAAAGAATTATTTAAGATCAAGAGTAAAACGGATTGTGGGTTTTTTTTCCTTTTGAGTATTTAGTTAAAAGATTTACAATTCAGAGATTTTGAAAGGCAGTGACTGTAGAGTTGAAGTGAGAGGAGTTTCCTGTAGTTTGTTTTTTGTAGCATTTGACATTTCCTGTCAAAACCCCAAACTGTGCCACTATGGGTTTGAAAGGAGTGATTAGTGCTCTTCAAGCCAAGATGGACTGTCCCCACCTGGCATTTTCAACTTGATGTGGAACTGCTTGAGTGTCTGTTCCAGCTGCTGTTGATTTCCAGCGTAGTATGCAGCTATGGCATTGTGGAACAGGATGAGCTGGTTATGCAATACCTTCACCTGTTTGGGAGCAGAAAAAGTAAAAAAAAAAAAAAAAAGAGATGATAGGCACATTAATTTTAATGCCGATATGTTGGCACAGGTATGAAGAGCAGAACTAGCCTCTAGCTGACCTTGTTCTCTTCCAGGAACTTCAGCTTGATAGAAACGTCATTTCGCATCCTCTCGTACTTCTCACGGTGGATCTGGAACTGCTGCTGGGACTGCTCGATCTTGGGCATGGTGGTGGCGTCACGTGGCCCCAGATTCAGCTCCTCCAAATCTGTGCGGTATGCATCATACTCAACCCTGGGGACGTGACATTGTTTAAACACCATTAGAACTATATAATATATGTGTGCATGCCTCACAATATGTAAGGGGACACACATAGCTCAAGAGTGTTGTTACACCCAGTACATGAGTAACCCCTACACCCCTGCTCCAGTCCACAAGTTATATTTAATCAACACGGAGAGACATTTTGACATCATTTTAATTATTTAAAGGTTCTCTAATCAATACTTTTATATTAACAATGTGTCAGATGACTGTGCGTTGTGTGAAAATGTTGCTCATTGTGAAACATAGCAGAGCAATTTTGCAGAGCGTTTTAGCGTCTTTCAGCTCACTGTTTTGGTTTTATGACCCAAAATTCTGCTGTTTTGGTTCAGTCTCACTGAACGGCTCTCATCACCGTGATTTTCAGATGAGAAAAAGCTCTAATAAACCCCTCTGTACACCACCTAGGCAGTGCCAAATTAACAGGTAAAAACACTGGAGCATTGAGCAACTAGACAGCCAGATGTTTTTCAGAGATAAAATGACGGTGGATATTGAATTTGCATTCATCATTTCATGAACAAATGCTACTGATGCTCCGTGTCTGCTGGATGTGTAAATGAACAACTTTCTGTAAACATACACCACCATATCGACTTTATAAAAGTGATTATTTGTCAGTGTTGTATTTATATATTTATGTCCCACTGCCCCCAAGTGGCCAAAAAAAATCCATTAATGCTGTTTTAAGTCTGATAGGAAAGAATAGTGGACTTTAAGAGGAGCAAGCACAGGTTAAATGAACACAGGTCAGAAGAAACGCATATTTGTATGCATTACCTGGCTATTTCGTACTGTTTGATATTAATCATGGTGTCTTCGATTGTTTTATCAACAAGTGTGTTCACACTGGAGATGAAGAAGTTGATGGCTCCCAGCAGTGTCTCTCCATTTTTGGACAAAAGCTTTTGGGTATCAGCATTGTAACCAAACTCCTCCTGGAGAACACAAGTAAGCACATGTAGAGGAGTATTAGTGCCAACAGGCCGTTAAGCCAATACTTCCACAGACTGATCCCAGCTACATGCTCATTTCTTTTGAACATATCCGTTTAAAACATGATAAAACAACAATTCTACAGTACAACATATAAAACATTTATATTGTTGATATAATTACAGTAAATTAATTCACTCACAGGTAAAATAAAATGGATCTCTCTCTCTCTCTCTCTCTCTCTCTCTCTCTCTCTCTCTCTCTCTCTCTCTCTCTCTCTCTCTCTCTCTCTCTCTCTCTCTCTCTATCTATCTATCTATCTATCTATCTATCTATCTATATATATATATATATATATATATATATATATATTCTTGCCTTTAAAGCCACTAACTTCCTAGTTTAGAGTGTGCACCGTTATGTGATGCTTCAGCAAAATCAAAATAAACAATCAGTGTCAATAATAAGTTGTAATATATGGGATCAGAGTAGCTTCTGGAAAAACATAACTTCCCAGCAGATGGCCCACAAGTCAATACATATTCTGCACTATTTTTAAACTCTTGGACACCAAGTTAAAGATAATAAGACTGTTGTGACCTGTGTTCTGCCTGATCTACTTGATTTCTATGTAACTAAACATATGGACTCACATGGAGTTCTGGCGACTTGAGGCTGAGGTCGGCGAAGGCGTCACCCAACTGCCTCTGCGTCTGCATGATCTGGGACAGCTGACTGGCCAGCGTTTGGGCCAGCTTTATCACATTCTGGTACTTTCTCTTGTTGTCACGCAGAACTTCAATTTGAGCTTCCAGCTCCAGGTCCACGGTCCTTGATCCCCGGCCCAGCTTCTCTGACAGGATCTGCCTAGTACACTGCAGAGGAAAGCAGGCTTATTAACACACACTCACACGCATACACACAAAAAGATAAGATGCTAACTGCCTTTTAAAATGCTATGTGTGACTGTGGGGAGTCTGTACTCAAATGAAGAGAGAAAGAGGAGATGGGCTGTGAAAGAGACAATCAAAGGAACAGAGTGGAGCCAAACTACAAAGTCAAAGCAAAACAATCAGTTATTGTGGTTGACAGCTTGGGGTACAGTTCACAGTACCCCAGTTCACAGTTTTTTGCCAACATCCTAATCAGCTCAGAGAAGATAAAGAGTGGAGCTAAGGCTGAGAGATGTAGCAGAATGAAAGAGGGACGTAAAAATAAAATCAAGGACAGAGAGAATTACTTTATATGTGTTGATGCTCCACTTTCTCACTAGGTCCAGTTTTTCCATGGCAGGGTTCTTTAAGTCATCTGAAAGGACCACCGCTCCACTCTTTGGCTGTGCGTTCATTGCGCCTGGACAATTGAAAGTCATTCACTTAATGAGTGATTGAGTTATTGGATTTGCAGGATAGAAAACTGTGGTGAAAATTAAGGCAGGTACATTTCATGTGTTAGATTGTAGATTAGAATGTCTTGTAGACACTGAAACTTCAACACAGACCAAATGCTGAATTAAAAGGCATTAGAGGGCACTGATGACATCTATTATTATTCAGATCAAAATGAAAATACAATTGGTCATGATGAAACACTTTGAAAGTGCTAACAATCACAGTAAAAGCGATGAATAGTGCTTCATTGTGTTTTGGGCACAGAGGGAAAATACTGAAAGATATGGAGCCCTGAAACAGAATGTAGTTAAGGGTTATCTGACAAGTCCCATATACAGCTGACAACATCAATCAGCAATATTTTTAAATAATTAAACTATAGTGTAAAAAAAATATATATATATGACACTATATACTTTTAGCTGACAAGCTAATGCTAAAAAAGATAGCCTTTCAGCTTCAAATTATAAAATGTGTATTTCTTTTTACACTCCATTTATTCTTCATTATTTAACCAATGATATTACTTATTCCCATATATTTTTCCGGCATTACCTTTTACTACATTTTGTCAGTTTTGGGGCTCCACAGAACAAGACTATGGGTGCCAGCTTTTGCAAGGACAAAGGTTGCAAGCAGGAAAACCCACTGTGATTAAATGTGAAAGCAGTTTTCTTTCCAAGCCAAGCAAATCCTTTAGGCATCAAGAAGTTGCATCAGATCTAGAAATCTTGAGCTCTAGATCTTAGGAGGTTGACTCTAAGCAGTATACAAACACTTAATGTTAGCCACTGCAAAGCAGGAAACTACTTCAGTTGACCCAGACTTATAGGACAGACTTAAAGGCAAAGTTTGGAGAGTCAATAAACAAGAAGGGAAGTGAAGAGAGGTTTGATTCTGAATGGAGTGCAGTCTGTGGGAAAAAGGAGAGGGTAAGAAACTGTTGAAAACCAAGAAAGGTACAGCAGATTGTGGTTAATTTAGTGTGCAAATGGTGATGATTCAGTATCATCCGTTTCATACTCCATCACTGCCGGTACCTTTCTCAGCCTGACTATCGCTGGAAGAGCGCGCCAGGCGGCTAGCAACAGCCGAGCTGGGAGCTACAGGTGTCACGGGAGATGTGGGCAGGCTTGCTGACCCTGGGAGATATTCAGAGTTATGATTCATTAGTATGTCATCTCCGCCTCCACATGCGTAAGGGGGAGTTTCTCATTGGTGTTGATTTCCTGTGCGTTTTTTTTTTTTAATTATGGTGGCTCTCCCCATTTAGCAGGATGAATGTTTTAATGAACAAAAGCCTTCCTCATCCAGAGTAAATAACATGGAAAATAGCCATGGCAACATTGTGGTAAACGGGCTACAACAGCTCGCTGCTCTATGGGGAGATTTTTTATTTGCATTTGTAACAAGGCCGTGATGATGAAAAGGAAAAGGAAAGGAGGGTTACAACCTGGAGATCAGAGGAAACTCATTAAATTCAATTGCATGTCCAGCTTTACAAATTCAAATGTATGCCTTTCAAATTTCACAGAGCTTAAAAACCAAAAGTGGAGCTACGGGGACTACATGGAGAGACAGACGGTTTGTAAACACAAAACGCTGCAAAGCAATCAAATAATATAACAAGCTGACAAGGCCTGATAAGTTTCTGATGAGCTGCTGCATAACAAAACTCAGTGAGACATACACAAAACCCAAAAAATAACAGTATAAATGGGGAGTGGAGCATTTACCTTTGTACGGCCCTGATTCAATGATGCCCTCTGTTGTTGAAGCAAAGTTGCTGGAAGTGACACAGGACTCTGAGAGGTTTAGAGCACCAGGTCCACTCGGGTAAGAGTCCTGGAGATTATATTAATGGGAATTATATTAACAAGATGGCATGTAAAAGAGTCATAAGTGTGGTGTGGGTGCTGCTATTTTATCATTATAAATTGTGCATTGGGAAAACTGGTTGATTGTACAGAAACAAATACTTGAAACATATATCTTCCTCTAATGATCTTAGTGAAGTCATTGCAAATCTAAATGTGTCTACGTGGTACACTGTGACACAAATAATCAATGTGAGAGACAGAAACCAACATACAGGGCAATTTATAAATTCCTGTCGGAACTAATTTTAACAAGATGAAACCTTTTAGAGCTGCATACATGCTTGTGGCTACTGTGTCTTCCTTGCCACAGAACAGCAGGAGTAAACAGCAGGCCGTCTGGAAGCTCTGCCAGCTCACAGTCAGTCTGAGGAGAAGGGGAGGGCACCCTTAGGTGCTTCACGGTGGTATGATCTCACCTTGACTGTCTGAGTACACCAGTGCTACACAGAATGAAACCTAATTTGTGGATCTGTTACGATCTCTATTAATCAATAGCCACAACTTAATCTGCAACTATTTTCACAATCAAGTAATTGTTTAAGTTATTTTTCCAAGCATAAATGTCAAAAATTTGCTGGTTCCTGCTTTTAAAATGTGAAGATTTTACACTTTTCTCCACCATATTTGGTAGCAAACTGAATATCTGAGTTTTGAAAGAAAAAAAAAAGAGCAATATGAATACATCTCCTCATGTTAAGGGAAACTGTAAAAGACGTTTTCACCATTTTCTAACGTAATAATGGGCAAATGAAAATGAACCGCTAATTATTATTTGCAGCCCCACTGGTTTGCATACACTGCCAAAGACACCAATTTTGCAAATTTGTTTGCACTGTTAATTTTCATCCGTGAGTTAGAGTAGATATCATAGCAACAGGTAGAGCTGCTGTTAGAGACATTCAACCCAAGGACCTTGAGGACCTACTCAGGTTTTTTTTTTTTTTGGGAAGCCAGTACACTGACATTGTCTACGACATTTATATAGTTTTGAGAGGCGCTGTTCTCAAAAGTCTCTAAATAAACTCTTACCCTCTGGAATACTGTCTCAGGGCTCTGATCCAGGTCTCCATTGCTGGTGACTGGAATCTCAGCAGCTGAGCTTCTATGGGACTCCTCAGCCATTGTGCTTTCCTGAAATGAGGAAGGTGAAATGAAGCAGGTTATTGCTCAAAGCTTCCCCTGACAACCTCAAAGAGAGAGATCACCATTAAGAGAAGAGGACTCCGGAGCCACTACTGGGACACAACTGCTGGACTGCCATCTTGTGGACACTGACATAGGAGAAAGGGGAATTAACCAGTTATAGCTAAAATCTGCTGTACCATAGCAATACTTTGGACAGACAATATCTGATTTCTTACTGCCGTATTCATATCACTGTTTCATAGCTGTTTCATATTTCAGACCACATTAAACCCTCTGTGTCATAGTTTAGTCATTTTGTGGACTAATTCGAAAAAATCTTGTGCCACAGGAGCACACATGGGACAAAACTCTCCTTAACCTTAAATATAAATCATTGTCCCTGTGGATTAAAATAATGCAGTGACACACTGGCTTGCTAAGCTGCACATTTACATGTTGGCTCCAAGCAAGCCACAGGGTGGAGACAACAGTTTGCGGCCACATGAGTTTTCTTTAGGCTAGAATAAACTGGCTGCCTGTTGTTGCAGGCTGATGGTACAGCTGTGCTAGTTTTAGTGCATTTTTTTTTTTCCCTAATCACTGTGGACTCGGGAACTGGGTCAGTTACCCAGCACTATAAAGCTCTGCATGCAAGAACTGTTAGGCCTAACCATCTAAAGGTGGTTAATGTTGATGTTAATGATACACCTGGCACTGGGAGCACCACTGAATTTTTATTATTTTTATTTTCAATTATCAATAAATCTTAATTTGAATGTTTGAACAAGATCCTTCTCCTATGGACCTTGACCAGTGTATAAATAATGCAAACAGTTACCAGATCACTGGGTAACAAGATCTGTGTCTAGTCTAAACTGACTTGACTGGTTTCACTCTGTGAGCAAAAAGCGTGAGTTTAAATCATGGATTTATGTTAATAACACAAACTTAATATGTTAAAGCTAGCATGTTATAATATAGTAAATTACGTCTCTAATGACCAGAATGTACAACTCCTTGCAGTACTGGGTAAAATATATGACTATGAATGAATAGTCAGAGTCGCCTACACACACAGTATTTACAATCTGATGGCTTCTTAAAAATAAGTTTAACGGAAGCTTCACTTAAAATATTAGTAAACACGGTCAATTAATTGATAATGACATTATCAAATACTTTGCAAATACATTAAGAAAGTGTCAAAAGTGGTCTTAGAGAAGAAGGCTGGATGTAAAGAAGCATGTTGGGATGTTTGTCTCCTTGGGAGTCAAAACATCCGTCTTTAAAACCAGAATCTGTAACCAAAGACGATACACTCAGCCAAAATATAACATACAAAAAATGATCAAAGTCAAGGACCATGAAAATGATTTCATGTGTGACAAAGACTTTGTGTGTTATCACGTGAAAGACATAAATACTTTAAGGACATATGACACCCGCATGCAGGCAGGCAGGCAGGCAGGCAGCAGATATGCACTACTAGGCTTGTCTAACCACCTGCTGCAGATAAGACAGACTCCTGCCTGCTATTCCTCTCTGACACCAGGTTAGAACAGGTTGTCTGCCAGAGACACATTTCTGATTACGAGCATTTTAAAATGAATCTGAATTTAAGAGTCTCCTTGTATAGCAAAACATAATGGAACTAATTCAGCCATGGATTCACTGATGATCAGGGGTCCAAAATGATCCCACCCACCATCTGTAAACATTCTGTAGTAAAGCTTGCTAAGAGTGTCAGCATAGTGGAGCAGGGATAGCAGTTAAGTGGCTGTGAATTAATCAGGCATATGAAAGGGCAAAGTGTGCCATGTCATGGTTTGCCATTCCCTACAGTTCGGTATCCTGGATACAAGGTATCCTGACGTGGTAGGGAGGGATGGATAACAACAATGGGATAATTGTCCAATTAGCTGCACCAGCCAAAGAGGAAAGAATCACGTCTTGCCTCTCAAACTACGGAAGAACGTGACACAACCATGTTGCACAATGCTGGGTTCAAGATGTAAAAAGGATGGAAAATTTGACTTAAAGAAATACCTAAAAATTCAGAATTACAAGTGTGCTACATTTAGGGTTACCAAATGAAGAGCATTCACAAAACAAAAAAAAACAAAAAAAAAACAGAGGATTGTCTATTTTAAATTTGTGCAATCTCATGTGCAGTACTGGCACTGAGCCCACAGCCTAAGGAGTCACACATTCCTGCCACACAAGAAATGTGGGACTGCCTGAGAATGTGCAGTCAGGAGTCCAAATCCGTCTCACTTACCCAGCCACGTGACTGACAGCATGTAGAACTCAAGAGCTCTATGTACACCTAACTTACAAACAAGGAAGCATTATGAGGAAATGGTATTATTTACAACATGTACACTTTCACTTACACACACACACACAGAGTCTGTGTTCAACAAAAGAAGGCACAACTGGCTGTAGAGGAGTGTATTGACCAACAAATAATCTCTCAATGTCTCAAACATGTCATAAAAATACATACACTTACTGAGCACTTAATTAGGAACACCTGTACACCTTCTAATTTATGCAATTATTCAATCAGCCAGCCACGAGGCCGCAGTGCAATGCATAAAATCATGCAGATACAGGTCAGGAGCTTCAGGTAATGTTAACATCAAACATCACAATGAGGAAAAAAATGTGATCTCAGTGACAGTGATTGTTGGTACCAGACAGGCTACTCTGAGTATTTCTGAAACTGCTTATCTCCTTGGATTTGTACACACAAGAGTGTGTATTATTTCTGACAGTGTGCATCCCTTTGATAATGATAATACACCATGTCACAAAAGAAAAGTCATCTCAAACTAGTCCTCATGAACATGACAGTAAGTTCAGTGTGCATCAGTGGCCTCAGCAGTCAACAGAACTGAATCCAACAGAACACCTTTGGGATGTGGTCGAACAGGAGATTGGCAGCATAAATGTGCTACTGACAAATCTTGCAGAATCGATGCCATTAAGAACTGAGCCTGTTTTGAGGGCAAAAGGAGGAACTACCCACTATTAGTATGGTGTTTCTAATAAAGTGCTCGATGAGTGTATTTACCATTATAATAATAATAAATCACTTTGAAGTAAGCCAGCATTAATACAAAACAGAAAAACTGGGCAAAGCTTTGATTATCCTCAAACACATAAGGAACATCATTGAGCAACATGGTAGTAATCAGCAAGAAAGCCACCAACAGCACCAAGAGCAATGGCGACACGAGCTATTTCACTAAAACCTCGAGCAAAGCAGAGTGAAATCTGAAACACAACTACAAACACAAAAGGGAGAAACAAACACAATCACTTCATGGCTATATCTCAGGTTTATGTTGTTGATTATATCAGATAAAGCTTCACAACAAAATTCAATCCATTAATGAATTGATTGCATTGGAAAGAGACCACCACCACCACAGCAAATCAAGATCAAAACAGCAACACGAGCAGGTGCACGGTAAGGAACAGCAAGAAGGCCGGCTAGGTTAGGCTATTGCTAGAAGGCTGATTGGCCAAAGTGAAGGTAAATGTCACCTTTGTTTCAGTGTGGGAATCTCCGCTTTCCTCTGATGGTTCAGCTGTTTCAACATGATGATTTCTCTCGCGTCCCCCTTTGTCTACACTGCCAGACACGTGTTCAGCATCACCATCACTGCACGTCGCCCCACTCTCACTCTGAATGACCTCATCCTCCTCCTGAACATCCTTGTCATCGTTTTCTGTATTTTCTTCAGCACTGTCAATATCAACATCATACAGGACCTCGTCTGTGCAACCTCTTTCCCTACTGTTGTCTACACTCTCCTGTTTTACATCCTCACTCAAACTCTCCTCTGTTTTGTCAGACTCCTCACAATCCATCTGAGGGTCCTCGGCTGAGGTCCTTGCCGATTCAGCCTCAAGACTAATGTCAGACATACCTGAAAACAGACAGATAGGAGGGTATGAATAGGTCCTACCAAGCTGGCTGACTGTTTATACAACACTACTATAGCACAGTACAAAAGTACACTACTATCCAGGCCCCAGTTTTTACATGTATGTGTATAATTACATTCAAGAGCCAAGCATTTGTTTTTTTGACAGATAAATCCCTGTTTCACAGCACTTGCTGCTGTTTAAAAGGTCTTTCCAGAATCCTCAAAGAGTTTTCAATGTCTGAATGACAAAAATACTGCACAGCTGCTTGACAAAAAAAGATGTTTAGCAACTTAAATTTCATGACAGTATGTCAGAGGCCCAAGATGAGGTTATAGGCATCTGCCAGGCAGTTAAGTGGCTGAGAAATTCAAATGGATAAATCTAAATATAAAGAAGTTGGTGTTTAAGCTACTTACCAACACTAAATCATAAATCTTTTGTTACAGGTACATCTGAGATAGATAGTACTGGTAGTACACAGGGTTCTATCGGCTTATAAAGCACTGACTTGATTTTGTATGTATCTTGGTGTGTGCTTTGCAAATATTCTTGAACTGTATATTGTTCTGTTAGCTGCATCTGATGATCTCAAGCTTTTATCAATGAGATCTCTAAAGACAGGTTTATATCAGCACCCACTTGAAATACTAGAGCAATTCTCGAGTTGGATATACATAAACAGATGTGAACAAACTGCTGGAAAGGCAATATTAAGGTGTGTATCCACAGGCTCTCTGCATGTATGACCCATTTACTTCGTGGTCACTGAGCTGGGTTTGGCACTTTTGTGAAATTGCACAGGAAACGACGTGAGGGCTAATACTTGCTAAATGTAACAGCTGTTGTCACCATGTTTGCTCTTATTCCCTCTGTAACATCACACACCGGAAATGGCTGCGTTTAGCAAGGATAGGTGAACTAACCAATATTACCTGTTGCAGCACAGACACCTGACAAACGAGGGCGTCTAAAAGTGGGGGAAATACTTTTTAAACGCTGGACACATTATTGCGATACAATTATTACATTGAATGATTAAGGATAAACCGACAATGTGCTTGGAAAGCAAGCATTCAACAAACCTCTCCGTGGCGTCCCCTCCCAGTCAGTTAGCATAAGGCTGACCACTAATTTGAGTTAACGTGAACATATGAGAGCCGCTGACGTATTGTTAGCTAACGTTAACGTAGCTAAACCGCAGATAACGCAAACGATGTACTAATGGAAAACGTCACTGAAAGCACTTTAAGTGGTTAAAGTTATCTTACTATTTCGCTAGATATGCAACTCAACGCCATAAGGGAATGGCGATGATAAAAAACTTTAGTTAACATTACCTGTCTGCGGCCGTGGCTAACTATTTAGCTGTGGACTGTTAGCTGCCGTAGTAATTCACTGAAATCCTCCTCGGTGCTGTGCCGCACTGGATGTTGCTTCCTTGGAAGGCAGTGCGCCCACTGTTAATGCAAACGTTACACTTATATACTACCAACTTAACATCGGTGGTCCTCGACTCTCCACTGGCTCACTTGACTTGCTGCTTGAACCCCGGAAAGACTGATCCACTGCACGGGCCCTCGGCTGTCATCTAAAGCAGACCACATCATTTGCAGCATGCGCTCTCCCCCTGCTGTTAAATCATGCTGTTTGCACTTTGCGTTCAAAGTCTAAAATAAGTTTGGTCAATGATTTTTAAAAACAGAGTAAATATATTTTAAGTAAAAACAAACAAATAAAAAAAAAACACGACAATAAGTCGACACATATGCTGGTCAGTCATGTATCGTCATTGTTTATCCCATTTAACTACAACTTTCTCCCCGCTACTGGTCACAATTTGATATTCAACAACAAACTCAATTTCCCATAAGCCCCGGAACGGGAACGTACAGTTGCGTTACAGCGTAAGCTGAAGCCTGGTTGAGGCAGTCCAGCCAGAGGCCATATTGGAATCTATGAAGTCGGCTTGCACTTTGATGGAATTGAGTGTCTGTCGTTTTGGGAGTCTCTAAATCGCTATCCCGGACTTATACCCGAGTGATTGCGCCAGGCATTCCACTTGAGACTCTGCCAAGTCTGGACGGCAAGTTGTCTCGCTTCTTTTGTGGAAAAAATGAGTCCAACCGATGCTAAACGAGGGGCTAAACGCAGGAAGAACAAGCGGGGCGGTGGCAGTAGCTGCAGTGCTGTCTGCAATACCAGCGGTGGCAAGGCCGGGGTTGCCTCGGCCCTGGGTTGTGCGGGAACAGCAACACCTGGCTCTGTCGTCAGCTTTTTAACACCTGGGGTTACAGGCAACGGGAATATAGGGTCCATCACGGGCATAAACGGAGAGGTGAGAGTGTCACACAATGTTAACCGGTGCATGTCAAAACGGGGGCGACTAGCTAGCAGCTCTATCAACGACACAAATCTTATTTGGGCCCGACACTGCTGTGAGGATGGCAGCTAGCTAACTAACCTATGAAACGTAGGTAGAATTTAATTGGCTTAATTATTGCTAATGCTGGTTATTGCGTTTTGCGAAACAGCCTGCCAGTTAGCAAGCCATGTAAGTTAGCGATGTAGTTAAACTGGCCGTATTATGTTGTAACAAACAGTCGTAAACATTAGGCTACTTTTCCCCTGGCCGAACACTGTGACTACCACCTTTAGCTTAAGTAAAGATATCGTAGCTAAAGCGACAACAACATAAACCCCATGTAGCATTATTTTGAGCTAATACCGACCAGGTAGGTGGAGATTAAATTGGCCAAGCCAAGATTATTAGCGAGAACCACTGGGTTTAACACAGTTGGCCCATGGGCTGTTGTTACACAGATAAACACTAATGCTAGCTAATGCTAACAGTTACGAGTCCTAACAACTTCAGTCCCGTCGGGCCTCGGATGTGCTTTAACAAGCTGACCTTCTACTTTTACTTGTTTATAAGGTTTAAATAGTTTATAATTTGGTCATATTTACCTCTAGGTAAACTTAACCATCTGACAGACTTCAGTTGTCCATGTTAACATAGTTGGGATACTTTAAATTAGCACTAAATCAAGAGCTTAGATTAACACAGTAAGATGTTCGGTAGTTTCTGTGCAGTTGACTTACGCTTAGTAGTTCAACTTATATGAACTTAATTGGTTAGCTTTTAGGGTCACATAAATGACAAACAGCCTAAAATAGTGTAGTCGTCGGGAAATATGCCTTTCCTGTTTTTCTATGTGTAATTAATGTCTTGTCAAAACTATATAAATATTATCACATAAAAAGTATGTAGGTACATGCATATAGACAAACAGTCAGCCATTACAGTTAAATTACCATATTCCTTGGATGTGGTGACCTCTCCATCCAGACAAATCTTGCACCTCATGAGTGCTTATTCCACTTCATCATAAGACAGTAATACACATAGAGAAATGCTGTATAATAACTTACTGGATACGTTATGATCACAGAGATGATTCCAAACTGTGTGAAGTGTGTTTACCTGTCATATCACCTTATTAGACACTGTACAGGTGTCTAATAAGGTGACACGACATTAATTTATTGTAGTATTGTCTTTGCTGTCAATTCACTAGTAATTTGCAATTAACTTTGGAATGAGGTGATCAGTTTTACGCAAATGACCAAAAAATAAAACTTTGCCAGAGTGGCTAGACACCACTAGGAGCAAATGGGGAAGTATTCAGTTGTAATGTGGGTGAAATGACTCTCAAATATCCAATCATGGGTCATAAACACATTATGTTTGCATAGTAGTCTTCCTGTCTTACACTGTAAGAATAGACAGGCTTGCACGTGCACCACACACATACATAGCTGTGAAACTCAAAACACTCAGAATTCTATTTCACCAAGTAAGAATGATGTAATAATTAACCCACCCACCAAATCAGTCAGTGGTAGATACCACACTAAACCATGAAACTTGAGATGTCATTGACTCATGCAGACTGTCCTAATATAACTTTTACTAATTGTAATTAGTGAAGCGTATAAGTGAAAAGTGGTCACTTATATGTAAACATTGAGTTGTTTGTATCCCACAGGTCAACGTGAACAACACTGTTACACCGCAGTTTACAGAAGGACCAGTGAACGCTGACTTCTCTGGAGTCCTTCAGGTAAATTCAAATCAGGTGTTTCAGAAGTTCATGTACATCCACTGCAAAAGCATTTTCCTAAAGCCATGCCCCTTTTTTCCAAAGGCATTTTCCATTTTGATGCCAGAACCTTAGGCACACTAGAGGGAGGAGCACACATTGTATTTCATGGCTTTTAAGCATAGAATTTTAAAGATTCAGTGTGGGATGTGACATTTTTGTCACAAATATCAAGTATATTCAATGTTGGGGTGAATTGTCCTAAACAAAGTTGTGCGTTCGGCAACAGTAGGACATCAAGATCGTCCAACACTTGTGTTTGGACTACATATCTGTAACATGATGGGCACCAGTTCCACCGTATAGTGACTGTCCGCCCTACGTGATCGATTATAACACTAATTTTAAAAACACTAGGCTTGGCAGCACTTTTTTTTTCTTACAACAGTGCTACAATGGTGATCAATCATAAACAGCTTTTTTTTTAGATTTTCAACCATGTTTCAACTGTCATCAAAACAGACTCAAGCGAACTTTGACAATTCATACAAAAGTATTAATTTTTTCTTTCTCTGTATTTCCCCGCTACTAACATGCACACCAAAGACCCCATTCACGTTTGGCTTGAACCAGCGGGCGCCCTACACGGCTGGTGATCGCTGCCTCTTATGCCGATGTGAGCGTAAAGACAGTGCTGTGCCTTCAGAGGCAGGGATCTCAGGCCAGAACGGTACGGCACAGCCTGCCAAGACACCCAGTTCCCTCCAGCTGCCTCTGTGGGTATGCTCGGACTGCAGGCGTACAGTTGAGAAGGAGGACCGACACAGTGCTCTGGAGCAGTCGTTGGGGGTAAGTCACCTGGGTATAAGTCATTTAAAACTCTATAAAGAGTCGTTTTGGTGTTCAAGTGAAAAAATATTTGTGGCTATAGTGAAAGGACCTGTGAGGCCTCTGGTTCTCTGCATGATTCCACTGTTTTTCTGTACAGATGCCACATATTTGCAGTTAAACTCACACAGCTGTGGTTAGTCTGCCAGTGGATGGTGTAACTCTTGTGTTCACTTGGCATCTCCGTCAAGCGCTCCGTCAAAAGCAGCAGCTGTTGGTGTAAAAAGAATGTAATAATGGACATCATATCATTTGATTTTTAGACTTGGCTTTAAGGGTAGATGATGTTATCTAGGTCAAATCCTGTCAAACGTCTAGAACAGGGAACATTTCAGTGGTAATTCTATTACCATAAATATCCTCTCAGACCTTTGCTGTATACATGTCATGATGTCTAAGGCTAATACCTCCTCTGATAAAGAGCTTTCTTATGTTGGACAGCCCATGCTTTGCACTCAGCTTGTGTCTTTGTAAGGATAACACTAATTTAGCCGTGGAAAAATCTTGTGATACCACACAGCATTTTTTTTTTTTAGCTGGAGTACAAAGTCACTTTTCTTCCTCTGGGATGTGCCTATGAGGATGTGATTATTGGTTGTAATTAATAAGGGTTTCAACTATTAACAACTTTTGACCGCACCTTAAGTTTAAAAAGGAAGTCACAGACCTATATTTCCTTGTATTACAATTTTTTTATGTCTTGAGTTTGTCATGAGTGAAACGTAAAGAGCAGGACAATTAGTTATTCGTAGTATACTCTGCAGGAAATAATTTCATATTGGGACATTGATTTTCAAACACAGCCTCAAAGCCTTACTCAACCCATGATTCAGAGGTGTGTTGCCAGGAATAAAATGATATGTGCAATAGTTCACAGATTAATTGCTCACTACTGCAGAAATGCGCAAATGCTAGTGAATACTCAAAACTAACCAAAAGAGCGTAACTCAAATCTGTCTTCAAGACCTCAAGTAGTTATAAATGTTATATTCTCTACCTGGTTCATATTCCTATGGATCAGTCTTTACATTAAAGGTTGTCATGTGGGGAGGCTCACGATTCCTCAGTTGTGGGTGTGAGCTCTTGGTTGTTGAGCTTGGGTTTGGTTTCCTCCTAAGTGTTTTGTTCCATTGCATCCTCACAACAGGGAGGGTACTATGCTGACTCACAATATCATGGCCCTGTAGTAAACAAGGCCAAACCACTGGAAAGCTTTTACTGTGAAGCAGCTGCAGAAAGTTTGCGTTAACAGACGATTTTTAACATAATTATAGCATAGATCTAGTAGCCTACTAATGATTAGATCAGAAACCACTGAGGCTTCTGTCTTTGATTCACTGAGGTTAGCGAAGTTAGTCACTGAAATTGCTCTATATGTAGATTCTGACATACTCAATAGCATTTGTGCCTGCGGATTATTTTTGAATATTGCAAGAGAGAAAAGGAAGAAAATATGAAATTGTGGGAGTCGATCCTGGTTCACATTATACGCTTTATATTGGGCTTTCTGTACATTCCTGTTGGCATGCCCAGTTTGTGCTAGTCATATGGTGTGCTGCTGCAACATCTCTTGGACAAACAACGCAGTCATTTGCACATTTCTTTAAAGCTGTTCTCTTTTGCATCTTGAGGAAACTGAAGATTGTTTTGTATCTTAGACTGCTGTTTTTCATATTTAAAACAGAGCCAGGACTTCCTTTTGCACATGCCTGTGGGTAATGGAAACCTGGGCCAGGAGGCAGCCACAGGGGACAGACTGACCACTGCTGCGCCTACACTACCCATGCTCCCTGCCCCGGACCTTACCGCACCAATGCCTGCTGATACAGTGTGCAGCTGCGGAGCGTGCAACGAAAGACGGTCAGTTCAGATTCGCTATCCCTGAAGTAAATTTACAATCGGGTGAGGAAGTTTACTCTTGTGTGTCTGTTAATGAAATCTTAATAAATTCATGTCCTGACTTACAGGGAGATCTCTGCTGAGTCAGAGAGAGAGTCACAGCAGCTGCAGAACCACTGGTCAGAGGTTCGCTACCTGGTGCGCTGTATCTACCGTCAGACAGGAACACCACTCGCTGATGACCATGACCAGCCCCTAGAGAGAGACAAGGAGGGCATGAAGGAGCTGGTGGACAGGTATAATGGCAAAAACACAGCTTCACTTTGGTTCTTTCTTCCTCACTTCTCTCTTTTAAAGTATGTGTCCACTAGGGGTCTCTACTGAACTGCAAAAGTCTCTGTGGATGCAGGAAACAAGCTTCTGTAAAAACAATCGGAGGCCTGAAAGCAGTGATGTCAGACTGGAACTACTTCCTTCTTTACTGTAATTGGCCAGGTTAAAAGCCCCGTAAATGGAATCTTGACTTCCTTAATATGATGTATTTCTTGTTGAAATCATATTTTGGGCCATACCATGACTCATTTAGGGATTATTTTAAACTGTGGACCGAGGGGAGGTTAAGGAGAGGAAACCAGTTTTATTTGGTAGAAGTTGGTTGGCTTTCCCCAAGTTTTTCTGGTTGGACTTTTCATACTGCCCACTTGTCGAATCTCAATTTCTGTAAGTTTTTAAGATTGATGTATTTGTTTTCCACGTGTAGACTCTGTGAGAAGGACCCCTACCAGCTCTATCAACGGTTGGAGCAGCAGGCTCGTGAATATGTCTTGGAAATGAAGGTGCGGTTACTGAAGCACCTCTCTGCAGGCTCCAAGACTACGGGACAATCGGGGACTGTGGCTGCAGCCCAGGGTCCTCCTCAGGCCCACCAGTTCATCTCCCTGCTGCTGGAGGAATACAATGCCCTATGTCAAGCTGCACGCACCATCAGCAGTTTCCTACTCACCCTGGTCAGTTTGTCCTTTTGCACAGCCAGTGTTAGTTGTCCTGTAGGTGCCATCAAAGGCGATGTTTTTTTTTTTTCTTTTGCCCTGTCAAGAATGAAAAGAGCAGTGTACATTATTATGTTCAAGATATCTGTTACATTCACAGCTTTTGTTAGCATCATTGTTTTGACTGTAATCCAAACCTTTTTTTTCCCCTCAGGAGAATGAGCACCTCCAGAAATTCCAGGTGACATGGGAGCTGCACAACAAGCACCTTTTTGAGAATCTGGTGTTCTCTGAACCGATCTTGCACAGCAGTTTACCTGCACTGGTTGCACAGCTAAAGTAAGACGTAGTTTACTACTACTACTACTTTTTAAGGAAAGATATTATGATTTTTTAGACATTTATCATTAGGATTTCTTGGCTACTTTTGACAAATTAGACTTTAACTCCTTCTTTCATACGTGATGTTGACCGTAATTAAAGCGTGTCTCTTTCCTGTGCCATTCAGCAAGTGCCTACTGTTCTTTTGGCTTATTTTTAACCCCTTGTTTTTCAGACATGGCACAGCCTCCCATGATTCATACAATGAAGACATGTATAGGACCTTGTTAGAAAGCTACCAGCAGCTACAGCAGGAGATGGCCTCAGTGGCTGCTGAATGGCAGGAGTGCGAGAAGAGGATTGATGACTATGTAGATGAACAGGTACACACATTCAAGATGTTAATAAATGCATTTGATACAGAAAGTAATGTTATATATATATAAAAAAAGGCGGTTCTTGATAAAGATGCAAAATTAAGGGTGTAAGATTGTGACTGTTTTGCAGCTGCTTTTTAAGGTGGAGGGTCAGAGTCTCACCAACCAAAGAACAGAGCCACACAAGTCCTTGATTAGCAAAAACGTAAGAGATTTTAAAGTTAAATCTCAACACAGCCCTACAGCTTTTATAATTTATGGAAGTGGATGTTTCTCTCATTATCTGCTCATTTTCAGACTTTGAAGACTAAACAGCGAATGCTGAAGGAGGACTGGGAGTTCTTTAAGCAGAGAAGATTTATAGAAGACCAGGTATGCTATAAGAACATGAAGCCTTTGTGGCAGATTCAACTGTACAATTCTCTGCTTCACATCCGCTTTTTATTTTGTTCTCTTTACAGTTACCTAACAGTAAGAAGTCCCCCAGCGGAGATAACAACTTCACAGACACTATGAGGATGCTGTCATCTCGTCTGAGTATTCCAGACTGTCCAAACTGCAATTATCGAAGAAGGTGAGTTTTGAGGATTAGCTGTTGTGTCATTATCGGGCTTGAGATAAACTCACATCGAGTCAAGTAAATTTGGGGCCGTTGAAACCTTTGTTGTTTAGTTCAGCTGAATCAGACTTTGTCTCGGTCTGATCGCAAACAAATTCCGGAGTGAACATCACCTGACCTCGGTCTGACCCAACTACAGCACACACACTGCAAGGATGTGCTAAATGGCTCCCGGAGCCAGGTGCGCTCTGCAGACTGGGATGTGTTTGAGCAAAATCAGTAATTGCTAACAGCTAGCCCAAGAATTAATCATGGTCTGAACTGGACCAAGAACAAAGCATGTTGCCTTCTTGACAGTTACACAGGATCTTCTTCCTGTTTTTGCTTTATCACTCTTGACCCAGGCACGTCTAACCAATGAGCAGAGGGAATGTTCTCTTGTCTTTTAGCATTTTGATTTACCTGAATTTTTTTTTCTGTGATAAGAAACTGAGCCAAGGGGAAAACCACAGATTTGGACTAGAGCAAAAAAATGAAAATGCTTTTTAATACAGTGGATACTGACTTTACTAACAAGTGAGAAAATTTCATTCATTCATTTTTTTTCAAGTGTTTTTCAGTTTCTGAAAGGTTGTCATCCCCCACCCGTGAGCTGTCAGGGAACTGACCCGACTCTAAAAATGCATGTTCCTGTTTCAGTGAATGAGTGAGCTTTAGGATGAGATAATGAAACAGGTGCTGGTGTTTGACCTGTATGGCTGCATTTGTAATTCATATTAAAATGACTAACTCTGTCCCCTTTATTCTAGTCGGAGACTTGGCAATAATTCATTATTCTTTATCAATCGTCGTTATTATTACTTATTTTCTCTCCATGTAATTGTTTCAGCAAAACAATAAAAAACTCTGAATCTAATAAAATGCGAATGGAAGAAAGTTTATGCTGTGTGAATTTGAATACTGCTTCAAATCACAAAAGACAGATTGCTATGATAATTGTTGCAATATTAATTTTGTCCTTATCACCCAATATGATCGACAGGTGCACATGTGATGACTGTAGTCTCTCACACATCCTGACATGTGGCATCATGGACTCGCCCATTGCTGAGGACCTCCACATCAAGCTGCCTCTGCAAGGGGAACCTCCCCGGGATTACCTGGCCGAGGTTCATCCTCCCAGCCTCTCCTCCGGCAGTTCAGCATCTGGCTCCAACTCCAGTTCTCCCATCACCATTCAGCAACATCCAAGGCTCATTCTGCCTGAAGGGGATACCAACACTTTGTAAGTCAGCCAGTCACTGTCCCAGTGACAAAACATTTAGGCAGTGTTTGCTGTTATTCATATCAGATAATCATAATTGCACAACTATATGGATAAACAATAACCCCCCCCCCTTTTGCTTTCCCCTAAGCCAACTACTCATTTCTCTCTTCTTCTAGTATTAGTGATGATGACGAAGTGCCTCCATTGTCCAGTAAATTTGGGGACATCTACCCTATGACTGGTTATGAGGAGAGCAGCGTTGTGACCACTGCTGTGAACGGCCTCCACAATGACATTAATGGGGAAGGGGAAAACGTGGCACTGAAGGCAGGGGTGAGTTCTGTATTGTGGTATGTTACGTTAAGAAAAACGCCCGAGATTAGTCGTGAATTTCCCTGCCAAGTTTCTGGATGATGAAACTAATATTCATTATGAGTGGGTTACCGGTAGTTCGGAAAATGTTTTGTGTACTGTTGCTGAGCTATTTCCTAATTCATTTCTCTTTTGTTTTAAATTTTTTTCTCTCAGTCTCCTCATATTACCAGCAGCAGTAGTTCATCAGAGGGTGATGAGGAGGAAGTTGATGGTGAAGTTGGTGGGGAGCCCCCAGGGCATCAGGAGGAGCTTTCCTCAGGAAAGACCAACAGTCCTCCACCTGCTTACAATCACCAACAGGTATTCCCACATGCTCTTTGTCATAATTTCTTGGGAATGTAGTGAAGAACCTGTTGCACATACACCGTTAAGTGTGTTTTCGTCATTTTTTTAACACTAATGTCAGCAAGAATAGCATTCAAATTTTATTTTATTTTTTTTATAGCAGTGGAGACGAAGAACATTCTCCTTTAGGGACCAGTTTGAAACTAGTCTCCATTTGGGCTGGGTATAGAATCTCTATACGGTCTGATGCTGATTGTGTTTTGACAGTTAACCTTTAAGAAGTTTGACTTCTTTAAATAAATAGGAAATAAGTAGTCAGTTAACAGATAAAACGGATAAAAGGATCAAATCTTTGGCATATTATCATCATCAAAATTGCTACCACTTGTTTCAGATCAGCTTGACAGCATTTAAGTGAAAAATAATTTTTATCTGTAAGATGGAACGCACGCTCCAGTTAAAAGGGGATTACATGTTGTGAATTTTTGTCACCTCTCTTAGGTAGAACAGATCCAGCATGCCTGCGAGTGCCACGTATGCAACCAGGATCCCAGCTCCTCCACCCTGGGCCTTGCCACATGCCTGCCCCCTAGTCGGCTCCACGCTGCACCTCCACCTGCCGTTGGACACCAGTTCTTCACAGACAGCAAGACTCCCCCTGCCCACCCTGCCCTCCACCTCTACCCCCACATCCACGGCCACCTGCCCCTACACAACTTCTCCCGACCCCTACTGCACCCCACACTCTACCCACCCAGTCCTCCTCTCACACACAGCAAGGTGAGGATAATTCTAGGGTCCATGCCACCAAAATGGTAAACAGAAATTATTTTCTTCCTGATTACTCTTTTACAGTGTCTAAAATTATAGCTATGACAGTCTCTTTAAGGGAAATTGATTCATTTCCTTATCATCGGGGACTTTTTAAGGTTCCAGGAACAATACTAAGCTTAGTTGTATCTAGTTTCACTTTGTTTCACCGTCATGTTAATTGTCTGCCACAAGGGGTCAGCCTGAACCCAGTCTAAGTACAGTCAATTCGAAAGTGTACCAAAACTGAACTGTACACAGCTGAAATCATCTTCATCTAAGAGTCCATCTTATAAACTCGAGCTAATGACATGATTTGTTGTATAACTTTTTTCATTTTTTTCTCTAAAGCCTCTGCCCCCGAACCCTACATCAAACCACTCAGCAGCCAAGCAGCCAGCCTTTAGCCCTTCACTACCAGAGCACGTTTACCAGAACTGCTTTGGAGGTGCAGGTGGAACAGGTGACTGGAACAGCTCACTGCAGTGCCTCTCACTCAAGTTTGAGAACCTATGGGACGCTGCTGTGATGAAAAGCTGGAATCCATCTGTGCTGTTGCCTGAGTCCCTGCCAGGTGAGCCACAAATGCCCAGATATCGAGTTGAAAAAAAAAAAAGTCTTAGAGGCCATCTCTCACATTTGTTGTTAATCAACAGGTGACATGCTTGGACCACCCCTCGGCGATGTCCCTCTCCCTCCGCCATCATCCATCGGTCCCCAAGGGGAACACCCCACACTGCCTACCCCTCTACCTCCTTCCTCTTCCTCATCACTGTCATCGTCTTCGTCATCGTCGTCGTCATCATGCTCCTCTTCAGAAGCCAAAGAGCAGAAGAAGAGTGGCGCCAAGAAGAAGTGTCTCTACAATTTCCAGGATGCCTTCATGGAGACCAACCGAGTAGTGATGGCCACCTCCGCCTCCACGTCCTCTGTGTCCTGCACTGCCACCACTGTCCAGTCAAGTAATAACCCACCCATCCACCTAGCATCTAAAAGACCCAACTCTTTAGGTAATATAGGAGGTTAGGAGCAGTGGTTAGGTTTGTATAGATGATGGGGATTTTTGTGATTAACTAATGGGACACTTAATCATAGTTGAAAATGTTTTGCAAAGTGGGTTGTAAGATTAAATTTTCACTCTCCCTGGCAGAAGGACATGATGATACCTGCTAGTCATTAACAGCCTTTCATAGACTTCGGTAGTATAGCAATTCAACTAGAACTAAACAGTGGTCTAATCCAGTGCGTCTTTGTCTCCTCTAGATGATGTATTTCACAATCTAGGTAAAGAGGACCACAGGCAGCCCACTCCAGTCACCCCTAGAAACGGCTCCACAGGTTTGACCTCCCTCCCCCCACTCTCAGGCCCTGCCCTGCCCCCAGCACCCACCACTCACCTTCCCACAATGGGATCACAGCCCTTCCCAAAGATGGCCGCTCCAGCCCCAGACTTTGTAGAAGCCCACCAGGGTTTGTGTCTCCCGCCTGCAGAGCCGCCAGCCTCCTCAACAGATGGTCCCATCAGCGCTCCACCCAGTGTCTGCAGGTAAGACAATAATGAAACCTAATGTCAGTGATGGAGGCTTATTGTTTGGGAATGTAATTTTGCTGCTTTTGATGAAAAAGTATCTCTAGGCACCAGTTTTAAGTATCATTCTTTTCAGTGATCCTGACTGTGAGGGCCATCGCTGTGAGGGGAATGGGGCATACGAGCACCAGCCGTACGATGGCGAAGAGAGTCAGGACGAGGACAGTTGTTCTGAGCATAGCTCCTCCACCTCCACCTCCACTAACCAGAAAGAAGGAAAATACTGTGACTGCTGCTACTGCGAGTTCTTTGGGCATGGCGGGGTAAGACGCATACATTAATTATTTAGGAAATAACATGTTAATTTCACAGTTATCTGGAAGATGCAAATTACACATTCTTATTTGAATTTCAATTCTGCCTTCAGTTAGTTTTAGGTTTAAATTCTGATGTAATAAATTGAAACAGACATTTGGTGAATCATTTTTTTTTATCTTAAAGTAATGTATAATAGTATCTTAATTGCTTTTGTGTCCTCCTGTTTTAATTCCAGCCCCCAGCTGCTCCAACCAGTCGAAACTATGCAGAGATGCGGGAGAAGCTGCGCTTGCGTCTGACAAAACGTAAGGAGGAGCAGCCAAAACGTGAGGAGCAACAGCCAGTGATAGAACGAGATGGAGGGGTGGAGGACCACAGGCGGGTGGAGGACCTGTTGCAGTTCATAAACAGTGCTGACAGTAAACCTGCCTCCAGTTCTAAGGCAGCAAAACGGGCCAGGCATAAACAAAAGAAGGTGAAGGTCCCAATTATGTTTTTAAAAATTGTCACAGTAACCTTCAGTCTATATCTGGTCAGTCTAAACCGCTTCCAGAACCACTTAAAAATAAAGTAACTGCTCTAGTATGTAATGCAGTCTTTTTGTCTTAATGCTGAAAGTATATGTCTCTATGTGCTTCAGATGGAGGAGAAAGCCCGTCTGGAGGCAGAGGCCCGTGAAAGGGAGGAGCAGCTGCTGTTGGAGGAGCAGCAACGGCGACAGCGGCAGGAAGAGGAAGAGGCAGCACTTCAAAAGGAACTGCTCCGGCTGCAGGAGCTGCAGCAACATCGTGCTGCCAAGAAGAAAAGGAAAGAGAAAGCAAAGGAAAACACTGCACCCCCTCAAAACAACCCACAGCCCCTCAAACAGACAGCTCAGAACGTCCTAGATAACCTTCAGAATGGAAAGTCACAGCTGCTTCAAACACTCATTCGCCTCCCTGACCAGAGAGAAACCAGATTTGACCCCATACCCCAGTCCAACACACAGCACAGCCCAAAACGCACCAGTGACAAGGGGTTTTCTGCTGAGACCAACATCCCCAACTCTCCAGCCACCCTCCACAATGGCACTTCTACATCTCACCTTGAAGTCAACAGTAAAGTTAAGGCCAAACAGTCTGCTAAGGTCACCGCCTGTGAGGCTGCAGTAAAGAAAGCCACAGAGTTACCCAAGAGCTCAGATACAGCAGCAAAGCTAACTAACGGCACCACCCCCACCACTACAACAGACACCAAAGCAACACCAGTCAGGCCTGCTGAGGCTCTCGCTCCTCTTCCAACCACTGAACCGAGGAAGGAGGACCGGAGTAACAACAGAAGTGCCAGTGGAAAAAGGCAGCAGCAACAACAACAACAACCCCTGACTCAAATAAAGGAAGACAGGAGAAGTCCACCTGTGTCAAACCCCTCCCCATCTCCCCCTCCACCCCAGACCGAGCAGACCCAGCAGAACGGTAAACCTCACAGTGCAGAATCCCCACAGCCCAAAGGCAAAAACAAGAAGAACAAGAAGAAGAAGGGGGACAAGATGAACAGCTCAATAGGTTGGTATTATCGTGTTTCACAATTAGATTATGAAGATTCGGGCATGTGTTTACCATGAAACAGTCCAGTTTTGTGTTACTCTAACTCCTGACCAGCCTTACTGCTCATATAACTGCTGTGGCACCACAGACATCATGCTAGGTGAGCGAAATATGAACTGTCCTAAATGGAACACTCTGACCAGTATGACTTATCTACATTGCATCAACATCTATTTCCTCACTTCTCTCTTGGGTATTCTGTGTTATAACCACTGCGTTGCAGCGTGGTTAGTGAGAATGTGCTCTGTGCAGATTGCTTCTCCCATTTACTTTCACTGCTTTGAGCAGGTAGTATAAGAAGCTGCTTAATGTGGATTTACGTAACTTGTTTGACTTGTGCTCTCATGGCCCTGTGTTCTGACAGTGTGGCTATGTAACAGCCTTTTCCACTGACAAACTCAAGGGGATGTTAACAATTTCAGCCCTATAATAGGCTCAGCCTCATTCTTGCCACTTAAAACTGCAGGTTCCAACTTTGGCGCTCCCCCAGTGAGTGGTAGTATCAAAAATGCATATAAGACCCACATACATATCCAGTTTCCTCTCAGAGATGAACCTACTTGGAAGTAGGAGCCGTTATCATGAATTTATTTTGTTTTGTTTTAGATGACGTATTCTTGCCCAAAGACATCGACCTGGATAGCACTGAAATGGATGAAACAGAGAGGGAGGTGGAATATTTCAAAAGGTATGTGTGTTAATGTAACAAACATTGCTAAATACTCATGGTATATTTCTGAAATCTTTTCTCTTGGTGTCAGCCTTAAAGGTATCCTGTGGAGTGCTGGACCACTAGTGGCTCTGTGGAGTAACTTATTAGGCCTCAAGAATACAAGAAAAGTGCTTGGGTTAGAAACTGAATGTAAATGTGTTTATTGACATGAAAACTCCACAGGGCACCTTTAATAGTGAAAACAAGTTAAAAAAAGTTATTTTTTTCTTTATCTTTACTTATTTATTTATTTTTAATTTCTCCTCAGGTTTTGCTTGGATTCTGCTCGGCAGACCCGTCAACGACTTTCCATCAACTGGTCAAACTTTAGTTTGAAGAAAGCTACGTTTGCTGCACATTGAGGGCGTTAGTGAGTGACTGTCAGGACACAATCAGTACCTTAACAGCTATACCAACCCACACGTTCCCCACCCCGACCCCATCCCTTTACCTCCACCCAAATGTTGTCCTCCCAGAACTTCTCTCCTGCTGTGCCCAAATCACACCCACGCTGCCTTGCTTTGTTCTTGTCGCTGTGTGGTTCCAACACAGACCCATCTGGACTGATCCACCTGCAGAACTAAAACAAAAATGAAATGACACAAAAAGAATCACAAAATGCTACTTTACATCTGATTAGTTTTCCTTGCGTGCTTGTGTGCTTTTAGTCTGAGTTGGGCATTTCTCTTGACTGAAAAGCCATGGTCTGAAATTATTTTCATATATTGGCTTACCTGTAGTCAAAAGATGCTTACTATGTCTGGATGGTTTCCTTCCAAAAAAAGAGACAATGGAAACTACAAAAAAATGAGAAATGTAATGAATTAAAAGCTGTATTTGAGATATTGTGGCTTATTATCCCATTGTTTCCCGTTCCTAGCACGACATATCATCCACATGATTGACAAGGGAATGGGCTCGGTCGGCTGGTCTCCCTGATCCACCCCACACCCCCCATCCCCCCCTCCACCACCAACACCCTGTTTCACAGAAAGGAGGAAGGCGTAATACTTGACAATGTTCTTTTTTGGTTTTTAAGTTCTGTTTAACAAACTGTTGAGTAAAAGTGTACCAGTTACAGTTTTTGTTTTCTTGATTTTTGACCTGTAGCCAGCTTGTATCAGATTACTTTCAGAATGAAATTGAAAAAGAACAATACTCACACTATCAATCTGTTATAGAGTGTATATTGTATTAACACTGAAGCCAAACTGGCTACTTTTAACATATTGTTAAGTAATATTAAATCTTGTCTTTCTTTTTTGAAAGATGGAATACAGTAGTATGGCAGGATTATGTGTCTTGTGTCAAATCTTATTTTCTACATGCAGCAGAGATTGTTCATAAAGGATTATCGACATTTAAAACTACACAAACACGTAAAGAAATAGTTTTAACAGTTTGGAGAAATATACTTATTTCAGAATTGATAAGGTTACAGTAAGCAGTTTAGCACTACGTCTGGATTGAGATGCCAGGAGCCCCGGGGCAAAGATCTGTTATTTGACAACTATTGATCCAGTCAGTTTTATTATATCCCCAGGAACCCAGAAATCAAATAGTACACTAAAGCTGAAATAATTAGTAAATTAATCAATTCATTAACAGAAAGTGAATTGACCACTATCTTGTTATTGTCATTTTTTAAAGCAAAAATCTAAGAGAAAAAAGAATCTAAATAACAGCTCCTCAAATATGAATATTTGTTAGTTTTTGTAGTTTTCTGTGACAGTAAACTAAACATCTGAGTTTTTCCACTATTGCTGTCAGACAACTAAAGCAATTTGAACATTCTCTTGGGCTTCAGGGAGTAATGATGTTTTAACATTTTATTCACTGAATAATCTTTGACATTGGTTATTTTAAAGAAGAATTGTCAGACCTAATGATAATGGAAGTAATCTATGGCTGCAGCCTTAATAGTATTGTGAAAAAATAAAACCACAATATAGCTAAACTAAAACGGTTGAGGTCTTAAAACTCCCTACAAGACAGGAGCCATCAGAGTTGTTAGTCTACTTCAGTGGTGCCAATATCCATGCAAGTAATCATATTATGTAAACCAAGTGATATGAAGTGCACAAGTCTTTGTGCTAAGCAAAGCGGCAGCTGGCTGTAGCTTCATATTTAACAGACAAATATGACAGTGGTATCAGTCTTTTCATCTAGATAACTTGGCAAGCACGTGAATATGCATATTCCCAAACAGTCTAACTAAGTTATGCAATCGCGCCCATATACATGGAATCAGACAATACTATGCACAGTCTGCATGTCTGCGGCCACACAAGGTTGCAGGGTGAGTCACACCCTCAGATATGTGTTCCTTTTGGGAAATCCACTAATTGACAGTCATAATCAATCTAGAAAGCTAATGTAACTGAGTCATGTAGATCCCAAGGTTCAGTTTCAATTGTGAAGTATGTCAAACAAAAGAAGGCAGCTGCCACTAGGTTACTTAAGGCATTTACATGTTACACTATTTCATATATACACATGAAACTCTAGGGAAAATTGAACTGAGGCAGTTATGAAATCAAGTACATTCCCTCAGGGTAAAGTGAGCTTGAAATGAGGTCATGCTTATCTAGATGTAGATTAGTTAATGTATACCTTTCAAAGGGCACATCAGCTGTGGTAATTTTGCTTGGTATTTTTTTTTCCATCAGTTTGTTTTGAGTTTAAAAAAAAAAAGGATAATGGCATTTTTGTAAAATTTTTATCTATTAATCACTGTTCAGCATCCCTTCTGGCTGAATAGTGCTAAAATATGTTAATGTCTGTAAAAGTTACATTTTGAGAAAACTAAGGAACTGATCTTGAGTCTAAATTTGTAGTTCATTTTAGCCGCTAAAAACTAATTTCACATCGATTTGCACAAATAAGAAATTTAAGCACACTAAACTCAAATTTTCATTCTTACTTTATCTAGAAAACTAGATTTAAAGAAGCTCTTGATTTTTAAATAAACGTTCAAAGGTTGTAATTAGATTAGGTTATTGTTAGAGCCAAATGGATAATGTGGAAGAGGAAGTGAGTTACAGTAATGTTCCTCACAATGACTGCTTCCTCTTAACTTTTCCAAGAGCAGCTGTTTCTTAAAACCGAGGGATTTCACTATCAAAAATTACCACTCTTACAAATCTGATGAATGAGAGAACTGTGGTATAAGCGCTTCATGTAAGAGAAGACAAAAGGTTTTGTGAGAGCCATCAGAGCAGACATGACTCATAATTTATTTCAGGTATGAATGACTGTTTAGCTGTTTGTAGAGCGTGCTCGCTCTCAGTCACCGATGATGTAAGATGGGATCTGCCACATTTATGCAAATGCCCCACAAAACCACGCAAACGTAGACATGTCAAAATCCTCGAGCAAAACGTCTGAGACTAACGTGGGCCGTGATCTAAATAAAAGATCAAAATGGCAGAGATTTCTTGTCTTTTGATATATGAAGAGATAAGAGCCACCTAAGACAACCCTTTCCCTCAGTTAATAAAATATATGTCTGTAAAAAAAATCACCTAAAAATTTCCATCGTGTACTTTCAAAAAGATTTCCTTTATTTGAAATTTGCTGAAAAAAATCGTCTTGGTTGATGGAGGAAATGACAATGTGCACCATTGTGTTTTCCTCAGAGCAGTCAGTCAGTCAGTCAGTCGATGACAGGGGAGCGCGCCAATAGGATTATTAAAAGGGATCAGAGCTGCCTTGTAGCTTGTAATCAGAACACTGATCTTTTCATTTTCAACTGCCTGGAGCGCTTCGGGATCACATACATTTCTAAAGAGAGAATACACCACCAACACACACCCACCCCACCCCACCCCACCCCACCCCCCTTTCCCAACTACAATCTGCAACTATTATGTTTTTGATGGCCAAAACCCTTGGACTTCCTTACCAAGAAAAAAAAAAATACAAGTCAGCATTAATACCAACAACCTCAAGCAACATACATTAAAACAAAATGATCTGCTAAAGTCGACAGCACTCTATTTTCACACAAGCTCGTCTGCTTTTTTGGGAATTCCCTCGTGATAGCGGGAAATTCCCATTCTTTTAGGATATACACAAGATTAAAGGCTGTATCTATCCATTCTGTATTTGTCTGGATAAGTGTCAGGCTCATGATTTCCCCTCTCTGTTAAAGCATATGACTGCTACACCAGTACATCCTGATGCTTTAAATTCTGTTTCCAACAGGAACTGATCTACCCCTGTCACCTGACATTCTTAGTAATTCTTTGTTTCTTAGAGAAGTTCCCAGACACTCAGGTAGGGACTTATTTAGTGACCTATTTTTTTCCACTCTCAGATCGGTGGGTAGAGTGTTTGTGTGTGTGGAAGTTCAGTCACTTATAGACCCTTTTATAAATGTGTAGGTGTTTGCTGAGGGGGGAATCCCTAGCAGACAGCTCATGGCCTTTTTAGGGTTTGTGTGTATTTCTGCCAATATGCATGTGGTTGACTTACAGATGAGATACTAAAGTTGCCCTTTAAAGCCAAAATTGGACTCAGTCATTTCGTGGGCACATAAATTGGAGCCAGTCGGTGTGTTATGTAAATGAAATAAATGTGTTAGAAACTAATTCAGCCACAAATATCTTCCCCAGCTAGCTGATGAGTAAGTTATCATGTGATGCTGCCTGGTGTCATTTGAACGCTTGGGGACTTGGGTGATGTACCAGTTTTCAAACCTCATTTTGTTTTTAGAAGGTAGTCCTTGTCAACACTTAACTAAGGCTTAATATCCCTAATTCTAGCATTGGCAGTATGATATGAAATTGACCAGTGAGATTTTTCACTCCAAAAATCTAAAATTACGAGATTTCATTACCATATATGTTATATGCAGCATTTTGAGAAATACATTTATTTGCTTTCATCACAGAGAGATGAGAAGACTGCCTGCCGTTTTTAGTCTTTGTGCTAAGCTAAGCTAACCAAATGCTTGGTAGCTTCCAGTTTACCTTACAGACATGAGCAGCATCAATTTTCTCATAACTCTGACAGACAGCACATAAGACATAACATAAGACAGCAAATAAGCTAATTTAGTAAAATATAAAACTTTTTCTTTAAAGGATTTAGTGAAAATGTAATAAGAAGCCCTGAATGGGCTTTTTATTTTATCCAGAAATACATTTCTGGATAAAAAAAAAAAATGAAATAGAGACTATGACTTTTGTTGAATAGCAGCTACATTTATTGTACTGCTTATGGACTAAACTTTCAATTTGTTAGAATAACTTTTAAAAGTTACAGTCTCATGAAAACAATAAAGTAAAAAGGGGTATGTGAGCCTGTGTTGCTTCTCTATGCACTGCAACTGCCTACTTCCTTTTTGAACAGGGGATGTCCAGCTTCCTGTGCTTACTACACCAAACCCATGACAACTGATTCATCATACAGCACTGTTTGTGTCAAAGTGATACTTCACAGTCACTGACTGCAGAATTTTTTAGTCACTAACTGATCTGCAGGCAGTTGTTAAGGGTTTGGATGTAACTTGAGCCGCTGTACCCCTGTAGTGTTTGCTTCAACCACACAACAGCTGGGAATCTGGCTGTCACAGTACAGCGTGCCCATTCAGGCAACACTGGGAAGGGGTTTTCCACAGCGCACAAACACACACACACACGTGACATAGAAGGACGCACAAACACACACTAAAAGACATGCACGCAGACTTAAGATTAAGTAGCGCCAACATTTTCGTGGTTAGGTATGATCTGTGGTTAGAGCTTGAGGCGGCATACTGTCACAAGAATTAAAATGCACCAAACAATGATGAACATATTTAAAGCTATAAAAATCAACATAAGCTAAAGGATGGGTAAACAATCTTTTATTACAAAAATAACATGCCAGCTTGAGAAAAGCAGCACCAGATATCCAAAAATAAGCATATAGTCAGTTGGGATGCAGTCTTTACATACACCATTTCAAAAAGTGGATCTCAAACTTTTTTTTTGTTTTGTTTTGTTTTTTTAAAACCCAATTGCAATGTGTAATATTTTTGAACCCAAAAGGTTTACCAGGAATACAAAAATATTTCATGGCTTTGGTGGGAAAAAGGCAACAAAACATTGCACTAAAAAAAATCTGCCTTTTCCAATTGTATATGCAAAAAGAATAAATATTAATATAATAGATATATTTTAAATCTGTTTAATATATAATTTACAAAACAGAATGTGTAAAGTTCAATCAAAAATAAACTACTAATAGCACCACATCATCAACTAGATCCAAAATAAGAAGCTTATGCATCACGAATCTTTTACTCGTACGATCCTATGATTACTTTTTGGCTAAATGTCAAGAAAGTGCAACAGGTTTGTAATTTGACACATTGAGGTATATGATATTTGATATATTGCATTGACATCCTCTTCCCCTCCACAATAATTTCCTGCATTGCCACAGGAGAACATTCAGAACCTGACACTTTTTTTTTTTCTTTTAAACGCTGCAGACTGAGAAAGGCTTGATGAACTCATTTATCTTGCGCCAGGGGAACTATGGGTTGTACAGTTTTGCTTCCATATGCTCAAACATCTTTAGTCAGTTGTTTAATTTGTAGTCAAATCTCTCCAAACCGAAAAATCCACTCGGGTTATTTTCTGCCGTGTAGTGCTGCTCATCAGTGTTCAGTTACTGTCAGCAAAAGATAATTGTCCTTTTCGAATGAGTGTTGTTTTGTTTATAGTTTGGCACACTCTTCCCAATGTTTCATGTACTCGACAGTGTCCGCATCATTGAACTTGGCCTGGCATCGTGGGCACTCTAACTCTGACAGGCCTGGACATTCATTCCAGGCGGGGTCAGATGTTGCTGCTGCAGCTGCAGCCTGTTGCTGCGTCTCAGCAGCGGTCCTCAATAGATGCTCTGCATTGTCCTTCTGTCGCCTTGAGGAGATCCTGTGTCCTATGTGCACACGACACATGGGAACTACATCTCTGTTCTCCCTGCTAGCTCCTGACTGAAAACAGTGAGGGGTATATACAGTTAGAATTGTGCCAGCCATACATATGAGAACATGCTTACCATAAAACGAAATGAATACTTCTATGGAGGCACACATCCACCTCACTGAAGGGCTAGTGTCTCACCTGTTTGTGTAGCTGCTGTTTTAACTGATAGACCTGCTCCTTCAGGTCTTGGATCTGGCCCTGTGCTCGCTCTCTGTCAGTACGCTCTGACTTAAAATCATCTGCATAGATGAGGACCTGAGAAAGGGGGAAAAAAAAAACTTTAGGTCTTCATGTTTCTGTAACAGTGTCATCATTATTATTATTTTAGATTTGTTAAAGACATCAGATGTTCCTTGAGCTGTATACAATCAAATTACGCATATGCAGACTGAGATTAGGTGTAGCAGAAGACACACCGAGGCTTTAACATTGTACCAACCTGCTGCTCCAGTGTCTGGATGCGCTCTTTGTCTTGCCTCCTTAGCTCCTCCATTTCTCTACCAAGCCGTACACACTCACTCATCTTCTCCTCCAGTAAGCCATTGAGCCTGGAAATCTCATGATGAAGCAACCCACTGCTGACAGAACCCAGCCCAGGCATTAGGCCCTGCCCAGTGGCCTCCTTCAGCCTCTGATATAAGCCTCTGATATATTCCTCCCTGCTAGAGTCATACTTTTGCCACTGAGAATTCAGACCTTGTACCTAAAAAAGGAGCAATTTCAACAAAGTTTAGAACATCTCATAATGTGCCATGTTCAATGTTACACTAACAAGTGATGCTATATTAAAAAGTTAAAAAGCTAAAAAGTATAAAGTTTAAGACTTACATATGCCACACGCTGCTTTAGCTGTTTATTCGCCTCTTGAAGTTGACGGATTTGAGCGTTAAAACCACTCATGTCAGAGGGCTCTTCTGTCTGTGGAGAATGGTGAAAGAAGTTACAGCAGGGCCCTCCAAAAAATAAGTACTAACACTGCATTTAAAGAAATCTAGGGACAATGCCACAAGTGAGTAAAGACACATCCAACAAAACTGAGGCATCACACACACCTCCTTAGCCTTTTGCTGCTGGGCAATTTCCTCCACCTCTCCTTCCCCTTTCTTGTTCTCTAACCTAGCCAGCAGCTCCTGGCACACCTTCACGGTTGCACCAAGCTGTCTGCGCAGCTGGTCGGCCTCTTCTGCCAGAGAGGTGCAGAGGACGGCTCTGGTGGCCTCGGACCGCTCCCTCTCCTCAAAGGCCAAGCGTAGCCTCTGGATCTCCTGGTCCTTCTCGTGGCCTGGCTGACACCTGACACTCTCCAGCTCCAGCTCCTTCTCTCTGAGCTTCATGTTCAGCCTCTGGATCTCCTGGGAGGAAGAGAGGGAGTTGAACTGCATGAGCTCACAAGCTTGCACTGTGTAATCGTTTGAAGATGCTATACAGCTAAAATGTAATCTAAATATTGGTACGAATAGTTGTATTTTGTTTAAAAACTGAATGAACATACTCAGTAAAAACTTTAAAATTAATAAAACATGGAAGATCATAATAGCCTACAATTCAAAACAATAACTCCAACAGGAGACCAAAAAAAGTGTAAATACAGACTTCAGGGTTTTTAATAGTTCTTGCTAATGGTGTTGTGGGATAAACTTTTCTCTAGAGGTCAGTTTTTATTGGGGTCCAGTGTCTTTAAGCACTCATTTACAAAAACAACAACATTTCAACATATTTTACCTTTTCTTGTCGAGATGCCTTGAACTCCATATCGTTCCTCTTCTGTTTCTGTTTGCATATTTCTTTACACAAGCTCTCCAGCAACGATTTGGACGGCCCGATGACCATAGACTCCTTATCTCCCACTGTCATGTAGATCCTCTCATATCTCCCCAGCTTCACTTTTAAATCTGCGATGATATTGTCCTTCAGAATGACCTGTTTGTTCAGAAGGTCGATTTCCTGCAGAGTCTCATGATAAAGAGTATTCAGTGTGCTGTAACTCCGGATTTTGTCTTTAAGCATATCGTTATCCGTGCTCATACTGACGTTATCCATTGCGGGCTCGGTAGAGTTAACACAAAGATCACTTAATAATCCAACATTTGACGCCTCTGCTCCTAGTCCTGTCTCTTTAGAAAGGGACCGAGGAGGTCGACTGTGTCGGAGGATCTGGCGCATCAGTTCGACAATAATATCCCCGAACAGTCTAGGGGGATTTCCTAGGGAACTTCCCCGCGTACTTTTTTGTGCTTCGTCAAACTGCCTGCTCTCAAAGATTCACCGTCGACAGTCATTGTGAGGTAAAATGTTTTATAGCCTGTTGGCACAAATGGTAATGAATACACAGAAGCATAAAGTTTAACTACAAGCTAAAAAGTTTTTTTATGCTAGCTGCCACCAGCGGCTGGGAAAGAATAACTGCTGCTGCGTTCGAGACCGTCGTAAACTCGAGTTCTCCAAGCGAGAGGCGCGAGTCGTAAGTGCAGCAAATGTTCCTAATAGAGTCTATTTTGGTTTTAGTTTCACAATTAGCCTTGGTGTGGAAATAAAGTAGAAAAAAGGGGGGAAAATTCTTAAATCCCACCCAAAAGTCGTCGTCGCCGCGGACTTTTACAGAAAGTAGATACAGAAAGACCTATAGGAAATGAAGTCCCCCGTAGTATTAGATAGTATTTTACAATCAATACAAATTCAAAAAGCTTTAATTTTCCCAGCGGTAGTTTACAGGGTTTCCACGCATCCCGCCCCCTAAACGTCACATTAGGACATTTCGACTGTCATAGCAAATTCCCCATTTACGCCAGTCATTTTGTTAGGTTTGTTCATCTTCGCCTAGTAGGTTTTATCCCCCCCCCCCCCCCCCCCCTCCTATTTGGGCACAGTATAATTACTGGTTCTAATCATTATGCTGCAGTTTAACTACTCTGTAGCAACCAGAGCTGCCAACATACGGACAACCAGAGAGCGTGTGATTGCATATTAGCTGTCTAGACTATTAAATGATTAATGCAATGTATGACAGACCATTCAATGGCTCTCAATGATCCTCTGGGGGCATTTCCGTTTTCTGAAATTTTGGAAACATGTGTTACCGTAACAAATTACGACTATTAGTTGTAGGACTTATCCCATGAGCCATATTACCTCACAATGCTTTAGTTTTACCGTAAAACATCACTACTATTTTTGTAATACTCCTATGATATCATAATGTAAAGTTGGCTGGTATTTATTTTAGCAGAGAGAGAAAAAAAAGCAATAATCTAAACATCACTGCCCCTGTTAGACTATTAAATTGACAGGCTAATCCACAATTTTGATGAGTTCATTTAAAATACAATTTAATTAGAGCTGCAACAAACCATTTTCATTATCAATTAATGAGTTATTATTATTATTTTTTAACAATTAATTTATAATTCATAATTCATTTGGTCTATAAAATGTCAAACAAAGGTTTGGTTGGTTTTTGGTTAACCAACAGTCCAAAACCCCTCAATTCCCCACAAATAAATGGAATCATTTAGAATGACATGGCACAGAAAACCCGCAAATCCTGAAAATAACCTGAAACCAGGGAACATTGGCATCGTTTCATGGTTTTTGCTTCAAAAATGACTGAAATTATTAATTGGTTTTCACAATAGTTGCCAGTTACTTTTTTTGTTGACCATTCTCTTGTAAATCAACTAACTGACTTCATTTCAGCTCTAAAATTAAATTGAAAAAAAAAAAAAAGGTAAACATGTAATAATACTCTGTTACAAGTAACACTCCTTTATTCACAGTATTACTTCAAATGCAAAATACTGAAGAATGGTCCAAGTCAGTGAAATGATTTATACAATATTTGAGTAAATGTACTTAGTTTCATTCCACGACTCCATATAAGGCTGAAGCTGGTTTGATCCCATGATATTTACACATGTACTGACATGTCAAAATGAAACAATCCACTTTACTGTAGGAGTTTAATACATTTCACCACGCGTTTGAGGGGCTTTGTCATGTCTGCCGTTTGGCGGGGAGTCCCAGACATTTTCACCTCTTCAGGTTCATCACACCCATGTTGTATGAACTGCCGAGTTATAGCATGAATCAAGGTGTGAACTAAATGGGAAGGGATGTAGGCTACAGTCTAAAGGATTTACAGTGTCCCATGAAGAAGGGACACCACATCCAGGCACCTTAATGCGGCCTTTGCAGGAGCTTTATACGCAGTACACAATAATACATATAACTCCTTTGTTGATACTCAAGCTACACCAGCAAATTTCCTTTAGGATTTGACCCTGAAATACATGAACATTGTACTTCTGTGCTTAATAAGGTCAGAATGAAACTCCTGTCTAGACTGTAGGAGTGAATTAAAGGCTTTTAGGCAGTCATTCACCAGTCCTACTGGCCGGTGGGGAGTTCCAGGTATTTCTGGGTCAAATCACACCAAAATGTCACATAAAAGCTGTCAGTGAGTCATTAAAGTCAAGTGGTAGTCATGTGACAGCTGTCAGAGTCACATGAATCAAGGTGTGAAGTGATATAAAGCCACTTGGGAAGAGGGGGTCATTAGGATGGTGTTTTAAGTCACCTATACCTTCATCTTTTTGGCTACCAGCTGCTGTTCACTTTTATTGAAATCTAGGAGACAGCATTAAGGTGCCTGGATGTGGTGTCCCTTCTCCATGGGACACTGTAAATCCTTTAGACTGTAGCCTACATCCCTTCCTATTTGGTCACACCTTGATTCATGCTTTAACTCTGCAGTTCATACGACATGGGTGTGATGAACCTAAAGAGGTGAAAATGTCTGGGACTCCCCACCAAACGGCAGACATGACAAAGCCCCTCAAACGTGTGGTGAAATGTATTAAACTCCTACAGTCAAGTGGATTGTTTCATTTTGACATGTCAAGTACAGTGTCAGTCATCCTGGTAACACAATACCAAGTAGTACAATAATGAATGAGCTCCAGTGGATTGTGCCATGACTCTGTCACTCCGTCATGGCCCCGGGCTGTTTGTTATAGTGCTGAAAAACCCATGATTAAGTCATGATTTAAGTCATTCTGGAGCAAAAATGTCAAACGTCTTCCAACTTCTCATATCAGAATTTTCTTCATTTCTCCATACCATTTTATATGATATGTCTTTGGGTTTTGTCCTGTTGGTCACATAAACGAGCAATTTGAAGATGTAAATTTTGGGTCTGAGCAACTTTGGACTTTTTTTTTTTCTTTAAACACATTTATAGATTAAAAGATAAATCATATTTACAATGTAAAGTATCACTATATCAAGCAACAATTTATTGTTGTTTTAAAATCTACCTACCTACCTACCTACTTATCCATCCATCTATCGTTCTGCGGGGCTCTAAAGTGCCTTTTGGTATTAAGTAAATAAAAATGATTTATGGTGCTTGTTAAAATAAAAGTTACAAAGATTAACTATAAAATAATTTTAAAAATATAAATAAAATAAGAGCACTTGGGCCTCAATCAAACCCACAGTTTGTGAGCAGTACAGGAATAACCCCACATTAATCAAAATACTTAAAAACAAATGGTCATCAGGAACAAAATAGGTGCCACATGTTCCTCAGAAATGCATGGTCAGAACATACAAACTGCATGAAAATAAAAGCATGTCTACAAGCAAGCAAGCGTGAAAAGTCTACATTCAACATGGCTATGACTGTTCTAAGCATCATAACCCTCACTTAGGTTTAATTATGGTACAAATATTTTATAGGAAAAAATATTGTAAATAGAGATATGAAGCTGCTAGACTGCACCAAATGCCTCTTATGCGTCCAAATGTTACCTACGAGCAAGTTTTTCTCCAGCGACTTCCACTAGATGGCGATGTTTAACCAACGATACATTCTGTAGGTTTACCTTCCATCTTGTCATTGTGGCCATTAGGATTATTTTCTAAACTCGTCTCTCATTCATGAGTTTCTTGGTTTGATAGTCAAATTTGAACTTGCTCCCTAATTGTCAGATTATTTTTAGAACACAACACTCAGTTCATGAGTGATTTCAAAACATGTGGTTGGCAACCTTTAATAGATGAAAACTTTATACAAGAATAAAAGACAGTATTTGATATTTACACAGTAATACTTTCCAAAAATACTTTACATAGCATACATACGCACCACCACATGCTTATTTGTGTTTACCAATTTACTGCTCACCAAAACAGGACTACCAACCAAAACTCAGATATTCATTGTCAATACCTAAAAACCAACTTGCATTACTCAAACAACAGGATGAAGACTTGTATTACCAAAACCTTACACTGGAGTTTAAATGACGTGAAAGTCTGGAGTAGAAAAATATTAGTTTAGTTTTATCATACTGTGGTAGAAAAGTAGGCCGTGGCTCAAGTACAAAAGGTTTACCAAGAATATTAAAATACTGAACAGGAAAAGAGAATATAGCCAGCTATCTCTCATTTTTGCTTGAGAAAACGGTAGGAGCACAAAAACACAAACTTTTTTTTGTCTTTGAACGTCACACCATGCACACAGGGATCACAGCTTCACTCAGTATGCACCACACAAAATGACTGTTTTTATAATCATGGAATCTTGTCACAACGCGTCAAGGGCTTTGACTCTTTAAATGTAAGTTGTTGTTTTTTTTTTAAATAGGAATTTTGAATAGAGCCTGAATACTGTTCCTACTGAGGATTTAACCCTGTTTGGGGCCTCCTAAGAGAAGATAGGAAAAACATTAACTTTTGATACCTGTAAAGAAAAGAAAATAAAGTATGATAAACTCACCCCGTCTGCAGGATTTAACAGTTGGCCACATCTGACAATGATTATTACAGTCAGTCATTTTTAATCCTGGATTCAAAGCTCTGCTAGTTTTCACGCTAAGCATGTAATTAGTGATTCCTCTGCACCTGGGACACCAGCTGAGTGCAATTAACTGCAATTAATGAGGTGACAGCAAAGACAACTCAGAGGGAAAGAAACACCACTTGAAAGCTGAACACAATCTCAGTCACAAACTCTCACACTTACTGCAACTTTAGGGACATGTCTTTCTTTATTTATTTACCTCCCTGTGTCTGTACTAGGTATAATTTGTGTTTTTATCAATCAAAATGTGGCTTAGCTTTATTGATTAATGTAGTTTGATATTGAGCATATTAGGAAGATTTACATTTTAGGCCCCAATAAATGCAAGTTTTTTTTAGGTGTGTGGCCCTATATGTGCTCCATATTACCTAGTCTTTGTGGGCATTTGTAATGATAAACCTATGGAAGACACATGAAGTGATGTGCCTTTGAAGGCCAAGTAAGTATCTTTGCTGAAATCTGGGAAGTAATCTTTGACTGCAAACCAATCATGAAAATGTACATGGGGAAGAGCTCAGCTGAACTTTATCTTCACCAGCAACACATGCTGTTATTTTTCCCTTCCTAACACTGCAGCTTGCGGATGCTGCGAGAAATCCTCTTAAACTCACGCTGTCCCTTCTGCCAGCGTTTCAGTGAGGTTATGACCAGGTGGCCATCCATCTTCTGGCCCATAACCAGGTAGGCAGCGTTGATGTCGTTCATCTCCTCACAGATGCACTTCAGGCCGCCCTTCAGCCACAGCACCGTCTTTTTCAGGTCATGCTCTGTCACGCCGTTCAGCTTATAGATGGTTTTGCTCTTGGTCTCTGGCACGATCCTGGTGTCACCGTTGATGTAAGAGATCTCCTTAACCTTAATCTTCAGAGCTTAAAGGGTGCAGCAGAGAGTGTAAGCATTGGGAAATGGCACAAATATTGTATACAGATCATTCTTTTTGACACATGCTCATGAAAGCCATCTGCGTTTACATATGGTTTGCTGGTAAAATGTATGCAAAATGGATGAGATGGAAGTGGTGAGAGAAATCTTTCTAGTCAAATAAAACATGTCCAACAGTGAAATTTTTCCTCTTGTTTCCTGAAATTTCCTGGAACCTCCCTTCCTGACCCTCTTGGGGCCCCTGAACTACTGCTCTATTAAAATGTGTTTGCAGACTTACCAAAGTCATTCTTACACAGGTTGTCAACAATTTCGTTGTCATTTTCTTCTGTTTCCTTGCAAGCATCACACACTCCGGGCACTAAAACAAACAAATTAGACTCAATTAACAAATCAGTGATAGAGCTTGTCAGACTAGTGTACAATGTAATGTACAAATAAGTATCTGCCATAATTCATCACAAAAATGTTAAGTACTGGACAAAATATGTAGGACACAGCCAGATATGACCACAGTCAGTTCTGGTGCAACACATGGACACCTCAGTGATTAATCTGGATAAAAATCATGCTGTTCGCACATGCATTTTACAAAGCAGTAAAAGAAACATGATCTATTATTAGTTATGTGCCACTAATTGAATTTGGCATTTATGTGCATGACTTGGGAATGGTTTGCAGCTGAAGAAAACTTTACCTTCTCTGGTGACTGGCACAGAGTTCTCGATGCCTGCAGGTGGTATGCACAGGTCATTGTCTACTGGGAAACGGTCGCAGTCCAGCATCTTCGGCCAGGGAAAGCCAAACGCGGACATCACGGGCGCGCAGCCGTGTTTGACACTCTCGCACAGAGACCTGCACGGCTGTATGGGTTCGTCCAAATCTTGTAGACAGACGGGAGCGAAGAGGGAGCAGAGGAACTTTCTTGTGTCGGGGTGACAGTGCTTCTGGACCAGCGGGATCCAAGACGTAGCTTGCTGCAGAACTTCGTTCATGGTTTCGTGTCCGAGCAGGTTCGGGAGGCGCATCTCCGTGTACTCTATATCGTGGCACAGGAGGAAGTTTGCAGGAATTGGCTTGCACTTATTCCTTTTAGAGAATAAGTCATGCTGGCCAAAACCGTACAATCCATGGATGGCTTCCATGCAGGGTAATGTTATCAGCCACAACACTGTCACTGTTGAAATAAAGGCTCTCATTTTGTTTGCGCGTAAAAGTTGTAAAATATGAACATAGACGCTTAATCAGAGGTTGCTGAGCATCAGGTAGCGTGGATGGAGCTTCTGTCAGTGGCCAGCCTCTACTGTACCAAGAGGTTTTCTTCCAGGCACGTCTGGGTGGAGTCTGTATATTGTGCGTAAAGACCGCTTCTCCATTCAGCACATTTGGTTTCCTCATATCAGGTGAAACGTGTGGATAAATTTATCCCCTAAGTCAAACAAAATCCCAAATTCTCACTTGTTGCTCCTCGGGGTCTGAGAGACATTTTTTAATTTCTAATTATAGTTCATAGTATTTTATCACCAGTCGTTTTCTTAACAGTTTCTCTTGCGATTCATGGAAATCATAACAAAACGTGTCTGACAGCTTTTCCTCATTACGCTCAAACCAACAGAAATATATCTTGAGTGATCCCTTAACTTGCTGTTTTTAGACCCACGCTGTAAATAGTTTGGAAATGTTGTCAGTAGGGGCATTTAGCTCTGTTCAGTGGAGCGTTAATTTTCCATCATTAGGAGTATAGTGGTGAAATCCTCTGGGCATGTCTGCAGGTTCATACCATATGATGAAATATTGCACGCCCTGGTGTGAGAAGGAGACCTCCACTCAGCACACCCAGGGGTGAAACCAAATCTGCCTCCTTCTGCTCTGCAGCTCTGGCTCCTGTCCGCTCTCAGACCCCCTTGAGCTACAGTCTGGTTTGCAGACAGCAGTGTGGTTCTTCTCAGGCTCAGCCTTCCTCTTCCTCCCTTGGAAGAGGGTGAAATAAGTGAACACTTCAACCTTGAATGTAAAAGGCTTGAGGAACTTCATGCTTCATGCTAAATTACAAAAGCATATTTTCCCATTTTCAAGATATGTAGATTTTATTTTGGTTTCACTTACAGAGACTTCCTGTAGAGATGTCTGCTGCCACCCCAGTACAAGGAAGCTAAATTTATTTTTTGTCACTCAAATCACCTACAGCAACGTGTTTTTTTCCCCCCAGAAGCAATGACTTGATAAGGACCATTATATTCCAAACTCATCTAGCGTGCCAAGTGGCACATGTGGCACATTTGTATATTGTCACTGCTGAGTCTCTCAGAACCTCCTCTACCTTCTCCACTCAGCAGATCCTTCGATCATTCAGGAAATTTATGAGCCATTTGATTTAAATATAGGAGAAAGTATTTGAATTGAAAACACAGTTGTAGCTTATTTGCTCTGAATTAAACCTGTCATTAAAGTTTATAGCTCTACATGTGCCAAGATTTTTTTTTTTAGCAGAACTGAACAAAGAGGATATTTTGGCAAGAGTTCCCACTTGACTTGTTTTTCTTTCTGTAGACAGTACGTATAAACATCTTGGTGAGGGTGGCATTAATAAACAGTGTTTTATGAATAAAGTGCTGCACCCTTCCAATTGGTGTTAGATTATTTTGCTGCTGAAGATGCAGCGTTTCCCATCTGAATTAATAAGGTGCCTCATAGTGACTTATGAATCCACATTGCTCTCTTCCATAAACTGATAACTATGGAAATAAATAAATAAACTTACCTGGAGCATTGTAGAGGTTTTAATTATAGTATCTATAAATAAATACTAGGGATACTAGAGTTTGCATCCTGACTCCCATCTGTGGTTAGGTTTAGGCAGCAAAAGCACTAAGGCTAAGGTTAGGGAAAGACTGGGGTTTTGGTTAAATGTAAATACACATGTTGGATCTGAAGTCACTACAAGCTTAGAAGTGTATGGAAATTATTTTTTGGTGTATGAAGCACTGAAAAATTACTTTCAAAAAAACAATAGCTATTTCTAGAAACAGTGTCCTTGTTACGCTGGATAATCCAGAGAACATGCTAGAAACGCTTTTGACATGGACTAACTAAGAAAGATTTTTATGAAAACAATTGACGGTGAGGTCGATGATTTGGGTGAACTAACAGTTTAAAAAGCAAAAATATTTTTGAAATCTATCAAGATTAACAGCATGAGGAACCAGGAACCTAAATCCTTTTAGAATTACAAGGAAGAAAGGCCATAAATGATGGAAAGGAACCAAAAAGGGATAAATGGACTGCAATTAGGATTGGATCAAGCCATTACCAAGCATAAGGCTTTATTTCTCCAAACACAGATTATATGCAGCCACTACTAACAAAAATACGGTTTCACAGACAGTTATGGTCAGATGCTCGGGATAGAGGTAAACTGATCCTAGGGCTGTGCCTAAAGTCACCCCAGTGGGTTCTCATTACAACTCTGTGAAAATGAGACACAGCTTGTCAGACCTTCTGGTCCATCTGTGGGCCGGTAACCCTTCTCCCACCACCCACCTTCTCCTTCCTTTATTCATAAAAAATCAAGGGGCTAGACTAGTGCCAAAAACAATCACAGAATATATGGGGCAGGTTCAAAAGAAAGCCAACCTTCCAGTGGAAATGCTTGAGTAATCAATTTATTGAATGTTCATGGAGAGTCCTTTCAGTATGAAGAGCATTAAAGCCATAAGGACTGTTGTAAACCAGTACCATGCTATTGAAAACTCCTCTCTCTTAGTAGATTCCTAATAGTCAATTAAAGTAAAGGTCTTGTCATATTATATAGTTATCTCGCTCACAACAAAGGCCAACTCCGACAATGAATTGATCCTACTAACAAGTACTGTCTGTGTAACCCAAGCCTGATATAGCTTATTCTTCTGTGCCACTGAGGTCCATTGGTGCGCTTTCGCACTGGGCAACATGTTTTTTTCATTAGAAAGAACATGGGCACTGTAGTTTATGTGTGGGGATACTCACTAGAGCACTGAATGTGTAATAATCTGCAGATGAATACACATCTCCAGCTGTTAAATTACTTTGCAGCTTTTAAAAATGAAACTATATCTTCAGTAGGAGAGAATGAGCTTGGGGCTAAGTGCCACATACAGGCTGGGGAGTTTGGAAAGTACTGAGAGATGGACTAATGTAATTTTGGTTTTGGTATTCTAAGCAGATTTGTTATCAGCTAGAAAAATGTAGAATAATACCAGCCTTATCCATTAAATGCCACTGGTCTGAAAATACTGCCAGTTTTGAATGTATGGCAGACGCTTGGTATCAGTATACTTTGTTTGGGTTTTGTAAAGATGGTCTGCACAGCTTTACAAATATAGTGTTAACTTGCCTGATAAAATAAGGATTATTTAGTACACCACAACAAAAAAGATCCTCAAGACTTCACCGTTCAAATCACTAGTCTTTACTTATCTTCTATGGCCCCTTGACTGCCAACTGAGAATCAACCATACAGCTCTGAACATTGTCCTGAAGTTCACTAATGAGGTTGTTAACTTCAATCACTTCCTCTACATTGACATTTGGGAAGGAATTTATCCCATCCAAGAGGAATTAATCTCATTAGAGCTCCAGAGTCATATAGATTGTCCCCTCTTGGCGTAATTGATGTTCCCATTGTACAGGTCTAATTGACCCAGTATGGGGTTTCAGAGCAGCTGTGGGATACGTAGACGACTCTACCAGACTTCGGCATAACCAAATGCGGATCAGAAATGTCGACATAGCAGTGGACAAATATGTGGAGACGTTACAAGAATATTTGTATTTTCTGTTATTCAAATTATTAAGTGTAATGAAAGAAAGAAATACAGCATGTCATGCACAGGAAACTGTACACTGTACAGGAAACTAAGTGCAAAAACTTAAAGTTGCAATTTTACAGGGGGTTATGTGCCAGACTACTGCTATGCCGGAAGCAGTAGCCTGGTAGAATTTTTTTAAGTGACTTCATTCAAATTTTTGTATGAATTAAACAAACTATTAGCGGTAGGTGGATTTCATAACCTTTACTATAGCCTATAGAAAAAAAATGGGACCAACCAATAGCTTTGATAGTTTCTGATGACTACCTTACAGGCATGTAATTAGTGCAAGACACTTCAGAGTAAAGGGAAGTCAAAAACCAATCCAGATTTGTGTTACAGGATTCAAAAACAGTGTCATGTACCATAAAACACAGCACAGAGCCAAGCAGGTTTATGCTCGCAGGATGTCCATGGGTTACTGTGACAAGCAGATCCTTCTGTAGGGCCCTGCTCTTTGACCCGTGACCGTTACTGAAACTGGAAGAATCACACGGTGAAAGGCTCTCAGAGACATTTTACAACTCAGACCAAAGTACAAGCAGCTTGGCAGTCAGAGAAGTGTTTTCTGAGAGACCCGTACCTGATCTCCACCCCATATGGAGAAGGGCAACACACAGTCCTGCTCCTTGCCACCTTTGAACTTTCCTCACAAAGAGGATGTTGCTGTTTTTTTTTATGATTAAATGAAGTTTTACTGAATCATCTATAGATGGGAAGTTTTCTGTGCTGGTAGAGAAATTCCAAATGAAGTTCTGGGCCCACATTCACCAAACAGATAAAAGTGAAATTTTATATTTTAATTTCAATAGAAGCATTTGATATTTGCTTTGATAGGATGTTGCACCACTTCCACTTCTCTCTCTTGCATTTGTCAGGGTGCAAAGAACATAAATCTGGCACAGAATTTGTCTGTAGTCATTTCTTTGTCTGCAGCTGACAATGTGGTATACTCTGGTTTAGTTTTCTTGTTTCCATTTCAGCTAATTTCTTTTTTTAGTAGTAGTGAACTAGTTAGTTTTTAACTTTGATAAAAGACATAACAAATTACTTTTTTGTTTTTTTTTGTAACTTACAAAGAGAAGTTCTCCATGGCATGAACAAATTACCACTCTGGCAGAAGTCATGGATCATTTTCCTTCTGACAGTTTGTGTTGTGAAATATAATCTCACATACCTTCATCCCAGGAATTTGGGGGTTACAAAAAAGAAAAAAGAAAACCCACATTTAGCGATGGTGGCAGCAGGCTAGCAAGTGACCCGCAGTGACCCCTGGAATACCAGACACAGGCTCAAGTGTAAATAAAGGTTTGGTATTCATTCACAGTTGTGACACCACAACAAGGACACATTTTGTTTGGAGGTATAGTTGAGAAGTCTGTGCCCCCTGAACAGAAACAGACTTTACACCAAGTTCATCCCAAACGCTGAACAACCTCTGCTCACAGATTCAACCTCTGAACTTAAAAACAGTCACTCTGAACCATGAAACAGGATTTGACTCATAGCTGTTTCTGCAGTTTCAAGAATGGAGCAAAACCATCAAAATATAATTATCTCTTACAAAAACCTGCATGGTATAGAAGACAGAGCCCCAAGACAACTATTTGTCATTTTCCAGATGCATGTGATATATAAATATATTTCGGTTCTGACACTATAAAATGTTTTAGCTTTTCTGAGACTGATAACTCCATTCATCTTAAGCAAATCTAATTTAGGGTAATTTTATCCAGCTACCCCTGACCTGCCAAAAACTACAGACATACATGAGTATACTGAATGTGCAGTTTATTGATTTCTAGGAAATTTGAACGTGCTTTGGATAAAAACAGAGGGAAAACAGCACATGAAATTGTATTTGTTATGTTTTAAGTGTTTATCTGTTGTCAGTGTTTGACCAACGTTTTACTGGTTGATCTTGAAAAGCAAATATGAGGCAAAGACGGTTTTGCAGACTCAGGTCTATTCCATAAGAAAACTGTTCCAAGACCTTCAAATATCAGAAAATCTTTTCACTGAGGCTTTCATTCCCAAGAGTTGCAACGGCTTCCAATCACAACACACTTTTATAGTGGAAAATGTCCTAATAACTTCTCAAACCATTGCTGCACCACAATCCGCTACACTGCTATCTATCTGTTTGCCATCATGTTCCGAACACTCATATTAGCTGAAATATAGCGATATACACTGCTTCCATGTATCACCAGCACAGTTCACAACTAACATAAACAAATGTGCAGTTTGCACAGAGGTAGAGGTAAACCCGCTATAACCAAAGTTGTGATGAGTGAAAGGTGTATTTAGCAATATTTTCAGCACAGTTACAACTTTACCGTTGAAACTGTGCGTCTGTGCCTCATCTTTTCATACTGGCATGTAAAGTCTGGCAATCTTATTTCATTAGGCTGCAAAGTTTATTTTATAGCTAGTTTCCAGAAGTAGACATTTTCTCCTCCATAGAAGTAAATGCTTTTGTAAAAGTGCCAACTACAAACTTTAAGTAGTCTCGAGGACCCACCAACGTCGTCATTTCTTTCCCGTTGTTTTCAAATGAAGAGGTTAACATTAAAACCCCACATGCTGAATTCTTCTACGGTGGTAACAGGGGAAAGCAGCCTGAATGCAGTCAGAGGGAATCACCAAGCCCTTTATTATTCCTAAACACACTCCCAGATGAGAGCATGTTAGCACTGACTTACAGTAGCGTCACTGCCTTGTGGACATGTGTGTCTTTCAGTCCAACGGTGTGCAGAGGCAGATGGAACAAGCCCGAGGTGGTTCACATTAAACCTGCAGAGTCCTGCTGAGAGGAGGAGGAAAAGACCCAGAGTTATGTTAAACTCTTTGGGGAGACGTATTACTACACACGCACTTAAAAACTAGCCTCACATTAACTAAATGATGTCTCTCCTTTAATGCCAAGGGCTTCTCCAACCTCAAACATCCAACAAAATGACCTCCTTCAAAGTGCTTCTGCTGTAATCGTTTGACATTCTGGTTGTATTTGTCACAGAGGGATGAAACACCACTCCACCACAAGGCACTTTTGCACATGATTAGAAAGTAAACATGACCATGCATATCTGGCACATAATTAAATACTCTCCATATCTTTGCTTGACAGTCCTGGTTAAATTATGGTGACGGCACAACATCAGCTTATAGCGTTCCAACCAAAACATTGCAGTTGCTCTGCCTCATACTGCCAGAGGTTACGTATGCCCTATCAGATGACAAATCCAGTGTATACAAGCTTAAATATAACGTTTATTCTAATCCAGTCCATGCATGATGTCTGGGTTTTAAGGCTGCTATTTCTACTGAAACAGAAAGCAAGAAGTGACAAACTCGCTCAGTGTCAAGATGATGAGACTGTTTTGTTTGCCTCATTTTTGAAGCAAAATGTTTGTGTCTGTTGCTCTGCCCAGGGGGCAACATAATGAAATATCTCACTGGTTATTAGAAATATTAAAACAAAAGGCTACTTCATATTCTGAAGAGTAGGCGCTTGTATTTAATTCAGATGACTTAATATTAAAAGTCACTTTAGGACTAGTTTGGCTTTAAGTTTGCTCCAGAAATTCAGACTTTCCAACACAACTGATAACATAAGACAAAATATTACATGTAACTTAAAATGTGTAACTTAAAACCTAAAATGTGATATTCATGAACTACATACCATATAATCATGTTCACCAGCCTGCACAGTCTGTTATCACTTCAGAGTAACAGAAGAAAATATGTAACATCACTTCAGCCCAGCAGGGACTCTCTAATGATTTGAACACAGTTTGCATTTCAAGCAAATATGCCCCCCCCCCCCCCCCCCCCCCCCCCACACTCTTGCCAAGAGTTAGATGAGAACATTGATACCACTCTCTTGTCTGTGTGTTAAGCACATAGCCAGACCTGGGAGACAATTAGCTTAGCTTAGCTTAGCTTAGCATAAAGACAACAGAGAAACAGCCAGCCAAGCTCCAAATAAAGTAAAAGAAACAAATCCACCTAAATGCATGACTAAAGGTCATGACTGTACACAGTGTATTATGTTTGCTTAATCTATTCACAAACAGTAATGTAATGTAACAAGGTAGCAAACTGTCCTTTTTACAAAAGTTTACGTTTGGCACTCAAGTTATACAAGAAATATACAATGAGCTTTTGGAGGTTTACACTAATTAAATGATTGAATGATGAAATTTTGTTTTTCCATGTACAAAAAAAATTATGCCAATCAACACTGCCTAACCAAGTGTGGCTTATATAGAATATGTTGAGAATTTAACAGGCATGAAACATCCCAACCCTGTAGGGCTGAAATTCATCCTCCATGACATCTTTTTAGACTGCCAGGCACTATTGTACTCTGGGGTGTACACAAGTTGTCCTGTCTATTTGTTTGGCCGTCTGTTTTACACAGACTATGTCTATACTCATTTTCCCTGTATACAGCTACAGTATATCTGTTGCTTTATGTTTTTGCACTGTTTATGGGTACATTAAGCAACACAGTCAGAGTCACATTCCTTTTATATCCCAGTAAACTAAATAGTTTAAATGCACACAGGCTTTATGCTTCTACATTCTGCAGATTACTCTCAAAGTGAAGGGATAAAATGAGCTCCACATGGGGCAACTGTGCGTAGTCCTGCTGCTGCATGACTACTTTCCTAGGCCTGGGAACCCCCAACACACAAACACACACACACACACACATAGCTTTTCCCTCTGTGTCCCACATCTGTGTCTATGGCCCTAATTGTTTAATGCCTCTCCCTGTGCAACCGAGGCACTAACAGGCCCAACAAAAAAATGGCTAGGGTATCTGATTCTTGTTACTCTGAGCTAACTGATGTAGATTTCACTGGTCAGTGGATGAACTCATGCTACATATCCTCTGTGTTTATTCCACATGTTCATTGCAGCTGGACTGTCTATGTAAGCGTGTGTAGAGGATGGTACAGTGATACAGAAAAAACTTTGGTTGTGACTCGCCGAGGAAAACTAGGAGAAAAAAGGTTTTGTCTGTTTGTTTCAGTCTGTCTGTCCTTAATTTAGGCATGTTGTTGAAATTAGACATAAATAAATCCCTTTAGTCTTTCGCGTTTCTTGGGCTGCACACAACATTGACCCTCCTTTGCTGAGCAGAGAAAACACAAAGACTTACAGCTGGCACTACTTGAGAGATTGACACTCTTGTCTGTGTCATTTGCTTGCACTGTTTAGTCTATCTACATGACACACACTGAGGGACAGCCAATGAAAAAACACAAAGACATTTAGGCTGGAAAAACTTGACCCTAAAGTTGTTTGATCCCCTTCATCCTCATGTCCCCACAGACAAAATTGGATGGACTCTTTTTGGACCAGAAGAGAGGAAAGCTGTCACTGCCACCTCGTCTATGCTGTGTCAGACGCAGTTGTTTGAACCTGAGGCTGGGGCATAAATCTCCACCCTTGGGCCAGCCTTGACATTCTGTTCCCAGATGGTGCCTCTCCTGCTGTGGACTCTGCCCCAAAGGGGCCTGGCATCTCAGCCAGACCCATCCATCACAGGAGAACCAGGCCCCTTATACTGAGAGCAGAGGCCCCTGGAGGTAGCACCTGCCCTCGTGTTTTCACCTTGTGGCTAAAACATGCGCCCACCCCCACCCCCACCCCCGGGACACTTCATCCCCTGCTGCTTTCCTGAGAGGTTAGAGGTCATTTGAGGGTGTGAGACAACTTTACATGTCCACAGACACTCTTTTAAGGTGACATTCACACTCGAGTCTGTGGTTAAATCTATTAGGCCTCACATTACAGGCAGGTCAAAGGTTGAGGTATTATTAATGTTAACAGAAGGCCACACAAGCTACAGTACAAACCTGAAAATAATCAGTACCGGAGACAAAGAGTGACAAAAAACCCCAAACACCTCAAAGACACAACAAATGCTTCAGTCTAAAACATGGAGACGCAGACAACATTTCAGCAAAGATCAATCGCCTTAAAAAGAAAAAGAAAGCTACTTCTTCAATCCGAACAGCGTTTACACAAAAGAATTGTACGCCTCCATCTGTTTTATATATTGTGGCCAAAAAACATCACTGATTTGATTGGACCCAAATGTGATGCTTGAGGCTCCTTTATACATCCAAAGCCTGTTTGACCCTCCTTCTCCTGCCCTCCACCAACAAAGCTCCCTTTCCCTCTCCCAACTGGTCTCATTCAAGGGGCTCCAGGCCTGGCTGTGTGGGTGTATGCGTGAGTGTGTGTGTGTGTGTGGGAATGGGGAGTCTTGTTCTGACTTATTGGGCTGCCAGCGAGGGTCTATTCTTTGAGGAATACTCAACTGAAAACCTGTTATTTAAGTATTAAACCACCAGTAGACTTGAAAGGTGGCTCTGAAAAGTCTGTCGTCAGTTTAAATCGACAACAGTTACAATGGATCCCAGCGGTGGCCCACTTGACTTGTGCATGGTTTGCTGTTTCTTTGTCACATGCAACTACCTTTTTGCTTATGCTGTACTTATACACAGTGGAGTTCTGGGTGAAATGCTAACATCAGCATCCTAACATGCCCACAATGACAATGTTTACATGCTTATTTTAAGCAGGTATATTAGTAACCATGTCCTACATCTTTAGCACGTTAGCATGCTAACATTTGCTGAGGATTGCGTCATTAGGATTCATCATTTGAGCACCATATTTGGGCCCAAATTAGCTTGGAACTGAATTGTTATTTTCTTCCTCCATGAAGAAGAGCTACGAAGAGCCTCCATTAACACCAAAATGGGGTGACTCATGTTCAAATCATAGCTTTACAGTGGAATATTCCCTAACAGCTGTTTGCTGGGTTCTGGATACAAACTGTCCAAGAATATATTTAGGATTTCATCTGTGCAATTCTGAGCCCTTTCATCCTAAAATCTCTCTGTAGTGGTCAAAGCTGAATTAACATTTATTGCTTTATATTCTCTTGAATAGTTTGCTCCTATAGTATTAATCTACAAAGTAACTAGTGGCTGTAGCTGTCAAATACATGTGGTGGAGTCAAAAGGGCAGTACTTCCCACTGAATTGGGAAGGGGAGCAGAAGTGTAAAATGGAATTTCTCAGTATCTTAAAACTGTACAAAAGCACAGTACTTTAGTAAATGTACTAAGTTAATTTCCATCACTGGATATTGCTACTGTAGTTCACTATAATATAGTTATCAGCAGGGCTTGAAACGTTTGAGACTTGATGTTACTGCATGTTGTTTTGGAATGAAAAACCCTTAGTTACTTAAGATATTTATGTACATGAAAGCAAGCCTTGATAAGAGTCTGGAAAAAAATCTACCAAGCAACAAGCCAGTTTCTACACACTGAATGTTACCACCCCCACTTCAAACTCTTGTTCCCTGCTCTGCTTGCCTATCCCACATCATGTCTGTATTAATTTCCATCAGGAACAGGCACAGCAACGCTCTCTGGCATACATCGTCCCACACAGTTGTCAAACATCTGAAAGGCATAGAAAGGATGTTCCACATGGTTCTGATAAAGCCAGAGTTAAGCTATGGTCACTGAGCACGGTTTAGTTGTTCCTGTTCTGTGATTAATTCTTTATGTAAACTGCATTGTTATATCTTTGTTAAGATTTTAAATGTCTGTGGGAAAAATGGTTGCAGTGTAAATAAACGCTAAAATTGGTCTCCATCATTAATAAATGATGATGGATAACTTTTCTTTCTGCTGCTGTCCAGTGTGCCCCCTTTTGTTTTGGGGGAAAGAAAGGTGGAAGAGAAAGAAAACAGACAACATTTGGATTGTTTCCAGCTTGCAAATGAAGCATGAAGCGTGCTCTCTGCGTGACAATGTTTATATAATCTTTCAGCAACACAGCACAAATGAACTTAAAAGTTTATAGAAAATTATCGGGACTCTGCACATGTTGATTGTCTGGAGTCAAAGGGCCCAGTGGTGATTTATGATACAGAAGATGATGATTTATGTTTTTGTCAAAATCCTGCTTCCAGTCCATAAACATATTCTAGCTCTACCCTAAACTAAAAACTTCACTGCATACAGTGAAACCTTCATCAGTGCAGATATGAATCCCCTGCAACCACATACTCTACAAAAATAAGACGCAGCCTGTAACTGTGCTGATTATTTTATGGATAAATCATCAATGAGCTCATTAACATTTGACTTAAATCTTGTAAGGCTGCTAATGAGCTGTATTTTATCATCTAACACCAATATCCTTGAGTATTTGCTTTAACAAACTGTGAAAAATTCTCCATTGATCTCCAGATCAATCATCTGCTTTACCAGCAGAACTAATGACATTTCCGTCATCCTCAGCTGTACTTTGTGTTTAGCATTCAGATATTTGAATTAAAACAGCCCTGAATTTAAACAACACAGGGGACTGGGGTGATGGGGACATGTTACTGGCTGCATTCTGACAAATGAGGTGGCTGCATTTTCTCACAGAGGGCAAAAGCTGGTCTGAAGATGACCTTCGTTAGCAAATATAAATACAGTACAATACTAAACTAAGATTGTTAATAAGATAAACTTTATACCTGCTAAAAATGAGCATGTCAGCATTATCTATGTGAGCACGTTAGCTTGCTGATGTTAACATTTAACTCAAAGCACCACTATGTCTATGTGCAGCATCAGAGCTGTATTAATTTTTTTTAAACATAAAAAGAGCTATTTATAAAAACTATACACAATTAAAATGCCCTTTGAAGACAGAGAGCCAGTTACTTTCACAGGGATGAGGTGATTATGCTGTTTTCATTTTCCAGTCTGTGTTCAGTCTCTAATCTATACCATCTTTCATGTTAGAGAACTTCAGAAGAGTTCCTAGACGCTCTTGTAATAGCTTTACTTGCAACAGGTGGAATTTGTAATGAAAATCTCATGCTACAAATCTGCAGTACATACACAAGGTTTTTTCTTTCTTTTTCTATTGTTAGTTAGGTATAAGTCTAAAAACACGCTGTATCTCTGGCACCAAATAACATCGCATTTTACACATTTTGAGCCAAGCAGGAAATGAGAAATTAAGCAATCCATCAAAACTTTTAAGACCAGCTATGAAAAAACATTTTGGAATAATTTATTATAAAATCATCCGTCACCCCAGCTGCACTTTTCCCCCTCCACAGTGAGTTCTCTGCCAGGTGAATGTAACCTAAATTCCTCCAGTGCATCACATAGCCTCAAGTCCACTGAGATGCAAGCCAGAAACCGCAATGCAGAACTTGTTTAGAGGCCAGTACACATCTCAATAGAATGCAAATTGAGATAAATATGAAATCCAAGCCAGGATGAGAACACAGCTGTGTTTTATTTGTCACTATGCCTCCTCTTCCAAAGTGACTATCAGACTGGACTATCAGATGATAATCTGTTTGTCTTGCTGAGGAGGTAAAGACGGTTCACGGGGAACGTTGTGAGCTCACCCTTAACCTCTGACCAACATAATAAATGCTGAGTTAACTGCTACTAGAAAAATGACATCAATTGAACAGAAACGTCAGTTACTACTGATGGTCTGGGGTAAAATTAAAATGAATCCTCCTCATTATTTTGCTATTGTGTTGCTTATTACTTAATTCATTTAATTAATCTATTTCTATTTGTGTTTGATCAGATTACCACACAACAAACCTGGGGTCATGTAATATTAGCACAGGAATAATGTGCACAGAACATAGAGTGCAGGAAGAATAGAGGTGTGTGTACTCAGCATCTAATATTTGCCCCAGGGCCCTCATGTTAATGTAGCCATGCTGAGGATTTCAATTGTCTGCTTTAAAAAAAAACAGTGAATTATCTCTAGTATGTATAACATAAGTGTTTCTGCCAGTCCAAAAACTTTCTCAGCAAATTTAGCTGCCTGATTGAGTGACAGGCAGTATTTGATAAAGATCCACAGAACAGCTCTTGACACAAGTTGTGGGGCAGTTGAGCTATGCACTGAGACACAGAAGCTTGTTTGGTCAGATCACCTGATATGGCGAGAGATCTCCTCCAACACCATGATCCCGAGGCCAAGGACCTGCTGAAATCACAAACACAGGAGAGTGTGGAGCTTTTCAAAACCCACTGAGGTGCAGAGGAGAGACTGAACTGAGTCAATAAATAATTACTCACCTATCAGTGACTACATGCAGGGCACACTTGGCTGGTATGGTTCAGGTCCTGGCTGTTTATTATCTTTCATGAAACTATCTGATAAAGACTTTAGCTCCTCAGCTTCCTCAGCTCATATGTTCCCTAAGGGCAGCACATTTGGATTAACAGCAGACCAAGTGGAGCCATGTTGAATCTCTTTGTGTTTCTTTACTTTTCTTGGAGAAGCAAAATTCTTAGATGTTCAGGTCACTGTTTGAGACAGGAAAAGGAAAAAAATGTGAAGTCTCCAAAGCTTCCTCTTACAGTGAATAGAGGGAAAAAACATGCAATGATGCTGGAAAACAAGTTATTTTCTGGTTCATCAACAAACAGACAAGAATTGCGTGTGTTGATGAACACTGGTAGCCTGATAGCCACAATGAATTGCCATTGTGTTTCACTTAATTCATTCATATTTCATACTTGAATCACTGACAGTATCTAAGATGTGGGCAGTGATTCAGAGGCAGAGATTTGCGATCATCAATGGGGTTTAAACCTGACAACATTTTTAGATGTGGCGTTGCTTTGTGGCAACACTGAAGAACTGATGAACTCATTACTGTAACCAATCTGAGGAGACAGCTCTTCACTACTGGGATTTTCTAAAACCAAACCAAGCAGTGTAAAATTCAGGGCAAGAATCTTTTCAAGCTGGCACCAATACAGATGAAAGCAAGGGAGAAATACTGGAAATCTGCATCTAACAGTTGACTGACAATGATTTATGTTAATGTGCTGTAATGACATATGGATACAGAGAAATATATACATATTTATATTAATCATTTAGAATATTTATGTAATATATATGACACATTTCAGTCAATATATTGCCTCAAAACAAGCAGTTTATATGTGATAGAGTACATTACCATTTTTAAGGGAAACATCAAAGTTCTGGAGGTTGATGAGGCTCTTAGCCATGGCTGACTCGCATTTCTGGAATTTCAGCAACTGATTGAAACCCCTCTTACAGTTACTGAGAGTGGCCATGTGAAAAATGCATTCAGGAAAAAAATCCCATTGAAACCAAAATCCCATTCTATCATGAACTTTAAAGAGGCACTTGAATTATGACATTCCATGGAAAGTGCAGCAATAAAGTCTTAGTTCTGTGTGGTCCCTAAAAACCCGTACTCTTCATGCTATTTTCCTTGTTGTCTTATTATTGTCTAGAGCATAAGAATACTGTTATTATTATTATTATTTATTATCCTGTAAAGATAAATTAATATGAATATGACATTATACACAAAAATGCACAAGCTATTGAACTTCACACCTTTAAAATGCTGTACCTGGGAAAATGCAGAACAAAGTTTAATTATTGCAAATTTGATTGCAAATTTATCAAAATTGTACATAAAGCGCTGTTATGAACAGGGTGTCCATAGTCTACACTCAGCACACACAAAAATCATCATAAAGGGAACAAAGTACAACGATGACCTAGAACTGGTGACAGCAGGACAGTATATTCCAATGTCTTCAGTTTATACAAAATATGTATTGGTGAAGAATACCTCATATTTTTTATTTTTTATTTTGTATGATGTCTGCATATGCCTCCACTCTTTTCCAGCCAAGCAATATAATACTGAAATTAAAAAAAGTCCTAGATTGAAGGAAAAAAATAATTCTGTATATCATGGGATATTAAAGAAGGGGGGCTGATTTCAAAATGCTGGTTTTTATTTTTCCAGGAAGATAGCCTTAACCACAGAACAATGCTGCCTTTCTTTGGTTATTAAAGTTAAACCAACCTTGAAAAAATTTCCACTTAGAAGCTGCGACCAACTGCAATAACAAAGTGTTTCATTTTCTGCATTTATAGACATGTTTACAATAAAACATTAAATAATTAATTGCTCACTCGAACATCTGCTCTTATTCAAAGTGCTGCATTATAAAAAATATAATGCAAGGCGGGGTTCATGCTTTTCCAGATATTAGTTTTATTACAGAAGCAAGTTATGAAATCAACCTCAATCTAAGTAATTAAATGATTATATTACCCTTATTTGACGATTCTGCCAAGTACCACCCCCTTGAGTCTAGACCCATGAAACCCATGAGTTCAAAACCACTGAAAAACTGGGAAAATGATGGACGTAAATGTATTTTAGGCATATGTTTTAAAATGTTGTTAGTAAACCTAAATTTAAACTGAACTATGAAGTGTCCCTTAATATTCCATAAAAATACTAAGGGGAATACCTTAAGATATTGAATTGAGTTGCTGTCTACACCTGTATTTCTGCCTCCAATAGGCTTGCAGTCAGGGGCCCTGAGTCAAGTCTGATCCCCCCAACCCCAGTCTCAGAGACAACTGGTGAAGCACTGGGGGTCCTCATGGTGAGAGAAGACAGTGATGGGGAGAAAGTCGGAGTCATGGCTGAAGGGGTAAGTCCTGTGTTCCTCGCTAAGGGGGAATACGCATATCTGCGGGAAGAAGGCTTCCTGCCCAGGCTTGGAACACGCCCTGGCTTTCGTGGAGGTACAGTCCTGATGCCAGGCTGAGCCACTCCTGTTATTAGAGGCGGTGGGTACATGAGACAGCTTGACTCTGCTGCTAAGCCCTCACAGCCGCCTTGGAGCTCCTCGTCAGGGAGCATCCCTATATCGGTAAAGACGGAGGCCAGCGTCTGGAATCGTGGCTCCCAGTCCAATAGGTAGTCCCAGCTGTAGCTGCCCTGCAGCTGCTCCTCTAGACACACCAGTGAAGAGAGAGAATCCGCCGACTCGTGGGCTTCAGAGAGGGGAGCGTACCCTTTTGTCCCCATACTCTCCTCCAAATCCCTCATCCTAAGTATTGCAGGAAGTAGCCCCTCACCTCCTCCCTCCTCTTTGAAGTGGTGGAGGCTCTCTGTGCTGGCCATTCCTGAGACTAAACATTTATTGACTGATAAAATGTGCTCCGGCCCTACATCGACAGAGTGGCAAGAGATATTATCTCCAGGTAAGGCAGAGTCTGGGATCTCTGTGGTCTGGTGGCCTTTCACAGATTCATCTCTTTTACGGCAGGGGTATTCATTAATCCACTTGATCTCCTGGTCCTCAGCTGTCTCACCTTCTGCTGATCCACGGCCACTCGAGTCTGACTGATTGTATGGATTTGATATTTCCCTCTTTGTAACCAAGATGCTGGGCCGTTTCATCTCCTGTAGAGAGATGGCACTTTGCGTTTGGCTATTGGATCTACCAAATGAGCCTGTGCCAGGGTTCAAGTTTGCGGCAATGGCAGCAGCTTTTTTGATTGCGGCTTCTTTGATCTTGTACCTGAGAACCATGCCCACAAAAATTACAAGGATAAGGAGGAACATGATGAGTGAGACACTCAGACTGAGCATGTGTGCATCAAGGGGAACCCCGGTGAGTGCTTCTGCTGAGCTGGAGATATTGACAAAAACGTGGCAAGTGGTAGACCTGGACCCCAATTTTGGACTACCTGCAGACACAACCAGCTCCACCATGTCCTCACTGGCATAGCCTCTTCTGCGAAATACAGGACCTGACACAAAGATAGCACCAATTGTTTTGTTTATTGAGAAAAACGGAGACGAGCTCATTAGGGAGTACTCCACAATTCCATCCACCCCTCCATCATGGTCCATTGCCATCACGTAGCCGACTGTTTCTCCAGGTTTGACATTCTCTGGCAGGAGGAAGTGGTACTGCTTTTGGGTGAAAACGGGACTGAACTCATCTACTCCCTTGATGGTCACCTGCACTCTCACTGTAGCTGCTTTGTCGCCTTTGTCCCTGGCCTCTACTACAAAGCAGTACTCACTCTCGCGTTCGAAATCAAAGGTCTGTCTGGTGTGAATGTCACCTGTGAGGGGGTCAACGGCAAAGGCCTCCTTCTTCTCAGGGCTGCCACTGCCGTAATCCATAAAGCAAGAGGAAAGAATTGAGTAGGTGAGCTGGCCATAATGGCCTAAGTCATTGTCAACAGCATGGACTGAGCAAGCGTGGGTAAATGCCGGGAGGTTCTCCAAAACAGAACAGGTAACTGTAGGGAATGTGAAGAATGGAGTGTTGTCATTTTCATCCAGTACTGTGATGTAAACAACTGTAAATGCAATGTTATGTTCTTCAGATGATTCACCGCCGTCAGATGCTCTGATAGTGAGGGTGTATTTTGAGTCTTCCTCATAGTCAAGTGAATGGTTGACAACCAAAAGGCCAGACTGAGGGTCCAGCTTGAGGTGACCTTTCCTGTTCCCAGAGATAATGTCATACTGCAACAGGCCATTGATTCCTAGGTCAGGATCTTGAGCACTGACCTGGACCAGCCTGGTACCTACTTGGCTGTTTTCACTCACTTGTGCATGGTACTCTGTGCTGGAAAAGACAGGGGCATTGTCATTGCAGTCTGTCACAGTCACCATAACAACAGCAGAGCTGTTCAGAGGAGGCGTTCCTCGATCAGAGACACTCACTGTTAGTGCGTAGCTCTCTGTAGTCTCACGGTCTAAAGGGTTACACAGAACAAGTTTTCCTAAATTCTTCATCTGATTCTCAACTTGAATCTTTTTCACTTCCAGACAGAATCGCTTCTCATCATTTCCCCTGATGATGGCGTAGTCCAAATGGGTATTTTCGGGGCTCCAGTCTTGGTCCTCTGCAGATAGCGTCAGGAGGGTGGTATCTGTGGCCGTGTCCTCTGGGATGGTGAGGGTGTAGATGTCTTGGTGGAACAAAGGTGCATGGTCATTGGTGTCTAGAATCAGTATGTCTATGGAGGTGACAGTGGAGTGCACGGGATCACCTCCATCTCTTGCCTCAACCAGAAGATGGATCAGGTTGCTGTTTGTGATGACCTTTAGAGGCTTGTTGGTGAAAACAGACCCTACAAGGCAGAAATGTGTTCATGAGTAAATGAGTCCATTTTATTTAGCAGCACTGAACAATATTTTGTATTTTAGCAATGGATCGAATGACTGTGTGACGTGAAAGGAGTGGTTTATTGCGAAGAACCCGCTGACTGTTTGCTAGGCCCTGTGTCCCCTTGGTTTCCATTGCAGTTGAGCCTTCTGTTCTCACATAGCACATATGCAGTTTACTGTGATAACTGTGGGTCCTTGATTTCAGGCAGAGGTACTGAAAAGCGGATTCTCATTTCTAGCATGCAGCTGTTGATTTTGCTAGCACCAGACAACTACTGGTGCCAGATTTTATCTGTCGTCTCTGTAGTTCCCCTCAGGTGTACGGAACTTTTTAGCTGCTTTTCACTTATTGTTCTTGTTTTCTGGCAAATCATCTCTCCTCTCATCAACTCTTGGAAACTGCCTTTGCAATATGTAGCTGTTTTAAGCCAAAAAGCTCTGATAAACTCACACCACCTGTCCAGAACCAAACAGCAGATTTAAAGGCCAAGTATTTAGTTAGTGGAGAGTAAGATGTGCTAAAAGAAGACATAGGTTTAGTTTCATCAAGCTTCCAGAATCAAATATAGTAAATGAAAATTAATGTAAATGCTAAAGCTCTGTGTCTGCTGGATGTGAAAAAATGTAACTTTGCCATTGTAACTTTACAAGATTACAGTATATCTATTATCAATTAACACAGGAATTACTAAAATCTATTACACTTTTATCCAAACACTATATTGTAGCCAGTCAGACATTAAGCACTCCATGTCTTTATCTTACAATGACATTGCTTACATGGTGAAGAAACTTCAGCAAAGACCTCGTCTCACCAATGTAAAGCAATAAAACTCCTTTAAATTGATTTAACAGATGGTTTAACAAAGACTGTTCTTGGATTTGTTTCTCTCCAGAATAAGAACTATAAAGCATGTCAGCTAGTATGACAATATATTGAGAGTTAAATCTAAATTGCCCTTGTCATTACACACCACAAGGCAACATCATTTCCTGTGTGACAATTCTTAAATGAATTCCATGTGCAGACTGTAAGAGCAATTTCTTCTTTTTGGATGACAATAAAATGTTTGTCCATCCAATTTATTATTCCACTTCACTGCCACTTAAACTTTTCTCCAGAATGACTGTATTAATTCCAAGGCTTTGCTCTAAAGCAGCACTATTTATTGTTTGTGAAACATATAGGCATGGAAAAACTGAGAGGCACAGCACTGCAAAAAGCACCATACGACATTTTTGGATTCTAGTTAGAGAGCTTTAGTCGACGCTGATACAAATTTCACTTTCCATTACTGCTCCTCGCCGCAAAACAGGGCAAATACATTTCTCTGATATTAAACTTTGGGGTTCAAACATGGTAGAGGTCCATAAATCACCCATGAGTGGAAGAGACGGGCCAGCGCTGAGGAGTGCTGGTTTGGTTTCAGCTCTGAAGGATTTATCTTCTTTCTTGGGTTCAGGGATTTTTAAAAGGGAGATAATGGGATAGGTATGACTCCTTTGAAGCACTTTATCCAAGACTTCAAAAATATAAACAATGGAGAAATATACTGCTACTGGCAGAATGAAAACTCTCAGTAACCTCTGATATTGTATACTGAGCTACTCATAACAAGGCAAAGCCTTTCTCTGTGCCCTTTTCTTTGGCGTGTGCCCCTTTAACTATGCCAGAAAAAAGATTTTAATGGAGAGAATAAGATGAACATGAAAATCAGACCCCCAGACAGCCATAAGTCATGTAACTTGTAAAGATTTAAGCAATATCGTCTACAGAAGAACTATGGTGCAATTTGGGTTATTCAGAGCTATTGGGGAATTTCTTTTCCAGCAGTCACAATGTTCTTACCATTGTCTGGCTGGATGTAAAAGCCTTGTAAAGGAGATGAAAGCAGTCTGTAGGTGATCTTGCCATTGAGTCCAGAGTCTCTGTCAGTGGCGGACACTGACACAACTAGTGTGTCTGCTGAGACCAACTCTGACAACTCCACCTTCAAGAAAAAAGGAATAATGAGTCACATCTGCAGCAAGATCATGTTACATTTCAGATGCCACTTTCTACTAAAGAATAATTTACAAAGGGTTTGCAATTGTAATAACGCCAACCAATTGGTATATAGGTCTTCTACCTTTTTATTGATAATTATATCATCTGTACCTGGTATGAGACCTGGGTGAAGACTGGAGCGTTGTCATTGACGTCAAGCACTTGAACTCTAACCTCCCCAGTGGTCTGGTGGAGGGAGTCAGATGCCCAAACTGTCAGAGTGTACTCCGTCTCCTCCTCGTAGTCCAGGGCTTGCGTCAGCGTAACCACACCAGTATATCGGTCGATAGCAAAGGGGTTATTGGTGCTACTGTTGTCTGAAAAGCTGTAGGTGATAGTTGAGCTAAGGTCCACATCGTTTGCAGTTACCTGGGTGACCATGTAACCTGCTGGCAGATCTACAGAAAATGTCAAGAGGAGAACAGATAGACAGAGAATATTTGAGTATTATTAGTATCTATCTTTAGAAGCATTCTGTGCAGGGCAGTGAGGTTTGGTCTTACTCTCTGCTATAACCACGGGCTCCATGGGGGGAATGGCAGGGCTGTTGTCATTGACGTCCACCACTTGGACCCTGATGGTGGTGGTGCTGCTGAGTGGAGGGTTCCCCCTGTCTGCTGCCTGCAGAACCAGCCTACAACATAAAGGGAGTGAACAAACAGATAGATAGTCATTATGAAACTGCTGGATCAGGATCAGGGGCCCATTTCAGCAGATTTGCGAGATGCCAGCTGCGACTTGCAACATGAGAACATTTTCCTTTGCTTGTCTAGACATATTTAACCTACACCAGCTTGTGAGAACTTTGTAGGACTTCTTCTGATTCTTAAAATGTAATGCTGCCGTTATTTGTGACCTTTATATAAGTAGTGTCTGCAGATTGTTTTGTGAAACTGGCCCTAGAGAAGCACAAATTTTTGCATCCATTCACAAAGTTTAATTCAGAAAACCCCAGTAACATGTTTAACTGGTCATTCTTTAAATGCGATGCATACTATGTAAGATAATGCAATACTATTTAATGTGTGAGTTTGACATACTTGTATGATGGAGTGATCTCACGGTCCAGTAAAACATTGGTAGCAAGGATCCCTCGCACAGAGTCCAAGATAAATGCTTCATTATGGTTACCGGACACAATGGAATATTCAATCTGCCCGTTCATCCCACTGTCAGCATCAGACGCAAACACCTGTAGAAAATATGCGTGTGTTGAAGACCAACTAGTACAATATATGATATGCTTGCTTGATGTTTATAATTTCGAAGAGGGTTTAAATATTGAGAGTATACCTGCATAATGTAGGTGTTGTGCACTTGCCCCTCCCAGACAGCTGTTCTGTAACCGCTGTGTTCAAACAATGGTGCGTTGTCGTTGATGTCCAGCAGGGTGATGGAGACCCTGCAGTGAGCCGTCTGCAGCCCGTTGTCAGCCAGCACCACCAGCTGGATCTGAGGGGTCACCTCAAAGTCCAGAGAGTTATCTTTCTGGACCCGGATCTCACCTGCAGAGGGGAAAGAAACAAAGATAACCCCCAAAAAGTTGTGCTCAGAACAACATTAAAGGTCAGGGCCAAAGTGGAAAGTTTCTTTTAAAATACAGTTTATTATATTCAATTATATATTCCAAATTGTAAGACTAGTATTTTAATTTTTTCATTTTACTTTTCTCTTTGGCTTTATAATGTCCCTTTTTAACAGATCAGGGAAAAATGAAGTGAAAGTGGTGGAAAGGAAAACATAACTTGTGATCTATTAAAAATGTGGTGACAGAAGCACTTTTAGGCTCAAGTTTTTGTGGTAACCCTAAAATTCAACCCCACGTTAGTATCATATTGTGTATTTAAGTGTCTATGTCTGTGTATTTTTTGTTACTTCATGTAGACAGAATCCAAAAAAGATTTGGGCTAGAACATGATAAAATCAGGCAGGCAACAATGATAATTCTTCAGGAAACACTTGTATGTAAACAACCAGATGAAACAGATAAGTTGAAAGGACATTTTGCAGAGACAGATGGAAAATGAGAGGACGAATGGATGGAATTGAAGCTCTTATTGGTTAGACATAAACAATGATGAGTTTTTTTCTGGATGCTTTGGCAGAAAATAAAATGCATGACTGAAAGAGAATTTGTGCTATTAGTATAACTTAAATGATGAAAGCCTGCAAATACCTAACTTGATGAACAGCATGAAAAACAAAGGCAAGAAACGCTTTTGTTTGCAGAATTTCATGTTTCTTACCTGTATGACGGTTAATTGAGAAAATGTGATTCTCATTGCCACTAAATATGGTGTAGGTGATCCTTTGTCTGCTGTTGGTTTGGTCGCTGGCCTCCACTTTTGCAATCCAAGTGCCTTGACAAAGAGAAAGTGAATAGGCTGATGAGGTTTTTGATGGTATCAAGTGAAAACAACAGGAATAGAGGTGGTTAAAACCTACCGGCTCTACTGTTTTCCTTGACAGTAGTGTTGTACACTTTGCTGGTGAACTGAAGTCCTTCATGTTCTCCCTTCAGGTGGATAAAAACCAGGCAGGTGGAGGTCAGAGCAGGTTGTCCTCGGTCTGAAACCACAACCTGCAGCTTCCTCCCTGAGAAACCTGCTCTCACTCGTCTCCTCAGTGAAATCTCACCTGACTCAGTGTTGATGTCAAAGAGATTTTCCTCATCAGACAACATATAGTGTATTGTACCATTCTCACCCTGGTCACCATCTGTTGCCATCACCGTGGTAACGATCTGGTTTGGCAAAGTCCTCATGGAAACCCATGCATTAATGGGATTCTGGTCACAGACCGGCACGTTGTCGTTCACATCCTCCACCTGTATGGTCACAGATGCCACAGAGCTCAGGGGTCCCTGAGAGCAGCCGTCAGTAGCCACAGCTCTGAGGGTGTACTGAGCCCTGTTCTCTCTGTCCAGAGCCCTGGCGGTGCGGATCACTCCTGTGAAAGCGTCCACAGAGAAAGCCCCTTGGCTGCTGTCCTCTGTCAGAGAGTAGATTACGTCCCCATTGGACCCCTCATCAGGATCAAAGGCGCTAACACGTAGTACCTCAGCTCCGGCAGGTAGACCCTCGCTGATGGAGGCATGGTAGCTCTTACGGGTGAAAGAGGGGATGTTATCGTTCTGGTCCAGCAGCACCAGCTGGAGTTGGGTGGAGGAGCTGAGTGGGGTGGGGCCATAATCACGGGCCTGTATGTTGAGTGTGTAATTTTGCCTTTCCTCACGGTCAAGCACTTGCGTGGTGCTGACAGCACCTGTGTGACTGTTGATGGTGAAGCGACCTCTGTAGTCCTCACCTAAAGACAATCAAAGACACAGACACAACCAAACAGTGGATAGAAGTGAAAAGGTAATTCCAGTTTATCGCAACTTGGGTCTAATTTTTCTTGATTTTCCCATCACTTTTATCTGTTGCAGTAACACTGTATGTCATATTTGACACAAGTAATCAGACAATTATAAAGGTTGTAAACAAGGCAACTATTTTGCCAAATTATCTAAGCCACTTTATTTGGAGGATAATGAGCACACAAAAAATGTTTCTTATAATTGCTCACTGCATGGAAAAACTGTGCATGCACAGCAAGTATGATAGCTCAGAGTTGAAACCATATAGTCCGTCTGTAAGCTGGGATGTATGTTTCCAATGGACAGTTTGTGATAATTTTACCATTCGCCTTTATTTTCATTCCAAATAAGTTTGGCTAGTCTAGTGTGATCACTTAGTCTCTTTCCCCTTTGACAATGTTGATATGTTAACAGTAGCTGAGTATATTATCACTGATAAAAAATTATGGCAAAAAGCGCTAAATTACAATCCAAATTGTGTGATATAAAGATCGTTATCTGTGTGCCTTACCTAGTATGGAATAGTGTATAGTTCCATTTTCTCCGTGGTCTGGATCAGAGGCCTGAGCGGTGTGTATGACCCCAGGGGGCAGGTTTTCTGGCAGACTGATCTGGAAGGATGACTGCATGAACTCTGGAGAGTTGTCGTTGTCATCCATCACAGAGCACAGCACTGTGGCTGTGCCCGAAAGAGGCCGCGTGCTGCTGTCGCGGGCCTGGACTGAGGACAGGAATTGAAAGAAATTCACTGAAATCATTCATGTGAAATCAGTTACCTAATCTTTTTTTCTGCTACCACACAACATTCTGAAAATTAGAAAATCTGAGCTTGATTTTATCCAAATATTCCCAACACACACACACACACGCACACACACACACACACACACACACACACACACATATATATATATATTAAATTAAATGTATAAGTAATACGTATTGTCAGTGTTGCTCAGTAGTCTCAGTCTCAAAAGTCAGTCTTATTGCTTCCATCTCCTCTGACCAAAGACTGAAGCCAGATTAGACTTTTCATGACAGTAAAGACCCTTAGAATGATAAAAAAACCCCAAAACATCCCGTCAACCTAAAGTATGCTGCGACGGCTTTTTAGTACTTGCTGAAAAGAACTTGGTTCATTTTATTTCTTTCCATATTCACTTGAAGCAAGAGAAAATTGTTCCCATATTTTTCTGTATTTCCCAGTAAGCCCTGTGTGATCCTGGCACGACTTCAAAACATTCAGCTTTTCCTGTTATTATATTTTGTTATTAAATTTAATTGTTCGTCATACTGCTGACTGTAAAAATATTATGATAAAACATCTGAAAGCAGTTCATCACAAAACACCGCCAAGCAGTTTGAATGTAATTACTGAGTATGCCCATGAGGGGTGCAGCAGTGCAGTCAGTAGAGGTTAGATATAGTGTACCTCAGCCCATTAAAAGTCTACTGTTTCCTTAACATAAATCAATCTGCTGAATAATGCTGCTTTCATATAGAAGGCAGGCCTTCTGACTTCGGCTTTGAAGAGTGACAGGAGAGAAGGTATAGAATCAGAAACTGAGAGGGAGCAGGGGGAATGAGAAAAATGTCTATGTTTGATTAGGACGGCTAAAGACAACATTTCTTTCCAGCTTTGATTTTCTTTCTTTCTTTTTTATAGGTATTTTAAATATTTTTATTGCCCCTCAGTAGGAAGATCTGAGCAAACTATGGACTGAAATGTGTGGCCAAGCAGGAGCAATGTGAAAAGAACAGACTTTCAAACTGTCAGTTATGGCTGTGCTTATCTCCTCAGTGTCACATCAGAAAGTGATTTTATTAAAGGATGTTTTTAACCGAACTGTCTCCCAGGAAATCCTGATCGCAGCCACTGATAGCACGCTGATCAACACAGACTTTAAACTTATATCACCTCAATGAAGACTCTAAACATGTCCAACTGGTGGTCATGAACCTAATTTAACCCTGGTGTCTCATCTGTGATGCAGCAGTGAGTTTTTTTTTCCCCTCAGACATCATCAGGATTGGATTGTGTCTGATTGGACTTTTCCCCTCAGACACTGAACATATGATGCGATCAACGAGTCCTTCACCTGCTGAGCTGAATCTGGCAAACTTTACACATCTCAGCTTGTCATCCATGTAACTACCAGATGACAGTTTTAACACCCCCTTGCTCATTAGGTACTTTTTTCATCACAGGATGTTGGAAATGTAATCTGGTCTTCACTAAGAGACCTTCAATCTATCATTTGTGTTTATAAACGTCTTCTAATAAATTGCTGCCTCAATTTAAATCTACAGTTGATCTTCATACCCCACAAGTAAACTACTGTAATACTGAACTTTGGAAGGCTGCCTCCCACTACTTTGCACCATATAAATGGAATAAACTTGAACATCCTTTTGGATTAATTTATAACTTTTAATTCTGAATATTTTTTTTAGAGATTTTTGTGATTGTGATGGTAGGTAGGTGCTTGTGTGTGACTGGCTGTGTTTTGTTGTGTCTTATCTTTGTTCTTATTTCTCTTCTATTTATTACCTGAATAAATAAAGATTAAATGAAAGAATGTGGTCTTTGCTGTGTGACGTAGCATCAGTGCTTATTTTCCTTGAAGCTTAATAGGGGTAAGAGGTTTTATTTAAGCGTGTGAAGAACAACATGGTGTTCATGCGTCTTACCCCTGAGGGTATAATGTTGCTGCTGCTCTCTGTCCAGGTAGGAGGTGGTGGTGATCAGACCGGTGTATGGGTTGATGCTGAAGAGCTCGTAGCCTGGGCCCGGCAACAAACTGTACCACACCACAGCGTTCTCCTCTGAGGGATGCACACATAGGGTAAATGGTAAACACTTATTAGAAAAACACAATATGTAATATATATTAACAGACAAACAAACAGGACATAATAGGCATCATAAAAGTAGCCCTTATCCATGAGCTGTTTGCATTAGTTCCAGTCCAGAGGTTCAGTTTAGCACCTCATTAGGTCAGTTCATTTTTCCAGCTTCCTCCCTTTGACAAAAGCCTTATATGATTGTCAAATTAAAAACAGAACCATGAGGTAGAAATCACAAACCGAAATGTGTCACGTTTAAATACTGACAAAATACATGACCCTTATCTGAGCCCTGCTGCTGACAGCTCTCATGGTTCTCTAATGTTCCCCTACTTGCAGCCACACATTAACCAGCAGAAAAACAGCTGGCCCCGAAGTTTCGCACAAATTGTGGTGGTGAAGCTTAGCGTTGTGTAGCAGCTGCTACTGAACAATACGTGTGTTTTACATCATCTCAGTATCAGAGAGTCTTTAGAGAAATTGTCAGGAGCAAGAGCAATTGAAAAGTAAGACTGTCCCCTGTTTGTACTGGACAATAAACAGATGCAGTGTTCATGGATATGAGATATTTTGAGAAGTCTGTTTGGTGTAGAAAAAACAAGATGGCAGATGAAAAACAAAAAAGGAAGAGATGTTTTCTACCCAAATGTAGTCCCTATGAAAACTGTTAACAGCCTGTTCTGTAGATGCATGTGTAGATGCATGCAGATAAATGTGTATTTTTAAAAATCTGAGTAAACCAACCCTTTCTGCTGTTGTTTGTTAGGGTGATAATATTAATGCCAATTAGAAAAAAAGGTGTTTTAATCAGTCTAGAAAGTGTGTTGACTGAATGATTTAGAAGAGTGTCCTCAGCTTCAAAACATTTGAATAATGTGATATTTGCTTGTTTTCCGAAACACAAGTTGCATTTTTTACATCATTTTTTAAAAGATTTAATTACAAATATATTGTGTTATGCATCACATTATCATCACTCTGCTATTTATTATTATTAACTGATTGACACATAAACTTGTTGTGTGTCAGTGCACCTCTCATACGCTGCCATTAGTATGCCCTAAGGCATATATGTACATGGTAAGTCTGATGCGGTAATTGAATCTTACCATGAAAGTTCTCTATGAATAATAAAACCGCATCTGTTCCCTTGTGGCCCCAAAGACAGAACAGTTATTCTTAAAGACAAATATCCCTCTGAACACATGAACATTTGCTCAACAAAGTGAAATTCAGGACACGCACGAGTAACAGAAAGGTTAGCTGTCACAGTCGTTGATATTGCACATCTCCTCTGACTGACTCCAACACATGGAAACTGGATACAGGGACCAACACAGCCACAAAACAATGGTCATCTTTGGGGAGTGCTGGTGGAAAAAAGCAGCACAAATGATAATCAAATAAGACGGGTGGGAGAGCGGGCTGAGCTGCCAGACGAGGCGATGTGCGGAGACAGATGAAAACATGGCGCCTATTGGCACAGATGGCTTGGATTATGGAAATCATCACGAGACAGGACCTTTCAGTTCTCCCAGAGGAGCTGTGTGCTTGCTGTTCTTGGACAATTCTCACCCCCAAGAATGTTAGTTCACATCGAAACCCCTCCTGTACAGATCCTGCTTCCACATGCCCTCCACCCTCTGTATTTAAAAGGTCTCGTACTGTCAACATGACAAGACGAAATGGGATTTAGGAGGCCCTGTGCACAACGTGTTAAAATAAACAGGGCTGATGTGCAGATTTGTGAATGTGATTAGGGCCCAGATGAAAGAGATATCCTTGGATGTACAGTGAAAGTAGCTCATGAAAAAGACCCAAACGGAGAAACACTTGTGGAAAAGGGCATGCAGGGATTGGTTTGAATTAAACTGCTAATGGAGTGAAACAAAACAGATGATAACCTTGATTCACTGCAGCGCTGAAGTTTAACCAAAACATGGCAGGGTGCTCAACTCTGTTTTGTCATGTGGTACTGCGCTATAGAAATAATAGAAGGGGACTGCTGGATGACTGCTTAAACAGAAAAAGTTGTAAGAAGGAATTTTTAAATCAGGGTTAAGGTTTAAAAGGTTGAAGAGTCACAGAAAATAAAAAAAATAAAAAACAAAAAACAGTTTGGTTATATGTGTAAGTCTTTGGTTTGAAGTTGTCGGGGTTTACAGACACATGCTAGTGCTGCCATCTAGGCACCTTGGAAGCACACTGCCATCTCCACTTTCACAGGATGGTTATTTCAGGGTAAAGTTGAATGCTACTGAACACCAGATGATCCACTCATTTCCAATTATGACAAATGCTCAAAAAGACAAATATTCAAACCCAAACAATGATAGGAGAATCTGATAATTACTACCTGAATCCTTATCAGTGGCAGAAACCCTGACCACCGGTTCTCCAGGGTCTCTGTTCTCCGCCACACTGGCGTTGTAGATGCTCTGAGTGAAGATAGGTGGCTGGTCGTTCACATCCCCCACCTCCACCGTCAGAGTCTGGGTAGAGGAAAGTGAGGGGAGGCCGTGGTCCACTGCACGGACAGTCAGACGGTGGAAACGTTGTCTCTCATAGTCCAGAGGAGCCGAGAGAAACAAAAGCCCTAAAGGAGATGAAAGGAGATGATGAGCAAGAGGGGCAACGGTTTCCTAATCTTAACTAATGACTAACTCAACCTTAGTGACAAATAATAATGTAAGATTTGAGATCAAATTTTCAGGTGCTTAAACCCTTAATCAATCCAGACTTTTTGTATAACAGGAAAGTTATTTGAATAAATTTTAAAGCCTGACCATATAAATATAAACCATATACATATTGAAGGCTGATCAGGACATTTAATAGTGGAAAAATAAACTTTATTTATTTCGCATATACACCAACACAGACAGCAGTAAGCTGTCTGTGTTGCTGATATATCACCCGGCCTATTTATCAGTCTAGTTCTACTAAAAACAGTCCATCACCAATTCCAAAAATCCTACCCGTTTTCTCCTCTAGAGAGAAGAATCCGTTCTTGTTTCCGGCTATGATGACAAAAGAGACAAGTCCATTGTCGCCTTTATCTCCATCTATGGCCACAAAATGATGCAGCAGGCTCCCCACTTCTGCATCCTCCATCACCTGAACCGTATCGACTGATACAAACACCGGTCGGTTATCGTTCACATCCAGCAGAAAGACCTGAGCCGTCACTGATGTCCGCTTACGCTCGTCCTTCTTCTTTGCCTGGTCAGTGGCTGTTACAGTGAAGGCAAAGCTGGAGGTGGTTTCGCGGTCTAAAGGTGCTGCTACGGTCAGGCTCCCTGTGTGAGGGTTGATCTGAAAGGGGAAGCGTGATGATGACCCACTGAGTTCAGGGTCAAACGTCAGAGTGTAGCGGAGGGCACTGTTTGAAAAGGTCCCATCTGCGTCTCTAGCGTGAAAAGCAAACACCAGAGATCCGATTGTGGCGTCCTCCCTCAGACCGAACGTCACCAGTTTATCAGGGAACCAGGGTGTGTGGTCATTTACATCCTCGACCATCACGCTGACCAGCACAGATATGTTCACTCCAGGAGTGAGTCCAACATCTTCAGCTCGGACCATGAGGAAGTACTGCATGGCAGACTCATAGTCCAGTGGCTGGTTGATGTATATATCACCAGAAGAGCTGTCGATGCCAAAGTGAACGCTCCCGTCACCCTCAGAGATGGAATAGTGGAATTTCCCTTTATCTGAAACACCGGCAGAGCCGATGACAGTCGCCGGTTCTGTGTCCTCTCTCACCGTAAAGCGCCTCACTATTTGGTGGTCAGCGTGGCCATACGAAGCCTCTAATCCATGAACCTGCAGTCGAAATGCATACATTAAAATAGTGTTTTTGTTTATTTGTTTGCATAGTATCACACAGAACATAAAATTGTAAAAATTATAGGAGGTCAAAACATGATAAACAGTTAAAAAGATGATCTTATGGCTATCTTTGAAAAAAAAAAATCTATAAAGGGAGATTTGAGAAAAAAAAAGTCTCCAACTTAAAACCTTCTGGACATACACACACTGTCAGCCCATGGTCTAAACGAATACTGACACAAAACCCTTCATGGAAAAATAATAAATGTCTCCCCCTAGTGCCACATTTAGTCAACTAAATTTGTTCTTTTCTTATTCTTGAGAATGAGAATCAAATATAGCGTTTATGAGGCAAGAACAGCACTTTAAACGAATACTGTAATTTACAGTATAAAGGGGAGGAAAGGCTGTACCTGTACATGAATGACCGCGGTGTCCTCCTGAGGTATGGCTCCACTATCCTTGGCAGTTACTTTAAGGGTGTAGTACGGTTCAATGTTCTGGGTGAAAAGCTGTGTTGTTCTGATGTCTCCACTTTTACTGTCAATCTCAAAATGTCCCAGATCATCATCATCATCTGCAAAATCGGATGAAAAGAGGAGTGTTCAGGAACTCAATGATACACATGGCATTAAATACGCATACTGCACAGGTGTGCAAAAATCAAAAAAGATAACATTCACAGCGCACCTGTGACCAATGAGAAGGTAACCGTTCCATTTTCTCCAGCATCAAAATCTTTGGCAAACATGTTTGTCACCAAGGATCCTGTTGGCAGACCAGCCCAAACCTGCAATAAGGAGGAGAATATGGTGAGAGCATAAAAACACTGGTTCTCAATCAATCACAAAAACCACAAAATATCAGCCCCTCTGCACACTTAAAAGATTTGTGTCTCTGGATTTAATTGTGTCTGCGTATTTTCCAGTTGCTCTATGTTCAATCATTATTGCCACAGACTCACAGTTGTGTTGTGGTTATATGGTATGTGTCTAAACCTCTAGACCACCAGATGCTCCAAAAGGATTAATTATTACCTGCACATTCAGCTCTTTGCTGGCAGGCAGGTGTGTAAACTGTGGAGCGTTGTCATTGACGTCAGTGACCAGGATCTGAACGCTGGCAGTGGCATTGAGACGAGGGTGACCCTGATCTGTCACCATCACCTTCAGACTGTGCTGGCTGTGCTGCTCCCGGTCCAGCGCCACCCAGTTGATAATTTCACCTGGATGGGTGCAGAGAAGACAGAGTAAAGTGAGGATGCACAGCTGCACAGTAAAGCACGAGATGACCTCAAGATGATCTTGCTAATGTGAATGTTTTTACCTGTTTTAGAGTTGATGCGAAAGAACTTCCCATCTGAGAGCAGGATGTAGGACAGCTGAGCATTTTTGCCAGAGTCCTTATCCACAGCTTTGACTGTTCCCACCAGGCCTTGAGGCGACGACCCCTCTGATACAGTGAAGTAGTAAACTTCACTGCTGAACGCTGGAACGTTGTCATTGATGTCCAGCACCAGCACAATCACTGTGGCTGTAACTGTGGTGTTTGCCAGCGAGGCCTCCCTGGCTGTGGCCAACACTCGAAAACGATACATGGATTCTGTCTCGTAGTCCAGGTTGTGGGAAAGATACAACCACCCCGTCTTTGGGTGAACCCGAAACGGAGCAGGAGGGAACCCAGCTTCTGCCTCCAGGGAGTAGGCGATCCCCACGTTCGACATGTGAGCTCCCCTGGTTCGGTGCGCCCTCACCTGGATGACCCTTGAATCTTTGCGGTATCCCTCGCCTATCTCCACCTGGTAGACTAAAGTCTCAAAGGCGAGGCTGTCCTCTGCAGCGGTGCGGTCCACATTGACCGTGAGAGTCAGTGTGGAGCTCAGGGAAAGTTCTCCCTCATCTTTAGCCACGATTTCCAGGCTATACCTCTGCTGATGATCCACCTGTAAACTCTGATTTAATGTCACTGTCCCAAGGTTGGGGTCCACAACAAAGGTACCATTTCTGCTACTTTTCAGGTAATACTGCACCCTCCCGTTGGCACCACTGTCATAGTCGTGCGCATGAGCGATGAACAACACTGTTCCTGGGAGAGTGTTCTGGGACACAGTGATGGTGTCACTGAGTTTGGGGAAGACAGGAGCGTTGTCATTAACATCAGCGATAGAGATGTTGACTTGAGTGGTGCTGTAAACAGGAGACGTATCAGTGTAGGACTGAAGAACCAGCAGGGCGTACGGCTGCGACTCGTGGTCCAGAGGTTTGATGTTGGTGATCAGGCCGGACTTCGGGTGAACTGAGAACAAACCCCGAGGATCTCCAGAAGAGATTCGGTAGGATACAGATTCCTCAGAGTCTGTGAAGGCAAAGAGTCTTTATTGATAGATGAACAACAAAGCATGGAGGGGTTGGTTCACCTAAATTAATTTGTGTCAGATCCACAGAATGTTTTTGTGTTTTTTGTGGTGTATGTTTTGGTATAAATTCATGGTCGCGTGGTGGAGAAACATACTACATATATTGCAAACATGCATTTTACATGCACGAGCAACATTACCAGGAAAACAAAGCTCACACACTCTGTAAGCTACATTAAGTAATTACAGTACAGGTTAGAAGATCCTATTAATCCCCTGTGTTTGTAGCATTTCTACAGTAACAACAAACCACTGAAACAAGCAGAGAGCTTAACGGTGCCCGACCCCTGTCAAACAGGCCCAATTCTGTTGTTTCCTCTTTAAGTTGAAGAGTTAATCTGTTAATTGATTAGACAACCTTAAATGACTGTCTAGAGTAATAGGGTGCTTTAGCTGCTGAAGGGACTGAGTGGGGTTAGTGGCAAGTAACAAGTGGACTATGAAGGGATAATCCTGGAAAACTGCGAAGCTGGGAAACCCTCCAAAGACAGAGGAGACTCTACAGTTTGTTAGATCAGATACTAAACAGAATACAAACTGAGTCTCCTTTACTCAGAATCCTGTTTTTCCTTTGAACATTTAAAATGTTGCTTATGTTTACCCACAACTTCACTGAATGAACGCACAAATTTAAATACTAATATGACAATAGATATTTTTATAATAACAATGACAAAAATAAATAAATCCTACACTAGTCTACGTTCATGAAAGGATTATCTCTGACCTCTCAGAATACTGATAAAATATACTGTACAATTGTCTCTGACCCTTTATCATCTGTCATCTGTTCATGCGGCTAAGGAGGATTAAAGATTAAACTGCAGCCTCCTCCTTTGCCTCTTCATGTCTGGAAGGAGATTTGAGCAATGACAAAGATCACTCAATTGTTTTTGTCACATTCATCTCTCAGGACAAATCCTGTTTAAATACAACATATCTGCCGTGTCCAATGTTAAAGAAATTAGCTCTTAAAAGCATTTGGTTAACTTAATTTTTATATTTTTGTTTAAATTGAACTGGTTCCATGAGGAAGTTAGTGTTATTATGAGTAAATGATTACAGTGCATTTGTATACACATACATATATGTAAATCATCCATATGACCTATATTCAATGGGTAGTTTTTATGTGAATTTCTAAGTGTTGATTTTTTTAGACACACATTTAGCTAACATTTAGCTGACCTGTACGACCTGCATTTCTTTGAGTGAGAGTAAACTCAAGGACACAGACACAGAGCTTTCAACTGGGTCACTGTGCCACTTGAGGACATTTTTCCACCTATAAAACAACAAGCCAATCTAATTTTAATCAAGAATGCAGAAAGAATCTCCTCACTCACAATCCCTGTGCCTTAACTCAGCTGAGTATGAGCCAACAGAGAACAAATCCGATGCATGCGCTCTCTGTATATCTCACTGAGTCAGATTGTTCTGTGTAAGGTAACATGAGGTCGCAATTATACATCTTTTTTTTTTGTTTTTTAACTCTAAGTGGAGATGTTTATACACCAACACTCTTTTTAGGAGCTTGCAAAAAATCTCAACCAGCTGCTCTCAGACTACGAAAATCAGGATATGAACAGAAACATGCTCACCTGTGGGGTTCATGGCCTCCACTGTCCCCACAGAAGTCCCCGGTGGTGCATCCTCAGGCACAGTAAAAGTGTAGCGTGACCTCTGGAACACAGCTGGAGCCTGAGCACTGCGTAAGACATTGATGGTGACCTCTGCAGGTGCGACTGAGGTCAGGCCCTCCCCATCCTGTGCCGTTATTGAGAGCTTCACACTGGCTGCACCCAGGTGGGTCAAAGAGGAGGTCAGAAAGAGCATTCCTACATGGACAGAAATAAGTTCAAGTTAGGTTTTATTCATTAAACTTGGTCAAATCATGCAACAATTCTAAAGTCTTTCTTTTAGCTTCATTTCAGTAACTCTAATTTTTCATTTCATTCTTCTCCTTTACTTATCCAGGTAGGAGTAAGACTAGCTGTTCACTGGTTTCAGCCTCTTAAATGTGAGAATTGGCTGTTTTTCCCTGTTTCATAGACAAAGTGATAAATCAATTAACTGGAAAAACTTATGATGGTGTATTTAGTCATGAGCAGGAAGAGGAACTTTAAAAACATCAGCAGTTTAAAAGTGTTTCCTTATTCTACTTGTGTAAACTTTTATTTAGTATGACTGGGGCTAAGTGTGAATCTTATCTTCTTACACTCTGCCACATGGGGTTTTAAAGCTTTGGGCTTTTTGCACCACCCCTGCTGAGCAGTGACACTGCCAATCATATCAAGGGGACTTACACAAATTAAGCAGTACTTTATCCCTGAATACAGGGAATGCCAATCACAAAAGTTACTTAACGACTAGTGAGTGGATCTACGAGACAAGTCACTAAAGCTCGAGACTTCATCCAAATACAGATTTAAAAAAAAAAAAAAAGAATTTTGAAATGTGTCTCACAAATGTTATTTTTTTTTCAGTTTTGCCTTTGTGTTTTCTGGTTTATTAATGTATTTCATCCAAGGTTGTTGTGTTTTTCCTCTCAGGGCCACCATACTTACATGAGTTAAGGACAGATGGGTAAAACAAGCTCAAGAAAATAATATTGCCCAAATAACACAAACAACTTCAAGTGTTAATGTGTTAATCTGATTACACCTTAAATTTATGAACTTTAAGCATTGTGTAAATGGCTGTTTTTGATCTTGATAATCTATTTCCCTGTTTGTGCAAAAAAAAAAAACAACAACAACAACAATGCAGCCACTGATAAATCTATGCCATGCTCACAATCTTGTGTCCGTACCTAAATTTCCTATGCCTGCCTACCTGTTTGTTTATCCAGAGCAAACAAACTGGACATGTCACCAGGGAGGAGATCGTAGGTGACCTGTCCGAACCTGCCAGAGTCTCTGTCAGTAGCGATAACGTTGAGGATTTCTGTGCCTGGTTGTGTGTGGCTGCTTATGCTCATGGTGTACTTGTCAGGGTTAAACACTGGAGCATTATCGTTCAAGTCTTCTATCTCGATGTGCACATAGGTTTGAGCACTCAGGCCATCCTGAAAATGGAAAAGTAAGAAAAGAGGGGAGTTTTGTTAGGAACTTGAAGGAACAGTTAAATTTAGAAGCGGTTTGTGAGTCAAAATTACCCTGATCCTCTTATAATCATTGTGCAGGAAGTCAATCATATTAAATTAAAGGTCTTGTCTACAGTAGGTCAAAACAAATTATTCATAAATGAAGCCACTCACTGGATCTTCAGCTTTGATCAGAATGTCATGGACTGCCTGTCCTGTATCTCGATCAATATCCTGAGACACACACAATTCTCCAGTCTGTGGGTGGATTTGGAAGAGGGGGTGTTTGTCCTGCTTGTCAAAGCCATCAGACAAAGAGTAGAGCACTGTGCCAAAGTCAGGGCTGTCTGCATCTGTGGCAACAACCTATAAGGAAAAAAAATATCCAGTTTTACAATCCTAAGCAACTAAAACATATCCAAAATACTGTAACTGCATAAAGTGATTGATATAATCAAATAGCAGTGGAAACGTCCAGCCAGACTTCAGAATGTCTGCTGCTGCCAGAAAGGAAAAGAATAAACCCTTTTATTTAAAAATAAAAACTGCCTTAAAAAAAAAATTCCAAGCATCCATCAACAAAACAGCACTGGTGACATGACTGGAGTCTGGATTAGGAATGTTTTTTAAAACTTAACATTTTCCAAAAGAATAAAAAAGTGTGTGTAGTAATTTGTTTTGGTGTTTTTATTTGTATTTGTAAAAAGAGAGAGTATATCCTCACAGAAACAAAAAGGATACAACCAGATCACAGAGCTGCAACTGAAGGTAGCACTTTTACCTTTTACAGGGAGCATCAGCACATATTTTCTTCCACTTTCGAATGCTTTATATTTAAATAGCAGGGAAATCAATGGTAGCAGTTTTAACCATGACTAAAAATAGTGGTGCTACTTTTGTGTAAGTATGGAGGGCTTGGACTGTTGCTTGTGTGTAGCTGCCATTAAGATTAAAATAACTAGCTGCAAAAGCCACAGTCAACAAATGTTTAACTTTGCTGTTATTCTATAATACAGACAAACTAAAATGACATAAAGTCATTGGAAATACTCCTACTGACTTAAATGACTTTCAATGTTTAGACAATTCTCAGAATAGTTTCCAAGTTTTTGACTAATTAGTTCTAATCTTTTAATATTTAACTATTTATGTAAGTAATCTGTTTGATGCACATATTTCTACAACACACTAGACACTAACACTCACACTGACAACAATTTATTTATTGATTATCTGTAATAAAAATCCTTTGATTTTGGTATTTTTTGCAGTGTTTCATGAACCATGTTCAAATGAAACTGTTGTGTTGTTCACCGCCTGTAACTGTAGTGTGACACTGTAGTAACGGCATCATCTGTCAATGTTGAAATTTAACCTCTGTCGTAACTGAATCATAATACAAATCTTGTTCTGCCAGAGAAGGTCAACATAATAAAAGCATTAAAAATCCCCACAATCAAAGGGTGAACGTGGTGGAAAAGAAATAAAACAGCCATACTGCTCAGTAAAGACACACCTCAGATCCGACTGAGCTCCTTTCATGTCTCAGTGTGCCCGTGACAAGAGACACACTTGAGTGCTCACTTTCCCGTCATAAAAATCATATCACCTCAGACTTTATGAACTCTGATCAGAGCAAGTTGTAGCGACATGGGTCAAGGTCTGATTAGACTCATAACACACCCAATGCCCTTTCAGCCAACACTATATCAGGGAAACTCTGGTGTTTTCTTATGCGTGGTTACTTGATTTAAATATATCAAACACATATTTGTGAATGTCAGCGGGCTGTAATCTGTGAGTCAGAGTAGCTTTTACGTCTTTACCATGCTGCTTCTGAGAAATCTTCACTATTACAGACCTCTTGAGGATTCACTGTTGTCCTTCTTTTGCAAATTAAAAGGTGTATACAGACCTTTGTCTGTGTATATCTACAGTAAAGAAACTTCACTATAAAACAAATTTTATAATTAAGCTTTAGTCCTTATTTAAACTCCTAACAGCATTTATGTTTACAGAAAATACACTGGTAAATAGAGCTTCTTTTGTAATGGGCTTCAGCTTGTTCCAGGCGGTAGGAGCGTGGTACCAGGCATCACATCTGTCATATCAAAGCCACAGTGCTGAACTGGAAAGGGTGTGTGCGCTGTGTGTGTTTAGGAAGAACACTGGTGGCTTTGTGCATACAGAATGAAGGCTAGTTTTGTCTTATCAGACGTAAGAAAACAGAAAGCAAGACAGGGAGCACGAGATGTTGGATGCCCACAATGGCGACTTGTTAAACTGCTCTGATTTGCACCCAACTTTGCGGCTTCTTTTCTTTTAACTGAAAGGAGCATCAAGTCGAGAGTAAAACTATCCATTGGCCTGTGCTGTGGAGCAGTTATTCTCAGCCTTTTTGACGTGTGACCCATTACAATGAAGCGGTAAACAATCATGCATTTCACAAGAAAAGATTACGGACTACTAGTTTGAATATTTATGATGACTTTAAATAACATAACACCTCTGGTTCGTCAGAGGATCCCTCGCCTCATCTTAATGGAGTCCTTCATTTCATACTTAGTGCTGTAGGCCTGAAGAGGATGGGAAAAAAACTTAATGGGCCGTAACCCCCATGTAACACTTAACTCTGGTGTTGTCTTTTCATGCTAACAGCTTTGGTGTCAAGTAGGGCTGCAAAAAATAGATTAAAACACCCAACAGCAACATTTCTTTACAGAAACTTTGTCTTGGTTACTCTGGAAGAGTTTTCATTTGAACTATTTAAGAAAGAGCTGTTAGGGAAAAGCGTTTACACCATGTTCTGGGGGTCAACCAGAGTAAGCAGGACAAGGTTTCTGGACAGACACATTGCGGATGAACTTTGAAAATGTAATTTAAGAAGTTGACTGTGGTCTATAATTGAAATGACCCTGTTTGAAGACAAGCTGTAGACCTTTGAGCATGTTGTCCCCTTTCTCTGTCTCTTGAGCTGGAGGAAGAAATGTCCTACACAAAAACCTCAAAATATGGACAAATTAACCAAAACTATATGTCTTGATACTTCTAAGGGTATGTGAGAAAATGTTTTTGTAATCTGTGTGCACTGAAATATTCTCCAACATACTTGTAAAAAGCAGCTCCCGGTGTCACTGTGCTCTGGTATGGACACGTTGTACAGCTGCTGCTGGAACACGGGCTCGTTGTCATTGACATCTTCCACCAGCACAGTGACTGTAGCCGTGGATGACAGAGCCGGTTCCCCTCCATCTGCTGCCACCACCAGAAACCACACCTCCATCTGTGTCTCTCTGTCCAGAGCTGCGGCTGTGGTGACCAGGCCCGACTCTGGGTTGATGCTGATCAGACTGTCCTGGTTGGACTTGAGGATGGAGTATCTGATGTCAGCGTTGACGCCTTCATCTGCATCTCGGGCCTGCACCCGGATTAGGGAACTCCCCTGAGGAGCGTCCTCTGGGATGCTGATGATGTATACATCTTTCTCAAACACTGGGTAGCAGTCATTGGTGTCAGCCACCTTCAGGAAGAAGACCATCTCACTGCTCAGAGGTGGGCTTCCAAAATCTGATGCTTGAACCTTCAGCTCATACAAATCCTTTTCTTCCCTGTCTAGCTCTGCATTAACACACAAAGCGTAAAGAAAATCATCTGTCTGCTTCAGGTTAAACTTCCCATCACCTCCCTCGAGTGTGACAGAGACCCTCTCCTCCTCAAGGTCGGGGTCTGACACTGAAATCCGGGCAACATAGTCCCCAATTGCTGCTGACTCCGAAACCACTGCATCTCCTGTCTCACTGAGGAACAAGATATTAATGGTGGGACTGTTGTCGTTGATGTTTAGCACCTTAACACCCACAAAGGTGCTGCTGTACTCAGGCTGAGCCCCGTTGTCTCTTGCACTGACGATCAACTCGTGAAAAGCTTGAGTCTCGAAATCGAGCGGCTTGTTGAGGTAAACCACCCCTGTGGTTTCGTTGATGGAGAAAACCTCATTGGGGTCACTCTGACGCCTGTTGATCTCATAAGTGATTCTGCCATTGTCGCCCAGGTCGAGGTCGGTGGCGTGCACTTGACAAACAGCAGACATGACCGGAGCATCCTCGTGCACCGAGGCGTGATACTCAGTCTGGTTGAACACAGGTGGGTTGTCATTCTCATCCAGGACATGGATGTTCACCCAAAGGGTCCCCGTCCTGGCTGGGATGCCGCCATCGAAGGCCTCAATGGTCAGGGAGTAGAAGTCTTGTGTTTCTCTGTCCAGTTTGCTATTAAGGATGAGATCCAGGCTCATGTGGTTCTCAGATCCACTGCGATAATCCAGGTGGAAAAACTCCCCCACCTCACTCTCTGTGATCCTGTATCCCTGGGTGCCAAACTCCCCCTCATCCTTGTCTTTAGCACCTTCAAGTTGAAACCGACTCCCCGGGGGGCTTAACTCTGATATTTCCAGGTCAACCTTCTCTGAGGGAAACACAGGTGAATGGTCGTTCACATCTTTCACCTCTATTTTCACTTTTATCATCTCACCTGTGAGAGTGGCTGCAACAAACTCGTACCTATCCCTGCTCTCTCTGTCCAGGATCACAGCTGTGGAGATGATCCCGGTGTCTGCGTCTATTTCCAAGTCTCTGAACACATACGAGTCTCTGCTCTCTGAGATGAAGAATCCAGTGCTCGGCCTGCTTAACCCCGCTCCCAGATCTCCAACGATGGTTTTAGCCGGCAAGCCCTCTTTAACAGACAGCGTCAGGTTGAACACTTGTCCGAGTGACTGCGCGCAAAGCAGCCACAGGACGAGCGTCTGAAAGAGCGACGTTGTGGCATTTTGGGGACCCATTCCTCCTTTACTCGTGACTTAAAGCTTTTCGTTTGAGAGTCAAAATCAGGCTACATGGCTCCGTGTCAAACTCACACCGATCACTCACGTTTTAGAGGACTTTTCCAAACAAAGACAGGTGAACGCACCGTGCATTTTTGCGCGCGGGGAAGCAGCCAGTCGTCATTCTCCATCACAAAATTACCAGCAGCTCACTGAGTGATTTTAGAGAGAAGAAATCTAAAAATCCGCACACCTAGAAGCGCAAATCCCCATTGGCTTCTTCACACATCACGGCTCTGAGTGACCACTGAGATCCAACTGTGCGCGCAGAACACACCTCCTGGCAGGCGGCACGTCCCACGCTGATCGGCTCCATCTGTGGCCCTGATTGCTTAAGATTTAATTAGGCCGAGAGAGATTACGTTCAGTGCCGCGTGCTGACTGGTGTTTTACCTTTGGAAGATCATAAAGTGAGCAGGAAAAGGGCAGAAATAACTATAAAACTCACTTGGAAACAATTGTGGTCAAATAGTTGAGCTAATTCAATCACTGATTTAATTCCCCAGATTTTGGTGAATTGTTTAGAAGAAATCAAATGACTAAATTGTTTAACGAGGTCCTCTACGGTTTTGGCAGAAGCCCATATAGTGTTGTTGTGGCTCCCTCTACTGGTAAAAACGAGACAGAATTTAAGTTCAGTGAAGTTTATATCACTCAGTAATGCTCAGAAATAATGTTAAAGCCAACAACTTTGGCTTTGACATTATTTCAAAGTGTTGTCTAAATACAATTTGTGCATATATTCGTTTTCTGCCTAAAGCCTAAAAACATTTAGTCTGTTTTTATTTTTAATTTCAAGTTTTTTTGAATGGCAATCAATTAATCAGCTAATGATACTGTAAAAGGGCAAATGACAATAAAGCTTTTAATCTGAATTAGTTTACTTTAAATTATTTACATAAATCTTTTTAAAATGTATTGCAGAAATGTACACATTTAATTTACAGAGGAATCTCACTTCTACAACAATCATGAGGGCCCCTGTAATAATAATAATAATGATAATAACAATTATTTTTTTTGTTGTGAACCACTCATTGCTCCTGCAGCTCATAGTAGCCACCATGCATCCTCCCACTGGTGCAAGCAGGCACTGTAACCAAGCAACACATGTAACCTGAGCAGCGTACCTGAGTAAACAAGCAGCGTAACTACTGACTCTCCTTTTGTCTGGGTTGGTTTGTTAAGAAAACTGAAAACTTTGCCTCAGCAGCTTCACACGGGATTATTGCTAGATAAATTTGAGTTGTAAAGAGATAAAATGCCGTCTCATATTATGCTCTCTTACCAGTGGGATGACCAGACTCTTGTGAAAAAGATCTATGACCGCCTCAGAGATGATGGGCTGCCAGTGTGGATGGACATCAAAGGAGGGGTGACGGGGAACATCAACGACGCGTGAGTACAAAGTAATATGGTTATATATGATGGCACTCACTGAAAAGATAAATTACTATTTTACATATTTTACATCTTGAAGATAACTTCAATAAGAATACATTCAGTCTCTTTAAGAACAGGCTGTGTGTGTTTTTGTTCAGGATGGCTGCAGGTGTGGAGGAGGCCGTAGTGATTTGTCCGTTCATGACCCCAGCTTACCAGGCGTCCCGCAGCTGTAAGAAGGAGCTCAACTACGCAGACACCAGGGAGGTCATCATCGTGCCAGTCATGCTGGCCAAGAACTGGGAGGCCAGTGAGTGGCTGGGACTGATCACTGCAGGCCTGCTGTGGGTGGACTTCAGGTGAGGAGCCCTCTGAAAGGGAGAGGTGAACAATTTTACACCGCTTCAAAGGTTTGAGAGGATAAAAAGTGATTTTGGTATGAAAACGAGCTTCAAATTCCTATAGTTACACATAACCATACAGTATACATATCAGATTATTGAGTTTAAATATCATGTAGATATCTCAATATTCCAGAGTAACTGAGGACGACTATCTTGAACAAATGAACACTTTTCCTTGCTTCCTTTACAAAGATATAAATTTGTCACAGACATCTACTGTTGTTATCCTGTAGAAATGCAGAGAAAGATGAGGAGCACTTTGAGATGTGTCTCAGATCTCTGGAGGAGGAGATCATGTTTAACGCCGGTCACCTCCTGGTGGTGGAGGAACCTCCCAGAGAGGAGGTGGATGAGCCAGAGCCGCAAAAACCCTGCCTGAAAAAGAAACCAGGCCGAGGCTTCCGCCATGCCCTCTCACAGCTCTACATTAACGAGTCAGGTAGATGTGGATACTAAACATTAACAATTTGAAATTCCTCTAACAGAAAAACAAAACTTCTCACCCAACATAACAAGGACGTTAGAAATACCGAGTATCCCTGAAAATGGGTCCTCTCCATCATGCCAGGAATAAAATTCTCGTAGAAAACAATTATTCTGTCAGCTGAGACTAAAAATACTGGAGTTGGTCTAAAAATTCTCACCATGTGTAAGTTTTTAGCTTCAGAATGCAAACCCCCAAAGTCCCAGAAGGAAAAAAATATGCACAGGACATGAACAATACAGGAATGTATCGTTCCTGATTCAGACACAAAACAAAACACGATGTTTCACAATCTTCATAGGGACAAATGTTTTTAAACTGTTCACACAGTGAAATCTGTGGATGATCCAGATTAATTGGGATGGTAACTGGATCATTAATTGTGAGAGAATATGCTGATGTTTAAGTTTTAAAAAAGCTCCTGAGATTTGCACATTGACACTTAACTGTGTTGTTAACCACGCAGACTTATCTAAAATTTGTGTTGTTGCTTCAACAATGTTGTGCATTCGCTTGCGCCCTGTTTGCAGGTGAGCCGATAATCCACCCAACGAGTGAGAGCAGAAACACAGTGGAGCTCCAGGAGACACCTGGAGATCACTGTTACTGGGAGGAGATTAAGGGCAACGGCTGTAAATACTACAGGAATGCTGTCACTAACAGATACCTCGGTAAGTACAGAAACTCATCTTCACTGAAAAAAAGTGTGAAAAATGTGGTTTTTATTAAATGAAGCAAAATAAATTTCACATTGCAAGCTAGAAAAAAAGGGCAATGTTTGTTTCCACGTCTGTACAACTGCCTGTTCGTTTGAGTCAATACAAAAGTTTTCCACCAATTTTCAACACGTCACGTGTTTCCCTCTGCAGGGTTTGATCCCAGCAGGAACCAGGTCTACTCTGAGACCAGTCCTTCTGGATCGGAAGAGTGGCTGCTTTTGGTGGACCAGACAGACCAGAGCCACCAGAGAGCCGTCATCATCAAGAACAAACACTCGGGGAGGTTCCTGGCAGTCCAAAATGGCCACTTCATTGGACTAACAATGTATAATGAAGACTGCAAGTGGTTTTTAGAATAAAGCAGAAAAACTGAAAGTTTTTTTTTTTTTAAGATGCGGTCACTTCTGTCAAAGACACGTTTGTTGTGAAGGAATCTGCCTGATGAAAAAAACACTAACAAGTATCTGATGGGAGGATCTACAACAGGAGTTTTGGTAGAAATAACAGTTTAAGATTGTTACTGTGACAAGAGGAAGAAATAAAAAGATCCTAAAATCTTTTTCTCTTGAGGATTTCTGGTTTCCAGTTGATTGGATGACTTTCTTCTGTCTGCAAGAAAGAAAATTCACTTGTCAAATCATCTGTGAACTGACACAGAAATATAGACTGACTTTAAATTTGAAAGTAAAACTTACAGCGGTGTCGTCTTCTCTGTATACTTTAATGGTCTTGTCGGCCTCGGCGGTGATCAATCTGCTTTCCGAGTGGTCGAACAAGCAGGCAAAGATGCCTGACTCACTGTCCAGAGATCCAGGCTGCACAGCTGCATGAATCCTCTGGAAGTTGTAGCCTGTCCTCCAGTCCCACATGTGGATGGTTCCATTGTCGGCTACAGAGAAAACACAAAATGTCACACAAAAAACAAAAAGTCTTGATGTGTTTCTAGTGCAATACTCTAATCACCTGTATAATCAAGTCAAAGGTGACTCCAATAAAAAAAGAGCTAACTTCTGATAACGCATTAATACTCAAACTTTATCAGTAGACGAAACAAGTAGTTTAGTGGAAAAAAGGCAATGATGTAGGTAGTTAACGATACCTCCAGACACCAGTACGCCATCAGAGTTAACAGCCAGGGTGTTGATAATGGCATTGTGGCCCGACAGGTTCTGGATGAAGCTGCCATCTGGGAACATCCACTGCTTGATGTTGTCAGCAGATCCAGAAGCAAATGTGTATCTGTATAAACATAAGAAACAAACTCTTTAATTTGTTCATGTAACGGTATTATTGGTATTACTGAGGCACTTTGAACCCCTAGGGCCAAGCGTCCCACTGCGCCTGGTAACCATGTCATTCAAGTAGGACTGCTGCTAATGGTTATACTCATTAGTAATAAACACGATGATTCATTTTTGGATTCATCTCGTAGACAACACAATGTCTGCAAGAAGTTTCAAAAGTTCAAAGTTCAAATTCAAACAAAAATCCAAACTTATTATTACTTATTGAGACCAGCAAACATTTAGTATATTAACTTAACAAATGGTTTACAACAATTCATCAAATATCACTGTACTCATTTTCTGTCAAGTGACTATTAACTGACCAACTGTTTCAGAACTACACTCAATACCACACTTAACCACACGTGCTGACTTACTGTCTGGGGTGCAGCACCACACTTCGGACGGACTTCTTGTGGTTGGTCAGTGTGGCTCTGGTTTTTCCGGCAATCAAATCCCACAGCCTGATGGTTGAGTCGTGGCTTCCTACAAGAATTTAATCGAGATTAATACTAAAAACCCAGCTCCTGAGCACACAGCTACAGAGCGGAGACAGCAGCAATAAACTGCATTTACCGGTGATGATTTGTGGCTCTGCAGCTTGGCATCTCACTGTGGCCACAGTGTTGGTGTGGCCGGTTAGTGTGTGCACGTTGGCTTTTGTCCTGATGTCCCACACCTGTGTGGACAGAAAGGAAATCCAGTTAGTCCAACTAATTAATCCCACACATGCCTAATTACTTGAACATCATTTTGAAAACATAATCTAAATGTAACTTTACAACAAACGTTCTTCCTTGTTATGACCAAAGAACGCAAACTGTAGGTGTGACCAGTCTTTTCAAACAGACACTAAACACAAGAGCTTAAATGTCTTCATTTTAACACTGCATCCATACTGTCAGCACAGGACATGCAGAGTAAAGTTTACCCTTGCTGTGGCGTCTCTGCTGCACGTCACCAACACATCAATGGTTGGGTGTAGATCTAAATCATACACAGCACTCAGGTGTCCATGGTAGTGCCTGATGACCTAAAACACAGATTTGTACAGTGAAAAGACTCGTTTTATAGGCTTTCAAAAGTTTCGAAGTGAATCTCTGATTTAAAAAAAAAGTCATCACATTGGCATACCTTGTTGTACTCCAGATCCCAACATTTGACTTGTTTGTCTTCACCACAGGAGAACAGGTACGGGCTGCGGCTGCTGACTGCCACCCCACGCACTGTGCTGATGTGTCCGGTCAGTGAGAGTTTTAGCTTCCCACTGGCCAGGTCCCAGATCTGCAATGACAAACAGCATTCCAGTCCTATTAGGATCATTATAGAACATTTCCTGAAATAGTGTCTCCAGACTGCCGCCTTGAGGTGACAGTCAGAGAAGCTGAAGACCACAGAATGTGCCTGAAAGCACTGAAGATAGAAAGTAGACCTTATGTTAAGATTACTTTTAAACTGGAGTTCCTAAGGCTGAAAAGAAACTTTCATGCTTATAATTTCTTGTATTGTATTTTTTTAAACTTCTTATACAACAATATAATCAAAGGATAAGTTTTCTGCATAATGTGTCATTATTTTTGACACTAACTGAGAGAGAAAGTTACTGTTATTTTCCACTTAACTCACCTTTATGGTTCTATCAGCAGACCCTGTGACAAACCACTGATTCCCAGGTTCCACCGCGATAGACCTCACCCAGCCAAGGTGACCACTGATGACCTGTCAGACAAACATACTGCTGTTAAAAACAATACAGGGCAAATTCCAGGTAATGCAAATACAGGAAAATACAACATAAATTGGAAAAGTTCAAATGAACTGTAGTTACCCGAAACAGTTTCCACGGGGGATGCCACTGGGGTTTGGGCATGGTTGGTGCTTTCCTCATGAGCGCAGAGTTTCTGGTGCCGCCTCCTTCGATGAGTGACTAAAATAAATAAATATATTATCAGTTCTGCATCTCTTTCAAGGATTTTACAGCAAGTATAAAGGTACCACATCAAGCGAACGTGGAAATACACTGCGACCTACCACGGCAGTCGAGTGAGGGTGAGATCTCTCTGCTCCTCCTGCGTGTCGATGGATGTCAGCAACGCTGGCTGCAGTGCGGCTCGCGTCCTGCCTGAGGTTCAACAACAAATTGAATATTGTTTACATACATGTAGTTCATCTTAGCTTAATTACTAATTACTACCAATAACTTTCTGAGCTTATACACTGTGGTGGAGGAAAAAGGGTTTACCTGGCTTGAGACGGTGGCAAAGCCAGTGCCATGGAATGGACTCCTGCCTCACTGGGATTCCTGTGCATCTTTGTGTCAGCAGTCAAGGCTACCCCTGTTGAATGTAATATTGGTGTTATACTGGCAACACTGGTGCAATTCAGTGAATGGGCTTAGAAAGATTTGAAACATGCGGCTTGGTTAAAATGATAGCATCACACTTACCAGGTCCAGAGGGGTAAGCATGTGTCCCAGTGATCAGGTACTCTGGGTCATCTTCCAAAACACATGAAAAATAAATACATCAGTGTTCATGAGATAACAAAAAACAAACATCTGCTTTAAAAATAGAAACTTACTTAAAAATTAGTCCAAATAAACTACAACTGCCTTAGTCCTTGAATCAGTGATCTTAAACTTAATCAAGGATATCAGTAAACTGGATTTACTGAAAGTTTTTTACTAGTTAACAGAAGAAGCCTCTGGAGGGATCTACTACTTTTTTTGTACTTTGAGGGAATATTACCTATGAATTTTCACATCACATACACATTACCCCTTATATTAAACTGTTCCTCTTAATAATTTTTTTTTGTCAAACTAATGTGATTTTATTGAAGTCAGCATACAGTGTTCATTTCTTCCTCACCTGGCTGTGTGTAGCTCTGGTGGCCTTGCATGCTGCCTGGAAGATGAGAGACTCTGTCTTTCCCTTCCTTCAGGACGGGCATGTGTAAAACCGCACCATACTCGGTTTTCAGTTTCACATCCATCTTCACCTTGTGGCTGCAAATACAAGAGACAAAGATACATATTGTTTTTCCCTCTTTAAAATCACTGTGACCACTCCATGTGGTGAAAGAGCATCATACACTGACGATATGATATTGTCATGTTTTTATTTTACAGGTCAAAAATATGGAGATCTTTGTCAGCTACAACGCGTAACACTGATATACAGTTCATTGCTTTAAACATCAGCTAAATTATTTGAAATATAGATAAAATCTTCTCTCGTGGTTCACATTTTCTAATGTCACAATATTGATAATTATTGATTAGAGCTGCAACAAAGACTGCTGCACTGAAACTAGTCCAAGTTGGACTAGATCAGTGGTGGAAATATACTGATCTTTAAATACAGTAAAGATAGCAAAGGCACAATTAAAGCACAAAAGTAAAAGCCTCAATAGAAAAACAATAACGTTATGGCTCTTCCGTTGCAGTTTTTAATGCAAGTTGCCAGATTTACCTTTCATCGTCCAGTGAGATGGGTTTCGCATGGTCGGACACAAACATATCATGGGTCCTTTTGAGAGATCTGAAGACCAGAGTGTGGACCGAGTGCTTCTGGACATCCTGCGGAAAAAAATGGTGTGTTTTTGAACAATTAATGCGTTTAAAAAGTACAAAGACGGCAATGTTTATAAGTTACTCCACCCTTTAATATACGTTAACGCAGCGCGTTCCAGTAAGTAGCCAGGCCCGATCCTGTGGCTCTACGAGCGGTAGCGCCTGAGAGGGAGCAAAGAAAAAGTCACAAAAGCAGTTCAAACATCGACCTACCTCGGTCATTGTGGCGATTAATATCCTGATGTGATACCGTAGCTGAACAAACGATTAATTCCAGTGAATATCGCTTGGCCACGCACGAAAATCGATCACAAACATAAAAACATAACCACCACCATCACGCACCGACGGCGGAATGCTCCGGAAGTAAACAACGACAAAAGCTGATGGTAATTTTGTCAGCGCCACCTACCGACCAGGAAGGCAAACCGATGGGGGGGCAGCGAGCACAGGCCAAAATTGGGTCTTCCTGCCTTCTGTACCAGCCAATGTTTGCTTAACAAAGTACATGGATTAATGGTTTTCCAATCCTTCAGTGCCAGTTTTTCTTTTCTTTCTTTCTTTTTTTTCTCTCTCTCTTTTTTTTTAAATTTACCTAGCGTGTGTGCGAGTGTGTGGGTTGCCATGATGTGGCATAACAGGACTAGAACTAAACAATCCTTGTTTTAAGAGCATGAGTCTCTTTGCAAGTTTTACTGTAGATGTGTGAGACCAATCTCAAAAACACCAACTGACCTTGGGGACTTTATGGACTGGGGGGGTGGGGGCATATGGGCCTGCAGTGCAAATAGTCATTGTTAGGCCATACAAAGGCATTTGCCATTTTGGCACAACCATTTACCGCAAGCCAGACGGAATTTGGACTCTACAAGTAGTTATCAAGCTGAGTGTGACGATGCATGGGTACAAGTACTACCAGTACGCAATGCAAAGTAAATAAACTGTCTAAATGTGGATCAAAATACACATGGCAACTGTGATGTCTTTTTAAAAGCTTTACCTGCGCACCCCTCTGGACCTGGCAAACAAAACCTGCTCACCGGGTGGTTTTGTTGTCCTGTGTAATACTGAAATTTTAACTATAATATCTGCAGTTAGTCTTAGAAGGTGTCAATTACCCGTCTAGGCTGAGCTATAAAGTTTAACCTTCAGCAAGGGCAAATCAATGAAACTTTCTTTTCAAACCTACTGGACATAATGAACAAACTCTGTGAACAAGAGATGAGTTTAAATAATTGAATTACATACGTCCTAAATTTGCACTGGAATGTTTTCAAGTGCCCTTTATAAGTGCTTTGACAATCACAACCCCAGTCGATATTCTTAAAGTATTCATTTTATGGAGACAAGCCATTGATGGATTGCGTTTTGTTGCTTCTAAAGCAAATTGATTTCAGCCAGGCACATTTTTAAATGTAGCATTTAATTTGTTTAAAATGTTCTCTGTGGAGCCAAAGCACTTGTTAATCAAAAAGCCGTTCATTTTAATACAAAGCAAATATTCTGCTATTTTCCCATGCTTGTGTGTCCGTGTGTGGGCGCGTGTAATCTATAAGAACATGACCTGGTGTCTGAAAGCTAAACCCCTGTAGACTGATGAAATTCAAATCATAGGCTCTGTACTAAATATTAGATTTGAGAAAAATAATGATATGAATGATTATTGACACTGTGTCCCAGTGGTGTCGATTGTGTTACACACTCTCATCATATGAAGTGGACAAAATATTTATGTTTAAGATGACATTTATTTCAGGGCTGTTGCACTGCGTTACATACAGGTGTATACTTCTGATCACTCTGTGTACTATGACAAAACATTTGAAGGTTTTACAGTGTCAGTTCAGACACGTCTTTCTTTGTTTCTTTTTACAAGGTGTTTTTGTCTCATCTCCACATTGCTTTTGTAAAACAGCTCTTTGCCATATGGACTTTACTGGGTTGTGTTTCCAAAGACTGTCCAGTGAAGTAATGACAAAAGCATACTTGGTAGAGAAAATACATTTATTTAGTGTTCAAAACAACACTGAAGAAGGAGAGGAAAATGTGAATCTCAGTGTCCGGCATGGTCACATCACCACAGCATGCAAACATCACATGGAGACACATTATGAAGTCAGAAATTTTCCTTGGAGGCATTTTATTTGATCTAATGTGGTTGCAGGGTTGTTGTAAATAAAGACCACAAAACCCATGTGCCTGCTTTTTATGCGTCTCCAAGTCCGGCAAACTGTTTCACACCTGCCTGCTGTCCACCGCCTGCTACGATGCGGCTGAGGGGAATGAGCTTCATGGTGGTCTCTTTCAGGGAGTACCAGCGGTTGTGCCATGTGACCCAGATGATGCCGTTGTCGAAGCCATATTCACCTGCATCCTTTTCTGTGTACCTGCCACCTGGATGAAGAGAACACAGCCAGTTTAGAGTAGACCTCAAATGGTTTTGCACTGTTGTATGTGCTTGGATGTCAGTTTTGTCTTTGTGTTTGTGAGAGCTTGTGGCTGATTTGTTAATAATTTCATGGTTATAGGGCTTTAAACACCACCAGCCACACAAATGAACATCAGTTAAAGGGTTTGGCACTGGTTTTTGGCCATGTGGTCTTACCCTGGTAGTATTTGCCGTTCAAATGTGCGGCGTGACATCTGTTCATCCACCAGCCAGAGCCATCCTGCTGGGCGCAGTTGCCATCATACTTATCATTGTCCTTGTCAAAGGTACTGAACTGCATGCCGTTGTGTGATGTGTAGAACTTGTCACTGGGGTCATCTCCAAAGTCAAAGCCATCGAAAGCGTCTCCGGCGTCACCGCCAAAGTAGTAACCATAGGTCAGACGGTACATGTCGGCCTCCGCTCCCAGTCTGAACATGGTGTAGTCTGCATACCTGGAGAAAGGAGGCCACAAAGAGGAATGGAGGATTTAATGATTTTGGCGATCTCTTTTTAATCTTCAAAGGAAACCTCCTCATTGGGGTCATGTTTACCTTGTAAGTGAGTCCCTTTGCTCTTCTCTTATATAATCTGTTATCCTGTGTGTGTGTGTGTGTGTGTGTGTGTGTGTGTGTGTGTGTGTGTGTGTGTGTGTGTGTGCATACCTTGTGTTGCCCTCCCAGTCAACAAGCTCTATCCTCAGCACAGTTGGGATGGTGGTGCTTGCAGTCAGCAGATGGATCTTCTCGTTGCCGAGCCAGAACTCTGTGGTGTCATCTGGGGAGAGATAACCAAAGCCCTCCTTGTACTGGATCCAGTCCTTGTGGAAGTCCACACTGCCATCGCGTCTCTGTGGAGTGTGATCAGAGGCAAAAATTTGTTAAAGCAAAAGAATAATTGGATTATTGCTTCTAAAGATAGTCAAAGCATCTTTCAAATCCTAATGCAACTCTAGAAAGAGTAGCTCACCAAGGGACTGCGTGAAAATTATTATTGAGGAAAGGGACAGTCAGAGTATGCAACAGGCCTCAGCATCATCTGCTCCAATAAATATTTTATTGTACTACAATATGAAAATAGTAGTTTTTAAACTCAGCTGGAAAACCTTAAATATTTTTGCTTTGCCTCTTTCAGTCATTAGTGTACCCACCCACTCATATTATATTGGGATTTTGGAGAAGGGTGTTCAATTTTATTTGAAGTCAAAGTAAATATTAATGACACTCAAGAGGACATTAAAAAAAAATCAGAACAAATGGTCCAGCCCTTCTGCCCTTTGTAGTAATTTTTATGCAAACCCGAATCAGTGTTATCAGTTGCTTGCTTTCAGGATTGGCAAATTCCACGTTATTTGTTTGACTATTGTTGTCTCCTTCTCTTATGAAAATAACATCAGAATTATCCAGCATCCAGTGCATTATGAAGACAGTAAAGAGGTGTTCTTTCTAATGGTTCAAGTGATGCATACCCTCTGTATTACTGTGAAGCCACGTCCAAAGCTGTCTATCTCACAATAGACCAGGAACTGCTCAGTGGCTTTCGCTGGCCTCACGTAGTAAAGGCCGCTGACAGTAGCACCCTTGTTTGCAATATCCTGGCAGTCTGATGGAAAAGAACAGAAGGGGAAAAGGGATAATTCAACATCACTTAATATGTCAAAACAAAAGTTCTGTTAAAAAAAAAAAAAAAATCAGGTTGACTCCTTAAACTGCTTAAGTGCTGTTTAATTAATGATTAATCCTGAAATGATTAGATTAATTAACAGCTGTTGTTTTGAATTATATTCTAAGTAATTGTGTCTGCATTTATTTTAAAGGTCAGAAAGTTCTTTGAAATGAGGTCTCAGCAAATTACACCTGGAATAAATCTGTTTACTTTGCACTGATGCACAATATTGATTTTAGTCCCTGACTAAACACTAGGCAAGGACAAATGTTGTTCAGATGAGTCATGATTGAGAAACTTATTGTGAAATGGGAATGGCCTGAGGGTCACAGTGGATTTTTTTTTTTTTACCTGTTCCTGTGGTGGGTTGGATTGCAACCGTGTCTCTGCAAGGCTCACTGCATTTCTGCTGTAGCTGAATGGAGAGTTGTTTCAAATCTGCCATTCTCCTCTCGTTAGATGAAATTAGATTCTGAAGATCACTGGGAAGAAGGGAATAAATATGAGTTGTATGAGATATAATTCATACCTCATTTTCATACACAATGGGACTATTGTCACAGCCATGAGAAGTACAAAATAATGACAATAGATAAAATAAAAATACCATAAGAATGAAGTAGAAGCATAGGGTAAAATGACAAACCAAAAATTTGGAAAAAGACAATCAAATTGAAGTGCTTTTTTTTTTTTTTTAAGTTAGCAGTGAGTCCTTGTTCGTATGTCCAAAGGGTGAAGAGGTGTGGGTGGCAAATCACCACCTGATCTGTGATCAGTCTTAACTGCGTAGGTGAGATACTTGGTGTGCCCGACCTGAAGGTGTGGGCATAAGCTGTTCTACTATGTAAAAATATTCCAAGTTAAAGACTTACATTCACAACTTTAGAAGCATCTAAAGTGAAAGTTTGCCGTGAACTCTTTTAGAGTGTTATTTTCTATATTATATTCAATATCATATTGTTTTATTGGATGGGATTATTATTCCTGATGCCTTTATGAGTAAGAAGCATTTTCACATTAAAACTGGTAGAGGTGGGAGCCAATTTTTTAAACTTTACATATTATGTCTACACCAGTGCATCATGATTTATAAGTTGCTCAAATTTTTAATCTGCAAAGTAACTAGTAACTTAAAATGTATTGAAGTAGAAGCATAAAGTAACAAACTGGAAATACCCAAGTAGCTCAAAACTTTGCTTGATCACAGTACTTGAGTAAATATTCCTCATTACTCTCTTGGGTACAAGATGTCATTGCAGGTAACCCACTAATGGTATAATTTAAGCTCTAACAGTAACTTACAATATTTGTTGTTCCTGTGTAGTGATGGTCTTTTCAAAGCGAAGGACTTCGTCCAGCATACTCGATGACTTTTTGAAGTACGAGTCTAAAATGAAAAGTCAGCTTTAGTGGTGGAATCACAGTTTCAAATCATTCAACCCAGTTTGATAACATTTTCAATTTATTTAAAACAGTTGGTGCTTAAGGCAAGTTCAGTTTATTCAAACAATACGTTTTAAAATATATGGATAATGTAAATAGCAGTAAGAGACTGTAATCATAGTCACATTAATACGGGTACCTTGTGGGGAACTCTTTTGAGCTGAAGTAGCAGAATCTTTCATGTAGACAATTGTTTCTTCAGCCCCATTGGTCAAATTTGCAATTGTCTCCAGTTCTCTTTGCAAATTGTTCAAATCCCTGGTCACTTCTGGCATATACCTCAGTAGGTAATCAGCCACTCCACATGTAGTAGGACAGTACTTTCCCTGAGTACAGATAGAGCAAGTAAAAAATATCAATGATAGTGTGCTCAGTGATAAATACGTATACAATTATAATAATACAAAATCCTAAAATTATTTATAGCTGTTTACTTACAAAGCCATCATTTGGGGTGCATGCTTGGATGTTGTCTCCTCTGGTTTGCTAAACAAATAAGACAAAAATGATTTGGATTTTTGTGCTCAAGAGAAGTGTATCCGTGAAAAATGTAAATTTGGTGACTTACTGCTGATGAGAAGGAGAAAAGTAAAAGAAGTCCCCCTGCTGTTGCAAGAAGTGATGGAGCCATGCTGCTCTGGACACCAGTTGTGGTCTTGTCTTCTTGGAGAATGAAGAGCAGTTCGACTCTGTGGTGGTATTTATCTGAACAAGGTCACCAGTTCAGAGTTTGATAAGGGGCTCATATGCAAACATCCCACTCACTCTGTCAGGACAAAGTTGTGACTCAAATGTCCAGCTGCGGTCACTTCCCAGATTTGATGGCATCTCTAACTGACGGGTGTAGTTCGGCTATCCACAAACTGTATATTTTTTTCGAATATTTATTTAGTGTTGGTAATGTTGACAGAGCAAGTCTAAAAGAATGATGACTCAGTTTTGTATGTCTGTGCCTTCGGTATCAAGTGTGTGATGACATTTTTTTTTAAAATTGGATTTGGACTACCAGTCAAACTGAGCTTATTCCAGTTAAGAAGCAGCATTGGAACACATCTTATTTACCTTTCTTATTCATCTTATGATGAAGCCCAAAGATCGAATGACAGTCACTCCTTACAGGCACAATGTGATTTTAACATGTCCATGTAAAACATTAACATTGGTGTGTTGTCATTAAAGATGTGCTGACAAATACGAGATAAACAACAAGTTTATGATCATGAAGGTAAGGCAAATTTTCATTTTAAATTAGATGGCAGGCATCAGTTACAACCTTTTTATAGGGCATCTCCAAAATGTGGAAGTCCATTTCTGCCATGGAGAAAAAAAAAATTAAAGTTTAAGAAATGGAAAACAGAACTGTTGGGAATAACAACAATCAAAATAGTTATCATAAGTCATAAATGTGACACATGAAGGTATTTTCTTTCAGTTTATAAGTTAGAATTATGACCCATACTTTGACACAGGAGACTTCTATCAGCTTCCAGTTTTCTATCAACAGTTAATGTTGGTGTCTTTAATCATGCCCATGATCGTTGCCTTACCTTAACTAAGTAGCTGCTGCTTTTACCATGACGAATGTGGATATTATAACCCAAACTGCAATGTGTCTGTAACCTTAACCAAGTCAGTTGGTACCTAAACCTAATTAGCCTGTGGCTACAGCAGAGTATAAGCATAAAATGTTTTATTTTATTTTTATTGAATCATTTTTGGAGGCACTGACTAACGTTATCGTCCTGCTAATAGTGGTGTTAGATCAGAAAAAACTCATACGTGTGTCGTTTCTGGGGTTTGGGGTACATGGAGCTCATGTTTGCCTGAGAATTTAGTCATGATAAAAACAAAAATACTCTAATATAGTCAAGATTTTTACTTATCATTTCACAATTTTAGTAAAACAATTTTAAAAGTAAAACCTTATTTTATGACATATGATGAATTAGAAAGCTGAAATTTTGATTTTAGTATGCCACAATTTGTAAAAGTTTAGTTTGGAATGACATACTGTTTTTTTTCCAGTCTTCATTGTTACTTGATTAGCTGCAGTCTGGTGGAGGTGGATGGTACTGGCTGCACTGGCAGGTTAAGCCACTAGTGGGAGTGGAACCACAATAAACCAGACTTACAAACACACGGTCAGTGAGCTCACGTTTAAGGTGAAGATTTAGCATTCAGAACACAGAGCAATGCAGTGAATTCATACAAGATGTTTGTAGTTCTGGTTCAGAGAATTTGTGAAAAGATTGTAATGACATTTTTATAAAATATACAAACATGTACTCTCAAGAAGCTGCATTTGATTAACAGTATGACAACACTGAATACCAGCTGGTGTGCTGGACTTGAAAAGTAAGGTTAGCCTCACTAAAAAGTTTTGTGTGAAGGATCCCTCTGTTACTTTGTGTAAGATAATGGAAAAAAATGAGGAACTGTTTGAGCTGTCTTTATAATAACAAATATCAACACCATGTAAAATGGTTGGGGGCATGGACACTTTGGAGCCCATATTTCAGAGGAATAATAATGATTTTCTTTCTTCAGTCTGTGGGGAAAATCTGTTTTTCTAAGAAATCAAGGAAGCCTTTTCACACAAATCTTTAACAAATCTTTCTGTGATGCAGTGAATGCAAATCAATAATTATGATATTTTTCATCAGCCCCTAAACATGTTTGGTGAAGGAAAATAAGAGACCAATTTCTAAGCCAATGTATGATCAACATTTTCAAATATATTTTGTGTGAAGCCTATCAACTAAGAACAGTCAGGCATCTTGTTTGTGATATGAATTTTGAGTAATATTTTAAGGTGTTTTTATATGTGCTTTTGTGAAGATGAAGACTGAGTCCCATCCAATCCATCTAGAATAATCTCATTAGGAACGTCATGTTAATCTGCATGTAGAGTGAGTACTTGCAAACTAAATGTGAGGAGTTTACAAATGGGTGTGTCTAAGTGAATAAATAAACTAGTACAACCTAATTTAATTTAAGGACTTTTGATGCTGGGATACAAAATAACATAGCAATAAATAAAATTGCTATGTTTAAAGTTTGGTGATGTTTGGGCACAAAAATAACTCGGTTATGTTTTGGAACAGATCTTTTTTCGGTTAAGGTTAGAGGAACATTGAGGTTTGGATCCAAGGTTACAATGGTCACAATGACAAACACATGCGTAAGGTGAGGGAATTATTGGGGTCATTCTTAAAAAAATAACACAGACCCTTGGCAGGAAAAGAAGGGTGATCAGCAGTGTGCAATGCAATCCAAGGCCCAGCCCCTTTGCGACAGACCTGTTGGTCTCATCATCTAAATAAAATCCTGGCTACACCTCTGAATAAATTGGTCTTTCGAGGTCAGGCAGTCAAAAGATTAAGTCACAATCAAGCATTATTTGAAGGACAACAAAGGATGAATACTAAATGCAAAATTTGATTGACTGGTTGAAATGGACAATGCAATAACCAAGGGCTGAGTGTGACAGACTTTAGGTCAAACAATGCACCGATGATAACATTTGTTGGTGGTCACTGCTGTGCTGTTGAGGGTTTTACTCATAGAGAGACAGATATTGCATATACTGATGAACAGATCTATTTTATGGGATATTCAAAGACGTCAAAATGTATGTAAATTTATTGCGTTTACAAATCTCATTTCACGTCTCCAGGACAGCACCCTATCACCCTATCACCTCGTCGTCTCAGTCATGTTTAGCTTCCCACATGGCTCTGGTTTCATGCATATGTGCTTGTTTTGAGTCACAGTTAAAGGAAATACAGATGAGTTTGAGGCCTCTTTTCAGAACAGGAGTGTTTGTATGCTGTGGATTTTGAGGCTGGTTAATGGATCTGTTACTTCAGCATTGGTCTTATCACTCCAATATTTTGTCAGATGTACAGTTCAGCATGGATACAGTTGCTGATGAAGGTTGTCCAGTGGATATTCTTCGGGTTCCATGTCAAACACACCTCTTTTTATTACATCAAAACAAACAGTGAAGATAGATGTGGCAAAATAAAGCTTAATAATGCTTCATCTGTCGGCCCCATGTTGACATTGGATGATAAATCGTACCTTAACTACCTCTGTGTGACCTGGTTTTATTATGTGGGAAAGAACAGGCCCAGGATGGATATAAAGTCTCGCTGACCTGAGAATGAACTGCCAGGGACATGAACCTAAACAGTGCTGAACTTTTGCTGAACTGGCCTCTTTGTGTGGAAACACCAGATGGAAAGTGTCTCTTTATTTCTCTAAGTGCCATGAAGACATGGACAGTCTTTTTGAACACTGCGGGCTTTGAGTTGTTGTTCTTATTGGTGTATTCAAACGCTGATGCCAGGCGGACGTTTTTAAACAGCCTATACTTCATCAGAATACCAAACACCATATAACAAAATTATTAGTTTTCTTCATAAAAGGTGCGAGCTACAATTCTCCACTACTTGCCCCGTTAATCAACCCATAGGAACATGGTGCTGAATCACTGTTTTTCCTGAAAACAGCCATGTCTTTAGGGAACGGGTCCATCAGTAATCAACTTAAGTTTCAAGGCTCAGAAACAAAGTCAGCATAGTTCACCGGTTGTCTTACCAGGTATTACATTTTAAGAGCCTTGTCAGGGTCCCCCAGTGGCCACAACTATAAGTCTGGAGCCATTTGACCATGGTGTAAATCTCCCCAGGACAGAGGGCAAAGGTTTGTTGTAATGCCACCTCTGGGTTCAACCTGCGGTCACAGACGGTAAGTCGATTCAGCTGAACATGGTGTGATCATGCAACGAGGCTGACACTTTGTTGTCCACACAACACGGATGACTTTGGTGTAAGACATCATCTTAAAGGAAGAATCTTTGATATTAAGCAGCGGTCTTTAGTTTTAAACGACTGTGTTACTAAGCAGCTGAGTTGACCAGGATAATAATATTAACTCTGCTGTATCGATTTATTGCGTACATGTTTGATTTGCCTCCACCCACTCTGGAGAAAGTTCCTGCAGCTGTGCTACAATAAAACATGTGGGATACATCTCTCATGTTATCGCCTGGCATATTAATACTGGTCTTATGTTGCCTCTTTCCTGCATCTGTTGGCCCGTTGCTTGTAGTGCCATTTATTATCCTGATTAATTTTTATAGTATGCACTTCCTTAGTGTTCTCTCTGAGAAATAACAAGTTGTTCCAAATTGACCTGTGCTGTTAATTTACGATAAAACAATAACAAAAAAAAATATCAGGTAAAAATGTACATTTAATGTCACTGTTACCCTGAGAGTTCTTCACATGGATGTTTTATTTCTTTTTACGGTTATTACTGACAACACATTGATTATTGTTAGTTTTATTGGTTTTAGGGGTTTTCTAATTTCAGATATTGTATTTTAGATGTCTGTATGAGTAATGGGAAAATACTTTTTTTACTGTTTTATTTTGGCCACAGTTTGATGACCATTCTTTGGATTCTGGCAAGTGGTGGAAAACAACTGAGTACATTTACACAAGTACTGTAGTCAAGTACAACTCAAGTTGTTACCCTTTAATATTTCCATTTTCCATTTCTATTTTCTTTTACTCACCTACATTGCAGAGTGAAATATTGCATTTTACCCTACCACATCTAATCTGACAGCTGTAGTTACTATGGTTTGGATGAACTAATGTTCATCCAAACCATATATGAATTTTATAAATTATAATACACTGTTATAGATTAAATTTATCCAACAGTGAACATTTCTGCATCAGTAATAATAATTGCATAATACTAACATAAGCACTAAAAGGAGCTATTCTACTTTTTGAGAACTGGTAATTTTGCTATTTAAGCACATTTTGCTTGCAATGCATATGTACTTTTACTTAAATTACAATGTAAATGTAGACTTTACTTGTACTGGTTTATTTTTACATTGCAGTTTTGCTAATTTTACTTGAATAAAGAATCTGAACTTCTCCACTATTGATTTTTGCCCAAAGGGCTGCAATATAAATTCAGCATGTCTGTCTGTGAATGCGACTGACTGATAGTTTAGTTTAGTTTCAGATTACTATCATGTTGACGATTCAAAAAATAAAACAACATAAACTCATCAGATCTTTTCAGTGTATAAACTCATTGAAAGTTTGTACTAATTTAATACTGACTTAATTTACACAAGATTCACTGAAGATTTGAGCAGCAGACATTGAAGAAAAATGCCTTTCACAAACAGTGATAAGTGCCTTTGCGTTTTACTTATGAATGTGAGCAGGTTAGAAGTTTAAGATTTGAGCGGTATAGCGCTGCATACTCACTAGTCACACACACACTTCCTCAAAAGTAGGGTTTGCACACTTTGTGGGTCAAACTGGCTTTCCCACAGACTGAAATGCAGCTGGCCTAACTTAAATACCAGCAATCATTTATCCCAGCACAGACTGTGCAGTATGTAGGTCACCAAATGTACTCTAACAATGATTCGAAGACACAAGATCAAAAAGGCTGAAGCGTTTCCCAAGGTATTTTCTGGGTTACAAGATGAGCGTGTATCTGAAGCCTACAGGATTAAGGTAATCTGGTCAAAGGAATGTTTTATCTCATCATATGGTTCCTCTGAGAAAGTGCAGGCCATCCAGCGCTGCCTGCTGTTTTTTCAGGGCTGATCCTGGATTGATGATGGGACAGAACAGACTGGCCTGTGTGACTCAATGAAGTCTACCACCCACCAGCTCCTCAGCAAGTCATTCTCTGGAGGTTAATCAGCTTAATAATCTAATTGGAAGCTGAAAAAAAAGGAATCACAACAAAACTATGATGATCATTACTCTATAACTTTTTCTCTTTTGCAGCATCAGTGACATCTCAGTTTGTTAGGGACTTCTGTGAGTGAACAATCTGTTACTCAGCATCCTGAGCCGTTGACCTGAACCCAAAGTTTGCAGCCATGCTCTGAGCTCATAAAGGTCTGTGTTAGAAAGCAGTGAAGTACATTTACTAAACCACTGAACTTAAGCACTGCTACAGCTGGAACAAACTCCTACTTGACTCATTTCTTCATGCGTGCCATTCTCCTATGAAAGACTTATAAAACCTTTGTTAAGGTTGACTTATTAAAAAGTTGCACCACAAGATTTTTTTTCTTTTAAATCATACCCATATGTTTTTTTTTAATCCTACATGTTAACACACTTTCACATTAACCACATTTCACTAATACTTTTATCTTGTCTTCATTCTTCAGACATTTAAAGTGAATACCCTGCTTTACAGCTAATTCTGCTCCTTTCTGCACTGCATTAGAGCCAAATCGGTGTAGATTAGTGGAAAATATTTGCACATGTGTGGACTAAAGAACAATGCGACAAGGGAAAAAAAATGAACTGGCAAAAGGCTGGAGAAGTGGATGAAGGAGAATGCGCACGTGCAAAAGGTCACTCGTGGCCTATCGTGTCCGGGGGATTTCCTCCGCACCTTCTCTCGTCCTCGTGCCACGAAGGATAAAAGGCTCGTTTCACTGAAGCACTCTCAGACATTTCCCTCGTAAACTCCCACGATGCTGCAGCTGTTGACCTTCCTGGTGGAGAAGCTCTCTCTCCTCTCCAACTTTAAACTTTTTGAGTCCAGCTGGCTGGACGGTGAGGACCAGGAGCGCCCCGCGCAGCGCGGTCCACCGCCGCCCCCCCGGAGAGGAGACCTGCTTGAGGTCCCAAGAACCATGTTCACCCACTTCGGTATTTACCTAGGCGACAATAAAGTAGCTCACCTGATACCTGACATCCTCCCCGTGCTTACTAACGACACGAAGCTCATTAGTTCTGTCATAACAAACAAGAGACTCATCCTCGGCTGCATCTACAAGTGTGCCACGGTGCGCGTGGACACACTGGAGGATTTTGCATATGGCTGCAACATCCTGGTTAACCGAATGGATAAGATGATGAAGGGGCAAGCGTTTCCCAATGAAGATGTAGCCAAGAGAGCAGAAAAACTCATCGGAGCAATCCCGTACAGTCTGCTGTGGAATAACTGTGAACACTTTGTGACCTACTGCAGATACGGATACGCAGCGAGCCGCCAGACAGAGAAGGTATGATGCCCAATACGCCTCATTCTTTGAATGAGTCCAGCTTGAAATGTCTGTCTTAATGGGTGTCGCTCCGGTTACTGATTATGTCATAATTACAGTTCAGTTAAATGCAGGTTCAGCTTTGTTCATTATTTAGGTAAACATAGCACAAGGTGTATTGCAAACGTTGGAGTGCATCATCACAGAAAAATTATCTCTGGATGAACGTGTGAAGGCGGGTGGGCAAAAAGTTGTTGTTTGGTCCCGCTGACTCCCTCTGTTGGCCCCCCTCTCAACTCTGGTGCTTTACATCCTGTCAAATCCAAACTCCCATTAAATACAGGCCACTAAAAAACCGCCCCCCAACAAACAACAAACACAAATACTACTCCTATGGTCCTATTAAACACAAGTTTCTTTGGGACACCCCTAATTAAGACCAGGGTAATCCACCCAGATCCTGACACATCTGGTCTTGTTTACTCAGTTGATGACAGTTTAAAGAAAACACCCACCTCATTAAACATGTCATCTGCTGTGTGAAATGGTGCTGCAGTTCCCTTTCAGGCGCTTAACATAATATTTAAAAATCCAAACAAACAAACAAAAGAGTATTTTTTTGTTTGATTTTTCTCATGTTAGCAGAGGTGGTCTTTATTTCCAACTCTGACTTAAAGCATATTTAGGAAACCCTGATAATACCAGGGCAGACGCAGAGTTCATGGTGTACTTATGTTGAGCACATACCAAAACAAATCTGCAAATCTGATTACTAAAAATTAACCAAGAATGAGTGAACTGGATTTAACCTTGCACGGTGATTTACAACAGCAGTTAAGCTGTGAGAACCATGTTTGATGATTTTTACAAACACCTTCCAGGTGACAACAAACAAAGCAGAAACTTTCTGCAGCCAGAAAATTCAAAGTAATCTTACTTAAGCACAAAACATGTGAAGTAACTGATTTTATTTGTTCTCTTTGTAGTTCTGTGAGTGTTTGAAATCTATCATCAGAGACCAGCGCAGCGTCATTGTTACAGGACTTCTTGGAATTTTCTCCATTGCCTATTTTGGTATGGCACCTTCAACTACATTACCCACAATTCTTATCCCCTTCACTCTGTGGATGGCTGGCTAAAGGGGGCTCAGCGCAAGAAACATGCAAATAAACTGAACTGAGCTTTAACTTAGCAAAGAAGACCGACTGGAAGCCTCCTCCAAACAGTGCACTCTTGCCATGTGATGCCTTATAAGTCTGCTTGACATGAATACATTCATTTTATTGTGTAGACTATGTGGAATGTGCACTAATAGTTTTCTATATGGGTTATACTTGTCCTGTCATAAATGTGAATATACAGTGGTACATGGACCTTAACAATATCTTGAGCATCATAATGTATATATAGTGGGTATAGTAGTGTACTTAATATAATACTGTAAATATGACAAATGTTTAATAAACAATTTATTTTTATTTGTGTGGCTTGTGTGAGTGTCACCCTCCATACATCACTACCAACATTCCAGTTGAAGCAGAGCTCTAAATTAGCCTTAGTAATGGCATATGCTCCATGGTGTATTTGGTTGTTGGTTCAGTTGTGACACAGGTTAGGTGTAAAATTACCTAAAACAGTTACACAGCATGTGTGAAAATGTATAGTACAGATACACTGCAAGGGAAAAAAAAAAAATGTAATACTGACAAAATTTCAAACAAACGCACTGAAGCAGTATCACCAAAGCGATGAGTCTTTTCATGTTGGTTATAAATCTACAAATGTGACTGTATATTGTGCTAAATTTAGATAATTTGGCATTACATTTCACATACAATTATATCTCTATCATACTGACATGTATACATTTGAGAAAGTGCTGAACAACGATGAGACAAATTTGAACTAGTCCATGAAGAACAAAGGCTGTTTAGTTTATGTATGATCGCTCAATATCTGTGACCTTTTAAATGAGGGTTTAACTTGTTGCTAATTCAGCCTTCCTAATGAGAACCCTTGACCCTAATACACCACAAACAAGGCCCGAGTTTCAAAATCCAGCCACACAGCAAAGGGATTAGAGAAAGCTCCTTTATTTCTGTCAAAATCAAACTGAAATGTTGACCAATATCTAATCCTACCAACCACACTGGCCCCTCCTAGTTCCAACATAAATAAAATGCTCAGGTGTCGCGCTCTTTGCTGCACACTGCTATCATGTTTCTCTACCAACTACTCAACTTTTTCTTTGTAGCTTCCAAAAAGGAGGACAACTCTAAATATGACTTGTCCCTATACAAGCGTGGGGATCTCTTAGAAGTCCCCAGGACGTTATTCACCCATTTTGGTATCTACTTGGGTGACAACCGTGTGGCTCATCTCATTCCGGACATCCTGCCTGTGATTACCAAGAATACATCTGCAATTGCCAAGATGGTAACAAATAACCGTTTGCTGCTTGGGGTTATCACTAAGGTTGCCAGCGTCAGAGTGGACTCTGTGGCAGATTTTGCTTATGGCTCAGAAATTCTGATCAACCACATGGACAAAGTGTGCACCAAGCCTCCGTTGGATGGGGATGAGGTGGCTCGAAGGGCTGAGAAACTCCTGGGCTCTGTCACCTACAGTTTACTGTGGTACAACTGTGAACACTACGTCATGTACTGCAGATATGGCATGGCTATCAGCTACCAGACGTACCAGGTATTGTCTCTCGCCTTCAGTCAGAAGAAACGTTAAATGATAAATTCATATTTTTCTTTAAGTCTGTCTTAAAACAATACAGACATGCCCATTATACCGAAATAGTTTTTGGTGACTGCAACTTTTTTTGTCCATACTGATAAGACTCTCTTTGCTGAGCTATGGAAGGACAGTAACACAGTGAGGGAATACTGGACTAAAAACTCAGTAACTTTGGAATAAATTTATTTTATTAGACTAAATTTGACTGCTATAGCCTCATATTAGCTCCACCCAAACTCATGTACATATGCATACATTTAGTTTGACACCACTTACACTGGAATCTCATTAGGGAGGAACCAGCCAGTATGGACAGGAGGAACAATTACAGGGACCAGTAACTCTATTAATGTATATATAGGCATGTGGGTGTTGTTTTAAGATAGATTTGAAAAAAAAAAAAAAAAGTTAACTTGTCCTTTAATATAAGAGCGACTGAAGTACTTTCCATGTACTAGGATTGAATCAGTGAATGGTCTATGGCAGAGGTGTCCAAACTGTTCCACAACTGTTCCACAAAGGGCCGTGTGGCTGCAGGTTTTTGTTCCAACCAATGAAAAGCACACAGTTTGACCAATCAACTGTCTGAAGACTGAGACCAGTTGATTAAATGAGTCAAGTCTGGTGTGCTGCTGCTTGGTTGGAACAAAAACCTGCAGCCACACGGCCCTTTGTGGAACAGTTTGGACACCCCTGGTCTATGGTTTGCAAATTACTATCTGGCAAAAACATCAGCAATTGTTTGGCAATATTTCGTATAATAACATTATTTATGCCACGGTTGAAAAGCTTGTCAAAATCTACTTTCAGTGATTATCACTGAGCAATGAGTACCAGTTTTATTTGGAAAAGCTGTAATCTTTAATTCTTTAATTCTTGACAAGGTTTTCTATCTTTGTATCCTGGAGAGTCTTTAGCATTACTAAGGTCACATGCAAAGCCACAGGTTACTGCACATGTAGTGTTTGGAATGCCCTTAGTTATTTCCAAGAGGTTTAGTGATAAACAGATTAATGGACAATTTGAGTGTAACACTCAGTGTAAAGCAATGTTAATCTAGATGTACTTATGAAGGTGTGTGACTGAAGAAAACAGTCGTATTTCACGATGCCTTAATGCTAAAACTTGGACTTACTCATACATGGTCATATGAGGATGTTTTCTCAGCAGAGGGCTGTTTGCTTCAGTTCACTGGAGTGAAAATTAACTTCACTTATTCATGAGGCAAGTGGCTCCATCTAGTGTTACTTTGTGCCCAAATTACTGTCGTCCCAGAGATAAGGCAGACTTCCTTTCACAACAGACGGTCACTGCTCTACTAGTTTCTCATTTACTTTTCACTATATCACTGTCTAATTCTCATTCTCTTTCCTTCAGTTCTGCACGACAGTGAGGAAGATTGTCTGCAGCAGGATGAGTGCCTATCTGACAGCGCTGTGTGGTGTGGGAATCATGCTGTATCTGGGCTGCGTGACGCCACTGACCATTTTACCAACTCTGCTCATCTCATTCACCATCTGGATGGCGGCTTAAGGGCCTCATGAGTAAAGACTCAAATTTAACACACTGGTGGACATCGAAATGAACTTCTGTGGTTTAGCTGTGTGAGAGGAGGCACTGGGAAACAAATGTGTCCACAATAATAAAATCTTATTTTATGTTATGCATTCTTCTTTTTATATTTACAGCTGTGTTATCTTTCTTTGCCTTGATGGGTTTTGCTTCTAATGATGGTGCTGAAGCCCTTTCTTTCTGTTAGATGTCTAATTTTGTCTGTTATTCATCATTAATGTTCACCAGGCTCTGATATTCAAGTTCAATCTCATTTAACAGTTGCAGCTCATAGTTTATAAATTAACTTTGACTCAGCACAATGGCAAACTCTTGAACTGAGATAAAGCTCAACAGAGACATTAAAAGAAAGAAACTACCCTATGATACTATAGTGATGACATGCATATTGCACGTAGCTTATAGGAATGACGTAATGGATACTGTTATATGCTTTAGGATCGTTTAAAAAAAAGTCATCAGTGTGATACTACTTTCACATTTTGCTGTAGCTTAAAGGTTGGCTTGGACAAAGTGCAATAAGCTTTTTATTTAATATTACTTTGATAGAGCATATAGGAAATTGTCATTTATGTTTTTGTCAGTCCATTAAACATGTATTTCTACCTGCTTCCAGTTGTGTTTATTGTATTTGTTTTTCACATCTTCTCTGCTGCCATGAAAGATGATTACATACCCTGCCTCAGGTTTGCTCAATGGAAAAACAGCATTTAAAATACATCAGAGGGCTGCCCATGGGAGCACACCATTGAGTACAAGTTTGGGAAAAAAAAAAAACAGCCACAAAAACTTTCGATAAAAGTTAAATGTTCTGCTCATTACTGCAGGGAATGTGGTCAAGAACAAGAATAGAATTATGCTCCTAAACCTCCCCTCAACATTTCCTCTGAGGATTCAAAAGCAAGCAAACAAAATGGCTACCCTAACAGACTGACTAAATAAGGGAGATACTTAAATGTGATCAAGACATATTATTAAAAGCAGCTCATTATTTGAAGAATTAGAGGGTCAAGAATGGTAAATTACTTGTTCTTCTTGTGTCCAAATGGAAAACACTCAAAATGGCTTCATGACCTAGATGAGATACAGAGCAGTGAGCAAGGAACATTATTTATTTAACAAATCAATAAATCTTTATCATAGTTTGATGGTGGTGGATCTCTCTGTGCCTGCAAAGCTACTGTTTATGTAACTCCATAAAAGGGATGAAACTGACTTGAAGCTTAAGTAAAAAGTTGAAAATCAACCTTTAAAATCTGGGTTTTAAATGATCTTTTAAAAACCCAAGAATTCTTGTGGGCAACCAAGTGCAAAGGGACAAAGAAGGCAGGCAAAAAAAAGTCCTAAAAGGAAGGCACTGCATCATAACAGAACAAGCAGGAACAAGAGAGATGGCTGCCTCGATACAGCATGAACAGCACAATATATGATCTGGGATAATGACTCAAAGTCCAGGTATAAGTATCTACTGAGGAGCTGATGAGGAAATGGGGATCAGCTGGGTGGGCAGGTGTGGTAGTCAACTGATGTGGAAATGTGGGAACACTCTGGGGACAACTAGTGGACAGGGAGGGGAGGGCAAGAGATTATAAAGTGGCAGACTGGCAACAGAGCAAAAAAATGTGCAAAATATTGTGAATAGTACCTTGAAATCCTGTACATGTTTCTGAGATTGATCTCACCTTACTGTCTTGCTGTAGACATATCGATTCTTGGACATAGTGCCAACAAATTTTGGTGCCAGAAATCTTTGTTCTATGAACCCCGCACACATTAGATACTGTAATGTTAGGACACAAAGATGATTCAGTAACCCTGGTTCTATAAGCACAGGCTAAACACTGTAGGCTGTATTGGATAAAGACTGTGTGAGACAGGACTCCTAACTTTTGCCGTTATGCACATCTTGCATTTCTCATCTTCTTCAAAGCAAAGGTACCTAGTGCAGATTTGGATCACTAGTAGTGATATTCACAGTCTTTTGTATCTTATGAATGCGAGACACATTCCTGACAGTTAGTGGCAATTACACACCAAGAAACAGCAAGCACAGGGAAAGAAGAATAATTAGCTGATGTAAACAATAGAGGTTTTATTTGGCATCAGAGATACCCACAATGCTTTTTGGAAAGCTACTCTGAAAGTAAACTCCAAATTGTTTGTTTACAAAAAAAAAACTCCACAGGGTACCTTTAATAACCTGCAAGATGCAAATTGCACATTATCTTTTTCTGCCTCTTGGTTTCAGTGAGGATGCTGAACAATGCACAACACAAATGAGCAAACAAACTTTAAAACCATCATGACGTGATGTGAACGTGAAACCAAAACTGGTCACAGCATCATTTCTGAAGGACTCAGAATCATAGACCAGGAGTCAGTGGATGCCCGGAGAAAGATCGAGGAGGCCGTTCACATCTGATGCCAAAGATCATCTGTCTGCTGATCTGACCTGCTATCACATGATCAATTTTCTGTAATTATGTTTCTATAATTACCTTCATGACAAATCTAGTAAACAGACTTTGAGTGAAGATTATTTTTTGTCTACCATTAATTCCAAGGTCATTTATGAACATCTTTCTCTACACATAAAGTGTTACTACACAATCAGAAGCTCCTCACTCTCAGCTCTGATGGAAAACATCTCCGACATCGCTCATCGTGCTCTCGTATACCTGCTGCATGTCTAGGGTAGTAAAATGCAGAAAGTCAAAGGGTCAAACTGTAAAAATATATCTCAACCTTGAACCTGAGTTATATGGATAAACACCATGTTAATGAAGGATAATTGCCTTGCCATCGCACTCAAGTACAAACCTGCAGAGAAACACTATGTATTGATTTGAGGGAGGCTAACGTAATGGGCTGAAGCCCACAAGTTCTATTAAGCAGAGTGCAGGTGCACAGCCCCCGCTGAGATTGAAGAGTAACTGGGTTTTGTCACATCTAAAACTGACACCTTTCAGATTTTAGGCTGGACTCAGTGAGAGAAATCTGATTTTCATTTCTATATTCCCACATGGGAACAGGTCTGCCTTATTTAGCTACCAATAAATATATCAAACATGGATCACATGGGTGAGTCCAGGATGAAGAAGGTGGGATGAATCTATACTAAGAGCACAAACAAACATTCTGTCCACCAGGATACAGGAAGGACTGGATCTAAGCATAAACATGCCTGCAATATCCACAATTCATGAGAATCATTACAGGGAAAGGAGGCTAATAGAGTTGTCTTAGTCGTGATGTGTGCATACACACACACACACACACACATATATGGCTAGATATAGATATATGAAATGCATGCTTCTGATATTATATGCTGATATTTTTATCCTTTAACTGTCGAGACTTCCTTTGTACTTGCTGTTTGAGGATCATAGCAGTAAGTCTCTATTTCCTTATTTTCTACAGTGTTTCACTCGAGCCACAGCCTTCCAACTGTGAAATGGTTCCCATACCGCTGAAAGACCAGCAGTGACTCAATTAAATGATTATATCTCCAGCAATGGTCTGTTTGAAACATTTCAGCATTGTCAACTTTTCAATTTAGGTCCAAGCTTTTCCAGAATTTGGAGAACAACCTCTGAGAAGTAGCAAACAAGCCACTCAAGGTACGGTAGCTGCTGATCTACGGAGTGAATATGATGGAAATATTGCTTTTCTGGAGAGAGGATGCACTTTGAAGCGGGGAAAAACAGTGGTGTGCCCTGACACTGTGACAAGCATGAAATTGTTATAATGCACATCATGACACTACACTACAGAGAAAACAAGTGGTGCCTACAGTGCTGGGGTATGCTGCCCTTAAATGATTTGTTTTCAAATGTAGATTGTGTAAACTCAACTATGTCACCCAAAACTGCAATTTGAACCATGTATACTCCACCTTCATGATTTCAGCCCTGCCTCCTAGAAATTCAGTTTCTATAGAACTAAGCTGCAACTAATTTCTAGGACAAAGGACTGTTGATTCTTAACTGAGAGATCTAGAACAGAGAGAGTGAAGTTTTTGTTTTCCACAACTTTATTAAATACTAAGGGGAAACATGGCACAGCAGCCACTGTTCTAATTATGATGAATCCTGAGATAGAGAAGTAGTCAGCCAGCAGACTTGACTAGCCTTGGCTGTGAGAGAGCAGAGTGGTAATACTAGTATAAATTGACCATATACACACAGTGGAAGCTCGGTGAGTGTGAAAAGGAAGGGCAATGAATCATTATTTGAATGCAAATTTGCTGCGGCTATGACTAAAGGTGGATCATGATCATTTCATTTAGATTCATAAAAGACTCTGGTGTCTTGGGCGATACAGATAAAGGCAAAAGTAAACAAACACCAAGTGGTGGCCTTTAAGTGAAACCTGCTCAGCCATATGAGAAGAAAATACCTTTAATTTTTCATTGCGTCCAAAGAAAAAGGTTGAAATAATGCCTTGATCTAAAGATTGCAAATTACCATGTCCACTTTAGGTCATTTTGTTATCCTTCGCCTCTGCATGTTTGTCCTTGGAAGGGGTGTCCATGTAATTAAAATGTCCCTGGTTTGACATTTGTCACACGTCATACTACGTCACCTACTGTCACCATTTTGATGGTGACAGTAGGTGACGTTAGAGTACAGAAAGTATTGGTACCTAAACGTAGACTAAAGTTTTTGCTAAAATAGACAATAATAATTATTATTGCTATAATTTTAACTAAATCAGTGATAGCTCAGGATAAAAAGTGTAACAGCATAGCTAACATTACAGCAAATGTAGTGAGAGGTTTCCCTTCTTTAAGCAGTTTGCCTTCAAACTGGGATTTGGTTTTGAGACCGTGACATCGTGCAGGGCGGGGTCTGCAGCATTGTAAAGAACAGGTGACATTTGGTCAATAATCTTATTTAATAGGCTATGATTAAGTATCCCTGACATAAGGGCCCTGTGTAGCTTTGCATCTTAATGTCTCTGCTGCTCAGAATGATAAATGTGCCGTCGTCCTCTACAGACACAGTATGTAAGCCATGAAAACTCCTGCAGGTATTTAAGTATGCTTCAGTCACTTTAGATATCTCTGGAACATGATTCTATTTAAATGGAGGATATCAATAAGCAGTCAGTACTCTGTGCTGTCTTGTTCACTTACCGGCTCAGTGCATGCTGTTGTTTAGTGCAGTGGATGGTTATAATTTATAGGATGTGAACTGCGACAATGATCTCTATAGCTCTGCTCCAAATAGAATCAATAAAGCATAAAAAACAAGGAAATAAATTTTGTCTCATTCACGTTTTACCTCTGAGCTGCGTTTTCAGTGAAAAGGACACGGTGCCCGAATGAAGTACTTACAAGTACAAACTCTCATTTCAGGGAGATAGTAACACTAACAACTTTATCAGTGTGGTGAAACTGTCATTAAGCACTTGAAGGAATCTTGTGGAATTTGACAGAACTGCTAACGATGAACTGTTAACAGTGAAGAAATGTACGGCAATGTCTCTTTGCCAAAAGAGATACGAGTCCACCTTAAACTTACATGATTTGATTCTAATAAAAGTGAGATTTTCTGATGCTGCTGCATTTTCATTTGTAGCAATGATCCCTCTACAACAGTAACACAAGGAAAAAGCTGCTCTAATCAATATCTTAATGTCAACAATGGATCAAATGACTACACTGTCAATACAAGTGTGAAACGTGTCACTCATCGCAATGAGCACTTGATACTTTCTTGAGTCATGTGGTCCGTAACAGTGAATGTTGTAATGTTCGCTTACATTAAAGTTGCTTTACTGCAGTAAGATCACAAATGAAAAACAATATCTACCTGTAAATGAATGTAGAATGTAGAAAATAGCAAAATTGTCAATTGTTACAGAACTAAAATCTTAAAATACTCTGTTATAGTACTTACAGGAGAATCTTTTGTGGTGTTGACATTCACTTTAAACCAAGGTCATCACACCACCTCGTAAAATCATGGGGGAACCTCTAATATGCCTATTTATTCAGGGTTTCCTGTTTTTTTCCTCATTACTGCACCATCTGTGTTGTTGCACTACAGGCGAAGTTGGCTTTTGCCAAGGAGGCGGCCTGACAGTAACTCAATTTCTAATGTCCACATGGTGTCTTGGTTTATAACAGTGGTAATCAAATTACAAGCACAATAACCATCCAGGGGCTTAACAGTTTGAAATGGGTCAGCTGCAATGTTCTACGCTGTGGGCTCTCATCGTCATTGACCACAGTATGAAATGTTAGGGTTACTGCACAGATGATGATGAAGATGATGTTTTGTTCACTGAAACATTTCTGTGAAAGTAATATTGAAAATAAGTGATGATAAGAGACTTAAACACGCCTGTAACATGCCTCAGAATTGATCCTGCTGATAATCACTGTGCCTTTTATTAAAGGTCACACTTTTGATCTGCTTTTATGTCACAGACTGATAAATGTGCTCACTGATGATGTCTTTTGGTGAGCTGGACAGTTTAAATAGATGGTATGTATAAATTTAAATGTGAATAGTTGAGAAGAGCTACTAACATTAATGAAAAACGGGCTGGACTTGATTCTTAATTTGATATCCAAGGTGAATATTTTCACACTGCCTGCAGGCCAGTTACTAATATTTTAATACAAACGCTCCATCTGCACTACGCATCACATCCCTCTGCATTAGCTTTCCTATTGCTGACACAGATAGGCGGAAATGTGTCATTTGCCATTCCAGCAGGAGCAGACGCGTACTCGCTCAGAGTGAAGAGCATAAAAACGACCCATTGGAAGGTCAACAGGCAGCAGACACCATCTCTCGGTCTCAGGATGTTCGTTAGGGAAGGACGCGTTTCCTCCCTGTTGCTCAGCTTGACTCACAGGTTCGTCTCTCGCAGTCTCACAGGACAGGTAACGCGCCATCAGTGCCAAACGGGCTGCAGTGCGCTCTAGCAAATGTTGCGCGCTGTGCTGTGGCGCTCACTTTGCTTTTATTCCGTCGGTGTTTGATGGGTATGTATGTGGACAACGCGCGGAGGAGAAGAAACACGTACGAACTTTAGCGGAGACACAATTAAAAGAATCTAAAAACCTTACTCTGCAGATTGAGGTGAGTGGATTTTAATCTGAGCAAAAAGATTGTCGATCTTGTGTTAAACCTTCTGATCCAGACAGTTACTAGTGTGGTAAAAATGAGCTGTAGCCTGTCTTTTCAACATAGGGTTGCATATTATAGCTACTGAGCCATGCCACGTTTCTCACCTATACTGTATATATATATATATATTTTCTATATATAACTACCATGAGCTGCATTTTAACGTTTAAAGTAATACGTGTATTTCCAGAGAAACAACAAGGCTGGGACCGTCACATACAATAGCTCCTGTAAATGTTCAAGAATATAAAAAAAAAAGATTTTCAGTGTCCAGTAGCGTAGCAGGTTGTTTTTCACTGTTCATAGTCGAAGATTTGGGTTTGTCTTGCGAGTATATATGAAGTAACAGTATTTTCTAATATTAACACAGACCAGCATTGATCAGTTAAGGGGAGAATGTGGCTGTGGTTCCTGCCTTCAGTGTGATATTACGGGGAAATCCACCCTAAAAAGAATGTGTATTGTGCCTTTTGATAACAGAAGAAATAAACACAGCAGTTAACCAATGAGCTGGAAAACAGCGCACCAAGGCTTGAGTTCACCAGGTGGCATTTTATGGAGCTACTGACTGCACAAGCTCAGAGAGATGTTGCTTGAGTTATATCTGAAAATAGCTATAGATCATTTTACAGCCCATATTAAAGTAAAATCATGGCTGCTGCTGGTGTGTCCATAGCTTCTTCTGCAGCTTTCACTATCTGTGACTCACTAACAAGGCTTGCACACTTGGTTTCACTAAATGTACTGTAAATCACAGTTCATCTTCCTCTGTAAATCAAGTTAGATATCTAGTAGGCATCAGTGCAGTCGTAACTGAAATCTAGGCTTAGATTGAAAATAATACTTCAAACACATCACTGCTGTCTCAAGGAAAAATAAATTTTCATTAAAGAAGCTTCAAAAGAAAATAAACATTGTTTAATATCTTCTAGACGCCATCCAAGTATTTTCGGAGACAAACTGAAAAAAATAAATGGAATAAATAAATAAATACACAACAAAATAATTGACTTTGTCTAGGCCACATCATGTGTGAGCATTGCTCAAACTAAAGTTCATCTTTTCACAGACTGACTTATGGGGACTGTTGGCCATGGATACAGCAGATCAGTTAAACATGACTCAAGTAGAGGATTCACAGCTTCACGTTAAATCCTCCAACTGCTGCTCAACTACAGGAACAATCAATGGTGAGAGCTTTTTAAAGCTGGACGACAGCACAAAGCTGGTCGGAGTTCAAGTTATTCTCATCTTCGCTTACAGCACAATCATATTGTTTGGGGTCATTGGAAACTCCTTGGTGATATACGTCGTCTACAAGTTTAAAAATCTACGGACTGTGACCAATTTCTTCATTGTGAACTTAGCTGTGGCGGACCTGCTGGTGAACACACTGTGTTTACCTTTCACCCTCGTCTACACTCTCTATGGTGAGTGGAAGTTTGGTCAGGTGTTGTGCTTCATGCTGCCCTGTGCTCAAGGCATGGCCGTGCACGTGTCCACCATCACCTTGAACATCATCGCCCTGGACCGCCACAGGAGCATTGTCTACCACATGGAGACCAAGATGTCCAAAGACATGTGCGCTGTGGTCATTGTCATCACGTGGGCCATCAGCGCCCTGTTGGCCAGCCCGCTCGCCATCTTCAGGGAGTACGGGACATTCGATCTATCACCGGACGAGTCTATTCAGGTGTGTACAGAGAAGTGGCCAGGAAGCAGCATGAACGGAAGCATCTACAGTATATCAATGCTTCTGGTTCAATATGGCTTACCACTGGCCATTAACTCTGTTGCTTACATCCGCATCTGGAATAAACTGAAGAATCACATGACCTCTGGAGGTCGAAGTGACCGCCATCAGCGCAGGAAGAAGACCACTAAAATGCTGCTTACCATGGTGGTGGTCTTTGCTGTCAGCTGGCTACCTTTCCATGCGTTCCAGTTGGCTGTTGACATCGACAGCACTGTGCTGTATATGAAGGACTTCAAGCTGCTTTTCACTGTGTTCCATATTGTGGCAATGTGCTCGACGTTCGTCAACCCCATCCTGTATGGGTGGATGAACAACAACTACAGGTCGGCCTTTTTGTCTGTGTGTAAGTGTTACCCGCTCTTCAGTTTGAGGTCAAGATGCTCTAAAGACAGAGACACACAAAAAGAGGAAGACAGGGTTTGCACGGTTTACAAATCAACAAATGTATAAGTTGCACAAAGAAGTTTTAATTGATAATCATTCATGATACGTGAAGTTTGTAAAACCAAATTCATCCCTCTTAAAATGGGATGATGAAAGTTAGAAATGGCTTAGAAGAAATTACTTCAACTTTCAAATAACTAAACTACCTTTACTACACAAAGGTGGGTCGTTCCGGCAATCAGTAGTGCTTACAGCTCAAGTATTTGTGAGTAAAACTGTAATGGACATGTCTCTTTACTGATGCAGTTTGTCTGTACTTGGCATGTGTCTGCTGCTCACGATATATTAATGACGTGAATCTGAAATTTGGGACCAGATGACTCATGCTTTGGAGCTCGGTCAACTGTGATGATAAAGACCCCCCCCCCCCCCCCCCGCCCCTCTTTTTTTTTTTTTTTTTAGTGACTGTATGAAAACTATTGGGCTGGGGAGAACGGATGAATTCTATATTTTATGTTGTAGGAAAGCAAGGCCTTGTACCCTACTGCTGACTCAGAAAAACAGAAAGAAAAATAGCCAGACTCCAATTCTGAATAAAAAATAACCACAGAATGATTGAACAAGGCTCAGGCACCAACTCTGATGAATTTGAGCACATACTATATCATTGGTGTGTTGGAACTCACACCAAAAATAGGCTACACTCCCTTATGCAAAAAAAAAAAAAAAAAAAAATCAAAAATACACAACCTCTTCCTTTTCTGATGCCCTCTCCCCATAATAATTTTAGCACAGTCCCATAGTGAAAAAAGAAAGAAAGAAAAATTCTCATATCTGTGCCAAAACCAAACTGAGGTTTGTTTTTTTTTTTTGTTTTGTTTTTTTTTTTTTTGTTACTTACTTGTGTTCAGCATAATATGATTCACTTTTGCAGCACTGTTGTGTGATTGTGTCACTTAAGGACTAAAGTCCTTTTCTATGGAGTGTTTTACTTTGCGTTTCATCTCATACAGGATCAAATAAGTAAAATTAATTTTGTTTAGTTCTTGTTGATGGGTCATATCAGTAAAGGATAAAACACCAAAAACAATATAAATAACCATGAGAACATGCCACGTACAATAAAAAAAAACAAAAAGAATTCATGCATACACATCCATCATTAAATAAAACCCCATGCAAAGTAAGAATTAGTTGCAATTATTTGCATCATATGTTCAAATGATAGTAAGACAGTCCTGCTCTTGAAGTTCCTTAACATCAATGCTGATTAACATATTAATCTCCATATAAAATCTTTCACACTCAGAAACATCCTCGTCATCATAAGTAACTCAGTTTCTGCACAGCACTGTTTCTGTACGTTTGTGCTCACATTAGATGAGCAGCATACAGAGATATATAGTCAAAACAGCGAGGCGAAAACAAGTCACACCAGTAACCTAGATAATGTGTGATGTGTGTAATGTGTTAAGTGCAAGCCTGTTACCTTGAGCAGAGGATTTAGTCCATGTGTATCTCCACATCAACTTTTAAGTTATTTCTAAAATGGTGACCAAGATAGTCTTAATAGACTTAAATTGCTCCCCGAGGACAAATAAAGTTCTCTGAATCTGAATCTGAATATTTGACCATAATTGACAATGACCATTCAATAGACCCCTTTTCAAAATTCATCACAAAAAATACTTTGCAGCTTTCTGCCAAGTGAATCAGCCAGTTCATTGTGCATGGTCTCATTTCATTAAGTGAAGCAGAGAGCATATTTGAATCATCAGTGCAATTTTGTAGCTTGAACAAGGGCCCATGCCTTTTATTTCTGGCCTTGACCCAGAAGTGTGGACTTCAGCCTCATGTTCACTCCTGCCAAGTTTTTAATTGAAAATACTTTGCTTTTGCAGCTTAAGGCTCAACTGCCACCATTAAATGTTTCACAACCGTGAGGAAGCCTCAATATATATATATATATTTTGTAGTGTACATCTCAGGCAGTGTTATTAGGAAAGATGCGTCCATATATGTGACCATGAGAAAGCAGTATTACTTTTTAGATCCATCATATCTCACAACTGGGAATTATAAGTTTATAAATATTTATGTTGGAGAAAGTAAAACACGCAGCTAATAACAATCAGGAATTTAATGCACTTATCAAAGGATGCATGGACCTTAATTTAATTTATCAAGTTGAAGCGCATCAGCCTCCACATTGTATAACCTCATAAACATAAATCTTTTTGTGTTCAAATGGCACCAGTGCCTTGAACTCGTGTGTGTTCTCACATGTGGTGTTTGTTAATGACATTAAACAGTAACTAACCTGTTATGCTAAATGTGAGATTAATAATTCCAAATGTTTTAATTAGTCAGGTACAATTAAATGAACCAACTAAATTGAACTATAAATAAGCAGCCACCAGTTTCAACTAAAGTAACCCTTCCACATTAAGCGCTAATAAGTGATACCTAAGTACCAGTGAGCATCACAGCCACAGAGTTTTGATATGTTACTCTTTTCCAAAGTCCTTGGGGCTGACATATCAGCAAACAAAAGCAAAATTAAGCAAAACATTAATCACTTACGTGATTTATTGAGCAAAAATGTCAAATATTTATTTGTTGCAGCTTCTCAGATGTGTTTAGAGCGCTTGAAGGTTTGGATCAAAGACAGGACAGAATAAGCAATTTGAAGATGCCAAACTGTGATGGGCATTCATCACTTTTTTTTTTCTTTTTTTTTTTTTACATTTTCTAGACAAAAAAAAAAAAAAGAAATTCTACAGATTAATCAATGGTGATTACAGCTATATGATGAGCTAGCTGGGACCCGTTTTAATAAACATGTTTACTGTGTAATTTTTATAGCTTTGCTGAGTAAAAACCTGGAATGCCCTCAGACCAGTTTGGGTTTTACTAAGCAGAGATATTTAACAAAAGTGTGCAATCTGACTAACAGAAGAGGTCCCTAGGTTCGTCTTTGATGTCATGCGTTGAATGTGACTCCTTGACAAAACAAAAATTGCATCTCTATGGTTTGATCAGTGTTACATTGTCCTCCTTGAGCACCTTGTTTACTCCAGCTCCCGATGCTTGAAATGGCTGTCTGTGGTTTTAAATGAAAGGGTCCATGATAACTGCTAGCATTCAGATATATATGGACGGGGAACTGGCATAGAGCTGCAGAGGAGTGTGCTGATTTTCAAGTGGGTCCAGTCATTTGATTTGATGTATAATATATATAATGTGGCTTAAAATAATGGCACACATCTTATCAGTCTGGTTTGACATAATAATATCTTGCCATTTGTCAGCAATCAACCCAAGTTTAGAAGTACTGTTGTTAAATTTTCAGGTATGCTAATATATACAAATTATTGGATAATTAAATATGAAATACATGTAGATTTGTGATGTGAAATGGGGAAACTGACATGTGAAGTAAATAGTACTAATTACATTTATGTTTGACTTTGTTTCAGCCTTGACATTTATTGGGGTCTTTGTTATGGGCTTTATCCACAGATGCAGAGGGATGCAGATGCTTTCTTGTGTTTGCATTATGGGTTCAGCAGAAAAAGGCTTTCTTATTAAACAGGGGAAAGGAGTTCCTCCCCCTCCCCAACTTGTCTTTGTTTGCAGCAAGCATCCTAATCACCACTATTTGCTTTTACAGTGATTACACTGGTGCTCATGTTTTTGAGGAGCCCTTCCTGTTGACCAGGTCCTCACTGATTTACTTTGTGTGTACGTGAGGAGCCGAGGGACTGGGACATTAGCTCCACATCTCCATTTTTAGCAAGCTATTCATGGTGTATTCAGCACTAAATCAATAATTGTTTCTTTAACTGTCTGACTTTATTGAGGAACTGCTGCTGTCACAGTGTGCCCTCAGGAGGATTCTTGTTAATCAAATGAAATGAACAATAGTTTTGAAACAAATTAAATTTATCCTTGTTTGCTGATGGTCTTGTCTTTTTTGCTTTCATAAGAGAAAGCACTTAAGTCACTGCCCACGATTGCCTCTTGGCTTTCCATCCACACAGTAAACATTATCTTTTGATTAATGACATTTCGTCTATGGAGTGAATATCAATTTTGTCAATTAATTGTATTTCTATTGTGAAATAATTAAATGCTGGTAGTGAAACAGTGTGACAGCAGATTCATCAGTGATGACTCACATACAGAACATGGAGTCTCTCTGGTTAATGGTGGTTCATGGTGTTCTCAGCCACTAGGGTCCATTTAAGTGGGACATTGTTACTATACATAACGTTTATAAATGCACGCTAATGCTGAAAAGATTAGCGATACCAGTCACTTACTCAGTTAAGCAGAAAATCCACCATGCTATCACGTATGAAATAAAACTGCCAAACATTTAACATTTAAACAATATTCAGATTTTCAAACATTCAGTTTTGGTTGAAATTTTAAAAAGAAGAGCTCAAGCTGAACAAGCTTTTACTTTGGCCACCTTCCTATACTTCTTCTCTAACTTGTTGCTATGCAATGCTTGTCTTCTGCTGGGTGATAGATGAAGTGCACAGTGGTTTTGCAGTGTTTTTGTTTTTCATTTAAAATGTATAAGCCTGTGGGGGTTGATCCGAGCTATTTGGATGATCAAACCAAAAAACAAAACAAAACTGTGCTATCAGAGGGTAAAAAGCTTGGAAAAACTCTTGGTTGTTTGGTCATGTCCTTGGTGTTTGTCACTATTAGCAACTTTTAAATTTGATTCTATTTGTTTTTTTTTTTTCATGAATGCAGCTTTAAGATCACTTTGGGTTCTGGTAACTTGCGATGGGAATTTGTCTTGTTTTTTGTTGTTGTTGATTTTTCTTGTTTTTACATTTTAGACTCAATGACTCATAATCAGTTAAAAAAGAGACTCACCAACAATCAAAATCTTTATATTCAGCTTTACCGTTACGTATATACAGTATACCTGGTACAGAGTGTAGGAATTTCCTAACCTGAAAACATACAACTCAGTACCTCAGTTTGACCACAGCGTTTCCTGTTGTGAGATGGTGGAAGAGCTGAAGAATGTTACAGCAGCTCCCTCCACTGTCTCAACAGGGTCTCAGCACCCTTTCAGTGTACTGTCGACAGTGGACTGAATTAATTCTAGTATTGATGCTACTGCTGAGCATTAATGTTATTAATGTTAATTATTCAACATTGTACTTTTCTATATCCAACATTGGAATACTGTCACTGGATTGAGTGGCACCTACAAGAACCCAGTTTTTTTTTTTTTTTTTAAAACACTGTATGATATTATCACATACATTTTCTGTTTGATTGTTTCAACACTTCGTTGCAGATGCTTGTATATCTACCCTTATGCCATGTTTTTGAATGACTGCACCACAACATCAACTAGTACCACACTGATTATGTGGATCACGTCCATGTTTCATCCTGGTGTATTAAACTGGCATTGGATCTTGACTGGAATTTAAAATAAAGTTTTGAAAAAAAAAAAAAAACGTGCAAGTTATGATGGACCCATTGGCTTGTTGTGCTTCATCCTCAGCAGACTCAGCTGTGTAACTGTCTGTAGCAGAGACATTTTTATCCCCAGTGTCCTTTCTGTGTGCACTTTTTAATTGCATGTTATCTGATGGCGATTGATCAAGCCAACAGTTAATTCTTCTTAAGAGGAACTGTACAGAATGTTAAACCATTTCAGTTTAAATTCTTAAACATAACATTCTTAAATGTAAAGATCTTGCTAATAGCTACAGGATCAATACTGGTGTTACTAGGAGGTGTATTAGATCACCCAGTACTCTCTCTTATCTCTTACCTTGACATTACTGCACTTCATCAGGGCTCTGATCTTCAGAAGCGTGTGTCATGGGACTCCACTGTTGGACATTGGACACAAATATGTTGTTGTGTGTGGTGTCTCAGTGTGGCTGCTGGCCAGTACTGATGTTGTTTCCTTTAAAAAGAACAGATAATGAGGACCAGGCTGCACAGCTTAACCATACTCACACAAGCACACTCTCCAGCAACTTCAGCTGTATTTACTTACCCAGTAAAGGCGACCTGTTTAAATGTCTTTAGAGGCTGTGTGAAGCTGCTTTACAAAAAAAACACCTGATTTTCCCAGACAAACACGTTGAATCTTTGATGAAGCACACAGGTGTATTCAGTCATGGTGCTGATTAGACCTCTGCCCAGGTAGAAAGTTGGCAGAGTTACGCTGGGAAAGGGGTCAATTATTCCTGCTGTATCAGCTGTGACAAAGCTAACAAGTAAGTGATATGTCATGCAAACAGTCCTGCACCCCAGGTCTAATCAACCATAGTAAGTGAAATCACCTGTGTCTGTGTGCTATGGGTGTGCAAGGCCCTTATAGCAAGCACAAGAAATGGCTTTAACAGACCAAATGAATTGTTTTTTTTTCTTGCTGTTGTTATTGTTTGATGTGCTTTGGAAGCACATTACAGCAAAAATAAAATAATCTTCCATTCCACAGCTGCCATTTTCAGCACAGGTGTTCCACAATACTAGGAGCCTAAAACAGAAGGAGCTAAACTGAATTCAGCCATCATTAATTTTAGTACAAACCTGGGCTTGTTGTACTGTGACATATAAAAATGTCCTCTATGAAAAAAGGCTAATGGTGACAGGTTCTTGTGGTAGAGACCTCTCCACAGCACAGCACTGCAGCACAATATACATTCTTCATTTCAAGATGCTCAAAACACATTTCAGCCAAAACAAGTCTAAATATGGATGAGTGCTTCTGCTTGAAGCTTGCATAGTTGCTTTTGACCAACAAATATAAGCACAGCTATGAAGCTACTGAAGCAGTCAGCACTGAAGAGCCACATTTCAAGCCTCCAGTAGGAGAAAATCTCACACAACAAAGCAGCCTGTACTTCGTGATAGTGGTGCTTTGAGCTAAGTGCTAACATATAACATGTCCACATGGACAGCATGCTCATCTTAAACTAGTATTGTGTTCACCATGTTCACGTCCGATTTTAGCATGTTAGCACGCTCACATTTGCCAAATTTCACAAAAAAGAACAAACATCTGGAGCTCATGGAAATGCCATTTGTTTATCAAGTACTGGGTCACAAGTCAAAGTATTGCACAATTAGAAATTATGACTTGGTGCTACATAAAAAGTTAAAGGACTACCAATGAACCCCAAGGGGGACATGTCTTCTCTGAGTCAAGAATGATCCATAGTTGTTAAGAATTTTAAATGAAAAACAAAAATGTCTTAAAGGCAGAGTCAGAACTGAAAAGGTGAACCCATTATTACCCCCCAAGCTCTCTTTAAGGTCAAATGGGAAGACTAATGAACTCTGTAAATACCCGCTGGTGGTGCTTTTCATCTCAGGACAAGTCATCATGCAGTATGAACAGAAGGTCTTTATTGCAAAGACATCTTATTGTGAGAAACTGGCAAGAAATAAACCGGCAGGTTTTGTTGTCCCTTCTGCTGCATGGGCTCTTTAAACAACACGACCGTTCAATTATCACCTGCGAAGTGTTCCTACACAGACGTGATTTACAGGTCAACACAGCATACTGACATGTTCAGAGAAAAGTGTATTCTCGCTGAAATCTTATTGCGCGCAGACAACTTTGCAGATGACCACTTAGACAGACGCAGGACATAGGAGTGTATGCTGAAGTGTGTGTCTGTTTGTATGTGTGTCTGTGTAAGTGCTTGTGTCTGTGCCTGTAGTAGGGGAATCTATGCTGATGGATAAGTTGTGATGAGGTCATGTCCCTCCGGTGGTCTCATTCTGGCACGAGCGTGAGTCTCACAGTACAGCTGCCCCTCCACGAAGAAATAGCCCCTCTGTTTGAGGTTGACGTCACAGTCGGAGCACACAAAGCAGCCGGGGTGACGGTATTTGTCCCGTGCTTTCACCACTGTCCCGCTGTACCATAAAAAAAATGAGAGAGGGAGATGTGAAGAGCAATGAATAGAGTATGTATGGCAAGCAATGTGAACCAATAAAATGATTAAATAGTAAAATTACAGCTTCGTAATGCAGCAAAGTATTTATGCCATTTTGACTGTTGACAGGTTTACAACTTTGGCGTGTGTACTCTAAAATACTCTAAACGTGCAAAGCTATAACACCTATTGTAATGTCCTTTTTACTGACAACCTCACAGTGAAACTTAAAGCACCAGGCTGAACCTCATAACTTGAAAAAAAGAATCAAGGACACTGAATGAAGCTTATAATGTAATGTTCAAACCATGTATGTACAGCAAATTCATTTCTATACAATCTACACATAGTTTTATGGTGTTGCTCTAGTGGGCTGTTTTGTTCCTATACTTTTCTTTCACCCTTTGTTTGGATTGATCCGTGAAGTGTTTGAATGTGAATCACAGATGCTTTGTTCTATTTTTACTCACACAATCCCATTCCCACATTTGTCACAGACGGGCAGTTTCTGCAGGTTTCCTGTTGGTGGAGCTGGTTTGGTCGTGGGGGCTTTTACTGTCCTGGTCACAATGGGACGAGTGCCTGCCCACATGAGAGAGAAAGTACTCAACAAAACAACTCTGTACTCATACATGATTAGAGCACATAAAACAAAAAACAAAACACGTAAGAGATAGGAGGCAGGGACACTTCTGAACACTTGAATCAGATGACACTTCCTTTAGAGTTATAAGCCCATTTCAACCTCAGCTCCATGAGTACACGTTTACTTCTCAGTTAATAAGGGAAACACATGGAGGAGTGCTTTTGTAGCAATGTATTGTTTAGCTTTAACACAACACTACTTGAATTATAAAGGGAAAACAGGGGATGTGTCACAATGACATATTGTGTAGATTTAACTGTGTATGTTATGACACTGGTTTGTCATTCAGCGACAAAATACTGCATAAATTATTTAAACTACCATTATGCAATCTGCATAGTCTGTCTTTTTTCTTTCCGCCACAATGAAAACCGTTTACTTGAGCAATTATTACATTTATCCTTCCACTACAAAGCAGTGAGAAGAGCTCAGAGACAAGAAATACAAAAATCCATTATGTGAAATAACCAACAGTCCTCTACCTTTGGCAGAGATTTCTCTTGGAAAAAAAACAGGCCTTTAAAACAGTTGAAGTACAAATATTTCATATGGATGTAAATATTTCAACCTGTAAAATGTTTTTGAGCTGTGGAGATATATTGGCTGGGTGGAGGAGGAAGAGCTCACCATCACTGTCAATAAACTCCTGCAGGGCTTTGAAGGAGCCAGACTGCCGAGGCTCCTGGGGCTCCTCCTGGTCTTTCTGTAACATCCGGTACACGTCAGAATCCTCGATTTTGGTCAAAGTCCTGGGGCTGAGCAGTGCATTCATACATACACACAAACATACACACACACATACATACAATACCTGATGAGGATACACACACACACACACACACTTCTAACTGTGACACAGCAATACTCGGTGCTGTGCAGACAGCCATATGACTGTGTCAAATGAAACTTTCCCCTGACCACACGAGGTCCATTTTATTAAGAGGGATTGCTTCATGCTAGTGGCCGAAAAAATGCATTGCGAACAGGAGAACATAAGTCATAGAGGGAACAAGCTCCATAGCCACATTTCACAAAGCTACATTTTCATACAGTTTAAACAACAAATTTTATAACAAATTTTAAATTTTAAACTTTTCTACTTTCTTTTATTCCAGAGCAGCTACTTAGAGGACCTTGGACCTTGGAGGAGTTTTTTTAGTAGTGTTTTTTAGTTTGGCCAGAGGGTGGCATCAGAGAGAGGGACTTTTCATAAAGAATTAAAAGATTATATTAAAAAAACAGTAAACACTATGACAATTTTGTGGCGGTCCACCAAAATAGCTAAATACCCTGTACCTGAAACAAATGGATGAACTGATGAACTGATGCACAGGTGGCTAAACAACACACATGCTGTTAAATTCTGTGGTGCTGCTTTGTTTTTGTTTGTTTTAAGAAGCTGGCTGCCATGATTAGCTGCAGTGATCAGTCACCTCTCAGGCTTTTGGTGGACAAGGCCTCGGATCTGGCCCTCCATGGCGTCTTGGATGTTGCCCGAGGAGTAAAGGCCTATAGGAGTGTTGTAGGATGTACTGACCACCTGACGCTTGTCATCGATGTTTGCTGCCGCAACAAACGGCTGAGCTTTCCGGTTGTGAGCAGTGCCAATAGGTTTATACTCCTGGACAGAGAAGAAGGGAACGAGAAAAGTTCTGAGACAATATGAGATGAAGATGCAAAACAGAATCTGTAATTTGTAATAAATGTGAATGCATTTCTCAGACACTCTTACAAACCTGTTGCTCTGCTTCTAGGTTGATTTTATACGGGTGAGCTCTTCCTTCCTCCGTAACACGAGGTGACCACAGCTTTGTTTCATTCCTGGGAATTAAAGACAGATCCTGCTCAGAAGGTCAACTCAACTTGACTGATGAACTGACTCTTGAACAACTCTTTTTGAATCTGTGTGTATGTGAGTATGTGAGTGTGTGAGAGTCTGTAATCCCAGCTCTTAAAACATCAAAACTGAAGTTTAAGCTTCTTTTTACACATTGGTCATTTCGATTATTATTTGACTATTTCATGTGCGTGTCCAAAATGAAAAAGTTTTCGGTTTTCAAGTGTGTTGTTCTGTGTTGTCGACAAAAAAGAATGTAAGAGCATGCTCACAGCTGGAAAATGATAAAAGTAAATGCAGATGGTGGGAGGAAAGCACAAGGAAACAAGTCTTGCATAATTACCTGTTGGCACAAAACAATAAAGTACTTATTTTTTAATATATAACAGAAGAAACTCTATACTGTTAAATTTGGTATATGGCTCATATTATAAAGGAGTGGTTTCCAACAGTGGGGGATATAAATAAATAATTAAAAAAAAAATTATATATATATATATATATATATATATATATATTAGTCACAACCCATAAACATACAGCTGGCAACAAAGCACTGGAAATAAACTGTTGTCTTGTATCACTATGTATAGATAGAATTTGGACACTGCTCCACACAAGATATGTTTGACTTGCTACAGTCTGGAGGATAGACACAGTAAAAAGAACTGTACATACATGTTACGCAATACAACACTATAACACCAGCCTTCAAGCAGAACTTAGAGTTGAATGAACAGCTGCCTGAAACAAAAATGGCCACATGTTTGTGTGCATGTGTCAGCTCGTAGTTTCTGAACACAACCTTTCAACAGTGAGACAGAGCTGGTTGGTGGACTCTTTTATCTTGTTCTGGGCTTCACAGTGCAGCATGTTTGCGGCGGGGACTCCCTCGATGGCCAGGATGACATCACCAGGGCACAAGTTGGCCATGGAGGCCTTACTGCCGGGAGTGATCTGGAAGAGAGTAAAGCAATGGATAAACAAGGAAGTAAGAGTAAGTAGAGCAAATACATGGCCGACAAAGTAAAGGATAAAATAGAATTAACAAGTGGGGAAACAACAAGGGCAGATGCCTCTCTACAGGAACACACACCACAACATGTGCTTCTCTCGACTTGATATGGAGAATCTGTGCCAACACTTTGGGTCTCTTTATGTTTATGAGACTTTATGTTGTTGTTTTTTTTCTTAAATCTGTCACCAGTATGTATATTTGAAAAGCCAGAGGACTTTCGATTTCAGCAAAAGAGAAGAAACTAGTCAGAGAGGAAAATTCTCTTTGTTTGCTTTTATTTCCACTTTTTAATCACACCAGTAAATATTAATAGTCTTAATCCATAAAAAAAATAAATCCATAAATAAATAATATTTTCATAATTACATTTTGAGTTCCAAGCACAAACAAAAATAAGCACTGCTCAAATTCATCTGACAGCTCTGACTACTGCAGGTCATGAGAAGTTCAGGACCTAAACACGGGGTCATAGGACAGAAAAGGTTAAAAAACCCTGAATAAGTAAATCAGTAAAGGAGGTGGGAGTTACAGTTGTTTTCCTTTTTCATTCAGAGAGGTTTCTGAAACCTCTGTGAATTCCAAATATTGCCAGCAAATTGTTAACTTAGAGCATGACCATAACATATTTTAAAGGGTAGCAGTAGTTTGTTTTCACTGATCACATCTAGAATCAAAATTTGATATGAAAATTTAATAAGACCATTTATAGAAGGGTTCAATACAATGTGACTGAAAAGGAAAATTTCCTTTTCTTAGTTAGGTAGTTCACTTTAAAATGAATCCCAGAATTATGTCTTCTAATTTAGTCAACCAGAAAAAGGAATACTCCTTGCTTTCTGTTCCTCGGTTAAAAAAAAAAAGCACCATTTAAACAGCCCACCATGTACAGAAGGTGCAGCCTTGTGAAACGTTTTGGTCTGTTCTTCATCACTGGCACCTCATCTTTTAATACAGTAGTCAGCGGCTAGGCCCCATGTTCAGGTTTCCACGCTGGGATCTTTACTTTATGTGTCTCACTTAGCTTAAATACAAAACACAGACTCCACTAAGAAGCCAAACTATTCACTGAAAATAACAACAGAAAAGATTCAGGTCATGAATGACATGAATTTACAGTTGTTTCACCACATACACTCGGCAGAACACTGGCTGCTCTCTGAGATGCAGTAGGAGTCTTCCTGTTACAGACAGAAAGACATTGCCCTGGTAGGTATGCATGCATGTAAACTGTCCGTCCCTAGTCATGGAGATAAAATAAACATGTGCTGCTTCCCACTAAATGACAGCATCCAGATGGAATATGTATTCTTCTGGCCAGGAAGCGATCAAGATGAATAAGAACTCCCAGAAAGCCACCAAGGTCACATAGAATACCTCAGGAGGCAACTTCAAACCAAACCCAGCATTCCCACTTACACTACACGGGGCATGACCTATGCTCAGCCATATTACATTACGGGACATAGGAAACTTAGCTATGCTGGGATGTTACATTGAAATATGAATTAGGTCATCTGCCTATAAATAACTGTGGATGAAAGTGCTGAGGGGATGTCTCATGCTGCCAAAGAGGGAGCAGTAATTTACAGTGGAGCATTTATTGGAGTGCTGCTGCCTGACTATGTTTTACTGCTCTGTTGTCTGTTACCTGAATCACAATCGCACAACTGTGCTTTTTATTAGATTCTTTTTTTTTCTTTGCAGCCCAGTTGTTGTTTTTTTAATTAAAACCACCTTTCCATCTTTTACTTATTCCTTTGTCTTTGTTTTCTTTCTTCCTTCTGTCCTTCTAACTTTCCTTTTCTCTTGCTTATATCATTGCTTATATCTTTTGCAGATTTTCTCAAAATTTGGCAGCATTAGGATGAAAAACTAGTTTGTGTCTTTTATTACATCCTGTCTGCATAGTAAATGTCTATATCTGTCAATGGCCTGTGTTTTTAATGCAGACTTAGAGCTCAGGCCAAAATGATTGTGATGCCAACAAGATTCTTTTCTCAGATTTAACAAAGCTCCTCTAGACCCACAGAAGAAATTATGCAACCATTTTCACAGACTCAGTAGTATCCCCCTGACATGGAGATCAAGTAAACTTATCTTAAAAATGTACATTTGATGGAGTGCCCCTTTAAGGCTTCTGTCTAGCTGAAGAAAAAGATGATAATCACTTGTGTTTACTTTCCTCAACCAGCTGGGAACACTGGCGGGTCATAAAGAGGAGGATGTTCCTGACCAAAAATGGCAGTGGAGGGAGACACTGGATTCACTTGTGCCTGAACGAGGTCTGTGGGTTTCACTGCAGCCACAATTCCTTTTGTCACATAGACAGAGAATGCACCATGAGATGTTAATCAGGTATATTAGATCTCTCTGAGAGTCTTTTTTTTTTATTACACATCTCTCAAAAGTACATGCCAACAGTACATGCTTCTTGTATCACTGCTCACATGTGGTTTACTCTCCCTGATTCCTCTCTTTTCATCCTCTCTGTCCTCGTTCATCCCAGTCTTCTCTCATCAGTGTTCTCATATGGGCCACTGAGTCTCCACTAACACAACAGGTGTGAGGTTATTGGACAGGGCTACTGCTTGGAGACCTAACTATGCTGTTAGTCAGTGGTTCCTGAGGCCTTTCCCTAAATATAGATGCACATAACCCCAACAGAGTGGGATTACTGGACCTACTCACATCTGATCCTGTGTGAAACTGGGGATACAGCCCACAAACCAGTCTAAATGCCGGTGAAGATGCCATTGTTCATATTCAGAATGTTTACTGTTGTGTTTAGTGGTGAAGAAAAATGGAAGAGTGATTACTTCCATAGTTATTTATAGTGTTATTTGTAGCGTTTGAAGAGGTTTGGCCTAGAATGCATTGCTACTGTTATGAAATAATATATGAATAATGGTGGGCTGGTTATTATGGATTTGTAGGCACATTTGTTTTGTTTCTGCCTTTCTTCCTCCTTTTCTTTCATATTTGGTATTTTTTGTTTTGGTTTTGTCTTCATTGATTTTGATAGAGTCAAGAAACGTGATAAAACGTCTTCAAAAAAACAAAACAAAAACAAAACAAGAATGAACTTGATGAATTCACCCATGCTGTAGTGTTGAGAGAGTGACTATGTTTTTGTTTAAACAACTTTCCAATATCATGGAAAATAATTTGTTTTCAAACAAATTGTTTGATGAGAAGATGCCGCTCTCACATCTGTGTGGTAAATATAAAGCTACAGTCAGCGGGTGGTTAGCTTAGCATAAAGCACCACTAAAGCTCACTAATTAGCAAGTTATATCATGTTGTTTATTTTATTTTATTTTATTTTATTTTATCTTATTTTATTCTGTAAAAAACCAAAGTGTAAAAGTGACAGTTCACTATTTTATGGACAGATGTGACGTGATTTTCAGCAGTGCTGGTCAGCAGGTTAGAAGGGTTAGGTTTGTTTCCTTTGGACAGAACCAGGATTGCTGTTTCTCCCTGTTTCTAGTCTCTGTGCCAAGCTAAGCTGCCTGCTCACTAACCCCCAGTTTACCATACAGAAATAAGCACTACAGCAATCTTCTTATTTCACTCACCAAAAAAAAGTAAATAAACAAATTTCCCAATACGTCAAACTACTCCTTTAAATCGACTAAATTCGTAAATTTGTCCTCTGGTTACTTCAGTTGAGTAACTACACGTGATTCAGTTGTTTGGCTGTATTTTGTGCCAACAGGAAATGCCATATTAGTTCCAGGAAATTATCATTTTCATTCACAGATGAAGATAAATTCAGATTCACCATTCTCAGTCGGCAGCCATGACCTCCTCCAACAGTTTGCCCTTTTCTTTTTAAGTGAGCATCTGTCCGATAAATCATTTGTTTGTCTATATATGTAATCTGTCTTCTCTCAGGTCTGACTGTGCTGCCAGTTTATGAGGATGATAAGCTGCATGATGCTCTGTGTTGACCTAAAGCTTAAGTTCACCATCGTCTGAACAGCTGCACTGCTATAATAGACATGTCACAATAGAGTGTATAACACAACTCATCATTTCTAATCACTGACAAATCCATTTACCTCTGTGTTGACTCACCTGTCAGCAGGGATGTCCTGAATGTAGATTTAAACAAGATTGTCCAAACACATAAAAAACTGCTTCTGCATCAGGAAAGTTCCACATCTATGTTTCTCTATTTGCCAGATTCCATGTTTTTTATCAGGTTTTTATTCAGAATTTATTTACACACTCTGCAGGAGTGGAGTCCATTTTTAGGAATATTTTCCATGCTACTAAATTCTTCAGTCTGAAATCCACTCAGTGAAACATGTGTTTGTGTGTGTGTGTACATGTCAGAGTACAATGTAAGCTGCTATTTGTATCTAAGCCTCTTGCATTTACTGTGGCACAGGTGCAAACCCCATACCACACTGAGTCCAGACAGACTCTTTCTCGAATGAACCCTCCTGGAAACGCAATGTTGACACTAAATCAAGGACTAAGCTCCTCTGGACTTTACCACGAAAGTTTAAAAACCACAGTCAAGTTTACATTTTTTGACAAATGACTGATGTTACAACGGTAGAATCGGTGTCAGCGTGAATGATCATCTTACAAACAACCATTTTTCCTAAACAACCCTAAAAAATTTGCCAGGAGAAGAAATTAAATAAGAGCTAAGAAAACACTTCTAATGGATTTATTTTGATCAAGTTATTAAGAAGAAAGTTGATTTTGCAAAGTGAATTTTTTTTTTCACTCACTCACTCACCCTGGAGATGGTCAGGGGCTGGTTGAAGTCCTTTCCTCCCACCAGGCGAAACCCCCAGGGGGCTGGACCGTCCAACACGACATTGAGTGGCATGGCCCTTTAATGTCTCCACCACTGTTAGATCACAACAGCACAGACAGTAAACTGCACACTGTGAGGAACACAGTTAAAGAGCCAAGGAGTATCACTGTGATGGAGATTTTGAACCATGTTGGGGGGTGGAGGGGGGAGTGCAGGGGGAGGAGAATGGACAGACCCCACCCCAGCAGTGAAGTAATTTGTCAGATTTTGGGATCTGACTCTTAGTCTGTATTCTACCAGCACTTGCTCGCCAGTTTTCCAGTTTCTGTTAAGCACTTTTTCTTATTTCTTTTTTCTCTCTTACTTTTTCTCTCTCCAAATAAAAAAAAAACTGTAAATTTCCACTTAAATCAGCAGCTAAAGCTTAAATTTTCTTACTCACTACCAGTTTTAGACCACGCACTGCAAGTACGTTTGTGGACACCTGTAGACAGAGTGAGGATGTAATCCAGCCTCTGTCAGAGACCAGCCCTCCCCCCATCACTTCTCATCACCGGGCAGCGCAGGGTCTGGCTGGCCTCCTCTCGCTCTGGTTGACGGGTCTTGCTGCTCCTGTCCTTATTTGGTCTGGAGGCGCAGCTGCACTCTGAGGCCTTGGAGGTCCCACTTGCACATTCCAGCCACTATTGATCTGGATGGGACCCAGAACTCTCACTCCTGAGCTTGTTAACGATCCAGTGTCATTTTGAGTTAAACCTTTCACATCATATGTCCATCATATCTCCCCTTTGTTTAAACCACAAACTAGATTTGTCACATCTGTCATAAGTTATTTTTCATCTCAAAGATTTACTCCAGCCTACAAAAACCTAATTTACTCTGCTCTTTGTTTATTATTAGTGTTGTAATCCTGGATATCTTTCCCTCCTTTCTACATGCCCTTCATGTCTGCATGTTATCCAAAATTATAAAAACACCAAGTGGGCTTTATGGAACTACTATATCACTGTCAACAAACTGTGTGTAAGGCATGTTAATCTGTGTCAGCACTGACAGGCTTTCGCTCTGAGTAAGGCAATTTTCCATCAAGCAAACGAAAGACAGTGCCAGTTCAAACAGTTGTGCAAATCAAAAACTGCGCCACAAAATCAAGCATCTGCATACAGCTTGTCTTATTCTGTGCAAGCCTTTCAAAGTGGACCAGTTTCATGGTTTGTATGTGCAGTTACCATGACGATGTAGGCCATGACACATAAGGGATATTGATGAAGTGGTCATAGCCAAAACCTCTCTCTCTGAGCACATACATATCACAGTCACATAACAATACACAGCCCTGGTCTCGTTCTCTTTCTTTCTCAGAAATTCAAACCTTATTTCTTCAAGTGTGTTGCACCTGTAACCACACCCACTGGTGATGCTGCAGTTCACTGTTACATCAGTGCTGCAAACTGAGAAGTTCAAAGACAAGTCTGGTGATTTTTATGTTTTTGTCATTGTCAACAAATCCAATGAAAAGACCTAAACTAACAATGAACTGATGCTGCTAACAAGCGTTATGGTACGATACAGGTTATTTCTCTCTCTTCCACATGCATCCATGATTGTCCGAAAACTATTAAATACATATCAGTGAACTGCACTGTTGTAGTGTTCCTCCATTATCATGTAAATGAACACTATATTATTTATACTTTATTTTTGAGTCAGTCCCACATACACCGCAAATACTCACATGGATACTCGTGAACAACAGATACGTTGAAATTTGGTGGATTGACCAAATGCACCATTTACGTGTTTGTGTAAGTTTCCTAAAAACTACTCTAAAATCTACCCCATCAGTCTTTCATGGATTTGTTGGCAATAAGTAAAGTCTATATACCAGCCTTATTCTTTAGACCACTGGAGATTAGCAAAAACATTTTCAGCTGGTGTCAGGTTGTTCTTACTGGTTGTCAAAACTTTGTAAATTTGACATTAAAAAAATAAAAATAAAATAAAGATAGCCTTTGGAGTTTCATTGTAATCAAAGAGTTTTGCATTTGTTTACATCAGCTTGCAGTCTTCTTCTCTTTAACTTGCACATCACCGCCACCAACTGTGGATATGTGGAATTGTGTGAAATAGAGGCACATGAATGTGTATCACCAAACCTCAGTGCTTGGAGCAGAATAGTAGGAAAGGGGTCAGAAACATTGCAGAGTACCTTTAAATTTCATGAGATTTCCTTTTCACTTACCCGTAAACAGAGCTGTCTTGTCTGTTAAGCTGAAAGAAAAAAAAATGGAAATAATTCATCTACCAGCTGGATTTTATTAGCAATACAGCCCCATAAAATCATCCAACAAATGCTAAGATATTGTAGAAATACTTAGGTCCAAGAGTGTGCATTGAATTTGATATTAACATGAATAACATATAAGATTTACATTTTCATTACATGTATAAACATATCAGGAGTCAAATTAACGTCTTCGGTCCAAATCTGTTCCTATTGTATCAAAGGCGGACTAGAGGCTCACTGAAGGTTTCACCACTGTAGAATTTATGTGCACACTTTCCTGATGTTTTCTAGACTACATATGCATAAATGAATTTTTTGCATCACAGAAGAGGTTTACATATACATGGCTATTAAATTAGTGAGTTGGGTGTAAGGCAGCAATCACCAACTCTTCTTAATCTACCTACAGTAACTTCAGTTTAAATACGTCACTGATTCTTAAAACAACAAATAACTGGAGGGAAAAAAAAAAAAAGGCCTACATGCCCGGCTACAATAATCGCAGTCAAAAAGGTGGAAATTAGCACCACTGATGACGAAAACGTGAAGAAAGAAGGAGAGGAAACCAAATATGATGGTGGGTGAGAAAAAGCTGACTTTATAAAGCAAGTGGATGTTGGCCATTTTACAGCTCTCATACAAAAGGCATACAAAAACACCACTGACGCACACAGACACACACACACACACAGTGTTCTCACACCATCGGAAATAGTGAATGACAGAGGGTGACATGAAGGACAATGAATGATAGAACAAAATATATTTTAAGGTGCTTTAACATTTGTTTTGTTGTCAGTCTCCATCGTTTGTGAAACACAAAATGAGAGAGAAAAACAAAAACAAAAACATAGATCATGTTTACTGAGCATCACAAGCTAAGATGGGAACTGCCAATAATTCCAAACAGTATATAAACACACTACCTACTCACTCTGACAACAGGGTTAAAAGCCACCAAAGTCGAGTGGAAAACTGCAGTTACATGACTGACGTTTCTGATTAAATGCTATGTCATCCTGTATCTGACTTAAATAAATTCAACATAAAACAACATGACACCTGGTAATTCATTATAGCCCATCAACTCCCATGTTAATTCTCAGTCTCGGCACCTTCCTGGACAATGGTACTTGACAATCTAATAACAATCCTTCAAATGTGGGTTTGCTGCTGTTAGAATATGTGGAAAAAAAAGCAACATGTTGTTCCATCCTTTATAAAATCATCTCATAACATAGCTTGGCCGGCTTTCGTCCTCTAATAAATATAATACCTAAAAGGTCGGTAACCTTTTTTGTATACACTTTCCACACATGACCAATATCCCCCAAAAGCCCCCAAAATCATAGTAACCTCTAGTGTATAAAACCTGAAGTGAAATTTGAAAGAAAACAAACACAAAATTGTGTTAAAGTTTTGCTAAAGTGCATCAATCCTAGTGTGAACATGGAGAACAAGTTTAAAATATTACTGTTTCTAATCTTATACTTTAAATCTAATGTATTAGGCGTAGACAGCAAGTAGAACAGTGTCAGTGATATTTTTCCACTTCCTCATTTTCAGTATGTGAAATAATTGCTTGATTATGATTCATAATATCTCCAAATTCTCAGCAACCGATCAATAAATTGGGCAACGCACAACAGTGATACATGCACAGTCTGCTCCATGTAACTCCTTTTACCTGACACAGTGATGCAACATGTTGGCTGAAACCCTACAACACAGTTCATACAACAGACCTGCTGACAGAATACTGTTTGTTCAACACTCTCTGCAATGAATATATTTGTAATTGAACACTGAAATGAAACATAGGTGTATTTTTTTGTTAGAGATACTGCTGAAAAAAGAAAACAAAATGTGATCGTGGTGATCTTACTGCCCTTAAACAGATGAAACAGAAAGGAAAGCATCACTTCCTTGCACTGTTCACTATCAGTGAGTGTTTGCAAAGGTCACTGACGGGTTCTCTATGATAGAAAAATAAGGATAAAAAGATAAGTTTTAAAAAAACAACATTACTTTATAGAAGTCTTCCATTAAAGATGGCTAGTTAGAGCTAAATGTTCAGTCTGTGTGAAGCTTACGAGCCACACATACACGCAAACACATAAACGCGCGACAGGTCTATGGTGACCGCTGTCGGGAGGTGGTGTCCCGCAGGTGCTGTGCTGAGGGCGATGAACGTGTCACAGAAAGGGGTGGGGCCCGGGGGGAGTCTGGAATCATCATTATAGCTGCTTCACATAGTTTCCTGGGAAGGTTCCAAACAACTTGCTCCTTCGAGAGGTCCCTTCAGAAACAAAGAGCAATAAAATGAGATTGACAGTGCTTGGAACCCTGGCTGTAATTTGGCAGTGGCAAGGGCGGTAGATGCCACTGACGCTGTTCCAGCTCACTCTGGAGATTACACTCAAACTGAAACACTTGAAAACATTTTTAGATGGCAAAGTTTACTGTAGAAGAATGCAAAGGTTAAGACGGCCAAGATTCTCAGGGTTATCAAACTTTAATTTCGCTCAGCTGCGAGATAATGTTGACTCCTTCAAAGACAGGCACATTAGATGAAGAGGTGGAACTGCACTGCCATCTAGTGGTCTCGGTCTGTTGATTTGATGTAGATTTGCAGAATACTTCATCATCAGAGACCCCCACACCACAAAGACTGTAGATAGACCCGACAGTATCAATTTGACCTGTATACTGCACTGTGCACGTAATTAATCTGTGATTAGATTCTATACCTCATGGAACCAGAAAGTAACCAACAGTCATATTTATTAAACCATTTTAATAAAAGTGTCTATGGCACCTTGTAGCTTTTAGGAGATGTCTGCAGAAGAGACACTAATTCACTTACCTCCTCTCAGTAATCATCTATATGATTCATGTTCGAATATTGTGTTGCAACGAAGATAATGTTTTAAGATATGCAGTAACTGAAAGGTCTTTCTGGTAGACAAAAACAACTCCCGCGTTTTTTTTTTCATTAACAATTTCGAGTCGATTTAGTCCGTCCTCTTACCAACAAACCAGCCATCGTCACACTTCTCCATCACATCAACAATGTCCCCCTCCCTCAGCTCCAGCTCGTCCTCGTTGCGAGGCATGTAGTTGTACAGGGCCTGGTATCTGTGTTAGAAAAACAGATTGTGAGCTTACAGCCATGATAAGCTGCACTAATAATACTGAACAATGATGTCACTCTTGTTTTTTTCCTTCTTTATCTAGTATTTTCCCTCTCTATATTCTTTGGTAACACCAATGTGTTTACATGCTATGCAAATAAGGCAAATACAAATACCGCCTACACACTGCACACCTGCAAAGCCTATGTACAGTTTAGCACAAAGAAGAGACGTGTATTATTGGATAACAGCAGTAAGGATAATCATAACATTAATGATACCAAATATCACTTACGGGTCTCCCCCACCATGGAGTGCATCTTGTACTAATCGCTGAGTTAAAGAGAAGGAGAGAGAGAGACAAACACAGACAGACGATAAATCAAAATGTGGCATTTCGTGGGGCTTTTTGAACAGAAACACTTGTGATGCTTTAATCATCAGAGATATTACAATTTCTCCTTTTTAGTAAGGAAAATTACACTGTACTGTAGAAAAAATACTTTACATACTTTAGCATGAACACTACAGAATGTGTGGAGATCAATCTGGAATGATATGGGTATTTCAGAGACATGAGTACAGTAAGAGCATGGTTGAATGAAGACATGCCCCCCTACCCTTCGACCTCTAATGGGTGACAGATAGGACCTCCGGGACAAGATGGGGCTACGAGGAGGTTTACCACCAACAACTGCATCCTGCTTAACAGGCAGAAAGACCAGAAGCAACACGCCTATAATCTTCCAACAGTAACCAAGTTAGCGGCCTTCACTATGAGCTGAACACACGTGCTGTAGGCTAATGACATGCTGTAAGACACCATCCATCAACACGCCAGTGCCAATGAAAATCATCTTGGACACACCACTGTACAACCAACAGGGACAACACGCACTAATTCAAGGATGTTCTCTGCCAGCCACAAATCATCACCATAGATCATCACTAACATCACCATGTTAGTGTACACTGAATGTTAGTGAACAAAACACATAGAAGTCTCAGTTAGGGTCGCCACTAATGATTATTTCAATATGGATAACTATGTCAACATATATGGATTACTTGTTTAGTCCATAAAATGTCTGGAAATCACAAAAAAAAAAAGCCCAACATTTATCAATCAATGCCATCATCTCCACATTCCAGCTTTACCTTCACCTTGGGAGACCTATGTCCCGGATAATGTGCAGTGGGGGGAGTCGGGGGAGAGCGTGGCGTAGAGGGGGGAGGAGAGGCGGGTTTAGGGGCAGACAGGGTGGGAAGGGGAACAGACGACTCTGACCTTGAGGGTTGAGAGACTGAATGCTGTGAGAGAACGTATGGAGAGGGGTGAGAAGGTTGGATGGGAGGCGGTGAGACAGGAGGAGACGGGGAGACTGGAGGTAGGGGCGATGTTGTGAGCTGAGGAAGGGATGGGGGCCGAGGGGAGCAAGGGGGAGACGGAGGGACAGTGTTATGATCATGCTGTTGTGAGCGTGAAGAAGAGGACGAAGGAGGAGCAGAAAAATAGGTGTCAAAAGAAGGGGGAGGTACGGAGGTCAGAGGTGGTGGTGTGGAGAGTGAGGAGAGGCCGGGGTGAGAAAGCCGTGTCAGGGTGGAAGGAGAGACATCAGCCTATGGAGGCAATAACACACACATCAATGCTGAAGCTGAAACATATGATGCTAACTTTAACATCATCTCCTTTAATTCTCTTTTGGCTGTATTTCACTAGAGCCCAAAAAAACCTGAGGAAGACATGGAGGAAAAGATTTTAGATGGGATATTAAAAAATTTAAATATATCAAAATTCTCAAGAACTCAATCTTCATTACAGTGCAGTTACATTATATACTGATTCCTTGTAAATTAATCTGCTTTAATGGCTGAATAATTCTAGTACATTAGAGGAAGTACGATGATCTTTTGTCAACTTTTGTGAGAGAATGCAGAAGTAGGTCTCTCTTTCTACAATGAAAAATATTTTCCTCCATGTCCCTCAACACATGCAGCTCACACCATGCTCTACCTGTGGACTGAGTCTTTCATTCAAAACTCTAAAGTCCTCTGCTCTCTCTTCTAAAGCTTCATCCTCTTCCTCAATGAACAACTCAGTATATCCCCTCCCTTTGACCGATGGTGGCCTTTGAGACTCGACTGGTTCATCATCATTCAGAGTCTTTGGCTGCCCTCCCCAGGTGACGAACAGCGGCTCCATCGTCACAGGCTTGTGAAACTGCACCTCTAACCGGACACTGCCTGCTGGTTCGCTGGCTGGAGTGACTGCTCTGGGTTTCGCTGCTGGCTGATGGGAGCTTTCTGCTTTTAACTTAAACCTGCTCTGGGATTCACTGGTTAGCGTAGCTGGTGGGGAATCTAACAGGGACAATCTTGAAAAGACAACATCGTCTGTACTGGTAGAGCCATCCAGGATCATAGATAACAGCTCGTCATAAGGGTCTTTTACCTGCAGCTTAATGTCAGGGGTTTTGCTGCTTTTGTTTACGGGTGCAGTGACCTTGTGCTGCTGTGGAACTTGTGTGTGGGACTTTATTGGCTCTGGCGTCGTGCGGGACAAAACCTCTGGCTTTGCAATGTGCAACGTTTGGGCTGTTTCAGTGAACCCCCTGCTGCTGTTGTATCCGAGGGAAGATTCAGGCAGCGGAGAGGTGAGTGAGGAATGAAGGGCAGGAAGAGGAGGAGGAGAAGAAGGAAGAGGAGGAGAAGGAAGAGGAGGGGGTTGGGAGAAAGGCAGAACAGCTGGGGTGTGACCTAAACTGAGCCTCCCTTCTTTAAAAGTTGGAGTTCTGGAAAATGTCTGGGGTGGAACAGTGAAGCCTCTTTGTGTCGGCGCAGGCGAGGGTGAAGGTGAGGGTGTCTTAGGCTCCTGAGCCTTTCTGAAAGGTGCGAGTTCAACTGGAAGAGGGGGAGGTGTGGGGGGTACTGGGGTGGTCGCGAAGGAGTGAGATGGAGTGGATGGTGATGTGTCCATTGTGAGGGACAGCCACTCATTGGTGACAGCTTGTAGGTCAAGCCTTTTCAACGAAGGGTGAGGGGAGGGAAGGTCACGGGTGGTGGAGGATGGAGGGAGATGGTAGAGAGGCTCCATGAAGATAAAGTGAAGAAGAAGGAATAGAATGTGATTTATAAAACCGTAACAGAGAGGTACAGTGTGTGTGACTATTCAAGACTGAACAGTGTTTAATAGGCTATAAAAACTATTTACTTCCTTATGCAAGTGAAATATTTACTTATTTATTTAATACATTGACACATAAACAATTTTCCTTCCTGGGTTTTTTTTTTTTTTTTTTTAACTTTCTAAAGATGTAAAATGTTTGTTTGTAATTGTTATGTTGATTGATAATGAAGACTACTATTCACAACAAACACTCCAACATTAAAAATCAATAAATCAGTTATTTTATAAGTGTATAAGTGTTTTATTGTTTTAAACTTTTTTTTTTTTTTTTTAACAAATTGCTAATTAAAAATGTATAACTCACTTGTATTGGTTTATTGTTTTGCATTGTGTAGTTACCATATTGTAATGATTCCCCTACCTTGATGGGTGTACTGCTTGGTGTCCTCGTGCCAGGGTGACCATGTGGATCTATGTGGTGGACGGAGCTCTTGGACGGGGAGCGCTTGACGATGTCAACATAGGACACAGGAAAGATGCCCTGTTTGGTTGTGTCTGGGATCTTCCCCTCATACCAGTTCTGATCCACCTGCCTTATCACAATTACTCTCTCACCCTACACACAGACACAAGTACATAAAACAAGGATACACATGCTTATAGCATTTCTAAAATCACCTTGTATGCTGCTGTTTACACATATGTACAAAGTTTAACAGGCTACCTTTCTGAGAGAGAGCTCCACATTAGTGTCAGCATTGAAGTTGTAGCGTGCCACTGCCTCTCCGATCTCTCTGACATGTGCTGGCGGAGGAGGACGGATCGGCTGCTGCTTCTCTGTGGACGGCATCTTCTGTGTGTGTGTGGGGGGAGCATTGAGAGGGAGGAAATATATTTAATATATTTAAATACACCTAGAAAAATGTGCACTCACACACATACACAGGACCAACACACAGATTCGTGTATCACTTGCACGTTTACCTCCACGTAGGATATGGGAAATATCCCCACCCGTCCACGGTGCTCCCCTTCATACCAGTTATTGTCTATCTGCCTGATGATATTCACTGCATCACCCTTTTTAAATGTCAGCTCCCTGTAACACAATGGTATCATTACAGTATCTTTGCATGCGTCTTTGATGCACTGCATAGGCGTAAGGAAGATGTGAACTGAAAAAGACACCGACATTTCTACCAGCAGAGCTCGTTTCATGTGAAAAGCATCCACTACAGAATGTCAGCCATTAAAGCGCGACAAAGTGAGACCCAGCACAGCAGAAATCAGCTGAACTCATGCACACATTAAAAAAAATAATGCAAAAAATAAATCAGTTAACGCCATTCAGGTGTGGCTGCAAGATTTGACAATGATGTTGTCATAAAAAGCAAAAGAAACTTTATGTAGGAAATGCTTAACAATCCGAAATGAAAAAAATTAAAGCAGCGAGTCAAGATGTGTCGATGTGCAGTCAGACATTCATGCATTACAGCTTTACTTCGTTGTGCGTGCGCTGTGGATTTACTGTACTCACTTAGCTGTTTGTGCCTTAAAATCATAAATGGCTCTTGCGGGCTGTTTCTGATGGAGGAGAGAGAACAGAATAAGTTGTGTCATCTGTTTATGGGAGACCTAGGAGATGAGAGTGAGAGAAAGAAAGCCGGGCAGCATTACCAGGTATAACATAAAATATAGCTTTTGAACGTTTGTGAGAACATTTGTTGTAGTGCTGTGGTATTATAAAACTGAAGACAAAAATAGTAGCCTGGCGAGCTTCGTTCTGAAGCTCAACAGAAGGAATCTCATTCATTACATGTTATTTAAGTGTACTGTAAGTGTAATATGCAAAAAATGGTATTATTTCTCAGTTATTTCAAAGAAATAAATGAGGAGCTGATAAGTGCTACAGAACCACACACTGAATATTCATCCAGCTTATGCTAATGTCTGAATTGTACGTTGGTGCTGAGATTCCTAGAAACCAGTTTCAATGTTGTACCTCTCTGTCAGGAGTAGGTCTTCTGCTCTGGGGTGTGTGGCGTCCATCCATGGTGGAATAACTCCTGGAGACATCCTGGTCTGTGATTGGTAGAGACACATGACAAAGGTCACATAAGTTTCCACAGTAACTAAAATCATGCTCCATTCATGCTCACAATACAAAAATGTGCTTTGGAAAAGTACTGAATGGTACAGTGATGATGCCATTCCAACAGGTAAATGAGCGAATGAAAGCTTGGGTCAAAAAAAAAGGTGAGTTTTATTTCCATTTCGTAGGAAAAACAAAGTGATTGGACTGTTCCCACAATATGACACAAAGAGACACATGCAATCCTTTAAAACAGAGGGAACACAAAATGAAACAGGGGGAAGGCAGCCCAAAAAAATATGAGAGAACCATTTAAAAACCAACATGAAAGCAAAAGGCTTGAGGGAAAGCAAATGACTGTGGGACAATAAGATGACTCCATAAATCTGCAAAACAGAAAAAGAATACAGCCAAAACAATACTCATAAATAAATACTAAAAACATGACAGGAAGTTTGATATTTATTTACTCCATCCAGAGTAGTATGCCGTAAATTCTCAAATGTCTTTACCTCCTTAACCAGGCCTTCCTTTGAGCCACTCTCCTGTTTTATAAGTATACTTCATCACATTTTAGCATGATAAGAAGCTCCTGTTTCAGTTAGCTATTTCCATCAGTACAATGACAAAGTCACGCATCTTGTTCTCACTAATTAATTCCAATTCGATGTACATTTTTTAAAAAATTGTTTCGCTTAGCATTAAAATACTGACACTTAAACTTGAACGTGCTTCAGATTAGAAGACTTCCAGCAAAAGGGCCGAATCGTCCCATTTTCCTAGCAGACTGTTGATCAAAGATCAGCAGGTGTTAGGCTTCTACTGACATTAACTTGACGCTGATTGTAATAATCAAGTTTTACTTGAGAATTTATGGTAAACAAGGCTTACTGAATGTAATATAAATATATAGAAAAGCACAGTGATGGGTGCATTGGCTGAACAACAAGGGGAAAAGGACGAGTGCAGAAAATACTGAAAGAGACACTAATGTAAATGTATGTGGATGCATATTTTGGGTATGCATGCATGTACATATGCAAGTGTGCATGTATGTTTGTATAGAAAAAAATCTATGTGTAGGTATGACTGGCTACATGACAAAGTGTACATGGACATACTTGAGGTGTGATATGTGTATTATCTCCACCTGAATAACAGAGACCATTTCCATTGCCCTGCTCCTCTCCATATTCATTATTGTTTGAGGTGTCCGAGTGGCGTCCATAACAGGCACTGATTGGTGACTGTAGCCGTGGTGTGGAGGGATCCTCTCTGTATGAGGCATACCCAGTGGGGCTCCCATCTGGGTACAAAGATGCAGAGGAGTGACCCCCGTGCCAACAGCCCCTCCTCCCCCGCAGTGAGGAGCTTCGCTCAGGCACATTTGGCAGCAGTTCGGCCAGTATTCTTCTCAGGATGCTATCATCGGGTGGCCTTGTGCCTCTGTGGCCTCTCTCAGCTTGAATGTGCTCATATATGTCTCTCAGGGCTGCATCTAGTGCTTCATAAATGGCCTGTTTGGACTTCGGTCTGCTACCTCGACCTCCGCCACCACTAATTCTTCTAGAGGTAGGTGGTGAGCCCTTTTTCCTGCGGAAAGGCACTGGGCTGACCAGGAAGGCCAGCTTGGACATCGCTTGCTGGGACTGTGAGCTCTGGATTTGGGAATAGCTGCTGCGGCTCTGCTGTGAAGGTCTCTGGTGCTCCTGCCGCGCTCGTTCTCTCTCATGGCGAAGCATGGTTGTGAAACGGGTATACGAGGCAGGGCAGCGGCCTTTGCAGGTGCTGATGAGGTGGCGGTGTTGGTAGCCCTGGCTCTGGCCGAGATTTTGGTGACCTGCATGGTGGTGGTGATGGTGGTGATGATGACGGAGGTGGTGGTGGAGGGTGGAAGAGCCATACAAGCTCTCAGAGGATGTTAGAGAGCAATGGTCAAAGTCACTCTCACTGCAAAATGAGGAGCCCTCCACCTGGATGAAGTCACTGAGGTCTGACGCAACAGCGTCTTGTTCGCTGTCAGAGTAGTCTGGGTTGGCTTGTGGGGCTTGGGGGACAGGAGGAGCAGGAAAGGACCGCCCATGGCTGGGCTCTGGTCCACGAGGCTGGCCCTCAGGTGGGCTACGAGGTCGATGCAAGTGATCCATGGTGTGAGGTACTGTTCCACTGTTGCCATTGTTGTCTTCCTCTAGTAAAGATTCTATTGAAAAACGGCGTTTTGGAAAATTGGGTGTGCCACCACCACCGCTGCTGGCTCGAGACGATGAGCCGCCGGGTGTGGTAGTGCCTGAAGGCACTTCACTGTCACCCAAGTTGGGCATGGATTTAGACTTCTGAATAAGGCGCTCATATTCAGAAATGCGGTTTGGCACCATATCGCGTGGCACCTCCACACCCCAAGAGGGTGCCCAAGGAGAGCGGCGATGCCGATGCAGGTGAGGCTGGCGCTCTAGTTCCAGGATACGAGCACGAACAGAGCGGATGACTTCAGATGGGATGAGCTGAGCTCGATCGATCTGATGCATTTTACGATAGAGTTGAAGAAAGCCCGGTGAATCGTGCGCCCGTCGCCGGTGAAGTCGTGGCAACGAGCGAGTGGAGGTGGATCCAGTTGAACCTGAGGGATTCCCATCACACACCAGGGACCCAGCACTTTCTGAGCGGGTGGCGTTGTGCCCGGCTGAGCCAGAATGCCCATCACTGAGTAAGTCATCACAGCTGCGTGACTTGAGCTTGCCAGAGGAGGGCGGCACCTCCTCCACACTGCTCCATGTCTCAGCATCCTGGTGTTTTGTTTGCCAGCTGTTCTTACAACAGACAGACTGCTTGGAGGAGGAGCTGCCTTCCTGGCTGGCATCCTCGTGGTCATGGACAGGGTCAGAGGGGACAGGGGGCAGATAAGGGCGCTGACAAGGACCTGGGGAGGTCAAACTGTTTGAATACATGTTGCATGCGTCCCCACCTTTCAGATGTCCAATAGAGAGCAGCGTGGTGAGAGAGAAGGAGGAAAGCAGGTTAAGCAATAATACCCAGCAGAAAGTTGGAAGAGCTGGGGAGAGGGAGAAGATTAGAAGAGAAAACAGGATGGAAGAAAGATGATTTGGTGTTTTTTTTTTTCTTCAGACTTCCACCAACACCATTCAAGGGAAATTATGACACCAGACAGACATTATACCATGAAAAACACAAAAAAACAACAACTTCACAAAATCTTTAATTTTCTGGCGACAGTACACTTATATGACAATCTGGGGAAAACAAGGGTAAAGTGAAAGACAAGGACAGAGAGAAAATATATAAAGTGAAAAGGAGATGTTTGTGTGTATACGTGTATACCTTTGGCTCTGGAGGGTGAGGATGGTGAGGAACGGATCACAGGTTTCTTTAGGCTGCTGCTGGGTCTGTAGGCATCCACTGGTTTAGGGGAAGTTGCAGCTCTGCTCTGAGACTGAGCATTCACTTGGGAACTTGAGGGCTCTGACTTCCTTCTCTTCCTGTAGTCGCTGGCAGCACTGCAACACAGTCCGACATCAACACAACTCCTTTCAGAACACCATACACTGGTGAATGCAGTTTGCAATAGGCAAAATGAATTCAGGCACTATAAATGCCACGCAGGTACATTGTGTTTATTATATTTCCTGTGTCATCTGTACTTACAAGCCCAGCAAAGACCAAAGTATAATAAATTCTGAACAAATAAAGAGTTTTTCACATCACCAATCACCTCAATGAACTACGTGAAAACAGCATAAAACATTTTTACTCTTTTCTAAACCACCTCACTTAATTAGAGACAAAATGAGCAAAAAATCTATTGCTTTGTCAAAAACCTTTTTTCCCCCCAATGTTTGAGGGATTTTAATGTTGAACATCAACAATGCTTGGCATTATGAAAACCTTGAATGCATTTTTACCTACATCCAAATTCCTCCTACTAAAAACTATGCTATTACACTTGTTCAAAAAGATAAGACAACAAAGTCACTGGAACTTTACTTATTCAAAACGTCAAAAATAAATAAATAAACAAAAAAAATCAGTAGGCTTTCTATTCCGAACAAACACACTTCCATGAATTAGACGGCCTATTCATCACATCCTATTTCTGCCCTTTCTGTTCACCGAGGAAAATGGGACTGAATAAGCAGGCCATTGGTGAAAGGAAGTAGGATGAGAGGAGGAAGGGGGGGTTGAGGGAAGGATAGGAGGTGAAGGGCAGAATCAATAGATGTGCCGGGTTAATTTATTCTGGCTCAGTTAGAGAGAGGGAGTTGCAAAGCACCCTGCCTTCAGCGACAAAAGCAAATAAAGAGTAACACTAATCCTTGCAAATCATCACTAATAGCAGCCACAGTGGCTATTTGCACCAGAGACAGGGCAAGAAAGCGCAGAGTTTTGATTCTGTGCTGAATCACAACAAGGACCACTGCTGCTGAAAGGATGGGGGAGGGGGATGGGGGTGATGCAGAGGAAAATAAAAGAAACAGAGGTTACCTCGCAGGTCTCTCCGGAGCCTTGTCAGCAGGAGCGATGTGCAGGGATGTCTGAAATAGGGCAGACGACAAAAGAGAAAAGTGAGCTCCGCAAGAACAAAGACTCGAGGCAGAGCAGCTCACAATGCACAGCCTGCATGCGGTTGTTGCTGTGCCACACTCAAAACACTCCCCCAGCGTAAGGTGCGATAGATGCTGGTTCCACATGGCACACCTGACCGCCAAGAGGCCTACCGGTGTAAATGCTGAAGATAAATTTCTGCTTTCTCTTGGGCTGCTCTGGAGGATGATGGTAAAGGTAAAATAGCAAAGGATGTTATGAGCTGAGCTCAGGGGGCAAATGTTGCCCTGCAAAACCTGGCATGGATCAGCTGGAATGGGTCTAAGTGGTAAAGAATATACAAAACATTTTAGCAACAAAAGTCTGCTAGAAGACATGCTAATGAATGCAACCACTGCAATGCAACTTTTGGGTAAATTATGCTTTTTAAATAAAAATTTTTTAAAAATCTAGATCTTCATAATATTTTCCAAGGTGATGGAGATGATAAACACACAAAAAAATCTTTCAGTATACAGTACAACTTTCATTCAATTCCAAGCAAAAAGATGAATAGCATTTCAAAGCTACATGTTTAACAGTTTTCACAAAGCAACATCGCACTCATCTTGCGGTGGATGGATGACATGTTGACATGAGATCAAACTGCACTGATGCTACACACGTTACACTCACTTTAAGCAACTGTATCTTGCTTTTTTCTAAACATGATAAATTTTGATTCCTATGACTGGTTAGAAATTGTGAGATTAAAAAACACTACTGTAACACTCATGAATGTGAGATTACCTCAATGTGCTGGCGAGCGGAGATGTCTGGATTATAATCCAGCCGTTTTTTAGGAGGCTTGAGCCCCAAGCAGCAGCAGTGAGCAGGAAGAGGAGGAGGAGGAGAGGAGGAGGAGGAGGAATAGGAGGAAGGTGAAGATGAGGTGAAGGAGGAGAAGCAGTGGTGACATCATGGGGAGGAACCAAAAAACAAGAAACATGTGGAGAGAGTGACACTCGTTAGAGAATCTGAGTAACCAGAGATGGACTAGTTCACAGAGGTTGCATGTTGCATGTGCACACACTCTATACACACTAGCGCACTTTCACTTACAAACGCAAGCACACACCTGCACATAATACATACTTGTTTATATGTCTTCCACTGCTGCTTTATTTCTATGCTAATCTAAAAATATCAACATTATACTACAGTTTATCAGTGCCAAGGCCTGCTACATCACCCTTAATACCACACACACACACACACACACACACACACACACACACACACACACACACACACACACACACACACAGAAATGTGCCCATGTACCACACACATGCAGAGTGTAAAAGCAAGCTGTAAAGCAGAAAGCTGAGTGAAGCTCGAGCTGCAGTGTTTCTTTGAGAGTGCAAAGAATTGCACTATCAAATGCTGTGATTTAGTGCTGGTTTACTAGTGCAGATTAACTAGTGTTCACTCAATCGGTCAAAACGTGTGACTTGTCACCTCAATAAACACTCAAACACTGAACATACTGTGAGATTCTGTCCCTGCTGGACCAGTCAGTGCATGGAGGGAAACCATCTACACTCTAAAGGCTTATTCAGTGGTGTGAAACATTCAGAATATTGCAGGTAGAAATCTCAACACACAGCCCAACATGACTCTGGAAGACAAAAAGTCATGCCAGCTCCACATGTGACATTTTCACCTGAACATTTCGAATAAGCCCAGAAAGTCATCACCTGATGTCATGCTCTGGCATGAACAGAGGCATGTCCTCATGACACTTTGTAAATCAGTGGGTTGGGGTAATTTGATCCTAGATCTGTGGCTAGAGGCAATCCCTGCCCTGAGCCACAAGGATGTTATTACCACCTACATCCAGCAGAGGGCACTAGAGCCATTTAGCTTGTAGATATACAGAGCATTCCTCCATACTGCCAAAAGTGAATAAGAAATGAATGAATGATTACATGAATAACAAGCTTAATAAAAGGCTGATTGATTGATACACATGTTAACATGTGCAAGAGATGCTGAAGAAACTGCACAGACCTAGAATGCTATGCAGAACAAAAGATAAATAAAATAAAAAAGAGAGTATTTATCAATATCAAAAAAATATATATATAAGAATGTCCAGGTTTGTGTGTCAACTTTTCAGTGCCTGCTAGCCACCAGACCAAAAAACCCAGCAACGCAAAGACATAACACAGCCTGTCACAAGGGTTGGGGGAAGGGGGGTAGTCACAGCACCCAACAAGTACCACATGCCCAAACAACTAGCTCCACCCAGTCTATTGGTGGAGACATAAAAAAAAAACATGGGTGGGGTGGACACAGTGGGTGTGTGCCTATGACGGGATTGTGGTTGAGGGAGTAGCTAAGGCCCTGACTTACCGGCCGCCCAAACTCCAGCTCGGAAAAGAACTTATACCAAGGCTCGTTCTCTAAATCTATGTCATCATAGGTCTGGGAAAGCACGACAGTGACAGAGAGAGGAGGCAGGAGAAGAGACAGAAGAAAGCAAGTGTGGAAAGAAGTCACACACAAAGAGAGACATGGACCTCATGGTTAGGAACGGGCAAAGGTGGAACAGGGAGATGGGCACAGAATGAAGATTTGGGGCTAATGAGGGACAAAAGTGATGATGCAAAACCCATTTACTACTGACAGATACTACTGAGAAATTTTTGCTTCATGACTTTCACTGATTGGACGGTAATTCTGAAACTTTTGGGAACAAACACTACAGTATATATTAGGCAGTGTACAATAGTGCCATATAATCAGGCAGCAATTAAACTTGTATGTAATATGGACAGTCCAGCACTTGCCACCATTGGGGACTAAAGAGACTGATAATTTAAACACCTCAGCCCCTTTTGAACTGATATTCATTTCTTTCATGTGCCGGAAAAAAATAACAAGGCTGCGAAATCCAGGACAGAATCCCATTACTGCTGATTTATTCTAAGCTGATTTATTGATTTATTCTAAGCCATAGGACAGGTGACAGCTAATGAAAATCAGCATGTTTCTTTGAGCATTACATATTTAACACCCAACCTCATCATCTACAACTTTCTGTAGGTTCAGCGGATGGTACACTAAATACTGTATGTCACAGGGGCAGAGAAAGGCGAGATTTTCTCCAGGAGAGCTCATTACATTTAAGAAGAGGAGAAACGGGCATATATTATAGAACCGTCTGGAAGAGACATAAGGGATTATTCACATGGGGTTAGGTTTCACTTCTACATTGACGGGAACATTAACATGGAATAACTGATCACATTTAACATACTGCTTTGTTTTTTTTTTAATCTGTTGTGTGCTTCTGTCACTTACTTAGAGAACACATTAAACATAAAGTAAAAACAGTGCCATAAACCACTAAACTGGCCTGGCAAATCATATTTCCAAATAAAAAAAAATTACTGTACTTTTTTGGTTGTTTTGAATCCTATTTATAAGTTTTCATACTGCCTTGTGTTCCCAGTCTCCCCTTTCAGTTTTACTTATCCCCATAAGTACACTCGACCCCATCATGTCTCATAAGGGCAGATTTACAAATATTTCCTTTAGAGATAAGGACTGATATGATAAGGCATCCAAGGTTGCTCGGTCATTTATTAAATGTCATTGGATGAAAAATGTTACTGTATACCTTGCAGTTCCTTGCCTGCGTCGCATGTAAATTATAGACATCTCTGTTGATGCCACATGATTTTAACACCCAGCCCTTTCTCTGTATCATAGAGAGAATAATTTTCATATCATATCACCCAGCTATAAATTGAGTCAGCTGGGATATTAAGTATTTACATGCAACAAAATAGGACAGTAAGCCAAAACACTGGTTACTGCTGTGCAGCAAGGTAATCATCTACTCTTCTCCGTTGCATGTTTAAACTTCAACAAGCACAGCTTTCTCTATTTGTTTCCATTTGCAGAATACAGAGTGCACTGCATACAAGAGGCGTATTTATTTTTAAAGAGTTTTACTAATATTTTAACTGTAGAGATGATGCAGTGCTTTACAACTCTGTCTGCTCTTTCTAACCCCATTCCCACATGGAAATAGATTTTTCATGCCAAATGAAACACTGCCAGGAAATGTTCTGTAGGTGTTGTGGTGTTACATATCTCTTGCTAAAATGAGAATTCAGTTTCGAGGCAAATGCGTCACCCAATAAAAAGGTGAGGCCTGGAGGTTAAACTGCCAACCACAAAAGTACTGTAGACACACAGAGAAGAAGATAGGAAGAAACTAAATAAACAGAGTGTCACAAAAATGTTTTTGCTTCCTCGTAAGGCTCGTAATTGCCCAGATGGACACCACTGAAAAGGATGTTTTTGGATGCCATTTCTTACCTTGGAGAGTGGAGAAAAAAGGTAGAGAAGAACATAGGCAACATACATAAGGAGTCTGAGGCAGCAGATTAGCCAGCGTGGGTTCACTTTTACTTTCTACAGCTTTCTCTTTTTATTGCCTCTGTCTATCAGGGGCTGACTCATGCATTTATTGCCCTGGGAGCACTCTCTGTAGTCATCACATTAAACATCTGTGAAACCTTCACAAAAAGCTTTTCTTTTTGCTCTTTTCCTACATAACAGACTCCTCATCTAGAACACATTTTCCATTATCCTGTGCTTATCTCAGATACCTCATGTCTATTATTTTTTGTCCTCCCTCTACACAGTAATTATCTCTGCTGTCTGCTTTGTCATTCATCCCGCACAGATTGAACAGTCAGTACAGTACAGTCACTAGAGGATGCAACACTGAAAACCTTTGCTTTTTAACGCCCACGTCGTCTCTGAGAGGAAGAAGTCTGTGCAGAAGTCCATTACATGAAAGTATATTAACAACAATGTCATGTCTACAAAGAGAACAGTCACAAGTTAGGAAGGTAAATGTGTGACTGTTTTTTTTTAGCACCATCTCAGCAGTGTAATTTCACTTCATGCTGCTTAATGTTTAGTTGCTCTTCAGAAACTGACCTTCTATTCTGCAAAAGAATTCATCTTTTATAGTCTTTTAACAATTACATGCATTATTACAAAAAAAAAAAAACAGCTACAGAATCAGTTCATTATCACAGTAATTTAATTTGAATGTTCCTCCAAGATGTCGATGTGAAGCCAGCTAGGGAAGCAAGCATGAGATATAAAATAATTTTTACTACCTGGGCGGATTCCAGATAATTTCCTTTAGGCCTCACAGGCTAATCAAACAGGAACGGAGGCAATAATGTGGTGATACGCTGGGAAGAAGATTTCCCAAACCAATATAATCAAGTGAAAGAACATTTTTAAAAAAATACTCACTGGTCTTTCATGCTCCAAAATAGAGGACTTCCCAGGCTCGTACTCAAAAATACTCTTAGGCTCTGCGCGGTACTTTCGTGTGTCCACTTTCCTGTCGGGAGGACCCCATTCATTCCTGGTGCAAGAAAAACAAAAAACATCCAGAAACAATTTTAGTTAATTATCTAATCCTAATTTTGTATAATTGTTTTTTAAAATTACTAAAATTCAAAGTGCCATAGAATAATGGGAATTATAAGGTCAATTTGAAAAGTACATCATGAATAAATACAAATAAATAAATAAATGAGAGAGACAAGTTCCACTTACATGTCTGGGGAGTCTTTCTCACGGTCGCTATCTCGGGCCCTCAGCTGCAGGAGAGATGGCATGGGTGGAGGTGGTGGGGGTACAGGGGTTGGGGAAGGCTCCCGAGGCCCCAGATGCCCTCCATTGTCTGAGGGGCTCTTGGACAGTGGCCTGTATGTATGAGTCCGGGGAGCTGGGTGGGCCATGGTGGCATTGGATGACAGGCTGTAGTCATCTGTTAAGGAAAGGACAGAGGAGACATCGGAGGGAGAAGTAGTAAGGCAGAGCAAGCCAGAGAGGAAAAGACAAATGGGTTGGGAAGAAATGACGTGTTTCATGAAATACAATTTTGTCACCCATGAAGTAGGTCTCACCATTGTTTATGACAGCATATGTTGCATTGTATGTGTCAGAATAGTCGTCATCTGTAGAGGAAAGGAACAAAACCTGATTGGACAGACATACTTTATGGTATGTAAGGTACAAGTTTGTGGTATCCTCCTCAGGGAGAACAGAACCTTTAGTCAGCTTGAATACAGTCAGTTACAAAGTAATTTCCAATAGTGACCATGAAAACCACCCAAGCAGCATAATCCCCTTCTCCTGCGTCCATCCACAAGGCCAGCTCATTTAAATCAGCTGTTTTTAAAATATGCCTTTTTGGAGCTTAAAGCAGGGAAACAGTACTCTGCAGCCGCAGTGTATTAGACATGATTGTGGCTGAAGTGAATCTGACCAAAGCTCCTGTTTTCTACAAACAAAGAAGCTACATGTTTTCAAAAGACCTTTCAACACTACAGGAGGAGACACTCAAAAGTCAGATATACTTTGTATGGGACTGGAGTATCGCCTTATAAATCCACTGGATGATGTGAATATTCAGGGAGCTATGGGAATTCTGAGACACATCAAAGAGATCAGCGCAAGCCTGTAGATGTTTTTTAGGCACACACCATCATGAAATAGTCTGTGTGTGAGAATGTGTGCATTTGTGTGTGTTGTGCAGTAGAAAAAGCCTGAGCAGTTCAGAACAAACAAGCCTTGTACTGACTGTGTGATTCTGTCAAGCCCACAAAATTAGAGCAGATTTCCCAGGACAGCTCTGTGTCTATTAGAGGTTTCTCTCAATAACCACCTCCTCTCTAGACTCTCTCTAGACTGCATCTAATGAGTTCTGGCACTGAGGTTCTTTGGGTCTCTCAGTTTAACACGAACTGGTGTGCTAAGACACACAGAGATACACACATTACACGTGCGTACAAGCAGCATGCATGCATGACCAATTCCCCTCATGGTGTGACAATGAAATCACATCACATAATGAGCCATTTCTGCCTTTCACTGATTTGGCACAGACTTACCTGCTTTGTGAACCTTGTGGATCTGTTTGAACATAGTTTTATACCAATCCTTAGGCCTATCCACCGTCTGTGGAGAGAGAAATAATCGTAAAGATTTATGTGCCGTGAAATGCAACATAAGCTGGATAAGTTAAGTTTGAAACTGGAAAAGGTTCCCACTGTTTTATAGGACATTACTAAGCATAGAAATACTCTCAGTCTTAGACATCTATATTTCGCTCAAAGAGGATTTAACTTATGCTGAGATGTGAATAAATTATTTATAAAGATTGATTTTTTTGTATGACACTCTCATATTGTGTTTTTAGGAAACGCTGACCAAGAATGTTCAGTGAAAACCTTTATTTCACTCTCATCCTCCTCGTCTTGATCTAACAAAGTGGGTGAGGTAGGTGTGGGTTGAGGCCAAATGTCTTTCTGCAGCTCACTATTGCTCCATATCTTCTAATTCATGCCCACTTTTGAACAACCCAATGAAACCTAAATGATTTGATTTGAATCTCTCTCGTGATTATACCTCGTCCACATATTAAGTTTCACTGGGAAACAGGTTACACTACAGAGGCCAAAGATGCTCCAATGTCAGTTTTTACTTTAAAAGACAATCAGATGTTATATTTAATTAATGCATTTTTTATTATTCATTTATTCTATACACCTACTTTCAGAAATCAGTGTCAGCAGATTTGGATTCGTAGCATAGAGGAAAGCCATGCTGCTACAAAAACAAAAATTTATAGCTCTGGTGCCGTGCCCAGAAAATCCAGTAGAAACCCTGGTATTTGTGTCTTTGTGTATACAGTATAGATCTAATAGCCAATTCAAAAAAGAGCTATCAAATGGCTGAGAGTCTTAATCCTCTCTTTATTCAGTAGCACTAAACAGTGTCTGGACTTTGGTCAGAGAAGAGGCATTTTGCCTCCACAGTGAAGGAGTGTGTGTGACTCTGCATGTAGCACTGGCACAGCCAAGAGACAGTCCAATTACCACTTCGCTCTCCACGGTTACCAAATGGAGTGGCCACAAAAATGTCTGTCTGCTCACAATAAGGAGCATCTGTTTTTCGTTTTTCTTCTTTCCTGCTTTTCTTTTTTCTTTTTACCTTTTTACTTTGCTTTTATTGCCCATCTCTCATTCTTCGTGTCTCTCTTCCTCTCATTCTGTACTTTTGCATGTCTGCCGTTAAATGTCGCTCTTCAAGAAATGGATAACTGAGTGAAGTGTTACTACACGAAAAGCCTTAACAGAGATAACATAGATATGCACACTTTGACAAGTAAGCAGCAAGGGCCTTGCAGTACTAAAGCAAAGACCTTGTCTGAGCTCATCTTTATAACTACCACACAGAGGGAGAATAAAAGAGATACTGAGATAGTGCAAGTGAGAGAGAGAAAGGACTTTTAATATGGGCTCAAAAGCTGCTGACAGCTGAAGGTAATTCCCACTCATGAACATGATCACATATCAAGACAACAGAAATGGGTCTAAAGACACCCCTGTGCTACACTACAGTACCTAATTACCTAACTGTTTGACCTCACCGTGCGGATGGCGATAGGGATGCCAGAGTCGTCCACAGGGCCGATGCCTTCATAATGAGGGGCTTTAATGATGGAAACCTTTTTTTCTTCTTCCGAGAAGCGAGCAATGGGCACAGTGCTGCTGATACTGGTGTGGCCCGACACCACAGACTCTCTCGTGACAGACTCACTGCCCTCTAGATGCAAGAGGAGAGAGAAGAGAAAGCCATGTCAGTCGTTCCTAGAAATAATCAGAAATATGCACTCCATAATTTAATGGTTCTGTCTTGTTCAAATCGATTTACATATCAGATTTTGTGAGCCTTACCTTGCATGTGACTGTAAATAAATCCATTCTCTAAAGACCCCTTAATTCAATTAATATGGAACAATGATGATAAGATTCAACAAAATAATTTCAGTGCCAACACTGTGAGATTAATTCACATGAGTCTCTTGAGTGGTGTGTAATAGATTTACACATGCTTGAAATTCTAAGCTCTTTCAGCTTCAGAGTAGGGTATATTAATATGATACACAGTAAATAAAAGCTTATCGATTTGGTGTAGAGCTCTGATTCTAGTTTAAATAGTCTGCCATTTCACAAAGGAATAATCTGATTTCATCTTCTGTGTTCAGGTCTCTTTGTGTGTAGCTGCGCTCAGGGAAAGTTAGAAGTTCTGGATTTAATTTCTGTTGTATTTGTACTGTATTTGCAATGCAGTGCATTGGATAAATTTAAGCACGTCTTATTAGTGAGCAGAAATCACCAAAGAATTGTTTGCAAAACCTGATGCACTACTGGCTCAAGTGACGGGACAAAAGAAGAGTGACTCACCCGAACTCCTGCTCTGTCTCTGGAGCCCAGTGTGGAGTGAGGCAGGGGGAGGAGGATAGGATGGGGGAGAGAGGGGTCTCTGTGGATGGCTAGTACTTCCATTCATAGCGTGAGAGAGGACCTGGCCCTAAGAGTGACCAAAAAGCCAGAAACAAAGGCAGTAAGACTATCAATCACAAATAGCAGCAAAATGTACAATAGTGCACAATCTTGTAGCTCTACTATAAGATACTGTGTATAAAACAAAAAAATAATAAAAACTTAGTCATCTTATTCCTACAAGCGTTAATAGGGGTAGAAGAACCAGATCTGATATAGGAATGGATGTACACAGATATTGGATCTGACGTGATTCATAGGAGAAGCTGAATCTGAAGTGACTGTACAATGTAAGAACAGTTAGTTGAGGAAAGGGGCACTTATTGAATCACTTCATTCTAAAACAGAACAACAGAGATTAAAACAGTGACAGTAAACATGGATAACTCATTCACATTCAGATACATTTCATTAAAAATTAGTTGTGACATAAACAAGACAGCAGGCATGATATAGTTATGATGGGAGGCTCTTCTGGAGAATGCTCTCCCATTCAACATGACACAGGGACATATGATTTCCTCTGACACTGTATTTTGATTACAAGGCCTTCATGTTCAGATCAAAGATTCAAGATGGCTCAAAAACCAGCACAGCCAATTTAAAACTGATACACTCACAATAAAGCAAAACAAGACGACACTGTGTGCTGTCTACACAAGAACACTTACTGCCAGTATTTTTAAATCCTACCTATAGCTTCTTCCTTCTTTAGTGCTTGGGCATAGAGCAAAATGACAAGGACTTGAAGCTGGCCATTCCATGGCCATAATCTAGTTTGAGACCTCCATCTCAAATTCTGCTAAATGTTTGAGTCTGGTTGCTTATGTGAATGTATATTTGCCTTGCAGAAAAAGCAACAGAACAATCAACATATTTGTAGGTAGGACGAAGGTTGGGAATGGTAAGTGTGGTAGAATAACACAGTGCACAAAAGATCTTTCTATAATTACTGCATGGATGGAAGACAGTTTAAGAAGAGGTTTGGCTTGATGGTTGTGAGGCTTAGAGTGAATAGTGACAATGCATGCACTTTTGATTGACTTGATAGACACCAAGCTAATTACCTGGATAAGAAGCAGCCAATGTCAGACTAAATAGTGCCCTACTAACAAAATGGCAATTCAGTTTCAGTGTCAGCCTTGCATATCTGAGAGGGTAAAATGCAAATTTATGCCATAATCTAGCCTGACAGGGCAAAATATTATACAGTATGATTTGACAGGAAACATAACTAGTTTGTTACATTATAAAACACTCCCACTACCAGCGGACAAGTTCAGCCAACAGCTTCCAACAGGGCACTTCAGCCTACTGCAACGTCTCTGAAAAATGGCTGTGTCTCGTCATGAATTTTTGATATGAACTAGCCTTGAGAGACAGGATAATTGCACTGGATTGCAAAAAAAGGCAAAAGAAAGAGAAACATAGACAAGCACACATAGACATGGAGTTCTAATGAGTACAGACACATTAACATAATAGGGTAACATAGTGGGCTGAATTTAATTGTGGTGTCTGACAGGTAGGTTGCAGTTGATGGTTAGTGGAAGGTAAAACTAAGTAGGTATCACGCTTTCAGTGGAGGTGTGGTTCAGCCATCCAAATGAGTTGGAGGAGTTGTTTTTGGTAATGATGTGTGTTACAGCAGTGACTTGTTGGGATAATTACGTTAGTGAAAGTGGCTGCTGCGGCAGTGGAGGCCAAAGAAGCTGTTAGCACATCATCGGGGCCCGCAGTGGATGTGTAGGTGGAGACATGGCTGAGGGTGGGCGACGGCGTGGGGGAGGCGCCAGGTGAGTCCAGACTACAGATCTGCAGCTCGTCCAGCAGCCCCGCCGTGGATGAGGAGTAGTGGCTGAGAGCTGACACTGTCACGGGGGAAGCCGAGGGTGACACACAGCCACCGATGCTCACACCGCTGACTGTGGTGAGGCTCGGCCCGCTGACCACACCAGATGTGCTGCCAGCTCCACTAGGAACATACGGCGTGGGTGATAGGGTCTTGGGCATTAGGCCTGACAGGTAGTCGAGTGATTCTGAGCTGTGGCAGTGGTAGGGGGTGTGCTGTGCTGTGGGATTGGGGGACAGAGGCCCCTGGTGTTGGAGGGAGAGGGAGTTGATTGGAGAAGGAGGAAAGGAGGAGAGTGCTTAGTGATATCACTCATTAGCCACATTGTCACAAAGGATGTGTGGAAGCAACACGTGAGCCTAACAGAAGGTGAAATGCTGTTGGGAAACCAGACTGAGGTGTCATGAGGCCGCAGCATCATCTTCTCAAACATGATAATTGCTGTGAATTGAAGACGCTCTGTTAGTTCAAACTCTGTGGAAGGCAGCAGAATACATAGGCAATGACACTATCAATAAATGAAACACTTGGTTATCACGCATACAAGTTAATACATAATGTATGTAGAATCACAGTTAGTTTGGCTGGCTGGATGGCAGCACCAAGATTAACAAACTAAAGAACAACACACACAAGCAGTATATGACAAGCAGTGCATCAAGTGCACACTTGCATCTGTTTTCAAGGAATGCCTGTATCAGATTTCAGTGTTCATGTGCATCAACCCACCAGAAAAACACCTGTTCTCTGAATTTTGCACATCCTGGCTGCGTCAGACCGACTACTTCTCCTGTCTGTATGGTGTGTCCAGTGTGTGCTAGGGGCGTCAAATGATGTGAAGCAGCCAGCGTGTTACGCTTTAATCCCTCTTGATATCACCATGAGAAAAACCCAGTGATGTTGTTTTACCGTGACCTTAAAATGTGCATAAATATCACTCTTTTGCTCTGTTTTTACAGTATGTAGTCAGTTATGTACCAACAGTTGTGCAGGAGAAGGTCTTGGCGGAACTGGAGGATTAGTCTTCTTCATCTCCACCTGGGACGCAGCTGGACTTGGGGTTTGATTTGGGGCTTGATCTGGGACCTTGAGTTCCACTGTGGGATTTGGAGGTTGAAGCTCTGGATTTTTCAGATTCTGGGGGCCCAGGTGCACAGAAAGCGAGGCTGTCTGTGTCAGGGGTGGAAAGAGAGTGGGACCCCTTTGTGGAGGTGGGGAAGTGAGTAGAGGGGAACTTGTGGTCTGGGTTTTAAGTTGAGGATCAAGGTAAGAGTTGAGGTGAGCAGGAGGGTCAGGGATGGTGACCGGGGTTAGTTTGAGAGAAGATACTTTACGCTCCTGGACCTGTGCATTAGTGGTGGCAGATGCAGTACAGTTACTAATGTCATTTTGGACAGAGAACTGGTGTTCCTGTTGTACTGGGTTTGCACTGGTCTCTGTGTAGGAGTAAGAGGATGTGCTATTAATAGTGTAGGACTCTTTCAAAACCGCTTTCTCATTCTGAGTAAATGTCAGCATTCCAGGGCGAGAATCATTAGCCAGGGCGATGAGGGAGCTATAGTCTGGTGGATTAGTGCCAGTGGGCGAGAAGTGGAAACTCTCTCTCCTGGGGGGTGGCAGTGGCATGTGATTGATATCCTTGTTTGTCAATTAGAAAGCAACAGCCAAAATAAGTTCAAACGACAACAACAACAAAAAATCATCAGTGAAAAAGCTTGATACAAGTCACTGTCATGTTACATACTTGAAATACAGAATGGTTCTGTGTAAATTATTCCTAATTATGATGGTTTGTGGTGTCATTAAGAATAACTTTTTCCACAGAGAATTTTACAAGGAAATACCCTTACGACACAAGACAATTATTTTTAATTTAACTCTAAACAGCAGTAATAAAAAACTAAATGCCAAATGTCAACACGTCTCAGTGTAGCAAGTGAGACAATTTACCTGTGTTGGTGACTTTTTGTCTTGAAGATTGGGCCTGACGCTCCGGAAGCCTTTGGCAGCAAGAGATGAGCTGCTGGCGTCTCCATTCTTAAGGCCATCTGTTGCACTGCGTGACCGCCAAGAATCTGGAGATGAATTGAATAATACTGACATCAAGCACTACAGTTTGTTTGATTAAGTTTTCTGGTCTCCTATGGGGTGTTTCATAGCCTTTTTTGTCTCTTTTGATTCTCCACCAAAATACACCAAAAGGAACAGAGACTTACCCAAGTCTGATGAGTGAGAATCACTCCCTGGGGAATACAGAAGACAAAACAAAAATCAGGAAAATTAGAGAATGTGCGGTCACATTTATCCCTGCAAATGTCAATACTAACGCATAGGATTGCATATGAAGCAGTTCCACAACATACTATCATCCTAAAAAAAATGCTTATGAGGATGACTCAACCTCCACTCTGCCTCCACTCTCCAGTGCTAAGCCCTCTTAAGTGGTAGTTTGATCAGATATACCATGTTCCTAAACCTGCTATATATGAAAGCATTTTATCAGCTTTAAGACAATGTCCTACTATTGGTAAGGGGAAGCCGACAGTACCAGAATGCCTACGTGGGTACAGCTGTTAACCTGGGTGCTGGCAAGGTGCAGGCACAAAAACACTTCTCAGCAGAGGAAAGGAAAAAGCAGCTGGTGACAACTACAGTAGCTGTAGCCTCTGGAGGTCCAAGAATATAGATTAAACTGTGCTCTGTGCTATGTAAAAAAGCTCATTGGTTATTCATCATGACTTGACCTGTAATTTCAAATTATTTGGGAAAAGAATTAAACAATAGTTTTAGGATGACTGAACCACAGATCAGGAAGAATTAAGCAGAATGGTTCCATTTTAGTCAACACACACAAACCAAGTACATTTCCACATGTCTCCAAGAGTTTAAGGTCAACGGAGCTGTGTCATGTCTAAGCAATAAATGCTGATAGAAGAGAAAATGTATTAGGAAAAAAAAGAAACAGAGCCAGGAAGAGCTGTGATTAAAAAAAAAAGGAAAAGTAGAATAAACTGCACATAAAGAGGAGGACGTAGTAAGAAGCAATGGGAGAGCATGACATACGAGAGCTGTCAAAAGGAATGAAGATTAACATCAACAACCGGTAGGTATGGTATGACTTATGACTGATTTAGGAAGCAAAACAAGCCCAAGACGGAAGAGACTAAACAAAAGAAAAAAAAAAATTATACAATGAACTGATTAAAAAAAAAATAGCATCCCGCAGTCCAAACATTGCTTAAGCATACCGAGGCAGCCGCAGACTATTTTAAAGTATTTCAAATATGCTAAAGCCATTTCAGGTTGATGAAGCTCAAACATGATTCTGAATTACAACAAGCCACTTTTTAAAGACTTACCTTACGCTTTTACCAACAGTTTAGCCGAGTCAGTTCCTTAAGTGGCCTGTATTTTAGGTAGTTAGTTCAGTCTTCTTGTTTTAACATGTTAATTTGTGTGTGTTTGTGAGTGTTAGTACCTGTGGCTAGATTTGGTGAGCTCTGGACCCTCTTCATGGGAGAGAGTATGAGTGACAAGGCCACGCTTTTGGGAGCGTATCCTCCGCTATCTGAGGAATCACAGCCAGGCAGGTTGGATCACAGAGGCAGAAGCAGCAGCACACATGCACATGCATATACACAAATACAAGGCTACACAAACACAAGTGCATCCAGCCAGAGGCATAACCCAAATAAGTGGAGGCAAAGCACATGCATTAAAAGAGCCTGAGTTTTACCTTGGCAGATTGAGTGACAACTCAAAGAAAGGCAATTATAAAACTCAATTGTAAAGTAAAAGTTTGAAGATGTTTCTGTCAGATGCTGTGCTTGTGACAACAGGAATTAGAGCATTGCAAAATGGATGACCTTGGACACTTGGGTTTTAAAAAGATCATAAACCGTGTACTGACTTTAGAAAGGCTGACAATAGGAATTAACATGAGGTACATCTGTTAATAGAGGAGAAGTCAATTGTCGATTTGGCTGAAAATCACAACATCTCTGTTTACTGACCCGCTGACACCCACTGCAGTACCTGGCACTTACACAGACAGTGTAAGTGTTGAGGTCTCTCAGATCAGAGACCTCTACACTATCTGTGCCTGAGACTCAGATCAGTTCTTTTCAATTTAAGCTATTGGACAATATAGGTGGTTTAAAATTTGTGAGTCAAACATTTTTTTTCTCTATCAAATTAATTTTGTTTTTTGGAATTCTGGGTTATTATGTCTTGAAACTCATGACAAAGCTATTTTTGTGTAGTATTCTGCATTGTAAATACAGGCAAACAACCTAGATGAGTAAATCTATCACTAGCAGGTATTCAGACTGGTGGTGTGTGTTGTGTGGAGAAGGCACAGAGAAGACGAATTACTCATCATTGATTCTCCAGCTGAAATACACACTTCAGTTTGGGATGAATGCCAAGTTTAGGCCAGAGCTTTGGAAATGTATTGAGGGTGGAATAAGTCACTGTGGTTAAAAGCAACAATCTTACTACATTTAATGATGCTTTTAGTCACAATAACTGAGGCCCAAAATGGACCAACACCAAAGTGGTCAAACAGGGTCAGGGTTAGAGTTACAGACTCATGCCTGTGGCAGAGGAAAAGTAGCACACATAGCAGCTTTTAAAATAGAAAGGTGGCCTGAAATGCGTGAACATGTTGACTTTTATTTTAAAGTGTTCACAAAAATAATGGATGTGGACTGGATGGATGACTCCCCAATGATCTCATATATGATTTGCGTGTGTGGTTCTGTGTGCATACCTGTATTCATATTGAAGAGCACTTCTTACTGATCTACTGCAGGGGGACACACTTTCCTACAAAACAAAAACAAAGTATTTCAGACAAAGTAAATAAATAAATCGCATACAATTTTCGCAACTAGTGCAGTGGTAGTGTGCCTCCCGGTAGGGGCTGATTGCTAGGCCCGTGCTCATCCAGCTTGTAGCTTTCTTTAGAGGATCGCACCAGTAATTCCATACTTGACACAGCATTTCCTTTGGGTGCTCAGCAATACACCCACAAAGTTTGAACTCAGTTGGATGAACGGTTGTTGTTGAAATTTTGTTTGTTTTTCCATCAAAATTCAGACAAAGAGAGATTCCCCCGTTTACAGAGATAGATGTTTTCTAAGACGGCTGATTAACCCTCAAAAACAAGAAAAACCTATATCTGTTTCCAGTAACATACAAACTTATCTTCCAGAGGTTACTATAATAAATTACATAATCACTGTATTTATAAGAAATTGCCTCATTTTTTTTGTTAAATCTTTTACTTCATCTCTATTTAATCTCAAACATAAGCAAATACTCTGCCAGTTTCCTGCTGCCCACTAGGTCATTAGGTTTGCTTTGATTCAAACAGCATTGCTTAAAGAGCCAACATCTTGTGCAGGGAGAGTCTGGAGAGATTAATGATGTTTAGGAGTAGGCGTGCTATGTGCTGACATACTGCAAGTGACTGCAAGTCAGCTCAATTTTAACTCCTTTCACACATTTCATTTTTCCGATCTTGAGAAAAGCTATGGGCTAGGGTGCAGACCTCCAAGACTTTAAATGAGACAAACATCTGATAAATAAAGTGAATCATTAACTGCACTTCTGAATACCCAGGCAAAGTAAACTGGCAGGAGCCTGGTGTCAGACTTCTGAACCACAACCCACATCTCTGATTTGTTCAATGATTCATGTGAAGTCAACCGAAATGGCAATTTAGTTTCATTGTCAGGCTAAAGCAGTGCAGACCTGTGAGTTAGAGAATGCATACATGGATACTATGGAGTGGATATGAATGAGCAACAGATATTGATCAAAAGGATAAGTAATGCCTCAGAAAGATTATGAGAGTATTTCCGCAATTGTTTGAACAGAAAAGAACATCAGCTATGTGTGATTCAGTGCATCTGAAAAGGATATAAACTCCAAAAGAAGAGTTAATACTACCTTCTCATCAGAGCTCTGGAGGTGCTAAATAGCAGGACCGTAAGGTCTGTCACCTACATGCTTTCTTTAACTTGAATTACTATACAGCACAACAACAAAAAAATAAATAAATAAAAAAAGCAAAAATGTAATTTAAATCAACACATACTGCCTGTCATGTTCAAAGAGATGTTTATGCCAAAGCCTAAATCCATGGAATCCAAATGTGGGAACGTAATTTCTCCCAGCTGAGTGAGAGTCTTAATGACCATAGCAAATTCTTTACAGCACACATGAAACATAAAAAACATAAATGGCACTGATAAATGATACAGAATGCCATGTTTACTTAACTGTACCCATGTGTGATGCTTGTCTCTTGCTATACGGAGACTTTTTCTTGGAACTGTTGCAGTAGGGTGCATGATTTATAAGAACAGGGCACACATCAAAAGCCAAAGGCACAACACGGGCTGCTGCATCGCTGTGTCAATGCATGCACATGTGTGTCATCATGGGACTTAGTGTGTATGACCGATACTAAGTGACAGCTTACAATGGCTGCAGCAGGGATCATGCATGTCTGGTATGTACAGTAAATAACTATGACATACACATGGCTCACTTTGCTTTACACACATGTAGATACCTCTGTGAAGTTTTGGACATGTGATGTACAGTAGCTTAAAACATACATACATACATATTACATGTAGATATCTCCAGAACCTTTTAAGTAATCTTAAACATTATTACTGCGATGATTTTATTAGAGAAAAAGAGGAGGCAAGGACAAGGTCACAGATATAATTGGTTAGTGTTTTAACCCAAGCAGCGAAAATTCAGCTTCAGTTTGGCCGAGATTTATTTTATCATTTTAATCCGGACCAGAGAGAATAATAATGGACATTGGCATTACTGTCTAACACTGTTTAGTTTGCAGAGAACCGGGCAAATACTTTATTATACTCTACTTTATTACACACCTATGCCTGGGATTTTAATTGCAGAATATAATGTACGTTTAACCTTTCTCTTGTAAGCAAATCTATAAGGACAGCTAGAGTTTGCACACGCAAATTAACTAGATGCAGAAGTTATTTGAGCATTTTTGTAACTGTTGATCTCAACAAAATGAAATGTATTACTAAACGTACTTCAACACTGTGACGACTCTGGACCTCACTGCACGTTGACAAGTCCTGATAATTGTGTTTCTCTTTTACTGAGCAGATGGCTATAGTGATGAGTGGCACTAGATGGGTAGCACAGCATTAACATGTATTTGACCATGCTGACAATTTTACAGGCTGACTTCAGATAAGATGATTGTAAACATCCAGGCATGAGAACAGTAATTCTCATTCCCATTATAACATCTTATTATACTTATCACAATCTTTCTCATTATGACAAAATATTGTCTTCATGACAACAGTTTAGTTCTATTAAAAAAAAAAAGTTTCTATTTATAATGAGATACAGTAAAAAGGAGTCCTTCTCACTGCGGCAGCTCTGCATTTTCACAAGACAAAAAATAACAGCAGCATTTCACATAGTTTGAAGCTACAGTACATCAGCACAAGGTTTCTCATTAACACAGCAACAAAAAAAAGAAAGAATGCATCTCAAGTACTTTAACACCTTCTCAATACTTTCTTTTCCCCGTGCTGCTCATTTAACAGAAATTACTGGCCTTTATTTTTCCAAAGTGAGCAATGCAAATGTATTACTGAGTTTGTTACAGAGAGCGTTTCCAAAACACAGATAAAGGTGTCTCTGGGACCATCTCTCAGGCAAAATACATAATAGTGAACCCAACCTGCATAGTCTTTGAATAACTTTACAAGTGCTATCTTGTAAATACTGTATATCACATTCATTGACTGATAATTATTAATAAGTCCTCATTTATCCAGCTATACAACTACTTTGTTGTCACCATGTAAGGGTTTCAAAACACATTTAACTCTGGAGGAAGGAAGGAGGAGGAAGAAGTACCATTACTTGAGGGACCACATCAAACCATGCATCGTGGGATACTTTCAGTCCCCTTAAGACCTCCTTACCCTCATACAGTATGCCCTCGTAAATCTATCTATGAGAAACACACACACGCACTGGGGGTAAATCATGGGTCTGGCGTCGCAGGCTGTCGGCGTCCAAATGATGGTCAGATTATAAACAGGATCATGTTTCTTGGGGACAGATCAGCGGCGACACAGCAGCTGTGGCCATGGTGTAATGTTATGGCTGGACACTGAAAGAAAACGCACCAGGCTCTACACCTCTGAAGAACTCTGACTATCTTTTCAGATAAGACCCTTTTAAGCTTTTAAATACAGAATCTGCTGCACTCCCTAAAGCTGCTGGTGATAGCTCATTAGCAGTGTATACATTTCAGCATGCATAACATGGTATGTACAAGAGAGGCACCAAATGTTTCCATTAATATTCACTGAGTGCTTCTCCAAAATGCAAGGCTTAGTGTAATACTTACAATGGAAGCTGTGGGAATTCATGTTGTCAGATCAAACACTTGTTATGCTATCATTTCAAAAGATGAATGAGCTTAGATGTCAATTTCCGGAATGTGTCTCCAGATTGAAATCTACTGTAACTTTTCTGAATGAAAACTATACGTACTAAATAAATGAATAATAAACAGGGGAACCTTGTTTTCAAAGGAGTTGTTTTCAATTCTTGTCCTAGTTTCTCTGGCCAAAGCATTTTCTTTCGAGTCATTTTATTTTCTTACTTAGCCGTGGTTTATCCACCGGCTATAATTTAGGCATTGGTAGGCCACTCTGGAGACTAGCGTGTATATAATTACTGAGTGTAATAGCTGTGGGACTGCAAATACACAAGTCAGAGCTATAAGCCGCAGAAAGCCGTGATGTCCAACACCACAAGCCCATCAAGTCTCATTAGTCTCTTGAGTGACCCACTGGGACCCATTTGGTTTGTATCAGAGGACTAATAGGGTTTGACCACTGAATACATAGAACCATAGGACACTGTAATAACTGTGATAGGATGCCCATCCTCCTGTATTTCTGTATTAGAAGAACATTATTGTTGATTTAAGCTCATCACCAGAAACTGCTTCTATCATGACATGGCCTGATTCCTCTACCCGACAACACGGTAGAGTTTTAACATTGTTGACCTTGGCAAAACTCTTGTAGACAGAAATTCAACTCTGAAGACAAAAGATAATTCACAGGGGGTATATGGGAATTTTCATGTGTCATCTATGTCTCTATTTAATGTGCTATTTAAATTATCTCGTAAAATTATAGCGGAGACAGTGCTTGACGATGACTAAGCTGGGCTTAATCAGTGCCACAAGAGACTGAGGTTACAGCATATCACAAAACGGAACGAACCATTATCTTTGCCCTAACTAACAGAAAAGATTCAGTATGACTATCAAAGGAAGGGAAACAAACAAAAGGAAGGAAAGAAAAATACAAGTCCTCAAAGAGCACTGGCTGGGATGCCATTAGTCATTGGCTGTCTGCCTGGGAATAGACAAAACAAGTGTCTAAAAACAAATGTGCCACCATGCTTCCACAAGAAAAATTACAGCAATGAGACATGAGAAATAATAATAACAAAACAATCTCAATCAGTATTTAAGAATTTCATACAACCTTTTCGCATACTGTACAGGGCTAGGGATTATAGTTCATGATGTTTCCAAGCTCATCAAATCCCCCTCTTACTCAACATATCAAAAGAATGTTACTGGTGTAGACCACTCCCGTACGAGAAATATTTCAGCAGAGGACGGCAACAACCACTGGCAATGCTTTATATATCTGTTACTTTCCTTCCCTTTGTATGAAGGCATTTCCCTTATCTTGAGATTCATATGGTCCATGTTTCTCTTTCAAATCTTCCTTCATACACGACTCGTCCCATTTACGAGGCAAGGGAGACGAGATATCAATAACCACATAATTACATTATGAAACATCTCAACAGATTAATACTATAACTTAAAAAAAAGTTTTTTGAGTTCATCATTTCACTTATAGCTATTTTGATTTCCAAATGCATGCGTGCACTCTATGCGTGCATGCACATGTGTCAAAGTCAGCAGAAGAGAGTGAACAGTCATTGGAGATAAGCCGACTATGGCCTCAAGGGTCCCGACCCTGGAGTGGTCACTCAGACTGAGACATACCCACAGGATGTCAACAGATTAAGCTCCTTAGCAAATCTATTTAAAGACCGAACCAAAAAGTCACTGGATAGATTTTATTCGGCTTTTCCAATGTAGCGAGCTTAATACGATAAAAAACATTCTAGAAGAAACAAAGGTCACTAGGTGCAATATTCGGTGTAAATTTATAATAAACACGTGTCATCATCTGCAGTGATGCTTTGCAGTCAACGTTAGTTACAAGCTTGGACTCAGGAATTTGATGGGAATAAAACAGAGGCACACAGCAGCGCAATCTGTAAAATCTTACTGTAGGAATCAGAGAGAACAAATCCCTTTTCAACAAGGCAACAGAATGTCCCTAGAGATCCAACATAAATCTCAGTCAAGACATGGCCAGCCTTAAACCCAACTGACAGGGAGAATGACCCCTCCAAAAAAGGCAGAATTTAGAATTGCTTCATTCCTTAATTACTGAATCGGAGCCAAGTTATTTTAGCGGCGCATTTCTGTGGTAAAAATTTGGGGCATGCAGGGTTGTGATGAGGAAAAAAAGGAAGGCTTGGGAATCAAAATAAGAGTCTAGCTATAAGACATTACCTATGGTGATTTAAGTGGACACTGTATTTTCAAGTGATTCAAGTGTTTCCAGTGCTTCAAATATTCATGTTAGACATCAGACAAACAAGTAAACATTTCAGCAGTCAACAATTCAGTTATATAATACAACAATAAAGGAGAAGAACAGTGAATACTTCACAAGAGTGAACTTCAGTAAATTACATCCCAAGGCTTTTCATTTTATATTTTGAATATATTTCAAACACTTAAAGCTACTACATGCAGAAGAAAGTTGATAACTTTCAGGGCACCCTGTGAGTCCCTTAGCAGTAGAGCATTACATCAGCTGCTGCAAAGACAACTGGCCGCTTGCTGTCTCCCATTTCCAAACTTTCTTTTGGAGAAGTTAATAAAATAATTTTGATTTGATAGTCAGCCAGCCAACTGGAGCATAGCTGTATAGTACAGTGGACCTATTCATCTTAATCTTACATTAATAAATAATGAGGCTTTTCTGATTTTTTTCAAGGCTGTTCTAACTTCAGATAGACTGAAGGTTGGCGCTGCATACTCCTTAGGCACTGTTGGTACCATATTATCATCCGAATTTGTTTGATTTGTATTTCCATACAAGCAAGACCTGCAACCAGGTTATTTTCTATGTTTTGCTAAAAACTCAGCCCAATGCACTCACACCAAATCAAACCCAGGAAAAATCAGCTAAAAAAAAAAGGAAAAAAACATCCATCATTGTGGTCTCATCATTTAGCAAAACTTCTGAAAAATGAAATTCCATCATAATCCACATCGACATGCATTAACGTCCTTGTACTTCTTAGCTGCAGTGTTCAAATCATTTAATGCACAAATCAGAATGACTGTCCTGCTTTTACCCTGGTCACGTGCCATAAATGGAAAACAACAACACTGACACATTTGTTGATGATTGTTTTAGACATGTTTTGCTACAGGTTATGAAGTCAAAGTTAGCCTTCTTATACTTGAGTTGCTATTATTTCAGAGTACTGCCATAGTTACATAGGGCTTTTTAAGCAACTCTGTGGCCTGCATTTGACCTTATAACAGCAATTGCAGGCCACAGAGTTGCCTGCATTTGCATTTGATTTTATAATAGCAAATGAGCACTAAACAATGCATATAGGGGCTTTAATGCATACCTAAAAACTAAAAACTACAGTTTTAAAACAAACTTTATTTCATGCAAAGCACTGTTTTAAACTTCTCTTTCACACAAGCACAAGGCTACTTGTTGTTAGATGAATCTTTTTTTTTTTTTTTATCAGCACCATCCATTTGTTCCACCACCACATTACTGCCACTAGTTGAACAACAGCCATTCCCAACAAAGTCTCTGTTATCAGACTTGTTTGTTCAACCTTGCCACTCATTAGCAGACCCCCCTCTGGCTGTATGAATGGATAGGGGAGGTCAATACACTGACCCTGCGTGCCCACTCGCTGTCCATATTGCAAATAACAGAGGTCTGTGTGTTCTGCAGATTGCATCACAAGCCCACTAACGAGCAGAGCCATTGGTCTGAGAGCACTAATGCAATTATGCAACACAAGCCCCAGTGCTGTGAGTCGGGGCTTTGGGAGAAGAAGAATGAATATGATGTGACAATTCGTGGTTTGTTATCTTACCATTTCCATACAAAACTGAAGATGCACTCACTGTACACTGATCTGATGTTCACAGAGAGATGGAGAGAGAAAAAAGATACAGACAAAGAAGGAGCATGGACAAGAATTAAATAAACATGCAAATGAAATGAGGAAACAGAGACAGAGAGAGGAGGAGAGATTATAAAAAGGAATATGTTTGTTGAATCAAATACTAAACAAACAACACACTCTTGAAAACAGAAGGAGGCCAATATCAGCATGTAGTATTATGTAATCTGTCTGGCTAATGCCGTCTGGGGACACACAGCATCGCCAGTAAACAACACCTCTAAAGCTGCCACTGTTTCATCTCTTCTTCTCCAAGATTAGTGCATTACATGTAGTGCTCTGTAAGAAATGCTAGTGATTACGACACTATAGAACCCCAGGCTACATACTGAGACAAACACAACAAGCGATTACAACCGCAGTTACAATGAGATAGTGGGATGAAAAAAAGAGGAAGGACAATGTTTCATGGAGCTGAATGCCAAAACAATTTCAAAGATGAAGCCTGAGTTTTTCCTGACCAGACAGACTTAGTTTTATAGCTGGACTTCAGTTATGGCTTTGTCTTTTTCTATTGGCTAAGTAAAGAGAGAACAACTAATGGTCAACTCAGAATCGCAAACACTCAATATAAAATATGATGTTTAAATTGTACTTGTGATGCTGTCAGCTGAGGCCAAACTAAACTACATTTTAAACATTCTTATATTAAGTCATTTTTATATTCAAATTTCTTTTACTCCGATTTGAATCCAATCTAGTAGCAGTATATTATACCTTGGATTTTGACTGTATATGGGACGGTTTGACAATCAAGTGATGTGTTGTTAGATTCTTTTAGGAGAATGCAGACATTAGGAAATTTTTAACATTGGAATAGTAAACACTCCTGTATAAATAATGAAGGATGATGGTGAAGCTGTAACAGTAAGAAATGAAGTATAGTCTCTCTCTGCACTTCCAGCTAAATTCTTTGTTAACACTCTATTATTAATCACTCAGAAGACAGCATGACAGCAAATAAGCCCTTTACATTATTACACTTCAGCATCTTATTCATATTCTGTACAAAGGCCAGTTATGGTGTAGAAAGATTTGATATCTTAGAGAAAAAATTATATTTTCACCATATCCCATTTTCATCCCATGTTTACTTATGACACTTTTGAAATCTAATAGAGAAAATAAACAAAAAAACTGGAAAGAGTTTGCACATTTGAAGCAAGAGGTACACTAAAGCTGAATGGCTGTGACTAAGATTACATGCCCCATACATAGTCTGGATTCCCCAGGTACCAGTGTTAAGTGTCGAGCATGAAGATAAGAGGAGCTTGATTAGCAGGGATGCTATATTTACTGCCATTACACAGGACCCTTTACCCTCTAGGGTGGTCCGGAGCACTGTGAAAATCTATCTGTGGAATCTTTATGTACTCTGGATGTCAGGCATGAGGAAATATTCTCATTTTAACATTTCACTTCCTAAAATTCAGCATAAGGCTAAAGAGAAACGGTAAGCTTCACTGTCCTAACAGGACATGTCTCAGAGAGGTACTAGTCTATCTCATCTGTTTGACAACAAGGAATATAAATTGCTTTGTATAAGACTCAGAATATGAAGACTTTTTGCTTATTCTGTTGTACATCTCAAATGCTTCCAGACAATGCTGTACAGTCCTACTGATTTGGGCTTCTGTGATGTACAGCTGCACCTACTTCCAAGAGGGCCACTGAACAACACTGCAATTAGCAACAAAAAAAAAAAAACAACTTCCACAGCTGCATTGTTGATGTTAGCAGCAACAAGCAATACTGAAACTAGTGACTGTAAATGTGAATCACCATATTCTTAAATATTTGTATAAATAAAAAGGAATCTTAAAAGATATTTTGCATGTCAAAGCAAGAAAGATGCTTGTTTACTGAAGCCTCTGAAGCCTGAAATTCAAGAGCCTAAGGGCAACTTTTGAATGTCTTTGTCCTTTTGTACATCAACTTTTAAACAAACACCCTGTATCAGGAAGGAATGAGGAAGAGGAGGGTCACAACAAAGTGACAGCAACAAGACAAAAAGGAAAAAAAAAAAAAAAGAAAAAAAGAAAAAGAAAAGAAAAGGGTTTTCTGTGGAGCCCTGTTAAGCTCCCTGATTTGCAGGACACACATACCTCCAAACATTCTGTAGTTTATTCTTCATTCTACATATAAATAAATACATCTGTGCTCAAACCTGACTTATTTTGGTTGTTCTCCAGCAGAGTGAGTTCTTCCTAGACCTACATCACAGTTGATACAGACCCAGCCAAGCAATCAAGCGAGATGTAGACATGTAGCTTATGTCTAAGCAAAAAGTTATGTTCTGTAAACAAATTAACCTTTAGTGGTACTGGATTTAATAATTTCTACGTATTAATAATACCATATTTGCCATGGAAAAATGGGGTGATGCTGTTATGTTTACAGGGAACAGTGCCTCCCTGTGAGGTCCAGGGGAAAGGGAACCAAGAGAACCGTGCCACGAACCGTGGCTGGGAACCACCCCTTACTGTGTACCCAAGGGGTCAAGGTGACATTCCACAACACCTCTGAGACTGGCCTAATGGAGGGATTGGTACATGGCTTTTGTTGAATGGGAAAGAGGAGACCACGAAAAAGGGTGTAACAGGAGATGGAAGTATGTAAAAGGGACAGAGGGAGGAAAAGGAGTTTCTGGGGCAAAATTATGGGAAGTAAGAGGTAAAGGGTTTTTGGGAGCTTGAACTGAGCTTCACATTTAGTCTATCAAGGTACAAAAATTAATTTACAAAAAATTAAAGTTCAACTGAATTTCTGTTATATGTCTAACTCTAATGTTAAAGTTTCCTTTTAATGAATTAATTAAGACAGGCATTTTTTTCACTGAAGCCTCAGTAAAGTTTCACATTTTAAATACACTTTTAAATTCCCAAACTGTAATCTAAGCTATTTGCTGGTGCTATTTCTGAGGTGACCGCGGTAGAAACCACTGTTTTTATTTGACACCATTTCCCCTGTCCTCTGTCACAAAAGACAAAAATTCTACTCTCACTCTATAATTGTGGGTTTTGGCAGAACAGATAACTACAATTCCCTTTTGGTATTCGGGTTGTAAAAACTATTCAGGCTTCTTTTAATTTGCATTCTCTTTAAAGCATCTATGTGTTCATAGCAAACAAATATAGACACATCACAAATCAGCACAATAAGATCTGTGTTTGTCTGTATTCAAATCACATTAAATCACAAATAAATCAGATTCACATATAGTGAAATATTATATAAATATTATTTTATGGATTATAAATATCGATTAAACCTGTACTGGCCAGTTCATAGTCCACTTTCAAAAACTGGAACTTAATGAATAAACATCCTCTGATTTTTGAAATGAAAATGCACATAAAGTACAATATTTATTATTCTTCCATGACACTTAACCCCACAAGGCTGACCTCTCAACCAGAAGAGTGTAGGTGCAACAGTTAATCAAGCAGAGAAAATTTAACTCTTACCGTCATAAAATCAAAAGACTGGAGACTTGCTAAGAAGAGTCAGGTATAGGTGAGCTCTGTGCGCAAACGCCTTTCCTTCCTCTTTCTCTTCTTCTGTTCTGATTGTTTTCTTCCTCTTCTTCCCTCTGCTCGGTATGAGTCTCTCCTCCTGGTCAAGCCTTATTCCCAGATCTTTTCCTGTTCAGTGGCTGGGAAGCACAGAAACAACAGAACGAGGAGAAAGTTAGAGAGCCAAAGAGAGGGAGTGACGGGGAAAGAGAGTTCCCTGTTTGGGTGAAGCAGTGATCAGATACGGCTATTTTCAGACTCAGGCATGCTCGTCTATGAGACTGGAAAGTTACCCCCCAGTGTATGTGGGTGGGTGGGGGCTAAGTGACAGGGCTGACTATCTCTATTTTACCATACGCACACGTTTGCACGCATGCATACCACACAGTATGCACACTCATGCACGCAAAGACAACTATTTCTATACACACATTTACTTACTGTAGAAACAACAACATAGTCACATACATATTGTAATTGAATTGTACAGTTACACCAGGTCGGTACACCTTTGACAAGTTATGAATGGGTATAGCAGTGGGTGTGAGCAGACAGAGAGGGGTGTTAGAGGGCCGCCACACGCCCATCTTTCCTCCTGGGCTTTAATGTCGCACAGTAGCCCATGTCGTCAGTGTGGGGCTATGTAAGGTGGCCTTCTCCACACAGAAACTGACAGGAGTGTCAAATTCTTCCCACATGAGATTTTCTTTCACTTTCTGTCGCTGACACTTTGATTGCCTGTCAAGAAGGGTCGCTCAGAGACAGGCAAATGTACGCGCATACACATGGAGAATCACAAACAGCACCACTTTCCCCTTCTTATCAGAAATGAGCCATGTGCATGTGCAGGCTGTAAATATATGCAGACTAATTATATGTCCACTCACCTGTGTCATTAATAATCTTACTGCTGTGTAATCCATATGGGAATGTATATTTGGAAATGACCACACACATACACACACAGGCCTGAATACACACAGAAGAGAGGTCAGCCAGAAGCACCTCTAGACCCCAGACTCCCTGCTATTCCCAGAATGATGATGTAACTACTGCTATTAGCATCTCATATTTAGAGACTGGATACCTAAAACCAGCCAGGCAGCTACTGTGCAATATCCTATTTGGGCCACTTACACCTCCTCCCTTCACACCCGTACTCGACAATAAACAAAACAGGCACAAAAGTCAGCAACAAACAAATTACTGCGTAGCAGGGTGCAGGAAGAGTTCAGCAGTCACTACAAAAGGAAACTCATTAACTTATGGTAAGGCAGCTCCATTAGTGGCAAGTGAATGCTGATAAGATTGCTGGGTGGTGACTTATTTTCCCCTACAGAAACAGGTAGCCAAAACAACTGATTCAGACTATAACTATTACAGTTACTGATGGTCCCTCTCTTTCAGCTTTGCCTTTCCTTGTTTTAGCTTTATTCAAAGAAACAGTGGAGTGACATAAACTTATTTAAGTCGCCTTTGTTTAGATGGCACAAAAATAACTGAAAGCAGTCAGTTGTATGGGTCTCCATCTGTATCAAAGTATATCCATCTTTACCGAGCATATCAAAAACAATACGTAGCAACAACCAACAAGTATTTTAAATGAGTGTAGCCACAGATGTAAAGCACTAAACTTCTGAACAAGCGCAGCCAAGCGCCAACCTGTTGCCAACCTTTAAATCAAGCATTGACGGCCTTTGTTGAGTTGCCCTGGATCAACGCTATCTGTGTCCGCTGTTATTGTGCCAATGATGAAGTGGTAATGTAAAAATCCCATCTGGACTGACACAGATGTCTCCAATGATGAGCAGCACGCCTACAACTATGCCCCCCCCCCAAAACACCCAGACTTCAGACCTTGGGGTTCCCAGAGTGCACTACAGCGATCGGTGTGTCAGCATACATGATCAAACAGCAGCTGGCCACGCAATTTCTGGTCACGTGCCAAGGATCAGTGAGGTATGGTGAAAAGCTGACAAGTGACAAGTGCTAACGATGTAACCTTGGGACCACAATCAGGGGAGTATCAGGGGACCAATAAAGTACTGAAAGGGTGAAGCACCTGAGCATATTATCTTTTTACTTCAGACACTATCCTTTAACCTGCTCGAGACTTTAAAAAGATGACCAACAAGAGCTCCATCAACATCCGAACAAATATTACCCAAAGTCTCTGACCTTTAAGGGATGTAATTTTACAAATCTAGATCACGTCACTCATGCATCTAAACTAAGATGTGTCGCCTACCAAGTTTTATATGTGACGGAATGATTTATAAAAACAATTAAAACCATCAATGACACAGCAGCAGCTTAGGAATGATCTCATTAAAGTACCAGAGCAAACTATTTTTATAGCAAGTGACACACACTCACTCTCAAACGCACCAACACTTTGACCTATGAGCCACTCCGGACTACAGTGGCCGCGTCGACATGGTCTCACCCGTACAGTTTCAACACCTAATTCATTATCAGCTTCTGCAAGGCCCTGCCATTTCCAGTTAAGTAAGTGGCAGGATATAAAAAGCAGAAGAGCTCTGCATGTACACATTAGTAAGTGTCACTTACTGGAAAACACTTATACCTGGGAGCAGATCAAGACAGGAAAAATAAATCCACATCTATATTGCTCAACAGGCTCAGCGCCCATATTTTGTTCCTTTGGAACAACACAGTGCAGATGAATATGTGCTAAGAACGCCAATGAATTATGTGTTTATAGGGCTAACAAAATTTTCTTTATATGTAATTTAAGAATACAGAAGTATAGAATATATAGAAATACAGAAGTTATATAAAACAATTTAAAAACCAAACCATCTAACCATAATCTCTCATGTCAAGCATAGGTATCTTACACCTTGCAGAGGACTCAAATGGACATATATTACAGTGCTTTACCTCATAGAATAGTTCTATTTTGATCTGTGATAGGATGAAAACCGCAATTGTGAAAAACTGTAGTGCTGCACGTGAAGCTGCTTTTGTCCGAAATGAACAGAAATGGTAAAACTATGCTGTCACCATTCCACGTGTCTTTCTCCATTCTGCATAGTCTGTTGCCACAAGGCAGCGAACACTTGTCTAACAACATCTAAGGAGCAGCAGACTGCCTTTGTGGATTCTGACCTACACATGTACTGAAGGTAGTCTTCTAGCTCTTTCTTCTGGATTATCAGAATAGACTACTTTTTTCATCTGCATTGTGTTAGTAATCAGTTTACAGTATATCCCGATCCTCTGAGACATTTTTTAAATTCCAAACAATAAATAAATAAATTAAAACTGACTGGACTGAAATAGTATTTAGATTATAAATCTGAAAATTACAGGAGCCTGTTTGGGAAGATATACAAGTAAATGAATTTAGGATTTTGTACACATTAACCTATTTTACTGGTTATAAATTTCTGGGTTTTAAGAGATCAAACTACTAAGTCCTCTAGTACTGCACTGACATGCTGAAAAATATTGTCAGTTGATTAGCCCACCTTAGGAAGACTTGATTGTCTGAAGGTTCAAGGCATGCATTTCTAATTTTTAAAACATTTAAAATGAAAAGCAGAAAAGAACATGCATTTATTCATGTGCACTTCAATTTTCAGTCTGCCAATATAACATTTATTTCTAAACATCTGATCACTTTAATGTGTGTGCACCAGTATGCAACTGTGTGCAATCCAGTGGTGTGCTTCCCCTTGTGTTCACGTGAGTTACTGCAATGATAAAAGCAATAAAAACTAGAACCTATATTAATGTAATTTTCACAAGATAGGATTATAATCATGCTATTAATTCAGTTATTTAAAAATGCTTCTTACCTTTATTCCTCCACAATTGTATGCCATGTTTTAACTTTCCATAATTATCTCATTAACTAACAGATACATAGAACATTAGAGTACTAGTTCAGCAGTTATGTAAAAAAAAAAAATTGAGCAGTTTAGGTAGCAATCGCCAAACAGCTCAATAAGCTCTGAAGGATTTGGTCATTGAGAAAGCTCAGGGAGCAAGCATGTCCTGCAGGCGGCCCCTATTATCAGTAAGACAAGCTTTTCACACACCACTTGAGCCATGACATCAGCCTCTGAAGACGAGCGGAGAGAGGGAAAGATAAAAGCAGAGGGACAATGAGAAAAGAGAAGGCACCAAAACAAGGAAATAAAGGACAAAGGAAAATTAAAAGGAATGTGTGTGTGTGTGAAAGACGGATAAAGAGAGTAAAAGAAAGAGAAAGAAAGTGAACTATGAGAGTAAACCCCTGTTACATTCTGTTCTTTCAGAGGCAAATTTATCACATTCTCCAATTCCCTGATGGCCTGCCTTGAGCCCCTGTCCTCCTCTCACTCTCTCTCTCCCTCTGCCTGTCTCGCTCAAACATGCATGCAGACAGACACACACACACTGTCTCTCTCAGTAACTCTAAACTGGCAGGTGCAACTGAGTTAAGGCTAACAGAGACATACTTTCTGGCTTGTTGACCATCAATCAAGTCAAAATGCTATGATCCCCCATTAAGTGTGTATATTTAAGCCTCTATGAGAGGCTGTTTATTGGTGCAGCAGCCCCTCATGAGACAGATAGCAGCCAACTGTTGCTTGCCATATTGCATCCCGCTGTGCCACTTCCTCTCCCCCAGACACAAGTATGCTGTCACAGAAACACATAAAATACTACATCAAAACCACCAACCAGTAAAGCCTACAGCACACACATACACAAATACACACAATAACACACACTCACCTGCCAGGTAGGCCACACTGGGAGTGGTATGAGGTTCCCGGAGTGATAGTGTTACACTTTGTGCATCCTGGACACCTCCCCACTCTCCCTGTTCACACAGCATTCAAATGGATCTTACAGATACCATCCATGGCTGCTGGCCTTTTATTTTTTTCTTCCTCATTACATCATCCTTTTATACCAGTTGGTAGATAGCACCAAATGAAACACAGGGGCTGACTACTCCTTACTGTTTTCTGACATGCAGCTGGAGAGGAAATGGGCAACACAGCAACAGATTAGTCTTAAAATTTTAAAATGTACTACTGCAGTAGCACTGAACTCTCAAAACCCTATGGCTTTTCATGCTAGCGGTCTGTAAGTGAGACACTGGCTGCTTTAAACCTTTGATGGCAGGTGAATGCAACAAGCATCAGCAGGAATGAGGAAAAACTGCACCTCAATATTGACTTTACCCTTCCCCTGTGAGGCACTGGCCTTCACATTACACCACACTCATAAGCTGTAGCAAATGCAAATTACAGTAGCCCCACAAGACATAAAACAAAACTCAAGGGGTCCTGTTTTCTCTTACTGAAAAAACTGAGGAAGGTAAGCCGCAATAATATAGACCAAACCAAGCTTACTATACATTAGGTTTTTTACAGTACTGCACATAAAATATTGCACAATGTAAGCGAGTGCTGTGACAATAGGGATTATCCCAAGCATCTGGGATGTAGGTTAAACATGGACATCTCAATTTATGTTCATTACTATCAAGCAGGCTGTTACTGCACAAGCTTCTCTGTTGCTCATGGTCTTTAATGCTAATGCTGAGTGATATTTCTGGTTTCCACCGCTTAAAAGCTTGTGGTTTCAGTAATTAACATCCTCCCTGCCCCGACCGCATCTTCCTTTAATGCACAAGAAACAGCAATCCACTGGAATGCACTTCAGAGGAAACAGAGGCGACCTTACCGCATCCCGGATGAGCTGATTCATCTGCTCTGGTCTCGGCGTTTTACAACTAAGGGGTCATTGTTGCTTGTAGCGCACTTAAAAAACACTCAAATAGCCTGTTTACCTCCTCACAACACGACATCGGGCTGTGGGTCAGATCCGCTGCAGCTGCTGAAAGCGGCGCGGAGGGACAGAGAGAGAGAGCTTTAGCCCCCTTACTAACAACACTGCTGATATCGTGGTGCACCTACCTTAAAACGACTGTCGCTTCTCTCGACTAATTCCGCAACATATCACCAGGTAATCAGGCTCTTCCATGTGAAAATGACCGAGGTCCTCACTCGAACAAGCGTGAAAGTACACACATTAACGTAGAGAGCCACGGCGGCTCGGAAGCTAGTGCGGCGTCCGTGTGATGAAACCGTACACCTGTTTTCCAACGCGCATGGATGTTGCCGGTGTCGGTCAGCTAACTAAAGGCAACTCCCTCTCCTCTCTCGGGGGTCACTGCTTGCGCTCGAAGTGGCAATGCGGTGAAGCAGTCAAGTCGTCCCCCCTTTTAACTCAAGACACAAACCTCCAGCGAAAGGAAGAAGCGACGCGGCGGCACAATTAGTTACCGCATGTCTTCTTTAATTTTTTCTTTTCTGTTTTTGACTGCGAGCGCCAGTCGCACCGCGGCCCCACGCTACTCTACCGCCTCTAAAAAGCACCCGCGTCTATCCAGAAATGGACTGAACCTGCCTCCCGTTTCCGTTTTTATTATTATTGAATGATGCCGCGGCTTCGTGCGCAAAATGGCCTCTGTTATTTTCATTCAGCAACAGTCTACCGCGAGCTTCTCATTGGGTCTTCGCGTAGCCATGGAAACGCCCGCGGTTCAATCAGTGCTCGCAGAGGACACACAGTAAGGCCTGTGTACAGCTCACCGCTACCAGGAAAGTGCCACTTTAATTGCTGTCTGCAGTGGAAACGCATAAAATACTGACTTCAGCTCGGTTTAAACAATGAATTAATCCCACTATGATTGATGTTTGTCTCCGGAAGTAAGATTAGGGTTAAGGCTCAATGCTACAGACACAGAAAGTAGAAAATTATAAAGAGACAGACCAACAAATGTGATTAACTTTTAACTAACTTGTGTTGACATACCTAAAACATAGAATATCACTGTCCTTATTCCTTAATGATCAGGGCATGATAATAATACAGTCAGGCTTAGGAAGGGATTCACTGGCCCATGCTAAGAATAAGCTAGAGCTATGCTAAAATTTGTAACCTTCAGGGGGGCCCAGGGCAAAAACTTTGTCAGTGAGCCCCCACTGACCCCCATTGTACACTGCAGTTTCATTATTTCCCCAGGCACCCTGAAACCAACCATTACCCTGAGGCTTAAATGATCAAGATCAATTGGCAGCATTTTTTTAAAAGCAAAATGCTAAAATTCACTGGCAACTTCTTCCCAAATGTGGATATTTGCTAGTTTCCTAGTGCCAGATGAACTGATAATGAGATTAATTGCTGGTTTCATCCTAACAGTTCTCCTGTGATCGAATAATACTACCCTTCCCTTCTGTTAATTACCTGGGACAAAGAAAAACTTTCTTTGCAATTTGATAAAACACAGCATTACAACAAATGAGCTATACTAAAACAATGAAGCCCTTACAACTGGATTTTGACAAGACCAGAACCACAAGATGAAGGGTGGGGGACTGCAGATGTGCAAGATAGCACAAAATGGATATTATTACTACCTATTATTATCAAAACAAAAGATACAGAAGGCTACTGCAGACTTTTTTTTAGACACTTAATATGATATTGGTAGATTTTATTGTAGTAGTTTCTGTAGTTAATAGTTTCTACCAATCATTAAGTATTGTGGTACAGCTCCACCACAAATGTTTGAGTGTTAACTCTGCAAGTGTTGATTTTTATTATTTGTTTTAGTTGTTGGCAGGGAGCTGGCATGATTTTGGGGCAGCAAATATCCTGTAATGACCTGAAAGTGTTAAACCATGATAGGCGTGGATTTACATCAGGCGTGTTGATTTTAACACACAACATTTTGAGTTAAAACTGACATTGTTGTAAGGTCTGCGTTCCTTACTGGATAAAGACACTGAATTGTGGTTTTGTGTCTGATACAAAACTGCAGTTGTTTTAACTCTGTCTTCATTAAGCAAAGTAACTGAACTGTGTCTTGATTTTTGATGGCCTAACTGTGGAATTCTCCCCCACTGTGTCCGTGTGGCTCCCTCACACAAACCAAACTGTTAAATTATTTACAGACTGGATGGTCCTTTATAGTAAATGCTAGGTGTCTTGTGACCGTGGCAGAAAACGTGGCCTTTACACATTTAACACATTGTTTTGTTTTTGTTTCAAGGGAAATAGTAGTGTAGTCCTCTGTGTCTCTTTTGGTGTAGTTGAAGAGGTAGATAAACCAACAGGTTCAGAACAAAATCTATCAATCCATCTGTCTTTTGCACTAATTAAAAAATGTGAAGTCTCAGTGACGCATCAGAGACATAGATCTGCAGACATGGAGTGAAAAACCCCTACTGCTCATGAATTCTTAAAACCTTTAGAGAGCTGTTAGACAGGGTCTAGTGACTTGCTATGAAAACAGTAACACAGAGCCAAAATATGACTCTTTAGTCTGATGAAAATGAAACCTCAAGAACGCATCAGTATTTATTTAAATACCTGACAAATACAGTCCCTTTTGTACTGACTGTTCCAATTCTGTGTTCACCTATTCAACTCAGTTTATGATGGAAAACCAGCTCATCTCATCAACTAAACAGCAGCATGACATGCAGTGATTTATATATGTATCCTAAAAATGAAACCACTTGCACATAGTAAATTACTCTTGTTGCTAAAACTAAAAGAAGAAGTTGATGCGGTGCTTTTAAACTGTAGATTATCTGGTTTTATGTTTACATTGAAAGTAAGTCCTCCCTCTAATTACATTTGTAATAGATTTTCCTGTCAGTTTATTTAGCATAGTGCATTTTACTGATCATATTTTACTGTTTAATGTAGCAAGATAAGAGAACCTCTTACTATAACGTGTCATCTTAGATATAAATATTACCTTAAGTTACATTAAAAAATATTTGATCAACAGTTTTAAAGCTGCAGTGTGATTTTGTTGTTAACACATGCATAAAGAACCCTTTCTTCTGTCAGCATTAAAGGTGTCCACATTTAGACCGTTATTGATAGCTGACCTTTGTGAGGTGTCAACAAGACCACATCTGTGAGTGTGTATTTGTGTGTACGTGTTTTAGTGAGTGTGCACTTACGCATGCATGCGTTTGGTCTTTTATCACCAGCTCTTATGTGCGGTACAGGCAGCCCTCACTGAATCTTGCTGTTGTCAAGTAGGAGTCTTTTTATAGGTGGTATGCTATCCACAGACATGCTTTTAGCAATCCATTCTGATGGGGGCCAGATGATGACGATACATTATGTCTGGTATGCAGGGGTCCATGTCCATTGGTGATACAGGTGCAGACTAAGGGCGGAGCTTATCCAGGCTAGCAACATCTCCTGGTCTGTGTAACTACATATAGTTACAGGAATCTTTACCTACCCCCCCAGAGTACTGGAGTCTAATGATGACATGAGTGCAATGCAATCCAAAAGGTAGACTTGGATATAAGCTATTCCAAGGCTGACCATGGTAAAAAAAACAAACAAACAAACAAACAAACAAAACAAAAAAAAAAACAGAACACAATCCTTGCAAGTATTTGCTGGATGTGAGCCAAATGCAAATGTGTAATAATATTTGCCTTAATAATAGTATTTCCCTTTTAGGATGGCACCTTGAACCTCATCTTAGAGGGCATGAAATCTTCAACCATGTGTCATGCCATCTTAATCACCACATTGTGTCTGCAATTATCTAATGTCCAAGCCTCAACATTATACTACCGCCACACCCTCACAGCCTTTCTTAGAATAGCCCACAATAAAGGAGAGCAGGCTGGCACATGGATCTTGTGAGAAAATAACTCTTTTATCTGAGCAGTGGCACTCTCTCACATCTTTCCACTGTTGCGTTCCAAAGAGATCCACATTTGGAACAGCTGATACTGAGGTTTACTGGTCTGGATAATGTTAGAGTAATACAGCGGTGCTGAATGAGAGGACGGCAAATGAGCGCAATGGTCTGGCAATGACATCATGTCACCTCTACTTACATTACAGCCTTGCTTTGATGTCTAAGAGCTGACCAGGTGAAATGCCTTAGCAAATCTGTGAGAGCACAAGGCTGCTGATTTAGAGTCCTGTATCATTTCTCTGTTTAGCAGTGTCACTGAAGAAAGTGCATGCCAACCTTTTACCTTCCTTTTATTGTTGTAGGCTTGTATCTGCATGTTAACAGTATTAATTAATTTCCTTATTAGTCTTGTTTTCACTTCATCAGTTGCTGTTAGTCAGACGTCTATTTTAATTGAACAAAACTAGCTGCCACTGTTTTAATAGGGTCTAACCCCACGTTAAACGGAGAGAGTGAAGAAGACAAAACCCTGAACTCTGTCAACCAAGCGTCATTCAACCGCCAAAATGCAAGTTGCACTACACCTAACCTGACAATCACCCTGGCCCCTTCTGTCTTCCTAATGTGCTACATCAATCAAAAAGAGTGAACACTGCCCAGTGCAAATGCCAGTGTCACTGCTGGTACTGCACTGTTATGACAGATGTTGAGGAGGCTGACACAACAGAACATGGTTGACAAGAGAGGATGAAGAATAACACAATAACAAATTACATTGTGAAGGACAGATAAGCAAGGTACTGTAAGAGTCACAGGCTAAATTTTACCTCATACAAGTTGACATCATCGTTTGTCTGCCTGTCTAGACGTGATTAGTTCATGAGAATCTTAACTGCATGACAATGCAAATTGTGAAAAATACTTGAACCATTGCTGCTTCATACAGAAATGCAACTCCAATAAAAAAGTTCTGTCTTTGTTATACAATGCATGAACCACACAGCTGTGGTTATTTCTATATTCTTCTCATTTGAATTAATTGAAATTGGGATTTAGTTTTGCAATAGCTTAGACTGGAAATTGTCAAATATTCTAACATATAACACAAATTTGCTGACTAACTCATCTAAAATAGTACTCAACGTTGGTGAAGATACTCTTGACAGGTTCTGTCTGAGGTCTGCTTGCCAACTCTTTAAAGCTCCACCAATCAATATTTTCTGTAATAACAATGGATCAGATGACATTGTGTAATGTATAAAGGGTGACTTGTAGTGACAAAGCCACAGCAAATTATCATTCTACTTTGCAACTTGGAGTAGCTTTTATTTTAGCCTCTTTTAGCTCATTATTGCAGTTGTACAGCTCTGGTTTCCAGCAGCAGCAGGCAGCTGTTTTCAGCATGAAGAGCTCTGATAAATCCTCACACTGCTTGGCCAGCACCAAATAGCAAAAAGAAAAAGTTGGTGGTGATAAAAACAGCTTACAGGAGCATGTACAGTATATTGGACTTTGGATTTAATCTAAAACAAGAGTCGCAGTGAATGTTAATGTTGCTCCATTTCTGCTGGATGTGCAGATATGCAATTCTTAGCCATAATAACTTTGTAAAGCTATGTGGTAAGAGTCTGTGTTTCACATAGTATTTGTGGGAGTCAGGTGTTTAACATCTTCATATCGAACAGACTCTTTTTTTTCACTTTTTTGTCAAGCTGACAGTGGCAGTTGCTCTCAAATTAGTGACAATATTTCATGTTCAGCACATCTGCATGGCACAGTGTAAGGCAGACCTTGCTGTTTCTCTCCGTTCAAATGACGAGTCAGCAGCCATTCAACATTCAGAGGCAGCTCACACCAATAGAGGCTGTAGCTGTGTAATGAACACAGTCAAACACTCCAGTTACAATGGCAGAACACAAGGACCCATTGTAATATTACTAATATACTATTCAAAATATGAAATCGGTGTTGCAGTAACTTCAAACAGGGTGCTTGATATACTCACACAGGCATATACATATCTGTATCTATATGTATGTATACATACATATGTGTGTGTATATGTAGTCAGGTTATAGGTTACTTTGAAAAATAACCTAAAACCTGATTACTGGACTGGATATTTTATTTAAATTAGTGAATGTCTCAAACACAGAAGCATACTGTACTCAGTGTCTGTTATTTGGATTCAAATTTTAAAGAGTTATAATCTGAAGAACATGAATGCCCAAATCATGATCAACTATTACACAAATCACTTAAAGATGGCATTTTTGGTCTTTAGTGAAATGTTGACTATTGATCAGATTGCCATGAAATTTTGTACAGCTATCCATGGTGCCCAGATGACGAATCCTACAGCCTCTGGTGCTAACTTTTCCTGCAGCACCATCAACTGGTTAAGGTTTTGTCTTACCCAGTGAAATATAACATCTACCAGATGGACAGACACCAAATTTTGTACAGACATTCACGAGGACAAAGCCTAATGATTTTGTTGATCCCCTGACCTGAGCTTTTGTGTAAAATATCTTGACAGCTATCGTGCTGATTGCACTGGTAATCATTTCAGTACTATGGCACGGTTACATATGATCTGTTACTACCCCAGCCTGATACTGGAACGCCTAATCTGTTTTTTGGGGCTCACAACCTCATCTACCTCTCGCCTTTTCCTTTGGTTATGCAACATACCTTTTCATGTGTCCCACGTGTGTCTCCCAAACACAATTGCTGATAGACAGTCTCTGTGGAACACATTTCTAATATTACTCTGCACTTCAACCACCTCAAAGCCCTTCACTGTAGGTAAGCCAGGCCTCTCCTGTGTGGCTGCTAAGTGGACTGATAAGTGGTGTTGTGGCTGATGAAATGTTGCATAGCTGGATGCTGATGCGATGTCTGCCAGACATGGCCCATAGAACAGGGGGCAGAATTAGACTGAACCAACATAGAAAAGATAAAACATAAAAGACGATGAGTAAAAGCTGGTGGAAGTATAAACTCTGAAAAAAAGAAAAAAGTAGACAGAAGCAAAAAGTGTGCACGGAACAATGAAAAGTTGCATGACTGAGAGTAAACGTGTTTCCAAGAGAATGTGATGACAGCCTGGCAGTAGAGGGCAACATGGGGACCATCTCCCCCAGAGCTTCCATCAGGCTCTTTATTCATGCATCTAACTAGCCCACAAACTTGCCCAGCCATTTCCTATAACTTATTTTCACTTTGTTACCATATTCCTATCCCCGTCTTCCCCAGCAGTCCATCAGAGCAAGACTTCCACATTTGAGTATAGTTACAGTAAAAACTAAAATAATATTTGGCCCTAGGTGTCACCATACAGGCTAATATACATAGTAAGCATAAGACTTGTACTTAAATTTATAATAGACAGCATACACCTATATATAGGTTTGTTGCTCTCAGAGGGTTACCCATCAGACATATACAGTGTATGGAAATTTACACTGCTGTATATACACACACCTGTCAAATTTCTAAATTTCTGCACAAAACCATGTACACCTACTAACACAGGGTAATTATCGTGATGCCCCATATCAGCAGTGGAGAAACCATTTGGGGCTGCTCGTTCAGCGTTGACAGAATCAACAGCATTACCAGCTCTTTCCTTCCTCTACTTGCTAATGAGCCTGTTCGTGGAAAGTATTTATGAAAAAGAAATCTGCTTCAGAATTCTCTCCTTGATTTATTGGCAAAGCTGTAAATCCTCTTCAAAGATTTTCAGCTTCTTCTCGGGCCTGTAATTAAGTAATGGCTCCATTAATCCTATCAAACCTGCGTTGCCAGAGGGGAGAGCAGGGACATTCATTAGGAGCCAATAGGAGAAGATTAATACAGACCAAACATACAATAGTACTGGTACACAATTTTGCAGACAGCAGTGGACAATGTCTAATGGATTTAGAAATCTAAATGAAAGAATGAATAACCCACAGTCTTCTAGTAAAATCTTTGTATCCAGAGAGGAAATGTGAACAAACAAGTTAAGTGATGTTGGAAAAAAGGAAAAAATAACCAAAACACTTTGCTGTTTACCTTCTTCTTCCTATAAACAGGATGTGAAGCAGAGAAAAAAAAATATTAATACACTGTGGCTCTCACAGTCATCAAGCTATCAAAATACTTTTCATTTTAACCTTCAGTTTCCTGTCATGTAAGTACAATTTTAGCACAGACATTTAACAGGAAATTGGAATGATGGTAATGGACAGCAGAAAATTGTTCTGCTGTCTGTAGGGCAAACCAATCTGTTGAGGCTCAGAATTTTTTAGGATGAGGAATGTGACCTCTGAATCTCCCTCTTCCTTCTTTGGTAACAGCTCTGCACCACAACATCAAAAGGGACCTAAATCGCTAAATCAGTTCTGACCACATGAACCAGAGAAATATTTGTGTATTTAGCCAAAGGGGATGAACTTATTATAAAGGAGTGAACAAAAGAAAAATGTCTGGAAAATGACAGAAAAAAATGGTAGAAGTCTGCAGCCAGCTGTAACCTTTCCTGGACATTACTGACACTCCTGAAAGAGGATGATGAGAGACAGCTAATGTAATGTCTGTGACTTCACTTTGTGCAATTCTGCTGGTATTAAATCCTTTCAATTTTGCTATCTTTTTTATATGCTGAAAAAAGCAATTACACCGTCAACACTCCCGCTCTCCACATGGCTTTTTAAATCAAGAAGGCATTAAGTCCCATCTGTTAACTATCACTGACAGGCTGTATTGTTGGCACTGCCAGGCTGTGTGGCCAAAGCTTAAGGTGCTGGCACAAAGCTGTGCCTGCCTTCCCTGGACTCTGTCTGGTGTTAGAAAGGTGTAATCTCCCTCTGAAAAGGCTACTTGTCTCACAGCTTTTAGCACATGGTCAAATCCCAACAGTCTCAGCTCTTCACAGAGAATGTCCCTGTAAAACACAGCTCAGGGCACTTTCTGTATACTACAGGCACAAGTGACACTAGATCTCCTTGCACAGATATTTGAAGAAGATTTGAGATAGATTAAATTTCTAAAATTTAGTTAAAATTTCAATGACAAGATCATGAAGGTTTTCAGTCTACTCATGGGAATTTCAGATTGAAAAACGCACCCAAAGGCCCTTATATTTTTCCTTTGATTTCCATAAGCATGGTGTTAGTAAATAATTATGGAGGAATAATTCCCTAAAGCTTCGCTAATCAATACTTGTTATACTATAACAATACTATGTTAACAATGAACCATGTGTAATGTGAAACTATGGTGTTGAAGCCACAGAGAATTAACGCTTGACTGCAGCAGCCTAAGAGATGGATATTTTTCTTGAGTTGATGGAGACCAAAACACAGAATATTGGATTTCACTATTGCACTTTTAAAGCCTCTCTTTGCCAACATGTTTAACCAATTAATCACATCAAAAATAAAATAATCAAGACAATGATTCATTCTATCTGTTACATGTCCAGTAATACCCCTGACACACTGAAATGTCTCTCCTTGCATTTTACTGAGCTGCACTGCAGACAGTTAGCAGTACAGTAGTAGATCCATGCTGCTGATTCCAGTTTGGTATTGATGTTGTGTCACCCCTGGAGGCCACTTATAGTGAGAAAAGACCTGAATCAGCACTTAGTGAGCACTAGCCAGTGATGAGAAGCACATACCATCAGCTAATGCCCAAAATAAAGAAAAAAATAAAAATAAAAATAAAAATATATATTCATATATATATATATAAATAAATGGTGAATATGTCGATAATTGTGCAGCAGTTGCAGCTGACAATGTGTGTTTTCACTGATGATAAGCAAAAAAATTCTATAATTTTCAGAAATAACGCAGGTCTGGTTTTTGTCTGCCGTGTGGGTTCAACTCAGGGATAAAAGCTGCCATGTCGGTACAAAACTGAATTTTTTCTCCGGCATCTGACACTGACTGCTCATTCTCCAGTATCAAGTACAACTGACATCTTCCATGCAGTGTGACACATAATGGAGTCATCCATGTAATGATTGTGTTCAAGTCCTAACTGAAGGACAAACTCTGATAAGGAACACTGAGCTTAATACAGCCATATTCTATTCTCTGTATTCTCTCCAGCATGTGACTGAAATCAAAATGCTCATGCATTGCTTTTAATCAGCTGCCCCTCCTTTCCTGTAAGGTGAAATAATGACTGTGTTAATGGACAAGCTGTGTGTCAGTGGCTGACACCAGTGGCAGAGCTGGGAGTCTGACCTCCAAACATCATTGGTCAGCAAACTGGGGAGGGGGAGATATACTGCAGTCTGTTTTTTTTCTGCAGAGGGCAGAGAGAACATGCTACAACATTACTGCTGCTGCCTGCACCTCTCTTTGTATGTACATTACCCTTTTCCTCTTCCGCATCTCTTCCTGCCCTTTATCTAAAATCTCACAGCTATCCTGTTTTCCTGCTTCATCTTCACTAGACTCACAAAAAGATGGAACAGGGGATTTATTTGCCTTCTTAAAACATCAGTGCAAAGTCAAGCTAACAAAGACTTCAAATACCACTGTTCTTTTAGGAATCCATGCTCCTGTTTCTGTCACTTAAGCTGCACATATACCACATATGGCCAGACATCAGACAGTGACAAAGCACTGCTGTGAGACTACAATTCACTCTCTTCCCTCAGCCACTCTTTATGATCTTTACAAGGCAAATAAACAGATAAACCCACAAGCACACAATATGAGCCATCGGACTGTGCACAAACCACAGCTTTCTTGTGCAATAAGTGGGTAGTGAAGATTTGAACACATGGATAATGAATTTACAGTGTGAATGATTGCATAACATAGGTTAACATCAACCATATATAGCAGTGAAGAGCCATGAGGGCAAACTCACCTTTTGTTTCGAGGCACTCCAGCACTCCAGAGATTCAGTCTGAAAATGAGGGAGAGGAGATTTATCCGAGCTGGTAAAATGAAGAATGTGGCACACACACTCCCATTGATGGAGCTGCTGCCCCCCACCAGTTATCCCTTTTGCATGAATGCATTCAATCACATGTACGCATGACACGCACTAGCCAAGTGAAACATGTATAGCAATGCCTGTCACTCAGTTCAGTACAGTAGAAGCGCTTCTCCTTACTCTTAATCCCTCACTCCAGTGCCAAGTTGTTTCTCCTGTGAAAATCTGATCTGCTCCTGATTCTTGTCAGCTTTCATGTCTCTGTTTGCCTCCTTCCCCTCCTGAGCTCTTGACAGTGCACCTCATGATTTAGCCAGTGTTACAGCAGAACGGAGCAGCAACAATCCCCTGCTGCATCGTTTGCTCTGGTTCTCATCACGGCCCTTTCTGCTCCATGTACCTTTTGCTCTATGTTCATTTTATCGCTGTGTTTCCTGCAGAGAACCCTGGAATCTTTATCACACTACTAACTTGACCACCATGGTGCTGACCATGCTAGCTCTCCCCTCTTTTTTTTTATTTTTTTTTTACAGGTCTTCAGCGGTCTAGCCATTGGCACAAAGCCGTGTAAGCTGCCTCGGCTTAGCACTGGACTAAACCAATCAGGTGGCCTGAGGTCTATCCCAGGAAAGACCTGCTCTATTAATCTGAGTGGAGGATAAAGGGGAAAACAAAGGGGATGGAAAGGTGAATATCTGTGTGTCTGTATGATTATGGAGGATGGGAAAGGTGTTTATTGAAGTTTTTCTTCTCTCTAAAATGTTATGCTTTGCATATCACAGAACCACCAAACAAAAACATGCAACGCAGTTATCCTTGGCCACAGTATAATCCAGTTACTAGAGAGAGAAAACATGCTGTGATGAAAGGTCATAGTAGGGTGAGTGTCCTCCTTCCCATAAATCTCCACATAATCAATCCATTAGCAGAGAGACTGTGCAAGGGAGCTGGAAAACTTTGTTAGCAAGTTAGCATTTTTTAATTACACTGAACACGAAGTACAGCTAAGGATGATGGGAATGTCATTAGTTTTGCAGGTATTTGTTCAAAAACTAAAGTATCGAACAAAAAGAAATGAACTGGCGATGGTGATAGAAGAAAGGTTAAGGGATCAAAGTGATTACTATTCATCCAAAACAAACAAACAAACAAAAAAGATAAAACAAAAACTAAACATGCCAAACTGGCAGCACTAGAGGTATAATCTGAAGATCTCCAAAGTCTTTAGGATCAATTTCCTGGGGACCACAAACAAATGCACAAAATTCTGAGTCAGCTCACCAATTAGAGAAATTTGACTTCATAGGTGAAAACTTATTCTAGAGCCATCAGCAGGTCAGGGGATCACCAGAGTCATTACCTCTTTATCCTCTGGGGACCATGAATGTCTGTAAACATGTTCATGACAATCCATCAGATTGTTTAGCTATATAAATGTAAATCTAAATCTCGACCAAAGCCAACAGACTGACATTGCCATCCCTAGAGGCGTCCCACTGGCATGACTAAAAGGAAAAGAGGTTTTCACAAACGCAAAGATCAAATCATGCCGTGTACAGTATCTGATACAGTCAGAACAATGAATTTTAAGAAAGGTTAGAAATACAAACAGACTTCTAATCTAAGTTCCTTTCGCATTTCTGTGAGATAAATCAATCATTTCAGTGGCACTCTGACAAAGCTGCAGCTTTGAACTGTGCCAGTGCTGCTTTGGATTAATGGCATACTTGGGAATGATAGGACATGTGCTCTGTTGCGTGACAGCTGATGTCAAGCTAATTATCATAGTGTGCCTCAAAGTGGTTGCCAGTATGATATGATTAAAGATGAAAAATGTGGCTGACGATATTCCAGTCAGAGATAGGCTCAGTGAATGAACTGGATATTAAAGCAATTATAGAAAAGGTAATATTTCTTTTTTTAAGTGCAATTTGCTTAAACTGAAAAGACTTACTTCAAAGACTAATCATCAATCAATGTAAATAATTATGAAATGACATATCTTTTACCCATAATCAGTAGCAAAGCATTAATTGCTTCTGCTTTAAGAGGTACATATTTTGTTGATCTACTGTTGTTCAGCTGTATGACTCATTAAGCACCAGCAGCAGGTCATTTCCACTCTTACATTACCGCTGACCTTTCAAAAGGGATTTTGCCATGTGGTTATCTTCAGATTTATTGGTGTTTGGACTGTCTTAGTAATGCACTTCCTCACAGCCTGGAACTGCAATGATAACAATATATATAGTTCAATAAATTATCTTCACTCCATTTTCTTGCTATGCTATCTTAGGGAAAATGCATTTCATTTAAGATGCATGCTTTTTAATAACAAACTCATCATTTTAAAAAAGGAAGAAAATAATTGATGTGTTACAAATAAGTCTCGCCCAAATCAAACTTACACAGAAGCTCAAAATAAAAGCTAACGGACCGGTTAACAAGATTTACAACTGTTGACCTCAGGTGATGTTTTTCATAGTTTTGCTTTTCATAGCTGTTTGAAACTAACCTGTCTGAGTCATCCAAGGAAGGCTGACACACAACAAGCACCCTCTAAGCACCCAAACAGGCGATGTTACGACTATATGGTCAACATCTCAGACCCCTGGGCCACCAGGACACCCAAATGTCATAAGTGGGATCTGATTCCAGTAGAACTATAAAGGAGGGGGTGACATGCAACAGAAGGGTGTTTGTCCTCACATTTCCTGGCCCCTTCTATTTATCTTCACATTAAAGCAAAAAAGGATATTCTTATCAGCTAGACCCTATTTCTATTTGCAAACCTGAGTCTTAAGTTATATTTTCTTGTCTTATTTGACAAAACATTGACTTGATATTCATTGTCACAGGCCACTGTGTTCTTTAGGGCTCACACTGTTGTCTAACAGTGTAAGCATCCCACAAAGTCCTTTATAATGCCAAATCCCATACTATATACCTAAAACTGGTTAGTCATTTTACATTCTGGCCCATAGCTACTATTGCAGGCAACCTAAGTGGCTCTGCAACAGTATTTTGGTGCCCCCTAGTGTGTATTTCTAACTAAGCTGTATTTTTTGGGGGGGTTTCACTTCTCTGGTGTTGTGAATGAGGACACGACAAGTTATGTATGTGATGTAATAAAAGTTAAACATTATCACATGACAATTTTTGTTTGTTTTTTTGTATTTCCTTCCCTGAAGTTTCCATGACGCAAAACTTTAAAAGTGCCATTACAGTCACTGCGCTGATAAATAAGAACCTATCCTGGGCGCATAGACGTTACAAATACTTTTGCAAAGATTATTCACTGCAGACTAGGTACAGTTATATTGTTCAGCTTGTAATTGTAGTGTGAAATGGTAGTGTTGTCTGCAGGCAAATACAAATACAATCCATCTGAGATTGTAAAATTATGCATAAGGGGAAAAACAATAACATTTACGTTTGTGTGTTAGATTTTTTTCAAAGTGTACTAAAATGAACTGATCTTCCATAAGTATGGTAGTTTGCTGTGTCCACACCCTTATGTGTATTCTCGTGATCTGAGCATGTGCACCTTTTCAGGGATTTCCCTACTTCTGCATCTTGATTGTTGCAGAGTCTGGTTTAGGGAACCGTGAGACACAGGTGAGTGAATCACTCTCTTTCATTTGCAAGGAAAACAATTGCTGAACCATACTGAGGTTTAGAGCAGCTACTGAATAGAATCTTTCCCATGTGACTGTAGTGCGTGTGTGCATTATACTGGAGGTCTGTGTCACCTGGTAGTTGAACTTTCAATTCGGGATTTCACAAATAGAGTGATACCATAATTGTATCGGCAGGGCTTCAGATTGTGAATAAGTTATTTGTCAAGCTGTTTGACATTGAATGTGTCTTATGCAACTGATAAAGATATATTATATCCTGTTGTTTAAATAGGAGTCATTGAAGATGCACATCCAAATAAATTTTCTAAAATTTATGGGCAGAATCATTTATGCAATTTGAATTCAATCCAAAATAATGAGTTAAAATCTTATATAAAATATAATGTTTGACCGAGTGGACTGAAGCTAATGGTATTTCAGGTCATTGTAAAGCAAAACTGGTCATACCTGTTTTCAGAGTGGGTGACTCATATTGAGCGGAGTACAAGTTCATTCTATTCAACTACAGTAAAGCAAAGAAGACACAGGCTACAACAAGTTATTTGCTTAGTACATTTATGCATGTGTCCAAGATATATCTCCTCAAAAAAGTTCTCTCTCAATAAACGCAATTTCAAGATAAAATAAACCTCTTAAAAATACAATGTATAGCCTCTAAGGCAGCCCAGACATACACACTATTAACAGGACATACATAAAGGCATATGTTCTTTCAAACTTATCAGAGGCTCTACATTTAATAAATAACACAAAATAACACAAGTTACAGCTAAATTATAGGTAGCTTTGCTCTCCTACATTAAATGGCTTGCACATCTACTCGTACACCTACGGTAAACATTCCACACAGTCCTCTGTTGTGTAATCATGCATTCGTCCTGTAGTTTGTTTTATTTAAAGCGTCATAAACGTGAGCTCATGTCAGGATGTTTAAAGCGACAGTTTACAGATGAATACGTCTTACTCTGCCATCCGGTTATTTCAACAGATTTACGAGCTTTTGCCTCCAGTCGGCTGGACTTGCCATTCTGTCCTTAATTAACATACAAACATTACGGTACAGATCCAGCGTTCTCCTTTCAAATTAATGTCCGTCCCAAAGTCTGACTGTACTCTACCATGACCTCGCCTGCTTACATCACGTGTTATCAAATCCTTATCGATGTATGGAGAGATTTTGATCAAAGATTATTAGAGCAGGGTTTGGGAATGTTTAGTAATCCGTAATATTTAATCTTACGGGTTCCTGTCTGGTTTGTAGGATGAGGGTATGAATTCCACTCAAACTTCCCAGGACCTCGGTTATGCTCTTGCATGAAACAGTTAATTCACCGGTAGATCCAGACACTTATGTGGAAGTGAAACCGGAGCACACATTGCCTCATTTCCTTATTTTCTTGTTTTGTTGCTGCGGTGCCTTCCTTATAAGTTCCCACTGAGACGCTGCGTTCCTGAAGCATTGAGTTTGTGATGCTGGAAATTTATTGACTTCTATTTGAAGTTTGTGGAATTTGTAGATGCAACAGAGGATATACAAAGGCAACATTTGGTAAGAATTCTGCAAGTGTAATATGCAAAATATTAAACAGTGATATAGTGTCTGAAATGTCAATGTGAATAATTACCATACAATCTTATATTATTTAGTATACTGTGATACTAATATAAGTAGACAGCTTTTAAAATTATAGTTAATAGTGAGCATAGTGGAGCATTTAGCTGCTCAAATGCCAGATATTTTCTTCAGAGTTACTGGGGTACAAAAACTGATAATCTGTTTGCCATATCACCTTAATAAGATGGAAAAAATGGCGTTGTTACTGTTGTACTGTCCCCAAGTTGCCAAAAAAAATGAATGAATGCAAATTTAAGGCTTATGCAGATTTCATTCTTTCTCTTCTCTGTAAAGGTTTTTGAAGCAATGTGTACCCCTCGTTCTCTTCTCTTAACATGGGTCATCATCCTATGTTATTTTATGATGGGACCATACCACTGCGTGGCCTCCCAGAAGAAGACATCCTGCCACGTGCAAGATGGCAGAGCTGACTGCAGCCACCTCAGCCTCAGCGCAGTCCCTCCAAACCTTCCCAGGAACATCACAAGCCTAGATATGTCTCACAACAGATTATTGAAGATTCCCCCTGTGTCACTAAAGCCATACTCAGGACTCCTCCACCTTAATGTCAGTTACAACAGTATCACAAAGCTGGACGAGGATTTGTGCCAGACACTACCCCTGCTTCAGGCACTGAACGTGGAACACAACGAAGTGCATTTGCTGAAGGAGGAGGATCTGAGCCACTGCACCGCTCTAGCACAGTTGAATATGGCTAGTAATAGGCTAAAGCTTCGAGGAGAACCCTTCTCTGCTCTACAGGTACCGGTTTCCACAACACTGATGTGTCACACTCACTTTTAGGGGTTCAGTTGTTCGATGTGCCTTTCATGCATTACATTAAGTAACTCTTTATTTTGTTTTCATTCACCTTTCATAATTTACAGAACTTGAAATATCTTGATGTTTCCATAAACAAACTGCCATCAGCCAAGCTCGGCTCTCAGCCTCAGCTGCCCAGCCTGGTGAACCTCAATCTGGGATTCAATGACTTTGCCACTCTGAAGAAAGATGACTTTTTTTTCCTTAACCATTCGTCCTTTCTACAAGTCCTCAATCTCTCATCTGTGCCTCTAAAAACAGTAAGAAACTTACCTCGAAATGAGAAATGAAATTGAGCTGTCGAAACTAGAACCAGTAGTACAAAGTAGAGCTATTGTAGCATCTTGGTTTCAGTTGTCTGTTTTGTTTCCCTTTTTTGTCTCATTGCATGATCTCTGTTTTATTTTATTGCAGTTCGAGCCTGGTTGCCTTAAGCCCATTTCAGGCCTACGTACTTTAATCATGGATGGGAGTAATATCGGCACCCTGGTTATTTCCAACCTCTGCTCAGAGCTGTCAACAACATCCATTGATGCCCTGTCTCTTCGGAAGATGCATCTGGTCACACTCACAAACACAACCTTTACAGGACTGCAGAAAACAAATCTAAGTTTTTTGGATCTGTCACATAATGGCATGGGTAAAATTGAGGAAGGCTCGTTTCAGTGGCTGCCCAGACTTCAGACTCTAATTTTGGTCAATAACAACATCAAGCATCTGACCAAGAACACATTTCAGGGGCTCAAAAATTTGAAGAAACTCCATTTAACAAAAGCTCTGGTGAAAAGTCGTACCTCCTCCACCCCCATTATAGATGATTTCTCTTTCCAACCATTAAGCGCCCTGGAGAGTTTAATGTTACAGGACACTGCAGTTCGGGAAATCACAGAGCACACCTTTACAGGCTTGACAAGTCTTAAAGAACTTGATATGAGCTGGAGTAGTTATACATCGCTCAGAAACATCAACACCAAGACCTTCGCCTCACTTGCAGATTCACCTCTCAGAAAGCTAAATCTGATAGGAACAGCTATAACACAGATTCATCCTGGAAGCTTCTTTGCTTTGAGAAACCTCACCACTCTTCTTCTAGATTATAATTTTATTGCGCAAACTCTCACTGGCAAAGAGTTTGAAGGCCTGGGACAGATTGAAGAGATTCACATGAACAATAACCACCAGAAAATAATATTAATCTCCACTTCATTTGTTAATGTACCCAATCTTAGGGTCCTGACTTTGGGAAAAAGTCTTAACATCTCAGCTTCAAAACTAGATGTGGATCCCTCTCCATTCAAGCCTCTGTCCAACCTCACCTTCCTGGATCTCAGTAACAACAACATTGCTAACATCAGAGCCAGTATGCTGGAGGAGCTTGCGAACCTGAAGGTGCTAAAGCTTCAACATAACAACTTAGCCCGTTTGTGGAAGAGTGCCAACCTAGGTGGGCCAGTGTTGTTTCTCAAAGGGGCACAGAACCTGGTGACCTTACAGATGGATAGTAATGGGCTGGATGAGATCCCACAGGGGGCTCTGAGAGGTTTGAGGAACCTCAGTGAACTAAGCCTCTCAAACAATCTCCTAAATAGTCTTAAGGGTTCAGTTTTTGACGATCTGAAATCATTGCGAATTTTACGTTTACAGAAGAACCTGATCACATCTGTGAGGCAGGAAGTGTTCAAAACACCTCTGAACAACCTCAGCCTTCTTGTCATGGACAAAAACCCATTTGACTGCACATGTGAGAGCATCCTGTGGTTTGTGACATGGTTGAATAACACAAACACAACCAATGTGCCAGATCTCAGGGACCAGTATATGTGCAACACTCCACTTGCATACTTTAATCACTCAATCATGGACTTTGACACCCTCTCTTGCAAAGATATGACCCCATTTAAGGCTCTTTACATACTGAGCAGCACAGCTGTCATGATGCTGATTGTGTCTGCTCTTCTGGTGCGGTTCCACGGCTGGAGAATTCAGTTTTATTGGAACATACTGATCAATCGCACATTAGGATTTAGTGACGCCTCAGTTGAAGAGGGCAGGGGATTTGAGTATGATGCCTACATTGTACATGCAGAGGAAGACAACAGATGGGTGGAGAGGATGATACTCCCCTTAGAGAATGAAAACTGCACGTTTTATTTGGAGGACAGAGATGCAGTGCCTGGAATGTCACAGCTTGACTCCATCGTGGATAATATGAGAAAGTCTAGGAAAATCTTGTTTGTCGTCACTGAAAGTCTTCTCAACGATCCCTGGTGTAGACGGTAAATGCACTGCTTGATTTAATATATTATTTAGAACTTGTTTTGTAGTATATTTTCTACTAGTATTTGTGTTAAAGTGAGCTCTCAAAGTTGTCTCTCTCTCTCTCCCCTCCTCCAGATTTAAAGCCCATCATGCACTTCACCAGGTCATCGAAGCCAGCAGAGACTCAGTGATTCTGGTCTTCCTGCAAGATGTGCACGACTACAAGTTATCTCGCTCACTCTTCCTACGCAGGGGCATGTTGCGCCCTAGGTGCATCCTGGAATGGCATGGCCATAAGGAGAGGGTGCCGGCCTTTCATCAGAAGCTCCTCATAGCACTTGGCATGACCAATCGATTAATGGAGTGACTGTTTTTCATTGTTAATAATGGAAAATTTTGAGGTCCTGCACACTCTAGACCAGGTTTTCATAAAGGATATCTCTGTACTTTGCTCCATTCAGCTTTCCCTCAACTTTAACCAGTCTCCCTGTCCCTGCCACCCATCATCCCTTATGCACACTGTTTTGTGCCTCGACATAGTCCTGTCTCTGAACTCTGCAGGCAGTTCCTTTGACCTTGTGGCTTGATTTTTGCTGATATGCATTGTCAGCTGTGAGATCTATGTGTGTCTCACCAAATCATGTCCATTTAATGGAATTTACCTGAGGTGGTCTCCAGTCAAAGCATAGAGACATTTAAAAAATGAGGCACCTGAGCTAAATTTCATTTTCCAATTTCCATTTTTCAAGGGGTTAAATTCTAGTGTCAACGTGATATTTCAGTTTTTCCTCCGATTTTTCTCTGATAAATTTTCAAAAAAAATTCTGATGATGTAGTCTTTTAATAAAGTGTTTGCTAAAGGGTTGGCTTTGACAGTGACAGTGAATAAAAGCTAAATTAAAGTTGTGATTGTGATTTGAATCTATTTTGAGTACATCAATACTGAATCTTCAGCGTCAGACACATGAAATGTTATGTCATTCTGACATCTAGTGGTTGTGGTAAGAAACTACAGTATTTTTTGTGCTTCGAAAACAGCACAGACCTTCAATTGGTGATAAGACCGTATGCATATTACGAAGTAAAACGTTGTTACACTTGGTAATGATTGCCATAATGAACGGTGAGTTTGTGAATAATTAATACAATAATAATACAACAATAATAATAAAATAATTTTAAGTTACACATTGCACAGTTATAGAGCTTGAAATGAAGCCATATTTAAGGAACTCCAGGTCAAGATGTAACCTCAGACCATGGAGTAGTCTATCCCACATTTGTGTATTTCAAAATCTGTTGTGATTTATATCCAAGCTTTTCAGTAATAGTGAGTAACTTGTCTTGAAAAGCTCTGACATTGTATGTGCTTTTGTTTTCTTTGACAAAGCTTCAAGTTGACTGAATCTGTAAGATACAGAACAGATTAAGGTGAGACCAAAATGTATTTAATAACTTTTGTGAAGTATACTGTATAAAGTTCAGCGCAGGAGTCATAGCCAAGATTTTGGAAATACTGAGCCAAGATTTTGGAGAACTTATAAAGACACATTTTCAGAAATGTCATATCTCAATGCTTGGTTTCAGAAGTGGAAATGACACAATGAATATACACATGCTGTTCTTTGGATAATATAAAACTGAGTAGTAAAACAAAAAAAGAAATGCTATGTAAACCTCTGTATTGTTGGAATAATTAAAGTGATTTTTGTTTCCTTTAGGTTTACCTCAGGCACTGTATGTGCTTTTGTTTGCTTTGACAAGGCTGTTAGCAATGCCCCTGTTATTATCTACATCATTTCATAGCTTCCAACAGTGAAATCTGTTCTAGTCATCAAATATATTTGGTGCTAAGATAAGGCTGTCGTTCATTAACCAATGAGACTGGACATGACACAAATGGATGTTGACCTGAAAAAAGAAATACCAGACAAGGCGAGAATAAGTTGGTCAAAGGCCTTGGTCAGGGCCTGTCCGCTATCACATGGTAAATAATTAACATCCTCATTATATAATTTGTGCCAGTATGTGCCACTCTGTTTTTATACATTTTAGTTGCCTATTCATGTTTATCTAGCTCATATTTCTCATTTAATTTAACCCGTGTTTCCCCCTAAAACGTGACATAACATTGTCTAAATTATGATACTGCCCAAAAGCAATGAATGACAATAAATGCAGTGTGCCCCCTTTGACCCAACAAGTTTTCAGTGGATTGATAGCGACAGGGAGGAGGAGTAAAGGCTGGACACACCTCACAGCCCCTTTATAGTAAAGGCACATGTACCATAGCCTGGTGCTGCTACTTGAACACACACATAAACTGTGTGTACAAACAGCAAAAAGGATGGCAGTTTTACTTGGTAATTACACCATACCTTTACTTGGAGTCAGCATCTTCATTGCTGCTCTGACCTACATCACCTACAATCTGCTCAGCAGTTACCTGCACAAATGGTTTGAGATGAAGCCTATTCCTGAGGCGGAGAGAACTTACCCTTTCGTTGGAAATGCACTGCAGTTCAAAACCAGTGCAGGAGGTAAGGAAGCCATCAACATGCTGCTACAGGAGGCTGCATAGACTGATTTATGTACAGATTGTCAAAGCATAGACCAATAGGCACAGTGGAACTCATGGTGCAAAATTTTACATAAACTGACATAACTGATGGGATAATGCTCCATGACTGCATGGATAGTTATTTCTTGGTTCCAGAGTTCTTCCGACAAATTGAAGAGTATACCCGCAAGTTCTCTCATGCACCGCTACTTAAACTCTGGGTTGGACCAGTGCCATTTGTCGCCCTGTTTCATGCTGAAACTGTTGAGGTATGCTGACTCCATGCGGCCACATTCACAACATCAAGTATTCAGTGTACAGTATACATTAGGTGTAACTTAAATGTATATGCAATCTTCTTACTTCTTATATGACAACTTGGTCAATTTAGGATGACATCACATTTTAAAACACTGCTGCAGCCACTGTACAGTAATTGCTACTGCTCATCATTTCAGCATCAAAGCCCCACCTCCATCTGTATTTACAGCCAGTATTTACAATCAGTAGATAAGCTTTAAGATGAATGCTTGCAGTGTCATTATCAATAAATAACTTGAGCGGTGCAGCAGTTAGATTTGTTTGAAGTACTATTGTTCATGACATTTGTTTTTGTTACAAATTGTCTTTCATAGACAGTTCTGACTAATCCTGTTCACATGGACAAATCTTATGCATATGACTTCCTCCACCCTTGGCTTGGGACTGGCCTTCTCACCAGGTATGGAACTGTAGTTCTCCTCTGTATGATATTAAAAGCCTACCAGCCACAATCAGAAAAGAAACTGCGGATTTGAAAAAAAAAAAAAAAGATAACAGAATGGATTAATGACATTTATAGCTATGTCTCAAATGCATACTGTAGACTAAGTCTACGACCCTTTGCTGTGACACTTTTTATCTCAGGTGCCTTTCATTTCTCATGATCATCTTTGAAAAATTTGTACAATTTGATTGGAGTCCATAAGGTAAATTCAATTGACTGGACATGATTTGGAAAGACACACACCTGTCTCATAGCAGGTCTCACAGCTTGCAATGCATATCAGAGCAAAAACCAAGCCACAATGCCAAAGGAACTGCCTGCAGAGTTCAGAGACAGGATTGTGTTGTGATTGTGTCAAGGCAAAGACCTGAGGAACGCTACAAAACGATTTCTGCTGTATTGAAGGTTCCAGAGAGCGCAGTGGCCTCTATAATTCTTAAATTGAAGAAATTTGGAACAATTAGGACTTTTCCTGGAGCTGTCTGCCCAGCCAAGCTGAGAAATTGGGAGAGAAGGGCGGGCCTTGATAAGAGAGGTGACCAAGAACCTGATGTTCACTCTGGCTGAGCTCCAGAGATCCTGTGTGGAGATGGGAGATATGTCCAGGATGTCCTCAGTAAAAGACACATGAAAGCTGCTTGGAGTTTGAAAAAAAAAAACAAACAAAAAACAAACAAACAAAAAAAAACACCTGACTGTGATAAACAAGACTCCCTGGTCTTATGAAACCAAGATTGAACTGTTTGCCCACGATTAACCTAAGCATCGTGTCTGGAGGAAACCAGGCACCGCTCCTCACCTGCCCAAAACCGTCCCAGAGTTGAAGCATAGTGCTGGAAGCATCATACTGTGGGGGTGTTTTGCAGTGGGAGGGACTGGGAAACTGGTCAGGGTTGAGGGAAAACTGAACAGAGCAAAGTACAGAGATATCATTCATGAAAACCTGGTCTAGAACACCTCAAACTGGGTCAAAGGTTCACCTTCCAACAGGGCAATGACCCTAAGTACAGCCAAGACAATGCAGGAGTTGCTTAGGAACAACTCCATGAATGTCCTGGGGTGGCCCAGCCAAGAGAGACCCGAAAATGACTGTCCACTGACAGTCCCCATCCAACCTGACTTGAGCGGAGAAGACAGACTGAAAATCCCCAAATCCAGGTGCACAAAGCCTGTCGCATCATACTCAAGAAGACCCGAGGTTGCTCTGAATACTTATGTAAATGTGATATTTCAGTTTATCCTTTTTAATACTTTTTAAAAAATTTCTAAAATTCTGTTTCGCTTTGTCAAACATTTTTAGCATGAGGCTGCAACATAAAAAAAAGTCAAAAAGTCAGAACTTTCTGAATGCACTGTATGGGATGCCATAAGTGCAAAAAGTCTATTTCATGGTAATCTGTAACTTGATTTTTAAATATATTTTACATGACCATGACCACAGTCAATCTGGTTTATTAACAGAGAATCTTGTGTAACTGAATATATTTCTGCTTCTCCTGTCAGTTGTTTTCATCTTTTACCCGTTATTATGACTTATGTAAGAACATGTACATGGGTCCTGTGTTCTGTCTCACCCTTTAACATTCCTTGGTTTTCCTCCTACGACCAGTACTGGGGCAAAGTGGCGTCAGCGGCGGAAGATGTTGACTCCCACCTTCCACTTCTCCATCCTGACAGACTTCTTGGAGGTGATGAATGAACAGGCCGAGATCCTGGTGGAGAAGTTGGAGAAACAGGCCGGGAAGGGCCCATTCAACTGCTTCAGTCACATCACCCTCTGTGCTCTGGACATTATATGTGGTGAGTATGTAGATATTGACTGTGCATGTATGGATGAACCTTTTACATCTGTTTATCCATATACAGTAAGAAAATATACCCAACACCTCATAGTGGATTCTGGATTCATGCATTGAAGAAAGATAACACCCGTTAAAAATGTTGTTTTTTTTTGTTGTTTTTTTTCCCAGAAACTGCAATGGGAAAGAAAATTTATGCCCAGAGTAACTCTGATTCCGAATATGTTAAATGTGTGTACAAGTGAGTTATTTTCATTTTCTTTTCTATTTTTTCAAAAACATTTTTATACAGACAACAGTGAGTTAAAAATGATCTGATTTTTTTTTTTTAATTTGTTGTCCTTTTTTTTTTTTTTTTGTCCTCAGAATGAGTGACATTGTCAGCCGGAGACAGAGGACACCTTGGTTTTGGCCTGACTTAGTGTACTACTACTTTGGTGAGGGTCGGGAGCATGACAGGACACTCAAGATTCTACACTCCTTTACATACAATGTGAGTTATGGAGCCAGTGGTTTAAAAATCAGTGAATATTTATGAAACATACTACTGTTTCACTATTAATTCGTGTAGAGGACACCATATTTGGACATTATATATATATATATAATATTCAACATTTCTGTTCATTTCTTCTCAGGTGATACATGAAAGAGCTGAGAATATTTCCAACGTAGAATCAGACACTGACTCTGACCAGGGCACAAGAAAAAGACGAGCATTTTTGGACATGCTCTTAAAGACTACAGATGAAAACGGAAACAAGATGAGCCATCAGGACATTCAGGAGGAAGTGGACACTTTTATGTTTAGGGTTAGTGGTTGAGAAAACTCACAGGAGAATGCAAACTATTTAAAGCTGCACTAATCAATATTTTACATGAACAGTGGATCAAAAGGAAGTGCTAATTATTACCAAAATTTGCAGTTTCCCTCAACTCTACAGAGCATTTTAATGTCTTTTACCCCATTGTTTTGGTTTAACAGCTTATAACTTCATTGTTTTGGTTCACTCTCACTGCTTAACCTAAGCTTTGCGATGCACCTATGATACCTGTTGAACACTGAATGGCAGACAAAGTTAATAATCAATTGGTAAATACAGTGGTGCAGCTTAAAAGCCAGATATTTCTCTCAGCAGTTTGTGGAGCCCAAAACAGTGCAAAAAGGAGAATGAATGTAGGACTTATATTCGTAGAGTGGCTAGAAAAGCAACTTGAAATGAATACTATCACCTGCTTGATGTGTATAATAGTTTACTAACATGTTTGCCATGACAACTGACAGTGTTGTGACCAGACAGATCTGTATTTGCAGTTTTAAAGTCTTAAAAAATGATCTGTTTTGCTGTATTCAACTGTCCTTATTTTGCAGGGTCATGATACTACAGCTGCCTCTATGAACTGGGCGCTACATCTGCTGGGCTCCCACCCTGAGGTGCACAGAAAAGTTCAACAAGAGCTTCAGGAGGTGTTCGGTAACAGTAACAAGCCCTCTCACCCGTAACTGCATACCTTCTCACTTTCATGACATCATTTATTTTCCTGCCCAAAGGCATTTGGATTCATCTTTGTTCAGGCTCATTTATTCTCTACAAAGCTAATGGAAGCTTATACATGGACAACAGCTGGGAAAATCCTTGCCAAAATACATAGAGAATAATTGAATTATTTCCACTCCTGTGTGGATTTACCATGGCCCTCATGCATTTTTCCATGACGTACAGTACATGGCCTTGTAGCAATAAGAGATACAAAGTTTGCACCAGTCAGTTGAGGATCTAAACTTGTCTTCAAGCAGAGAAGCTTACGTTTTTTCATGTTATCAGCACTTCTGATACCCACCCACAATGGAACCAAGTAGATCTGTTGATAATTTTTTTATTTTTGCTCACTTTTATAGGCATTCAATTTATGAAGGTCTATAAAAAGTGATTGCAGAGAACACTTTCGACTCTTGAACTTATGTCTTATCAAATAAACACAACACGCACTAATAAAATGCATGGGTTGTGCTCCTCATACAGTACTATTAAACTCTCACTTAGTGAAGAAGGTGGGAAACGTATGTCAGGAATATATCACCAGTGTAAAAGTAGGTGAAAGTGCAACGGCAGGAAGCTGGAGTTCAAATTTATCACCAGCCGTCTGATCTAAGAGCCTGGAACCTAGTTTACACTCTGTTCTGTTTATTTGTGCTCTGTGCCGATAATCTTGACAGTATTTCCTGTTTAACGTGCAAAGGTACCTCTGACCGACCCATTAACACAGATGACCTTAAGAAGCTCAAGTACCTTGAGTGTGTGATCAAGGAGGCCCTGCGACTGTTTCCCTCTGTGCCTTTCTTTGCCCGCAGCATCTGTGAAGACTGCCGTATCAGTGAGTTACAGATGAGTGATGACACTTGAATGAAACATTCATTTGTTGAGTGCAAATCCCCCAAGGCAGTGGTATTTTTCTATTTTTTTTTTTTTTACAAGAAGCCAAGGGAAGCCGGGCTTCCTCTATTATATTCATTTGAAGAATAGTTTTTTTTGTCACATAACATTTATTTTATGCTGTTGTCACAGCCATCTCTTCCCCAATTTTCTTTGGGTTTCTCTGGAATTAATAAAACAATCACAATCAGCTTGTGTGGTGAAAGATGATGCTCTGTGGTAGATGATCGAGTTGTGTTTTTACCTGTAGATGGTTTCAAGGTTCCCAAAGGTGCCAATGCAATCATCATCACGTACGCTCTTCACCGTGACGAGAGGTATTTCCCCGAACCTGAGGAGTTCCGGCCTGAACGGTTTCTACCCGAGAATTCAGTGGGACGGCCTCCATATGCATACATCCCCTTCTCCGCTGGCCTCCGCAACTGTATAGGTAAGAACAGGAACGTTTTATTTTTTAGTTTGCTGCATCTCTTTCCATGCAACCTTTAATTTCGGAGTGAGGCTATTAAATCTGTATATCATGTATAGCATCACTGTTGTGTGTGTCCCTCTTCGATGCTCCTCAGGTCAGCGTTTTGCACTAATGGAAGAAAAAGTGGTCTTGGCGTACATTATGCGTAACTTCAATGTTGAAGCTTGTCAGACACGAGAAGAGCTGCGGCCAGTAGGGGAGCTCATTCTCCGACCAGAGAAGGGCATCTGGATCAAACTGGAAAAGAGGACTCCGCAGACCTCAACAAACTAAGACCTGCTCCAGTACACCGAGGCCTTTCTCTAAGTTTATGTTCCTTTGTGGTCTTTATTTACAGGCCATCCTCCCAGACTAAGGGCTTTCTAAATACCCTCCAAGAGATCAGGGAGAGTAGTAACCTTAACTTTTTCTTGTTTTTCTCATCATCATAGTTGTCATTGTCACAAAAACTAAGCCTATATGCACTATTCTAGCTCTGTGTACCAATAACTAAAAATAACAGTGTCTGTGAATCAACTGAAAAACATAGAATTTGCAGAGTAAGAATTAATCACTTTGAGAAAATGAACTGGTCGTTTTGAAACACATTATTGGTTATCAGCTGGATGAATCAGATAAATGGAGCTGCTGCACTGGAATCAGTCACTGCCATATATTTTCTAGGTCAAATGCTTTGTGATAAAAAGAAAATGTTCATAAAAACCATTCATTTACAATCTACAAACTCTTGACTTTGAGATTATAACGATTTTATGACTTTTTTTAGTGGCATTGCTATTTTTTTTTTGTCAGTATCTGCAAGGCACCAGATCACTTGGAACTGATTCATTATTTTTCATGAATTAAACATTATTGAGTTTTATTTTTACATTATGTTTGCATGTTATATATACTGTATGCTTGAGACTTCAGACACATTTAGTGGTATTAGCTTGTAAGGAAATGTCTGAGCTCTCAGAGATGTAGAACAGGGCTTAATAACAAACACTTTGACACATTCCTTACATTTGCAAACACCAGAAAAAGACAAGCCTTTCATATGTGCAGCATTTCCTCTGAATGTTAATTTTCAAACCCTTAGCTGCAGTTTTACCCTTCTGGGATTCCATATTGTTTACTTCCTTATTGTGGTTAGATCATCTATTTACAGTCTGATAGTCTGAGACAGTTTGTGTGACTGAGGAAGCGGGATGCTGAAGAAGTGAATTTTTCAATATTGTAAATCTGTTCCACACAATAAAAAATCGCTTACACTTTGCCTGCATTGACTTTTTTCAGAGAAGACATTTTCACGTCACAGGAGAAAAAGCACAGGTGTAAATAATAAATTTACAGATGGCTTCAGTTTGCTGATAAACTACGGTTGCATAACAGTATGAGTTACCCTTTTACATTATAATCATTTCACATAGTGTTAATACATAAATATGTCGCTTTGAGGGGTATACCGGTAATTTAGTATGATACTTCCACAAAGCTGGGGGGCTTGCATAAGCCAGATGGAAAAAATAATAATAATTAAATAAAATAAAATTGATGCTTCAGATGCCAGGATGTTATGATTTTTAGACACTAGTAAGGGTCAAGATCCAAAACCATTCCAACCTCAATTTCCCATAATGACACAGGTTTGTATCTTTCATTTGACTTTCCCTGCCTGGAGAACATCCCCAGCTTTCATACTCCACAACCCCAGTTTGTAACATAGAAACTCAAAGTCTCAAGACCAATACAACCCAGCACAATATAGCATCGACAACGACATCACAAAGAGAAAAACAGGCTTTCTCAGTCTTGATGATGTAAAGGCAGAGTAGAGTTTCAGTGTGTGTTAAAGGACCAGAATGACTCACACCTGACTCTACATGTTGAGTTCTTTTCAAAACCCTTTTTGATAAACCATAAACCTAAATACTGATCACCCTGATGGCTGGGACTCTTCTGAGAGTACATTCAGGTTTATGATCCTGATGAGCAAACACTCTTTACTTGCTGAATCCCATTGAGGTCAGAAGGATCCATTGTAACAAAGTAATCACAGCATGACACAGTTACAAATGACCCCATCCATAATGTCATAGGATGATTTAGCTGGCGTGCCTGCAAGGGTCATTGCCTAACACCAAAATGACATGACCGATGATGAATTGAATTCTCTTTTCCAATGCTATTATTTGAATTATTGAGCACATCTCTAATCAGTGGTGCCTGAGCTCCAAATGAGGCAGGAGGAGTTCATTTATCTGAGAATCTCTAATAAATGGCTCGGATAAAGAAGCGTTTGCTCAGATTTGGTGTGTGGCTACAGTAGGTGGATTACATGAGATTCATTTCTTGGACTTTAAGCTCTGCCAAGATATTTTCTAATGATAAAGCATTATTTACTGATCATCCAACTCTGTAAAAATGTTCACAGTGATCAAGTATCTAAACATTATTGTAAAAAAGGATGTGGTTTTGACCTGATTTTTTTTTTTTGTTAGTTGAATATTTGTAAAAAAAAATGAGGATTTAATGGTAATAATTCACATGATTTTTCAGTTCTGATACCTTCTGAACTTTACTACTGAAAAAGGTTATAGAGATAGACTTCCTGACCATAACTGCTTGTTTTATTGAGTATAAAAAAAAAAAAAAATGAAATGAAAAAAGCTTAGGGTGCACAGGACTGACCCCATTAATCTGCTGAAGTACCCTCAACTCTTCCATGCCTGGTGGTTTTATCTTACTGTGTCGCTGTTATGTAATCATTTTTGATAACATTTTAGTTGCTTGCATTGAAAGCATGCATGCTGTAACATGAGTTCTACAGTTATACAAAGAATATCAGTTCAGGAATACAAGTTCATGAAGAGAACTGTTTTACATAGTACATGGCATCAGGTAGTACTCACATCAGTCATATCAGTACAGATTGTGGAGCTGGCGGGACTGCCAGAGAAAGTTTGCAAAGGTCTGACAGCCGCCTATTCAAAGTATGTATTCAGTTTCAGATTCCAAAGCAGATACTGTAAAAAAAAACACAAAAACATTGGTTCCCAACCTGGGGTTTCAGGACTCCCAAGGGGTCATGAGATAAACCTGATGGGGTCATGAGATGATTAACAAGATAGGACAGAATGAAAAACATACATACGAGGCATAGCGTGTTCCACCATCGGGGAAACACAAATGAGAACAGTCTGGACTGTGACTGCCTTGTGTGCAGGGATGGTAATGCCAGACGACATTCCTTGGGGGAAGGCAGTGGCCAAGAAGGAGCATAAGCCTGTATGATTAGAGTTCAAGTAGATGGGCGCAAACCCAGAAGTCACTCTAGGCAAGCATTAGTGACTTGAATTAGATTCAGGCAGCCATGGGTAGCCAGTGGAGGTCAATGAGGTCATTAATCCAAGCATCCCCTCACAAATGCAACAATTTTAAGGGACACATTTCTGTAATTGTGGGGTTATCCATATGCTCAACACTATTGCTCTGAGGGTAGCAACAAGCAAACTGGAAACATACAGTGCTTTACTCCTTTAGGACAATCCACTAGACAAGTGTGTAACGCTACGAAATAACAATGAAAACAACATGAAAGGCTTCAGTCACACTTTAAGGTCTGCAAATTTGATCCGAGACATACACACCCTGGGGTTCCGTGATGAAATTAAATGAAACCACTTTGAGAAACAAAATGATGATAGATCTTCCCACTTCACCACAAAAAAATTGAAATTTCGCTGAATGAATCATGAAATATTGTGAGGCCACAGAGAAAATAAAATACGCTGTGCTCTAAGGTTGCGGTGAGATCTTGACATACCAGACAGTACGGAGCAGTGGAATATGATAATCATTAAACTGCCCTGCTCTTAAAGACAGTGTAGTTCAAACTGGTGTCCAGAGAGAGGCAGCAGTGTACGCCTTTCTAAATACGTGCAAAGAGAAGATAAGCATGAGTTCACTTGTGTGTTGTACTGTGTGTGTGTGTGTGTGTGCGTGTGCGTGCGTGCGTGTGTGTGTGTGTCAGACAGTCAGTGAGGGGGATGGAAGACCAGCGCAGCAGAATGTATCTACAGTTTTTTTGTTTTTTCTGTTTCAGTGCCCGGCAGCTTCTTGTTAATGTGAGTGACAGCTGCATTCAGCATGTGTACAGTTTATAGCTTGTGAGTTTCAGATTTTCAGTGTTCTGACACTTGAATGACACATAATAAATGTGCAATGTTCCTTTAAAAATGGTTAATTAACACTTATCCAGTCTTAGGAACACTGGGGGCCTGATCCACAGCATTATAGTACAAATTCTCGCATTCTAAAATCTTATTTCCAGATCATATCTAAAAACTCTGACACTGATTTACATGTGACAAGATCAGTCTAAACATGAGATAAACATTGTGTAAGCAAAAAAAGCAACCTACTTGCTGCCATTAGGAAATGGCACAAGGCTGCACATACTCTCAATAAACCCCTGTACCACAATTGTACATTTACACTCCTCTTTTTTAAAAAACACACTTGTTCTACTAGCGAAGAGGAAAGAAACAAGTTCTGAGTAAAAACTGTGGCAATAATTAAACAAATTACGGGGAGTTGGTTAAAAGATGATAATTTAATTAACTGCAGATGGAAGGATCTTTTAAATTAAATTTATGGTGTGCTAAAAACTAACCATGAGAATTAGAAATCACGTTCATATCTTTGGAGAGAGATGGGAAAAATGGATTAGGTATATAACACACAGTGTAATGACCCTGTTGTTAGACGGAATAGTTGGGACAATCATAAGATATTAGCTGTCGTGATGTATAGAATATAGCTAAACAGAATTAACCTACAAAAGCAATTTTCTCCATCCTATGACTCACACAGCCACTTATAATAACATGGACAAACATGCTCTTAAGTCGGCTTCGATCTTACTTGGTGGGTTGCTTCCTTTGACTCCTGTTGTATTTGCCTTAAAATGTCAAATGAGAACTTTAAGGATTAGGCTTGTGATAGACTACATTTAAATTATTGTATGTAAAAAAAAAATTCCCATGAAAAGACAGTACATTTATCTAAACAATAAAGCAAATAAATCAGAATCATCTGGAACTGGAAATGGTCCCTCGCAAATGCACTATTTCCTTCTGTTTGAGGTGACCTTAACCAAAACAAAAAAACAACAACAACAAACTACAGTTCCACGTAGCTCCCTTTAAAAAAAAAAAAAAAAATATATATATATATATATATACACATGAGCACTTAGGAACATTAGGAACATCACACAGTTACTCCCTATGCTCTCAAATCAGCCTCAGTTCTTCCTGGCACTGATTCCACAAGATGTTGGAAACATCCCTTTGAGATTCTGCTCCATGTTGACATGATTGCACCACATAATCTCTGCGGATTTGTCAGCTGCTCGCTCATGCTGTGAATCTCCCATTCTAACAGATCTCAAAGGTGTTCTGTTGGATTCAGATCTGGTGACTGGGGAGGCCACTGAAGCACACTAAACTCATCTGGTACTTTTCCTTTGTGACATGGAGCATTATCATGCTGAAAGTAGCCATTATCAGATGGTAAACTGTGGCCATAAAGCGATGCACACGGTCAGAAACAATACTCAGAAAGGCTGTAGCATTCAAATGATAATGGTTTGATATTAAGGGACCCAAAGCGTGCCAAGAAAACATTCCCCCCACCATTACACCACCATCACCACCTGCCTGGACTAATGACACAAGGCAGGTTGGGTCCATGGATTCAAGCTATTGTTGCCAAATTCTGACCCTACCATCTGTGAGATTCATCAGACCAGGCTACAGGTTTCCAGTCTTTAACTGTCCAGTTTCGGTGAGCCTGCGCCCACTGCAGCCTCAGATTTCTCTTCTTGGCTAGTGATGTTGGTTCTCCATTCAGATGTTTGCTGTGAACATTAACTGAAACTCCTGACCTCCTCTTTTAAAAGAGAAAACAGGAAATAAATTACCATTTTACGGGCCACAATTAAATTACAGAAAAAAGAAAACTGAAAAAGAAAATTAGGTTTGTAAGTGATAAATGGATATAGAGAAACAGATATTTGAAAATGGAAAAATGAAATTAAAACATATTTTTTGCGTGCATGATTTTTACTGTGCTGCACAGTGCAGTATATCATAAATATTCATGGTAAAGCAATCCATTCATGTGAGCTACAAACTATGATTTATTCCTCAGATTATCGATGCTGTTTGCCTGAAACAGGAGTCAAATCATTTTTAATGAACTATTGAGATCAATGGACTACTGTAGATTGAAACTGCAGCTGCCTTGGGACACCAGAGGAAGGTGTAGCTAAGATGTTGTAGTATTTATATCTACATCTCTTATAGACCTTGCTGGCCCACAGAGCACAGAGACCAGTGTTGAGGAGGATAGGATGTGACAGTATCCCTAGATCTGACTGAGCATCATGCTGGAGCTTCATGACACACCGCTATCTCTATTGGTTCCTTTTAGTCACTCTCTCACACACACGCATTCGTGCACACACACACGCACACGCACACACACACACACACACACACCAGCACTCACAGTTAAACCACCCACCCACTCGTTTCCAGCCCCTCTCCCTTCTCCGTCAGCCTTAATTCAGTCTATTTTCACATCAAATGAATGCCCCTATTAGAACCCAAACTCCGATCAGGATTGTGTCGTTCAATATGGAAGGAGGCAGGGAGATGAGGATGGAGGGAGTGATGGAGATAGAGAGAAACAAAGAGGCGAACAGGAAGTGACTGGGATTAGATAAAGTGAAAGCAAATGAGATGTCAGGCGGAGTGAAAGCGTGAGAGCAGAAGTCCAAAGGATGGACAAATTGAAAATGAGTATCAGTGAGAACCAATGATCACACAAACCAGATAATCTGTCTTCCACAACTATCAGCTGAGGATATTGCAGCCACAGCAAAGGAGGGATTTCTTAGGGTAAAAATAAACCCATCTGCATGCCATCTTTACTGTTCCCATAGAAACATGTGAGCCGGTTAGCCACCAACTTCGAGGTGGACGCGTGCGCAATGCTCAAGGCGCCAAGGCCACACATTCTTCACTTCCTTTGAAGTATACCAATACTTAATCTCACAGCTAAATTGTTTGAAATGTAGGTCATGGCTCCAATTTTACTACAGTGGGGTAAGACTTAAAAACCAGCCACAGCTCAATATACTAGTGCTTAGTCCCTCTTGTACCCCCTGACTCCAAAATCATCTTTTCCATATTCATCTCTCATTAATCAGAGGAATCCTGGACATGCTTCGTGTTAGGTTTAAATTATAAACAGCCACCAGTTGGAATAAAAATTACTTAAAGTGTCTTAGTGTCTTAGCGAGCCTCAAGACCAATTCTCTGAAACTCTATTGGAGGCCTGAAACGCCAATGGTATTCTCTCCTTTGGTGTTTTGATGATGGCGGCTGAGAGCGCTCTATAACACGTCGGTCCAAAATTTCTCATAGGTGTTTTACTGGGCTGAGATGCTGTGACCGTGAATTCCTTATCGTACGGTTCATATACATTTCAAACTCATCAAACCAGTCAGTGACCCCCTCATACCCTGTACGGAAGCTTTTGAATTAATTATGTTTCCCCACTAATTTATTCTAGTATTTCCTCTAATTTGACTCCTGTATTTATATCTAGTGCCAGATTAAGAAAAAAAAAAGGATATTAAGTAATATGCAGTGCAATACAGGTGGATTGTACAGGACTGTTCTGGGGTATCAAGGCTTGTTACCTCTGCCAAGGAGGTTATGTTTTCACCCTTGTATCTTTGTGGGTTTGTTTATTTATTTGTAAGCAGGATTACACAAAAAGTACTGAAATGATTTCCACCAAACTTGGTGGGGGGATGGGGCATAGACCAGAGAAGAACCCATTCAATTTTCGTGTGGATCCAATTAAAAGGGCGGATACAGGATTTATTCAATCACTTTCATTAACATTTCTACATTTATTTATGTATTTATTTAATTTGTTTTGGTGGAGATATGAGCAAAAGTACAGGTTTTTCACATTCAAAGTAACAACAATTAATCAAAATGTGTTGAAAATGTCCTCCCAATATTGACACAAAAGCTTAGTCAAACCAACCATGCAGCTCAAGCTGAATACAGAACAGGACAAAAACAGACACACAAGTGACCTCTGTGTGAGTTCTCCCTACTGTAGTGAAAGGCAGAAACAGACAGACAGAGAGATAGGGAAGGGTTTTACATGCTTCTCAAAGTCTGCACCTTATCAGGCTCTCCATGACTGGCTTCTCCACAAGCCCCCGGGGTTCCCAGTGGGCACAAAGAAAGGGAAAGAAAGAGAGGAACTGCATGCAGAATTGATAACCCTGCATCCAAAATTGCCCTGAACTAGAGAGCAGTGTGTGATTACTATTTTAAGGGGAGAGGAGTGTGTTAAGAGAAGCAAAGCGGCATAATCATTACGAGGGCCTGACACGCACAAGAGGAGTAAGGTTAAAGCTTCACCAAGGTTAAAGCAGGACTGAATCCTTAGCAGCTCCTGCTCCACGTATGCTGAGGACTTGAAGTGACCATTCAAGTACCACTGAGAAAATCTTCACTCCGCTTCTCTTCAGCACACTCTTGTCTAAAAGTTGAGCACGTTCTCCAAAGATGGATATTAAAAATTTAGCCTCAGGGTCCTTCTAACCAGTGACTTTGCTTTCCTGCCAAATATTTTGTTTTTCTTTAATCATAGAGCTTGATTTAGAACAACTGCTTCCATGCAAGGCCCTTGTCCTACAGCACCATCTGCTGAGTTTACTTATCTGTGCTAGACTTTGGAAATGTTCTGTGCTGTCTGTGTGAAAACAAATAACACAGTATTAATGTTGTAAGGACATTACTTACTACTTAATCACTGTATCCACTCTGTTTTTCTTGTATGCTTTGAAAGGATATGTATGGCATTTCCGATCTCACAGCAAATCGTGGAAAAATGCAGGATGACATGTGATGGGTTAAAACTGCCTGACCAAACAGCTGAACCTGCCACGGAATATTTATTCTGGCTGCCATATTTTGTCAAATATTAACTGTGCATGATGGGAAAGCGAATGTGCCCTGTTTATTTGGACTGAAGCAGACTTGTGTAAATTTGTTATGTCCGGCTCATCCTAACCTTGCGTGTATAAAATCGAAGTGACCTTAAGTGATGCCGCTTGACTCACCAAGTAGCCCGACGACTCATGTGCCATTTCCACTTGCAAATGTCTTTACTGGTGCTAAAGACGATGAAAAAATGTGTTGTCTGCTCATCTGCACAACACAATATTCCAAATAAATAAAAAGAAAAATTCAGTTTCCCCATCCTAGCCTCATGCCCATCTCTAGTTCTCATTCCAGCTCTCCAGTGCTCTGATCACCTCACTATGAAAGGCAATACTTGTTGTTCATAAATGTAGCACTTCACTCATCAAAAAAAAAAAAAAAACAGTCATTTCCTTGGTTCAGCTGGCTAAACAGCATGGAAAACCAACCAACCAACCAACAAACAAAACAAACAAGCATCTGTTTCCAAAACCCTGTGACATTTGAAAACTGTTCCTTTGTGACAGAAATAAGGTTAATTGCCACTGGATTTTGGCACTTAGATTACACACAAGTGGTTAAAAGGGACACTGTATTAGAGGAATGAAACCTGAACATTGCATTGGAACAACCCTCATGAAATTTACAGTATGGTATTTGCGATTTGGCACACCTGTTAGCAAACAATTGAGTATTTATGTTGGTCCCACACTAGAGGCTTCCATGTTTTTAAAACCGGTTAAGGCTTGAAAATCCTCCAGTGTGCACCACATCTAGCAAATACACAGCAATATAAGCATTAATTTGGAGTGATGCCGTTTTCAAGCTTTCTTTTTCATGTACAGTATGTGTTGTGAACTATTTGGTAACTGAGCAAAGTGAAAACAAACAAAAAGCAAGCAAAAACTGACAACCAGTGTCTGTTGTTGCCATTTTTCACTCTACTAGTGTATGAAGCAGCTGCCAGTGAACTCCCACAAGTCACTATGAGGAGTCCAAGTCCTTGTCCAAAAACTCCCCCTTAACCTTTTTCCTTGCACTGGAGTTGTCCTCGGTTTGAAGTGGCCATCCACAGAGAGAGAGCAGAGGTGAATTAACTCAGCCTTGGATGGTTTGCTTTTCATGACTGACAAAGCATCAGCAGATCAGAAACCACACAAAGAGATTTTTTTTTCACACCATTCTCTGGCTTGGACCAGGATAAAAGAGCACTGCACAAGGCCTAAAATTGTTTCTTGTTACGCCTTACATATGCTGTTATCGTCACACCATGGCCTCACGTTGACCTCATGTTGTATCCTTGATATTAATAAAATTGAATTCAGACAAATTTTACGGTGGTGACTCCATGGATAAGCCACATTAAGCTCATTCATTTTGTGCACTCTTGATTTTTTCTTTATGTATTTGTCTTCCTTTGTACTGTAGTGTGGCTTCACAGTGGACTATCCTTATATATCTATCTATACACACACACACCCACACAGGTTTTGTGTTTGCCTCTCATACAGATTTTTTTTTCCTTACAAATTTAGTGTCATTACATGCAACAGTCCCAGAAAATTCTGTTGACTTTAGTTTATAGCTTTTCTTTTCACAAATTTTCTTTCATTAAAAAATCTAAATCACTTTTATGCCTTACAACAGTTGCCCCATTGTTCCCTTCATACACGGAGAGATTCCTTTTAATAAGATGTTTTTGCAGTGAGCTTTCTTACGTATGTTGTATCCTTGCAAAACCGTGGAGCCCTAGAATTTAAACTGAAGCTCTGTGGTCTTCTGCATGGCTTCATAAGGTGGAATTGTAATCATGAACTGGTGAGTCCATGAAATTGCCGGTGTAACAATCCGAGCCAAATTTGAATGTGTACAGTACTGTATCACATACATGCACAAGTGTGGAACTGACTGATTATGTCTCCCAGTTATGAATATGCTTACAGAAGAAGATTAGTCGAAGAAGTGCTTCCAGACATAATAACTGAGATTATCCTGCTGACCCCTCTGACGTCAGAACTTCTGATCTCACAGGAACTTACACGATTCAGCGTGACCCCAATCAAAACACCAAGGGAGACACATGCCCGCACTCAGATTACTCCTCCTCACTGAAAAACAGTTCTCACTGTCGACTTCAGCACTTGTAAAACACACGCCCTAGAACTTTTATGATTCAGTACATCTCATGGACACATACCTTAACCACATACCATAATATTTTACACATAGAATACTTTTAACATTAACACAAGCAATGCATACTCATACCATTTCACTTTAAATTTCTATACTACTACATCTACTGCTACAGCTCCTGCTGCTACTACTACTACTACTACTAATAATAATAACAACAATAAAATCCATTAGATAAATTGTATGTCAAAATCTGGCTCATTGCCTTGTCCTCTGTCACAACACGTGAAGATAATGTTTAAAGTACAAAGTGGCTGGAAGCTTCATTTCATGGATATATTCTGACTGTATTAAATTTATGTCTCACGAAGAAAAGAATATAACTACTTCAGAATCAGTTTTCCAAAGAAGCAAACTTGAGAAGCAATCTGGCATCTGAACAGGTGCTTGCCAGATTGCTTTTCACATTCGGTTTGTGGCAAAACAAACCATCCTCTCACAGAAGTAACAGACGAACAGACTGTGTTTCTGCTTCACTAAATTACTTAATTATTACATTTTTCTAATCTTTGCTTCAGTCTTGTGAAATCCTGGTCAGTCATAGATCTTAATCCTCATGGAAAAAAAAATATTCACATGAAACCCATTGGAAGGGAAATTCAACCCATGCCAAAGGGTCACAGTTGGACACTGTTTTAATTTACTGGGCCAATTGCCCAAAAGGCTGGGAATCACAGGTTCAAGTGCACTTGCCTTTGATCGAGTCCTGGATCCTGGTTATATGATCTGGAGAGAGAAGGAAAACTCTGAAAATTGCCTTTATTCCATTTCCTCACACACACAGACACACACACAGACACACACAGACACACTCTTACCACCATAATTTTTTCTCACACTATTCTCTTTCACGTGTGCTACAAAGCTGAAGCACTGCATGTAAACGGGTAGATAAGTGAACAGAATAATAACCTGAATAACAAGTGATCATTATAATTTTAGGAGATGTTTGTAGTTACAGTCTATAAAACACTGCATATCAGTGAATGAAAGTATGAAAGTAGACAACATGGTTTCACACATACACCTCCAATTAAAATGTATTCATGTGTATACATCCTGCGTTGGTTCTATTCCATACAGAGTTTCCGGGAGAAGTGAGACACAAGCTGTTGTCCCATGACTCACATCGATCACTTCGGGGTTGAATGCATGAGCCCATATTTGATTTACCGCATGAGAACTCAAGCCTGAAGTTATGATGAAGCAGAAACTCTTTAGTGATGATGATCTTACATTCCAATAATACTGCAGGGCCTCACAGAAATCTATATGTGATACGCATCTCCACAGTCTGTCAGTCAGTGTTTGCACTTCAAGGTCAACCTTTCATCCTATACCAAGAACACACCAGGACATCCATATTTTGTTTAACAGACAGAATTAAAGTCAAGCATTAACCAAACACTGATGTTCCCACTCAACAACAATAAATCCTAATGGGATACTGGATTTAAGAAAGTCTCTTTATGAAACTATTCAAGTGCTTCTTTTCAGCATGTACTTTATAGTATCAATAATCTCTGAAAAGAGTCATGGAGAAGCAATGTATTCCAAAAGGTGAATTAGACTGCTGGCTGCTTTGATCTGTGGGCTTTGATGAAGTGAGACTTTGGGAGATCCTAAAATTAGCAACACAAATGATTGGCTCGCTCTAGTTCTCCTGGACTTACTGAACAAATAATGTACAGCCTTCAAAATGTACTGGCATACGTGTGTAGAGAGGATTTTGTGTGTAATTTTCTTGTAAGTTTAAGGATCTTAAGAAAAAAAAGTCTCTGAAAGTTTAAAAACAGAGAAGGAAGACAAGAGTTATGTCGTTTAAGTCACAGAGCACCCTTTCCTTTCAAGTTAAACTGGTGAGTAATTTTACTAATCAGCCGAAACCGCACTGAAATACCTTTTGTGAAATGAGCACAATGTCTTTGCAAATCCATTTTCACAACACGAAAGGATTAATGTGAAAGAATTATGACTAGAAGAGTTGTACAGGGAAACAATTCAATATAATTGTAACATCCTGGGTCCATTTTCCAGCTCATAATATCTTTTATTGTGGTGAAGTTTTTGTGTTTAGCAAAACAGGTTTCTTTTGAGTCTTGCATTAACTTAAATTCAGTCAATGCAAAATGACACCACAAACTCAATGCAATGCCTACAGTAAAGTCCTATCAGGTCTGGTTGACTGAGATCCAGGTGAGGGCAAGACCAGCGACACCATCACCTACACTACACGGTGCGTACACCTACACTGACTGAAACACAGAGCCCTGTTAAGGTGTGTTCAGACTAAACGTGAAGAGAATTCTTGCCACACATTATTCATGTGAAGCTGGCTCCTAGAGTGCTTTTGCAGTCTGTTAATTCACCCCGTATAGGCGTTAGCTGTGTTATTTTCCTACAGACTGCTCTCCTGTCCTTCTTGTCTTGTCTGTGCACATTCATGAAGGGGAGTCATAGCATCACCTCGATGCACACAAATTTGTGCAGCAAATTTGTGACTATTCATGCCCACTAGCATCTTGGCTTTGACTTGATAGGCAATCACATCTAAAATTAATTTTGCGAGAACTCCCCAGCTGCCTGCACCTATTATTATTATTGTTGTTGTTATTACATCACATATGCACGTATGCCCACTATTATTAACTATGAAGTTTGTTATTTAGGACTGCTCTTCAGCTATTCAGTAATGACCAGATAGGACAGAATACACACTTTTACATGTCCTGACAAATGGGACACGGGTGAAGAGCTTTCTCACCTTCTCACTTACAGTGTGTTATGGCAACTCAAACACCCAACAGAGACAGGAGCTGGACAGAGCTGAATGCACAACATCTAAGATGACTGGCTACCCCTCCCTATTCATGACACTTGGTCGGAAAACATGAACAAAGTGATCAGTCATCCATCACATTCCGCTTGCTCCCTTTTCAAATTCCTCAGGTGCAGAAGCCCCTGTCTCAGAGCCTGAGGCTGTCAAGCATTTAAACTTTATGAGAGTAATGCAGTCATTAGCACCCAGACTGTAAATGTTTGCATAAAACATTTACATGTTTCAACATCTTAATTCTGACCTTTTGATTTAACTTGACTTGTTGTTGTGGTTATTGAATTTTAGCCAAAATGTGACATGTAGGTCCAATGGGGAACATAAAAATCACATAATCCTTATTTCAGTCTACAATAAATTCTGGAAGCTAGAAATGGGACCCCACAAAAACAGATGAGACTGCATTAAAGTATGAGTATTTGTGAGCACATAATTAATGCGACATGTATTAAATCACACCACCGAAAAGCCTGCTGAAACAACACCAGCCATTATGATGAGACTTCATATTCACCACTGGAACTGTGATCTTGCATAAATCAGAAATATGTGGGATTGTCTTCCCCCTAATGGATCACACAGAGATAACCACAATCAGTATGGAAATTGGTATGAGCACAAATCTCGCATCCTTAAACACGAGCAGAAAGGCTGTCTGCATTCACACAGCATTCCTCGGCCCTATCAATTTGGCGAGAACAATTTCAGAGAGCTTTAAGATTGCGTTCCATATACATCATGAAGCATTTGCATAAAAATTCCAGCCTTCTAGAATGTTGTTGTGTTTTCAGTAAAGCAAAAAAAAAAAAAAAGGTATTGAGACCGAGCCTGTAGTAATGAACCCACGGAGAACTGTCACCCAGTTATCAGCCAACTTTGTAATTTTCTTTAGCTCTGCGTAGTGCTAATGTTGCTCTGTGTCTCGATGGATAAATAGGCAAGTGTTTGCTACATTTATATTTATGGGTCATGGCGCTGCACCAAATTATTAATGCAGGTTTAAAGTTTCAAAAATGAGATGGTCGTTGGTAGTTTGTTGGTCCGCTCAAGAAACTCTGAGTTTACAGTCAGAGCTGTAATATGAATGATTGTTCTCTGAAAGGTCATTGTCAGAGTTTGATAAATGTGAACTCTAACCTTCACAATGGTATGAAATGGTTTTCTAACTGGAAAGAGAAATGTTCACAAAACAATGTTCACAGCTGAACACTGCTGTTAGTAGCAACCACTACTGGCATTGTTTATTTGCGATTTTGTCAGATCTGTGACCATGTTTGCTTGTCGGAAAATTATCTATACAACAGATCACTGCCAAAAAAAAAAAAAAGTGCTCTCATCAAAGTCATCTGTGCCAGCAGCTGGAATGGAAGCAAAAGAGGAAGTCAGGTGATGACAAAGTCTGCACTGGGAGGAAGAATGGGTCAAAAAAAACTATGTGAGAGTCAATGTTGCTTCCTTTATCCCTGACCATTCAACAATCGTAAATGACTGTTTGTTACTGTGATGACAAAGGTCCAGCTGCTGATATGCTCCTCTGGCTCGAATATGAGGCTTGGAATGAGCAACCTATATGGTCATTTAAGTTGGAGGACTTGTTGGCTAACCCTTACGTACTGAAAATGTTTCAACCTGAATGTAAAAAGAGTGTATTCAGGGCTATGAAAGTCTGCTTCCTAAATGTACACAGATGGCAGAAAAAGAGAGAGAGTCTGGAGGAAAATAGAAGAGATTCTGGTGAATTCTTGATTCAGGCAGAGGCTGAGCAAACACAAAGATGACGTGGGGTGAAAATTTGCTTTGCTTTCTTTCTGAAGTCACCTTTTGAAGCACGTGTGAGATGATATTAGCCCTTTAGGCTTAGATCTCAAGCTTTTAGGAAACAGAGACCATGTCATATTGTCTCTTCCCCCCCAGCTTCCCCAATGACTCAATAACCACAGTCACCATATAAGTGTCACAGCTGCTTCTGGGTTTTGTAATACACACTTAAACAAGGGGAAGTGTGTCACTAATGGAATTGGGAACACACTTAACACAGTGATGCGATGGATCATAGAATGTACTGGAGATGTGACACTTCCATGTTCCATGGCTCATTAGATTTAGTGTAATACCGAGGAGCTGGTAGCACACGTGCAGTTCATAAAGTAGCACTAAGTCAAAGAATAATTCTGGTTTGTTACAACTTTGATCTTCTTTTCTTGGTTTGGCCATAATTTCTAGTAGTAATTAAAACACTGTAATAATCAAAATGATAGCTGAGATTGGAGAACACAGTGATATTGCTTAATTAATGTCATGGAAATGATACAATGAACAACTGAGATGATCTTACAATTAAGACCACCACATTAGTTTGCAGCAACAGAAATTCTATTAACTGTGCAAACACAATTTTGAATCAGTGAACCTGCATAAAATAATAACATTCAACAGACGAGCTACATTCTCCTTCATTCTGTGTTGTAGTTGATTCACTTGCACCAAGGTCAAAATGCCCTATGAACCTACAGCCTCCATTTAGGAACTGGAGATAGGATGATGAGGCAGACACCAATAATATAGCAATTATTGGGAAGTGATGGCAATATAATTTCAGACTGGACTGCTATTATATGATGATTATCTCTCAGTCTGCTAGATGGTAGACTCTTGCTGGATCGAAATTACAGATGCATTTAAGCTCATCCATCAGTTTCAGTCTTCTAAGCATCAGATGAAATTGAATTAGATTATTATAGATCAAGATTATTATATAAGATTAGAATATTGTGGCCAGTACCAATATTTGTTTCAAATTGGCTGAAAATGTTTGTTAAATTAGAGAGGAGGCCACTCCAAACAAAGAACGCCTCAACATGTACATGCCTTAAGAGAACCAGATTTCATCCCCATTTCGTGCTGATGAAAGTTATTCAGCTGGAGCATTCCAAAAACTTTTCATGCCACCTCTGACTGTTTGAGCTCACAGATTATGCGGATGTCCTGTTAGCTTTCCGCACACATGAATGGCTTGAACATTATGTTTCTTCGTCCAGCTGTAATGGCCTAATAGCTCAAATTTACATAATACAAAGAGTCAGTGTGTTTATCACTTGAAGCCGTTCCTTTTGTAACGATTGTGCATAGGGAAAAGTCTGTTTGGGACAATGTACACAATTTGACAAAACTCAGCCAAACTGTATCAACCAGCCCAACACGGTTCCAAGGAGTTTACGTTAAACCCCCACTCTAAATCACCGCACAGATCTATTAAACATCAGGTAACCATAACATCAGTGCTTCTACAGACCAGTTCACAATGACTGTGGACATACAAGTATAAGTATAACTTAAAACCACTGAAAAAAGTGTATAGTTCCTCCTCCATTACTGTGCAGTTCCCAGAGAATTAGTATTCAGTGCCATGTGATGAAATACTCCTTGCTGTCATGATGATAAAGGTAATCAGTGCATCTAAAACATACATTAATATATCACAGAGCAGCACAAATACTGATGCACACATACATGTCATTAACACTAATGAGGCTGACAGCAGATGTGCGGTACCACATGGGAAAATCTCTCCTCCACATCTTTCTGTCCAGTTACATCCTGCAAATGCCTGTCAGTTTGCTGCTGTGCTGCCTGTGGACGAGAGGAAGCACACTCATCCTCTTCCCCCGCTCTGAACACCCTTCAGAGCTTTGGACTCCTCTGACTGGTTACCACACGTAATTGCAAGTCATAGCTGTTGTCACGTTTTCCCCAGTGACTAGCTGTCTGCCATCGGTAAATCCCCCCATCTCTCTGCTTGTCCTCCCGCTCTGCCTAAACTGGTCATCTAAGCTCCACCCAGGGATGCGCCGCAAGGCATGATCAATAGGTCAAACTTGAGAGGCTTTCCCTGTGTTTCCGCTGTCTTCTTGATACTGGCAGATTGACTTAAAACAGACAAATACCCTTTGCTAGATCTGAAAGGTTTTTCTTTCTAGTGGCGTATCTGTCTTGATCTGTTCTCCCGTGTCCGTGTCCCAGCTTCCACTTTCTCCTCCCTTCAATGTTTTCCTCACATTTCCTTCCTCCGCTTGTTTCTAAGTGACAAGCCAAGATTGAACTGAGCTTACAAGCATTATCCTGAAGCTGTTCTTTGTTAGGGCTTTCTTTTCTCTGAATTTAAATAACTTTTCGAGGGGAGCTAGTGTGAGTAAAGACAGCAGTGCAAAAATCGATGTCAAAGCCGAAGAAAAGGGGGAACTAAACCAGGGAACTGCAATGGTAGTGGTTATTGATTAAGAACATGACTTTGCTGATCAGCAGTTTTGCAGTACTTAATGCCAAGTTTACCTTTGGAGTTTCATTCTACAGCTTTTATCGAGACTTACCTTTAATGAAGGTAGCAGTACAATAAATATATATTCCTTCTTATTCTCAAGGCAAAAAGGATCAAAGCCAGACTGACCAGAAAATAGATGTAAAGAAACTGTGGGTACAGCTAGTCATGTCAGCTGGAGAAATGAGAAAAAGCTAAATTTTGTTAAATTAACAAAATGTTATGCATCCAGAAAGGTGTTTGATGAATTTGGTTTTATTTTATTTACTTGCTGACACTGTGTGGGAAGATGTATCACAGTGTGTGCTTGCCATGTTGGACCGGTACATTTGGCAACAAGCAAGGAACAGTGGGAGCAACATAGGCACCTTTCTAAGGAGCAGAGAAGCCTAAGAGTACAGACCAAAACCACAGTGGGGGAAATTAGCAGAGGGTTTTTTTTTTTTTTTTTTTTTAAATCATGGCCTGTGAATGACACGTTAAGTCAGAGTCTATAGGATTAAAGGAGGAGGTTGTGTGCAGTTATAGCAGAAACTAGATGGCCTTGAAAACATTCTTCTCAAAGTAGGTCACAAAATCCTCAGGAGGAAGAGAGAAGGGAGAAGCAGGTGGAGGGATCTGAGGAGAGTAACATAAACAGAAAATGTTCTCTTGTGTTTCAAAGCAGAAGATTGGATTTAGGAATGGCTGGTTTATTTAGCAGCTGATGAATGAGAAGATGAAGGAGACCAGAGGGGTCATGGACAAGTTTCATTTGCGATGGTTTCTCTCGGTTACCTAGAACTTTGTGCGATTGGATTGCAAGCACGCAGGCAGTTAAAGGAAAAGTCAGACAGTTTGGGAAATATACTTGTTTGCTGACAAATCCTCACTCACTTGAAAAAAATCAATGTTAATTTCTTTTTTGTACACCCAGTCAGTACAGAAGTAGGTCCAGGATGTGCCATGCTGAGCTAGTGGTCTTATTTAAGTGATATGTCAAAGAGTCACATGAGTATTGTTCATGATAGATAAACCTGGCAACCCCACTGTGACAACAGGAGGGTTAAGCCTCAGTGTGAAACTGTACCCAAAAGAATACTAAATTGCTTTTCTAATTATTTCTGCACTAAGCTTGTGGACACATTGATGATATGATGTTTGCACTAAAGTGGACTGAACAAGCTGAGGACCTGCTTCTGCACCGGCCAAGCCAGCGGGAGGGGGTGAGGAAAGTGAGGAGAAAACGGATTAAGATGAGAGCTTGCAGATTTGTGACAGCGTGAAGACCTTTGTAAAAGTGGGACTGATGAAAGAGACATGAAGGTAACATCAAGAGTAATTACAGAAAGGTAGATGCAAACAAACTGTGAAGCCATTTAAATGAAGGGCGATCAAGGGTGAAATGAGAGATCCAACGAAGAGAGAAAAGTAGAACTGAAATTGTAAATATAGGCTCTGAGTAATGTATAACTAGGATTGTGGTTGTTTTAGGTGTGCAAAAAAAGCATTATATATTTATGAGTATGTATAACTGACATTTATGTGTCCCTCAGCATGAATTCTATACCTTCTAACATAAGGCTAATATTAATGTTATAAACGCAAGGATGTTGGCAATAGCACTTCATGAGGTGCCTGAGTGTGTACTTTGATGGACTTTGATGAGAATCAGCAGCTCTTTTGCTCCCATTATATACAGATTTCCTTCTCCTCAGGATCTCATTTACTTGTAACCATAGTGTCCTCTTGTATCATTAAAAAATAAATCGTGTATAAGTCTAATTAAGCAATTAGACTTGAAAACAACTACTTTCACACTGGCCTCATCTGCCCACACAGATCTAGCATAACTTTGTGATTGATCAGGATTAGGACACAGGCACACACACCCATTCGAAACTCTTTAAGTAGTTTGGCTTGCACTCATCACTGAAGACCTGCGCACCTCCAGCCTGCGGTAGTTTAGGGGACGACCTGCTGCAAATCCCTGGGCTGGACATCCTTTGTTTTAAAACCGATCATTCTTTGAACTGCACTGATGTCATTTCCCTCAGGAGACCTGATTTCATTGCGGGATCACTGGGAGAGGAAGTGGTTCCCACGCCTCGGCCTTTCAATCACTAATCCTCATCAGACAGCTCTGGATAGTGGGAGTGTGTGTGGTCTATTGTGCGAGAGCGCATATGTGTGCATGTGCGTGTGTCTGTAGGAGGAGGATGGCCCACAGAACGCTAACCTAGATTATGTTTCCTCAATCAAGTGATGAGGGGGCTTAACCATTGATGGCTCTTCATCTAATTTAGGTTTACTTAATTTCAGGCTTCCATTGAGCCCTTAAGTATATAAATAAATCAATGAAAATGAGCTCTTCCCGTAATCATCTCTTAGAGATGCAAATGCTGTGTTGCTCGATGCAGACAATTCAAAGTAGATCAACAAAATTCTGACTACAAACTCTAAAAGTAAACTTGTAGTAGATAAAATGAGAAACAAGAATGTTATGAATTAACAGGTAGACACAAACTTTGACACTCTTAGGTTGGGGGGCATTTTTAACAGCAACATGTCTACTGTAGAAGAAAAAGAAGATGGTATTGTGATGTCAAGGTCTACTTGAAAAATCGGCCTCTGTCAGTCTTGCAATTTTTCAACTCCTCCAAATCTCCCTGTTTGTCTAAAGAGATGTGCGTTATGAAGAAAATCAGCAGGGGAGTCCAGTATGATTTGTGTATTTATGTTTGTGGGAAAACAGCATCTCACGTATCCTCCAAAGTACATGACGTGTTCACACAGCGTGTGTTAAAAACACTCTAGAAAGTTCAGTACATACATACACAACACAATATGTAAAGTGAGAACACTTGAAAAACAAACAGTGGCAGCAAATACAGATATGACTTCAAAAACTGTGGAGGAGGAGCTTCTTTTCTGTTTAATGAATGAGGCACACTTTAAAAAAACAAAAACAAAGACAAAAGAAATAAAACAAAATCTTGTCAGAGAAACAGATCAGTTTAAATGAATTTTGTTTGGATTTAATGTCCTAAGGAAATTGTTGTGTTTTCCTGCTGTAGGAACATGCAGCAGGAAAACACAACATCATGGTTTTGAAAAGTAAACAACATCGTGCTGTTATGAGCACGGCTCAGAAAAGGCATCTGAAAATTAAATCGAAAGAGAAAAGAAAGAAATAGAGAGACAAGATGCAAATGAGTTGCCGACTATCCCTCAAAGTAAATAAAGTGTTAAGCGGCAGATAGCACTTTAAAAATCCAGTCCCCACATAGATTTTGGTGTTATTGATCTTTTAATCAGATTTTCACCTGCTTTTTACTGCCACTGTGTGTAGAATTGAAAAAAAGTCTTACATCATGACTTTAATACTGCAAAAAAATTCTTGTTTTTTCATGGAACTGAAAAAAAAGAGCCCTAAATCAATAAAATAAAATTAGAGTTAATTCCTGCCTCTCAAAATAAAGACTGTATGCACACAAATCTTTAAATTGAGTGTAAATATTATGTTCTAGTCAAACGGAAATCTGATTTATACTGGAACTGACTGATGTTTCCCCCCCCAGAAATAAACCACAACAGAACAAGGATCCATTCATGGTAAAGGCACAGTCACTCAGATCCATTCTCCCCAGTCACACACACATATCTTTTTCAATACATTTTCAGTGAAGGGTTTATTGCCTGAGTGGTGTTGATGACGCATCTGATTGCAGATGCCCAATCAGGACATTTGCCTTGGTAAACATGGCTGCAAAAAAACATGACCCTGAAGAAAACTGCATTTGACGCACTCTACGCAGTGTGTTAGAGGGAGGAAATGAAGAGAGCACACAGAACCCAGCTGAACACTGGGACTGTAAATCAACCAGGCCTGTTTCTGTAAAGTATCTTTGTTCTTCAGCAAAATCTTTGCATACACAGTCTATGGTAAAAACTTGCCATTTTTTTCGTACTAATTTCCTGATCATGGTGTTCAAGGAGGAATAAATAAAAGTCCTATGCGCTCAATTAACATTATATTCTGGCTGTGAGAGTTACTTTTATAATCTACAGTAGGCAAAGCAGTGCGGTAAGTAGTGCTAAATCTCTATAGTGTCACATCTATTGGCCTGATATTGCAAATTTGACAAGAATGACTTTAGCTGAGGTAAGCATTAAAGAAAGCTGCAATAGGTCACAAGACAGAAGTGCAGAGATGACCAAACAATAGAAGAGTGGAAGTACTTCTATATGAGTATGTTTTCCTGACCCAGGAACACGGCACAGTTACAGTTGATGGATGTTTATAAAATGACCCTGAGTTTTTCCAGCCCTTTACTTGAAAGGCTTCTTTAGGCTAATAAGGGTTACTGATAAAACAAATGACACAGGTCAGAAAGCAGCGTGCACACTGGCACAGCAGGGAGAAGATTCTGGGTCAGACAGCTGAGGAGGATTAATTCATAATACGGTGTAACTGGATAACAGAACAGACTCCTGGGTAAACACCCAAAACAGCGTTAAGAAGGCAGAGTGATGAAAAGCTGCCAGCTTATGCTTATTTTTATGACTGTTAAAAATGTGGTGACAGTTATTCTCGCTCACTCTAAAGCAGGCGGGTGACCACCAGGTAAACTTGCTGTAGTGTCTGTTGGCAAATCCCTCCTTTGTCAGTGAAAAGGAAGTTGGATTTCCATGCGTGTAGTGTGTGCTTTTAGTATTTCGCTTAACCCAAGGTCGAGCAGGTGAGGTCTCATTTTCATACAGTCACACCCCTGGCAATGTCAATCAAGCCCATGTGAACAGGAGCACCAGGATGAAGAGTGAGAAGGGGCACGGGACAAGACTGAGCCTTCCCATGCTTAATGGCCTGATTAATAATAAATCCCCTGTCTAATTATGAAATGGTCAAAACTAATGAGATTTCTGCCACCCGTTTTCTAATGAGCGCATTACCAATTCCACTCACTCTGTGTCTCTGCCACACAAATGATAACATTTGCATATGTCATGTTCCTTGACGCTTGCACAACACATGAATATGAAACCTTTTGTTTTGCACACACTGTTCCTCCTAACAGGTGTTGAGGGAGGGAAAATAATGAGACTGTCCCTGTAAGTCTTGGTCAGAGCAGCTGGGCATATCTTTCATACTGTATTTGACCATCTGACAGGACAGTGAATCCCATTCACTGCTAAATACAAACTGGCACAACAAATGTATATAAGACTGCAAGCTAGAAATAGTCCCAGCTAAAGTACTATTTACTAATATCTGAGTAGCGTTTGCTAAAAACTATGCCCAAAAATGCAAGCTAGAGGTTCTGAGAATGCAGCGGAAGAATAAGACCTTCATCTAATTGGTAAACATGTATTTGATAATCTACCCCCCCAGTTAAATCTCAGCTTCTCATGTTCTGGAGTGGAGCTCCAACTTTTTTTCAACCTCTAAACCTCAACTTTTAAAGCTTTTAAATGTCCTGATGTGGATATGGGCATCAAAGTGTTTGAAAATCCACTCTTGCATTCAAGGGTTAGATAACGCTTAAATAACTGTGTCGTAGTAAATATCCCCTCTGTATAAACCCATACCTACAACTTCTGTAATGTCAGCATTTTGTTTATATGTGAAAGAATCAATAAAGTTGATCAAGTTGAACTTTCATTTCTCAGTGTGCAGTGAGACCAGCTACAACAGAGCTTTTACTGTGAAAATTACAAGCCACAAGCAAGGGTAACTCTCTTTGCAGAGTGTTAAGGAAAACACACCACCAACCTTTCATTTACCACCACCAGCCTCTCACTTACTTTTAGTATGCTTATCACTGGCCCAATCAATAGCTGGCTACGGCATGAATACAGCCTCTGCTGACTTCTCAGTAGCCTTAAATTTGTCCCTTACCCCTTGCGCCATCCGCTATGGTGTAACAGCAGAACAAGTACAGTCAGCAGACTGACCCTGTAATGTCCATTATACAACAATTTCTCTGTACAGTTAAACATTAGCTACCAGTCACACCAGACCAAAGGCTATAGCAGCAAAATCTGCAAGTGTTGTAAACTGAGAAAGAGTATGATTTCTTGCTCATGAAGTCGACTTTGATGTTTTTCTTGCTTGATGTTTTTCTCTTTTCAAAAGTTGTACAGTCTCCTTGAGCCAACACGGATAAGAAGTTCTTAAATAGCTCAGAGAAAAAAGAATTTTGAACATCCTTATTTCCATGATAACTAGACAAACTCCATCTACTGACAATGATTGTGTGATAAAATCAAAAACTCCAAAACAGCTACTAACCTTGAGGTGCCATTGTCTTGTCAACTGTACATCTTTTTAATAGCACATGCTCACTGTTTTGGATGGTGTTAAGCTGATATATTTACAGTTAAACACCAGATGATATAAGGAAAGTCAGCAGTTGAATAAACAAGTGCAAATTGTCCAGCAGTATCCATGGTGAATAATGTTTCATGCTCATGGCAGGGAGAGGCAAGTGTGTCCCAAAGTTTATCTGCTTTCACACCCTTCCCCTTGACCCAGACTGCCTGCAAGTCTGACTTCATGCAGAGTAAGATTCCTTAGTGAAGAGTTAGCGGGTAATAGGAATAAGTTTGGGAAAGCCTGAGTATTAACACCAGAGCACAGGCGCGTGATATCATCATGTTTAGACAGCCGGAATTAAAGCAGCAGCATTTGTATTTAAACCCTTCGGCTCACATGCAGCGGATGATCCAATGACCTCACACAACACGGTATGCACACAGACAAAAACATATAATTTATATAATAACCACCTGTCAGCACACTTTGATCTTTCACATGGACATGGTATAAGGTACACATGCTGATACTTGAGGGCTGCAGTTTATTTGAGTTATTAATTCTTGTTGACAGTCAAATATGGATTATCCAACCTAAGTGACTCCATAAGTGAATTTGTCACGTTGAGGGTGAATTTAGTTCAGTGCTTCTCAATTATATCATCATATTTCCTCGTCTTAGCTTTCGGGTGACTTTCGTTTGTCTCATTATCTCCATCCCCGGTGCAATGCCGGGGTCACACGCGGCCCCCCTGGCATCGCCCCCCCACCCAGGGGGGCGCGCCCCACTATTTGAGAAGGACTGATTTAGTTCATCAACAAGCCAGCCTCCCACTCTTGGCTGCTTGAGCGCTGTGATCCATCATCTTTTCAATCCAACAGAGTGTCCTGCTCCTCTCCACATTAATTTGGTATAATTATATGTTTTGGTGAAATCATCTGTGTTTGGTGAGATTTATTTCTACCCTGTTGCTGAAAAGCCCTTTAAAGTACTTTAAATGCATAAAAAGAGGCAAATCCAGATGAGGATACATCATTAAACACCACTGGCTTTTCTACTTTTGCAGACCTTTACTACTGAGCTAGATAAATACATGATTTTGAGAACAGGTACCACCGTGGAAAACAGAACAGTCTGACAAGTCCAGACCTGATATTTTATATCTAACTGATGCTCTATGGGCTTACTCACTAATCATTAAATTAAAACTTTGATGACCTTGTAGTTAAAGCCCTTATAGGGTTGAAAAAAGATAAAGAAACAAAGAACTGATTAACCGAAACAGCTCCGCTCCAACTCTCCAACAGCTCTCTCAGCACATTGGACTGAGCATAAATTAACTAAAGGACGAGGGCATTTTGGCTGACCTAACATCTATAACTAGTATTTTCAGAGAGGCAGACAATGTGCATTAAACATAAAGTGGGAGGACAGAACTACTGCACTGCAACCAGTATGAATAACATGAACAACATGGACAAGTAAACATCTAAGTAGGAGCTTTATAGAAACTGCCATAGGCTATGACTTAATAATCAGATCTGCATGGGAACAACCACAAAAACCCCACAGTTTCCCTAACTCCCCTAATTTCATTCATTGCATAATACTGTTTTTGTTTTTCCACACAAAATACTTGGTATAAGCTCAAAAATTTCTAAAACTCAATGTCTGTAAAAATAGTAAGACTCGAATAGATGAGGCAGATTTATCCAAAGTATGAACTTGCAAACAAGACTGGCATAAAGAGCAACACTGAACTGCTGGAATACAAACTGAAAATGATTTAGATTTATTGTTTTTGTCCGTCACACTGGGGTGCCCAGCACATCAGGTTTCTGCATGGCAGCACATCATGGATCTACAACCAATATTCCTTGGCAAGGCATCTACTGCTGGAAATGCCATTATGCTCTGCTTGAGTGATTCACTGCTCCGCATAGAAATAGAATGGGAAAAAACATCTCCACTTAGCTCACCACATCTGGTACAGCCTCACGATGAGACTGTTACAGATTAGTCAAGACTGTAATTTGTGAGAGGCAATATCTGAATAATTGGATTCTGCATTTTGTGTACAAAGGAGCCATTACCTTTAATAAGTCAAATTAAGAGATAACAGCGACTGAGTAATTTGGTTAAACTGGCTGAGGCCCATGATGAAAAAAGCCTGGTAGTGCTTGTTACCTAACACATTATGTAAGAGGTGGTGTTAGGTGTGTGTGTGCGTGTGTGTGTGTGTGTGTGAGACAGACAGCAGACGACAGCAATCAGGGCAAGTAGTGGAAGTATACCAGATGTTTCGTGGCTAAAACTGATGATGCATAATGTCTGTTAATACATTAGAGATATTATTTGATTTGTTACTGGTGTTCAGTGAGCTGCACTTTATCACAGCACTGTACACAAACAATAATTTATCTTCATCTTGCTGCTATACAATTAAGCTTACAGAGCAAGTTAAAAAAACAAACAAACATGCACTGTGTACTGAGGTTACAGTGGTGGAGAGAGACACTGTGTCAATGTTTTTGATTTAAAAAGTTCAGGGAACAAGATGACATGGCAACATAACTTGATTTCATCTATAAATTGATGTGCTTTACAGCACCTTCTGCACACAGGGGTGTATGCAGGATGCATGAGGAAGTAAATCATGTACTGGTGCAGTACATAAAAGCAGGCCTGGGCCTGTAACATCTGAAGTGTTGGCTGGTGAGCAAGCAAAACAACAGAATCCACATATCATGCAGCCCCACACAGCAGTACACTGCAGACCAGCCGACTGAGTGGACGAGGCACACACCCAGCCCATGCATGATGAGTGTGTGCCATTGGTAGAATAGTAGATCAGCAAGCTGCATTTAACTACGTTGTTCGTCATTTTACTAAATTACTTTGCATAGCTTATAATAAGAGTTTATATTCACAGCCACACACTAATAAGTCCATAATTGCAGTTATCTACTTACAAGGATGATGAAGTTTATTAGGCAGGGATACACAATTGTCCCCTTGACCACAACTAACATTAGAATACAACTAAAAGAACAATAAAGATGTGATCTAGTGATCATTAATGCTGCTGTGTTTATGTACACTAATAATTAACGCTACTGCAAAATGTCAGTGAAGCAATAATCTGAGGCTTTTTTGTGAGTCAAGGAATTTTCCCTCTGTAGGTCTTAAGTGAGTATTTGGCTTAAAACAAGGTCCTAAAAACAATAGTTCACTGTCTCTCTCTAGGACAGCTGCCTGATACAATTCACCTGGCTCATCCCCATCAGCAGTGGCCATAGCAACCAAGGTTATAGTGAGGGCTCTCAGAAGATGAAACAGGGTGACCGGTTGAGGGAGTAAATAGCCTTTAAAAACAGCCTATGTCTCTGTGTCTCATGGTCGGTTAGTTATATAAGGTCTCCTCTTGTAGGACAGAGGTAAATGGGATATACAATGTGTATTAAAACGTAAGGTCCTGTTTGTGATTACATACCCAACACAATCTTCACACGTGAATGAATAAGAGGTAGTCCCCATGAGGAATAACCTTATCTGGACAGGTTGGAAGTACGACACAGATATAGGGTCAAATGTTGTCACCAGGAAGGACAGCGTCAGAATTGGGTAGCATTTCACAGTGTCAACTTGTATTGCTCATCTCTCTTCTCCTCAATGCATCAAACATCAACAAATGCTGCTGCGTAAGAAATCTTGAACTGCTGACACTGGTATCTTTACATGACCATACAAAAAAAAAAAAGAAAAAAAAAGTTAGCCTGTGACACATCCACCAATAACATCTCCTCCACTTTGGTGCTCAATGTGAGAAAAAAAAATCAAATGAAATAGACACAGGTGAGGAATAGGTAAACTTTGCACAATGTGCCTGTAAAAATGCAGAGCTTATGTTGGGCTCAATGAAGGTACATAAGTCTGAAGGCAATGGTAAGCTCTTGGTGTGACCATAGTTTAGCATCTGAATGTGGTGTTCTAACACAGAACTAACCAATGCACCCACCAGACAAAAGGCTGCTACCAGAGGTTATGTTCAACAACATGACAACATGTCTAAATGTTCAATCCGCATATGAACACATGCCAACTAATGGGTGGACAGCTGTTCAGCGTTTTAGGAAATACACTTCCTGGCTGAGAGTTAGATGAGCTGGTTGATGCCACTCTCATGTTTGTGCTGTAAATAAAACACAATCAGCTAATTCAGCTTAGCACAAAGCCTGGAAACAGCTAGTATTGCTCTGTCCCATAATTTTTCCATTCTTCATGCTAGATAGCTGGCAGCTTGCTGCACCTTCTTAGATGATGGACAGAAGAGAACAATATCAATCTTCCCATCAAACTCTCAACAAGAGAGCAAATTATCCCATTTCCTACAATGTCACGCTCTTACTTTAAGGTTATGGAACTAAAGGAAAAACAACTACAATGCAACTTTTTTTCAGTTATTAGTAAGAGGCTACGTACAATATAAAAATAAATATAACCACTTGATAAACTGAATCAGAGTTTGCTAAAAGCTAAGGCTTATCAGCAGTCCCTCGGTCAGTCACAGTTCAACATACATACAATGACAGAACAACAAGGGAAAGGAAAAATATAAATTCGTACACACACATCAGCTACGTGTGTTTATTGGACACATTAAACGTAAAGATGCACTGTTGTTTTGTGGTGGGACACAAACTCAATCTGCTGCACAAACTCCAACTGCATGACAGCTGGACATTCACCCTTCCAGCACCTGGACCTCTACACCCTCATTTTCCACCCCAGTGAATAAAGGTACTTCCTGCACTGGCACTAACTGTTGGCACTGGACATGAATTGTGTGCTGCTGAATCATCCAACACAAACATAATTCCTAGGGATACTGGGCTGATCTAACAAAGACAGCATATGGTTCGATTTGTGTTCTGCTGTTCAAAGTACTTGACCGCTGTTCATGCTTTAATCACCACTTCAGCGTCTCTGCCGCCATTATACAACGCTATCATGTTCTCTGTTTCCAGTTTACTTGGACGAAACCTCAAAATTTTTTTAATGTGGTGCACAGTGTCGCAGATATGAAGATGTCTGGTGATATTTAATGTGACTAAATTTATGCAGTGATAGTTAGTGTCAGTGGATCCTGTTATTTTATTCTCTTGGCATTCTCAAGGACATGGAGTAATTTCACCAATTATAATACAACGAAGTGAACATGTTTCCACACTCTTTCTACACACATCTAATAGTTTTTACGCCATCTTAACATTCATCAGTTTATTCTAGGCGATGAACATGTTAAAAGTATCCTGTCCTGTAATATAACAGCATATAGCAGAACTAATATAAAATGGCACTTAGTAATGGCAAATTAACAAAATATCATCTTTCTAATTTAAGTGTAAACAGCTTAATCATGTTCTTTTCATGAAGAGATGAAGTGCGATAATTACATTGTGGCATGCGTACAACAGTTTGTAATGAACCAGTCACTGAGTGTTCATTCATATCTTTTACACTGACACGAGACTCACTCTATTCTGCAGCCATCAGCTTTAATCTCTGAAAATGTAACACGCGTACGTACACCTTCTCAGCACAAAATCACCCTTGATACTGTGAATCACCTCCTTGATCTTTCTCAGTTCATTCCTCGTCAAGCTGTACTCGCTGTGACATCTGTTCCCTGTCTCTTAACGGGAGTTAGGAGTGAACATCAACTTATTGCTCTGGTTTTAGTATTACATACATCAAAGATAAAATTAGATGCCAGGCTTTTTATGTCTATGCAGTAACTGCGTTACACAAGTGTGTACGTGTGTGTTAAGAGTGAATAATTAGACAGTTTCAACACCACAGCCTTCAATCGATAGTATGACTTGCAAGTATATCATTAGGCAGGTGTTTGGAAAATCTCGCTGGGAGTTCTCAACCAGAATAAATGCTTGGCGACTAAAGGTCTGAGGTCTGAGGTGATTCCTTATCATAATGCCTGAATGATGTTCTCCCAGTCAAAGTGATGGTTGCTTTTAAGAGGGCTTGGCTCATGCCACATCAGTTTAGCAGCTTCACGGATGCGACAACACAATCATGTACCTGCATGACCTGAGATAGCCCCTGTGCTGTTAAATCACCCTCTCAACAGCTCTGATTAAAATCGCTTCACACCTCTGGGTAAAAGTCTGGGAAACATCTATTATTAAAGGTGATGCAGGAGCTTTCTGGAAACATGTTTGCTGTTTATGATTTTAGCTGACTGCCTCTTTATGTTTATAGCCTTTTTATGAGAAACATTTGGTATTTTCTGCCATGTAATCAACTGTGTAAAGTGTCAGTGTAAAAGGTATGGGATTCTGCCTACTTTCTCTTCGGTTATCCTCTTTCATAAATGCTGTGCATCCAAGGTCTCAGTCAGACAGAGAGGATACATGGTCAAGACACACCAGCACCTAAAAATGTCTGACAAGAGAAATTAATAAAAGTCCTCACCAGTCAAGGTGGTAAATATATTATGGGCTTTAATTCAAAATAAATTTTGTGGAAAAAATGGTGGTGATGTTACTTCCCCAGATAAACGTTTTTCGGAGAAGCTACAACAAGTCAACAAACAGGTGGAATTATGTTAATATCTCAACCATAAACTTTACATAACCCTTAGCATAAAAATGCAGGGAACATAATAGAGAATAAAAGGAACATGCATGTAATGAATGCAACTCTATAAGACAAACATATATTTAGCCATGTTTTGGTAAAGATATGAGAGTTTAGACCACAGTGACTAAAGGTATATGAGCAGCAGAATTACAATATGTTTCAGGAATCTTTTGACAAGTTTCTATTTTTCTGTCATGAAAAGTTGTTACCAACGAAATGGACATTAAATCAGGTGGACCACAGCACTGATTCTCTGTGCAGGATGAAACTACAAACTGTTAATGGCTGGTAACAAGGCTATACCTTTAGCCTACAGGGTTAAAAGAATACATTTTAAGTGAAGTATTCCTTGGCTGGAGTCACCTGCAGAGATCTTTTTTCTTTCCTTTCTTTCCTCATTTTCTAAAGTATCACGGCCAAAGTCACTCTTATATATCATCCAGGACTTTGGCCACATACAGAACAAAGATAGATGGATAACAATTCAACTTTATTCCATAAAAATCATGACCCTGTGCTTTTTTTTTTTATCACGCCACTGAAATACTGCACCATCACTGCACAATAGTGCATGATAGAAACGGCTCATCTCTTACCTAATGGGGAGCCAGCTCAATTGTCCACAATGAGCAGTGTAATGTGTGAACAAACATTACAGTCATTACAGTCAAGACTAATATCATGTACAATCAACTGAGGTCTTAATAAATATGAATTTTTGTTAATATGCAGTCAATTAACTTTTAAGCCATTCATATATCAACCACTGTCATTCAGTAAGAACGTTCCTATGTTACCTATGAGTCTTCAAAAGAGACCAAAGAACCCTGTTCTAACCCTGATAGATCCAGTTCAAGTTGCGATCATTTTCCTGAAAAAATATATTAAAGAAGTGTTTCATTTAAGAGGGATTAGTAAGATAATTAGTTTTCTCGATTGCACTTAATGTTCCACAAGTCAAACTTCTTCAAAAATTCATGCTCCTTTTTGTGTTAAGAAAAGACTACGTCTCCACATCAGTTTTATGAAGCGCCACATGTGAGATGTCAGAACAGTCCAACAGTACTGCAGCAAATGTCAAAAATGGTATTGTATTTACAAGTGTCCCTGACAGCGTGGAAAACTATAGCTATAACTCACTTTGATCTGTTGAGATAAAAGCTCTTCAAAGACCTCCGAGTCCAGCACACCAGGGCAAAAAGCTGAAGCCAAGTTTCTATCTGTTCTGGGTTTCACTTTGGCCCACTGCATGCACATGCATGCCCACGCACACGCACACAGTCACATACACAGACACTCAAACACAAGGGCATCCTGTCAGAAGTAGATCCATACTGAGTCCTGTGCCAAAGCCCTGGAGTCATGAGATATCTTCTGTTTGAATATATTAGCCAGTTTATTTGGCTCAACTGATTCCGAAACAAAACTCTGAAATGAGTGCAAATTATTCATTTATGTGATAAATTGAGCTGTTTTATCTTAAGCAGAACAGAATCGTAGAAACAATGCCCTAGTTCTGCAGAGACACGAGCTTCACATATTGTCGAATTGAACGAATTGGAACTGCGTGCTTACAAGGGACGTTTTTTTGTCATACAATGATTTTTCCTTGTTACATATGAGACTGCAGACACTGAAAAAATAATGTCAATCAAAATCAACAGAAACCTTGCAACACATTTGAAACCTGTGAATTTAATTGACAATGATGTCGCTCTGTGCCCTGAGATGGTCACAAACATAAAGGATGCAAAACACTCTGTCAGCATTGGCCAAACATGGTCATGCACACCTGACATTATTGACATGCTTACCTTACAGTTTCCTACCCCTGAAGCTTGCCCTTGTATAGATCGTCACGCTTTTCACAAGCAGCTAGCATACTCTTGCATTCCATTGGCCGTGTCCTCCACAGTGACATTGGTCTGCTGACTCAAAACATCTATGACTTTGGGAAGGATAAATGGTTGTTACAACTATCATAGCATGAAGTGCAACATGGAGCGGAGGGTATAAGGAGAGAATTCAGCTGCTACTTTTCATATAAACCACATACACTGCTGACTGGGATGGAAAGGATGAGTGAACAGCTGCAATATGATCATGAGTTGCCCTTGACTTACAAAGGTATGACACATCAGAGACTGTGTCTGTCATTATGCCTTAGCTTAGTGAACAAGGACAAAGCCCGGTCCATTGTTTTTGCCTCACATTGTTATCAAAATCACATGATTTACTTATAGGTTACAGTATGAAGTTAGGTTTCAAACTCAAGTCAGAACTTAACTTTAAATTAAACTGTCTATAGCGATCTCAGTGCTTTGATGGCCTTTGCGACAACAGACTGAACCAGCGGTGAGAAGGCACTAGAAGGGAAGATGGCACTATATGTATCTTCCTCAATATCACAGGTGAAAGTGTCCTTGAGACACATACTGGTAGTAGCGGTGCTGATGAAAAGATTGTTTGACTCCAGTGGACTTCTGTCCTTCTGTGATATGGACAGGTACAAGTACTAGACATATTTACAGAATGTGGAGCCAAAGGCTCTACAGAGAGAAACTGTAACAGAACAGAACATTTTTTATACTGAATTTAATAAGGCCTGTATTTTCTAGTCTATGTGTGTGTGTGTGTGTGTGTGTGTGTGTGTGTGTGTGTGTGTGTGTGTGTGTGTGTGTGTGTGTGTGTGTGTGTGTGTGTGTGTGTGTGTGTGTGTGTATTTTAGGCAAAGCAAGATGGAAATGTGAATTTAGAGATGCCAACAAACTGTGTAACATTAAGCCTGCCTACAGCTGTGGCTTCAACAGAAAAATGTGTGTGGTCTAGTTGTGTAATTAACAGTAACAAATGTACCATCGCTGCCAACTCATAATTTGGAGAAACACACCTGTTGCTGAGTTACACAAATGCCAACACTGCATACCAAGATAAAATGATTTTGTTTATCAAGCACCAGAGGATACACATCACTGCCTTTTAGTGGCCCTGCATTCCTGAGCTAGGAGAATGACCCCGCTGTCAGTGTTAAATTATTCTATGATTGGATTAACATTAATGATACATGTAGGTGTTAGCAGCATTTTAACGTTGTAGCTGATTTTAACTACTTTATATACTGTTGAGTAGATTATTCAATATCAGGGCATCACAGTTTGTAAACTGCATATATTTGTCCATAAAATCTTCATCTGTAAAGGACCTAGTAAGCAGAGCCAGCACAGGCAAATGCCAAATGTAACACAGTACTGTAGGGATGCACAACAGCCAGAGGGAGTAAATAAATTTAAAAAAAAAAAAGACCTAATAATATACAAGGATGAGAGGAAATGACATTATTAGCTATCACTAAAAGTGACTGCAGCTGCACCTGCTGTCGTGTGCAATAATTTGACGTATTTTTAAATTTTATATAAAAGTATAAGGAGTATAGTTATTTATTTAATGTGTATTTATTTGGTATTATTTTTTCAGATTTGGCAGATTTATGTTAGACACATTATTTGAATTAGCTAAGTGTTTGTGTGTAAAATTACATACCCTGTTTTCTTTCAAAAATCCACATTGGTCTGTGTCCTAACAGGACACTTAATTTCTGCCCCCAAGTGACTCCTGACCCTCTGATCTGCCCTCGCGTCCCACTGGTTAGGTCAAGTACCACTCTAATGTCACTTCAAGGCAGATTAACCTTGAAGTAGTGTAGAGCACTACACTAGGAGAGTGACTTTTTTTTTTTTTTTTTTTTTACAACCCTGCCCTTTGGACACTGTGCACACCATTGGTTACTTGCTTGGAATTTTATACTGAAATCTCCATTTTAACAGACAAGCTTTACACAGACGCCTGCAAATCGCTAGTCTAACTAGCTAATTAATAAACCTGTCAATCACACATTAAAGGCAAAGCCCATGTGAGGTAAGGACGGTATCAAGCTATTGTGATTCATGTGGATTCAAAGCACTGCAGCATGATCTGAAAGTACAGCATGGCGACGTTCTGCTGTTGTGAGCGTCAGCAAAAGTTTTCCCGGTTTGATGTGCATGATCTTTGATAAATTAGAGGGGAAACTTATTTTGCAAGTAGGGTAATGATTTGCATGTGTCCCACAAGAAACTGATGATAACAGACAGTATATCTGAAGTGACAGATGCTGATAGAATAATGAAACCACATGTCATGACAAAGCTCTTTTTTAGCTCTGTTTCACCACACAGTACAAACTGCGACTCTTTTGCTCTCTCTCTCACTCTTATCTGTTTAACTGTCTTATTATGTTTTTAAACAAATTACTCAAATTAACATTTCAATGAGACATTTATTACATCCCTCTCTGTACAGCGTGTATCTAACTCATAATATAAAGGCCAGTGGACTGCGCTGTGTAGGTGAGAGCCTTACTCAACAACGATAATTGGCAACTATAAGAATAAACATCCATCCAAGTCAAACAATGTGTTTGCGTGTATATTTACAGCTCCTTTGTTATGTTTATAACTTTACCGAGCTGCATTGTTATGATGTCTTGTGTGTCTTGTTTTGACAGAGCAGATAGAGGATATAGAAGTGATGATGAAACTGGTATGAAGCTTAATACAGGTTTTTGCAGTAACACTAAGTAGGACCTTCAGCGAGCAGACGGCTGAGAGCTTCAAAGCCAGTTTTGTATCAACCTCACAGCTGAGGAAGCGCAGACGGCTCATGAAAATCTATTGCTGTGGAGGGCTCATTAAAGATATGCATATTTTTCTTCACATAGAAGCATCACAGCAATGACGGCCTCTGAGTGGCTAATACATTAGTTTAATGACTCAGCAGTGCACTTTCAGTTTCCACTCAACTTTGTTTCAAATGCTGTAAACCTGCATTTTTAGAGAGATGTGAGTAATTATCTAGTCGAGGCAATCAGCACCAATCTTCACCCAAAAGGCTCCGAATTGTCAGCAGAGCCCTAAGATGCCACCAAACCCTATTATTTAATCCACAATGGAGTCTGAATTTTGGCAGCTGGCATCACTGGGCTCTGTGCTCAAACATGGCACAGCAAGTGAAGCCTTTATCAGAGGGTGATGGCTGATAGCTTGTGTTTGGCCTCCGTTCCATTTGAGCAGGAACTCATATGTGTTTGTGAGCCTGAAGCTGTTGTTTAAAACCAGTGGGAGGAAAGAATAAAATCTGTAGATAGGAAAACTTGTGATTCGATACCCTGCATTTCGTTTCAATCAGTCGGCTCTTATTTGTCAAGATTACTTTGTTAAATTTATTCTGGAAATCGTGTTTGAAAAAGCGGGGGTGTTATATCTGAGAACAAAACATTTACATATTTGCAGCAGCAGATATTCTTTTTGAATGGTGAGAATACAGATGTAACACTGGCTCCTAAGTCTTAACGATGCTAGCCCACCACGATTTTTGCGAGTTGCCAGATGCCCTTTTATTAGCTGCTTTCTCCAGCTACTCCTGGGGACCAGATGGGACATGTAGGCGGAGGTGATGTCCCCACAATGTTAAAAAAAAAACCCAAAAATGTCTCTGCCCGTGCCATTTAACAAACTTGCCTTAATCAGGCAAACATCTGCAGCACAAATAACCTCTCAGCAAATGCAAATGTCCTGATGTTTGATGTTAGTTTGTTCCCAAAGATACATCACAGACAATCTGCAGCTGCTTTCAGCACCAGCTCCAGCCATTAAGAAACACAGATGTCTGCCACGAGTGCAGAATCGTCCAAATCAAACGTACACACTGTATCTTAGTGAATCTGTTATTCGATTTAGCAACGTCATCTACAAGTGCCTCAAATACCAAAACAAAACGCTGCAACCAGCGTGCAGAAGCTTAACATGTAGATTGATGGAGTAACCCACTGTTCATACAAGGGGGCTCATATACTGCAGAGGTAATAGGATGCCATTCATTGTGAACTGAACTTGCTGGTGCTGCACACCACAACTAAAGACTCAATGCAGTGTAACCTGGGGAAGATGAGAAAGGTTCAGTTTTCCTCTAACATGCCAGACGACAACCTTGAGACAATACATTTCTCTCAGTGAAGTGTAAGCCATTATATAAAGGTACTTTAAACTGCACAGCACATAACTTAGTATTTGATATGACAGTGACTTGAATAAGAAAAACATTGTGTGGTCACACATCGCTGGAAAATTAATTATGTTTTTTGCCAGTATAGGGGCAACAGAAGAAATTAACTTCTCCACATGAATTGAGTGTGTGTTTACCGCTAAACAAGCTCGCCAGCTTCAGGCTTGTGCGATGCAAGAGAGAGCAAGCCAGGCTGAGTCCATCTGAGCAAAGAGGTGTTTAGTGAGCTAGTGTGTGAGTTTACTTCATTTTATGTAACACTCAGGTGGCATGTGTGTGATTTAGGTTTCCGAGATTAACTATATAGACAAGCTTTTTTAGGTCACTTGAAATATTTCCATTTGTAGCACAGTTACATTGTGTTGCATTCATATTGCAGAAGTGCTGCGTTTCTAAAGGTACTGTCAAAACGGCAAATGTGTTTTCTCCATTTTCTTGTGTTTTCTGAGCGTATTTGGCATATCTACCTGTCTCCAAACTGTCTTCATTGTCCTTAGACTTAAGCACATGTAACAATGACAGTGCTGACTAAGTTTATTATGCATTGTATGTAATGATGAGTCAGAACCTGATTGCTTAATTAGCATTTTCTAAGTTAACATAATGTCTTACTAATTCTTACTAATTAGGATTTTGCTTAATTTTTTATCATAATGTTAATTAGAGACATTACACCACTTCCTCTTAGGAGTTCTGCTTTGCAATTATATAACAGATCTGTGCTTTGCATATAAAGATGATGATAAGTAATACTTTTAAACAGTTCATATGTCGCAAATTGGCCGATGTGCAAACTGGAGAAGCCCATAATTAATCTTAAATTTTTTTTTCTCATTTTGTGTTAGATTGTCTGTCTATCTAACTTCTTCAGTCTTCATAAACGCTGATGAGCAGAAGACAATTTGCTTACACGGAGGAGTATTACTTAAGACACTCGCAGCAGAATAGACTGATTTGACATGAATTCTGCTCAGATCAAAATGAAACAAACGTGATCTTGATCTCAGCATGTCATGATGTTGTATTAACATGGTATATCTCTGTAATGTAATATGAGATATTTGGCAGACATCAGTATCACTTGATTGCTGCACAATTAATCATGCCTGTTGCAACAATACTGTTTAATACAGGGGGTGAAAATTACATCTGATGTATGGAACATGTCATGAATATTCTCTACCTGTTTTCTGCTGCCATATGCAACATCTCCATGGCTGTCACCTTTTTTTTTCTCTCTCTCTAACGACAGATATGTATGCGTGACATACATACCACTTTCTTGCAGCTGCACATTACTTAACCATGAGAAAATTGAGTTCTCCTTTCAGTAATTCTTCAATTAAACTGCAGTGACTTACAGTATATCAGTTGCATCCACAGTAGCAGCTTCCACTGAAGTCATTCTGACTTTTAATTAAAAAAAGTGCCTGCAACTATTACCTGATAGGGTAAGATGATAGTGTGGATGTGTAAGTGCATACACGTCTGATAAGGATTCTGACTCTGTATGTATGTGTGCGTACGTCTGTATGTAGTCATTTGCCCCCTTGCCAATACAATTATGGCTGCCTAATGGAAACCCCATTTAATAATATACACAAATAACCTTATAGATTCCATTTAGTGCCTTTTTTTAATAACGTGTATCTCCTGGAAGAGTGAAGAAACCACAGCAGAAACAAATTTAGAAAATTTAATCTATAGCAACCATATATATGAGAATGGTTGTAATAGCATATCTCACCAAAAAAAAAACCCCAAAACAAATAAGTAGATTAGTCACCTTCCAACAAAAGTTTCAACTCAGCTCATTACATGGTTTGAGGTTTGTGCAAATATTCCACGGTTTAGAGAATAACAGCTTCCTGCACCCCTGGACTCTGGATCCTGTCTGATTTTCAACTAAAGTCCAAAACAACATAACAGCAAGAATAACAACAGCAACAACAACAAAGTCTAGCAGCCATTTATATAAAATTCCCGGGTTATGAATAATATTTGAAATTCTGCTTGGGTCAGTCGGCAGCGTGGCCGTGTTGTTTTGCTGACACAGGTCCTCATTAGAACCAGTTGCTGATTAAAAACAAGCCCATCTCGTCATCTTCCTACAGAATTCCCTCCCTCTCTCGTCCTCTCTTCCTCACTCTGTCCTTCCCTGTGCTGTTGGTTCAACATCAAAGGGACCAATTTGCATAGAGTGAGAAGGGAGTACTGAGAGCCAACCTTGTTTAGCTAGTCAGTGTTCTGGTCGTTATTAATGGCTACTGACAGATGAAAGGAAAACTGTTCCATGACCCAAACCTCATAAGTACAGCCTCTTCTTTTCAAACTGGCATGACCTTCTTGGTAAAAGTGAACATCTTCACAACTATCTTCAAATATGCACATCATAATTAGGCTTTGAATGAGAACAATAACACAAATACATCAGTCACCATTTATGACCTACAATGAGCTCATTGCTGTATTATTTGCTTGTATATTATTACTGGTTTCATTATCTTGCTCTTGTTATTATGTGCAATTTACCACTTGGCACAGATTGTTATAATGATAATAAATGATTCTTAGCTATCATTATTAGTACCTGACCACAATGTCACATAAATCCCAGTGACTGTGTTCATTCTAAACGTATGTGTATGTGTTTGTGTCTACATGTCTAAGCATGTGTTTACAAGGTTGTTATGTGCATGCTTGCTACGCATCATTGCTTTAGATCACCTGTAATGAGATTATTTATTTTCTATTTCCATGGCAGCGCAAAGACTGGCAGACAGAGTTGCCGCCTAAGTTGCTATTTTCTTGACCTTGAAATGCTCATTCCGCATTTGTAAGGTATTGTTGTTCCCACTGCAGCGCACCCAGTACAAAGATGAGAAGGAGCTGGGCAAACAGACAGGTGTTTCATTCAAAAAGCAATTTCTTTTTACTCAAAGTCTGTATGTTTGAATCCATTGGTTTCTACTAAAATATGTCACAACCAAGGTTGTCAGCAGTGTTTGATAAGGCATTCCTCAGAAATGTGTTACAGTAAAGTGATCCTTTTTTTCAGTTATGAGTGGTTTAAGGAATTCCAATTTACACATTACAGTTACTAATTCCAGTGTAATACAGTAAATGGATAGTAATATTGTTGGATGTATTCTCTGTAATGGTCACTCAATTAGCTTGCCATATTTGAGGTATTGAAGGAGGAGAAAAAATAACTAACTTGACACGTTACGTGTTTAGCTGAAATTATGTTCCTCTGAGCTGCTCTTAAGCAAACTTGCACAGGATCACCCAGATACTCAACTCAATCTCAAAAGAAGGTTATTAATCCCACCAGGGGTAATTAGTTATGAGAAGCTTATACACAGAGGAAAACAGAAAGATGCAACAAAACCCAATGATTTTGAAATTTTGTTATAGCAAAGACTTGATTTGCAAAATTTGCTCCTTGTCCAACAATGAGAAAACATTTGACAGTTTGTGCGATGCGCAGATATTTGCCATACACCCACTAAGAAAACTCTAGGATTTCTGTACACCCTCTTAAAATGCGCAAGGATCTGTAACAACATAGTTCTGGGTACAAAACTTTCACTTCAGTGACTTTGTTTTGCAAATACTGGGTAGAGCTCAACTGCAATGAGTTTTGAAGGGGAGAGCATCTCTTCCATTTACTTCCATTCATAAAATTCACCCTGTGCGCGCTTTGTCTGTGTCATGATCGCAGAACACAGTGGCTTTCCATATAGAAGTGGCTTTGAGTTTGGCTGTGGGGTGACCTAGACCTGACATCACCTAGTTCACCCAGTGAACACGGCTGCTTGACGGCAATGGCTTGACAGTAGCTCTGTGGCATTCTACTTTTTAATTCGCTTATGTTCATGTGGAATCACTAATCTATAGATTTGCAGAACATACTACCAGAGGAGATGCTGCTGCTCTGTAGCAATCCCAAGGGGAGCCTTGGGATGACCCCACCGCAAGGACACTGCCTGCAAACAGAAGAAACTGGACCAGATGGAGCAGGAGCTGGGCCATCTGTAAGTGTTCCATCCTTTTTCCAGGGCTTGTGTGGGATAGCACACAGTAAACCCAGTATGCATAATTTGATAATATTGATAAGTGCCTTTTCAGTTTTTATTTATTAAGGAGTTCTGTCTCTGAAGCTTATTTGTTTTGTGCCATTTTTGGACGCTTTCCACAGCATTTAATCTGATACATAGCCTTGTCTGACAATGGTTTGTAAGACAAGGGAACATACTGTTTTAATTCCTCTCCTTTCCTCTTTGACATATTTTTTTTCTCACTCTCCTCCAAACCAGGATTAAGAAACTCAAAGGTCCATCATTGTAATGACCAAGTTGAAGTGTGAAGCGCACTATTGCCTGTTAAAGCAGTGAATGACCAGGGATGATAAACATTACAACGGTAGAAAATCAGTCCAAAGCTTTTAAATCTCCCCTGCTGTAAATGTCATTGGCTGTTAAAGTCCTGTGCTGCTTACAATAGGCCTAAATTGTTGATTACACATAGCCAGTCTTTCAGAATGCTCTCAGTTATGTGTGGATGTATGTACCATACGCGTTAGTGAGTGTGGTGGTGCTTATTGGGTGTCGCTCCGGTAGAGGTGTGCATGAGGCTAGGAGGGAGTCATCACGCTCTATCCACTACAATAAAGTAGACTACACCACTGGCAAGACATAATACATGAGTTCATGAAAAAAATCTGTTTTAAAAATCTGTCTTGTCCATGCCATTTATGAACAAGACGTCATGGGTGAAATATTTCATTTTCTCCTGTAGGCTCTAGCTACAGGAAGGCTGAACAAACCTCCCCTAATCTTTTTTTTTTCTAACAGAAAAAAAAGTATTGTATTGCCAGTAAATGAAATGCATGGTCATGAAAGACATTCTGTAATCAACTACGTGGGTGACCCATAAAAGTAACTATTTATGTAAGCACTATAAATGACACTGTGTCCCTTTATCTATATTGCCTTGATGATGATGCTTAGTAGGTTGATTTAGAGCCAGCCTCCAAAGGACTGAGCAGGATGAGCAGTCTCACTTCCTTTTAGTGTGTCTTTTTCCCCACGGGTTCAGACTGTACTAATCCACTTTACTGTCTTTACCGTGTGACCTCCATCAACATCCAACTCACCCTATTAGTGAATCATATCACCTCACAGTGCCAGTGTCAGGCCACAGTGACCACCACTGAAAGGATGAAGACCGGTACTGCACCAGCCACACATGACATAGTATTTTAAGGGCATTGTGGTGTTATTATGGGCTGGAGATAGTTAACTGGAATCGTATTATTTCTGTCCTGGGAGATTACAGACACTGATATCCTTGACCTCCTGTGGGACACCTCAGGGGAACCGCCCTTTAATGGTTAAGGCAGGCTAAGGGTGAAACAGTGATGGTATTGGTGTTAAAGGCTGGTGTGTGTGTGTGCACGTGTGTGCATGTGTATATGTGAGTGTGTGTGTACGTCAACAGATGACCTCCCCACTGCATCCTTGGTTCTGCTTGCAGCTGAGACTGATTTCCATCCTATAAGTACTCTCATCTGATGGATACATCTAATATAATTTCAGACAAGAGAAAGGCAATGGTTGTAAATCAGTCCTCAATTTCTTGCTCATTTTTTTCTGGTACAACAAGCTATTGTTGATTTTCTTCTATATTTCTTTAACCTACTTTTATGCAGTTAAACTTTTGAGAAACCTTTCCCAAGAACTTCAATTGTTCAGTCATAGCTTAGCAGCCCTAACTAGGTACAGCATTCTTTCTCTGCATGTCAAAGCACTGCACTTGGGCTATAGTAACAGTGATACCAACTTTGCTGGAGGTTGCATTACCGCCACCTACAGAGTACAATCATACAATATAATGGGTCTGCCTTTCTCAAACCTTGCTCCACTCATGCTCAGTGGGTTAGTTGCTTGATCACAAAATCACTGTGATATTTATGGTACTACTGAAGCTATCATTCCCTACCATTTCATATGGTAATGTACTGATTAAATAATCAGTTCATGAATTTGGCCTTGCCTGCTCTTGGTGAGGGAAAACACCTTTTAACATGACTAAAAGGCTGTGAAAAAAAGTAAGATGTTATTTAACAGTGATACCTAAAGAACTTTGCTTCTACTATACACTATACACACTTCTACTTTTTACAAGTCTTAAGAATTATGATCATCAAGGAATTGACAAAAAAGACTGCTGGTGAGACAAAACAGGGACTGAAGAAAAAGGCCAGTCAGGCATTTAATCACAACCACATGACACCAAACTCAGACTCTCGAAAAAGACTGGTGCATTCAAGAAAACCATTGTTATTACGCCAACAAATGGGTCTTTCTCAGAATTCCCCTTAATCCTTTGTGAGAAATTAGGTGTGAACTGAATCACTTTGATTTCAGTTTGCTCTGTTGATTTCACTTTTCTTTGTTTGGAATTCTTTGTTGTCTCCAGCTTCCCACCACAGTGACTATTTGCTGTGTTGTCTTAATGAAGACATGGATTTTCCTTATAACGGACATCTGGGATTTGTTCCAGATGGGTTTTACCTTCTGGTCACAGGGTAGATATATGATCATACTTGACTTTTCACCTCTGCAATATGGATGTATTGTATGTGATCAGGCCCATCATCAACAATATATGAACATCAGAAAACCTGTAGGAGAAAGCCCAGGCAGCCTATCGCTGTTTTTGCTGTTGCCATGTGGTTTCTTAACAGCCGCCATAGATACGACATACGTATGTTAGTTACTTCGTAGCCTAAGATGCCTGCCCTTAACTTATACCTATAAGGTTATTGAAGACATCAAACATGTCAAAATGTTTATTACACTTAAAAAAAATCTGTGTCTAACTGCCACATCCAGGTCCTCAAATAGTAGCAATGCCACTCACAGTACTATTTCCACAGCAGTGCACATCAAACAAATCAAGACATTCATTATTATTTGGAAAAAATTGGAAATAATATTATGTTTATATTTCAAGCATCATTTGATGTGAGCTTGCATGCCATTGGAGCAGCAGATGATTTTACTGACAGACAGATCTTACGTCTACATGATGAAATACATGAAAATACCAACACTCGCAGTAAAATTAGTTTATGCCCAATTTAAGATCACATTTGATCACATGCAGTTTTGACAAAAGGGGGAAACTATGTGACAGGGACAGTGGAGACTTAGAGTCCTGAGAGTGACACATTTTTGGTTTCTCTTTGAGGAACAGTAGTGTAATGGTACTTTATCAACTGTTTTTTTTTTTCCACACACATCACATCCACAATCTATCAACATCACACTGGTGGTTATTTAAGCTAACTACTTAATCCTAAAGGGGATGTCCAAACGGCCTGGCTGTACTCAGTGAGAGTGATTTAATTAATGTAAGCACAACCGTGTCCGTCTTGAATGTCACTTGGTAATAAATGATATCCCCAAAAGAGATGGCTGGCAAATTGCTGGTGATCAGCTTAATTATAACAGATAAAATCTAATACAAATTACTACTCTTAATTATTACTGATGAGATTGTGGATCTTCACAGCTAATGTTCCTTTGACGGCAGCTGCCCAGTGTCTTGACATTGCAGAAGTAAATTTAATATAGAGCCGTCTTGGTGACATGTGATGGGTGATTTTTCAGCAGCTACAGACAAAAGATTAAAAATGAAAATGAAAAGGGAATTGGACAGTTAACAAGAAGATTTAACATCTTCTATAGAGAGGTGCAACAAAGCATGCAATAGGGTCCACCACATAGTCACTGCAGTGCATTGTTATGGCACAACCGGTTCAAGCATTTGTACCTCCCAAGGAAGGAGAGCCAGACACGCAGGGTGATAAGGTTTAAGTGTCAGCTTTATAGGAATATATCCACATGTTGGAAAATATGCTCATTTACTTTCTAGCTTAAAGTTATAGGGCACTTTAGAGAGAGCATGGCTGGCTCCTTTCCCCCTGCTTACAGCCTTTATGCTAAAATAGGATAATTGCCTCATGGTTCTAGCTCTGTACTTAATGTGCAGACATGGGAATGCTATTGTTTTTCCTCATCTAACTCTAGATAAGAAAGCAAATAAGTGTATTTCCCGAAATGTCTAACTGTCCCTATAATTTGAGGCCATCAACATTCACATCAGATTACTGATATGAGGTCAGATGATTGACTTGGCCTTTACGTAAAATCTGCTTGGCCCTCGATAGCTCACAGAATGCAGTTGCAGAAAATGGCTGCTGTTCTGCCTCATGCTGCTTACAGTTGAAGCTCTCAAAGGCGTCTCACTGGGGGTGGACTAGACAAGAGTTGGATTTCTCCCAAGACGTGAAGGCAGAGAAATCTAATCTGGAAAACAATGGCAATACACTGGCTGCGCTTGTGAAGTCATTGTGCATTCTCTGCTGTACATATGTAAATTTTCACCTCCTTTTGCATTTGAGTATGACAAGGGCTCAGTGGCTGCCAAAAAAGCTATTGGTACAATATTTTCATTTCAACAGAATGCATACTTTTTAAGCAGAGTCAGTCAGAGCCAGTTTGCTTGGAGAATTTGCAGCAATAATCAATAAATGAAACGTTGTCAAAAATTACTTCAAGGAATGATACCAAAAAATATAATACGTAATATACCCCAGAAACTTAGAGATGAGCTTAGAAGCTGTACTTTTTCAAATTATCAACAAACTACCAAACATCTTATTAAAAAAATACATTCAGAACAAATAAACGGGTAACATAAAAAAAATGTATAAAGAAATGAATGAGTCTCACTTCAGCTGTGTTTTTCTTGTGGCTGTCGGCCGATAAAATTTACCTTCCATTTACAGTGCGTTCTAATTTCATAATCACATATCATAATCACTGGGCTGCCAAGGAACCTCATAAGCTGTCAAAGAATGTGTTTACAATGCTCTTAATTAACCTGGTTAGTATTTTTTTTTCCTCCTCTTATTCCTTTGTTTTACTTATTAATTAATTAATCTTCTAATAAGCCAGGTTTGGTCCTCCATACCTGGTTATTGTAATATGGTTGTATTTGTTTGAATATTTTATTAATCACCTAAGTCAGGTGTTATGATGTCCTACAAAATAAACATTATTTTTAGAGCACTTCATTTTTAGAGCACACATTTGGTGAAGTATATTATACATTGTTAATTTCATTTTCGTTATCCTAGTTTTATTTGACCTCTTTAACAAGTCATCTTGGATGATTTTTTTTCCAACAGCAGCACAAACTACATGCAAACCTGGATCTGATCTTACTGATCTTTTAAAAAATAAACTGAACAGACTTGAAAGCCAGTATGGATTCAGTACCTCTGTCTGACAACATTTTAATGTTCAGTCAGAGAGGTTCCCAACAGTCCAAGTTTGATGACATTCAAACAGTATACTTATAATACCACCTATTGGAGTGTACCTCAGATCGAATTTTTCATCATTTTCACTTCATATTTTTTGTGGGTCATTGCTATTTATTTAAGTGAACTTCTAATACTTCTCAAGAGGCTTAATAGACACGCAACATCAAACAACTAGGGCACATAAAGCATAAAAACTAATTTGTTATCCAATATAAGGGGATCAGCCAGCCTGTCTTAGAATCATGAGTGTCCTCTACAGTATATCCCTACTTCATCTCATTGTCTGACACTAATGAGTTGGAGAAAAAAAAAAATTGGAACAGTGAATAATAGATTGTGTAGCGCAACAAAAAGGGTCAGAACCCAAGGCTGTTATTGTTGCTTTTAACAGAGAGCGGATTAACCTGGTGCTAGTGTGGGTCTAACTGAATTGCATGCTAATGAGCACATTAGCAGGCTGAGTGTATAGGCCTCATGGGTCTCACCCGCTGGTAAAAGTGACACCAAAATTCAATTTCAGCACAGATTTAACTGCAGGGGAAGACAATCAGTTTGAGTCAAATTAACCAAGAATGCGTGAATAGCAAAGATGAAGGCAAGAGGCATTGGGTTTAAAAGAAATGAAATGGCAAAGTTAATTACACGTACTTGGGTTATCAAGGAAACAGTTATTAAGTGGCAGGGACAAATTAGTTGTGGCAGTCAGGTGGTCATCAGATCATCCGTTTGATCCCTGCACTGGCATCCTAAATTTATTGTAACAAAACCTCACTATATCATTGGTTTATGAAGTGCCAACATCTTTTCAACCAACTGATTTCTTGCATCCAGCAGACCGTTTAATATAGATTTGATTCACAGCCCAGTCTCCTTAAGAATTATGTTCATCTTTGACGCAGCTGCCCTGCATGATTTATATCTAATGACCGTGTTCAGTGTCAGTGGAGGAAGAAGTGTGAAGTACCCTTAATGTAAAAAAAGGAACAAAGAGTAACTTTGCATTATTAACTAAGAGAATAAGTGTCTGAATCGTGGGAGACCTGAGTCCTGAAAACTGCCATTGAAAGCAGTAGGGCTTTCAGAGAGTCTTCTATTATCAACAATCTTTTTCTAGTGATAGCGTTGAGATCGGACCGTAAGGACAAGCAAACTACAACAAAGAGCTGTGGAACTGGGTGCTGATTCTCAGCTGCATCGGTTGTACCAAGTACTGGGTTCACATTATATGTAAGGTCACTTCATTAAATGCTTTTGGAGCTTTTAAAATGCTTTCTTTTTCTAAATGTGTGATGGCATGGGAAAATTACCAATGTAAAAATCATGTAGATATTAAATAGAGTTCATGTTTAAATGTCATCGTCCCCTAATTACTAAGGGCTCAATTGTCCCTTCTATTTGAACCCTGCAAACACTTAAACAGAAACCCTATCCTTCAGCAAGTGAGAGCTTAGAAGATGTTTTTCCTAAACACTAACTGGCAGCACAGTCCACCCAAGCTTGCTGAAAACATCCTCAGTGAGTTTCTGAGATGACAGACAACCTTGATATGGGAAGGCGTGGTAAAGCTGTGCTCTGGGTGTGCACATTGATTGTTCTTGCTGAGTGCTGTCTGTTTCTTCATACCATGTAGGTGTTTGTGAGAGATGTAATGCACTTGCAAGACTCCTGTTCCCATAATCCTAAAACATCCCCCTAGCTTGCAGAGCCAGAGACCATGTGTGCAGTAAATGTTGTACAGTCCTGTGGCTAATGGCATAAAATGGCACCCAAGGAGCTCCTGTAGCTCTGTGGGGGAATAAATTAGAGCACCTATGCACCTTCAGCACCCACCAAAGAGACTCTGTATACTCTGAGTCTAGCTTCTTTGCTCGTTTCTAGGGATGGTTAGAAGGTGTTGCATGGGAAGTTCAGTTAAGTCCTCATTTTCCACTCCGTTACCACCCTCAGGATGTCTATACTCAGCCCTACAACAGAACATTGCCTGTCAACAGTTTGAACAAGTCTACCTCAAATAACTTGATGCTGTTTGACAAGCACAACACAACAAAGAACAGTGTGCTGACCTGAAATGACTGGCAGAACGTTCTCTGTTGTATAAGATGAAGGATTTATGCGCACTTGACATGAAAAGTCTGTTAGATTAAATAATCCACAAGAGATGAGCCCTCATAAATTACCTATACCTCACATATTTCTTTAATAATTCTGTTCTAATAATTCTGCACTATATTCATAAAGAGATTCTCTTAAAATGTTTATTGGTCTTTTATGCATCTTTACATGTTTAACATTCTGCTTGTGTGGTTGTTTTACACAAAGTGAAATATTGAGGGATTTGTGCTATACAAGAGAATTTCCGATTCACGTTAAATAGTTTTGTACTTCACTTAAATAGATTTTTAAATGCAGAACTAACTTTTTTTTCATATAGTTGTATAGTTGTACTTGAAAAAATAAATGTAGGAAGAGGAAGAAGCAGAAGAAAGATATTATTGTTAAAAACTTCAACAAAGAACAACTAACTTGGAAAAAAGACTGTCACTTTTAATTTGACGAGTACATAAATTTGTAGGGTAAAATGTGTCACCGTTTGTTTGTTTGTTTGTTTTTAAATATCAGCCATAGTAACAGTAACAGAAATGGAAATGCTCCACATCGGTAGCTATATTCTAAGACGTCCAGTTCCCTAAAATGCCCCCAGGTGAAACAGCTTTTAGTCATGAAGCTCCAGATTATCAGTTGGAAGAACTCAGTGACCACCTGAGGTGCACCAGGCAGAATATACGTCGATGTAAAACACATCAACTCCCATTTTCTGCTCATGCAATCCCATCGTTCACAACACCTAATTTCATCTCATGGGCATCAGCCTCGCAATGACACAGACTTTCCATTAGCTCTGAACTAACACTGTTGTCAGGTTTTTACATTGCTACTTTGCTACCAGTACCAAACATGCCTTAACGCACTTGCAGGGCACTGACAGCAGCTTGTCTTTCCTCTGCTCCTCAGGTTTCATGTCCAGCAGCTCCAAAGCTAAAACCCAAGGAAAATGGTATAAGGGGAATGTTTCACTGCACAGAAACATGAAACATTAAGTACTTGCGCAGACATTTCTGGTGAAGTTTTAAGTTGAAGCGACAATGTTTGATGCATGCATTTTATCTCTAAAATTCTCATTTTGGCTTTCAGAGCAAATGGTTTACCTTTTGTTACCTGTATTTTGACCTAAAATCAGTTACGTCAGTGGTCAACAAAAACAGAAGGAAGCCTGGGGTGACCTTGATTATATGAAGTGCTGACCATGTGTTTTTATGATTCTATGATTTATACAACATAGCGTGTACTTCCCCACAGTTAACTGTATGAGTAGCATACAGAGAGCCGGTGTTTTCCTGTGTGCCACAGTAAAAGGTATTGCTTAAGGGTATTGTAGATGTGCTCATTCACACAAACCACAGTAAGAGCCTGTTGCCTGCACCTCTTCATCTCACAATTCACTGTGACTGCTGCCTCTGATACCATTGCCCCCTGCAATATTTACATTGATCAACTCGCAAAAGTGTCCATATCTTATTGTTGAGACTGAACAATAACACTGCAAATCTCAATGAGAAAAAATGCCTCCTGTAGGTTTTTAGCAGGAGGCATTCAGTGATGCTAAGGGAGGAGACCATCACTGGATCGCCCTGCTTCCAACAGGACCACAATAAAGCAGGTCAGTGTAGATTTCCCCTGCGTGGCCACAGCGAAAAAGCATGTGATCATGGCTCAGTTTGTCACAGCACAGCTAAAGGGGGGCAATACCAAGCAACTGGAAAAGCGCTGGCCTTCCCAAACATTTCAAATCAAATCAAGCCCGGCTGTCATGCGAAGTTTGAGCAACCAATGAAAATACAAGGTCATCCAAAAGCTTGATCTTTCCCCCTCTTTCAAAACAAACGGTGGTGAGTCCCGTTCTGTCAAAAGTTTCTTCCTGGGTTGGTATCATGGTACTTTATGTTTTTACAAAAATGAAAGAAACTGTATAATCAAGACTGTGACACTAGACACTTGTCCTTAAGAAAATCAACAAAGACTTTGCTATCACCGGCCTCCAGTGCCAAACTAACTGGACTACCAGATTGACAATCAACATTTACTTCATAATGATGAAGTTAGAATAAAAAAACATGTCCATTGCCATTTTAAGGGGACCATACAAATACCTGGAAGATGGTATAAGTTTGGTCGAATGTGCATTCTGCTTATTTGTTAGATTCGTTAACATTCATGCAAGTGAACCAACTCAATAGAAATCACTATGGCAGCAGATAAAAGGGGGAGCGTATCACAAAAAGTATTCAGGAAATCTTCACTGAATTAGTTCAAGCATAGAATAACAAGCAGTAACAATAACTCAAGAGGAACAAGTGGTTATTTTATAAAAGCAAACAATGAGTGAACAGGGAACTGCGGCTTTCTGGTCATTAAATATGAACTTGACCTTCACTGAGTTGCTAATAATGTACTATGGTCACTGCACTCTGGTTACTTGGAATTTTTTGTATGCAGTCTTTTTTATGTCTTTATATTTCTTCTCCATTTACTTACACATTTGTTTATGGACTCCTAATGCATTTCACAAACCTTTTTATACATATAGACACAGCTGCAGTAGCTGACTGTGTAATTAGACCCTGCCTTAGTAAATCAAATGCTAATTTCACACAGATTGTATGTGCAAACCACTCCCCCGTTATGTGGAATTGTCATTGTTTAGTGGAGTGGGAAATACACACAGATGTTAAAATTTTCTCAGTTTGTTAAAGTAAAACGTAATCACAAACAGTGCTGAGTTTACTTTTTAGACTGGAGGATGTTATTATTGATTTTATCTACAGTATGTACAATATGTGACAGCACAATGCTGCCTCCTAGAACATTGGTTTCCAGACATGACCCTCCATGATGACTTTCTGGTTTCATGACATCCCATCACCCTTCCAACCACCAGTTCCACCTTCAGGTCAAGTATCTTCCATTGACACTGTCCTGCTATAAAAAAAAAAAAAAAAAAAATGTGCCCACAGGTCATTGGTGCAGGCAGCTTATTACGACCCGTAGTTTTATTGTCACACAATCTGGCTGCAGTAAGTATGACGGGAGCAAAGGAGGAGGTTAAGTGACATAATATATAAAACAAAAAAAATCCTTTCCTAAACCTAACCAAGTAGTTATTTTTGCCTAAACATAACCAAACACCTAAGCATAACCAAATGGAGACTGTTAACATCAAAAGATTGACTGCATTTATTTTTGTTATCATGACAATGAAGGCCCAGTAAGCCTGCTGCTGGTACGCTCCTATGGGTCATATCCGAGGGTAGGGGGAAAATGACCTGTGTGGTCATCTAAGTTAAGGCAGATTTTAGTTGTGTTGGTCTTTTGGTCCTTTTCCTTAACATTAACAAAAAGTGCTTGTTGCCTAAACCCAATGACATACAGAACTCAGGGTGCGAACCCTAGTCTCCAGTCCTCTGTCTTGTACACCATTTACCACAAGCATCTTGTTATGACTCCCATGCTGTACACACACCTTTGTGATTGGAAGTAATATTCTGACTGAATATAATCCAGGTAGCAGTTATCTAAAAGCAAGTTCATACACAGTTTTAAAGACACAAAGCTGATATGGATTTTTTTTTCTTTAAACTACTGTCTTCCATCCAAAATTTCACATTTCATAAGTGAACAAACCTCTAATACCCTGTGTGTCTTTAAAGTGGTTAAAGGGTTAAAGAGGTTATTCTGGATCTGGAACACAAATAGCAATTAACAAATAGCAAATTGAATTGATTTGATTTTTATTTATGTTTGCATGTATAGATAAAGAATACTACTTCCTGTCCATGCTGGCAACTAGCCAACTAAATGACTCTGTGTATCTGGCTGACAGACGACTGCAAGAGGATGGAGTGTGTGCGAGAGGGAGGGAGGGAGGGGGAGTGAGGGTTAGAGACTGGGGGAAATAATTCTGGAACGTGCACGGGAAACACCTCTATTTTTAGCACATCTCCTTTGAGAGCAAAGCAGAAGCATGAGCTGAATGATTTTGGGCGGGGAGTGTGGGAGTGAAGGGGGGTGTTGGAGAAAATAAATAAATAAAACTGGTTTTATTTTTAGCTGCGCGGCATTCATACATTTATGAATCTATATATGAATTGTGCTGTTTCTTGCCTTCAGCAAATCCCATCATTGCTTTTGTTGCTGCTTGGCTTATTTGCAAACGGCACACAAAACATCTTAGTGTGGTAAAACCCTATCAGTTGTGGCAGGTCAAGGATTCATATGTGAAGCAAAAAAGATTTAAAAGGGCTATGTGTGCGTGCGTGTGCTGGCTTGTGTGCCCACGTCTATGAGAGTGACAGAGTTGGTGTGTTGCCCTGCTGTGAAATATCCTGAAATGGCTTGCCTTCAGGGGTTTGTGAAAGTATGAAGCAAAACGTGACTGTGTAGTCAGTGCTTCACGACTGAATGGAGAGGAGGGGAGAGGAAGAGAGATGAAGAGAGAGAGAATCATTTGAATGAGTGGGCAGGTAGAGGAAGAAAGGAGAAAGAAAATGAGTGAGACATGAAGTCAGGGAGGGAGAAGAGAAAAACACAAACTCCTCAATGAGACTGTGTAAGAAAGAAAGAGGAAAGATGAATGCAAGGAGGTGGAAGGAGTGCACTGCAGAGGCAAATCCGTCACGTGCAGCGCTTTTCAATTTGTCAATTCCTGTGGCACCATTGTGGCTAAAAATAGCATGCCTATAAATAGAAACTGGTCTGCTTTTTACTGTCTGAAGGATAAAATGGTCACGATATATTTAAGCTTGTGTATATCTACCTTAATCAAAATCATTCAGAAATTACTAAGTATGGTATCACATCACACATCACTAACGCCAGGTATCTGAAGATGTGTGACCTGAGAGTGAAAGATATTATGTTAACAGGGCAGGTTTAAATTGCTTTTCCATTTTGACTTTTTACAATCTTCTTCAAGTTTCATTGTTTGAAGAAAGAGCAACACAAAGGAGACAGAAAATTTAGATAGGAATCAGTGAAGGAACTCAAGAAATGGTTACTAGACTGATGCTAAATCTGAACATAAACTAAAAACAGTGTCCTTTTACATCTTCCATATGTTCTAAACAAACATTCCCCATAAAATAAATGTCAAATTACCTCTGTAAGAAGCACTGCGACACTGTCTGTGTGATCAACTGTGGAGAATGATGTTTGATTTTGAACAGCTCTTTGGCAATGGTGTACATTGTGAATTTCTTCATATAAGTCTATAAGTTACATGAACAATATCCTAACATCAACAGACAGAGCAGAGGAGACATGCATATCCCTTGGTATAGCTTTATGAACTGATTTAAGGTTTCATGATCAAATGCATAACCGCTCGATACATCCCATTGATGGTCCGTGACATGTGAAACCCTAATTGCTTCACCCATAGCATTTTTAAACAAGTCCCTCAAGCAAAAAAAAAAAAAACAAATAGGTTGTCATTGCCTTCTGAAACCACCCGTGTGAATTTTTTGTGATCTGGTGCTCCCTGTTGGCAGGATGACATTGTTTGTCAGTGTTTCCAAAATGCATATGACCATTGAAATGATATGAGTGATATTGATATGAGTGTTTTCGGGTTTACCACTGCAGATCTTAACTCTGGCTTGGTCAAGATTAGGCAACTAAAACTATGTGGCCGTGGTTGAGGAAAAGTTGATTGATTTGGAGAAACCAAATGCTGACTGTTAGAAGCACACGGACATGCAAACTACCATCTCAGGTGTTAAAGTCAGACATTTGTGGTGCTATAACAGCTTCATACCACTTCAGCCTTTGCTAGACAGAGACAACAGTCATAATTCAATGTGGGAAAACGTAACCATAACTCATATTGGGCATTTAAACAAATAGCTAATTTTTATTCAGGTGAAAACAGTCATTTTCTGTAATCAGGGTGCGATAGAGATTACTATGCTAGTGTTAGTGTAATAGTCCATCACAAAGAAGGTGACAAACTACGAGATTTAATAAAGACATTGTCACTGAGGTAGAGGAGGCACTTAATTCAGATCATCTTTTTTCTCACTTAGAAAATCATAAGACAGCTTGAGTATCACAATTTTGTACTTTGTCCAAAAATGTTCGGAAGATGGTGTAATTTCAGTTGTTTTTATTCCAGAAAAACACAACAAAATATGTGTGCTTCAGAGCGGCTACAAATCTCACAGTAATAAAACACTGTGGTGTGTTAATACTGGCATTCTGTTCCAGTTTTTTACTTGATCTCACTTTATATAATGTATTTATTTGATTTTTTATTTTTTTTTCTTAATTTGACAGACTCAGTTGAGAGAGTCTAATGATGGAAGCAAAGCAGAGTCCATGCTGAATGCATAAAGGAACGCATCACTTATGCCAGTGATTTTACAGATTAGTGCCCAACATTTTTGACACCCTTTGACATTTTACAGAGTACGTTCGAATTTAAGGAGATGTCATGTCTCTGACTAAGAGAGATGATTCAATGACCCAGAAGTGCATATACAATAAAAAAAAACATTCCAGGGACAAGTCTTGAGGCACTTCACATGTAATTAAGGATAGTAGGCTTTACGCCTGCACAGTCTGTCAATAAGAGTGCAATGGTCAAAAGTACCAAAAGGTTAAGGAGCGCTAACACAATGTCCTCACCAGCATCAGCATTCGACAAGATGTCGTCTGCAATTCTCACAAGAGCAGGTTTGGTGCTGTGCTGCTGAGTGAAATTTTTCACAACATCCACGACTTTGATGAGTTGTACAGAGAACTGTGTACAGAGTACTTTGGAAATGAAAGGTCATTTCGAAAAATTTCATAGTTGGTGCAAAGAGGAGATTCCTTGCCTTAACTTTCTTGCTGTGGCTAGATGATTTAAAATATTAAGGAATATGAGCAGAGGACACAGATATTCAGAACAGAAAAATAGACCTTTGAGAACTCAGAAATACAGATGAGTTCAAGAGTCTATTGCACTATGTTTGTTTTCAGATAACACAGTTTGACTTTGAAATTTGTTGATTAAATATCAACAGAAGGAAGAGATTTGAGTTCAAATGAGGTTGAAATAATATAGAACTTGTGGAGGAACACAGATCATTCCACAAATTCACAAATTTCTGTAGGAAAACTGAAACAGTGATATACTTGACCTGGCAAATACAGAGATAAATTTTTGAGCGCTTAAACCTTTAAAGATTTGAGAACGGAAAGTGGAATCAAACAAAATGCGCCTGTGATCATACACGCTTTAATCTTCCAAGACCAAACAGTGAACATCCAGTTCAGTGGTAAGAACTAAATTAAGACATGGCTGTGGTGTCACAGGGGCTCTGAGATGTGCTGTTTGAAATGAAAAGACCTGAAAACATTTGACACATCATCAGTGTTAATGGCAAAAATCATGATTTTATCATGATTCAAGAGAAGCACGGGAGACCCTCAGACTTCAGACAATGTAGATACAAATATAGCATTATATTTTGGAGAAGATAACAGAACAGAGCAGAGTCTGAACATCAAACTTTGAACATAAGCACCTCAAAGCTGCAGAAGTTATTAGTTGCTGAGGGACTACATCTGTTAAAAATAACATCCTGTCGACAACCAACACACCAGTTCTAGGAAAAGTAATAAAATCATAGCAATGGGAAGAGTTCAACCAGATGCCTTTGCTCAAATTAGGCCATATCTATGTCTCAATCGGAAACATAAAAGCTAATTTTGCAAGGGCAGTAAAATTAATGCAAATCTTATTCTAACGTGACTGTTATTAGAGAGTGATCTTATTGCTGAGGGTACATTTAACTACAGATATTACTTTGAACTGCCAAACATGTACTACAACTACATTTCTAGCTTTTTTTCCTTGAAGAGTTGCGAGAGGGCCTATAATGTATTATTACAGGAATGCCAGAAATGACAAGATTATCAGACCTATCTTTGTTAACACTCAGTGGATTACTTGCAGTACTGCAGACTTGGGGCCGTATTTAACAGTAACAGTTGAGACGAACCCTTTCATGTGGACAGTATCTCATCTGTTCAAAGAAGTGATGAAATTCTCTCTCTCTCTCTCTCTCTCACCCTCTTTCTCTCTCTCTCTTTTTTATGTCTGCAAAAATATTTACAGCTGAATTTTCAGCCATACCTGAAAAACCTAATGCAAAACAGTCCATTCTTTATTGGTGCAAAGCCAAAGCACCTGCACAAACACTGACAAACATAGTCTTAACCAAATGTCCATTATTAGCTTTTTCTGTAGCTTCCAACTGGGTCTCATGGTCTTCATGAGTCTGTTCAATATATAATTTTAGTTTAAGTTAATTTTAGTGGTGGTGTGAAGGCAGGTATTAACAGTGGAGAGTCTGTGAAATGCCAGGTTATTGAAGTAACACCAGCTCATATTTTCCAGTTATCACCAATGGGATGGAAATCACATCAATGGACGTGCAATATCATCATGCTCAGAAACACAACTGCTCAGTATATGCAACTGTTTCCATGACTATTCTTCTGATTGAGTGCTATGTATTATGTGTGTGTTTACATTCACAGTTTGAAAGGAAATGCATATGTGTGCGTGCGCATTTGTTTGTGTGCATGTTTCATTGAAGGGTGGGAGACTGTTAAAAAGAACTTCAGTGTGTATGAATAAATTTTCACGGGGAGATTGCATGTGCTGAATGCCTGGGGCAGACTGAGCATCAGACACACAGCTCCAACCCCCACTGTGCTGCCTACTGTGGAACAGAAGCAATCATCTCCCCAGTGACAGTGTGCCTGTGGATGTGAGCACCATTATGAATGAATATGAACATGGCATGGATGTATGAGTGTGTGTGCTCTGGCAACGTATTAATGAGAATATGAATGAATTAGTTCATTGCTTTATAAAGCCTGTGCATAACTGTTTGTAGTTTTCTTTATTTCACGGTCTGTGACACTGATGAATGTGTAAAGAGTGATGGTTGTTTGATGATGATGGTTGCTCGAAAGATAAACAAAAATTACGAATGAAAATGTGTGTTAATGCTTCAATGAATACTGTAGTTCCACATTTTGTGAAATAGGCTTATTTGCATCATACTGAAAGTTAGACAGGCCACTGCACTCACATCGGTCTGTTAAAGCAGAAGGAAGCTAGTAACCAGCTTAGCTTAGGGAACAGGGGGAAACAGCTAGCATGGCTCCATCTGAAGGTAATACATTCCAGTTAGCTCCATAATTAACTTATTACTTCATGCTTCTTTAAAACCAAAATCAGAGGCAGATTTTGTTACCTTTGGACAGAACCAACCAAGCTAGCTGTTTCTCCCCCATTTCTAGTCTTTGTGCCAAGCTAAGCTAACAAGCTGCTGGCCCAAGCTACATATTTACTACTTACAACTAGCCTAATTTACTACTTTATCTCCTTCTCAAAGTTTTGAAATATAGCTTTAAGTTTAAAATTCCACGCAGTCAGCATTGATTAGCACTGATTTTAAATATTGAATTAGCTTCTATATATGCAGGGGCAGGAAAGATCAGTTAAAACAGTTAAAATATGTTTTTTTGTTTGTTTGTTTTTAGTCCTTCTATGTTTTTTCATGCCTTTTCATGAACTGTGAGAGGCCTTTGAAATGAAACACACTGCCCTGATTCTTAATTTCAAAAAATATTTGATCTTCCATCAAATTCTGAAGTCACCTCCGTCCTGGAACTGGTATTCTGTGAAAACACTGCAAACACAACCTCCACTGTATCTTTCTACAACAAATGTGCAGCATTATGAGCATTATGAACTTTTTTTTTTTTTTTTTAAATTTGAAGAGAGTTCTGTTCTGTCTAAATGTTATCTAAATGTTAGCTGCAATGCAGCTGTGATTTTCAAAGTCTGAGAAAAATGAGCAGGTTTGTCAAAATGTCCTGGTCTGCGGCCTGCCCTTTATTGTGGGCTTTTATCTCTGAGGGATTCGATGTTCTGAACTGGGTTGTGTGATGTCACTGCATCCCAACCTTTCACTGTCACTTCATCCATTAACTTTCCCTATAGGCGATAAGGATGGGTCTGCTGTTCAGCACTAGTCTGTTGTTCCTCCCTGGGCTTGCCCCGAGCCCGTTCCATCTGAAATGGTTCTGAGGTGTGCGTGTGTCTTTCTGGGTTTACACTGTGACACACACACACACATGCAATTTTCACAGGTGCAGTCGGGTGTTTCTGGCTCGATTCCCTCATTTACTGCTGTCAGTAATGGCTTAGAGTGTGAGTCTAAACACAAGACACAAGTCATCTGGAAATATTGTGTCAGTGTCATGGCAGGCAGTGCATCTATCAGCTCTGTAAAGCCCATTAGAAGGCACACTGCTAGTGTGAAATAGAAAGCAGGTTACGAGCTGCAGCCCTAACTCTCTGAGTACAAGCAGACCCTGATGTGGTCAGTGTGCTGTCCTGCAGTTGCAGCTGCAGACTAATGCAAAGGAGTTTCAGCTTTATTGAGCTGCTACTAGAACCAAAAGTGTTAATGAACAACATAAAAATTTCAAATAACTGCTCTAGGTAGGTAGAACCTTTGAGTTCCAAGGCTGAAGCTGAAAATTAAGGGCCTAGACTTTGGAACAGACTTTCTCAAACTTGCAGTGACTGATTTATTGGCCACTTAGTGGCACAAAAAACAAGACTGAAGTATCATCACTTTCCAAATTGACATAGCGAACATGTTGGTAAATGGTTGCTTACTTGCACATCCAGCAGATACAGAGCAGCATTTATTTAGTTTCATGTTTGTGTCTACCTGGCAAGTGTAAGTCCAATATTGATCCTCCATTTAGCTCTCTTTTGGTTTCCATCAACTGCTACGAGAAATAGCTGTCTCTTTAACTGTTAAATGCTCCACTGTGTTCACCAGCTAGTCATTAATTTTGTTTGTATGTTCATGAGAGTGAGTCAAAGTAGTAAAGTAGGAGGCTGTAAAACAAAATTTGTTGTTATTTTATAAAACACAAACTTTATATTTTGTAGTTTATATGAGAGTTAGAGCATGTTGTCTTTCATTTTATCTGCTCTCCTTTTGTCTTTTGCATTTTACAAGTTTTATTTTGGAAAAATGCTCAGTAACAAATGTTTACCAAGTGACATGGGCCAGCAGCCCTAGGTGCGCTGACCCTTTGTGTCCGACACAAGGTAAGGTGCAAAGAGGACACACCTTTAGCATTGCCCCCTTAGACTCAGTTCAATTCTACAGCAATTTGTTATTTGATATACAGAATAACACACACACACACACACACACAAGCACACACACAGACCAATATAGCCAGCTATCTTGCAGTCATGTGACTAATTTCTTTAGTCATCTGTCAAGAGGTCAGACACAAAATCCTCAGATTCACTCTTTTGACCATTAGTCTCTATGACTCTGACCCTGGATAAGTTTTCTAAAAATGCTTTAGGATGAACAAGCTTGCACGACTGAGGAGAAATGAGGTCAAGCGCAAGACATGAAAGATGTCCTAATGAAGAGAAAGAAAGAGAAAGTGAGAGCAGACATGAGCCCAGTGGATTAGAGGGACTGAGAGAAAGGTGGAGGAAGAAAAATAACAGATATTCAGAGGAGAAAGGGGCGACAAGTATTCCAACCTAAACGACCATATAGGTCATTTGTCCTATATACAACCCATAGGAGCATTAGTGCCCCTACAGCAGCAGGAGATGCATCACAGATAAACTGTTAAAAATCACTGCTGAAAAATAAAAATTTGACCCTTTTATAATGGGATAGTACTATGGTAAAGGTTTGGTTAGGTTTTGGCACAAAAATAACTGGGTTCGGTTTGCTGAAAAAACTGATGCTGTTTCATAAAAACATTAGATGCCGCCTTACAATGAACTGTACCTATGGGTGGTAATAAGGTGCTTGCCCAAACACCCCATGGGGCTGCTTTTTATGGGACTGCTGTCTCAAAAGGGATTGTTTTTCAGGCAACAAATCCATTCAGAATGCCATTGGTTATTAGTAAAAAGTTTGGTTTCAGTAAAACTATCAGCTTGATTACCAGTTGGTAGATGTTATATTACAAACATACTGGATATACAACTTAATGTAAACCAATATAGCAGCCTTGTGATGACTGGCAGGAAAATTAGACAGCTATCATCATAAGTTGTCATCCTCCTATGTAGTACCTACTACCTGCTACTAGTCTTTTTCAGTGTAAAGAATAACTACAAGCAAATAGTAAATAGTAAATCAACAATAGAATAAATCTTTATCATTTCTTAAACTGAATTATTAAATAAAAGAAAATATGGCAAACTAAAAGCCTGCTGGTATTTTTCTTTTCTTTTCTTTTCACCATCTCAAGAGCATCTTGTCTGAAGAGAATCAGCATTAGCCAGTGGATTAGAGTATTAAGCAGCCATCATCAGCCCTCTTGGAAGCAGCTGGTGGAGTAACATCAATCTTCTCTATGAGAGACAGAGAGCGTGAGATGAAGAAAGATAGCTCGCTGTCTGTGCGCACTATGCCTGTAATTTGCAAACATCTCACAGCTTTGTGCAGTAGCCTTTGCAGTTAAAGAGCAGTATAGTCGCCATTCTCTCCATAGCTGTTTTAACACTAAGATGTGGAAAGCACACACAAGAAAAATATTTGAGATGATAGCTAATTAAATCACATATCGTGATTTATGAAGTGTCACTTTCCTTCAGTATGTATTTGCTCCAGGCCCAAGAACATCAGCTGCCCTTGAGTAACTGAGGGGCTTACCTGAGGCAACTGTCACAAGGAGATGAAATACTTGTATTTCTTTTATCCTCTAGTCACAAATTGCTCTACAAGTTGCAATGAGGTGTGGTGGTCATACAAAATATGTTGACTATGAGGTCACTCCTACCTGAAAAAGGAGGGGCACAGTCACCATCTAGATCCCCTTAAAGAATAGAGGGACAGAGAGACACCAGATGAGTTGGGGTTGGGGGTATAAATGTAAAGCACAGCAGGCTTGCATCTTTGCAACAACCATTTGTCACTGAGCTTGAGATGAAATCCCGTTTGTCCTTGTTTTATACGTGGCTTTCGGCCTGATGAGACATGAATCTCATCCAGTGCTATATCCATACATCACATTCACATCACATGATTATTGTGGTGACCCACATCAGATTGCCGAATTATGAAAAAAGTCATGATGTAAAGTTAAGATTACTGAAGAAATGCTAAGGCATCTTTCACATGCCAATGTTATGCAGGGTTAATCTGCAGTACTTCTCTCCAGCATGTTTCTAGGCTTAGAAAATAAGGTGCGTCTGTGTTTCGATTCCAAGTCACACTGTGTGACAGTCTGGAGGATGAAGGCCCTGTTCACATCTGGCATTATCATGAATTTTCACTCATAGGACTGTTAAAGTTTACTTTGGCCAAGGAGGATTTCCAATACATCCCTAAACTGCCCTTTAAAATGACAACTCCCTGATTCTGATTATAAAGAGTTATATCATCTGCATAAGCAGACAACACCAGTGGAAAATCTCAAACCCAACAGAACAAGCCCAATTACTCTGTCCATAATTTTGCATATTTAAGGATCAATAGTTAATGAATATAACTGTCCAGAATTTAGACACCCCAGACTCATGTTTCTTCTAACACAAGATTAATTGTATCTAGTATTAAAGATTGTGGCGTGCTTCTGCCCCTCTTTAAATTGAGTAATAATTTTTCTACAGCAAGACTGAGGTTTTAAATATTTTCTCCTTTTGTGCAACTCTCATCAGTGTCTGACTATTGAGCAGGCTCGAGGTTTTATAAGGCCAGCTCACTTTTTATAAGGCCTACTCACTTTATTACATTTTTGCTGTGATCTTGCAAATACAGGAAATGTCATTTCGGTCCACACCAGCAGCAGTTATATGTCAGTCTGTTGAGTATATTAAAAATGTACTAGAAATATTTTAGTGAAATAGAAAAAGGCGTTCATATGTGTCAGCACGTGTTGCAGTACATGATTTGGAACCTAGTCTCAGACTTAAAAAAACAAAACAAAACAAAATTGTTTACACCATATACTAATGAGTTTATGGCATCTGTCCTGTGTCTGAGTAGTCCTACTTTATACTGATCCTAAAGCTGTTCTCTTATAAACCGTCTAGAACCACCCGCTGCTAACACACTAAGCCACAGAATGTAAAATGAGAACTTACATTTGCCCACGATTGCTAAAACATGCATGTGTGCTTTTAAATATGTTATTAAATTATTCATTCTTTACAGACATGGTGCTATTTTTAAAAAGTATGCCAAAGTTGTATGGAGCACCACGGCTTAAAATATTTACTGTTTATGCTAAGTATATTTCATCTTTCTTCCACAGACAGACATTGTCTGTTGCAAAGGCAAGATGTCACATAAATGATACAAGGATCTTATTTTGTCCCCCTTTGGGCTTTGTAGTCTTGTATTTGATAATCCTTTACCCTTTTCTAAGTTCCCAGTAGGAAGTAGATAAAGAAATATGCACGGCTTGTTTGTGCAAGATTTTAACACTTAAATGAGACATAAAATGACCTTCCTACTCTACAATACATAAGGTGACACAGTATAAAACATTATGCCAAAAGCCTTTGGCATCTCAGTGGTCTGAAGCATTGCTATGGAATATGTCCCCCTGTGATCTCCCATGTTTTCTTGATGGACAGCTCTGAGACATCACAGTGACAATCAAAAAGAAGATGAAGTGACATGATCATCCACTTGTGTGCCTGCACGCCCAAGAATGAACAACACTGTCTCTGCATGTCCGTCTTTGTCTTTCACACATACACATACTCATATCATTCGACGTGAACTCTAGGGTACTCATCATGGCAACAAGAAAACAGAGACAGGGAACTCTAAATAGAGCTACTAAAACAGTGACAGGAGTGTAATTTAATTCTGGCAATAATCCACAAGCCAGAAAGAGACTATGTCTGTAGTGCTGCTTAGAGCAATGTCAAGATCACTAAAAGTAAGAATGGAAATGAACACTACATTCATGACTGCATGGACTGAATACGTCAGCGCTAATTAACTTTACACAGCACAAAAGGTTGTCATGAGTGGCGGTGTTGTGGGCAAACAGGTAAGAATGAAGTACTGTGGAAACACGTGCCGTTTAAACTGTACATCAGTGCTAAATATTGGGGGGTTGAAATATTCAAATGTGTTGCACTTCGGACCGCAGAATTGTACATTCTGTACATTCTGTAATATTAACAATAGCTATATCCCGGCTATATCCCAGTTCCAGGGCCCTGTTGTGCATGCTTTGTTCACTGGCATGGCTTACTGGGACAATTAAACAGATAATAATTTTCTGCCGTTTTGGGATAATAAAACAGAAGTCACAGGTCACTTCAGTTCTTTTGAGGCTCTCATTTTATCAGGTTCGACAACATGACAGACTCCTTCTTCAGATCTCCCCTCCCATACTAGTAGCCATTAAATCTCTCTTTAGTTACAGCTCTGAGCAGCACTGGAGAGATTTTGTCCACATTTCCTAGCAGCCACTTATATGACAGAAGTGTAACTATATGTCTCACCCTCTTCCAGGACATGAAAAACTCATTCAGAGGTGAGAGTTGACATCATTTCACCAGGCATTTCTAGATAACTCTTTGCAATACATTCAGATTTATTTGGTCTGTGTATAAGCCTCCCTCTGTGATCTGCCCCAGCTCACCACCAGATTTCTTTGTCTCCATGTTAGAGTTAGGACTTAGCGACTCAAGACAAATGCTTGTCCATCAATGACATTTTACCCGAGGATGTCTTCATACTAGGCACTTGTAAATATTCTTGCCTGGGAATAGTGTTTGTTTTAGATAGTCTGGTTGACATATAGCTCAAATAAAAATGCACTCACTCAAGCCTTTCAGCATGACTTTCAAGAGACCTCCAAATTAAACGACAAAACACATTGGTTGTAATTGCCCTCCAGGACAACACACAAGCATCTTCTGATCTGACCCCTCTATGTTTGAGTTTTGATTATGTGTAGGCATAAGAGCACACCCTTCCACATGTGAGATCTCTCATGAATAGTAGAAACACTCCAACACTGAGATTAGTGCCAATACAGTTCAACCTTATCCACGTCTGCTTTTTCCTCTAGAGAATATTGTGTTTCACCTGCTTCACATTGTCAGCTCTGCCTTTATTACCCTTTGCCCAAAAAGACAAGGGACCTGACCATTACCCTTCACTTTGCGACTGGTTAGTCCACAAGGCTTAATCTTTAGCTGCTTTGCATTTTATCACCTTTTTTTCAGTGTGACATCTCATGTTCTTTCAATTTTATACATCTGAATTTTTGAATTATCATGATTAATTCTGAGGCACGAATATGTTACATAAGGACATGGACACTTCACTTGTCAAAAGGAGTAGCTGAATAGTATTAATAGGCAAATTATTTCACATATTTTTTGAGAGCTCCCTCAAGGATTGCTTTTGATCGTTTTCCAAAACAACAGGCCCAAAAACAACTTGATTAATCTTAGAAAAAGCATGGTCATGCTTAAAAGAAACCAACAGTAAGTATTATTTTGAAATGGGAAAAATCTCCTGTGTACTAGTCCTGTGCTTTGCTGACATCTGCATTCACTTTAACCTACTCTGCACATGGTTTTTCATTGGTAATAAGAACATCAAGGCTCTTCCAGCTTTGCTCCTTAATAAGAAGATATTAGATTAACACTTTTGAGCATCATGCCAGAATGGAGTTGCATTGTCCCTAGTCCCTTGTGTTCTTATCATTTTGCATGTAACCCTGGTCCTGTTTCATTCAATATCACCCTAGTTTGTGGAAACATCTAGTATCACAGAAACAAAACCTCAGAAAGATTCACAAGGTAAGCTGTTGTCAAGCACTGTGAGCTGCATTTCACGTATGAAAGGACTGATTAACATTTGTATCATAGTCATTTCAACAAAAGAATAAATAAGAAGGTTCCTCTTCAAACATGCAATAGCACATCAACGACACATTTGTATGTGACATCATTAAAGGTGTCTGGCCCAAATGTAGCTCAAGGCTATTCAAGTTTAGTTACAGGTCTTGAGATCATATTTTATTACAGGCGTGGTGGCCTAGATGCCTCAGGGGCCAAGACTGTCTGCCAAATTTTTCTTGCATTAGTTTGAGTCAACACCTCCATCCCACCCCCCGCCCAAATGAGCTCAGTCGTAACATAGGACAGTCAGTATAACAACAACATACTGAATTTTTGCTGCATTTGCAACAATAAATTCATTTAGCACCTAGATGGAAACTCATCCAGTCTTCATCCAGTGGGTAATGCAAACTCTGGGCTACCAGACAAAAGACGAAACAGGGAACAAAGAAATATGTCTGAAGTAGAAATCTGAGAAATACAAAATATATATTGGAGTGCTTTTTTAATAGCTAACAGATGCATTCACACACACACAAACACACACACACACACAGTAGTATGGTGGATCACAGTGTTTGTATCTCCTCTTTGTGGCTTTGCTGTTTGGGATAATGAACTGGGCTCGGAGCTTGGATCTAAATCCTTAATACATCTTTATCTCTCTCTCTCTCTCCCATTCTTCTTTTCATCTCCTTGACACAAACACAGGCATCCTTCAACATTCAGCTACTCAAACAAGTCTGCGGTGTCTACCTTTACTCCCATCCACTAGAAAACAAATAATGTGAATGTGGGTGTACTTGAGAAAAAGTTATTTAAATGGCACACACTGGGTGTTGTTGTTACTTGCACAAACACCTTAGTTTTAAAACGCTATGGAAAGCAGACCTTGGCAATTAGAAGTTTACATGCAAAGACTGTGAAACTTTAATGCAAGAAAATCTGTAAGATGTTAGTTACAAAGCATTGAGAGCCAAAACCTGCCCTATGTTTTGTTTCAGTGTTGTCATAAGATAATTTGTATGTTACATCTTCATGGATTTTTGTGTTGTGCCATTTTAAAGCTGCGTTAATTGAGTTTTTGGCCATTTGGTGGCAGCACAGCAAGCTACAACCACAACTTTCAACCACAGCACGTCCATCTCGCATAACCAGGTAGCGTACAGTGGGTTTTTCAGTTTTTCACTGGAAAACATTGCCTGCTGTTGCTGGACACGAGGCTAATGAGAGCATTGACAGTGAACCTAAACAATAAAACTCAACAGTAAGTTAAAATATGCTGTAAAGCAGCTAGATCTGCAGGGGACTGCAGAGTCAGGTAATAATTATCAGAGGGTATGTCACTGTGAGTGACTCCTTTCAAATTGCACATAGCTGTTTGGTCAATTGTTAATAAAATAATCTTTATTGTCCTCAGATAAATAAATACTGTATTAATTCACTCGAGATTCAGACAACTGTGAGGGGTCACACTCGTGCTTTTACAGTAGAATATGATTTAGCCTCATCATTTAAATTAATTACATAAGAAGAAGATTAACTGAATGTCATTGACATTTACCACATATAAATTCATGTTAAAACAAATCATTCATTAGGTGACAATTATCTATTTAAAAATATTACAACTCACTAGGGACCTCTAATTAAAAGTATATTTTTATATATACCATTTATAGTGCACATTTTCTGATTAGTGGGGGTGCTGGTAAGGATATTAAACATGCACATGCACTCCCAAGTAACACAAAATTAGAGGAGGAGTGACCTTGCAGATTTCAATCATGTAATATCTAAATTTATTCTTCTGATAGCCCACCATATCCTATGTAACTAGTCTTTTTCAAAACCATTTCCAAAATACACAAAATTACTAATGATGGTACGTGGCAGTTCATGAATAAAAATCCCCAGTCTTTTGTTTCTATTTATAAAAGGTAATTGCAGGACAAGCACATTTTTGTTGGATCTGCAGGCTTCTCAAAGAATAAAACCTCTCTTTGTCCCTACTGTACCACAGACTGCAGCCCTCCGAGCCACTGCAGAAGATTAAGGGATTTTTGTTTGCTATTTGCATGTCTCTTTCACTAGACATTTCCTGCTGTTCGGATTGCTGGTGTGCAGGCTATTGATCTTCTTCCAGTAGCTGTCGTTTAATGGTGTTAAGAGTGTGAGACATAAACACACTTTGCAAACAGTTTGTACAAGCAGTTTCTGGTGTTTAGAACCTTGCGCTAGACTGACACAGCAACAGACCTTTTTCACAGCAGACATTTTGTCTTGTCATAGCAGGAGTAGCACAGGTGTAATTGTTGATGTTTAAAATTACTATTTCACACAGGTGAGCTAGTTCCAGGTTCCTTGTATTGTGCCAGCTGTCTCACTCTCAAGGCTTACTGGGACACTTGATGTGTCTGAGCCATTCTTAGTGAAATTTGTTACACCTGCACTTTTCATGCCATTAAAAGTCAAAACCTGCCATGAGTATTGTCTGTTCTCTCACACTCTGCACTTAATTATTTGTTCAGACCTAATGTTTAGCTCCACTATAATTAGCATGGAGTTATTTTCATATAAATGTTATGGGAATTTAAATGTGTAAACGGGGGAAATATTGATGTCGTAACTGTAAGGACAAAAAAAAGGAAGACTTTGTAAAGAAATCCTTGTCACTTTAAATACAATTCAAAGCAGTGTCACACGTACTTCAAGGACGGAGGAGGTTAAAGACAGAAGAGGAATGTGCCACTGTAGGGATAATAGCTATCAGCCCTTCCTCTGACCTCCAGAAAGGTGGGTTTGAGATGATCGACAGACACATGACCTGTCTGAGGAGGATGCTTTACCTTTCTCATTAGGATGAACAGCGTAGTACACTCTAGGATAGTCACCGTAAGCGCAAATGTAAAACGGCTGGCAGAGGCTGTAGAGTAAGTGTGGCCGTCATGTGCGCAACCCCCAGCTAGCATGTCATCTATAGCACCAGCGCAGCCTTTTACACATATGTAGGAGGTGTGGGGAAGGCAAACAATTGAACCATGAAAGGTCAAATAAGTGAACCATGAAATGTTGGCCTATTTTCTGTCTATCTTGAAATTACATTATGAAAATGTGAGGCTAACTAGAATTGCCTCAATATCAAATTAACTGATAAATAAGTTTTGATTTTGAAAAGTGTATCTGTGCTTTATATTTGTGTTTAACAGCTGCTTTGCCAGCAGGTCCCCTCAGCTCCCATGTGCTCAGCGTCTCCTTCATCTTCATCATATGGCACATGCATCTAAACTGCTCTTTGTCCTGTGACGTCAGTCACATACAACCTATAGCAACGCTGTGTAGGTCACAACATGCTACCAAGAATGCACTGACTCGCTGACACCTATAGTGTACTACTGTTCCATCTGACCACTTCCAAACATCTGAAATGCCGCACTAAACACACATAAAGGTTCATCACGACACCCTCAGATCCCACCATCCTAACTGTAAGTGTTGATATGGTGATTTAAGAGTTATCTCTTCCACTCAACAATTCCACAAACATTGCAGCCACAATCTTATCCAGACATGTCACCATTTTTCATGAAAGTAGATAGGTAGCTAGCTATGTACGTAAACAAAATCCCATTTTGTAATCCCAACTACTGTGATCGTGACAGGTCAGTTGTTTGTAAACCCAGAGGAAAAAGCTGCCAGACCTGGGTTTCAGAACTAGGAAAAGGAGGCTCCTCTTTTGGCATTATAATTTTTGAACAGGTGAGCACCTTCAGACACATTAGCTAGACAGCAATAGTGATACTTTTGCATTAGCGCAGTTCTGTTCCGGTCTTATCTCTGGTGGTAGTAGTCACTGTAGTTCCAAGGACTTCCCTATAAAAAGTAGGAAAGCTCTGCTTTGTGTCCCAGTGGCCATGTGGGAACACTTACTCAGCTGGAAAGTGTATCTGAGGAAGGTTCCTGCCAAATTAGCAGTTCAACCTGCCCATCATTCTGACCTATGGTAGTCAAGAGTAAGAGAGAGAGAAATCGCATAGGGCATTCAACTCACCACCGCCCAGTGGGGAAGTAGGCAAAGCAAGCCATTGGCAGATATAACTGAACAGCTGGAGATCAGCCGCTGCTTTGAGACCCAGCAGTCAGAGCCATGTCCAAGAGAATGACTATGAGTGGTCATTTAAATGTTGCATTGCTTTTTTTTTGGTTGCTGCATAAAGGTGGATGCCACGTGCCAAGGTGCCCTTATATTGGATCATCCTCAGAGAGAGAAAGATGGGCTTGTTTTGATTGGCCAAGCAAATAAATACAAATTTCCAGTGCGATGCTGTACACGGGGGAGCGGGCAAGCATGGAGTCTGTTCATATGGTGTAGCCTGTGTGAAATTTTACAAAAAGCTGAGATCACAACAAGGAAATCTCTAAAACCTCAAGATGTCTGAAGGTCTTATGAATTTCAGATTGCTGCATTCTTGTGTGGTTTGAGTTAGTACCGACAGTATAGTTGAAATTTTATGTTCTGTGTTTCATACACAAACAGAATTTGCACATTCACGGTCTGAAACGAATCAGTGAAAACCCTCAGTGTCTCTCAGCGTCATTGAGAGGGAAGACAAGGCAAGTCAAGTTTTAAAGATAAGACAATTCAGAGTGGTTTCCACGCTGAAAGACATAAAACAACAAGATAAAGACAAGACCCAAGGCAATATAAACATATTAACGCATGCAGATGTCTCTCCTTTTTCCTAACATTACTCTCAGTGCTCTCAACTAACTGGCAGTGCAGTGTCACATTGTGTCATCCCATTTGATGTGTGTGTCACCTTGCATACAGAACATGGAGCTATTGCTGAGTTGGGTGTTTGTCTCCCACTGGGGCTGCCCATGTATGAAACAGCATGCACCACATGGCACTTGGGGCGAAAACAAACTCTCAGCACATGTTTCACATGGAAAAATAGGTCTTTTGTCTTATCACATGCCCTTCACATTACCCGCTGACAGGTACATTGTGTTTCCAGCAGAGGAATGAGCTTAACTAGACGTCAGCGATCCGTGCTAAAGATCGGTGCCAGCAGTATGCACGCCGGTCCTCAGTGGCCTACATTAGTGAGTGAGCAGAGGAATAAAGATGACTGGATTTAGGGTTCTATTTGGGATCAGATTAGCAGCTAAAGACTGACAGTATAATAAGCCCCAAAGATTTTAAATATTGTAATCACTATATCCTTTCATTTGTCATGTTTGTGTCTGTGTGTGTGTGTGTGTGTCTGTGTGTGTGTGTTTGTATAAATATACTACTTTTTTCCATGAATATATATTTTCTATTTTCCACCACCTCCTAAGCTTCCCATTTCTCCCCCTCCATCTTTTTTTTTCCCTCTGTCAGTCTTATCACTGTGCCCTTGGCTTTCATTTCTCTGGGGCTTTGATGGGTGCTGCGATGGCAAGATGATTGACAGGCTGAGCTGATTTCCAAACACTAATCATGACATCACCGCTCAGTCGATTTCGTTTCACATCACATCACATCAAAGCAGGCTGATTGGAAGGTGAAAAAGACCAAAAGACGTTTTCCTCCATATCTTATTGAAAAATAATGTACATTGTCAGTATCACTTTCCAGCAGAAATGATCTGCTCCGACTTTGATGGTTCTTAGCCATTATTGGAACAAAGAAAGAAATAAGCCTTGACCGAACACATTTTTTACTCATTTATTTTTTGCTCTTGCCCTTTGAATTTGCCACATTGTCTTTGAATTGTTATGTAGGTTAAATGGAGCTGAAATACTGTTATAGATGGGTTTTTTTTAACCATCAATGACTTTAATGCAGTTACTGACTTCCAAAGCATTTTTGTTCTTTTGTTGTCACATTGCAACAGAAATGCAAGCACGGGTTGTTAAGAAAAATATCTGTTTGCAAATTCAAGGATGTTGCAACACTTGTTATTTAAGAGTCATCTGGAAAACAGAAAATAATCAGATGCAGTAAAATTGGATTTCCTATCAATTTCCACATCCACTTTTGAAAAACTCTGTAGGTTTGGCTTTCTGCGTCATGCTTTTTTGTTACCTGCCCCTCAAATCCTGGATGTCATTGTGAACTTGTGCACAAGGACAGTTAAAGTTCAAAATGGGCATTGCAAACTATGGGAATCGTTGGAACCAGTGGGTCTCACTGGGACAAGAAAAGTCCTCAAATGCATTAGAAACCATTATTCAGATAGAGACCACATTGCTAAAGCCCCAGGTCCAGGTGCAGAGTAGTAATTGTGAGGATTGGGAGACATCTCAGTGGATCAGTAAAATTCCAGGCTGAATTCCGTGAGCTGACTAACAAAATGCTGCCCTGCTGGAGCCTGAGCTGATAGAGCTGTGCATTCACAGGTTCTCTACACACAACAGACACATATGACACACACAACCATCCCATCATGTTCTACATATGCTGAAGATGTAGACCTACAAGCTACACAACGGAAAAAGGTGGTGATGTGAAGATATGTATTAGGTATTGATTAAGTAATTACTTTGGGTACCCAAATGGTGTAGAGTCCAAAATAATGGCGGATATTTTGTTGAGGTGTCCAATGTGGATTTTTCTGGGCCTCTGACCTTTCCAACAAATGTCTTTGAAATCTATTAAAGCAGCATAATTTTTTTTGGCTATGTGGGAGGGGGGGCAAGCAGTAAACACAACAAACAGTATGCAACAAAACTGCATACACCCCTGTGCAAGATCACTAAAATGTTCAGGCATTCAAAATTGGACTGCTTTTCAATAAATACAATATTCAATACATTGTTTTTAAATTGAAGTGTAGGTTCTTTGATTTAATGTTTAAATAAAAACAAACAGGTCAGATGGGTACAGGTCACACAGTATGACCTCAATGCAACAAAAGTACACCTGTGACCACTGAAAACAACAAGTCAGTTTGTCTGTGATAACTACAACAAAGGTGATTATATTCGTAAATTCCAGTTCCAAGACTGTAAAATATTTTCTGAACACCACTGCTTTCTCAGTTTTGGCCTGAGTTGTGCCCAATGCAACATGGCTCTACATGGTAAGGAATAGCCTTAACAAGTGAGAAACTAATAGTGAGACTTCTTAGGGATTGGAGAGGGTATAAGAGCATCAGTAGGCTACTGAATATAAGCCAAAACACAGCTGCAACAGTGGTTAGGAGGTATAGGAAAAGTCACACTACCAATAAAAGAAGGCAGGGGGGCCTTTCTTGTGCCAAGTACAATTTGCTGTTCAAGCAACCCTGCACTGAAAAACAAACAGACAGGTCAGGCTCTACCAACCATCTCTCACAAAACTGCAAGCTTTGCCAAAGAACATGAAAGTAGCAGCACATTCTTTGATCAGATAAAACCAAGATAAAGTTGTGTGGATCAGGTGGGGTCCAGCACATTTGGTTTGGACCTGGCCAGGACTACCATAGTGTCTGCATCGTGCTGACTGTGAAATGTGGAGGAAGGAGTGTGCTGATATGAGGCCACATTAGTGCAAAAGGTGTAGGGGAGATGACATTTATAGACTCTCCCAAGACTCTCCAGAAGATTCTCCACAGTGTTAAGCAATTAGCTGCTAACTTTGCCTGTCTTCCATTTGTTACTGGGCAGTGGGTTTATCAGAACAGATTTTGTGATATTCTGTTAAATAAGTAAGGTGCAGGTAATTTTCTCATCATCTCATTTGCATCCCATTATGTATCTTGAGAAAAAAAAAGGTTTTAAGATTTAAGATGGATTTTTTTTTTTATTGTAAAACTCAAGATAGACAGCAGTATTTAACTCCTGGGCTGAAAGTGAGTCCTGCTCCTCCACTTTAAAAATGGATTATTACCCATAAAGTGAAGGAGGGACATATAAAGACGGGTATTTGACCCCCATATACCTACCAAAGTTTTAAATCTGGTTGATGCACTCAGGCGCTCATATCCCCCATCACTAACTCTCACTCCGTCTCTTTCTTTTTATCTCTCTCCACACATGACTACACTATACTATAAATAGTAGCAGCATTCCCCCAAATCATCTTCTCACTGGGGAAAAAGCATTAAACCTAAATAACCATGCCTTTGCCTGACAGGCAAAAGGCCAATGTTTCACCTCTAAGCCTGACGCTAATCATGGTGACAATATTTAGAAAAAAAGCACACAGATACTCACAGCAGCCCTGTCATCTCTGACATTTCCTATTTTCCATCTTGTTATCTGCAGCCTTCTGTTGACATTCCCAAAGCCTCACGTGCGGAGCCAGAAACAGTCGAAGGAGGATCTAAAAATAGCAGCAGCACACAGCTCAGTGTGCCCAATATGAGTGAGCACGTTTTTAATATCTCCTCATTAAATATGCATGAGATTAAGTATTCCACTGTTTGAGTGATGAGCATTGTTTTGGAATTCATCAACTCCTTCCACCCAGCCCCCCAAACCTGTTGTTTTTCCAGTTCAATACAGATGAATAACACTTGACTGAATGACACGCGAATGCTACCAAAACAGATATGATAGAGTATACTGTACACAGTACTGTAATTACTATTACAGTGACATCCTCACTCTAAATATCCTGTTTGTTTCATAAATGCAAGCAAGTACCCTCTAATTTCTGTCTGTTTCTGTTGTGTGTTCATAGAAATTAGTAGAGCTTCAGCCACTACAGCTGCTAATCATGGTTTGAATGATTTTGAATGACAAAGGTTGCACACTCACCCTACAGGGCCACACAACATTTTCTCAGTGTAAATCTGTATGTCACAGCGCTCTCTGAGGGGTCTCGAGGGGCTGGGGCGGGGGGGATTCCTGCTCTGCTGCTTTTTCTCAGGAAACTGGGCTCAAATACCTCTAACGATCCGTGCAGGTGCCACTAATTCAAATGTGGGTCATCACTTGTGACCCGACAGACTGGGCAGCATATGCCACAGTAGATGTTGACAGATCTGGCCAAACTTCATAGGTGTATTTCACAACGACCATCTGTCTTTCTTCATCAGTTTCCTTGTAATGATTTTTCCAAGAAGACGCCATATCCGTGGCAAAATAGGCGCAAATGTTACCAGGCAGCTAAAATCCCTTTGCTGAATTGGCTCCAGTGACAGCCTCTATAATCTGAAGGGACAGGTGTTGCCATGACAACAGCTTGCCCTGAGCTGAGCTGGCAAAGCTTACAAACAAATGATTACATGAGTGAAAAAAACCTATGTCTGTGCCAAAATATGTGCATAAAGAGCACACAAGGCATCCTGCCTCCTCTGCTGCTCTGGAGGACGAAAGCGAACACCGTATCCAAGTTCTCACTGTGTGCTTCAAGCGAGAGCCATGGAGACACAAGGTGGATACCACACAGTGGGCATGAGGTGACCTTGGATCTATCAGAAGATGACTTAGCACAGGAGTTGTGGACCGACAGTGCACGGAGGTCTCATCGCTCTGTTGGCTGAAGATACCGCTAATAATAGAGCTACTGTAACTTAGAGCAGCACCACCAAATCCAAAGGCAGAAAAATACCTCACAAAGTTCTCCCAGTAAAGTGAATCAATGAAGAAGTAACTGTGTTGCTGATGACCAGCAGTTCCAGTCATTTCTGACCCCTTCAGATTTCCATTACATATTACTAGGAACTTGAATAGTGAGTGGTGGACCTGACAGCACCCGTGTGTGTGTAGAACAGGCTCAAGTTGTGCATTAAGGTCAAACACTTCCATCCGCAGCTTTTAGTCCCGCTGAGGGCTGAAGTATGTGCTGCTTTCACAGATAGGATTTAATTGGAAATCTTGTCTCATTTTTCTAAATCCCTGTTCATTTATTTGCTCTTTGGTTCTTATCAACTACTACTCTGGGTGCTAATCTTTAAAGAGGATAAGAACAAATGCTGGGCTTGCAGTAGCTGCGGTTACATGCACACGTTTTTTTCCCATTCTGATTGAAATCATTCTGACTGAAGATTCAACAAAGGTCAGCTGTTTACATGGGATGTGATTTAATATGGTCTGGTCTGGTTTTCATGCGCTGACGCCCATAAAGTTGGAATAAAATATATTTTACCTCTTCTCATGAGTTGATTGTGACAGTGTGATTTATTTTTGATAGATAAAGTGTATATCTTCTCAAAACTTTATTGATCAGTCTCCCAATGTTATTACTGATGTGTATAAATAGGAATAAAAAGAGCAATGTGTCTGAAAATAAAATTATTCCAACTTTATAGTATAACAGTGTCGAAAGCGTGATAATACAATGAACAATGAAAAAGACTTTTTTCTAGTAATGTTGCACTAATAATTGATTTGATTAAAATATTGTATTAAGACCCTGTGATGTAATAAACCAACTATAATGTATATACTCTTTGCATTCTAGTACGCTGTATTGCCTTACATACTCATATTAATATGAATTATGATTTCTATTTCACTGAAGGCTTTACCACACGTGATTTATTTATTTATTTATTTATTTATTTTTGGTTTGTTTTTATGTTGGATTTAACATTACAGTGTTTCAACCTTTTACAGATATAGAACATAAATGTTGTTACTCTGTCCTCATTACTATTAAGGACTCAGGAGGCAGTGGCCTGAGATGACTGCAACATCTGCAGATGCTTTTCTATTTGGCTGACTCAGCACCTGTAAGGAGGGCAAAATGCTGCACTTACTTTACTACATTTACCACATAGCATCCCTCTTAGTAGAAGAAAGAGCTAGTTTGTAGGACAATAAATGAAAAAGGGAATGGGATAATCATGTTTATCACTTTGTATCCAATAAAGAATGTTGTGGGCTTTGTACACCAGCACAGCAAACAAAAACTTAAGATGTAAACACACAAGAAGTCTTTTGTTCTCAGTTAAACTGTTTGGCTAAACTTTTCTGTCTGAGCTGTTAAAAAAATATGGATTAAATTTTATCTTAGTCATTACACTGTAACTGAAGGTTATCTTCATTTTGTGAAATAGGCCAATTGGAATTGTGTTTTGTGGACTTACAAAAAATGTGTTGAATACAAACCAAAATCAAAAGGATGCATACTCTGGAAACTATGACCATAAACAGGAAAAGTTATAGAGGTTCCCCCCTTCATTTTCAACATATCCCGTCATGGACCAGGTGTTGGACAATTAAAGAATTTTTGACATGATGGTAGTGATAAACGAAAGATAAAGGGAAGCTCTTGGGATCATTGCGACTCCGCAAGAGAAGAGGTTTAATGACTGCAATTTTACCTTAAAGGTCATGCTGAGTTGGACATTCCTAGATAACTACAAGATTAATATCAGTTAGAGGTAATCTATAAACTATTATCCAGAGTGGATCAACAGGCAAGAAGACAGTTCTTTTCAGTTCATCAGTTCAGTGGATCCCTGAGGTTAAACACATCTAATTTTGGCATGTAAAAATCTGCTTCATTTATATTGTGGAACTTGTTTATTTGGCTTCCCATTACAGACTGCACAGGCATTAAAAATTTACAGAGTCAATTCCTTGTGAAACTATTTTTGGGAGCCACAGCCCACAAAAGCTACCTTTCCCTGGGTAGCACAGGCTGCCAGGGTAATTTAGGTTTCTAAAACCAGCTCTCACGTTTGCACTTGTGATAGAAGAGCATTAAAGCATGGAGGCATTATAAGTCCTTCTCTGTGGACTCCGGCTTATATTCTCACAGAGCTGTCTCATCCAGGAACACTTCAAATTAGCATCTCTACCCACAGGGCAGTACTAGGAAAACACTGGACTGTCTGTAACGTGGGAGCCAGGAGCTGGCTGACAAAGCCCAGAGGGCCACAGCAGCTCTCGCTGCCTTTGGTTGGAGGTTTTAGAGTGCGAGTGGGAGAGGCAGAAAGAGTAGGTGGACAGTTTCATCACTGTGAAGAAATGAAGAAAGCAGGCTCTTCTCCCAAATAGTTCTGGAGGGTGGCAGTAACAATTAAAGAAGAGCAGAGTTGAGTTGATTACTTAATGTGAGAAAAAGCACACCTAAGTACAGCCATTCAAACCCACACATTCGCTCCCAGGCACATCTGTACACTCCAAATGGATGTGAGACTGCTGAGATACAGTAAAATTAGTACAAAAGCCGGTCACATCCATTGAACAAGCAAGAGGTCACGTCAATTATTCAACAAGACTAGCTGTCTAATTATGCATGTGAACATAAGCATCATAATAAAGCAACATAAATTATTATTATTATTATTATTAGTGTCAAAGCAGAAAGAGGAAGAACTGGGTTTTCACCACAGTGAAGTTTTCGCAGGCAATTCACATTTCAAGACAATCTGTCAAAAGGGTGTGATGAAGGGTGCCGGAACCCATTTGATAGGGCTGTGAGGATGTGTCGGACAAAAAAGTTTGGGAACCATTGATGTCAGTCATGTGACAAGTTGATGTAAAACTCTTGGGGGAAAAAATGGTAAGAGAACATTGAGTTTAGAATGTTTTCTCAGATATGTGATCCCAAGGTAAAGAATCCTGATGCTTCTCCGTCAACACAGAGGAATGGGAGGCTTTATGTAGCAGTAACATTCAGATGGATTTAATTAGGCTTTTACACACTTAAGCAGGGAAACCTGTTGTTATTAACACTGTATTGTACCCTATAATGACATTAGCATGCTAAGTTTGTTGCTGCATTTGGTGGAACAGTTGTGTCCTCAGGGGAGCATTATGAGAAAGTCTCACATTCTGAACCTTATAATTAGCTCCTTATTACTCCCATTAACCCACTGCCAGTTGACAGGGCATTTGGTCCATAGTGTTTCTTACCTTCTTATATATGAGTGACACAAAATGATGTAATCATTCCCCTTGAAACCACAAATGTTGGCCTGAAACACAACTTTAAACACACAATATTTTCTCACTTTTTTGGTCAGTCTTGGCAGACACCACTGATTTGTCTCTACAAGGCATAATAAGTATGATCAAAGTCTAAGTCCCAGCTCTGCTAGGCAACCAGTTCTCAAAGATATGACTAGGGACATGCAGAGTGATCTAGGGACATAACTGTCTGCCTGTAAATTTGTATGTTTTTAAATAATTTTAGAATTAATCTTGTCATGAGCCACAGAGCGAGAAGTCATACTGACGAGCTTTTACTATGTTTGAGAATGCCTTTATGTTCTTTGCACAAATTCTGAAAAGAAGCGTCTTGATTCATTGATTTTACACAAAAACAGCTACATACTGTAAATACACCACTACCTTTAATATGTATTCTAAATTTCATCTACTATTTGTCAAGAATCTTCGAAAGCCTGTTTCCTCTTCAACCAAGAAGGCTTCCATTTTCATATTTCCATTTCTATTTTTGGATCTGTTCTGTGTTGTCCAGCATAGCCTTTCCTTCCAGAGGCTTGTTACTTAGAGCTGGTGGGATCTGGGCACATGTGTCCCTGTTTGTTTCCGATGTATTTCCAGAGAGGTTAATGCGTGCTGACATCACATAAATGTCCTCTCATCCAACTGAGAATATGCCAACCATGCAGCAAGCAAGCCAACTGCACACACGCACACTCACACTATCACTCTGTCCTTACCTCCCATCTGAGTTGATCTTTTTTTTTTTTTCCGTCAATACACTGTGGTCCCATCTATGTCTTTATCCCCATCTGTAAATAACCAGGCTTCCTTGAATACTCTAGCAAGTTCATGTGACAAGATGCACTGTATCAGCATGGCTGCCTTTTTTTTTCCAAAAACATGCTGTGACTTTTCTAGGTGTTCCTCTCAAACATGTATGAGCACTTTCCAAGTACAAGAGCTTTACACTAAATACTTTTGTTCAAGTAGAAATTGAATTTGAAAAGGACATTAGTGGGTACAGTGGTCTGGGATAATCATGATGATCAATGAAGAGTTACTGTAATTTTCTTTGAGGCAACAGCACTTACATGTTCACACAAAAACACACAAAAACATGGACGCACAGGAATAAATCAGAGCTGGATGAAACTTTGTGACTAACTAACACTACATTGCTCTGCTTATGCCTGGGTGTTTTGTCCTCAGGGTGGACATGCTTCTGCCTCAGATGTGGGCCTCAGATGTGGGATGTGGTGTTTGTTGAAAATCCTCCTGATTTAGGTAGGTAGGTGCACTGTGGTACTAAACACCATAGGCTACCAAGCCAGTGACCAGTCTGCTCAGTGACGCGGCCACACATGAGACACTGAGGCAGGACCATACTAGCAACTAAAAGAAGAAAGTAATAAACTGCTCACAACAGCTGGAAAAAGACAAAGCCATCGACTGAACACTATATAACCATCTGTGCATAGGCCAGCACTTGTATTTATGGACTTTCTTACACAAGGAACAAACAACATTGCCAAACACTTCTGGTTGGTAACACCCAACATCACATTAAAAAGTCCCAGGATTCTCCCAGTAAGGTTGAAAAAATACAACTGAATCCAGATGAAACTATGTAGGCTATGCTTTCACCCCAGAAGCAATGAAAACTGTAAGGAACCGACTGCTACAGGACAGCACTGCTAGCAAGCAAACATGGATGTAAGCAATGCAAGATTTAAAATGTTTGAAACATGGCTTTGCAAATGTAATTGTTTAATTTGGGACAGAAACACTAAATGCAAATATAACTTGTAAATGTTTAGAAGAAAACTCCACAGGGCATCTCTAAAGTGTGATTTCTGAAAAAAAAAAAACCAATGTATAACTATTAAAGTTTAAATGAGCATTCTCACTGAGAGTCATTGGATAAGCTCAAAATCCCACTAAATTATATGAAAATGTTTTATAAAAGTAAAAATAATCATGTCTCCATGTAGCTGATTATGTGCATTATGAGCTAAATATCTAGCTCAAGGTATTCATAAGTGATTAATGATGTGAAAAATGCGCAAGAGAAGGAATTTTAGAAAAGTGAAGGTGACTGCTGTAGAGCAGCAACTTTCAGGCAAGATTTCTGTTTGGCTGTTTTGGGGTAAATCAACATTCTTTCAATATTGTGTATACTTATGAAACACAGCAGACTTTACAAAGCCATCTTGACAAACAAGGAAATAACAAGCAACACAATGCTTTATGTTGAAGACGATTCAGAAGCCTGAGGTACATTGGTAACAAGGCTGCAGAGACAGAAGAGAAAATGACAGTCTGACTTTTCACCTACTGCAGTAAATGTATATATGTGTTCTTTCCATTTCTGCAGCATTTTTTTGACAGTTCAAAGAATTCTTGAAGCAGATGGGGAACATGGTACAAGGACAACATCACCTTAAGGCATAAAAAGGACAAGGTGGTTCAAAAGCTCTATGTGTTTAAGTTACATGTCATGTCACAGTTCCAGAAAAATGCTGTGTTTAGAAAATAGAGTACTCATCTAATAGTTAATGAGAAATTTTGATGTTCCTATGGGTGAAAATTGCGATGTCGCTCACAATAACTTAATCAGTGTTGAGGCAGCGTTGCTGACATGCTCCCAAGCAGGGGACAATTATCTCTGAGAAAAATGAGCTTGCATTGTTAGTATCTTTTATTGTACAATTATCTTCTTGTTGTGGTCATACAAGCTATTTTTACACCATTGTACAATTACAGTAGAATCTCAGACACAAACATTAATTAGCCCACCCTCTGGCTAAATAATGAGCTACAGTATCAAGTTAGTTTGCTCTGTGTCTCACACCATCACATTCAAATACCTGAATGCCACTGGAGCTCTTTGTCTAAAAGACTTCTTAAATCTCTTTTGACTACAAGTGTTCTTGCTCCCTTGACAGAAGTGGTAATCTAGTGTCATTATGTATAAAAGAAGCCATGACCATTTCCATCACGCCAGAATGGCCCAAATGACTATATCAAGAGCTGTTTCCGCGTATTATGGCTGGAAAAGTGGATTCATGTCAGGACCTTTAAAATTCATTAACATATACTGTGCATAACATCCTATTTTTCAGATAAAAATGTATCAAATCAGAAGTTCAGTCATAATAACCCTGAATGACAAAGAGAAATGTTCTTGTCTAACAAAGTGACAGTGAGGACGAGGTAATACACAGACACAGACACATACAGAAAAATGAATACACACCAAAGCATAGCACGTTGACCTTCAGAGTGTCAGTATTCACGGTGGGGTATTTTACCCTGGTATCATGGTAGATTTATCCATTTGGATAAAAGGGAGGAGCTGTTCGTTCCCCAAGCAAAAGAGGACATATGTCCTGCACAACACTGTACATTAACTCCATATGTTACCCTCTGTGCAACACAGCACAACCAGCAGTGTACAGAACAGCAGAGGAGTAAAGTCATCAGTGCCAAATAAAAGCTGGCTAAACATGACTTCCTTTCATTCAATTTCATAAGGGCATGCAGGCCACAGCATACTTTGAGATGACCAGGTGAAACAAAAAGAGAAGTGTTTGTGCCAAGAAAGGGAATTCTTTTCTTACACAGTCAGCCTTTTTCCCCGAGCTGCCATATCTTGCATACTCTGGATTATTTTTTATGAGAGGGCAATATTTTTGAAAATGAATACAAGATGAGAATCTAATCATGACACACGGCGTCATATTACGTGTTCACATCAATGCAAGTGTTCAACCAACACGCACATACACTCACAGAACACAATTTACGTGTTGTGGCAACTGTCAGAGTGGCCCCTTGGATTATTATTTTCCCATGATTTTAGAATCATTATCTTGTGGGAATGTAACATAGAATAAAATGAAATTTCTTGCCTAAATAAAGTTAAAAACAGAACTGTCCGTTATTAATCATTAGATGGGGTTCATTTTCATTTTTTAATATTATTCTTCTGTACTTGTTAGAAGATGAGGTAACTTTAGTAGAATAAGTCCTCTTTAACTCTTGGGCATTAAAAAGTCCTAGTGTAAACCATAAGGACTCAGTTCATCCTCAGTGTCCTGCCAATTTTAATATGTCCGAGTGGTATTACAAGAGTGTAGGACTATCTTTCTGAGTTCTTCTTACCTGAAGATGAATGTAAAGAAAATTTACTTCTGTTTTGTATGTTGTTTCAGGAGTTTGAGGCACGTGGTCTTTGTTACTAAATGTTCATTTGCAATGTGAGGGCTGTACAAGCACTTGATGCTCCACCTGTTGAATACTGCTCTGTCCTCTGATGTGGGGATGAAGACCTGCCTGATTCAGGCACTTATCTAATTGCCTTCATTGTTTTTATTTACAGATACATTTTTACAGACTCGTGAAAGAATTTTTCCCTCTTTAGGTCTTTAGGTAGTAGGTCCACTGGTCACTTATAAGCAGGCATTAAAGCAATAGCTTGTTGTCTGTCCCAAGGACAGCTGTGAAGACACAGATAGAGTCAAACTGGCTGAGTTGCCAATGGCCGTTGTCATAACAACCAAGGTCATAAAGATATAATGGACTGAGCCTCTGGTCACATCGCAACACCATTTTATCATACAGCTGAACTGTAACTGAACTGTCGCTACAACTATAGTCCTCTGTATTTAAACACACAGGCATACATACTTAAAACCTGTGTTCCCATTGCTATCTTTCCTGAGTAATAAGAGTGAATTTCAGTGTAAATTCCCATTAAATACATCAATTTCAATGGCAATTTTGTAACCTTTAGGTGCAATCTCACTGTGGTCACTCCACTAACCCCATGTCAATACTCTGTCACATATAGCACAATTCAGAAACTATTGTTTCTTTGACTTGGGTTGTTGACCCTTTAGAAAGATGATTTACATGATTGGGTCTAATCACTTTCTGTAAATTTAATCATGCAATGGAAAACAAGGTCATCTAACTTTTAAGTTAGTCTCTTCTGAGCTTATACTGTGACAATTACATTATGCAGAGTTTTTTTTTTTTCAAAGCAAAAAGTTTTTGATGTGAGGATCCATGTTGGCAAGCACCCTTCCAGCTTAAGTGACAAGAATCTGATCCCCTATTAAATCCAGGGATTCAGTAGCTGACTATTTATTAAAATGGGATTTTGCGCATTAACATTCACAAGATTTGGAAGACAAAGTTGTGATGATTCTGACAAGTGAAGCTAGGTGAAACGTCACCATGATTTGCAAGGGATGAACAGCAAAAGCTACAAAGAAATTCAAAAGTGACAGATGTTCAACTTGGTCAGCTTTGGGATCAACTTACAAATCCTTAAGGAACATTATTTTAAGCCATTATTTCCATTAAGATCAGTGTCAGGTAAGAGAGTGACCAACAGAGAGTGGATACGGTATTATGAGCTTGATAGAGAGAAAGAAAATGACAAAGAAAAATTTCTCCTTGAGCATGACAGATGGAAAGCAGTTTGAGCAGAAATATGGCAGCACCAACATATTGCTGAAGGTGTTTCAAGAAATATTGTCACAAAACAGTGTATAACACATGAGATCCAGCTAAGTTGAGACAAGGTGACTTTGGAGTTGGCAGCCACATAGGGTATTCTGCCCCCTTGAGAAATTTTCTTGTATGTGAGCGTGTGCAGTATGTGAGCCTGGCAGGGGTACAATGCTCTTATTTGCTCTTCTTTTTGAACAGATGTATAGTCATTTGTCTCTGCCTACCTCTGTTTTCCTTAATTGACCTGTAATTGACAGCAGAAGAATTTCAAGTGCCTTTTCCCAACATGCCTGTTGATACCAATCATAATTTTTACATTTTTTTTATCTTTACAGTTTGTAAAGTGGGAGAGCGGGCTTGGCTCACTAGTTTCCTCTTGAAAAATGGAATCTAATTAGCATAGCTGTCTAATGTTAGCAGTGATTCTCACTAGACCTTGATTTACATTCATGTGATGGCAAATGACCAAATGAATCACAACATGGAGAAACTAGCAAATTAATGCAGAGATTGTTCAAATGGCTGAGAGTTGGAGAAATTTGTTTTGTTTTTTAATTTAACTTCTGCCTCTGGAGACCAGAGTTTACAGTCACAAGTTTGACTTTAACATACTATAAGAAGACTAACAACAAAGTTTCTACAGACAATCGTTAAGGGTGATATTTCAGTCTAAATCATATTTACACTCAGTGGCTCCCACTCCCACTTAAATGAATAGCTACATTATTGCCGAAGACAACATAATGACTTACAATGAAGACATAAATACCTTAAGTATCTTTAATTATACCCAGTGGCTGTGTTGAACAGATTGTAATTCCACAAATCTACTCCAGCTTCTGTTTAGCTACTATTCAAGAGAGTTTTTTTTTTTGACATTGTTAAGGTGGAGATATAACCACACATCTGCTCATCTTAGCTGTAGATGTCCAATTTTTTCAAAATAAAGCAGAACTGAAAAAGAAAACTTTTTGTTGAGGTATGTAGAGTATACATAAATGTGTGAGTGCGACTTCCACATAGAGACAGAGACATGCTAAGTCATGTAGGATGCATTCTCCTCCGGCTAGCCCAGTTAACGCTATTAATGGCTTCGCAGCATGTCCAAAAGCAGTCTTGCTCCCTCATTAGGAGAAAGTGTCACTTCCTGGACCTTCGCTAAAAGGAACCCCTGCTGTGAACTGAAACAGAGAGCAGACCAGTATCTCCTACTGGGGCCGCCCTTGAGCGTCTCTCTCTCTCTCTCTCTCTCTCTCTCTCTCTTGACTCCCTTTCTTTCTTTGTCTCCAAACCCATCCATCATTGCTTTTCCTGCTTTATCCAGGACCCGAGGAGGACTTCTTAATTAGTGCAGTCATTAAAAGTAAAAAATCTCACAAAGACGCTGTGGAGGCATGCGCTAATTCCACATTCAGACGCCATCATCCCTCCGTCAAAGGGATAGATTGGATGGACTGAATATGCCACTATATAATGAAAAGGACTAAAAATAACTAACTCTCATTTTTAATACAGTGATTTAGCAATTTGAAAAACCATCAAGACTTCCTTAATTCTCTTTGAGTTGTCAATGCACTTGTACGGTGTCCGTATTTAATGTGAGTTCTGAAGACACATGGAGAGCGATAAACTGGTGGTTAAATGGTGCTGTTAGTATTACTGATGTAACAAAATCAAACCTGTGCATGTACTGCTTTAGTCTTAATTTAAAAAAAAAAAACACAAAAATACAACTCATAGACAAAAACTAGATCATAAGATTAATATGATCAATGATTCTGTAAAATTTAGGAGAGGGAAACGGGCAGCTTTTTACATAAGCAGTCCATCTATGTTATGTAACTCATAATAATTAAAGATGTATGTAGCATAATGAGTCCTTATCTGGGTGCATGAATTGCCATCTGCAGTGGATGAACTGAGCAGTGTGGCCAACTGTGTTTGATTTGGCTTTACTTCATTTTCAAACAAGCAGTTCAGCATTTTGGGAAATACACTTTCTTTCCATGAATCAAGAGAAGAGAAGATTTGATACAACTCATGTCGGTGCTGGAGCCTGGACTCAATTAGCTTATCGAGCAATACCACTAAAGCTAACTAACGAATATATTCTATCAAGTTTGTTGAAAATGGCATAAAACATATTGTAATAAATATTTTTGGTTTGTGTTCTCTCTGAATATCCTTTCATGTTGCTGGTAGATGTAATTTTCAACTTAGGGTCTCAAGATAAAAACCCTGCCACACATGAGTGGCAGCATTGAGCTTATGTATCCTTTCCTTTCAGCTCTTAACTTCATAGTAACAGTTTAAGATTTAAAGACATTCATTTTAATGTGTTCTATTTGTTCATTGCTTCCATTTGTATGGATCTAAATAGCAAAAGAAAGCAGTATTTCTGAAGGCTGAATGACCCTCATATATTCTAAAAGCAGTAATTGTCCTTTTGGCATCAGTGTGATGATGACCTTTGCTGTTCAGTTGGCTTTCAAGCCAATACTGGCATTGTGCCTGTGCAATAATGAAATGAAAACATTGTTGTTACATAGTCTTGAAAAATAAATGCCCTATGTCAGTTACTGAAAGAGCATAAGTGGAGCGAGCAGCACAAGGTTCTAGCCTACAAAGCACAACTCAAAACACAACAGACTTAGGTCCATGTGTTAGTGTTACTTGTTAGTGTTGATACTTGACACATAACACAACATGCTGTAGTTTACAGTGCTTCATTTAAGTGATGTAGCATAATATGGTTATTTAATGCAGGTCTACTGTTTTCTGTCCAGAGTCCAGATTGTGGGTTTATTACAGTTCTTGAATAACATGGTAGCTTTCTGCACTGCACTGTTTGGGTGTTTTGGTCTGGATATTGAATAGAATATGAATATTTTTAAGCAGTTCATGTAGTTACAAAGCAGTTCCCAGCCTTGATATGTTTACATTCATAATTATATAGTGATGTTACAATGACTGTAGTAAAGCAAAGAAAACTGGTGGAAATTATCGCAGGACTTTGGCCTATCTTATAGAAACAATGTAATCAGACAACATGACTATATGAGCAGAGTGAATCTGTAAAAACATCAGGCAGTAATTTGTAATAGTGCTTGTTAATGTTCTTTTGAACTTGCCTCCGGTAAATGTCTACCTGTTGCCTTGTCTGTGAGTCCAAGCCTTTTGTACGCTGAGTCAACAGAAATTTAGTGTTTGAATGAAAAAACTGTTAGAGACTACTTTTCCAAAAATACATTCATATTTATCCACTGCAGCTGTGTCACTCAGAATCACAATTAAAGTGCATAACCTACTTTCTTTCAGCACAGAGAAATCAGCAAGTAAGTCATAAATAAGCAAGTAAGTAATACCTTACAGCGTGTACAACGTTTATTTAGACCAGCAGGCCATTTTTGGAAAAGGATAAAGATGTTTTTTTTCTGCTTTTGAAAGCAGCTACTCTTATTATTTGTATTTATTGTGCTTAGTGTGTTATTTGATTCATTTATAAACACTCTTTATCAGAAGATTAAATTAGTAACAATATGTCAGCACTGTTCAGATATCACAAAATAAATAAATACATTTATTTTGTGATATCTGAACAATAAGAAACGTCTTGCAAGTGCTGGTACAGTTTATACGTTTTACAGCCTTTATTTGAGTACGTGAGTCTCTCAGCTGATGATCACTGACCTGTTTAATCAGAGCAACTGTACTATCTCATTCATCGACTTGCACAGTGGTAAGATGGTGTCAGCCCCAACCAACCGTCACATAAACATACTCCTGGGTGCACCCAACCAACAAAACCTATCCAGGCAGCAAGGCCTGCCTGCACTCAGCTGAACTTACACTTCAGACACATTCTATAGAAACAGTCCAACACAGAATACAAAGACTCTGAGATAACACCTGCATTCATGAGGTCTTTCACTTCAACAACATGATGGACAACTGGCAAATGTTACAGTGATTAATGGTAAATGTAAGCAAACTTCCATTTTTTTGATTTCCATTATTTACACTCTGCAGTATCTTTTTCACATTTACCAGTGACTGATGACCACCTGAATGCAAACATCTGCCGTACAATGCGTTCACCTGAATGTTCCATTTACAATCAAATACAACAGACCTGTGTGCAATGGACTATGGGACACTGAGGACACTGAGCAAAGGATACACCAGTTGTGCAGAATAAGAGTTTTTGCATTTCTTGGTACCCTTTGGAAGAACCACTGAAATGGGACAATCCGTGTCAATCTGCAATGTATTTGGTCCAGAAATGGGGACTTGTGAGGACATAGCCTTTGATTTGGGACACAGCCTGAGTCCATATGGAAGGGAGGGAAACTCCTGAGTTTGCAGTTTCAAACGACCCTGCTGGTCCTGACATGATTTAGTGTATTATCCATGTAACTGCGAGGGCTATGAACATTAATTCATCTCAGCAGATTCATTTGGCACTGCCAGTGTCATGAGGACTTGAGTGATTAGAAGGATACTTTTTCCTTCCCCCATCACTCGGCCGTCAAGAATTTTATGATTTTCTTACTTGAAACATGGCCAGATTTTAGGATTTATGTTCTACCTGCACGTTCTCTTACCTGTCCAGCATCAACATCTGTAAACTCTACGCCGCTAAATCTGTTACTTTGTTACGTTTTCCCTGCTTTACAGAAACAATAGCACACAAAGACTTGGAATTACACATGACCCAGATAACCTTTCGTGCCTACACTCCTCTCAGGGCTCTAAAAATAGCTGCCAACATTATATGAATTATGACTGCATTTCAATGTAAATAATGCAGTGAGGTGCTAAAGACAGACATCCAGACTACCATGCTGTTCGTACATTCACAGCTCAAGGCAATTATTTACTTCCATCTAGTGTTAGTGTGGTTTCAGATGTGCTCAAAATACTATTTGACAACATAAAACTAAAATTTACCATGGCACCGGTTGTTTGAGAGCCTGCTGGGCTAGTTTAGTAGAACAGTACAATTCGAAAAAGTCGAAAGCTCTTTCTAAATACAAAGATTTTAAGCGTTATGCCGCGTGCCCGTCAGCACTGTCGTACCCTCTATACTTCAATATCAAAACAGGGCGTAGTAAGTAATGAGACAACATTTTGAGACATTACCTTCTACTTACATTCACTTGGTGACTGCATATATGTTCAAAAATAACAGCTTAAAATACTAAGTTGACCTAGTCCCTTCTTGCTGCATTGTGACAGATATTATATGAATAATTCATTTAAAAAAATGTTGAACACTCATAAATGCCATCATTGCCTGAAATTCTGGAGCTACTGTGAATGCTTATGTATTGTGAATCTTCTCAAGAGTCCTACCTCAATCTACTTCTTTCTTTGGTTGTGGGTGTTGATCGGCGCTGAAGATGGTCTGGTCCAGTGGTGAATCCTGTAGAATCGTGGACTGAATCTCAGCTCAGAGTTAATAGGAATCTAAAACACACACAGACAGAAAAACAATAAATACTGATTTCATTTCATTGATTGTTTTTTATTGTCTCTTTATACAACCCCAGTCGTGATTAAACATCATGTATCATGATATTGATGTCGATCCATTAACTACAAGGTTAATTTGGTCATAAGGGAAATAACGAGGTAAGAAAAATCTGTTATCTTAATGAGCATGGGTCGGCCATCACCATCAGTGGTGCATGGAGTTCACCTAGTATGTTAAGGATGGTACTGGGGTGCACATAAAGAAATGAAAGGGCTGGTCAGGGATGCGAGTGGATGTTTCTTTCATACTTATGAGCATAACATTCAACTGTTGTCTGTGAGCCACCACCTGTGTGACCTATGTAAAGTTACTGACTACACAAAAGTCAGTTCAGTCCAATCTTAGTTTGTCTCCACTCTGGTGTTTCAGTCCTGTTTGGGCCCAGCATTGTCTGGCATTTTAGTCCATGGTTGGTTTTACCCTACTTATGATTTATTGTTGCAACAGCAGTCATGGTCCACATGCCAAGGTAATCCATAAAAGTATATGTATGTGTCCATAATGAAACAGTACAACCTCTTACCTGAAGGTATTGGCAAACGACAATATATCCTGGGATTTTATAGAGCACCAGTGGCCATTTTCTCTGACTACATTTTTACATTAGCAGTAGGAAAAGAACAGGTGTAAATTATAAAACATATGACAGATGAATTCCACTTTTGTTTTTTGTTTTTTTTCTTGTTCATTCTAGTTTCCTGTCACCGTTTATTGGGACACTTGAGTAGAATAGACCCTCATTAATGAATTGGTAACATCTTTGCGTTTCCTACTATGACAAGCCAAAATGTCTGTCGAGTTAAAAGGCTTTGAAAAAAGTGTGTGTGCGAGCTGTACCCCTAGGTCAGTGTTTTAATGGCACGTAGTGACATGAACTGCAAAGTGATTTATTTTTTTTTTAAATAAACTCTAATTATCTCATGAAGTAAAAGTAGTATCACACTAATTAGGGCAGAGACATCTCACCTCATTCTATTAGGATATCAGGATATCACACTGTGTTCTCCAGCTGTTCCACAAGAACACTAGAGGTGGCTGCACAGTCCTTCACTGCAGACACAAGCACACAAATGTCCATATGTATCACATAGCGTGTTCAAAATCTCAACACAATAAAAGAATGGGGGCTGGAAAAAATGTCAGTCTTGTCTGGGAGCCACCTGAAACCCAGTTTCTCATTTATGAGTCATCATTGTGCCTTCCCTGGCAGTATCCTCTAATGAAATAATCCTGTGCTCATACACCGGGTTGTACACCGGCTGGCGAATAAAAACGATGATGCTTACTTAATATCAACGACTCCTACGCTAATATAGCTATAATTTGCTACCCATCTTACCTCTCGAAGTATTTTTTCCTATCTAATCTCCTTATCTGTCTCTGCATGTACCTACCACAGTGTTCACAGTCTCATTTTGAACTCTTAAATGTCACTGTAGCTTATACTATCATGATAAAATCACATAAAATGTGTCATCTAGAGGTGAAATTGTTCATTACTGATCCTCAAATGTGTACAGTGTATGTTGTTTTGTAAAAAAAAAACAAAAAAACTCAAGTTGACGTCATATTTTTGAGATAAAGAAGTCGTTTTCATGTGATCCACCCTCACTGACTGCGATTCCTGATAAGAGGATGCCATTAAAATGTCACTCCATGAAACTGGCAAGTGCATGAGAGCTCTCTCACAGGCTTTATATACTATACATATATTTTCAAAGAATTGACTGTGCTTGAGGGAACTGCTCTAAAAAATCATAAGAAAAACATTATGAGTATGTCTTTTATGGGAGGTTATAATGTAAATTTTATCTCAGTAATCACCAAGACTGATTAATTAAATTACATGAAATACGAGCCAGAGTTCAAGGGTTCAGTCCATAAAGAAAAAAACTGAGCCAACTTTTCTGAATAAAACAAGGAACAGTTGAACTCAAGTGGATGGCCCAGCTTTAAGAGGCCTCCAGGTTCTAAACTGACCGCTTAAGTTAGTAATCCAGCTTAGTGAGATAGGCCTCAGGTACAGCTCTTGCTTAGCCATCTCTGCCTCTGAGCTAATTACAACAAATCAGTTTTGACTGCCCCATAGCACTCTTTTTTGATTTTCAGTACTTTGACCATTCCTCAAAAGTTGGTGACAGTGTTTGGGGAACATCCAAAAGTTGAAGCTTTTACAGATTTTTCAGTTCTATTCAATGAACAAAACTGGCTGCTCACTTTCAGGCGTAAGTACAAGGTCTATGTTTAAAAAATAATAATAAAAAGAAAGAAAAATATCATGATGCACTTTTGAGGCTGAGGTATTGCAGGTCACTTTACAGAAAACGGTTACATCCATGCTACATTATGTAAACAACCTAAACAAAGTGCTCTTGTAAACAGGTCAGAAAATAATTGAACAGTGAAAAACATGCTATTTAGAGCACACATTTATTCAAACCACTTCACTGTTCCATGAATGCATACACGTTTAACCCTCAGCATTTGCTGAAAAGCTTTTACTATTTATCTTTACACAGCCACGAAACATATGTGCAAGTGTCTGTGGCATCAATCTAAAATTAATATCTATGTTTACATTTACAAAGTTTTTAAATTATGGCTTCAATGGTATTTACTCATCAAACCATTCAGTTTCTGAACTGAATCTTTTTTCCTTAACACATTTTCAATTTCTGTTGCAATATTTTAATGAGATGTTACTGTAACATGAGAACATCTTGCAACAACTTAGACTAAATGTTGTCATTATAACCCCAGCATTTTCAGGAGACAGGAAAAAAGTACTCTTAACAATTGTTTCTTTTTCAGCTTGTTTGGGTAACTGAGAGTCATTATTATCTAATGCAAAAATGCCTTCTCAACCCTGGAGTGTGACAAAGTGGGTGAGACCACACCATTTGTCCAATTTGCTCTTCTTCTGTATTTTGAACCATACTTGCGATTTGTTTGTTTTCCAGAACACCGTCTTAACCTGTGTTTATGCAAGAGACCATCAATCTTTCTTGGTTAAATCAAAATTCAGAAAAGTATTGTTTAAGATCAGTTATTGCTGATTGATTTAAAGATTAAAATTTAATCTTTAGTCTCACTGAATCAAAATCTTTCTTTCCAGCTTTCTTTGTTCTCACTTACCATGCTCAACATGCTTCCCCAGGAGCTAAAGAGGGCGGCACCCAAACACTTCCTGCTTTTATGCTGCAGCTGATATCATGGGCAATTCCAAGTATGGGAGGATTTTAGAGGGTTTAATGTTGTGTTGATAAAAAGTTATTCATGATTGTAGTAGCTTTCTTTGAAAAAATAGTGATGAATATTAATAACCTGTGGAGGCGTGATCACATTATTTATTTATTTATTTTGGAGGTTCTCTTAGTTAAATCATTTCAGTAAAATCATTTATTTGTTTGTTGTTTTTCCTTTACACTTTTGTTACACATGTACTTCGGTTTTGGTAAATAATCATATCCTTTTACCTTTCTCTGGTCAGGCTTCCAAACAAAAGGCAAAAGGTAAAAGGCAAAAAAACAAAACAAAAAAAATTAATAATAATAATAAAAAAATCTTCTCAAACATTCACAGAGTGTGAAAGGAATCTTCTTTGGATACCCAATGTCTTCTGATACACAATTTACACATGACCCAAAAAATAAAACTAAATCTAAGCCATTTCAGTGCAAACAATTCAATTTTATTCTCCCATACTGTGATATATATATTCAGTGGTTGTGACTTTTTATCATCCTATCATAGGTGAATATAATATTATATTCTGATATTAATTATTTAGGCATAGTTTTAACAGTTTTAATATTACTGCAGCTTTGTAAGATCTTTTACTGTAGACCATATGGCTGTGGCAGAGTTGGCAGCATTGACAAATGGCTGCAAGGTCCTCTCCGATCGTGATAAGTTTTCCCTGGGTAGATACAAAAACTCCATATTGGACATGTGTCTCTGTGCTCTTCTTGGTGTGTTTTTGAACAGCCAGTGGAATTGCTTACAGCTCTATTTTGCTATTGAATAAACCCTTGAAAACAGTATAAAAGTAAATATAACCTATTTGTATGTGTCCTGCCCACAGTGTTAGTGGTGTGTGTGCACCAGTGTGAAATGAAATCCATGTCCATGACTTCAGGATTCACTACGCCTGGTCCATGAATCACAATACAAGAAACACCATCCCGCACTGACAGATCAGTCATTTGCAAAAATGCATTCAAGCCATGTCTCATTCCCATCCTAAGATTTGATTGTGTCTGTGTGTGTATATGTGTGTGTATGTGTCTCATGCATTGTTGTATATCAATAGCTGTTTCACCCTTTAATCCCTTCACCTTGAACTTCTCAGATATGCTTATATGCAATGGAGCAGTGTTGTGGTGTGTGCTCCCACATGGGACTGTTGTTCTTTGTGCAGTTTTGTGCAGTTGTGTTCTTATTTTTTCTACACCAATCAAAACAAGTTCTTCAGGGCCAAGGAAATCACCTGCCCTCGTGCAAAGTTTAAGTGGTTGTTTGGCATTTCCAGAGGTAAAATATCACTCTCTGGCCATGAGTCGTCTTTTGAGAACTGAACACTTACCACCTGCCGCTTAAAAAATGGCTATTGATGTTGGTAAAACCGATAAATCTGCCAAAGTGTTTACTAAGGAACATATCAAAGCAGGTTTCATTATTGTGTATTTTCTTAACACAGTCATATCAAATACCGTAAGCCTGTGTGACTCAGGCGCCATGTCATGAAGAGCCAAGACCCCTCTGCCACTTCAAATGTCAGCTAGGTGTTTGAGGGAAGCAAAACTAAATGTGCGCAATAACTTCCCAATGTTTGCTGATGTTTTTGAATGAAAGCCATGAACTGAAATGTGCGACTCTTCCAGTGCATCAGTCCGTGCTACAGAGTGATGAAGAAAAAGAGGCTTCCACATGAATGGCCAACATGTAAAGAAGTGTGCTTGTTTTTTTTTTTGTTTTTTTTGATTGGTTCAAAGAAGCTTTTGTCTGCTTTATCCTATATGTTCTAATTTCTTTCTAATGATTAAAATTACTCTCTTTTTCTTTTCTGACTGTGTATTTCTTTCTATGCTCCGAAGAGGTCCATCTCATTCTTGTGTGGTCAGGCAGAAACCAGAGCTGACATGCTCTACAGGGAAATGTGGTAAAAGGTATGTGAAAGAAAACAACTTCCATTATTGGATGAAAGCTAGAGGAGAAAGCAAGACAAAACCTGCGAGAGAAAATAACTGAATGAGGCGAGAAGTGAAGCTTCCACCGCTGGTGGAAAGAATGAAATAAATATGCAGTAGCAGAGAAAATTAGTGAAAATTGTGTCTTCTCATTTTTCAGGGAAGACACACTTCTGACAAGTGGTTCATTGTCATGCTGCTGAACATTTTGAAAAGAACTCATGCAATTTAACACAAAAGTAGAGGACTGAAGGTTTTGAGGAAGTGCAACGTGAAAATTATGCTCGCTGATATTTTTTAGAACTGTTGTTACCCTTCTGTATGGTGTCACTCTAGTTGGAACACAACCGGGGTGCTAATGGTCTCCATCTCTTTTCAACACATACCTTTGTCATGTCGTTTTGTGTAACTCGACTGCTGGTGAGATCATTATGATCGTCTCACTGCTGTGTCTTTGTAGGACTAAAGAGTGCAGTGTTTTCCTATACCCGGCTTCAGCAGCTCTGGGGAGCTTTCAGGGGCCCAGGTGGCAGCAGTGACTCACCTTTCTATTATGTCTCTGCAGGAGAACAGCGGGAGGACAGAGCTACATTATCCACCATCTTAGCGAAGTCATCTTTCAGTGAGGCTCAGAGCTAACCAAAACAAACATCGAAACATGGTCTCTTTACAGCATATCAATCACAGGGCCACAGTCGCAAAGCTACACAGCAATGTTATCAGTGACAAAAAAGTAAAAAAGGAAATTAAGTGTGATAAGTATGCAAGGATTTTTGGTGGTTATTGCTAACATGGGGGCAAGAATGTGTGTTTTCTTCTTTGTTTGATTTTCTCTTCATTTTTCTTCATTTTTTTTCAGGAAATTCTATAAAGCTGCTCCAATCAATAATATTCTGTATTAACAATGGATCAAATGACTATGTAGTATGTGAAAGTTGCTGTTTGCAGTGGCCAAACCACAGAGAATTATTACCCACTCTCTTAAACTGTTTTGGCTCTCTTCCCGCTTTCAACAGCCTCATGTCCAGCAGCAGTTGGAACAGCAGCAGTTTTCAGAAAGCTTTAATAAGATGAAGAAAAAAAAAAGAGCAATAATAAAGTTACAATTCCAAAAATAGTAAAAGTAATAAAATACATTTTTTTAAAAAGTTAATTAAAAATAAGTTAAAAGAATAGTAAAAAAAAATTGAAAAAAATAGTCACAGCTAAAATCAATCAGGGTTTTGACAAGAATTTTGAATTTCACCATTGGAACTAGAGTCTCGAGTTTCAAGGTACACTGCAATTCATTCCAAATGTTTGGTGTAAAGTAAATGTAGTTGAGTGTTAATTCTAGGGACCCGCAGCTCCAACCACTCCTGAGAGCAGGTGTTATGTGTTCCAACTCTCCAGCCAGTAAATGATGCCAAATAATCTTGCAAAGAATTATTTAGATAGTAAATAATTCTTGAGCTCAGATTATTTTATCATCATTCCTGCAGTGTTTAAGGTCAAAAGCCTGTTGCCAAGCTCAAAATAACCTAGTATAGTTTGGTTTTATTTGCCAGCATTTTGGGATGTCTGTTGCTGAGACCGTTGCTTCTATCTCATGACAATAGAACTCATCAGAATTTTGTCTGTGGCACTCAAAGCAGTGAAAATGATGTTTCAAAATTTCAACAGCAACATGTCTCTCCAGAAAACAAACAAACAAACAAAAAAAAACGTGCTGGTTTCTCAGACCTCGCTGTGGACTGTTTTCTTTATTTATTTGTTTATTTTTTAATATATTCCAAAAACATGCCAAATGGTCAGAGATAGACACATGGAGCATGTGTTGTAGGTTTTTTTGTGTTTTGGGTGAACTGACCCTTTACTGATCAGTTCATTTGTTTTTATAGAGTACCCCTCCTGAGGAGAAATTTACTTCTCTGAGAGTCCAGTGAATAGATATTGTGAAGACATGTTCAGTGAATAATTTTCTGCCAAAAACAAAATTTTTCAAGAAACTGAGATCTTTCCTGTCAAAGTTCACACAGATTGTAGGACTTTATCGAAGGTGGCGTGGGCTTTGGTGTCTTTTGCTTTTTGGAGGTTTTCATCTGCTGGAGCTTTGATCAATGGCCTTGTCACGGTGAAGGCTACCTTCTATTTTCTTTTCTTGGTATTGAATCAGTAATGGAAGATGGGCCTAAATCAGTGCCATTGGTCATGTAACACCTGACTTTTCTCTTCCATTTCATCATACAACCTGGACTATAAAAATCCCTGGGCCCAGATTACAGTATAACTCTGTTTGGGGACAGTGTAAATCCCTGGGATTTTTACATTTGCTCATCCCCAACCCTTTCAGTCGTTTCCTACCACACAGAGCTCTTGGGATTAAACGGATAGAGAAGGGGGCAGGGAGTCTGCTGGGAGCTGGCTCTTTCAGCTCTTGCTTTGAGGATGATGGTCAGCAGCCATTATGTAAGCCAAGTGGATTTCAAATGCATAGTTGAGCCGTTCTCCTCTGTGATGCATGATGCCTTTGTCTGTGTTCCACTAACCGGGTGGCAGCCCACGCACGCTATGCATCACACAGGCAAACGCTGATGTACACTACACAGTCCCTGCCTCCTATGTACTGCAGAGTCCTTCACATTGAAGGACAGTGATGCCTACCAACACTTTTTATATGCTCACCTGGAAATTTGTTTGCAGACAGAACCTGATAGCTTCTGCGTTGGACTACCACACGCACGTAAGTCAGATGGAGCAGAAAAAAATGCTTGGCATACAAAATAAAGCCCTATCATATTCACTGGCTGTGTTCCACTTTGAATAAAATTATATTACTCAGGCAGATTTGTGGCAGTGCTGTTCATGCACTCTCTTGAAACAAACTGGTTTGGAAAGAACAATTCAAATACACTCGGTTTCCAGTGTATTAGATACAACTAGCTAAAACAGTCTAATTCAAAACCCCTGCAATTAATCTTTCTTTAATTAAAGATAATATTCGGTTAGTGTTAAAATTGTTTTAGAGAGATGCTGATTTAACTTTGCAGCCAGTTTTTTGGAAACTGTAGCATGTGATGCTGTTTGTAGATATAAAGCACCAGATACTACAGCATATTTCTTTATATTAAAGAGTGGACTAAATGTTAGAAACACCAAAACTGCATTAGTTTGTACTCATCAAATCTCTGAGCTCTTAGAATGCGCCAACACTGCTGAAATGAAGGTGAAAGTGAGCAGTCAGAAAAAAATTTGGTTAGCCACTACTTTTATTTTTATTTTTATTTATTTATTTTTTTAAAATTTATTTTATTGGAAATTTCCACGACAGCTTACACACAAACGTTTTGGTGCAAGTTTTGGATCTACTATGTGCAATTTTTGGGGTACTCACTAGCACAAAGGTGTCCAAACTGTTCCACAAAGGGCCGTGTGGCTGCAGGTTTTTGTTCCAACCAATGAAGGGCACACAGTTTGACCAATCAACTGTCTGAAGACTGAGATCAGTTGATTAAATGAGTCAAGTCTGGTGTGCTGCTGCTTGATTGGAACAAAAACCAGCAGCTACACAGTCCTTTGTGGAACAGTTTGGACACCTCTGGTTTTGACAATCTGGTTAAACTGCTGACTTGCTAACTACCAGTCTGATCATCTGACTGCTTGTGTTTCTCGCCATCTCGTTGCCTCCCTCCCTTACCCTGGACCTAAATCTTAAAGTGGAATTAAAGAATGCATTTACAGAACACAGGACTAAAGCAAATCATCCATCAATATCAGATTTTATTTTGCATATGAACAATTCCTGATATCCATGCATACAGTATAATGAGCTCACAAGGTGGCATAGAGAGAGAAAAAGAGAGAGCGACAGATAGAGAGAGATAGAGAGAGATATCTTTCTTACTAAAATATATATTCCACTTAGAGAAAGGGACAGTATTGAAGGGTATAATAAGACAGCAGCAACCCACATTGCTTGCACTCAATTAGTGTTACAGTGTCACAAATGAGGTTATTAAAATCTGTTAACTTCATCAATAAAGTTCTGGTTTTATTTTCAACCAAGTTCTGTAGAAATGTTTCATTGGCCTCAAGATTTTGTCTTCATTTAACTGGAACCTGATATATCTTACTATATATCTACATTACGTTTCATACAAAATAAATACTTATATAATGCATGATACATTTATATCATCACTGTAAACATGAAAACAAAACCAACATCATATATTTACCGTACTACAGATACTGCAGAGTCCAACAAAAGTGCTTGATAAAAGACAAAGATAATATGGACCCCTGTTTTTACTGTGATTGTTCAGAGGTCAGATAGCACCGTATGACAGTCTGTGGACAGCCCAGAGGACAGAAGCTGTTTTATAATTATATTTGGTATTTTTCTTGACCACCATTTTTTAATTTATTTTTTCCCAGCCATCAGTCACAGCATATCTGCTGATGTCCTCTCAGTATTCATCTGAGTTCTGGATCAGACAGAGTCCACCTTGACCTGGTTATTGTTGGTCATGAGTGGTGAAGGTTTACTCTTGAGCCTCTCCCCTGCATCATTTGAGCTGTCCTGGAAGAAGATGCGTGCCGTGCACACTGACACTACAATGCGTTTGTACTCGCGCCGGAAGTTCTGGTTCAGCACACCATACACGATGGCATTAAGGCAGCTGTTGAAGTAGGCCATAAAGTAGCTGGCCACAAATAACCACTCAGGGATGAGGGGAATCACTACCTCTGGTTTGATTGCTACGGCTAGGCCGATGAAGTTGAGTGGCGCCCAGCAAACAGCAAAGAGCACAAACACCACAAACATGGTGACAAAGTTTCTAACGTCATGTGGCGTTAGCTTGGGCCGATTGTCTGGTTTGACCCGTCTCCTCACCTGTATGACAAGTATCCAGATGCGCAGGTAGCAGTAGGTGACAATCATGATGGGTAAAATAAAGTGAAAGAAAACCACTGCGATAGTGTACGCTGAGCTGGCTGACTGTTCAAAGGTGCAGGAGTAAACTCGTGGGTCATACTGAAGGGAGCCCACAAAAAGGTTGGGCACGATAGCCACAACAGTCAGCGCCCAGATTAACATCACATAGCAGACAGAGTTTTTGTCACTGTACAGTTTATCATATTTGAGGCTGTGGCAGATGTAACAGTATCGGTTGATGGCGATACCGGTGATGTTGAAGATGGAACCAATGACGCTGACGCCCATGAGGAAGCCGCTGATCTGGCAGTGGGCGTAACCCAAGTTCCAGCCATTGTGGAAGATGGAGGTGAGGACCAGAGGGTAAGGGTAGATGGCCACCACGAGGTCTGCCACTGCCAGGCTCACCACAAAGATGTTCCCTACAGGCAAAACGCACACAAACACACACCCACAAGAGAGACAAGGAAGGAGTCATGAGTCACTGATAACAAATGCAGAGCAAATTGGTCATCCAAATGAACGAAATAAAGATAGCACAAGTGATTGTGCTGAGACACTGTCTGACTTGTTCAGAGACATTCAGAAACATTTGTGTGGAGAAGGTTACAATGAGTGTTTAGAACAGAGAAGACAAAACATGAGCATCACAAAAAAAAGAGCAGTAAAGTCACCCAGATGGTTTCTGAAGGCTTTTTTTCAAATGTAAAATTATCACACTGAAGGTATTCTGTGTGATGATCTAAATCAAAGTTCAAGGCTCTTCATGTCCATACAGCACCGACATTTGAAAGAAATCCGACAGCTGCCTGGCAGGAAGGACAATCCTTTTGAAAATCCAAAAAGCTATGGTATGTTTTGGGAAATGGTTGGCAGTAATTTAAGTGCAGACGATTTGTAAATATGCTAAAACATGTAAAAACACCAGCGCAGTCCTTGAGAGACATCCATTTGTTTTTGTTGCTGCTTCGTTACATAAGCCACAGGGAGAGCGCCTCAAGGCTGGATCTTGAAAGGGAATGCATCTGCAAATTTAGCATTGTTTGTGTGTATGTGTACATGTGCGCTCGAAATGTGCATAAACACATTTCGTAGTTTCCCGTGATGATTTGGCAAGTGATAACTTCAACTTGCATTCAGCTGTCACCTTGTGTGGTCCCTGTCACTAAATCACGCACTTCTCCAATTGCCAGCAAGGACTCCACATTGTGCATGCCAGACAAACATAATGTACACGCAGGGCAACAATCAGGGGTACACAAGTCTATTCTTTGTCCCCAAACTGATGGGAAAATTATGCAAGGCTGGTTGGAGAACACACTGTTGCACACGACGGCGACAGATACCAACTGTGATCTTCAGCCTCTCTAAAGTGAAATGCACAACATATACTTCAAAGAGACAAAAGAGCAAATGTCTTATTATGCTTTGTGGAAACAGCCTCACTTTTGACTGAAGGTACACACTGTTTTGTGTCTCCAGTTTTCTTTAATCACGCAGACCTCTGCATTTTAGCATTATTTACTGGTGAGGGGCCTTTCATCAGAATATTGGAGGATTCTAACACCTTGCCACACAGCATTTTCACAACTGTCACTTTTTAATCAGTGGAATGTGTTGCATTTATAGTAGTAAGAACCATATTACAAGGTCTAGTGATAAGCCTGGATTCAGTTTTGCCTATGTGACAACACCCTGTCACAGATGATATGATGCATTTACTGCATGTCAGAAGGGAACTAAGCGAATCGTATATCTCTACAATCACTTCAGTGCAAGAGGCAGTTTCATTTCTGTGCTGACGTTTGGTCTGTCAATATCAGACACACATCCCCAAACCTGCAGGCAGACCTGTCAGTCTCACCTGAGCATTAGAAGTACACAACCGATCAGCCATGTGGCCTGTTATGTGGTTATCTGCAGTGGAACATTCCAACCGTTCTACTGCCAGGGATCATATGCTGCTATTAATTAAGTTTTGTCTTTTTATATCTGTCATTCAGCTGTCCTCTATGAGGAATTAGGTGCACCTGCTGTTGTCACAAGACCCTGTGACTGTTAGAGAGCTTTACTGCATATGTGTGTATGTGAGTGTGTGTGCTTTTGTGTGTCTATCTTTGTGAGGACTTAGGGAGGAAGGATATTTTTTTGAAAGTAAGAACATTTTCCCAAAATGTGCAGCCCCAAGGGCAACTGAAGATTAAACATACCATGTGAGGTTTTCTCATTTCCCATGTGCTCATGTTTGTACACGTGCATCAATTTGCGTGTGGTGGGGTACAAGACAAAAAGCACGATGATCAAAACACTGCTACATATGTCCACTAGTGGTCAAAAACTCCACGGGATACGTTTAAGACTTGGTTTAAAGGGTCAGTTTAGACTTAGTCTAAGTGTAGTTGTGGTGGTAGAAGCAGCAATCACTGAATTATTTGGCCACATGGGAGCAGCAAAACAAGTTGTATGGCGATGGCTAGCTGCATTTAGTGAAGCTTCATGTATACTGCCAAATGAGAACATGTTTCTCATGTTCAGAGAAGGTGTTGAGACAATGTGCAAACAGTCACGTTTAAGGGGCTCCCTCTCCCTCCCTCGGCTGTTCTTTACTGTTACAACCCTGTTACAGGATTTCAAACTCAAGTCACTCAGTATTAACAGGCTTGACCTTGACAAGGTCATGTTGTGAAAGGCCTACAGGCAGCTGGCTCTTTTGGCTGTTGGACTCTCTCACTCACTGTCTCTCACTGTGACTAGTCTTGTGATTGACGCATCACTCTGAGTTTTCATTTGGCTTGAGGAGAGATATGGCCTGGTGCTGTGTCCCTTTTTCCATTTCTGCAATCCCACACTTTCAACCAATTTCTCTTAGGATTTAGGTACAAGTGAAGCCTATGTGAGCATTTTTGCCACTGTAGCTCGCAATGAATTTTGACACAGACTGGCGAGCTAAAAAGATATACAGTGCATTTAGACTGTATCCAGCCACACTGACTTTTTTTCACATTTTATAATCTGGAAAAAGTTTTTTTTTTGGGGGGCAACAGTCAAAAAATGTTTTTAGAACTGTTTTTCTGACATATCGATGTACTGGCATCACATTTATATATATAATTTCTTATAAATGCGAATGTCTGTCGTTGACTGAGTGATGAAGTTACACCATTGGATGGCCTGGCCAAGTGCTGGAATTTCCACATTGGCCGATGCCCTTTCAAAATAAATTGGCGCAAACCGTTTCTATTAAGTCATCAGTGGGGCGTAGTAGGTAGTAGGTAGTATTGCCAACTTAGCACCTTTGTTGATATATTTACTTTATACTTCTCAGACTTTACTTTTCAGGCCCCTTTAGTAACTTAAAAAAAAAAACAAAACATCTAAATCTAGCAACTGTTTGGACAAATCTTAGCTACTTTCTGTAGATTTGAGTTGTCAGTATTACCCTGCCAGCATGAGTTCGGGCATTCCCTCCCTAGACACGAATCTCTATGTGTCTCATTTAGTTGGAGCTGCAGCTGACAGACATGAATGAGCTTCCAACTTCCTGTCTAATCATTTTAGAAGTAAATATTGCTGAAATTACAGAACAACCATTGTCTTTAACTTATGGTAATTTAGTCAGACAACGTTGTGGTTATGAAATTAGGATTTTAGCTTGAAAGTGTCATGTCCGTAAAGACATGTAGTCTTAATGGGCCGCAAGTGTCAGTCACTATCTCAAACTAGTTCTGGCGTCAGACAACAGAAACAGAAAAACATGTAAATGAGAACAACTTTACTGGAAATTTGGCTGTATTACAACAGAGTATATGTGAGGTAGAGATTAGGACAGAAGTAAACAGATAAAGGGCTGAACCTGGCTAACATTAGGCTGAACGCAAAAATGATGCAATGATGTAATGAATATGCTAATTGGTGTATTACATCATCGATCTACTTTTAGCGACTTTCTGAGCAGGTTTCAGCGACTTTCCATTGAAAGCAGTTGTTGTGGCCTAGCCATACACTAGGTTTTGACCTGGTCTTGTTAACTTAATCTGTGTCAATCCTCTGAAAATTAATTTTTTTGCAGTAATGATACCTTTGAGTCTCTATCAGCCTGGAACATCTGAATCTGGATTTTGTCCCATTTTTCAGAGTTACTCCGGCTCAGTCAAGCTGAAAGTGAAGCGTCTGTGAGCAGCTATACTGAGGTCTTTCCACAGATTTTCCATAGGGATTTAAGACCTGGCTTTTACTGGGTCATACAAGGATTGTCATTTTCTTGTCCTGGAGCCATTGCAGTGATATGGAAGGGCTGTGATATGGAGCTTAGCGTACAAGTGCAGTCAGGGAGACTATTTTATTCTTAAATCGCTTGCTCCTACTCGTTCATTGACTACTCTCATCTAATCATTTAAGCTCCACCCCTTGGCTCTTCTCCATTCACAAATTTTGCCTCTTCTTTTAAACCAAACCAGGTGAAAAGAGGCAACTCCTTCTTGGTTCATATTATTCAATCAAATAAAATTCCATTTATTATCTCCGCTAACTAATCAGTGTGTATTTTATTTTCTCCTCTTTCACTTCTGTCTCATGCTGACCTCTCTGACAGACATCAACATAACACTGAGGGCTGACCAATTATCCAATTATACCAGTTATTGTCCATAATTGGGCATTAGCTCAAATTAAGTCTAAGCTTAGAACTGATCTACATTTAATCAGCGGGACTCTGAATTCATAAGCATAGTCTCTCCTGACTGAATGGGCTGTGTATCCTTCCTGTGGGAACACAAACTGTCCATAACATAAGGCTTCACATTTGGCTGCATTTAAACTTCCTCCAACTTCACAAGTCCCCGGTGCCTCCGCGCTGAAAAGAGCACCCACAGCATGAGAATGCCACCTTCACGCTTTACAGCAGGGATGTTAGACTGGTGGTGAGCTGTCTGTTTCCTCCAAACTGCCCTGCACTACAGCTGAAGAGTTTTTCATTGTTTCAGACCAATGTTTTGCTCTCAGAGTCTGTTTTTCAAGCAGTGACATCTTTCGGTATTCTGACATGTTGCCCAGCAAGTGCTTCTCTGACTGCTGTCACTCAAAATGTTCTACCTCAGCAAAACTTAAATTCTGTCAGTGATCCTGACCAATGCCCTCTCTGCCCAGTCATTCAGATTAGTAAGACAGCCTGCTGTCAAATTTAGAGTATATTATCTTTGTGAGTACTCAAATTAGTAGATGTTTTTACACAGAAATGCAAATTAACTGTTGGAGTACGGCCTATTTTCCTGTGAAATATCAACACATAAGCTGTTTCGTATCCTTCCCTGGATTTGTCCTGCCTCAAAAGTCTTATCTGAATCTTTACAATTCCTATAGATATGCAACACTATTATCATTTCTAGAAGTTTTGGTCTAATTCCAGTAGAACACATGTGGGGAAAAAAATAAATAAATGAAAACCAGTAATTTGTACACATTCCACTTTCCTACATAAAATAATCCAATTCTCTACCGGTGTTACAATCCTAGATGAAACCGAATAAAACCATCTCTACAGTTATGTTTATTTTTGAGGTCCTTTTTTCCCTCCAACTTTCTCTCCTCAGGCAGAGCTTACTCCCAGGGTGTGCATTTCTTAAAAAAACATTTTAGAACTCAGGAAATTACTTTGGAACTTATATTTTAACCTACTAAATTAAACAGTGTTTGAGTGCCTTATTGGATTATTTGTGGAAAGACATCCTTTAAAGACGTCAGCCTACAGAGAATATGTGCAGACAGCTGTCTACCAACTGTTACAGGCTGTTACACCGATGAATGTTAAGTATAAATTTGATGCCTCCTTCTTAAAGGAGAAGAAATTTCTGATAATACTTGAACAGCTCAATTTCAGATTGTGAGACTGGTAGACTAAAGAGTATCCCATTTGTACCTTCACCACCCACTAAATCCTAGTAAGAGTCTGAGGTTCAATCTAAGATATAATGAGCATGTGCTGAAGGTTAGCAGCAGGTGGAGCAATTCTGAATATGACAGCCTCGACACTGTGAGACCTTTTGTCCTGACTGCACTAATGAACTAGGCATTTCATTACCCACGGTCAAAAGTCAAGTCTAACTGCATACCTTGTCAGGAGAAGTTACAGAGGTCAGAATGAATGTGCAAAAAAAGCGCGTAAGGCCCTTTAGTGCAGTACCCTTAGCCGAACATACTGCAGAGCACTTATTTTAATGTATGATAATGTGTGAAAAACCACCCCAGGAAAATGAATACATTTCAATATGTCAAGAATATGTAAATTTTGATTATAATTACACTCCACAGTAGTCAAATGCATTTCTCATACGATGAATTTAAATTATAAACCAGCTCTGTTTTCATGGCAGAGCAAAGACTGGTAAAAGCTCTGCTATAAGATGTGGGCATTTTCCTGACCTTGAAATGTACTTTGTTGCTTTGGTATTTTCACGCCCAGTGCTATGCGCTAGATGGAAGAGGTAACATAAAGGCTTGGCAGTTCCAAACACATGAGGCCACATGAGGAGACGTGTTTATATTTTCCTGAAAAATTAATCTTTTTATGCTGAAAACCAAATTTGTGTTTAGTACAACCTCAGTTTGCTGTTAATTTGGTGATTCCCCCAGCTGGTGCAAACCAAACGCCTGGCAGAAGTTCACAGCAATTACAAAACAATGGTGAGAAGTCTAACTTAACACTTTTCAATCGCACATCCTCACAGCAAAACTGCAAGTTTAATGCAACTAGAGTAATATGATTTAGCTAATATGAAAGAATTTCCCTAAAGCAGATCAAAAAGAGGAGGAGGAGATGTTTTTGTCTGTGATCTCTAGTGCCATTAATCATGGTAATGTGTGGTGTGCCAACACCAAGTTGCTATAAAATAACCACAAAACTTTCAGAGCACATCAAACTGGTCAGTTATAAACTGGTATTCTGCAGGGTTGTTATTATCATTGTTTAAGTATGTTGCCTTTAGTAGAGAATCTAGGAGGAGAAATACAGGAGGAATGACATGAAACAATGGTCTCCAAGTGAAATCAAACCCGGGACTCTGCTCTTTCCTGCACACCTGGATATATATTCAGTGACCTTGCCATCATGACCTTGTAGTTTGTGTTGGACTTTGTTCCTTCAAACAGAGCCCTCAATGTATTACCTTTCTGTATCTTTACTTTGCGTCTAAGAAAACATTCTTCTTGTGGATTTTCTTTCATTATTACCGTGGGGTGACTGCTCATACATGATTCAGCAATCAGTTCTGTGCCAACAAATTTGAAAGTCTTGAATAAAGATGAGCCCTTGATGAATGAAAGGATATGATATTTTTATATTTTTTGTGTTGTGTGCGTGCGTGTGTGTGTGTGTGTGTGAGAGAGAGAGAGAGAGAGAGAGAGAGAGAGAGAGAGAGAGAGAGAGACTCTGTTTTGGGTGTATTTAGCAGAGTCTTGTGAAGTTCACTTAAAAATATCTCCCAGCCAACACTATTGACAGAAACAAAATTGGATTATAATGGCAATCCGTCCGGCAGAAATGGGGTGGCAGTTCCTTGGTGTGCACACAGAAATGTGACAAAATGCACACAAAACAACAACTGTGACGGTGGAACTTTACTTGAACTGTATTAGTAATAATGCAAAGAGAAACAGAGAGAGAAAGAGAGGAAGAGAAAAAGGGAGGGGAATTAAAACAGAGTGAGAAAGAGAGAGAAAGGAAGGCAGCTCGATGAGGAAGCAGATTATGTCGCTGGGTCACTATTGGATTTGCGGATATTGTGTTTATGAATGAAGCCAGTGACAGGCGTGGATGATGAGACTCTCGGCAGCTTTAATCTCCTCACTTCTCTTACAGAACCTATTTCAAGAGACTACGATGAGTACAAAAACACACAGAACATACAGTACATTAACAATAAAACAGGGAAGACAAAATCTGGCAGTAGCCTTCTCTGTTACTGTACAGAGAATTTGTTTTCAGCTGCTGACAGAAGGGTGAAAAAGGAAGCACTTTGGATCTGGATTTAGCCAGAAGTGGTTTATTCCTACCCTGGTGTGGCAAAGGAAAGAAAGGATTTACAAACTGACCTCAAGTGCCCTCTCTGCTAGGGAAGTACCAACCAGAAACAGCAGAGTGGAAAGCAGCATTATGCACTGTCAGCCTGATTCAAGTTCGCACCAAGCACCAGGGCTGTTTTCATAAAGCAGCTGGCCCCAAGTAGCCTGAAGACTATTTAAATGTCAGAATCAAGTGTTAATCACCACAGTTCACACTAACACACAAACAGTGTGAGTTAAACAAAAATCTTCCAAATAGCTATGACAACACAGTGGTTTTTTTGTGGGCAGTGTTTTAATTCAAGGGTATTTCCTGACTCCTGACATCCTAGAATATTTATCACTAGATGCTCCTGCGTAATTTTCTTATCAGACAGAGAAAGTTTTCCCATTGGGCAGAAGATTCCTTTCGTGATACTCTCAGGTTAGCACAATGTCCTCGATTTAGAGCAAGCTTTTAAACAATGGTGTATTTTCTGTTTCTAGGAATTTTGCTAACAGCAACACATTTCAGATCTCAAGTATTTGTCTATGCTTTATTTAAGGAAATACAAATGAGCGCCTGTTCTGTGTGACACTGTTGTGATGTCCTGTAGGTTTTACCAGTGGGATGCAATTTGAGTGAGACTTTAACAAGATCTCAGATCCAGCGAGGTTTATCAGCTAACTGGCCAACCTCGTCAAACTTCAAAAAACGCAAGCAGTCTCAATCTCAAATTGCTGGGCTTCTTTCTTACAGCTACCACTGCAAATTTGAGGATCATGTGTTGTGAAAATACCTGTCCGCCACACTTACTTTCTCTGGTCAGGGAGCAGACATGACAAAACACCACGGGTGGTGTCACATTGGATGTCAGCCAGGCCCCCACAGCTGGTGGCCTGACACAGCCTGACAGGACCAGTCACGTCTTCCAGATAAAGCCCCCTAGACAAGTTGTCCAATGTCATGTTGTCAATCTGATTACACAGTCTTCATGTGTCATAAACTAGTGGCAAAACAGGATATAAAAAATAGGGCCCAACCAATTTATCGGTTGGCCAGTTGACCTGCCACAGATATATCAGCATATAGGTACAGAACAATGTTTAAGGTAATTTAGAAATTGTATCATCACACAATTTGTCTCAAATAGCACATTTTGAATCACACAACAGTCATGTCACTCATGCTTATCACATGCTGACACAACGCTATGTTCGCGAGGTAGCTAGCCTGCTATAGTTAGCATCAGTGCAGTCAATGATGTAGCAGATTGAAAGGTAGGCATCAGAGCATCTTATCCCATTCATTCTGCAGCTCAGCAGACGACGGTGTGGTGGTGGCTTCAAGTCTGTAGAGTGTTGACTATATGCTGTGCTGTCAGTTGCTGAGATGCAGTGTTGGAAAGTAAAACAAACTACGTCCTCATCAGTCGAGTTCTAATGAAAAATTAACCTGTTTGTGAGACCAGGCATGAAATTTAACAATATGTGAATAATATCTGTATTAAACACCAGTATTGTCATCTTGTCATAGATGTACAAGTATTTATCTTTCCATCACACTTGATGAACATCAGCTCATTATGTGGGGGTACTGTACTTTGGATCCCCTGAGGAACTGTGGTTTGTGTGGACCATGTGGCCAGAGCTCTTGTCGCTGCTGGTGCTGCTAAGATTTACAGTACTCCAGCTGCTCCCCAGTGAGCCACACTCACTGTGGTTCAGCTACTGCATCTGCTATAAACTAGAGAAAAACTCAATATCATCTATACAGTTCTATGTACTGCAGCGCATTCTTTGTCTTCCTTTTATTGTTCAAGATTACAACTAGAGGACATAAGTAGGACAATACCAGCAGAAACCCTTATCTGAAGCTAAGTGTTGTTTGAATAAAGGTATTTCTGCTGAGTTCCAGTCCCATTAAATTGTCATTAATGTGGCAGGTGCTGGTTATTCTGCTGATGCTAGTATCCAGAGTGCCTTTAATCCCTTTCATACCGGGGACATGTGAATGACGTCCGTTTTAGCCACGGCTCAGGCTGCTGTTGCACACTCATCTCTGGGTATCCTTGTTCACAGAAATGATCAATCTTAAAGCTGTATTTTCCTGCCTTTCTATATAGAATTTTTTTTTCTCTCCACTCCTATGTACTAAGTTGATGGTCCTCACTCTACTAGTGGAACAACTATGAAAATGATGAAGTTGCAGTCAGTAGTTCTTATTCAATCCTGTAATAAAAGAAACCACAATATATTGTAAGAAAATATAAATCTTTGTCTGGCCAAGCAACCTGAATGTTTGCGGTTTTTATGTGAGTTGAACACTAATGTAGGGTCGTCTTTAATACTGTTTCATCTGTTTTTAATTAAAATACCATTACAATAATGAACTAGGCTGCTGTTGTTCTCATGAGTGACGCTGAATGGACGATCGGGAAACCAAACCATTCCATCAGACATTATTTTTGCCCAATGATCACATCTTACTGTGTCACTACTGTTTAGTGAAGCTTAGCTTAGCTTGAAGGCACGTTTTCTTCACAAATCCCAAAGTGCACCACCAAATTCACAGACTGAAAAGGACCATAGTTGCATAGTTTCCTGCGTGAAAGTCCTTTCAAACACAGGAAGAACTAAATGGAAAAACAGAATGTTCAAACACAATTCAGACAAATTATCTGCTGAAAACAAATTTTTGAGGTGGTTTTTGGACCCACCTGTCTCCACAAGAAAAATACCTTTTAACCCCCTTCTATCCTGCCTCACTATTCCACAGGTGATTCCAGTCTGAGTAGTAGAGTAGCTGTCTGAAAGGCAGACCAGTGCAGCGCACGGCAGGGGGTTGATGGGTTGACCCAGATAGGGGGAGACAGACGTAAAGTTCAACCAGGACACATGGATAGGTTTGAGTACAGTGTTATGGTGACCACTGCTGTATCTCTCTCAAACATACATCCACACACAAACCCCAAACCACTGATTGTGCGCCTACATGTCACCTTTAAAAAAAAAAAAAACATTATCACCGGCACTGTGACAGTTGAGTCTGCAGTTCATACAGGTACACACCTCAAAATCAGAATTGATTATTTGCCTGATTGCTATGGTTATTGTTTTCCTAATGTACACTTCAGCAGATTTTATCTTCAACTCTACTGGGACAGACAAAGTTAACATTGGGGAGAAAGAAAACAAGTTATGTCCATTACATAAGAGCATTCAAATCCAGCTCTGCAGACAGAGGGCTACTGTATAGATGAACAGAGGTACTGTCTACAGATGGTCACAAGGAGGCTATTTAAACATCCGACTCTGCTGATAAACTGAAGTCTGACACTTGTACAACACAGTATATCTGATTTAACGTTTGTGCCCATGGGACCTGACATGCAATGCAAAGACTACAGAGCAAGTGTTCACGGAAGGAAGAGCTGGATAAGATGAGATTATTAAGATGGCTTAACATTGGCGAACAGAACAAATTTGTGTGTAAAACATCAATAAAGTGAAAAATGTGTGCATTTATTTTGCTCCCACAAGAAACTGCAATGCCCATCAACATGTTGACATTCAGACCCATGAGTACTCAGTATTCATTACTACTTTATTACATGGGTTCTCAGAACTAATGGGTTGGACCGCATACAGCTTCTAACTCCAGACTATCGTGGTGACAAAATCTATTCACAGACAGACATATAAACACCTGCCAAAGTACTGAAAACTGCCTCTGTGGTAACTCAGTATCACATTTTCTCATGATGACACACTAACACACAGGCTCACAAGGTGAAAACAACATTGGCCCTGATGTCGCAGCTGGTAATTATGACTGCAATTATTAAATGTTTTTGTAAAAAGATTAAGTGTAAAAATAGATAAATAAATAAAGTGCCACAGTAACACTGGCACAGAGTCTCCTCCAAGGACTGACATTTCACCTAGTCACACACACACACACACACACACACAGCAACCAATTACAGCGTGGCTTGGATTCCCATTTGCAATTACCAAGCAGCTTGATCCTGTCAGAAGATTGGATTGATCCCATTTATGTCATTTAGGTCCCTGGAAAGCAAGTATTTAATGAGCAGTTACTGCCACTCATTATGAAATGAGCACACTCATCATGCTTCAAGGTCACTGAGGTTACTGTACAATAAAAACCAAACTAAAAGAATTGTACAGTTAAAATTACAATTTTAAGAACATTAATTATGCACAAATTGTACATAAACTGTCCCATACATTTAAATGGAGTTAACTCATTTTTATTTAAATACTGTACTGTTAAATGTCCTTGACTCTCCAGCAGCTGCAAAATTAATACAAACCACTAGCTGTGAAATGCTTTTATCTATCTGGTGGTCGCAATGAAATTGATTACTGGTAAGAGACAGGAAGTGAACCTGCACTGTCATCAGAGGATAAACATTTGCATGGCTTATGTACACCCATCAACCTCCCTGACCTCCACAACTGGACATGGACACATAGTGGAAAAAAACGCCAGTGCAGGGTAGCTGCATATAAGGCTGTGTGGTATAACCTAAATTTTATATCACAGTATATTTTGTATATTAATGATATACAGTATATCACCATATATAATTTTTACCCGTGAGTAAAATGTTGTTTAAATACATTACAAGACTCTGCGATAGTAAATATTTATGCCTGGAGCTGAAGTTATTTTCAGTTAACTATTAATATACTTTACAGTGGTTACAGAAGCAGTTTCATACATGGTGGAAGTTTATCACACTGCACAGCTGATGCTGGGTGTGTATCTGTGAGTGTGTGTGTGCTGTTTGCTCCACTTTCTCATGGCAGCTGCTGTACAACTTCAGGATCTTGTTTTGGGTGAAATATTTGCAGCTTGGTATTAGAAACCATGAATCCAGTGTTTTCACCGGTACCTCTAAGCCATCTGTCTCCGCAGCTTGGATAGCCAACATATCTCCACATGCCGCAGATGATGTGTGCCATAACCTACCGCTTCGGCTTTTTAAAGCTGCACTAATCGATATTTGTGCAAAGGTGTCACTTGTAGTGACAAACCCACAGAGAATTATAACCTAACTTAACCAACTTAACCTAACCTAACCATTTTAGCGTCTTTCAGTGAACTATTTTGGTTTCTTGAGCCAGCAGCTTTTCTGTTTTGGTTCACTCTCACTCTCCAAATGAATCAATGTAGAAAAAGGTCACTGTTTGCTAACACATTCACCTCAACAACTGCATTAGGTGATAATATGTCATTGTTGTGTTTACAGATCACTCCACTGACCTCTACAGGCCAAAAAGAAACACGGGCATTGATGTCGGCATTTGCACACTACATGTGTAAGAGCCGGAGTTCATTCTCAGACATTCCTTGTGCCTGCTGACATGTTTCATCTTGAGGTGATTAAAGAAGTTATTGCAGCTTTTGCTCTTATATTCTCCATTTTATAGATGAATCCTCCTGTTTAATAATTTCTCAGTCTTTTGGCCCTGCCTCTTCAACTTTGACCATCTCTAGCTCTTCAGCACTTGGCATGCAAATGGATATAAATGGAAGAGTATGCTGACAACCTCTATTGACCTATCAATGACATTGCCATTGTTAACAGCTGTACTGGTTAGCATGCCGTGAGCTTAGCTAACGTTTGCAGTGCAATTTAAGTGACGATTAAAATCCATGGTACATATCTCTACCATTGTTCTGGTTATCAACATGATATGCAAGAGACAGGACTGTGTGACAGTTTTAGGTGATGAATCAGTAATGTAATGAGTTACGTAACTATCCTAATGCGAACAGTCCTTTGTATGTTTTGATATGTTATTGCTGTTCCCATGGAAAATTGAGGTCATACTAGAGCTCTAGCATCTGTTGAGCTTTATTATATATGATTAGTTTGTGCAGCAGTTATTTCCATCATCCTATCTGACCCCAATTGACCTGAAAGAGCTCAATCTAATCTCCTTATACCATAGCTGGGATTCCGTTTGCATTTTTTTTAATGTCATCTTTTTACTGTGTTTTCAGACATGCATACCATAAATTTGAGGTCTTTGAACAGATGAGCCGTATTTTATTGCTGTGGTTAATGGCTTATCCTTACCATTTTTTTATGAGTGCCACTCTAAGCATAAGCTTTGGACATAGCTTCCAATTTTCTATTTACTGAATGTAACAGCTCTGCTTCAAAGTCACATACAGAGCAGCCAGAATGTCACTGAATCTCACTAATCCCTATATTAACAACTCACGATCTTTCTTTGCATCACTAGAATTTTCCACATTCATCTGTCTCTCAACCTCACATCACTTCCTGTGTAGCCATTCCCATCATAATTATGATGACAAGATCAAAAGTTCACTTAAACAAAGTGTGTGTGTGTGTGTGTGTAAGTGTGTAAGTGTGTAAGTGTGTGTGTGTGTGTGTGTGTGTGGGTACAGTCACACAAGCATATGCATACAGAAACTGTATCTGCGTGTGGAAAGACGCTTCATGGGCTGACAGTAAATACACAGAGAAATAAGCATCATATGTAAACACACACAGCAGCTGGGAGACAGACATCAATCACCCACCCACAGTTGTCATGCAAACCCACTCTACTCCAGTCTGTGTGTCTCACACACACACATAGACCTAATATTCTGCAACAATGCCGTCAACAAGCTGGTGGCAGAAAGGAGGACCCAAATACAACCAATACTATCATGAGACATCACTCCTTGTACAATGATAAATGACTTAAAAGCTGCAGAAATCAATATTTTACAGTAACAGTGGATCAACCTACTACATGTAATGTAAAAGGAGATGCACTTAGCAATGAAACCACAGAGAATCATCACCTGACTGCAGTTCCCCTTATCTATACACAGTATTTTATTAGCTTTAAGCTTATTGTTGCAGTTTTGGGGCCCACGACTTTACTGTTTTAGTTCATTCTCATCAATCTGATCAAAATCATTTCCCAGCCACAACATACAGCTCTTTAAACAGCTCTGATGAACCCACTGTACGATTCCTGCCTGATAGCAAAAACAGTCAATGTTAGCAAATAACATGGTGACCATAGTGGATGATTGCTTAATGTTTGTTGGTTGTGCTCAATGGAAGTGTTTGCTAATGTGTTCACAATGTCAACTTTATAAAATTGTGTTTGTTGCATGTTACATCTTCTTGCGCTGCCCCTTAGGTGGCCAAAAAATAAAACTAAAAAAATCAATTAATACAGGTTAAATGATAAACCAAAAATTCAATCAAACTGATCAAACTTCTGTTGATTAATTGTTTCAGCACTTCTACACACTACAATTCACATTTTAGCCTCCCACCAATTGAGACACACATTTACAGCTGAGATGTATGTAGACACACACAGGTAAGGGTCCCTGAGAGTGATTGTTCCTTAGCCCCTAATCCTACCCATAACCCTCAGAACTACATGTTCACCCTCAAAGTTTCACCCACAGTTAACCTAAGTCCATTTCTAACTCTCATTTTATTAGTTTAACCCCAACTGTGAAGTCAAAATTACCTCACTTTGCAAAAATGTCCTCAGTGAATCTTAAATTGGTCCTAACAGGGAGACACACACACACACAGTAACCTGGCCTGAAATTACAGCACAGGGCAGTAATTTGGACTCTTGGCAGGATGATTTAGCTCATGTGGAATTAATGGACACAGATGATGAATGATCAATTACTCATTTTGGATATGATGATATTGTATTTAAGGCTCAGCAGAGAATGACTGACAGCATCTGATGTCGCCTTTCTGAAACTTAATTGAATTACAAAAGAAGGGGAGGACAGATTCTCATTCTCCGATTTCACTACGGTTTGATGTGCAGCTCTCCAAACATTTTTCTCCCTCAGCAGGAAAGCTGCTTGCATCCTTTGGTAAAATCATCATCCTAACCCCGTGGGTATATCACCAGCTATGCATCTCTCCACACCAGTTCGTGTAAATTTCCCATCCTAAGAGATCACCGTGGGCCAAAATCTGTTCTGACGTAACCATTTGATGTAACTGAGGTCTCCACTTTGGTTACATCAAATCTAGTCCAGGGGATTTTTTTTTAACATAACCTTGACCCCAAAACTGGGAGTAATTTTATGTTGTTGTGAAAACACCACCTTAACAGCTGGCCCCACACTACTCTGATTACTCCAGTCCCAACATGATGATCTCATGGTATGGTTGCCAGTTCACACTCACCTGCTTTATGAAGCTGCTGGGTAGCAGCTATTTTTCTTCATGGGTTCCATGCTTTATCAAATCCAGCTATGCTCTAATATTGACAGTATTTACTATCAATTCTAATGTTACATTACATTCTTCTCCCTATTGGGAAAAACATATTTTCATCTGCACTGTGGTTCTTTTCACTACCATTGGCATGAGGTTGTTGGGAGTCATATCAGTCCTTTGATACTCTTTAATCGCTATATTTAATTCCACCTCCCTACAGTGGTAGGGAGATGTTTTTTACTTTGTGCCTCCAAAGCACCACTGGCATCACATTTCACCATTAGCTATCACTAGCACTAATCTATTTTCATCACATGCATTGCCACTAAATCTCAAAGCATAACAGTGGATGAAACTATTAGTATTCTATATATATTTTTCTGTGTTTGTCCAGTCCAATAAAATCTATCCAAAGACTTGAATATCTTTTATTTCCTGCCATGGCAAAAGTCCCAGTTCCTGACATCCATTGAGATGTCCATTAAGAGATTTCTGATATGACCAGTGAAATAAACTATTACAGTGCAATGTGAAAGGGTTGCTAGTACTGCCAAACCAGCTGTAAATCAGCACAGCTTTAATCAGATTTTAGCCACATTTACCTCATCGTTCTGGTTACTGGGTCTGTATGTAAACGGTCTTTATTTAAACTGCTGCCTCCCACTGTTTCTCATGGCAGAGCTTGAGTAAACAACTGGGTGGTAAATTAAGCAAAACATAGCTAAAAGACAACTGAATGTTGAGCCTTGATATTTTGTGAAGCCACAAACAAGTTGTTGCAGAAGCAACAAACAAGAACTCTGTTTTTGTGTTCTGTTTCTATGATTTTGGAGTTTCTCTGAACTAGTAATGATCCAAAATCACATAATATCCCCTCTATAAAGGCACAAGCTTTTATAGAGGAGCTAACTGCGTCAGAGCGAAACATTTCTCAGGAATCAGACATTCTGGGACCAACTCGAAATGGAAACATTCTCAAATCCCATCCCTAATGACCTCATCCTGAACATGCTCTTATTGTGCATTACTATGAACGAAAACACCATCATCATCATCATCATCTCATTAGTGCTCAGAGCAGATATGCGGGGTGTTCCTGGAATAACAAAAGGTGCAGTCTGCATAGCCATTCACACAAAAAAATTTCTGTGTTACTGTTGTTGTGTACATAATCTTACTTGTGATAGGTTGTCAGTGAACAGTCTGGTGTGACCACTGAATTTCCCCTAAACTTACCTTATCTAATTTTACTTTAGTCAGTGAACAGCAACCACAGCAAAACAATCTGGCACTGAATCACACATAGCGCTTCAAGTTAAAATTAGGATTTATAAGATATTAGGTCGACTGTGGCAGCAGATTCAGAAAATAGGGTTTTAATAAATGTCCCAAAGCAGAACTGATATCATATATATCTCCTCACATCTCCCATTTTATCACAGTACAATATTTTCCATAAAATATCTAATTATTTCTTCATAACACTAAATGCCACAAGTTCATTCTCATATTCTCAGAGAAACCGAGGCTTAGACTGGTTCACTGATTACTGAAAAGCATGAACATCTAACTTCCTTCTGCACAATTCCCCATTGCTTTTGGACAGGACCCAAGGAACGCTGGAATTAACCCAAGTAATGTGTGAATGTGTCTTAAAGTGTGACAAAATACACTCACTTAGACAATAATCACAGGGAGCATGTTTATGGGTCATTAAAGGAAAGCATACTGTGATGTGGAAATCTCACACACTAAGCTCCTGCTCATTAGAGGGACGCGTAGGACTCAACTAATTACTTTACAAACGTGACAGGCCATGAAGAATGTGTCATAATCTGCCTCTTGAGAATTAGTGTACACCTCTGCAATGCTAACTGTGACTTGACTTATTAGAAAAGGGCTGTTGAAAAAGCTATGTTAGAACCACTGTTCTCTGCAGGTAAAACAAAGTGCAGGAGTCACTGACACTCATATCCACGATGAAAGCCCTTAACCACACAAGTCTTTATAATGGAGTCAGTTATATAAAGTGCATATTATGTTAAGTGATCTTATATGATACAAAACAGAAGCAAAGGGAAACTAAATTGGACTCTGGCTGCATAACAAAGAACTAGTAATGGAAATATTCATTGGCGATTAAATTGAATTAAATGGATGAGTTAATGATAGGATTGGCTGTTGGATAACAACATATCATTACACAACAATAAGTATTAAATATGTGGATGGCTGAGCACACAGAGGCATTCACTTTTAGCTGCTTTTCTCAAGCTTGACCAATACATCGGTATATCATCAGCCAGTTTCAGATTGTCCCCAGATATATCAGTGTCAGTGTAGATGCTGATATACTGTATAACAACTGAAATGCCAGATATGTTCCAAATTATTTAGAAAGGGTGTTACAGAGTTTGTCCACCATAGAGCACTGAGAAGTTTGTTTTTCAACAGTAAAATGTCTTGCACATTTACATCTTAGAGACAGTTTTTAAAACCTGCATTAACTAATGTTTTTTACACTTGGGGGCAGCACAAACAAGCTGAACACTACAATAAAATATTTTAACTTTTAAAAAGTTGATACAACATGTTATTAGCAAACAGTTGTTTACTTAGACATCCTGGAAATATGAAGTGATATTAGAATTAATTTAGAGCTGCGTTTCTGGATTTTTTTCTCCACCAACTCCTTGGGGAAATATGTGGTTCTCTAGTGCCACATGGAGTGTAGTGCACTCCATAGAGCTAAGGCACCTGCAGAGCTGGGTGATAATTCTCTGTAATTTGTTGTTGTAAGTGGCCCCTGTCACATCAGCCATAGCCACCGGATCCACTGTTATCATTAAAGTAGCTTTAATAACCAAATTTATGAGATCCCTATAAAATGATCAGACTTTTTAATCTTCAGTATCCAGTATCAGAGGCACAGTACACTATTCAGTTGATTTGATTTCTACTGGAAAGCCTCAACAATTAAATATTGGAACTACAATACAGAAATTCCCTTCTGATAAACATTAGCTGTTATACTTCTTCAGTCTGTTCCACAGCGAATCTAACACAGAACACTTCTGGCTACTGTTATTACATAACGCAAAAGTTTACAGAAGGTTGCGGAGGAAATGCAGGGTGAATCTTGGCCTGAGCTGACTGAAAGAACAAATGTGTGTCTCCATGAATGTCTTAAGAAATACAGATTTTCATGGCCAGACTCTTCTTGTTCTGTCTCTGAAGAACAAAACATCATCTTACCATTTGTTATCTCCTGAGAAATACATATCCTGTTTCCACTTTCTGACACTTCTATTCCAAAATTAGTTGGTATTATCAAACAAACGACTTTCTTTCCTATTTTAGACCTGGCATGGTTTGAACCATGTTACTAATTTCACACAGACAACATGCACCCTTCTACCCTCAGGATTTATTTTTAGTATGTAATGCCCTCCCTTCTCTGCTCTGTAGTTACTAAAATTCTAATTTTTATAATGGTGCAGTCATCTGGAGTGAGCATGCGGGACAGTGCTATGTCTGAGTGATAAAGCATCATGCTGAACCCACAGACATTGGTCTGATAAGAGTGAATGGGGCATTTTGTTGAGCTACATCAAATGGCATTCATGTGTCTGCCAAAATAATTTTCATTACATGCCATTCAACTGAATCAACCCATTGGCTAATAGAGAGTGACGAGGCTTTCTCATTGAGCTGTTTGCTTGTTAGTGAGATGAACCGTGCTCTATTTCTAGACCTATTAATGGAAAAATAACAAAAAAAAAATTTCAAAGATAATGAGGTCAGTTTGTACGTTTGTCCTTTTTTTGTTGTTTAATTATATTTGAGAAGGACTGACTGAGCCTGCATATTTTTCTGCTTTTCATCAGTGTCCTGCTTTAAAAATTATACAAACTGACGCATTCACAGCTGGAAGCTGCCGAGTCCAACCACAGTCTTCCACTGTTGACTGCTGAGTAGAAATGGTGGACTAAGTGCTCCATTCAAGGGCACCTTGAACGCAGAGGAGAGCGTTTCTTGCTTCCCAGTTCTGATTCTCTTAACTAGGATTCAAACTGGCACCCTTCTCATCACCAGCCAGCATCTCTAACCCCTGAGCTTTAGCCGCCTCGTGTATGTGTGTGTAATCAAATAGTTACAGTAAGCACTCTACAGTATGCATGTGTTAGGCATAGTTCCCCTTGGATGAGCATTAGGGTTTACTTGATCTCACTGCCCTAAGCTTCCCATGTGCGTCATCCCAAGCTCCTATCAAGCAGAAAGAAGTTTCACTGTATAATATTGTAAATGATTAAAAATAGCACAGGGAAACATGGAAAGAGGAAGGGAGGGTAACTGGAGTGGGGGGATGGAATCTTAAATGGCTGCAAATATGCTCTCTTGTATGTATAAGTATTTATAGACTTTATGTCTTCCTTTTGAAGTTAAACCATGCTCTCCTCTTGAGTGTGTGAGACTGAGAGAAGGACACAGACAGAATGAGAGCAAGAGAGAGGAAACACGCACGGGGGGTCGCGACAGGAGGACCAGATGCCTCACGCCTGTTCTTGTTAAATTTGACCACGTTAGGCTGGTCATTGTTTCACACTTATCAAAATAACAGGCTTAAATCATTTTGCCCACTTGCCCATTATATAATCCGGAATCCACAGGGTTTGTGTGATAACCGTCTTATAGCCTGACTGGCTTGATGCAAAGCGCTATTGGCAGAATTCCTCCACAGGTATGCAGTCTGACAACATAACGTCCTTAGAGAACGGTGGGGGTGTTGGATCAGAGTGATACAAACAGACAGGGTGTCATGGAATATGAAGCCTGGAAGGTCACATTTAAGTGAAAAGAAAAAAAATGAGTGTGCATGTGTGAGGGTGAGTAAACTTGGAAGGAGGAGGAGGAGTACAAAGAAGGTGGCAGACTGAGATGAGGCACAAAAGTTGGTTAGGAGAAAGCCAAACGAAGAATGTAAGCCAGAAAAAGAAAGGAACACAGAGGTGTTTTCTCAGAGGAGGAATCTGGAAACACGCAGCCTACATTCTTAACATACAGCAGATGCAAATCATATATACAGAATGGATTACTGCAGACAGGCTTGTGTGTACAGATAATCCTGTAAATATTCGAAAATCATGAAATTGCGTAGAAGCTGAGGCACCTTGTGAAGAGTCATCCAAGTCAAATGAACACTTGCTGGGTCAATTTTTCTTTCTCAGATGACCCTGGAAAGAGGCCTAAACCCAGCAGGACAATGTGACACCTGCCAAGACTGAAATAGTCGGTTCAAATAGAGAAAAACAAGACAAGAAAAAAAAAACAAGGTTTTTTTTGCAGAGCAATTTTCCCATGATTGTCGCTATTGATGTCACAAAAAGATAAACCCAGTCGCCCATGGTGGAAACAACAAACTAACATGACTGAAATGGTGATTCAGTGTCTATCTCAGAACAGAAAAAAATAAGCCTCTGTCTCTTTCACTGTATGTCTACTTTGTATGACAAGCTTGCACCAATCTGCTGCCTCCTTCTTTTCTTTATCTCCACTATCATGTACTGTTGTAAACCTTTCTCTCCCTCGCAATGTCTGAGAGCGAAAGGCATCAGTAAACAAGCCAGACAAGGTTGGCAGCACAAGCATTGATAACATCATGCACGCAATCCCAGCAGCACAACCACAGCCGTGCATATATCTGCTACCTAATTAGATGCGTGTGTGATCTAATGTTTGAGTTTTAATCCTTGTGAGAGTCAAAAACCCCTCTGACAGGAAATCTGTACATAGTAGATCTGCAAGGCAGATGTAATTAATGAAAACATATAAAGTCTTTTGCATGTTTCAGGATGCGCAGAAGCAGTGAAAGAAGCAGTTAATGCTGACTGCAAGTTATCAGGTGCGAAGCAGCCTCAGGGTACCCTAGCAGGCGCTCCTTTTTTCGTGTCCTGGCTGACAGCAGGGGCATTAACTAATCTATAGCTGGGAGTTAAGTGCCTCATGAGTAAAAGAAGGAGATCCTTATCCTCTCCCACTCAATGTTCATTTATTCAGCTTGGGCAAACTATGAATTAATTGCAAAGTCATGACCTGCTGGCTGTTGTGGGTCCCCAATTAGTCTGTGTTTTTCACCCACTGAGCCCTTTTCTTTCTGTTCTTATACGATTAAGCTGCTCCACCATACTGTGCCACTCCGATGCTTATCACAGCAATCACCACAGAAACTGACGAAAACCCAGCGAGCAGCTATGACTTCTGCACCTTCACATATCTGTGAGAGAGCAGCTGGAATGATAGGACAAGACAAGCCAAATATGAGTTTTAATTAAATGAAGCTGATCATTGCAGTGTTTGTGTTACCTATTGCTCCTCTTCACATTATAATGATCCATGAGATAAACACTCAGGATCAAATTCAAATCTAATATTTCAGTGATGTGGAACAGCCCAAAATATGTGACTGTTCGGAGATTGTGTTTGTTTTATTAGGCATACAATCTGATAAAGTCTTGGCAAAAAACATACAGTAGATACAATACGGTACCTCTTCTGTCAACCTGAGCTCACACGCATACCTTCTAAGCTGTGCCTTTTCATTCACTGAGGGCCCCTTTAATAACTTAAGCTCTGAGGCCCACTTGAACCCTAAGTAAATACTGTTAAACTTTGCAAAAAACCTGAATCCGCCTTATACACAAAAGACCACCTTTAAAGATCCCTTCCAGACATGCTTTTTAAAACATAAAAATACCTGTCAAACATTTTAAATTCATATTTAAAGCCATAATCTTTAAGATTTTCAAGAAACTTTAACTCAATTTTGACACTATTTATGGTCTGCATTTTTTCTGTAATAGCCAATCAATCTATTTACATTCAGTAAGTAGTTTTTACTGGCAGTGGTGGAGACCACCGTTCCCATGCTGGACAAGGGATTCACAGGAAACTGCCGTGTTTGTCAGTCATCCAACTCATGCGTGTCTCAAGGAACAGACACGCTTCTGTTTCAATCAATCAAGCTATCAAGAGAGGCCATCTCATAATGGGAATAGTGAGGTAGCGAGTTCCAGTGACTTATAACTCACTACTGTGCCTAAACGCATCCTGTTTAGACACATGGAGTACTGAGGCTTCTGCTGTTGCTCTACTATCATGCTGTTCGTGGTATGCCTCCCGTGTGGACACAGATTCAGCCTCCCCTGATGTTCCCTCTCTTTACACTGTGTCAGAGCTTTACACTGTGAATAAGTTACTGCTAATGTAAACTGATCATCCTACTGCCACTGCTTTGCATTACAAGCTTTCAATTGGCACCAATTCAACCAGGACTGAAATCTTACTGGTTAGAACTTAAGGGAAACTCCCCTTTCACCAGATTTAGTCTTCCAGCATGATAACGCACCATGTCACAAAGCTAAAGCCGTCTGAACACGACAGTGAGTTCGGTGTACATCAGTGGTCTCCCCAGTCACCAGATGTGAATCCAGTTGAACACCTTTGGGATGTGGTAGAACAGGAGATGTTGGAAACTTTCTTTTGTGGAACCCATGCCACAGGAATCCCATTTTTGAGAGGAGAGGTTCACTGTCCTTCACAACACATTTTACCTACCAGCTTTGATCATGATGTGGCAAAATGTATTTTAGCCTAACAACATAAGAACAGTTAAACTTTCTAGCCACAATTGCTATGCATTCACAGCTCCTATCCCTTATAATGCTTTCATACATGCAGTGCAACCCTGAACTTGTTTAGACATTACCCAGTGGACCTGTATGTGAGAACGCAAACAGACTTTACTCTGCCAGCTCCCTAATACAAAGTCACTGTAATGTCTGATTGAGCCCATGGGTGAATAGAGCAGGAAACTGTCCAGAGACAAGAGAGGGATTGGGCCTGTAGATGATGTATCTACCATGCGCCTGGTGCGAGACTGGAAGAATACAAACATGCAGAGGTGAAGAAGAAGGAAAATTTACACAAAGATGCCAAAGAAAATATCTGACTGGAGAGACAATGAGATTCAGAAACTTCCGTCTGTAATGGCCGACGCCAAAATCATCAGACAACTGTAAACAAAACACTGCGATTTCCGCAGCGATTTCCAGTAAGTGAGAACGCGTCTGAGACAGACAATCTCCTGTTGTGTGCTACACGTGTGAAAGGGCATCTCCGGACAATGTCCGGACTTGGTTCTCCAGACATTGTCCAGAGTTCATATGAGAAAACAGCTTTAGTCACTGTTAGTGAAACTGTAGCAGTGTGAGCCACAGGGGGCACAGCAGGGTTCACAAAGAGGCAGCCTTGTTATCAGAGGTGGGAACACATGATACAGCCACCCGATATTGATGCTGCTGGCAGAGGATACATTATGCAGTGTAGCTTGACAATACCTGACACCTTTTCAAAGACACATCTTCTCAGTGTCCCTAAACTCTACATCATCTTGTCTTTATAATAAAAACTTTTTGAAGCGGTGTTCAGCCATGCAGGGAACACCATGAACAGTTTTAGAGAGTACAGTAAGTAGTAAACTCAGCCATTCAAGCGGGATGTGGTGTGGATGGTTCCTACGAACAGCATGAATTGAGAAATTCTTTGCCTTAGCTGTCTTCCAGCATAACAAATTTAACCCAAGGAACTTGCCTCTTCATAGTTGTGCAGTCTTGATACAGATATGTGAGGCCCTGATAAAGCCTGGTCTAAAAGATTACAGTTTCTCACAAAACAAGTCTTTCAAATGGCTCTCCTCATGATGAAAATAAAACAGGATGCTGCGAAATCAAAATCTACTGTATAACATTTACAGAAGGGGATTTGTTTTCTTTTCACAGTCATCTCTTTATTAAGCTCCACAGTTCAGAGCTAATTTCCGTTTAGAATCTCCCAACAAAGCCAATGGATATTTAGAGACCTAAAACACTCATTTTAATTGGAGACACATGCAAATGCCACTTAATACTGCATTAATGCCTCAAAATATTCATTACACCGAGAGAAATACCACTGTACCAGACACTAGAGGTGTAATGAACGATCGGAAATAACATTCTGCCGACACACACAGCTAAGTCACGTAGCACTGAAAAAGGATTAACTCTGTGTCACACTCAAAAACAGACAGCCCTGCTCCTGTGTGGAGCTCTTTGGTTTATTCTGCAGCAGCAAAACTCAGTACACCAAAATATCAGTAAGCTAAAGCTTGTTTTTGTCTATCACTTCAGACTGTGAATGTACAGTACTCTAAGACCCTCTTGAAACTTCCTGTGCTGTTGAACCAGTAAAGTTTTCTGCTTTGAGAATGATAAGCACAAAGAAAACGGATGGTGTGACACAAATAAGACTTTTCAGATATTCTACAGAGATCTCAGTCTCTTTTGTTCTCATTCACTGACTCAAGCTGACAACACGAATGAAAAAAAAAAAAAAACACGATTCCATTGTTTTCCAGTGAAGATTGCTGACACCAAGCCTAGCTGGATCACCACACTGGACAACGGGGACTGCTCAGATTTTCCATTTAGTCACTATGCTTAGAAATTCAAATGTTAACCCCTTTTCACAACATGTCAAATCAGTTTATAGTCTTCTGTGACATACAAGACACAAACAGCTCTAGGTCAAACAAGAAGGAGAAGCTAAGAGTCTAATACCACAACGTATGTGAAGGAAAGGCATTGCATGGCATGTCAGCGATCACACAGGGCTACCATGTTTGGTATTCTCCTCTGTTGTCATCAATAAAAGCCAGCCAAGATGGCCAGTTACAACAATTCCTTGTGGCAATCTTTTCTTTTTTTCTTCAGCATCAGTTTAAGAATTCCTTTATCTACAGCAGAACAGGTACATTTAAGATGATTTACTGGCATTGAGCTGAGTTCACAGCACTGATTTTGTATCCAGCCATGCAGCTCAAACCGCTCGCCATGTGCTGTTGGCTTCACGCTCACTCGCTCACTGGCTATTTCGTGCACTGACGGAGGGTTTGGCCATGTAGAGACAGCAGTGCTGCTGCTGCCTGCAATATGTGACCACAACGCCTGCCAGGTTTTCCACTGAGCATATTTAAATAATATATATACTTATTATTTAATTTATCCCCGTGTTGTTGGACTGCTATGCAATTTCTAACAACATTTAGCTCATGCCGAGAACATTTATGCCCATTTGTTTCCCCATAGAGGAGAACTGATCTATTCAACAACAGGAATTGGATTTCTTCGGGGACATAAAATGTGGCAGTTGAATCCCACTCTGGAAAGTTTAGACTTGTGCTCGGTCCAAGTAAAATCTGTGGCTGTCTTTGAAATAATCATCTGTGGCATCAAATTCCAACAGATAAGGTCCAGTAAAATGAACAGTAACAACCTGCCCGTCATCAAAACATTCCAATAGTGCTGAAAGCATGAATGGAAAAGTTTTTATACCAATCAATATGTCTGCCAATTTGCACACAATTTGCCAATGGCTTTTTGAACAGAAAATTGAAAGAGCCTGAAGTTAGGCATGCACGTCTTCAGAACTTGAATGGAAAATAGCAAATGCGCTTCAAAGGCATGAATTTGAAGAACCAAGACATCAGCCTACGTAGACCTTATTAGCATTCACGGACAGTTTTGCAAAACACAATTAAGCAGAGTCCCACTCCCCCCCCCCCCCCCCCCCCCCAACTTCCTTTTGATCCTCAGACATTGGACTTTTCTTCAAGCTGCTTGGCTCAGTGTGGCAAAGAGAAAATTGAATTGCCCAATGAAGTGAATAAATATATGGTAATTCCAGCTGGTAATACTCAACCATAGACAACATTAAAATGGAAATAATATAAGTTAACTGTATGCTTGATTAAAACCTTGCCTCTTCTGCATTATGACCTCCTTACATGTAATTAGCCATAATTAATGGAACAACTTCAAAGATGTAGTTTCCTAAATTTATCTCTCCTTTTGTCTCATACTTTGTTCCACAATTTAACACGCAACACCATGATTTACAAAGTCACACAGATGTATTTAGAATAGAATAATGCAATGTATCTGTGCAAATGGCAAAAATAAACTTTATTCTATTATTCTAGTCTATTCTGTTTCAGAGACAAATTCTATTTCAAGACAGCTTGTCTACAGCTGTGTTGTCAGCAGCTCTATTAAAATACTCAAATCCAGCGCAACTATTACAGAGTTGCATGTGTGCTTTATCAAATGCTGGTTATCATAAAGCAGTGCCAGCTTGCAAGAATCTCGGTAAGAGGCAATCATATCCTTGTAGATCCTGGATAACACTTAATATTCCTCGCAGAGGCTCACCGCTATCTATCTACATGATGGAAATCTATTCTGACCCTAACATTTCTGCGGTGAGTGAAATGGTAATGTCAGGAGTGTATTTAGAAAATCACCCTACTACAGCCTCCAAATGATGACAGCCATGATAAGTGTAGCTGCCAGTTAGTGTGTGCAGACCTGAGCACGACAGAAGCCTCTTGGGTTTTCACAGCGGTGCTGTCCTCTGACTATTAAATTATGAGCGTTTTACCACCTATACTGAGCAAGACAAACACTGCTTTGTCAATCTTGTCCAAACTCAATTTAATCCACAGCCCATATCATAATTAAATCCACGCTCAAGTGGCGTGTAGCTATAAAAACACACTCGTGGTTCCATCATCGACCTGGTAATAATTTAAAAATTCTTCTGTTGCCATTATCATTATTAAATAAAATCTCCTGGCTGGAGTAACATCGATAGTGGAAAAGCCTGGGAAGCATCAGTCGGAGCACTGCTGGGATGGGCGCTGGGCTTTCCCCGTGGCTTCAGACTGTGTCAATAATTACTATAGTGTTTCTCTTCGCTTTACTCTGCTCTGAACCTGCTTAGCTGCCCGCGTACTTGGTGTAGGTCAGTGAAATTATATCCGCTTCAAAAGTAGGCTATAACAAGTCGAGGTCGAGTTGAGCTGTCCATTACAGTCAGCCTCTATGATGAAGAATTATACGATAACCTTTGAATAAATTTAAGAGCAAAACTGTATGTGCCAGTGTATTAAAATGATTTTAAAAAATGACAGTGACCTTGATGGGAGATGTGTTATGGGTTAACAAGGTTGTAGGCTATTAAATCGCGAGCACGGGTATTTTCGTGCGGGCTCGGATTTGTTACGAGCAGCTCACCGGGAAAGATGAACCACCGTTAAAAAGAGAAAACAAAAATAAAATATTTCTCTTACTGTCAATAACACACAGCGCCTAAGCAACAGAATGTCACCCTGTGGACGCGCGGTATTTCACAAAAGCGTGTCTTAATAACCGCGACGTGGGGTTGTTGTCACTTTAAAAACGGACTTTTTGTTTTGTTGTTTTAACGCTGCTGAGTGGAATCACGCGCGCGCCGCTCCGTCGCCACGCACGCATACTTTCCCCCGACTTTTGAGTTCACTCACCTGCGTTCCTGAGCTTTTTGTTCCGATACACGGAGAAGATGACCAAGAGGTTGCCCAGGATGTCAACAACGATAGTGAAGATGAGGAAGCACCCCAAAGTTGTGGTAACCCACGGCGGCCGGTTCAGGACGGTGTCACTGGGGTCTGGCGAGGAGGTGTTCAGGTGGGACCCATTTATAATCATTGTATACAGTCGCTGAACTTTCTCAACTGGGCCAAATTCAACGTGCCGTGACTCCCCGTGCGTCCTAAAGCCTGGGTTTCGGAGACGCCGGTTGTGGGATACTATAGCCTCCCGCGGCTTTCATCTTCATCCTCTCCACGCACGCTTCGGCTCCTTCTTCTCTCACGCGTGGACTTTACCCAGCTGCCGTGGATCAGCTCTCGTAGTCTCCCCTCTCCGGTCTCCTCGGTGTCACTTCTGCGCCCGTGTGCCATTCACTTTGTCGGTGCGCGCGTGTGACATGAAGCCGCAACTTCAAACCTTCCCAGCATGTGATCAAACAGTCCGGAGAGGAGCGGGTTTTTATTTTGAGGGAGAAACACTGTCGCTTGGCGGCCGAGAGGAGGAAAAGCAACTCAACCGCTTGGAAAAGCGTCCTACTTCTTTCCATTTAACGGATGCGTGTTCATTCATATCTTTACGGTCTCTTGCTTTGCTTTATTTCAGCCCATTCATTTTTATTTTGAAGAATCATTCATGCTGTATCCGTTTCAGGAAAAAGCCCCAGTGCTTACGGGAGATGTAACACATTAGGAAGCTCTCTTATTGTAACCCACAGGAAGGCTCAAGCATGCTGCTGATTAAAGGTGATTCGGTCTTTAAATTCACAACTTCACAACTGCTTTGTCAGCTTTGCCTTCACAATGCCATTTTAAATGCTTTACAGATATGATTCAACTGTTAATTTATTCTGTATAACATAAAACGGTAGAATTAGCCACAGTGAAACCACTGTGCACACTGCTATGGACGGGAGAATGGACCTGAGAATGGACGGTGGAGTTGTACAAAGAATGACCATTATTCTGTTAGTATTGTTAGTTCACAACAAATGGGTCAGACCACCTCCCACCCTGCACACAAACAGGTTCTGCAGCCTATTCACGAGCTGTTTGTCATAATAAAAGGTGAAACCCCTCATTACAGTTTTATTTGATCTCCAAATTGGAGGATACTGAGAAATAATTACATATGCCAAGACAACAGACTTTCAATCAGTCTGTATAATCTGCAAAAATAATCTGCAACTATGTTTAACAATCGATTAATCACTGAAGTAATTTTTCAAGAAAATACGTAAACGAATGGATGTTTTCAGCCTCTCAAACATGGAGATTTCTCACTATTTTTCCTCACTTTTCTAAGACTGAACAGAATATCTTTCCCTATTTCTGACATTTTTTAAATAAATAAATGAATCGAGAAAATAATCACCAGATCAAGTGATAATGAAAATAATTGTTAGCTGCAGACTTAATATTCAGCAGTGGTTCATAACTTTTTTTGGCTTGTGATTACGTTAAATAAACCAGTGGCTACTAGCAAGACTTAGGTTTGAATGTGGCAATGGGTGACCAAGCAAGGCAAAAAGTGATTGTCTGAGTGTACTTTTTAAGGAATAAATAATAAATATTATGCCAAAATTCACAAAAAAAAAATAGTAGAGAAATGTCTGAAAACAAGTACAGCATTTTTTCCTGCTTTCCGGTTGTCATTCCACCACTTAAAGTTTATGCTGTGACCTCTTGGGGCTCACCAGCGTATTTTATTAACTTGTGACTAAACCATGTTTCAGTTTGAGTTAATGACCTCTTAGTGGTTTGTACTGACAGACCCACTCGTCCCTGACAGACACTGATAAGTTATTGATTACTTAATCCTTTAAGTGAGTTTACAATAATCATTATATTTTACCAGCAACATAACAATGACTGTTGATGTGTTTTTGATTTTGTTAGTGCAAAATCAATTAATTACTCACTGTGTAAGTGATGACATCAGAGTAAACAAGCCACTTGGAAGCTCTTATTGTTCGAGACTCTCAATTCAGTGAGGTTTGTTGTATATGTTGTCTTTATCCTCAGCTGTCACTGGAAAGAAAAACACTTGGCCTCGTTACATTATTCACCAAGACACCCACAGTTGCTAATGTTAAGCCAGACCAAACACATGGAGATACAAACATGTAAAATCTATAAACCTAGAAACAAATAAAAGGCCTAAAACTCACTATTAGTAATAGTGAGTCTTTCTAGTATCACAACATTTGCAGCTCTTTTTTTTCAGACACCATGTGGATACTTCTCTATGTTATTATTGACGTCACGGAGTTCTCTTTTTTTTACATGTGCATGTTTGTTGATTTGCAAGTGCAGCATAACAGACTGATCAAGCCCTTACTTTGCTTTTATTCTGAAGAGGCTCTCGTGTTTTTCCTTTATGTCCCTCATAACATTATATTAATACTCAACCAAGTCCCATAACAATCCTGTGCTGCTTTTGGAACTCTTCATCCTCCATTTTCTTGTCTTTTGTCAAATCACTTTAAAATACAAATAGCTCGTTATTATAAAATAGTTGTGATGTGCATTCATCCAAAACATGGTCATTATCTCTCCCTATGTATCTCTCTGAATTACATTTTAGGTTGATCTACTCTTCACACTCAACTGCTCTGCTAGCAGACATTGATCAGTGCACACAGAAATTTGTCGTGCATTCAAAGTACACGGTAGAGAAAATCTGCTGTATATCAGAATACACTGGAGGGAGGAAAAAGAAGCAGCAAGGACTGATTCGGAATCATTTGAGCAGTTACAGAGACAGTGGAGCAAACATGCTGTAAGAAAAAGTAAATGGGGACTGGGATGGTGAAAACGGGAGGAAAGTCTAAGTGCGTCATTTGCTAATGTTCAATCATTTCTATCTTGCTTGATGATAAAAGAAGCTATGGCAGCATCAGCAGGGCAAGTGGAACATTCTGATCTTCATCATCAGAGCGGTAAATTGCCTGTGATTCAACAGTTATATTTACTGGCATAAGGTTTTTTTTTCTTGCACAGTTAAAAATGAAAATTAAATAAAAAAATGAAATTAAGCCCAGTTTCACTCATTGCTAGTCACCCTTGAGTCAAAAGAGAGATCCATGTTATTTGAAACTGAGGAACAAAGATATTGCAATCAATTAGTGCGTCAATTAGTTTGTAGGCGATGACAAGTAAACTTTTTCCGTGAATGTACAGTAAGCGTTAGGTAGACGTTGAATAAGTTGGACCTAGCAGTCTCCATTAGGCCCATTAGCCCACTGATGCAAATAATGATCTAATCCTTGAAGGCTATTGATGTAGTGCTTTTCTCTTCATCAAAGCAAGACTGTTGATTGTCCGACCAATGAGAATTTAGTCGGACTAGAGCATATCAACCAGCCAATCGACCAGGAGGCTACAGCGCTAAAAAGGTCGCTGCAACATGTGGAGTCATCACTCAATAAAAAAAATATGTAAAACTTCATTTTTTTCCTTAAGGTAACTGCACAATTCAGACAAACCCTGATGATATACTGATTTTATTAGCAACAACGATTCAACTATAACCATGTATGAGACAGTATTTCTTTCTGTAAATCAGTAGCTGAGACTTCCTGTACCTACCTCCTATTCCATGTTGGAGCCCACGATTCACTGTTTTCCCTGCTGTGCTTTTATAATCATCCGGAGCAATGAGACTTTTATCTAATGGATAATTGAAGCGGTTTATAAATCAGTAATTTCAGCGGTAGAGGAGCAAGCATAGAACATGAAACCCAACCCAAGACAAGTAATGAAAAGGCATCTGAAAGAGAGAGAGACATATCTGCAGGGGATACTGTGTTTTGTTTTGACTCTCATGCTTTTAGGGAAGCATACTGTCGCTACAAGGGTTTACTTTTATTAAAATGGTCTTAAAGAGTAAACCAGATTATGCTTTGGCACAGGATGCACCTATGAACACTTGCTTTATGCCACGTTGTATCATTTTAAGTCTTCAGAGGAAGATCAGGGGTAGAGAGATGAGACAGAAGTACTTTTTGTTGCACCTTTGAATTTAAAGTGAGTTTAACTGACAGAGGACAGGAGGAAAAGAGAAACGGAGGATTGTTATCTTATAAAAAATATCTTCAAAGGAGCTTTTTCACTTTATCTGCAAAACGGTTCAAAAAAAGGGAGGACAGCGAGAGATGGAGGCGAGATGTACAGTACAGTACATCACACCAAACAGAGAAACAGCTTTAAGGCAGTCGTTATGAGTTTTGTGGGGGGAGGAGGGGCACGTAAAGGGGAAGGGTGAAAGGGGGAAAAGGAGAGAGTGGGAGAGAGGTGCTGTGTGTGGGGGAGGGAAAGGGCAGATGCACCCGTGATGAGGATAGGAGGGTGCCAAGACACACACACACGCATTCACACACACTTGATCACGTCTCTCATTTGAGAGAGCTGTCAGCAAAATGAAGGAGAGGAGACAGAAGTAATGTAATGAGTGTGGGCTCGACACTGCCCCGGCATGTCTCTGCCGCTTCACTGGTCATCACTACATCCCACAGAGAAACAAGAGTGTTTGCTTTTATCTGCCGCTGTTCCCTCCTCCTCCTCCTGCACTCGGCCGGTTGCCATGACAACAGCGGAGCTCCACCCAGGAAAGAGATGTGTATGCTGGGAGAAAGAGGATTATTGGGGTCAGTGGTCTCCGCATGTATGTGTCTCTCTCTCTCGCTCTCTCTCACGCACATGCACACATGTTTTCTCACAGCATGTGATTATGCACAAACACATAACAATACAGTAACTGATTATTCAACATGAATGGGGCCAGACAAATAGGGGTTTTTTTGTTGTTGTTTTTTTGTTTGTTTTTGTTTATGTAATTCATCAACCCCCTGGAGAGTTAAACTAAAGATTTATTTTTTCACTGATCACTCACAGTCCAGTTTTTGTTGTTGTTTTGTTGCACCAGTATTACAGTGATTTACTATTGCACTTCCATAAAGCTGGAAGTTTAAAGCATTAATAAAATTCTGTCACAATGATGTATACAGTTGGTCTCCAGTGTATTACCTGACTGCGCTTGGTGCCTGTTTAAGTGTTTCCGAGTTGTTGGTATGTGTTTTTCTTTCATGTGTTCTAATTTGTGAATTAAATACATGCAAAATCATTCATTAGAAAAGTTTGAGTGAAAAGATTGAAAGCACTTTCATAAAATGAAATCAGACTCAGACATAAATGGCCTAATAGCCATTGATGTTCTTACTTTTCTGTTGGCTAGGCTGTAGGCACAGAGTAAACTAACTCTTGTAAATAGTTATTAATTTAGAAGCAAAATGAATCAGTGCCTCGAGCTAACAATGGGGCTTAGTGTTTGGTCATTAGGAGCACATTCACAGTTCATTCACATTTCTGTCTGGCTGTTGACTGGTTAATTAAAGTGCTGCTCTCTGCCACTCACTGAACACAGTCCATCCACAGAGGAATATTGGCGAGTGTCTTCAATGAAAGGAGCTAATCTCTCTCCAAAAGTCGCAGACTAGATTTGTCATGTGGTTGAAGGGGTCTTAAAACTTGCCAAACCAGTCCTAGACTCAGATGACTGAAAAGCATAACCATGACACCATCTGGGTTATTTTCTGAGACTTGACAAAGCTCCTCAAAAGTCACAAACAATATTATATACCTGTTTTCACAAGCTGAATAGAATTAACTTTACTGACGAATTAACAAATCATGGTAAAATTTCTGACCAAAACTGTTGATGTAAAAAAAAAAAAAACATAGCTCTGCAAAAAAGGTTCCTCCACAATGAAACATGTCTGTTTAAAACAGTTCAGATTGGCATGGCAGCCATCTTCGCCTTATTTTTACACCTGCTGCTTCTGTTGTGACCAGGCCACCTCAACAAGTGTCTTTGTTTTCCTACAGCAGTTCAGGGTTTTCTCCCTGTCTTCATTGTCTGTGGAGAATAATTTTGTGGCAGACAGCTGAGGCGGGTCGATGTTAATAGCAGCTCTGAGTCCCTCTGTATAGATCAGACATTTCTGGGTCTGAGGGGGGCTCTCAGCACAATTTGTCATGAATGACTGGGCAGATTTTCAGGCCCAGGAGGTTGATTTTTCTTTTTTTTTCTTCCTAGACATTCAGTGCTGTGTAGACATATTTAAACAATACATTAGCCTCTAGTTAATCACCGTCTTCCACTCTTTGCATTTCTCTCAGACACTTCACTTTGATCTGACTCAGTATTTGAGGTGTTTAATATTTGCATATTGTCCAAGAAATGAAGGCCTGCATTTGCATGAATGGTTTTGTGCACACATCCTGTGCAAACAGCAAATCATATCTTGAGGCATGAGAGATGAAAAACTAATCTTGCTGTCAAAAGCTCAGGATGACACTGGCTGTTTTAAACTTTCTGTGTGAACTGTTTTTGTTCCACGCATGACTTGCATGCATAAAAGATCAATGGAACAGTTTTTTAAATTTTTATTTCATAAATGTGCCTATTTGGCTTTGTGGGAAAAAGAGCATTAGAACTGATAGAGCTGTGTGTGTGTGGGGGGGGATCATGTAGAATTTGCAATCACCGTGCAAGTTTTTATACCAACTGATGTGTGAATTGGTTGATGTGGCTGATTTGTATTACTTCATTCAGCCAGAAGGATCTACTGAGTGAAATCATTTGATGAAACGGCAAATCTCCTACTGGGTTACTCCCTGTTTTGCCTCTCAGAACCATCCTGTCTTCCCACAGCTTTTATGAGCTGCCATATGCAGCCATCTTGTGGTCGTCACATTGTACTACAGACTCACGGCCCCCCAACTAAAAGCTAATAACCACAACCTCTGAAGCAGAACACCCCTTTCCCACAGAACTGCATTTGCGATTCCATAATATGAATAATGCATTAATAGGTATGAACATCTTCATTTATTTAAGGGAAAAACACCTGGTGCCATTTCCAGAGTTAATTGGATCCATCGAGCATGACATTAAGCGGCATGAGTGGTAACAAAGAGGTTTGATTATCCACCACTACTGGAGACTGGGACATACTTTTCTCTACATTATAACTCACAGACAGTGGACCTCTTTGAAATCTGAGTGCTGTTTCTGAAAATGTTTCTTTTTATCCCAGCGACCCAGCTGAGAAAAACTTCTGTCTGTTCCTGCTCTTTTTTTGGGGGGGGCTAAAAGAAGCACACAATTCTAGAGAACAAATGATCAGACCTAACTGAGCCTACACATTGCTGATCATTTTTAAATGTAATGAGACTTTCACCTTGCTATCAGAGTACTAAGGTACCTAGTAAGGTATACCTTTTAAAGAGTGTCCTAGTCTAGTCTTAACATAATGCTAAGTCGACTGTCTACTACTGGCTTCAGCTGCATGTTTACTGTAGAGATATGGGCAAGAAGGCGAATGAGCATGTTTCCCAAAATGTGAAACTATTCCTTTAAATGTTGAGCTGCAGGTTAGAAACTGAGAAATCTGTGATCCCTTATTAATGACATTTATAACAGCAGAGTGATGGCTCAAAGGGCCTTTAGTTTTTCATTTTATAATAAGCCATCGGTTCTGTAGTTATTATTGTTATAATGGGTTCTTCCACTACAATAATCCAGAGTCTGCAGCTCTCATCTTATTAAGTTAACTACTGTATATGTACAATTTGAAAATGTCCAACTTTGATGTCCCCCAGTGGTACTATCCCTAAAGACAGCAGAGTCCACCGCCATTTATGTGACTTTAGTATAATCGCATTAAAAATGTACTCCTCAGATCAGTGGAGAAATCTTCCTAATGAAAAGACATGGCGAGTTATTCTGCACAACTTAATTTGTCACAACCTTGCAACCCAAAAGTTGTTCTCACAAATTAATATAGTAGTAATAATTAGTATTAATAATGAATACCCCTATAAAAGCCACTAGTTGCTTAGTATTCCTCATTATAAAGAGGTACTGAGATTGTATTCAGTATGCCTCCCAGTCTGGACTAACTCTGGAGCCCTGTGCCACAGTGGGCACCACTATCAGACAGTCAGTCATATTGGTGACATAATAAGATTCATTAGAGGGAAGCTGACAAGAGATATATCTTGACAGTAGTCAGCCTATAACAGCAGAGTGTCCTGATTGGAGGTCAAAAGGTCATTCATTCACGACAGAGCCCAAGGAGGAAGAACAGTGAGTCCTGTGTGTAACCATGACCAGGTCAGCACAGTGCACTGTGCCAAACAGTGAGAAAACAAAAAGCACAGAGTGACTGTGGTGGTAGAACGGGCCTGGAGGTAACAGGGTCATGCTAGTTTATCAGCCTCGTGTGAGACGAGGGTTTATTGATACAAGCAGCGGCAGGGAGTCAGAGGAGGGAGGGGATTTGAGACCGTCAGACTTTAAGGTCTGAAACAAGACGTGGTGGAGGGTACATGACTTTTTTAACATGATACAGTTTCTTGTTTTGTTTCCCCTTAAATACTGAAGCTTTGTGATTGTTAATGACATTAAATAAGTTTTAAAGTAAAAAATGTCTATGTATTATGTTGCACTGATATCAGTTCTTACACGCTGCCCCTTTAAAACAACACATATGTTACTGTAAGATTATAAAAAGCTTCACTATGTAACAGTTTCACTGCAAAGCAACATCTGGATAAGCTACACATGGTCATTTATCATAGTGTATGCTATACTCGATTGTAGGGCTGCAACTAAAGACTATTTCCTTACTGATTAACCTGCCAATAATTTTCTCGAGTAGTCAGTTTATCAATTAATTGGAATATAAAGCCTTTTCTAAATATCTATAAATTGATCTATATAACAGAGAAAAATACGCATCACAATAAAGAAAAGCAACAGGTTGTCAGCATGTTCACATACTATTATATGAGATGGAACCAGTAAATATTGATCTCATTTTTGAGATCAAAATTGAGAAAACAATTATCAAAATTGTAGCAAATTAATTTTCTGTTTCTGTTAATGAACTAATTGTTGTAATTGAAGCCCAACAGAAATCCCATGGATTAAAGGTTTAAGTTTAGAAATACTGCCGCATTTTAAAGTAAAATAAAAAATAACCTGTTCAAAAATTTGTTTTTAAGTTTTTTACACAAATAAAACCCACAGCAGCTGTGTTGCAAACAAACAAAATTATTACTTATTACTTTAACTTGGTTCTATTCATACACATGATTTGGAAATAAATGCACACGGAGACCATAGAAATATTTTTTAGGAATAATTTATTGCCAGTAGGAAAGCGTGAGCTTGTGGCAGTATTCAATAAAAACCTTAACAAGACCATAGCATTGCTCACACACACACAGACACCTGAAAAAGTCACGTGTCCATGGATAACTCTGCACTATAAATATATTGGGTCCCATTTTCTTGGTGGAAAAATAAAGAGGTTCCAAAGTCAAAATTTACAAACAAACAAATAAAAAAACAACAACACAAGAATATGCAGTCGTTCACTGAAGACCCTTTTTGAAATGAGCAGGAGACGATAAACTTTACGAGTACACTGTGCGGGAAAGCCACGCTCTTCTCTCTCTTTTTTTTTTTTTAACATTTCTTTTTTGTGAATGTAAGCACAGTAAGGCTGATAATGTCACACCATTTAACTCTTTTTTTTGAAAATAAAAGCATAGAATATCTACAAAACCTAGTAAACTTTGAAATCAAAACTGTACATTTAAATTTACATTGAAAATGAGGACTTGTATAAAAACATTTTGCTTGGTTTTATTTATAGAAACAAAGATTTTGTGGTGAAATATTCTTTTTTTTTTTTTGCCATGATGTTTTTCTGGTTGTACATTGAAATGTTGATCCTTCAGACAATACACTTCCTGTGTGAAATGACAGTTACTTAAAGCAATGGCACCGCCAACTCAAAGGGGCAGGAGTTGGACTGAGCAGACGCAAAGATGCCACAGAGTCTCTCTTATAGCTTCTTCAGATCTTCTCAGCCGATTGGCCTTCACAACCAGTCTCAACAACCCCTGTGTTTTGACTTAATTCATTGTGTGTGTACATGTATGTCTGTGTGTGTGTATGTAGGTGTAGGTGTGTGTGTGTGTGTGTGTGTGTGGTGGTGTGTTCTGTGTGTCCACATACTGTGCGTGTTTAGTGTGGTTGGTGTGTGAGGGGCTAACATAAGGTGTAGGCTGTGGGTTCAGGCACTTTTGTTTGGATCCAGTGTCAGACTTCAGTGTGCTGCTGGGAGTCCAGCGCTGGGATGGCCAACCGCTCAAAGTGGCCCTCATCACCGCTTTCGTAGTCGCTTATCATTACCTCGGACTCCTCGCAGCACGCCGACATGTCCGAGCAAGAGGCTGTGGACGTGTACAGAGACATGGACATGTTGTCCAGAGCTGAGGAGTCAAAGTCCCGACTACAACCTAAAGGGTAGCCCCCTCTGTAGCCACTGGTACCCAAGGTAGAAGCTGGGGTGGTATTGGCTGAAGTGGAAGTAGCTCCTTGGCCCTCGGTGTCACCCCCGTCGCTTGGGTAGGAGTGCTGCGGCAGGTACTGGTTAAGAGTGTAGAGCTGGGGCAGGGCCGGACGCTGGCGGACCCCGCCCGAGCCGCCTGAGCCAGCCACAGACGGGTCCAAGTCCCTACCCATGGGCCGCAGTGTGTCACAGCGGTCACCATATTCTGGCAGAGGTGGCGGCGGCAGATCGTCGTTGGCAGGGAAGTCCTCTGGCGGTGGAGGGAAATCACTCTCAATGTCGAAGCCGCCAGGATAGTAGTCGGTGTCGATGGCACTCGGGTCACTGTACAGAGGGGCAGGCGACTCCACAACCTCATACTGTGGAAACTCCTGGATTCCAGGAAGTTGAACACTTGGCATCCAATCAGATGTGTCCCAGTGATATCCTGCCAAAAAGTCCAAAGCACACATTAGTGTTTTGTACCACAGCTAAATGCATCACATCCAGTTGTTAACATTCACCAAATGCCATCATGTTAATGTTAAAACCCACACCATGCAACAGGAACACAGTACCACACCACAACAACACAATGAGCTGTTCATTAATACACACTGAACTTCACACCACTTTGTAAAAGCAACTTTTTAAACATACTGCAGACACATTCACAAACTTAAAGACACAGTGAAATATAAATACATTTTCCAAGTTCTAATTCTACCTCACTGTTTTATTCTTTCAGTTATCTTTCATAAAATGACAAAACTATGTAGAAAAAACACTAGTTCTTTTCTTTCTGTCAAGCATGAAAATATTTTTAATGACTCGCAGGGGCAGGGACGTAAACATGGATGTATCCAGTCAAATATAATTTGGGACTTAACCCCATGCTTGTGGGTCTTAGCAGCTAGCAGAGCGATATCAGGGGTCGCATATCAGTTGGCAAGAGCTATGTTTACATTTTCTAAAGAGCATGATTCGATCTAACAGCACGGGTGTGGGAGATGTGGGTGAGATCCCACAGCTCTGTATCTCATTACAGCTCCAAATCGATCCAATCAAATCTACAGGATCTGAGTAAATCGCTCGTAATAATACGTCGCCCGCGTATTCTGATTCGCCGAGAAATACGTCACACTACAGTAGCTAAAGACGTTCTAACTTCTGTTTCACTGTGACTTTAAGGCAGAGTTGTCCTCCCCTTCACCACTTTAGAGACATGTTTAAAAAAATATTATGGAACTCTGAGGTTAAATGAACCCGTTTAACAAACAGTACACCTGCAGATCCTGTGACAAACTCTTCACAGTAGTTACACAGACACACACATATACAAACACAAATGACTGGGGATTTTTTCAGTTAGTTACTGAGATAAACCTTTGATCACATATCACTCTGATTAACATTTCCTCTAATGTTGTCACCACATCAAAGCCATGCATGTTTTTGGGGTGATAATAATAATCTTACAGAGGCAGCTTTAACACCTTATGAGGCCACTGATGCAGAAAGTGCTCAGTATCACACCAGCTTTGCCTTACTGAGGAGGTTTTACCCTCCTCATTAAGCTTTGGGGTTAGTGGCTGAGAGTTAGAGGGTGGGATCGGGGTAACATCAGGCAAACAAAGATGAAAAAAGTCACCTCTTGGGTTCTTGAGATCATGAGCCAAAAAAGACTCTTTATATGAGGCAAGAAGAAGAAAGAGAAAGAACAAGTCACATTAGAAACCTGAGAGGAAGGAACAATCGGCTTAAGAACACAAATGAAATGAGGACAATGAAAAACTAAGAGACAAAATAATGATAAAGAGAGTGACAGATTAATTAATAGACAACAGGTTTGCCATTTTCTTAAACAGACGTGAGGTGTGTAATCAAAAGTTGGCAACGATCAATAGCAAGGCTTGAAGGCAACACTTCGGTGCCTGTTTAATTTAGTATTTGCATATCTTTTTAATGAGCAGCTGAATCTAAAAAAGACTCACATCTGGGTTGGATGGGGTTTGTCAGTGTAAGATAATGGCAGCTCTGCAACCTACACTTCACATCCCAACACCAACGACAAAACTACTGGCAGATGGAAGCAATAAAAGAGTACCTTCTCCTTCCACCGTGTCAACAACAGAGTTGACAAGGTGGATTACTGTCACTATGGAGGCTTGTGAGAGGTAAGGGAGGGGAGAGTGGGTGGAAGAGATCTAGCATTAGTACAAATGGTTTCAGAATTCAAAAAGAAAAAAAAATACACATATGGAGTGCATGGTGGTGGGAGTTCTGCCAACACAAGCGACACTTCCCACAAATTTTGCTGTCCTTGTTGATGGACACACTTTTTTTTTTTTCCCTTTTCTGTGTCGACACTGAATGTCTGGGGGGCTTTCATGGCTGGGCACAAGACAATGGAGGAAGGCAACACAGTGTGGAGGAAGGTCTGGTTTTGTTTGTGCAAGATAACACACAACAACAACATACTGAGATGCTACGGGGTGCCATTGACAGTACAGATGGAAGAATCAGTGAAATTCCCTGGAGATATAAACGCATTTCCAACCCTAAACACAGAGAAAAAGCCTGTGTGCATTTGGGAAACAAACCGAGGAAACAGAATTACCTGTTGAGAACATATCCAATTTCTTATTTAGGATTCATTCGTTTTAGGATTCATTCTCTTTTTCGAGGGTGCAGATGCAGGTTTTGATGACTTATGAGCAGCAACAAACCCAATCATGATATCCCAGTGATGACACAGGGTAATAAGTATGACGTGGGGAGGGACTGGGAGAACATAAAATATGCATATATACCCTTGTGATATGTTCCTTGATGTTTGCTTTAAACATCCATTTGTGGCTTTGTTTTGAAGAAAAAAAAAGAGACATGCAAAAGAAAAAAAAACATGCTTTAAATGAAAAAATGAAAACAGACGTTTGTCAAAGTCAATGACCTTTCAAGTGATTTTCAAACACAACGTAACTGCAGCCTGAGAAAGTCATCAAACTCCTTTTGTTGAAGCTGAGCACAGGTAAACTGAGACTGGCTGAATGGAAAACAGGGTCAGAATGCTTTTTTTATATAATCCCAGGAGAATTACACAGTACAAGTTGTTGTGATTGCTTCCGTCTGTACCGGCAGTGATTGAGGACTTACAGGCTGGACCCCCCTATTTAAAACCTTGTTCTGGATCTGTGGACTGATTTGATCCATATGGGAGCTGAAGCCCCGCAGCAAAAAGAAAGAGAAAAGAACATGTGACCCCAGAGCAACCATTTGGGCCATCCATTCTGAGCATGCAAAGAAAGATTGTTAGCATTTAAATCAACAATGCTCTACAAGACAAATCAACTGCTGCAAAATCGTGCACGCTGATCACACCAAAGAAAAAAATACAAAACAATAATTCATCACAAGTGCAAAATGACATTTCCAACATGTATTTGTACAGTGTTTTTCCAAACTATCCGTTGGCTGTCTTGTTAGTTTTTCTCCATTCACTAAGAGGAATAGATTTAACATACTGAATGGCGCCATACCGTTATCATCACAGGACTCTGACTGGAAGGAGCTGAGGGAATGGACCTCAGACATGCTGCCCCTGGTGTTATAGGGGTGACAGGCACTGTCCTCTACAGGCTTCTTGGTCAGACATGGGTCCAAGTCCACCACTTTAGCTAGTAAAGAAAGCACAGTACAATTCTAGTGTAAAACCAACATATGAAAACATCTTGTGTACAGCATAGTAACGTGAAATCCATGAGTAGAGTATAACATGTGGGATGTTGCTGCTTTTCCATTTTTACGGGATATTTCTATATTTAAATAGTTGAAAATCAGAATAAAACGTATATTTTTCTGGTTGATGTTAATACAACGGCCTGGTTCTGGTTTGTTTATAATCAAATTTATATAACGTTTATGTAATTAACTGTGCCTCATGCCAAACAGAGGAGCACAGTGAAACACACAAAAAACCACAATAATTTTCTTAATTTTGGAATCAACTTGGACGACACTTTATTTTAAGTGTCCATTATTTCTTAACAATTTCCAAGCTTCCTGGAAAGAACTGCATAATTTGGAGCAAATTAGAGAAAATGGAGGCAAAGTTCTGTTATTTTGGTTATTTAAAACAGACTTTAGTCAGTTGTATTGAGTTTATAAGCAGCTGTAGGCTTCCAGAGGAATTTCCCTCAAAGAACTGCCCCATAAAAAGCAAAGTAAAATATTCATTCATTATTTATTTATTTATTTTTAGAAACTTAATCGTCCGCACAGTATATACACTGAATTGTATGCTTGCCCATAGGAACATTTACAGGTTAAACTAGCAAATAATTGCAACTAGAAGTGTATAAATTTAATTTCTTCTATAATTGGTACTAAATTACATTGTCCTTTACAGGAAGTCTGCTAGGAGGCTGGCTGACACTGGGCCACCCACATACAAAAAATATGTGCATCTATAATAAAAGCACATTCTATGCAGAATATTAAATGTTTTAAATGCAAAAAATGTTGTAACAGTAGTAATTTATAACTGGTAAAGGTAAGTGAAACCACTGCCACCTGGACGCAAACTTACCGTCATAATCATAGTCCCAGTTTGGCTTCTGGATGGAGTCACTGTCTGAGACTGAGTTGGAGGGAGGGGGTGGGGGGAGATTGGGTGCTACGCTGCACACAGCCACAGTCTTGCGGTGACCATGCACAGAGTCTGGGTTGAAGGTGCTGAACTCAGGATGCTCTGGGATGGCTGAGCCCTCAAATGAGTTCCTATCCAGGTTGTTTCGTGAGTCGCTTGGAATGCTGGGAGTGTAGGAGATGGGCCGCACAGGGACCTGAGGCGGGATGTCGGAGTAGATGTTCTTGTTGAGTTTGGTGTCAAAGTAAGATCTCTGGAGGAAGGAGTGAGGCACGTTTGAACCTCCAGGATGTTTGTCGTCATTGTTGGTCTTTGACTTGCTGCGGCAGGATTTCTTGCGGATGATGATGAAGAGGAGGACCAGGATGAAGATGCTAGAGACAAAGACCACAATACCAATCACCTCCTCCAGGCCGATGTTCCAGGAGGTGGAGATGAATTCATTGCGGATCTCAGCACGGAGTTCGCACATCTGCCCGCTGAAACCCAGCGAGCAGTTACACTTGTAGGAGCCGTATGTGTTCTGGCACTGGCCTCCGTTGGCACAGGGGTTCTTGATACACTCATCAACATCACTAAGGCACCTGGACAATACAAGTGAAGTTACAAGAGATCAGACTTGTCAGGTTGGAAACATTAAATCATTTAGTGAGTACAGTTCATGAATTTGGACTCAAAATCAACAAACCTGTCTCCCTGGAAGCCTGCTTCACACTCACATACTGGACCGTCCAGACTGTCAATACACTTTCCACTGTTTTGACAGGGGTTGTCTCTACAGTACGGCCCCAACTGGCACCTGAATTCATAACAAGTTTATGTAAGGAACGCAGAGAAATTCCATTGTTGAGATGTGTTATACAGTGCGAACGTTTTGTATTTATAAAAAGTTACAGTACCTCTGTCCTGAGTACTGCCCTCTGCACTGGCAGTAGAAGTCATCTGCACGGGGGACACAGGTGCCTCCGTACAGGCAGGGGTTAGAGGCACAAGGGCTTATGCCGATCTCACAGTGGGTGCCCATGAAAGAGGCTGGACACTTACAGAAGTAGCCTGTGGTATGAGGAAGAAAGCAAAGTGAAGACTCTAATGCTGAGCAAGTGTAAAATTCTGAGTTACAAAAAAAAATCTAAAACAAAAGCTTTGGAAATAATAGCTGGGGCTGTGTTGTCTGTTAAAACAAGCAAAGGTAAACCATGAATCAAGGTCAGGGGAAAAAAAAATGTACTGGTACTTTCATTTTAATGGCTCGCTTGGTAAATTCTGCATAATTTACAATTTCTTAGAATAAATGTCAACAGCACAATAACATAGCTATTATGTGCTTACCAAACTGTTGTTTGGGCTTTTATGTGACTAATGTGATGATAATGAAACTCAACACATCCTGCAGATGTTTTACAAAAAAAGCCAGGGGATGGTAAGGGATTATGCCTAGCAGGTTTTTTTTTGTGTGAAAGAGATGCAGATGTTGAGTTTGCATTAACAGCAAAGACCACAAATGAACACTTTCTTACTATAAATTATGCTGCAGCTAGTTACGCATCTTGAGTAAAAGCCTAGCTTAAAACAGATACATTTTAGAGAATTTATTCTACTCCTGTTTAGAAAAGATTTTCTATGACTGATTTGCAGGTAAAAGCAGCCATACACGCTCAGGTGAAAAATTTAAGGCACAATTTATATTCCTCTTAATCTCCTTCAGAAAATGCACAAGTACTCAAGTGTTACAGTTACAAAAACAGGAGGACCGGAAATTCAAATTAAGCAGCTTCAGTGGAAATCTGAGTGAGAGCAATGAGCTGAGCAGGACATTATGTACCTCCATTAGGCAGCGAGGTGCAGCTCCCTCCGTTGGTGCAGGGGTTGCTGGAGCAACTCTCAGCAGGTGCGAGTGCACAGCCTGGAGCCACGTCCACGATGTCTTCCAGCACAGCATGGGCCCGGTGAGCTTTGGTGTTGAGAGGCAGCTCCTGGCCATTCAGGGTGATGGCCTCCATGCAGCCGCGGAGCCCGTTGGTGACAGGAAGGCTGCGTCCGTGGCGAGAGGAGGCATGCTGGCGTACGTGACCGCCAAAGTAAATACTGTTGTCAAGGTTGAGGGTACGCAGGGTGCCCGGTGCTGTGCCTGAGGCGGCGTGCACTCGGTCCAACACCAGCTTAGCATAGTTACCATCCACCTCTAGTGAGACAGTGTGCCACTCCCCGTCGTTAACCTGAGCACTGTGGACTGACACGAGGCCGGGGCCACTGCCACAGTCAAACTTGTACTGCAGGCGGCCGTTCACAATCTATTGCAGAGGCAGAAAATACAGAGTTGAACAGTCAGTGAATATCAGACTTGATTAACATTCCACAAGATCAAAACTTTGGTGGAGAAACTGTAATCAAATCATCAACTCACTGTTATAAATCAGCCTATGACAGTGTCATAAATCACTCCCTATCAAAGGATGTAGTGTGCATCTTCATTTTTTTTTTTTATTAATATAATCACACAATACCAGCTTTACAGAAAAACAATAGCTTCATATAACAATGTAACTTCTGCTCACACCTCAAAAATAAACATACAAACTGTAGATATTAAAAGCCTTACATGGCAGTCTGATAAACAGTAACTGCCTCCTAGTCAGCCAGGTTTTAGTCTAAAGTTTGGCATGCAGACTGCTGTACCAGACAGACTCTAAAAGGAATGTGTGGAAAACTGCTTTCTGTTTCCCTCCCAGTACTAAAATAGCCCTTGTGTGTGATTTTGTCAACCCACCACCACATTCCCATAGTCCCTCATGTGAAAGGAGTTTTAAAATGGCTTTCTGAACCCTTCAGCATCATGGTACACATGACGGGATGGTCTCAAGGGAGGGCAGGTCAGTTATGTGTTTATTAAGCCCTTCTGATATGGAAATACTGGGTGGTAATATAAATATGGGCTAAGAAATGCAGAGGGACAGTCAGTCTAGACTTAATGATAAGCAAGGTTATCATCATCATCAGTATTAAAGAGGCTAAAGGAATAATTGTATAATTACTTCTGAGTAATAGGGGTGGTTTACACACACACACACACACACCTCGAGGATGCTGTAGTCTGTTCCTTTAGCATACATGACAGTAGCATGACTGGAGAAGGTCCTGAGCCTCAGAGAGAGTTTCATCAGCTCCTTGTTCTCATTCTCCATCAGATGATATTTCACGTAGCCGTTGCCACTGAACGTCAGAGAGTGGCCATCTGACATAAAGTAAGAGACATTTATTAAGAAAAGCATGGACAAAGACATCCAGGGACACGGATAAAGAGATGGGTGGTCTTACCAGAACATTTGGTCTTTTTGCCCTCCGGACACACACAACTGTACGTGGTATCTCTAGCATCTGCCACACACTCCATACCCTCAGGACAGGGGTTGTTCTCACACAGGTTGTTCAACACAGGACATCTGCCACCTAAGTACCAAAGTACATCCACTCAGATCGGGAGTTCTCACGGACAAAAAATGTGTAAATAAATGTGTGTGTCTATGTGTTAATGAGGTGCAATCAGTCTACCATCACACTGGCAGGTCGCAGTTCTCTGATGTCGTGGTGTAACGAAGCTGAGGCGAGCCGTGCTGTAAGTGGATATGGCGGTTTTATCCAGAGAGATGACCTCATCGCAGAAGCGTAGCGGGCAGTCCAGCCCGGCACACAGCTTCTGCACCACCCGTATGATCCTGACCCCCGTCATCTCCTCGATGACAGCTGCAGAGGAGTTCAGCTTACGGAAGACAACCTGAGAAGCATTGAGAAATGAACACCAAAAGACTCAATAAAGAGGAGTAGTGCTGAGATAAGTGCCCTATTAATCAATTAGCCAATCGACAGAAAATGAATCCACAGCAGTGCTGATACCTGATCACTGGCTGGAGACATTTACAAAGCAAAAAATGTTGAACATTCAAAGACAGGCTGAAACAATTAGTTGATTTATCAGTCAACTGGTAGAAAATTAATTTGAAACTATTTTGGTAATTGCAGTTGCAGCCCTAAAGGTAATTATAACATGCTTAGAGCTGTGGATTAATTGACAGCTTGAACGACAGAAAATTATTCAGCTGTTTCGATAACTGTTTTAGTAATCGTGCAAGTAAAAAATCTATAGTTCCAGGTTTTAAAATGTGAAGATTTTAAGCTTTTCTCTGTTTTACTTAATTGCAATATTCATGCTTTTGAGTTTTGGACTGCTGGTCGTACAAAATAATTGAACACAGTACCCTGGGCTCTAGGAAATTGTGGCATGAAGTTTATAGACTAAACACTTTAGTGGCTGATAGTCATTAGTTGCAGCTGAAATCATGTTTATAAAAATCTTGTTGCTTCAACAACAAAAGAAAATTTTGGAACCATCATCTACAAATAAACATCTCAACTCATAAAAGCTAATTCTGGTTGGTCTTACCTCTTGTGACTGATAGGGGCTGCCAGACCTCTCTAGAGTCAGCAGCACATCCAGATCTCCTTGCTCTGAAGGCTGGAGGCTCACTAACTGCACCTCACTCCTCCTCACCCCGGCAATGTTTCTCAGTGCCCGCTGGAAGTTGCGCCAGTAGTCCCCAATAAACTCCTCAGGAGCAATATTTGCAAAGCGTACAGCAATAGAGTTGTCCAGGGCCTGACGAGCTGCCTGCCGAACGTGCACGGTGACATCAGCGGCTGTGGTGAAGCGTCCGTCGGTCACTGTCACATTGAGAGGGTAGTGACCTACATCGAGCGGTCTTAGGGCGATGACTTTACCATCAGAGGCGGAAACTGAAAACAAGGCACCGCTCTCATCCGAGGATGAGGAGTAGGAGGGAGACGAAGGGGCGAGGCTGTAAGTGAGAGTGTCGTAGATGTCTTGGTCAGTGGCGTGGATCTTTCCCAGGACACCTCCAGGGTATTCATCGCCAGCAGTAGAGATGAAAATGTCCAGAGGAAGAATTGCGGGAGGGTAGACGCTCTCCTCGATTATACGTACGCTGATGAAGGCGGTGGAAAAGAGCGGAGGCTTGCCGCTGTCTGTCACCTGATATGAGAAAGGAGAAGGAGACACAGCCATGAAGAAATAATATGCGCTTCAAGTTTTAACTGCAAGAATTATTTTTTACAACAGCAGAGGGCAATCAAGCTCTACCACTGCTGCGACATAAGCCTGAAGTTGACAGCTTCTCCATACTTTAGATTGTACAACCAACAAAACATCTACAGATCATGCACTTTAACATTCACACTGTCACATGGCTGGTCATCAGTTCTGCAAGAAAAAAACAACTATGACTCAAGTATCAGTGTGCATCTTGTGTGTAACAAGACTTCACACTTACATCTCATATCCCATCTGCCCACTCTATTTTTCTCTGTTCTTTCCTCCGAGGTGACACATCAACACGCAGCAACACACATAAGCGTGCCAACTCAAAGCAAATGTGTTTTATTTATGCTTCTATGAGATGGACTCTCATGCAACATCTTTATTGTACGCCTATTTCAATTCAGCATTTCATATGCAGTTGTTTGCAAGGCTAAAAGCTGTATTTAAAATATATTCAGAGGGATTAAAGGATGGAGACCCAGAGACAAACACTGACTTGTTTGAGATGAAAAAGAGTAAGAGATAGCAAGTGAGTGAGGATGACAGAAAAGGTACAGAGAGGGAAAAGAGGGAAGACAAATAGATCAGGTTGCTGTGGCTTGACAGTTAAATCAATACAACCTCTCAACTCCGGTGTCTCCTCAGCGCTGTGACTCACCTGTGCTTGAAGTAGGTAGTGTTCTTTACTTTTCCTATTCAGCGCCCCCACGGCTACTAGAGCTCCCTGCTGATTGATGAGGAAAGCGTCGCCCTCGTTCCCATCCACGATGGCAAAGGTGAAAGGTGGGCCATTGTGGGAAGCGTCCCGATCGGTTACAGTGAGCTGAAGAACACTTGTGCCTTTTGGTCGATTCTCCTGTGGGATACAAGAGGGGAGAGTTTAATGTTTGTGGTGAGAGGAGGTGGCTTTCATGAAGCTATTCAGTTGTGCGATGTGTAACTACAAATGTTTTTCCAAAGTTAAGATATTCGCCCACAGAACACTACTGATGTGGGAGAAACGTGTTGCAACAGTAACTGTCAGTCAGGTCAGTCCACGCCAACCACTGGATGAACTGCCATGAGATACTATACACAGAGGATAAATCCTATTCACTTTCAATCTGTGACTCTGGCTCTACCAGCAGGTCTAATCTCAGGGCCTACCCAAGTGGACTGACATAAAATCTTGCAGTGATATTCATGGTTTCCAAATGATGAATCCAAATGACTGTGATGACCCATGACTTTTCTTCTGGCACCACAAAGAAGTTCACATTTGTGTTTGTGAGTGAAATGTCTCTTTTATTTAACTGTTTAACTTTTCATCTGGTGCAACTGTCAGTCTAAAATCTTCCAAGGTGAGTTGATGTTTCTACACTGGTACTGGTGTTTACCAGGTGTCCTTGTTGTGGCTAGGCTTCTGATGAGTAACATTCAAAGGGACCATGTCAGTTGCACAGTTTAGTCATTGTATTTTGTTTTTCTGTGCATAAATGGGCTTCAGATCTGTCCCTTCTGGTGACTCTTTCATGACTCAAAACTGGGCTGATATTCCCAGTGGTGTGTACAGTATGGGCAGGCCCTGTGTTTTTGTTTTTCTTGTTCTGTTTTAGAGTGATTTTGTGTGTCGCTTTGATCAAGGCTCCATAGTGAGTAAAATAAAGCTAGTCAGGATTTTTTTCCAGGGCAAAGTAATGTTTCATCCTGTGGTGATTGAGCTGTTTGCAGTGTGTACTGAGTATCCTCACAGTCTCTCTTAAATTACTTTTTTCAGTTTTCTAAACAGACAGAAAAACTGGAAACAAATCACCTTCTGTCCTACTTTTGGAATAATTATTTTTCCCCTTTTTATTTGATTTCCCTCAAAAGGACACAGGTGTATCTCCCTTCATGCGTCTCATCCTTACACATTTTCCCTTCCATTCAACAATCCAGTCCACCATCTATTATCAGCTTCAAATGTTCAGATAAATCCTTGATCTGCATTCTCATACTTAAGATGCAGCCAATGTCTTTCAATTCCCTCGCCCTCCTTCTTTCTCCCATCCCCTTACCTCTGTTATTGCTCCATCCTCCTACTTGCTTCTTGACATTCTAGTCGCACAGTCTCCCATTATTCCTCCCTGTTAATCCCTCTCTCTGTGTCCACTGCAATCCCCCTGCACCTCCCCCTCGCTTTCTTCCTTTCCATCTACCTTACTCTCATTCTCATTCTCATTCCCTTTTCCCCTCTCACCTGGATGATGAGGCTGTAGTTGGCCTGGGAGAAAAGGGGCGGGTTGTCATTGACGTCCGAGATGTCGATATTGATCATGGCACTACTGGAAAGAGGGGGTACCCCATTGTCTGAGGCTACCACCGTCAGAGTGTAACCTGAAGTCTGAGAGAGAGAGAGAGAGAGAGAGATTACCATACCATACATAGGCAATGCAGATTTTGTAAGCAATAGTGTAGCGGAGATCGGGAAACAAGCTTCCCTATTAGGCCTGACATGACTCTGCCTGGATTCCGCATAAAGTGTAATTAGTTCCTCAGTGGATTAAAGACTGTGTGTACAGTCAGCATTGTGTCTGCGGTTTCTCTTACTCTCTCTCTGTCCAGTTGGCGAGCAACTTTTAGCTCTCCTCTGACCGGATCGATGGCGAAGGGGCTGCCTTGGTTACCATCCACGATGGAGAACCGCACGTGATCAAAAGAAGGCCCATCAAGATCCTCAGCCATCACCTTTGAATCAATCAGACAATCAAAACAATGATTAGCTTTAAGTGACAATTTAAACACTTTGCTTGTTAATCTTATGTATGTCTTGTGTATATCTTGTATCCTGTGCAGATGTGGATGGACTTACTGATGTAATGTCATGTTACATTAGTTTCTGTGAAAATATGGTCATCCCTCACAAAATGTGTACAGTCTTCTCAAATCTCTAAAACTATCGAATCAGAAGAAACTAACCTTTTGTCAAAGGGACAGCACTCAAAAAAAAAAGAGGTGAGATAAAAGAAAAGAAAAGTGGAGAGTGAACTGAAAAATGGCAGCATGGAAAGGCATCAAATCCATGGTTGGAATGTAGATTAAAAAGAGGAATGTGGAGTGTTTTCATATTTCTGACAATGAATAGGCAGAGGAGTGAAATAGGTTTAATTTCAGGCTTGATGCACACAATTTTCATCATGACCTCTCTGAGTTTCAAGACAGGGTACAGGGCTGTAAGATACAGGATGATAAAGAAAAATCCTGGTCCTGACTGCACTGGAGGTAAACTCCGGAAAAGCTGTGCTACATAACTAAGCATCATTTTTAGGTCTATATTTCAGTGTTCTTTAGAACAGCAGAAGGTAGCCAGACATTGGAAGGAATCTACCAAAGCTTCAGTGGCTAAAGTCACATCACCATGGCCATTAAATGATTACTGCCCCTGTGGCTTTTAACTCCCTAGACATGAGACATGAAAGTTTTAGCGTACTCTACTCCATTTTACGTTAATTTATATGTTAAGGCTCTAAAAAACTATTTCCCCAATTAGCTTCTTCCACGTTTAGAACAAATCTGGTTATTTTATAGGAAAGATTTCTATATTTCTGTTTGCCTCTGGGCTCTTAACTCATTAAATGTAGATGGGATTCATTGGAAAAATGTGATGTCAAATGCCTCCATGCACCAGTCAGGATACAGCAACATCTAAATTAAAATAAATAAATATAAAAAAAAATATAATTGTGATAAATAATAACTACCAACATTTTTATTACTCTTCATTAAACACTTATTGTTTGAGACAAATACTTTCAATTTGAAAGCCAAAATTTTTATGAGCTTTAAAGCCCTACTGTAAAGCTTTTGTAATAATAGCTAGTTGGAATCCTACTATGGAAACATCATACTAATACATATGACCTTTTCCTTCTCCCATTCACTCTCCTCCAACATACAAACACACACACACATATGCACACACACAGATTCTGACAACCCACCAACCGTCACATATTGAAAGGAATCCCCGGGGAAATCAGCAGACAATGAAGATTTACAAGTACGAGACAATGGCAGGTATTAAAATCGAATTTTACGATCGATAATTTGTATCCAGGTACAGTAGACGCACAGATAAATGGCCAAAAGCAGAGGTCATTTATGAGGGAAGGCAGGAGAGGTGAGCAGTGGAGGTAGACAGGAATAGATGGGGACGAAAATTTATCATGCAAAACGTAGGAAGAGCCTTATCTTGGATAGGTGCTTAATGAGTCAAATGCCTTTTAATTAAAGTGTTTGAGCATGTGTGTCAGATAATGCACGAGAACAGGGGTGCAGTGAGCATGAAGAGCTTTGGTCCTAATTTAGCTGTGCCACCAGATGGTGATTTGCCACAGGTGCAGATATGTGATAGTGTATTCAGTGAGTAATGGACGGAGAGGAGAAAGGCTATGAGGGAATAAATGAACAACTGAGTAAGAAAGTGAAGGAATTGACAGATTTAACTGGGGGAAGGTTAAGACAGAGAGAGATGAAAACTGCCTCTCACCCACATGCAGCTTTAGTAGTATAATTATGGGTTATTTCCCCACAACAAGCACCCACTGTGTGCAAACATGTCCCTAAAGCTATTATGTATATTCTTACCAGCATCACAGTCTTTCCCAGCTCTGTGTCCTCGCTGACGACGGCTGTGTAGACATCCTGGCTGAAGACAGGTTTGTTGTCATTGACATCAGTCAGGTTGATGTTCACAGTGGCCATGTCGCTGAGCGGCGGCGAGCCACCATCTGTAGCCTCTATGGTGATGTAGTATTCATGGGAGACCTCGTAGTCCAACGGCTCTATCACAAAGATGTCACCTGGGGACATAGAGACAGAATAAAGTCAGGAAGGGAGAGAGTGTCCTGGCATCAAATTACAAGAATTTCAGGACTCCTCCAGGAAATCTTCTTTGAGTAATTTAATATTAAATCTATAAATGATACAACAGTACACACACAAAAACAACTTATTATGAAATTTTACAGAGCGGTCTCCTACTGTAAGCCTTTCCCTGTTTTGCTCCTGGTATAACCTTTGTCATCTGGTTTATAACTGTACATGCAAACATTTTCAGCTGTAATGCAACACAGCCGCAAGTCAAATCATCAAACCGTCAAGTTATGCTTAGCTCAGCTGCTTTAACTTGCTTAACTGCTTGCAGCTGGACAACAGAGCAGTATCCTATCTTTTTTCTTTGGTGCTGTGCTGCAGTGACGCAGCAAGTCAATCACAGGCCAATCTGAAACAAAACAGGGTGCCGCTTTTGAAATTTTGAAATTGAAAGTAATATTCAGAGAGGGCTGACCAAGGTTTGCAGTGAGTTTTATTTGCAGCTGTTTCTTGTTTGTAAATGTTCACACACAAGATAAGGTGTCTGGAAATGCTTGTTGATTCTGCCATTTTCGTCCCCATGGGTTTTTAGCATGATGCCATGATAAGTGTTGAGATAGGAATGCACTGTGTAGACTCAACAATAACGTAATGTTGCTCTAGATATTTCCCTCCACATTTAAGCAGTGTGTGAAGATGGAGGAACAGAATTTGTTAAATTTATTAAAATTAAATTTAAAGTTTAAAATGAAAGTTTTAAGAATTCATTATCAAATTTAATTGGATTAGAAGTAGCACTGCACTGGTACCAGCATTAAGTTAAGAGCACAAGAAAATTAATCTGTCTCATAATACCACATACCAGTATGTGGGTCCACACTGAACATGCCATGCTCATTCCCACTGATGATGCTGTAAGAGATTGCTCCGCTGGCCTCCGTGTCCCGGCTGGCTGCCTGCACTCTGAGCACCTGTGTGCCCACAGCCACGTCCTCAGACACAGTGGCTGTGTATTCACGGTGCTCAAACACTGGTGGATTGTCGTTGATGTCCAGGACAGAGATCACCACCTGGCACAGCGAGGAGAGACGTGGCGAACCCTGGTCACTGGCACGAGCTTTCAGCTCATATACTGACTGCACCTCACGGTCCAGGGTACGCTCCAGGCTTATTACACCAGTGTGCTCCTCAATTGAGAAATATCCATCAGCAGAATCAACCAATGAGTAGAGGATGTCACTATTAAGACCTGGAATGAAAGAAAAGAAAAAAGAAAACTTAGGCTTTTTTTTTCCAGCAACATGGAGCTTTTTATCGCTTCTGGCAAACGTTCCTAGTGTTTATGATGTGATGTGTCTCAGTTTACAACTGAGTCTGAGTGTCTGACCTCTCATGGTCCTTAACCTTCCACCCATATCTAAGCAATTAAGATGGTGAGTAAAATGTTATCATCACCAATAAGACTGATGGAGACATCAACAGAAATACTCCTTTAAGTACAAGGCGTAAACAAGCATATTGATTCTCATATTGATGTATTGATTCTAGAATGATTAAAACCATCACCCTCCACTCTCATTCCAAAACATCCATCTTTTACACAGCCTCCGATAAACAGGAGCTGTAAACGTCTGATCCATGCCATCCTCATAACTCATGTCCTCCCACTAGCAAGACGCTCCCAGCAACAAGACAGAGACGGATCACAATAATAATCATAATGCCTTTCTGCAGGTGGCCCCCATTTGAAATATGCTATTATATTCCCATTTAAGTCCCCCCATCCTCAGTGGATCTCATTATCGTTCTGGAGAGACTACTGTGGGGAGCCCTGCTTATACGCTTTCCCATCACTTTAATCTGGTTTGATCATCCTTGTGACAACTGCTTAATGGTAGTTGAAAGAATTGTGCTGAGTTATGACTGGCTATATTGTCTTATATACATATGTTGATGATTGTATGCTCATCTAAGTCCCATATCCTGGAACTTTTAATATTAAAGTAGAGCTGTAATGATTAGTTGATTGACATGAAATTAATTAGTCCTTTTGTTTTTTTTAATTGGCAATATTTTTGCAGGTTTCATTTTGTGGACATCTGGTACTTTTTCATCAGTTTTGGTGGCAAGATTGTCAAGAACATGGACAAATCTGGCAAAACACCAAACTGGACAAAGCAGAAAATGATTAAATTCCTTGACAATAGGGCAACATGAAAAATCGAATGAAGAAAATAACAAAAACAACACGGCAGCGCAGAGGGCAAAGGGAGACACTGGGATCCAGGCAGAGTGATAAAGGTCAAAGCAGAATCAAAGAAGGAATGTGTACTTGCATAACTGTAGTTTATCACAGATCAAGGGCACCAGTCTGGGTCCATTTGTCTGTCTGGTTCATAACCATTCCACACTGATAAGTGCTGCCTCTAAGAGATTGTAGCAGCAGGCTGAACTGAGGAGCAGTGATGTGGGTAAGTATCTAACGTCTTCCAGCCAAATGGGCAGGCGGATCACAGAGGCTGTGGCACACAGCAACTAGTGCCAAGAATGAGTCCACACTGAGATATGCAGAGTCAAATATTGATGGAAGATAAAGCAACCCTTTTCTCTTAGGAGGAGGGTTGCAAGAGGCTTCGCATTTTGATGGTTGGCTGCAAGACAGTTGACTGGAGCCTGAGAGAACTAGGTCAAAGAACGCCTATTTTTTCTTGTACACTCTGTACACCCCCATGTCTGTTTGGGACTTGCCAGTTGTGCTTCAAGCTTGCACCTAAGTCTAAGAAATTCTAGAAAGACATGAAAAAAAAAGATCCCTCAACGTGTGCGATACCCATGTGTGTGAGAGAAATACTAATCAAATCCCCTCTGCCTTCACTCAGTGTAACTCTAAATAATTATTGCTCCTGGCTAAACTGCAGGGAGCACCTTTTTTCTCCACCTTCCTTCAAGTACCCTTATCCTTGATATTCAAAATGTGAAGCATTTTGTGCCAGCAAAGCCTCAGGGAAGAAATGTCTTAATACCAGCTCTTTCCTTTTACCATTTAACATTTCTCTCTGAGGGACCTAATTCTGGGATCCCATTCATTCTGTCAAGCTGTCAGTCCACCCAAAACGAGGGACCAGAAAAAGGGGAATAGAAAGAGAGGGCGTTGATCGTCTGACAGTGAACGGGATAAAATGGTTCTTCAAGCTAGAGTGTCCTGCTCCACTAAACTAAAGGTGCAATCTGGATCGGCAGGTCCAAGGGTTTCCTGGATAACGTCTCAAGGAGCTTAAATGACTGTTAAACTTCTCTGTTAAAGTTCTCAGTCTTACCCATGTGTAAACCTCTCTGTGGTTGGCAGTGCTTGCTGAAAGGTGAAGACGCCTGAGATAAACATGAAGCCCTGTGGCCTTGCACCAGGCAAATGGAAAATTGCAATCATCCCTTTTGAGAATTCAGCTTGGAGAGAGAAGAATTTCATTAGAGTGTAATGGAGCTTTTAATTTGAGGGGTTTATCATTCATGAAATTCCACATTTGTTATCCCTCCCTCTTGCCATTTAGTGTAATGCAGTTGCATAATGGAAAGATAATAACCTGTGCATTGTTAGTCAGCACTGAGACAAGAAACATATGCATACTGTATACCATGATGCTAAAAACCTTTTGGAAGTATTCTTGAATTATACATGCATGCTATTTTTGGGATTGGGATGCTGCTAATTGCATTTAAAGCACAATGTATGTGCATTTGTGAGTTTATTGTCTCGTAAATTAACTTCCTATTGCCTCAGCAGAAACTAAAACTGAATGGAAAAAGATTTACCTGGGAGCTCCCAGTGTCTCCAAAGTTTATCTAACACATAGTTCTGATACTTTATTATTCATTCAGTGCACTGTGGCAGTAATGCTACAGCACCTACAATTAAAAAACAATAAAAAAGAACTCTCCAAACAGGAAAAACATCATTAAGGTCCAGAGTTTAAGAATCATATCATAATGGTTAGTAACTGAATTGCTGTAGTAGTAGTGAGAACATTATTTTCAAAATTCAATTTCAAAAACATATTTTTTTCTATACACTTTCTGTTACTTTTTATGGCATATTTTACACACAGAAAGAAATAATGAGAAAAATGTTTGAAGTTTCTAAGATTCTAAGGAAAGGTTTTTCTTTTTGAACTATATTTTTAACATTGCATTTTTAAATGTTTTCATAGTAAATGTGATATAATATTTAATAGTTTCAAAATCTGAATTTTGGGTCTAATTGATCATTCACCCCTCCCCAATACCTGAAGAGTTGAATCATAACCCTAGGCTTGGATTTCTCCACACGTTGATGCTTTCCAAAACCAGAGTCACAAGAGCTGATGATCCATGTCTTGTACAAGGATCATCAACTAATGAGGATGCTGAAATATTTATGCATATTTACAACTGTTTTTACAGGGTTGCTATTTTAAAACAAGTCAGCTGGAAACATTAAAAGTGACTTCAGCTGAATTAGGTGGCTAATTACAGCTGGTAAATTCTGCCCCCATTATCACTGTAAACTGCATATGTACCATGCAAGAACATAAAGTTTGAGTAAGTATAGCAGTTGCGTTTAAATATATAGATAAAGGTTTTTAACAAATTTGCAAAAACAAACTCAAACTCATATTATTTTCATAATATGATTCACAACATTATTTTTAAGCTATTAAACGGAAAGATCTCCCAGTCAGCATAGACCTCAGAATGAAGTAAACTGAATCCATTTTAGTACTAGATTCACTTACCCTATTAGACATCATTTAACTTGTTTTTAAATAATAGATGATTTAGTTTCTTGTGGGTGTACAAGGCAGTGGAAAAACTGTGCCTGAGAAGAAAAAATCCTCACCAGTGTCGATGTCATTTGCTTGCAGTTTTGCCACATATGTGCCCGTCTCTGTGTTCTCGAAGACTGTAATGGTGTAGGGGTCGGATGAGAACTGCGGCGGGTTGTCGTTGACGTCTTCCACAGTGATGTGGATGTCAGCCTTGCAGTACCGCCCTCCTCCGTCCACCGCCCGCATTCTGAACCTGTGCTCGTCTTGCTCCTCTCGGTCCAGGGGCTGTAAGGTCTTCAGCTCCCCTGGGGGTGAAACAGAACTGTCTTGAACAAAATGCACAGAGACATACACTCTACTGGGAGTAGAAGGATGTCATTTGGGATAAAAGTAGCAATGTCAAAACCCTTTCCCTTTACAGACAAACAAAATCTGCATGAGCAATTAATCAGGAGACTGAGTTTGTGTGTAAGAGAACAAACCATGAACAGTGTAAAGAACTGTAGCTTCCTTGTCTACTGTCTACTGATCAAGTAAAAAGCATCTAAACAACTAATGGCTTTCAAGAGAGAGAAGAGATGGAAATAAAAAAGTAATTGAAGCGCAAGAGGCAGGACAGAAAGGCTAAGAGAGTGGGGTGATGAAGGAAAACATCAGTGTTGGCAGCTATGATCAGCTTGGAAGTGAGGCAGCCAACATTACCGCAGGCTCTCTGGAAAACTCCAGAGCCTCTTGGCGGTCCTCATCTGCAATAATCCTACTTGTCTGCACTGAGAAAAAAAAGATTCCTCTCCATAACAGTAGCATTGCTGCTAGAGACTCAATACTGAGGGTTGCCAAAAGACAGCTGGATGGCATTGTTGCCTTATTGTCTGCCTTGGTGTCAGTCTCCCAGCATATTAAGGCTGAATTTTGCCATTACTTAGGGATTCTTTGCAGCAGCAGATGTACTGCATAGCTGTTTAAATCTACTGGCTTAGTTTATTTTGTTCGTTAAGGATTTTATTTTGCATTTATTTTAAAAACAGGTTGGTGGTGATTAACTAGCATTGTTTTTTTTTTTACTTTTTCTTTCTTTTTTTCATCCCAGAAGCCAGCTGGAATGTCTGATTTAGAAGGTCTCCCAGAAGAAACTATTTGCAGGCAAGAAGTACAGCAGCCATAAATTCAATTTAAATGTTACTCTATATTTTAGTGCCACTGTGGGTCTCTCAGTTGCCCTGCAGGGGAAGGTTCTTGGCTCTTTCAAAAATGAATAAGTAAATAACAACTGGACAAAAGAAAACTTGCTTGCCTCCTTCATGGCTGACAGTGATTCGCACACACACAAAAACCCAAATATAAAAAAACAACCATTTTGCAGAGAGATGACAATTCCTGAATCTTAGGATTGTAAAATGTAAGTCTGCTGTCACGCTGAGCTGCCTTTTTGATTTTGTGGCTGGAAGCAGATGGCCAGTGTGTCTGAGTATTTGATGAAAGACTTTATCATGAGCGTCCCATTTACTGCTTCCTAAAAGTCAGAATAACCTGCAACGCAGTTGCAATGAAATCTTACTCAATGGCTGAGAACACAGAAAAAGAAAAAAAAGACAAATGAATCAAATTATATAAATTACTTAAATACTTCACGGTTTTACACTGACCAAAAACACCACACAATACTTCTACAAATGGGTGTTAACACACAGATACACACCTGTATCAGAGTCAATGACGAACAATTCTGATCCAACTCCCTGGAGCTCGTAAGAGATTTGGGCGTTTGAGCGAATGTCAGCATCTGTGGCAGAGACCTGCAAGATGAGCCTGCCTGCAGGGGAGTCCTCTGGGACGCTCTCACTATAGAGGGACTGGGGGACGCACAGATTCAGAGAAAAATGGAAGAGGGGAAGAAATTAAAGTGAATACTAGGAAGAAGTGGGCACAACAAAATGAAATGAATTGAAAAATTACTATACCTTTTCGCATACAGGACTGTTGTCATTGGCATCCAGCACCTTGACCTCAACAATGGCTTTGGCAGTGAATATGCCATCGCTGGCAGTAATGTTAAGGAGATAATTGTCCTTCTCTTCACGGTCCAAGGGCTTCCTGACAGAGACTTTCCATTCATTCTGAATGTGTTCAATGGCAAATTGGCCAAGTGGGTCTCCTCCTGTTTGGTGTTAAAAAGAATTTACCACTTTAGAATGATCATCAACTCAGAAGCAGCCCGAGTGATTAAAAAGATACAAGGATAAGAATATGCCCTCAATTTTAAACTACACTCCACTAAATATCAATTAATAATCACTGAAATCATCATTTAAGTATTCAGCACTACTTCAAAAAGCAAATCCCTATTTCTAAATCAAATGTTTAGTACAAAAGAAATCCTTCAAACCAAAAAACAGCAGAATATTAAAAAAATGTACATGAACTAATGATAGTGCTGGTTTCTGATTCCTCTTGATATTTCCAGACTTGGCATAGTTATTCACACTTGCTAATTAGCACCAGAGGAAGTATTTTTCCCCAGTCTATTTCAAAGCATTATTCAGATAATTATACATTTCTGTATTATGATGACCTAAATATTTGCCTAGAGCTTGGGCAGATTAGGCAATAACTTAGACTCCTAACAGATAATAGGACTGTGTAATGTTTCAAAGATGAGATATTATCATCATATTTAGTGCCATAAATGGATAATCCCCCCCCAAAAGCTCTGTTTATGAAAAACTGTTACACAAAAGAGTAGGGAGTAAACTCTCTGGGCTAACTAATTATCTGTTTTGTGAAATAATAAAACGCCCACCTGTGATGAAGTAGTTCACTTGTTTATTGATGTCCTCAGAATCATCATCCGTGGTGCTAAGGATAGCAATCACCCCGCTTGGAGGAGGGTCATCTTCACTCACTGTGCCTTTGTAGATCTCTGCAGTGAAGCGGGGTGGGTTGTCATTGACATCAGCCACTGTTACCTCCACTCTGGTGCCAGTAACATGCTGGACTTTATCCCCTTGGTCTGTGGCCAGGACAGCGACAGTGTATTTGCTCATCTTTTCGCGGTCTAGCTCTTTTAAGGTGGTCACCCAGCCAGTTTCACTATTAACAGCAAACAGCTCTGAGATCTCCTGGGAGTTCTGCATAGGGTCGAGACTGTAAACAACATGGCCGTTGGTTCCAGAGTCTTGGTCAGTGGCTTTCACTTGGATAACTTGTGTCCCACTGGGAAGGTTTTCCACAATTACAGCCTCATAAGGATCAGACTCAAAGACAGGCTTGTTGTCATTAAGGTCTTTCACTTGGATGTTTAAATTTACAGATGCAACTACCTCATAGTTGTCATGTTTGGTCTGGGCAAGCAAAGTCAGTTGGTACCATTTGGTTGTCTCGTGGTCGAGACTCTTCTGAAGTTTCAAGGCTCCACTGTCTCTGTCTACAACAAACACCTCATCTTCATTGCTCTCTGGAGTGTTGCCCTTCACAAGGCTGTAGACGACTGGTTGCTCACTCTCTGCCTGAATCACATCGATTTCTGTGCCAATAGGAAGGTCTTCAGCAATAGTGTAACGATAATGTGGTTCCGCAAATTTGGGAATTGGGGTCTCTGGTGTGACAATTCTGATGTAAACCTGTACATCTGAATGTCTGGATGGATTTCCAGTATCCTCTGCCCTCACAAAGAATGCATAGAGCTCATTTTCAAGTCCAATGAGACTCTCTTTGGTTACAATGACCCCAGAGGTTCGGTGGATTTCAAAGTTCTCCTCCACGTTTTCAACATCTGCTTCGATTGAATACTCTATATCAGCATTGCTTCCCTCATCCATGTCTGAAGCAGCAATTTTAACCACAGAGGTTCCTCTTGGGACATCTGACGCAATAGTGGCTTTGTACTCAGCTGCTCTGAATTGTGGGCCATTGTCATTGACATCTGTGAGAATGACATTGACAGTACAAAAGCCTACTTTTCCACCGCCATCCTCAGCTATGAGAGAAATAGGAATAACCTTCTCAATGGTGTTCTCACGATCAAGGCTCTCTAAAGTGAAAATCTCTCCATTGTCATTGACAGAGAACTTGTCCTTTGCGAAGTCATTGACAATGTGATATGTTATTTGCCCATAAATGCCTTCATCGTCATCTGTTGCCTTTGCCTCTGCTACCAAAGTACCAACAGGTGAGTTTTCAACAAGCTCTACCACATAGTCCACCTGAGAGAAGGTAGGGTTGTGGAAGTTGGCACCAATAACTGTTACCATGACAAGGGCTGAGCTTCTGAAAACACCATCAGAAACTGATACATTGAGGTTGTACTGAGGCTGCATATGTGGCCTCCGGTGGTTGGAAATAATGATGGCGCCTGTGCGTTTGTCTATGACAAAGTTCTGATCTTCATTTCCAGATATAATTGAGAACTCCAACTTATTTGAATCTGAGCTGTCAGCATCTGATGCTTGGACTTGGGTGATGAAGTGTCCACGTGGGGCCAATTCGCTGATCGTGGTTTTGTAAGTGTGCTCTGTAAATGTTGGAGCGTTGTCATTTAAGTCAGTAACATCTACTGTCACAATGACATCGCTGGAGAGGGCTGGAACACCTCCATCCACTACGCGGACTCTCAGCTTGTGCTGCTGCATCTCCTCGTGATCAAGCATTTGAGCTGTAAAGATTGTTCCTGTGTCACGATCGATGGTGAAATAATCTGAGCTTTTTCCCTTTTCCTCAACCAACTGAAAGAATATTTCTTGGTTATTACCAGTATCAGAATCTTTAGCATCAACTTGCAAAACTGATGTACCAATGACAGACGCCTCAGAAATATTGGCATAGTAGGCCTTTGACAGGAACACAGGGGCATTGTCGTTTACATCTTCCAGTATGATATCAACAAACACTTCTGAATGTGCTCCAGTCAGAGAGTCTGTGGCTCTCACGTTTAACTTATAAGCAGGGTGTGTCTCAAAGTCCAAAGGCTGAATCACATGAATAACACCTGTGTTGAAATCAATTGAGAACTGTTTGAAAGGATCTCCCTCAGAGATGGTGTACACAACACGAGGGCTCTCAGAACCATTGGCCTGTACATGAAGCACGGGTGTGTGTAACTGAATGTTTTCAGGGATTTCAATGCTGTAAAAAGGCTTCTCAAATATAGGCATTGCTTTGTTTACCACTGTTATTGGCACTTCTACTTCAGCTGAGAGTGCTGGCTCCCCATTATCTTTTGCTATGACAATGATGACAAAGTCCGTGTTGAGTGACTCCTTCTCAAATTTCTTTTTGAGGGAAATTTCACCAGAGGGGCTAATTTGGAAGTGCTCCTGATGTTCCTTCAGGTGGTAATGGATATTTGCATTCGAACCCATGTCCTTGTCCACTGCTGTGACCTGTCGGATGACCTGGCCTTCCTCTGTGTCCATCTGGACCAGGGCATGATAGGGAAGGTTCACGAACATGGGTGTGTTGTCATTCACATCTTCCACTGTAACAGTTACTAAAACGTGAGCCCCATCTTCTGATTTGTCCTCTCTCGTGACCTCAACAATGATATCAAATGTGTCCTGTGCCTCGCGATCAAATGGAATCCCAGTGGTTGAAATTACTCCAGATGTGTGGCCGATTTCAAACCTGCTGTCAGGGTTCAAAATTTTATAGAACAAAGGCTCGTTCAACAGGTTGCCAACAGCAGCAATAACCTGGAGCGTTTTCTTCTCAGATGAGTTTTCTTGGACGTAGGCTTTGTAGGACTCCCTGGTGAGCTTGAGCTTGCTCCCCTTGTTTTCTTTGACATTTATCTTTACTGTAGCAACAGTGGCGAATCTACCATCTGACACCCTAACCTTTAATTCATATCGGCTCCTCAATTGCGTGACATTCTGAATATAAATAATGCCTGTAATTGGATCCATCTTAAATTTATCGCCAATATTACCCTCAGAGATGGAGAAGAGAAGTTTGGAGTTAGGCCCAGAGTCTGAGTCTGTAGCGTTCATTTTAATGACTTCCACCCCTTTGTATGTTGGCACTATAACAGTTGTCTCATACAGTTCTTGGCTAAAAACTGGTGAACAGTCATTAACATCAATTACTTCAATGGTCACATTGGCTGCCATCTCTGCAAACAGGCGTGGCATTCCTAGATCATGGACCTGGACTGTGAAGCGGAAAACACTCCTCTGTTCATAATCCAAGGCTGTTGTTATTCTGATAGCTCCAGTGCTTGAGTCAATGGCGAAATAGTTGTGTGCAAAAGGTTCGACAATTTGATAGATGAGCATGGCATTCTGGTCACAATCAGCATCAGAAGCGCGAACGACAAAAGGAGTGTTTTCATGGGTCAGAACAACACTGTTGATGGGAGCAGACTCGCTGATTACTCCTTTGAATTCCCTCTGGAGAAAGATTGGAGCATTGTCATTTTCATCCTTTAGATGAATCTGAAGTGTTGTGTTGCTGGCAATTCCAGCCATATTGGTGCCCTGTATGATGAGCTTGTATTGAGATGTGGTCTCATAATCTAAAGCTCTCTGGGTCACAACCACTCCAGAATTTGGGTTTATATCAAATGCATTGTTGGTGTTGCCATCTTTTATTTGATAAAAAACAGACGACTGGCTGACGGCTGTGACCAAGCTCACAAAACTTCCTGGGTGAGCAGATTCACTGACTTCTGCAGAGAACTCCTTTTCAGCAAATCTGGGAGCTGCATTATCAGAAACTGTTACAGAAATGTGTACCGTGGCTGTAGTTGACAGTGGAGGTGTTCCATTGTCAGATGCCTTAACAGTGAGTTCAAACAGGGTCTTGCTGCTGCGATCAAGTTCTTTGGCTACTGTAATTGTCCCAAGAACAGGGTCGATGGCAAATGAGTTTGCAACATTTCCTGTAAGACAGTGAAGACAAAAGAATAATATGCTTCTGTGGTTGTACTAGAAATGTTTTTCATCCTGACTTGTAATGGCAACTAATACAGAAAAGACATGTTCACAAACAACTGCAGTTTGCCATGTGTTGTACCAGGAAGATGTGTTTGATGAGCATTTGAAATAAAATGTTCAAAACATTTTCTCCCTTGAATATTAGATTGTAAAAAATACTAACTTCCACTTTAAGCCCTCCAAGTATGCTTGTATTCCAACAAAAAGCTAATCACCACGTGTTTCTTGTTCTCATATAAGAGCTTAATGTAGGAGAAAACCACTGTGGGAAATTCTGATGGGGGAATCTGCCCATCTCCCACGTATTTGGAAATCATCTAGACAAAGTCTTCAATATTCTCCTAGCTTCTGTGAAGTATTTCATTCATGATCAAGATCCAGTGGGCAGCTGGACTCAAGATGACTCATACATTTTTAAAAGCTGATTTCATTTGCATTATTTTACAATGGAAGCTTTCTGCTGTGAGGAAAAAAAAAGGGACTCTGTGGCTCGAACAGGGTGGCACAGCAAGTTTGTGTATATTTACCTGATTCAATGCTGTAGACAATCTCTGCGTTATAGCCCTTGTCTTTGTCAAGAGCTGTGACCTGGAGCACAGCTGAGCCTACGGCAGCAGATTCAAACACACGGCCAGAGTAAGGTGTGCCTATAAACCAGGGTGCATTGTCATTGGTGTCATCCACATTGACAATAACACGGACAAGGTTCCTCTTTACTGGGATGTCCTGGTCTCGAACCTAGAGGAGAGAAATTCAGAAAGAAACAGACAAACAGAGAACAGGAAGAAAAACAGAGAGGCAAGAGTGTGAGAGCCCTCAGGGGATAAATCCTTTCTGAATACTAACATCATAACGTTCATACTCATATTTTTAAAAACACAGAAACAAATAAACTTAACTTAATTTCATGGATATTTCATTTTCTAATGAAGCAAACAATTCCAAAATAAACTCAATTAAACCATATGTAGGAATGCCTCATAATTTACCAGACTATTATAAAATTGCCTGTGTTCATTGATTCATACCATGACGGTGAGGATGTGATGATGCATAGTCTCATGGTCCAGTCGCTCAGCAGTGTACAGGGTGCCTGTTCCTGGGTCTAGTCGGAACTTCCTCAGGCTGAATGGATCAGTGCTGCTCAGGAGCGTAAAGGTCAGTTTGTTCTTCTCGTCTCTGTCCACAGCGCTGATCTGCATGACCTCACTCCCTGCTGGTATGTCTTCAGGGACATTCACAACATACGCCTGCTGAGAGAACTGCGGCCTGTGGTTGTTGGTGTCAATGACACGGATAAGCACCTATGGAAGAAAAATAAATTGCTGTGAATATTTTTTAACAAATTGACTTATTATACATGTGATTTTTTTTCTATTATCTGAGCCATTTCTAATTTTGTCACCCTGAAAAAAAAACCTGAATTAGTTGTGTGATCCGCAACATGAGTTAAGATTTCTCCAGCAACACAATAATTACCAGACAATACAGCAACAGAATAGTGATAAACAAGCAATAAATTTTCCTGTAGATGATTAAAAATAAGATAGCTGCAAAACTGGAGCCCAAAACACTCAGATGGTCAAATGGTCCTTTTATCTTTATTTTCAGTTTTTCAGTACCTTTCACCTGTGGGCACACACACACACATGCACACACACACACAAAATAAACTTTCCAAACCCTTCTCCTACACTCTTGCGTTGATGTGTAGAAATAGGCCAGATCAATGCATATGATGGCAAAAGCAATACTTTAACTGAATGGCCACTTGATGCTGCTAACAGTGAAAACAAGAAATCAATGCTGAATAAACACAATGCATCTAAATGAAATCTCAGGTAGGTACAGGTGCAGGTGACTGAACTGTGACTACATGTGTGATAAATCATATGAGAGTGAGCATCAGCTGTGGAAACAGAAGAAATATATTAACTTTTACTTTGCTTAAATATGTTTTGTGTTTTAGTGTACTGATGTATTTACAAACAACTGTTCAGACTCAAATCCATGAAACAAATTTCTACACATCTGTGCTTCTTGCTTTGTAAAGTGAAAAGTGCAGTGCTCTTTTCCCCACACACAACAAAGAATCTAAACTGTAAAATTCCACTGGGAGCATGTTTTATCAACACCAGCCACTCGTCTACTGGACTTCCGACAGAGGATTATGGAGAGCTGCTGGAATGCCATCTCTGCTTCCCAGACCAGCGAGGGGCTTCTACCGTTGCCAAACATGGGGAACAAAGGGATCAGCCCAGATTAGACACCTGCATACCAGACACCAGGGGGTGATGTCCCGTAAGGAAACAGTCGAAGCCGAGCTGTTTGGTGCAGGAAGAGTGAAAGGGACTATAGTCACAAAGGCTCTGACCAGTTGACAGCTCACTAGCTGACCAGGATTTGTCAGATCTGTGGTCAACACAACTGCCCGCTGTTGTTTTTGGTCATAACACTGTTTGTTGAGCACTGTGAGTCTATATCAGAGACAAATATAGACTCAACCTGACAGAACTGATAACATTTACAATCTGCTCTGTGCTGTGATGTTGGCAATGCTGCTGAGGCTCACAGATGTCATCTTGCAGGGGGAGCGCTGGGCTGCATGCTGTCTGTCAGCGCTATAAGCTGGCTGTTTGCCACAAGTCATGTGTCATTAGCAACCCATGCCACACTGCTAATCAGGACATATAATGTAAAATAAATACACTTTTCTAATGAGACATTAACCCTGAAAAAAACATATGGAACTGGGCCTAAAGTGTATGTTGCATCCTCAGAAGCCTGACAGCTTATCTCATTCCAAACATGTCTTCTCATGTCATGCCAGACATCATATAGCACCAGATCCCTGATGTCTAACAATCCACCTTTTATACACACAGATGCACATGCACACACCCACACACATAGCCTCGTAAAATATGCTCTTCCACACACATCCACACAAAGAAGCTGTCCAGTGTGTCTCTATCTGGCCAGCGTCAGATAACGCGTCTTGTGAATAGTGAGTAAGGTGGCGAGGCCTGATAGTGCTGTCAAGAAGCAGAAAGAAATGGAACCTGGTCAGCAGTAGCCACAGATATCCATAATGTACTATTTCATATGTTTTAGAAAGCACACAAAAGACTATTCAGCCCTCTCTCCATCCCCCACATGCGCACAAACTTGCCTTTTCCTTTGCAAGGAGGCTCTACAACACTTCAAAGGAACTTTGCCCCCAAACATCACAAAGCAGCATGATACAGCCTGACTGCAGCAGAAATGCTGGTGTAGAAGAAAACTCTGTAGTCTTTGTATAAGGCTTCCTCTGGGAATGCTGAGGAGGAACAAGATTGGGACTGAGACACAGACGTGACAGATGGAGATACTAAAGGAAAAAAAGTGCTGTGAGGGTGAGATGCGAGTAAGAAAGAGAAGTGACAGTGAAAAACCAAAGAAAGCTAAGGGAAATGGTCAAATTTAGAAAACACAGGTTGTGGGTGAAAATGAAAGAAACACACAAACAACAGATGTAGCTGAGAATAAAATGCAAAAAAAAAAAAAAAAAAAAACACCTGAAAAAGAGTCCTAGCTATAACAGTCAGCTTTGATACTGAAGGAAAGAAAACATATAAGCATGACTGAGGTGAACTTTCGAGTGAGACATAAAGAGAGTCCTGGGAAACAGGAGACCAGGAACAGATTGTGTGCAGAACAGCTTGAGGTACTTCTGCACGGCCAAGGGAGGATGTCATATAGCTGGAGATGGGGGAAGGGAGTCTGGGCTGCATGCCGAGGCTGCCTTGTTGGCGCAGCTCCTGGCTATGAGGTGCCCGAGCTGGAATGCGGCACCCCTTGTCTACATCAGCTGATCCTTCAGAGACGCCTTCATGGAGCTACAATGGTCAAATGGAAAGCACACAACAGAATGGCCGACTGTTTTCCATAGACCTCCCACAGAACAGGATCCCTCTGACTGATATCACCACTGGAGTCACAGGACGGCTGGATTTAAAATCATTTTCAGTTTTCATCTCAGATTTATTCACTGTAATTTGAAAATAAAGACATTTAAGTACAAAAGTCTGCTTAAGAGACCACAAATAAAACAATGCCTTCTGAATAACGAAACACCTTTTGTGTGGTATTCTGAACAGGACACACGGGAGCTCTCATTGTACTCATTGTCCTCTTGTGCCATGCGTAGGAGAGGAAGCCCCCCTGCCAGGTGGCAGGTTCTGGGCAAAGGCAGGGCACTGGCACCAAGCACTCGAACATGTTCCCAAAACAGGATTAACACAGCCCACTACCCACAGAGATCCAGCACTCTTGTTTGTGCTTTATTCTACCCAAACAGAATAATCATCATCCCTGCATGCCTGGCCAATAAATGTGAAGATTTTTGAAAATCAAAGAGGGAGAAAATCAGAGAAAAAGACAAGGAGGGAGTGAGGAAAAAGAAAAAAAAAAACATTCCAAGGAGAGAGAAAATAGGCCAGCCTGTTGGGCAGCAAAGCGTCCACATGACTTTGATTTCAGGAACAGACAAGAGCAACTTTGAGCTTTCACGAGGTGCACTGCATGTGCGTGATCGGGTAGATCTAATTTGCAGTGAAACTCTGCATGACTTGTTTTAAAGGTAAACAACACACTGTCCCCAAAGAAAACAAATCTATACTCCATAGCAAACAATGACTTGTTTGCATATGTTTTCCTACTGAAATTCAATTTTCCTGGATTTATTTATGTGGCAAGCACAGACACAGGGAAAACTGATTATTTAAGATCATTTTTTTCCTATTATAAGCTACAGCTTATAATATATCTCAAAGTATTTCATGGTTAATCCTAATAGTATAAAATCAAACAGCAAAGTGACCTCATGAAGTAAATTAATACATTTCAGTGTGGTTTATCCAACCTTTTCAAAATCTTTGCCCTATTAGTTATAGTTACATACGCAATACAACTAATATGAACTTCCCAGCAAGAGGTGTGTTTACAGTTCCTGTTAACCCCCCACTAACACACCAAATACTGTCAGTGGTGAACAATGTTATCGGATAAACAAGTTGGTAGCCAAAACACAGATGGCTTTCCCGAGACATGTCAAAGCGCACTGTATTCTGAATCCTTTCCCAAACACGTGCAAGTCAACCAACTGGAGCTATATGTGATATATTAAATATGCAGGTATGCAGTTCAAATTCGGAGACTGGATACAACACTGAAAACAACAACTCTTACCTAAATGCTGATCTTGAAAACATTAAAGCCACAGAGGTCTGGAGAAGTTAGTGGTCTTTCACAATGCTATTCTACGGAAAATAATCTGTGATAACAATAACTGTTCAGTTTCAGGGGCACATTTATCACTAAGCAAACAAATCTGGGTAATTGCTGTAGTTTCTGTTAGGACTGTGGGCCTCTTTCAGTCACCTATTGGGCTCACAGCATATCCCAGACAGCTGGCCTACATCACTAAGTGTGGTTTATGGAGCATACAAATTCAGTAAATCCGTTCACTGGACAGAAAACAGCTGACCTACAGTGGTCAGCTGGGTATACAGTATCTAACGCTCTAGCACTCATCTGCCAGAGAGCACTAATAATATATTTAAAAATATGCACATTCAAAATCTGCAGGCAATGAGAACTGTTGCTGGCAATAAGCACTTATATGATATACCATATAAGTGCTTATTCTTTGAACCATTTCTTGTCTGAAACTTAAGGTTCAACCGAGCCGTGATGGCTTGTGAAATTGGAATTCATAAAGTTGATCATCCAGCAATTCTTACAGTGAACGCTGTCATTACCTGGCATCCCTGCAGGAAAATGAAAGCAATGTAAGTTCTGAAACAAGATTGTTATCTGAAAATCCACTCCAGGGCGTCAACATTTACTGCCAAGGTCATTTCTGCCAATATAAATACATCACATCACAGTCTAAACTGTGCTTCAGCTTCAAAAGAAATATGTGCAAATGTGAGGCAGTCTTCAAAAAATCTGTAAATAAAATGTCAAGACATCATTGAATGTTATACAATTTCACTTTTTTTGGGGGGGTCTCTGGAGTAGCCTGGAAATAATACAGTCATGCAGAGAGCAAAGTAAACAAATTGAAATGAAAGTAGGTAAGTTTGGAAGTCCATTAAATTATTTTGTATTTTTTATATGAACACTAAATCATGTAATGTGAAAGGGTTGCTAGTACAGCTGGTCCCACTGAGATTCAAGCCACACTGAGAATTAACCTTTGAATGTAATGAATTTGACTTAAAATGTCACTGCATGCAGCATTGCCGAGAGGCTTTTAAACTGTCTGTTGCCGGGGCTTTTAAGAAAGTGCTTTATGGGGGGAGAGAGAAAAATCATGGCCGAGAAAATAAGTACTCTGTGGCTGTTTTTAAGGTTCTGCACTAAACTAAAGGGCTTGCTGCTTCCGTGGATGAGCTGCAAAATGCCAGCGAAGGCGGCGCTTCATCGGAGGCTCAGCGGAGCACAGCAACCAGATGATGAAAGGCTGTATTCATACGGAGTGACAACAAATAGATTCCTTTCCAGCTACAGTTCTCTGAAGCTCCCCTTTGAGGACAAAGGACAAAACATTTTGAATGCCGCCATCCCATATGACCCAAACTACCATGTAATAATGTTCAAAATCTCATGGACAAGGCATGACCATCTGAACAAAAACCAAAGACAATTTGCATGCTTAAAAGCTTTTATCGTGACTGTTCAGCTTTGGTATCAGCTGGGGAGCAAGATATATGCAAGAAGGATTGAATTAGCATATTAAAATATTAAAATGCAAGTATGCAACTGCTTGAGAAGCAATTTTCATATTTTCACCACACTAGCTCACATAAGATCATATGGTTTACAGTACCCAATACTTTTTTTTGTTCAGACTTTACCATGTATGTGCGGGTGTAATATATTTAGTTATTTCTGAGTCCATTCAGAAAAAGCCGAGACAATCTGTTCCTCTCAGAGAGACGTAAGAGAAGGTTCTCAGGTTCAGCGAAAGACACAGCAGAGGGGAGGAGTGGAGGGGGCTCAAGAATGCACACTTCAAAAAAAAAAAGGAAAACTGGCTAGACGGCACCATCATCACAGCAGTCTTGCATCAGGAATGAGACAATGGAAGATTCCTGGCGCTCAATGTTAAACTGAGATGGTAGAACAGATGAGGTGGAACATAATTTGAAAATGTGTTGATTCTTTTTTTTGGCTTTCTTAAGCACCACTCTCATATCTGAATGGACCCATAGTTTAGCTTAGCATGAAAGCTAAAAACATAGGGAAACAGTGAGTATGGCTCTGCCAGAGGGTCAAAAATCCACCTATGAGAACCTCTACCATTTTGTATCCCATATTTCTGTATTATCTGTCCACGTTTTTTAAGGCAGCATAAGACAGAAGTCAGGTCATGTCGGGATGCAACGAGACTCAGGCGCATGCTGCGCCATTTTCCCTCACCAGTGGTGAACAATGATAGGCTCACAACATAAATATATCCCAATAAACAGGACAGTTTGGCCACTGCTTCACTCATTACCCTTCCCTTTCCTTCTGATTCTTCTCACATGAGAAAAACAGAACCATGACAAGTGCCTCATCAGCTTCCAACCGTTTCATTAGTGTTTCAATTACCTGGGTGCTGACAGTTCGTGTCCCATCTGTGGCTTCCACCGTCAGGTTGTAATTTGATTTCTGCTCAGCGTCCAGGGGCCGTGCTACAATCAAGGTTCCACTGGCCTTGCCCACGTCAAAGCGGCTGTCATAATTACCACCTGTGGAATTATTTTTTGGACAAACAACAAGGAAGGATGAAAGATTAGTGTCAAATCGTCACTTAGTTGTGTGCATGTGCCAAGGTTACACAAACACTAAATGGGGGTGCTGAGATGGACATACAAACATCAATTTTTGCTGTAACTGTGCTGATGTTATGGATAATGATGAACACTGACGTTGATGTTATTAAATATCAATATAAATTTGTTGTTTATCTAAACATTATCCACATACTAGCTATTTATGCAATTAACCCTGACACCCACAAGTGTGTACACATAAATACAAAGTGGTGAAAGTATAACAACACAACATCTGCTGTATAAAATGATTCTAAAATCTCAAGGATAAAGCACACAACAGTGGATATAAAAATAGAGTTCTAATTCGCTCAAGGTAAGGAGAGGAGGTTTTCCTGGCCCTCATGAGATTCTCCAACAGGTCACAGGTTTTAAGGGGAACAATGTGGCACAACACAATTCAACCACAGCCAACAGGCAGCACCAACAGACAATGAATGATGATCTCTTAATACAGCACAGCCTATTAGGAGATCCCAGCAGCTACCTTCTGCTGTACAGTTGTGGTCACAAGCCATCTGAAGGATGTAAAACATCTCAGTATCCTCTATGCCGTCTTGCAAAAATCCAACCAAACAGAACATTCCAGAGAAAAGAGGAAAGCAGTAGCAGAGCACAGAAAGAGAGAAGAGAAGAAAAGAGACGTGTCAGTCAGACATTGATTAGAGGGAGGACAGGCTGGGAGGAAGGGAGAGGAGGCAAGCATTTTTTGAAAGGAATCGGTTTAAGTCTTCTCATGCACATAGTGTCTAGTGTAGGAAAAAAATAGAAACACATTTAAGAGAGGATGAGTTAAGTTCTAACACTACAAAACATTGCTGCTGATTAAAACTGTCAGGAAATATACTCTCTCAATTGCCTTACACAGGAAATCTGGGATAATATTTATTATTTTGTACCGACTGATTCATGATAAAATTAAATTGTCTAAACTGTTGTACACAGGCAGACAGCAATAACTGTAGAAGCAGTAAAACTGAGAAAAACCGTTTAAGGTTTTCAGACTGGCTAGTAAACTACATAGAATATAAGTTGTAATGCCTTCAATTTATGTGTTTAGGCTAATTAAAGATACTGCACTCTGCCTTTGAATGATTTTCATAGGAAAAACAGTATCTTGTTTTTAAGAAAATAAACTTTATTAGACTATTTACAGTGCATGACTAAAGGGATAAAACATATCTGTTTTGCTAGTGTCTGTGTCTGCTATTCAGTATATTGACTAATAAATGAATATAAAATTTAATACATTCAAATGTATAATTTTAAGGTGGCTTGACCACAGCATGAAATCCAGTCAAAGACTGAGATGGCAATTACTGCTGCTCTGCTAATCTTGTTAGCTTTAGCTGAATATCTGGCTTTTTTCTCCATCATGATTGGATTTAGCTAAATCCTCATTTAGTTATGTAAAATAAGACAACTCAATTACCAAGAGGCTGGTTCATCAAAATGGGTATTTTTGCATATTACAGCTAGAGAGAAGCAGCAAGTAAAATTAGTTTTAGCTTAAGTTAAGGCTAGGTGTGGCTATGTTTTCTGCAAGCTTACACTTAATATATCTTTTTCTTTTCTTTCTGTGGCAACCTTACAGGCTTTATTCACAAAAATATACACATCTAGGGCATAAAATCTGTTTATATGGTCACACAAATCCTGTCCAAACATAAAGTTACTGCCTTTTGGCTTTGTCAGGCAGAAAACATAACAAAGGGAGTCAGATGCCAGAAAACATACTGGCCATTCAAATTTGACTTCTCACTGCCATGAATATAATAATATAATGTATGTATAAAACATATGCCTTCTAAATTGTTGGTTTTTTTTAAATATATATATATTTTTTATTGCCATGTTGCCCAGGCATTTCACACACAAACACTATGTTAGTTTTAAAGTCTGCATGTGCAGGAGGCAGTACCTGTGATTTCAAACCACACAGGAACATCAGAGGATTCGGTGGCAACGACGCCCACCATGTGAGCCACAGGGTCGCTTTCCATTACAGAAAAGGTGAAGGGGGACTCCTCAAAAAGCAGGGGAGCTGCATCGGCTGGCACTTCTGGTTTGGGAATCCACTCGATATGCAGACGACAAGTGGAGGATTTCTGAGGACGTCCATTGTCGACGGCTTTAATCTGAGAGAGGTGGAGAGTGAAAGAACGTGTTACAGTGTTATACAACATTTTTGTTGCAAATGAGTTTCGGTACAGCTGCCTGAATCTTTTCAGAATATACAGGAAAGTTTGGTTATGCAGCTTGGTAGTTAAAGCTTACAGATAAAATACTGTAATAAACCATATTAAATTTTAAACACAGTAGATGCATAAATCAAACCATTGATTTGTGGCACAAATCCACAGAATGGGTTGTGTTTGAACTGTAAAAGCATTTCCGTACTCTGAGCTGTCCACAGAGTAAGAAAACCTCGTACTCTGAATAACAAAACACCTTTTGTGTGGAGTTCTTTTGTGATTCCACCTTTTGTCAGGATTTCAATTACAGTAAACTGTGGTGAGCAGTGTCTTCTTGCAGCAGGAGACACAACATTTAGAAACATAAATCTGGATTAGATCACTTTAGGCATCACCACTGAAAGTATCACTGCATTTTTGGCAGCCAACTGTGACGACTAACCTAGAACAAAATTCTTGCATTTTTAGCCTCACAGGTGGAAGGCTGACAGATAACATTAATTTTCACACATATTACACAGTGTGATACTAAAACTATTCAAAAAACAACTGTCATAATTCTGAACACTGTGAAAAAAACTAAGAAAAACAACCAAAGAAGCATCACATCAGTGACTGACAAATGTGACTGCTGATAACCAATGCATCACAGCAACAGAATCATAGCAAAAATGCAAACATACATAATGTCCTTGTCCTAATTCTAATTATTGCTGGCTGGTGTTTGGAAAGCTCTCCCTAAAATGTTTACCATGTTTATGGTCCAAAAATGATGTGTGCAGACCAATTAGCCAGAGACTTTTTTTTTAAACTGCATTTTAAACACAAAAATTAAAAAAGGGAAAGAGTAACAAAGGGGGCTACAAAACATGAGAGGATGGGAAGTATAATGATAAAGCATCTGTTGTAAAACTTTACTGCTCAATGAGAGACAGGCTTAGGACAGAGTGAAGGCCTGGGATTAGATACGTACTGTAAGAATGTCGTATTCTCCAGCAGAAGAGAACTTCTTGGAAGATACCAGGCCAGTCTTGGGCTCGATGAAGAACTTGCCATGTTCGTCTCCCTCCTCGATGCTGTAAGAGATTTCAGCGTTAGGCCCCTCGTCACGGTCCGATGCAATGACCCGATACACTGGATCTCTCTTCAGGGCTCTCTCTTTCTCTGGCCTCTCCCGCTCAGGGAGTTGGATCTTGTAGATCTTCTCCAGGAACAAAGGCCGGTTGTCATTCTCGTCAAGAACTTGGACGATGACGCGGACGGTGGTGGATTTAGCGGGGACACCGTGGTCGGTGATGGTGACCTGAGAAGAAACAATAAAGGTTTCAGAACAAGAAGTATATTGACTCAAACACTTGGGGCTGACAACAAGGATTATCACAAAAAATATCCACAATATTATCACACTGAGTATCTCTTATCACTTCAACTCAAGATATCACAATAGTTTTCTTTTAGATACAGATACAGTAAAGACCAGAATTCCTTCAATAGTGACAGTGTTAGAGTTGTGGGACATGAGGCCATCAATACTGCCAGAGATATCATTGAACATTATATAAAACTTTCCTGGGAATTTGTAAAGATCAAGACACTCAGTTAGAAATTCATCATTTCAAAGCCTAAAATTAATCAAAGAAAAGATGAAAAAGGGAAGCATGCTTTTTCCCTTCATCATCCTTTCATTCCACTTCTTTCGCAGCAAGTTAAATGGCATATAAAATTAAAGGCAATTCCCTCTCAGAGTTACTGTCAGGGGGTCTTTTCTAATCCATATTCTTTAGTTAACAAAATAAATACACATCAGTAACAGGCTGCTATGCACTGTTCTACTGCTGGATACAAATTGTGATCTATTTTTAACCTACTGATCTTATCTGCATATTATGACACATTCATAAAGTACTCAATGATGAAAAATGTCTTGATATTGTAAAAAACTTTTTTTTTCAGAACTACAAATGCAAATCTCTGAGTCTTGTAAGGCAAATTCTCCCGAAGAAAAATACAAGGTTAAATTGGGTTTTTGTGCAGCATTTTCAGCCGTGCTACAGACAGTGTGCACAAATTTAATTGCAGTGATTTTGGTCCCTTTGTTGTGCGATTGTTCAGTTCAGACTACTTTTGTCTGGTTGGATGCATAAATGGATAAAAGGTACAGTTACAGCATAAGCCCATACAGCATAAAAGGTACAGTTCTGAAGCACCCACATCTGGTGATTTGGCAGTATTCTGGGGGCACAATAACAAAATGCAAACACAGAAAATATACCTTTCAGTGTCAGCTCTGACACAAACAATGAGACAGACAATGTAATTAACTATCAACCATTTGAGAAATGGAATAACATAGAAAATGTCAGCTTGAATATCATTTTTGTAATTACACTAACCGAACACAGTTTATCTTTAAGATAATACTAGCCCCCTTGTTGCCCCTGAGGAGTTATAGGCTACAGTTGGTGTATTCAGGTAAATGATTCGTTTCACCTGAAAACTTTTCTAATATGAAACAACGTTTAATATGTTTGCCTGTGATCATGGTAACAGTCGGTTGTATGGCTGGTACACGAACACTCCACCAAAGCTAATTATTTTTAATTAGCTGCACCTCTTCATACTGTTAGTACCAGCTGCACTGACTCTTCTGCTGTGTGTCAAACTGGCAAAATGACTTTACACTGCTAATAAACATTAAGACTTACTCCCCTCAACTAAAGACTGGATTTTTTTTAAAACCCCAGAAGTACTCACTATAAAAGACTGTGTCGCAGAACTGCATCATTAGTGGAGCCTTAATTTGAGCCTCGACATCAAATGTTACTGGTGGCATGCTGACGCTTTGTAATTTGTGCCATGATTTAACACTCCGTTGTGTCTTTGGACATTTGAGTGTACAGTTTGAAGGGTTTAATGAAAAGCAAAGAGCCACACGCTAACACAATTTTCATACGGTCCCAGAGAAGTGGGCTGAAATGTTGTGTGTCTGAGCACTGGCAGAGATATGAGCATTTCTAGCTGCATAAAAAAAAATGTAGAAAAAACACAGTAGAAGGGCAGGACAAATGTCACAGTCATTTAAAACCATCTGCTAAGTGCTTCACTAAAAACAGTCAGGAGTCCAGGGCCAGGCACACACCATTTGGTACCATAGTTTCAATTACTAAAATAATGTGTTTTTGTTTTTCTCACAGTGTCTGCAGCTGTCTGTGCTATTCACATGAGCAGAATTAATTAAAATGGGACGACAAGAAACCTGAGTGTGAATATCTCTCTGAGGGAGGATATGATGGTTCCCATCCTGTGGTTTGTGATGAAGATTTTCACTACAACCACATGAGCTTTTTGGCCTCATACATGTAGGTAAAGAGGCCTATTTCGCTCATTATATAAAACACCTCGAAAATTAACTCTGTGTATGAAGAGATAAAAAACTTTTTTTTTTAAAACTGCCCTGTGATGTCATGTCCCATCACTGTTCCTAATCACAACTGCTGTGTGTGAGTCTGTGTATGCACTCTATAGCTCTGCAGCTATCCATCACCATGTGTCTCTCTTTGGAGCACTTCATCAGAAGCCTTTGTTCGATAATTAAGCAAACTGCACAAAAGGCAGAAAAGTTACACCAGAGGGAGCGTGTCTCTTTTCATCAGTACAGCACTGCTGTGAAGCTGCAAGCTGAGACACTGAGACAACCCATTATGTTCTGATTTGCTAATGCAAAACTTTTAGCTTTATCTGACCGGCCATATGCAAGTAACTGGGCTTTAATGGATTACACAGAGAACAAAGACAATATCCTATTACAAGACTGCTACTCCAAAGATGATTCCACTCCAGGAACTTTCCCAGGGGAACTGGAACCTTTTGAGGAACTCAGGAACTTCACCGGTGTTTCAAAAGGAGTAAATGGACTCATTGAGTTTCTGTACTACAGTTCAAAGTGGCAACACACACACACCTCTATTTACTTAACAGTATATATGCAACAGTATATTCGCAACAGCAAATGGAAAGAACAACAAGATGACTGCATCATATCCTCTGCATTTCAAATGCCGTCATCTGTCTAACATGCCCAGTTCTCTGAGTTATTCAGACATAATGGAAACTCAAGCAGGAATGCCTACAGGGGAATTTTTTTTTTTTTTTAATTCCTACCGTAGTTTACCTCCTGAGTGTAGCCCATTTGGCTCTGTAGTGCCTGGAGCTATTTGGTCAAGAAGGGCTGTACATTCGTTTGCAAAACTTCACTCAGTAGAATATTATGCAACAACAATTTTGATAGGCAACCATCAGTAATGGATTCATCACTGAAGACATTTAATTTTAATAAATGAAAAATATTCAGTGGTTTCTGCTTCTCGTTTCTGAGGATTTTCTGCTCCTCTGTTTTATATCATTGTAAAATGAAAACCTATGGTTTTTGGAGCGCTCGTCAGAAAAATCAACCGATCTAAAAATGTCACACTGTGCTCTGAAAATGTATGATAAGGACTTTTTAATATCTTTTGACATTTTACACATTTACTGATCAACCAGAAAAAGAAAAGACCTGTCCAGGGTGTACTCTTGCGTCTTGCCAAAGGCATGGTGCAATACACTCCAGACAACAGATGTGGGCAGACCATTCACCTCTGCTTTTCTATTATAATGTGTTCCCTACAGTCCCAGGCCTGAATCCACAGCATGTCCTGGCATGTCCCACTTTTGCTATTTACCCACCCCCCTCCTTCCTGGGACGGAGGCCTCTCATCCTGCCGCTAGAGCCCACACAGACCATCAAGAACAGCCTTGCCTTTTCTCAAATTCCCCCACTGCCTTTCTGCCTTTAGCTCTCCCTCTCTCTCTTTCTCACACAGGCACACGACAACTACCAACCCCCATCCGTCTCATCATAAAAGCTGAAGCCCTCTGTGCTCCCTCCACCTCCTCTTGGCATTTGGTGCAAACAATGCTGACACAGCCCCCACCCTAATTGCTCCACATGTTCCACATGGCCCCACATGTTTCATTTCTTCTTCTACAACAAGCTCATACAAAAACTTCAACACTAGCTAGGACTTTAATTTGATTTGCTCTGCCAGCATTCAGTCCACACACAAAGGCATGAGAACACATGCATTCTTCTGAGTCATGATTAACCATTAGTTAGCCGCTCTAAATATATGCTGAGGTGTATGTGTGGGGGAGTGGGGAGGTCTAAATTGCAGGTTTAAAGGGTCTGTGCTGCTCTACGAATGTATAGCCCAATAAAATGCTTCCTGCTGGACTCCCAGTAACCAGTGACCAACACGCAAAAACTTCTTAAGTTGCCATAGTTACACATCTCTTCTCGGGCTGTGTTCATTCAGCCACTTTTTAGGTCAAATGTTACTTGCTTTAATTTATCCCCCAACTCATATTGAAATTGAATAAGAATGCGCAAGAGAAACTTAAAAAGACATTTTCCTGGAAGAATTGTGCTTCTTAGTGCAGTGGAATAACAGTGTCTGATTAATCATAGTAAGCTTTAGTAATAAACATCACAAAGAAAAGCAAGAATATAAGCACGAAGAGAACAGGGGTGTTGAATTTGGCGTAACATTAAAGTGTAACAGAGTTTGAGCTGAGTGTTTAATGTGGTTATTAAATGTCTGATGTCTGTCTAGAGGCATTTTGTCAAATGAGACAAATGAACAACATTCATGAACTCAGCTTAGGTGGGATTTTTTTTTTTTTTTTTCTTTCTTAAAGACACAAAGACTTTGCATCAGATGCTAATTCCAACCCAGTAATTCAACAGCTTTCAACCACATGTTGGAAGCAGCAATTCTACGTCGACAGCAAAACGCTACAAGGAGGAGCTTCGAGTTTGCATGGGAACCTATTTCTGGCACTATCTCGTACTCTTCACAAATTTAAAAGGCAAAGAAGTATTGCAGAGTTGTACTGCTTGCAAATTTGTTTTTTCATTTCATTCATTGGCTAAAAGTCTCCCTCCAAGAGTACAGCCTTCCTTTATTTACCACTTTCATCCCTATCATTTACTCTGAGTCCTGTAATAAAATTAGTGCAGTGTGATGTACAATCACAGTATGAAATACAACACCGCTCTGGCACCAGATGCACCAGCATTAACCGTCACCCAGCGATCACTGAATTGTGTAACTGCTAACAATAATTAAAAGGCGTCCAATCTGCTCCCTGTCAGCACCGGAAACACAATTAAAACGCCTATCATCAACCTAGGGTTCTGTGGTGAGAGAGAGGGAGGCAAGCATCAGGAGAGAACAGAGCCAGCTCAATTAAAACCCACAAGTTTAGACACTGGCCTATTGGTCTGACAGCAGTTTCCTGTTCCAGCTTGCTCCATCCACGAGACGGAACAGTGGGAAAGAACAAAGGAACAGTTACCAGGATCTCCACCATGCCTCCCACCTCTCCCTCCTACCCCATCCGGAAACAAGTACAAGGAGAAATTATTCGGAAAAGGACACCTCTTGCATATACAAGAAGATGTTTTTGTTGGCAACATGTGGCATGCGGCCAAAGTTGGCAGAAGAAACGGTTCAGAGTTCAGAAAATCTCCTTTTTGAACTGTGGAATTAAACAAGTTGACAGCGGTTTCTGATTATCATGCTTATCATTTTCACATAAATAAAAGCAGCTAACACTGACCTGTCTCCATTTTCTTTTGTTCAGAGTTGAAAATGAGCTAAAATATAGAGCTTACCTCAAGAATGTGCTCATCTTGCTGCTCTCTGTCCAGTTTCCTTGAAGTAGTTGTAACCAGACCTGTTGAAGGCAAACAATAATAATGAAATTAACTATACAGATTAATTACAATTAGATGAAGCAACAACCAAGCAACATCAATTTTGTATTGCTTTGTTGTGTATGTCAACAATCATTAAATCGCAACCAAATCAATCACTCAAAATCCTGTATCAGGGTCCAAAATATAAATAGGCCATGTCAAAATACTGGTATATGTCAAACAATAAGTAAGAAGAAATTTCAGTAGAGAAATGTCAAAAATATGTTAGAGGTGGTTTAGAAATGTCTCTCCAGTTCAGAGAGAAAGTTTTTTTTTTTCACACTACAAATCTCCTTATCAGAAATGTTTATTTATGTTATGTTATCAGATTTTAAAACTCTCAAATGTTGAGATTGGTACGGACCTCAGAAATCCTTCAGCTACATGCCAGACAAACTAAATCACAAGCTCCTGTTGTCTTCTTTTCTTTAATTAAAAAAAAAAAAAAAAAAAATCACCAAACTGCCACTTTCAACAACCACTTGGTCAGTGCAAAAGGGCAGAAACAAGATGTGATTAATAAAACTCTGGAAAAAAAAAACAATCCTCCCACTCACTGTTGGGTGACATACACTGAACCCTGCTGGTTATCTCATCAGTCACCCATGAGTTAAGTGTCAGCATCTGGAGGAGTGCTGTCCCTTTAAGTCTTCCTTGCTTTTGGTCAATCCAGTTACCAGGCAGACCACCATGCTGCCTTACTGTGAAATATCACGACGGTCTGCTAATAGTACCCAAACAGAACCATAGCTTTGACACCCTGCTTTTAGTTCTTCCACAAGCTGACTAAACAGACAGCCAGTAAGGCATCAAGGAAACAAGGGAACGTCAGAAAAGATTCTGCTGCTAGCTGAAGTGTTTCAAAGGCTCTATCATTCATTTAAAGTAGGAAGATCCATGTTGTATGCCATCAATCACACAGAGGGGACTTTGTTGAGCCAGGCTTAGAAAAAAAAGTAAAAAATAAAACAAGCTTGAGTTCCTGGCTAATTCCATTTTGAATCGAATTCTCAAACAAGGGAAGAAAAGAAAAACAGGGTAAGATATTGCTACGTAGCTACGTTATAAGCAGCGTTCTGTTCTCACTCCCAGTGTAATTGCGACTTTGCAGAGACACCGAGTGTAGACGTGCCAGCTTCGACCGCACTGGAGCTGTCTGCTTGCCACACTGCGCCTGATTAGCATAAAGCAAAGGATTTCCGAAACCCAAACCCATCAATGGCACATATGCCTGCAACAAGAATAGCAGGCCACAACTTACAGGTCCCGAAATAGCCCTCCCCCAGCACTGCAATTGAGGCATATGAGCGAGGCGCTTTTGCTCCCCCTTTTTTATCATCTCCTTCTTAGGCTTTATTTAATCCTCACAGTGAGCTGCAGTCAGATAAAAGTCGACATTTGGTGAGGAAAAACTAAAGAGCACCAAACATTTCCTGTAAGTGTGAACCACGTTTTTGCTCTGCTTACATAACACGGTCACATATTGAATATTAAATGTTAATTTTAAATTTACAACACACAGAATAGCACCCGCATCACCCGTGTGACAAATCACGTTGAACACGAAGGGGAAACCTGCCTCTACCACCCTTTCCCAGTACGGTTACATACACCTCCTCACTTTGCGGAAAAAGGTGTTTCAACACTGACAACACAAAAAATTAAGCAAAATTTATACGACCTGCAGGAATTCCTCTCTGACATGCTGCATGACATCTGTTAAAAAGTTAGCAGAGGATCAGCATAAGTTACATGAGCTAGGGAGCTGGAGATTATTGCCATCAAAGCTAATAGTGCTGATATCAAAACAGCCCACAGTGACTAATTATTCATGTGCTTTAGCAAGGCTAGAGTTGATGGATGATAATGTTTCTAAGGTCCCCTGTGTGCTGTGTTAGGTAACTTTTTATCTACATGTATTATAGAACAGAATACAGATGACAACATTAACCATACAAAGTCTAGGTCTCTGATTTATAATTCCTCTGCAAGTCAGCTGCCTAATCAAAGCCTGGCTAGGCGCCTTACCGCATATAGTCCTTGCAGTGTAAACAGTATACTCTCAGTGCAGTTGCATAGCATTCTGCCTCGTACGGAAAGTCCCATTTCACAAACAGAATTTACACCTTGATGCTGCAACAGTGGCTACGCCAGTTAATGACACAGGACAGAACATTGCTGTTTGCCTTTTGTTTCTGGGTACACACACACACACACACACTTGTTCAATAATCATTTTGGTTCAGGTGTAATCTCCATCTCTTTCTCTCTCCCACTATTTCTCCACTTGGCACACAAATTAGCACTGCCACCTCCAGTCATAAATACGGATGGGAAATGTTATTTGGTCCTTATATTTCATTGTGGTTACTTGCAGAAGTAAAAATGGTGACAGCTAAAGCTCTCAGCAGCCTTCCTGTAGAGCGCACGCTCAGATTTCATGAACTATACCCTGCTGAAATTTCATCGTCCAGAGTGACACAGTCAGGAAGCTGTTTGATAAGGACTCTTTCCAGTTGTGCCTTTGGCAACAGCAGGTTGCCCACCTTCTCACAGCAGGGTGACAATGATTCCTGCCAACATGTGAATTTGAATACACATCTTAAATACAGCAGACAATCCTTTCATACAATGAGCATCCGCTTTTAATCCTTCAGGTTCTCTTAGATTCCTGTTCTCATTCATATAAAGTGTGCTACACAGGTGTAGTGAGTAGTCTAGGGCTGTAATCTTGAAATTGTTTTCTCAAATAACAGATTGTGATCTATGAAACACCAGAAAAAGCCTGATGTGACATCTTCAAATGAAATGAAAAGTACAAAGCCCAAAGATATTCAATTTACTATTAGATAAAAACCAAATCTTCAAATTGGAGAAGCTAGAATTAGGTGTGTTTTGCATTTATCTCTAATAAAATTACTTTAAACAATCAATCATTTCAATCACTAATTATTTCAGTTCTATAATAGTCAGCTAAGTGGTTTTGGGGCATGGCTGCACGGTGAAACAGTCTGGACCACAAGCTCAATTTTAGTGCTCGCACATTTTTTAAGTTAAAGTATTTTAGAATTTTGATGGAGCATGAAACCAGCATCCGTCTCAAGATGTAGAGATGTCTGAGATGAGAATCAACATCTGAAATGCAAAAAATATGTTGCATCTGCTGTGGATGAATAAAAGTTATTTTGATACATGTGGTGTTGTGGATTAAACTGCTTTTGTTTGCTTCTGTTCCATTTCTGTCCGACACGCTTTCAGCTCGCTGCCAGATCTCTGACCACCTCCCACTCCAATATCCAAGCACTGATATTACTTTCAGAGAAGCAACTGGTTTCCAAAAACTCCAAAAACTAGAATCTATTTAAACTCATCCTGCAAGGCTACATGCTCACCAGGAACGGTCCTTTTTATGCAGGACTTTGCTGACATTAGTGTTCCAGTCAATAAAGGTGCATACCTCTCTATCTCTACCTAAACGTTAAGGAACTGTAAAATGATTGGTTGGTAAGCCAGAGCTCACCAAAGGAGTCTGCACTTCCAACCCACAGTTTTTGTCACAACACACACACATGCGCGTACACACACAAAAGCCATCCTCAGGCGTGGGCTGAGCTGGGCCGACAGTAATTACAGCCATGCTGTTTTGAGAGGGGGAGAAAAACAACAGCAAAGCAGCAGTGGCACTCTCAACCATGTCCTTGAGTGCTACAACCACTGCTCCAAAATGGAGGCCTGGAGGGAGTTAAGGAGTCCAGGACATTGTTGGGCTCGTTCATACCCAGGCATTAATGCTGTGATTAGCAGTCTTGAGAGTGGTACACATATTTATGTGACACACATTTAGCTGTGACTCCAGACAATCAGGAATGTGCTGGGTGTCTGCAGTGGTTGGACTCGCAGTGCATTTTTGAAGTCCTTGAGATATGACAGTAAGCTATGAAAATTTGATATTTAAACACTCACTATTTCTCTTGAGTGATGAAAATGAGGAACACAGACTGCAACCTTTCCTCTCCTGAAACCCAGTGTTCAACCCCAAATAACTATAGCAATATTCTCAGCTTCATTATGATTTAAGCGTCTGCCACTCGAGCCTGAAACAACACTGTGAACAGTGTCTATTTTCACTGCTCATGGTGCCATCAGTACTGTCAAATGCAAACTGTGGGACACCAAATCCAAAGGACTGTGGGAGTTTAAGAAGGGATTGGTACTTCAAAGAAGAAGCTATTTGTCCCTCTCTTTACAACCAAGCCTCCAAATTGTTGCTAAACAAGAGCTACTGATCTTTGCAAAAATTAGCTTTAAAAAAAAAGTATTTGGGGGGTGAGCACTGTTTACATTAGGATTTAGATATCTCAGCACCTCACAGCTGCAAGGCTAATTTGTAATCTGAAAAGACAACCACGTCATGGAAGAGTGGTGGCTGTAGGGGATTCAGGTTCCCAAGTGCTTGTGAAAGTGAATGTTATGCGGCGTTGTGTGAATGGATGGGATGTTTGGAAGTTGTGGAGCAGCTGAGCCACCATAGTGCTTACTGGTAGTTTTGACCTGTGTAAATTCTGTTATGTACACATAAAATCTGGGAGGTATGTTAGGCTTGGCAGTAGAAAAATATCATAGGGGGTATTAAAAATGTTGAGATAGCTGGTGGATTACTTGGTTTTCATGTATACTGAGTGGTGTGTACATTTTAAGGTGGTAATACATGAGAAGGAGTCTGATTTTAGTGATTTTCTGTTCTGCCTCGTAGAATTTGGCGGATTTCACACTGATCATTTGACATCTGTCAAATTTATGGGAATGTAGAACCAGCCAAGTCCCATTGTTGTGCCTTGTCTTAGGAATAAATCTGCAAGGCCGATTAGACTGTTGATCCTGTGCCAATCAAATGCTTGCAGATGAGTGTAAAAATGATGAGAGCTGAATTAGTGTGTTCTGGAAAGGGAGATCGTTAAAAAAAAAAAACATTGAGCCTAAGAAAGTAAAGTAAATTTTTTGACAGACTTAGTGGATAGGAAATTTGTCTGTATAAAGGATAAATTTAAAACGGGAACTACATTTTTTTGACAAAATCAGTTTATACTGATCACCACGACTGGTAGATTCACCAGTGGCAAAATCTTTTTTTGTGCTGAGTAAATCTGACAGCTTGGACTCAGAAGCACTCTTTGCGGAATGAAATCATATACAACCCTGAGAACAAAATGCTAGGGAAGAGTATATGGCAAATTAGAGAAAAGAGGTGTCTCAGAGCACTTCCACATTAACCCTTGAGAAGGAACATTTTAAGTGACAAGACATTCACACTAAAACACTGGACATTGTAACTTCATTGTGTAGTGATGGCATAATGTTAAGAGAAGTGTTTGATCTGCTCGATTGTCTCACTGCAGAGTTGGTTTACCTCAGCTGACCTCTTTGTAAAAGAGACAGTGAGACCATGCATCTCTGTTGTGAGAGATGTGTCAATAAACTGTTTTGACTACTTCTGTCAACACCGCCTTTAAAATATGAGCAGAGAATCCACCAGGCTAATTAAAAGGCCTCACTTGATCTGTGTTGATGGCATAAATGGTTGTCATGGTTACTATGCCTCATTTTACACAGAATGAGCATGCCTACTAGGTCGAATCTTATTTCTTTTTTCTTGCTTTTATGTCAACTGGTACATAATGGTTTAGCATTTGCACATTAATCTATCCAGCTACATTCTGTACTGAATAAGTCACAGCTCCGTTATTTAGGTGCATTTTCTTCAATCTCATGTTCATGGAAATCAGTCATGATTCAGTTAAAACTTCATGCATCCACTATGCCAAGACACGGCACGACGAGTGAATGTCACATGTTCCCAGTTTAAATTTGTTTCCCAGATATTGTAGTTAAACTGAATCTTAGACAGCTAAGCCACCATGACCACTCAGAGAAAATAAGCAATTGTTCATTTCCACATTTTCTCCTCACAATCTCGTTTGAGGGCTGCAACAATTGTTAGGGCCCCAAATCACCAGAATCATCAGGAAGTTGTTGGAAGTATCCATTTCCTATCTCACTTCCCCTGATAGTCGTTGGGGCTTTTGTAAACCACTGATAACAACAGTGTGTGTGTGTATGTGTGTGTGTGTGTTTTCTCTCCCAAACAGAGGAGGCGTTACTGAAAGTTGAAATGAATGCCACAAAAAGTGGATGATTCGCAGCTGCAAATCCCAGTAGCTTTTTCCCCTTACGTTTTTATTCAACCCCCGGTGTTGACAAATACCCGTCAAAGGTTTTACAGGTATCCAAGCTGGCCAAAGCATTACCCATGGCATTCCTTCAACTGATGAAAGAGAGCTTTTGGCTTCATGCGAAGAAAAAGGATGAGCTAAAATTGCTCAGTACAGTAAGTATTCACTTAGGTGTCTCTTTCTTCATTTAGGTTTAACCACTGGAATGAAAGCTGCCATTAAAGGGCAAACACAATCAGGTACAGACAGCCATATCCTATTAAAGGCATGCTCTTGTCAACTATAACTACACCATTGTCTGGCGACGAATACAGATAGGCGCCATTATTATAGGGTGTAGTTTTCAACGGGCATTGGGTGCTCCAAGCAGAAATCTCATGTGTCTGGTCTATACAGACTAATGATAATTTGCTCTAAAAAGTCAACAGACAACACAGGGGAGGAATCAGAGAAGCTTTCTAAAGTACTAATACCAACACAGAGAAAGGTAGAATAGCAGGAAGTAGAGTAATGAGCATTCAGCAAGATAAGATAACAATCGCAGTGATCTTTGCTCCATCTCTCTCTCCTTGGTTAAGATGTGAAAAACTTCCTGTGTGTTTTTGTGTGTGTGTGTGTGTGTCTGTGTGGTATGTGTGTGTTCTGACAACATGTTCTGCTTGGTTGCCCTTGTCTAACACATGCATGTTCCGGCATAAGAGTGCCGTTCAAAGTCCACTAAGTCATAGCACAGTAGAAGTATTTCAGAGAAGAGATGGTGATTCACCAGGTAATGAACATAGCGCTCTCTCTCTCTCTCTTTCACAGAAAAGGTAGGCAACTCATGTCAACAACCTCAGATGAACTAGCTCAGAGTGCTGACAACTCTTTTATAAAGAGAAAATAAAACTAGACAGCTGGTGGGCTGGCTGTCTCAAGAGCTGTATGTGTAGACAAAACCATGCTTTTTCTAAATTTACACCTAAGTAAGAAACAACCTTTGGTTACTCTACAATACAACCATGGGTCATTTTACACAGCACAGCACTTACAGTTATGTGTATGTCCCATATACCGCTGTGACCTGATAACAACAAGCGTATGAGTCTATATCTAGGAAATGTAATTCTCTTTAGCTGCCAAATGAAGGTGTGTGAAGGAGCCTGGAACCACTGTGGTCATGTCTGTGGGTGGGATGAGATCTGTGCCACCAGACAACTGAGCACTGGTTCATATTTAAAAAATTTAGCATTATCCAAATTCACTGATCTCATACTGATTTAGAACACACAATTCATATCTAGCTGACTGGCATAATTTTCACCCCACGCGGCTCAGCCTCATTTTTTCTCTCTCTTTTTCAAAAGCAAGTCTATATCAAGCCGTTACCTTCTGAGCTCTCAGACACTGGGATTGCTATGGTTTCGGTTAGAGAGAAGAGCTGGCCTTGCACTTACTAACAAACTAAAGTCAGAACAGCCAAAACAGCAGGACCTGTTTACTTGACAGAAGTAAAGTAGGCCTCTGCCTTTCATCCTGGGCTTTACTGAGCCACCGTGAGTCTGTGCGGAAAAAGGGCAACCAACGCCACCCAAGGCGTCAAGCAAAACCTTTATATGTGTTTGAAGCTTGACAGGCTGCTTGGAAAGCGGCACAAGGCCATAGCCCATGATAGAAGGCTAGCTAGTTAGCTTGGAACACATGCCAACAAAGTTCCAAAACCCACACACAAAACATAGGCCTTAACGTCTTTTCCTTTTTCCCACCCCTTTGCAGAGCTTTGTAGATATGCCAAAACAGGGCCTATGCTTCCAAAGCAATTTTAGAACATGTAATTACAGAGACTTGCATGTTGTAAATTTAAACATTTTCAAAAACCTGTAATATGCGGGCAAATGTCATATTGAGTTGATAATGTAGAGAGATATCAGGCCTGTTTTGATCTTGCTTAATACCACAGATTTACATAAATAAAATATAATTTGTATTCATTCCTAATCCTTAGGAGAAAACTGTCTAGTTATAAATGCTGCTGCCTTTTTAACTGGCCCTCTTCATAAATCACTGTTATTTCTCTCATAGTCAGCTCCACTTGGCTCCCTGTTTTCTCTTGTTTTCTCTGCCCACCTACCTCCCTACCTCCACTCACTGCCATAAAACTTCAAAAACAAAGGAGGAAAAAAAAAACCCCAAAGCCTCAGAGAAGCGGTTTAATGAAGTTTTCTTTGTCCAAACCACTCTTTGTTGAACCTGACGCAAGGGGCTCTTGTGTCCCGCTGATAAAAGTTTTAACATGCTTTGATATGCATGAATGGGTCTTATCCTCATGCTTCAGTGTCTTCTGTACTGCCAGTTTTTTTTTTCTTTAAGAAAGCTCTTCTGACAGAGAACCACGTTCAGATGCAGCCAGTTCTACTGTAAAGAGGTTCTGCCCACAGTGGACTTGACCATAAGCTTCATAAATACTCTGTAATCCTGGGAGTAGGAAATATTTACTTCAGATATGTGAGCTAAGAAGACTTTATTCTACTGTGGAATAAGTGATGCACTGTAAGTTTACTATAGGCATTTATAGTGGAATATTTCTTACAAAGAATTCATCAAGACAGAAGGGCATTCTCTTGTCGGAAAACAGATAAATATAAAGTCTTGCAACAAACTGAAATACCTAAATGCAGTGCAATTCAGTTTAAAAGCAGCTGCTTCAGTGTAAACATTCCTTTCCAGCTCTGGTCTTGTATTTCCACAGGTTTCTCTTCGACAGAAGGACAAAAAAATCATATATCTTGAAGACACAAATGATTGCAAAGATATTTTCTCCACAGCTCAAGATCTTCCTATGTTATTAAATAGTGTTAATTATAACTGCTTGCTTTGAAAATAAATATTCAATTTCCCAGCACTTTCCTTTTCCAGCATCCCCAGACTTGTTATCAGCATACGTAAGCTGATCTTGTCATGGTTGCAGACAAAACACCAGTCTTAGTGTCCACATACCAAAGGTTTCCCCTTTTCTTTATCATTTTCTTCTTTCTTTCTTCTTGTTCACTGGGGAGTGCCCAGCAATACTACGAGCCTTGTTTGGGAGGCATGCTACATGATCAATCCTTATTTGGTCAGAAAATTCACATTGCCACTTCCAACAAAAATAACTCCAGTTTGTTGATGTGACTACCTTGGGAAACAGGACCACACACACGTCAGGGAGGACAAATTGGAGCAACTGCTCCGCTACCCTTTCCTCATTTCAGTTTAATGAGCACTTGCATTCAAAGCAATAAGAGACCTGTGTGTAAGCTAGGTAAGAAAGAAAAACAAATTCAGTAATTTGCACGTCAAGAGGCAGACACAGAGTTTATGGCTCTCGTTTTGCTCCTGTGATCTATGTTAGTCAAACTGCAAGTCATTTAAATTCACACTAACTCATGTCTTTGATTTATTTTATGTTTTGATAATGGGTCATCAGTGACTTGAGTCCAGAAATTAACAATAATAAATCTGTAAATGTACTAAGCAGCTCTGTCTGCACATGGATCTTCAACTTTGCACCTATTACAAGTATTTGTTTCTGCTGCTCAACTAAACATAGCCTGCTCCAGAACCCAATGAAATATTAATCACGCCATTTCCAGAGTACGCATATGAGAACACACTTTAGAGTGTTAGAGTGGAAAAACCCCTGTAGGCTCAACCCACTCCTGTCCTGGGTTAAAATATTATGTTCACACTGCTCTTCCTTTTCACAAGAATGGAAACAGGAACCTCACAGAAGCCCAACAAGCACTATAGCCATACACTACAGTATATCTCAAAACCATGCCCTGAATTTCAAAGGATAATTTAATATGTGGAACACGCGTTTTTTTTTTCCACATTTATGATGTTTAAAGCAGTTGACTTCTTTAGATGAGGAAAATATATGAGGAGCTAAACAGCCAGGATACCTCAACTGATCCCTGCTTTCATGGAAACTGTGAGATGTGACTGTAGTGATATAAGACTGCATAAAAAGCTACTGTTAGTAATATTTATTCATTTGGACCAATGGTTAGTTGACTGAAAAAAGGCCACCTTTTGGATCTAAGCACTCTGACCATGTTTCTCTTTCAAGCTAGCAGCTATATTCAAGGCTGGAGTTTGTCCTAGAATACAATATAAGCTCATGACTCAGAGCAGGGACTTCCTGCTTTGAAGATGTAATTTACAGTTACATGAATTGCAATCCCAGTTACAGCAGTCTTACCTGTCTTGGCATTAATGGCGAAGAAACCCTGGGGGTTGCCGCTTGTGATCCTGTAGGTGAGTTTATCGCTGGCCTTGTCATCTGGATCAACTGCATTTATCTTGATGATTGACACATCTTTAGGGGAGTTCTCCATGACAGAGGGGTAGTAGACAGGTTCTGAGGTTTGCGGCGCATTGTCATTGACGTCCTGCACTTCGATGTAGACCTCGACGAAGGCAGAGAGGGGGACCACGCCACGATCCATGGCGTAGACCGTCAGCCAGTAATGAGGTGTTGTCTCATGATCGAGCAGCTCTTGCGTTCGAATGACACCTAAGAGATGGGAAAGACATAAACAAACTCTTAAGACTTCACCATGTCAGGGATCATTTTTATGTGCAACATGCATGCAACGTGTCCTGACTCTCGAATTACTACCTGCAGCTTCAGTAATCTGTGAAATCAGTTTCTGGCCTGCCCCTGAATAGGGAGATGTAGGGGTTGGTTGAAGGCTTCTCCACTAAAACATGTCAAGGTGGTATATTGACAACACACTCACTGCTCCCCTGTTTACATTCACTGGCAGGGAAGTTTTTTTTTTTACTGCCATGTGGGGGCTGTAGCCTTCAGCTGAGCAAACACAGAGCTTTCAGAAACATGAGTCCTATAAGTTGACAATGGTTAACTGGAAGTGGAGGATGGGTAGATTCTACAATCTGGAAGAACTAAAAGGGAATATATGAAAATATAGGACTGACTGGGAGTATAAAAGAGTTTGTGCAAGGATGCCACCATGCACTAAGGCAACAAATCTGTTATACTTGTAAAACAAATTGCACAGATGTAGGTTTTGTGTAAATAAGGTGCATTTTAATGACATAGAAATGCTTGCAAGTGGTTTTAAAAGAAATACACTTCTACAGGACATGTAACTTCCTTGGTCAATGACCTGCTTGACTAAAGTAATACATCAATACTTACAAATGTCAGCACTAGTTTAGATGTTTAAACTCCCCTAGTGGTGAGAATGTTCTAACTGGTCTTTCTGAGGAAAAGCTAACAGCAAAGTTCACAGGAGTGAATTTGCTTATTTAAGCAATGGTAGGTATTTCAGTGTGGGAGGGAGGATGTGAATGCCAAAATACAGAAGTTACCTTGATTGGTTATTCAGTCAAATCAGTGTGAATCTAAACAGACTGAATCATGATAGATACTAATGTTTTTTTCCTTTTCTCGCTTCCTCAGTTGAATATACTGAAAGAAGAGTACGGATAAAACAAAGGGCAAAGTCCTCAGAAGGCAAAAGTAATGCAAGAAAATGAGGAAGACGCTGCTGATAATGCGGCAAAAGCATATTACTTGGATAACTTGCACATGTGAGGTTCCATTATTTCAACAAGCTCAAAATATAAGGCTGTGAAAGGGAACATAAACACACCAATATCTTCCTTACAATGGAAACACTGACAGCCTTTATAATAACAGCCATTTTCATGTCTGTGTTATTTGCAATACCTGTATAACTTTGATAACTGCAATGGAAATTTATAGCTATATTTGACTGTATTATTATCTGAAACCAATAAAAGTGAATCATGGTATGAGCACACCCGTATCATTACCAGGTATGGGTGTTGTCCATTTTCTACAGTTTGAATCGATGACACACTACCAGTCACTGCTGGCCCAGATAAGGAGCCTCCACAAAACCATATACATAAGGAGACATTTCAAAGGTTAAAACAGTTTACACAGACTGTCTCTTTGCTGCTGCTGCCTTTGTTCTCACACTGTAACTTGATGATCTGCAATGATGGTGTATAACTTTAAAGCAGCCAAACCTCTTGCCCTCGGTAAGATTTATCGGAAAAAGAAATACCCCTGCCAAATGACCTGTCACAAAAATCTCAAATGTAACACAGGAGGAGAGAGTTTGTACAGCTAATTTATTCTCTCACTCTGCCGTGGTTTAGCGTCCCTTTTTCAGGGATTCTCTCTTGCCATTTGTCATTACAGCTCTCTCAACTTAGCTTGAGGCATATAATAAGAAGGGTAGTCAGGCAAAGGAAAATAGGTAGCTCCCCAACAATTCCTGAAGCCAGAATTCCCGTGGCAAAAACAACAAAGACCAATCTATCAAGAATGCAAATTACCTGACTCTGTCCAAGCAAACTAATGGTGTAAAGCTGACAATACAACAAGAGAAAATCAACCAAACATTTAGAAACTTGATAAAATAGGATTAACAGATATAACATGATAGTTTGATCTAAATTATTTAGGAACTGAATAACAAGGCAATGACTAATTTATGATCACACTGAAGCTGACTTGCAGTGGATAATAAAGATCGCTACTGGAAGAAAACGTACAAGAAATTACAAATGTTACGACATAAATAAGAGATGCAAATGATTATGTGAGGCATCTTGAGAAGAAACACTATAGAATAAGGAAATAAATCTTTCAGACGCCCACAGAGAGGGAATTTGAGGAGAAGGGCACGTTACATATAGAATACTTAAAACGAATGAGAAGCTGAAAAAACTCTGGTTAGAGTGTAGGTGTACAGAGAGGAGCTGCAACAAAGCAGAGGTAGTCATGTGTGCACATGCACAAGTGCTAATAAGACAAAGTACAAGTGAAAAGAAGAGACTAACGGGAAGGTAAGAGACATCTTCTGTGCTTTTTCTAAGGAGATGCCCATGCTTGAGTGCTCATCTGTTTGACTGGCAGTGTAAGAGAATAATTCAACTCTCACCATGTTATTTGCTCCCAGTTTTTCACCTTCATATCAGCATAGAGGAGATAGCTTAAAAACCTGCAACATGAATACAACTGCAGCTGCATGAGCAAAGTTACCGTCCATGCCTTTTTCAAACTAAATGTCAATGCTAACTTGCACACTAAAGAGTTTCTTTGTTCAAATTTATCTCTGAAGAGACTCAAAAACAGACCGACTTGACCTTAAAGCACATAAAATGAAAAGGTATCTGCCCTGGCCTTTGGGTGAATAGTTACTAACAAAGCACATGAAAGATGAATCTGAAGAATTTAGTTGCCACACCCATTCCATATACCTAAGCAACCCAGTAAGGCAGAAGCAAAACCTGCCCTGAGGCCACAAGAAAAAAAGAAAACAGACCGTACTACAGCTTCTGCCAGATTTGCTTTCCGCTTTTTTCCCCTGCTCTTTTCTTTTCCCTCTGGCTTTGTTCTTCAAAGTTACTTGAGCACAGTGGCAGTGAGGTGGAATTATCAGACAGCCAGTGGATTATGAGCTATCAAGACCAGTGGGTATTTTACATATAAATATACTTAAATCAATGTCCTGTATTCAACAGCAACCTATAGTCACCGCAAAGGTGCAGTTTGCTTTGAAAAAGCTGCTTGAAACTGTTCACTGCATGTCACAAGTTGTCCAGTGAAACAAAATAGAACGTTAAATATAGGGTATGCTATCAATACAATATTAAGACTCACAAAATCTAGTTTGTCTCTTCTGCTTATTTTCACATTTCTGACTTGACTCTGGAAGCCTGCATTTGACAACCAGCGACCCAAAATTTGTGATTTGCGCAGCCAGTTCAACATCTACCTGGACTTCCTTGTTCACTCTGCAGCTGAAAAGCTGGGGATTGCTTTGAACTACCTTTGTTAATTCGGCTCACCCCTTCCCCACATTCCTCGGCCTTCTCAGGCCTCTAGCTCACATGCTTACATAAACTTTCTCAGTACCCCACCCCCCTTCTCTTTCCACAGCCCTGGCAAAATGCTTCAAATTCCACCACCACATTGTAGGGCCTACTGCAATAGAAAAAGTCCTAAAGTAAGCTTTCTGTTACCCAGCAACTTAACATCACCTCATCCCAAAGTTCTTTGGCACCTGAACTCAAGATCCAGATTTAAAGATTTGTAGTATAGTCCACAGCAAAAATACATTTTTGGTCTTACATGTTAAAAACATTACCTGCAGCATTTAATTTTTTACATTTTTTCGTGTAATATAATGGGTTGGTTATTAGTCATAAAAGCCCTTTAAACCTTTAGTAACTACAAACTACAAAACTAAACTACAACTACATGTTACATATTACATGTTTTTCCCGCCTTCGATCTTAATTCAGTTAGCTAGACTAGCTATACCTGGCAGTCAGTGGTTATAAATATTTAGTAAAGCATTAAATACTGCACATTTATTGCCATGAACGGCCATACAATGAGTACTATTACTTGCTGACTTGAGTTAATGTCTGTATTTTGTTTGAAGGACAAACAGGGGTCATGAGACATTAGGAAAGGTCTCAGAGATAATGATAAAGATGATACAGTGTCGTACAAAAATAATCTCTATCTCACCTCCTTCAATATCCTGGACAAACAATTACAGCCTATTGAGCCAGTGAGCCATTTCCACTTCATGTATCACTGTGCACGCTATTTACAGTCACTACTGGCAGAGAAATGGCTGTCAACTGCTGGCTTTAAAAGAAAATGGTACTTAAGACAAGCTCCATCATTTCACCAGCCTAACGACGGAGAACACTGATGCTCTGTTCATCAGTGTAATGCTTGTTTTTTTTTGGGGGGGGGGGGGGGTTGTTTTATAGTGAGATATAGAACTGCTTCACCGCCAACACTGATTATGAATTCAGAATTTCTTCAGCCATAATGAAAAAGTCGCACCCAAAGAAGACATGAAAATCACATATTTGTGATGGAGTGAGCACCGGAAAGAAACTGAAAAACTCTTTTGATGCAGTTGTTACATGTTTGTGATGCCTGAATGGAGTTTTCTTTGCCCGTTTAAAAAAAAAAATTGCCCATTAATTCCAGTTGAAATAGCTTTTGGGTCTTAGCTGACTGTACAAAGCTTCCATTGTTACTGAGAACAGTGTTATTTCTGAGGCCTTTGAACAGGCCACAGAGAAATACTCCTTGATTCAATATCACGGTATTATTTAGGAGCAGTTACTATACCTCCTAGTTCTAAACTACTCTCTGCCTGTGCCCTCAACAACAATGACAGAAACACAAGGTAACAAACCAACAGTATATAAAGCTCCACATTTGCGTCAATATCTATACAACAATCTATGTACCATGGTACACAATAACCTCTACTGGCCTAAAAGAGGATGCAGACTTTCTGCTGACTGCACAGAATTTTCCAGGACAACATAATGTGATGGCACATTCACACTATCTCTCCCAGATGTCACTCTAGTGACCAGGACATGATCCCCTGCTGGCTTCCCACCTGTGAAACCAGTCATTGTAGTGCATGAGAACAGATCATTTCCCCCCTTTAATAGCAGTGTTTCCCATACACTGATTTATCAGTGGCGGTGGGCCACAATATCAGTATTGACCGCCACATATTGATTTTCTGGGGTTTTCCTTTCCTATTCCAAATGGGTAAAATCTTATTTCATTGTAGAATTGTGGGTAGCACACTGATTCGCTCAGCCCCTCCTCGCTCTCTCTCACACAAACGTATTGACAAAAGATTTGTTGGTGAATAGCCTCTTCTCTCCATGCACAGTCTGAGCCAAAACGTGATCAGGTGCGGGACGAAGGACTGTTGTTGGCTTTTCCCCACAGAGAAGATGGCTAGCATAGCTGCTAGTCAATATCTACCGCTCATGCAAGTGGATAATGTTGATTGTTAATGGTTTATCTCTGATGCAGAATTTTTGCTCCCTGATGAGGTGCAAAGACAGTCTGGTCCAGGGGTATTCGCAAAACAGGGTTTCTAGAAACTTACGAAAACACACCTGGGAAAGCTTAACAGTCCAATCAATGTGATTAGCTATCCAATTAGTCTGTTTCAAATTTTTTCCAGCCTTCAACCAGTGCTGCTGTGGCAGCTGAAGCAGCAAAAGAGGGTCAGGAAGGGACAGCTGTAGCTAATGAGGAGAAAGATGTAGGAGAGGAACAGGACAGCAGCCAACATGCTGCTGTGGAAAGCTAAGGCAGAAGCAACAGGTGAGATCCACAGCAAACACAGAGGTAGAGCTATATATGCTGCTCAGTTATTTACTTGTCTCAAATTACTTCGCTATTAAATTATTTGCAGCGGAGCATACATATTGGGAAACGCTCTTTTTCTCTTTTATGTTAGATGAGAATATTATTATATGTCTATAGGTTAAATATGAAGCTTCAGCGAGCAGCCTCTTAGCTTGGCATAAGACTGGAAACAGGGGGATATAGCCAGTGTGGCTCTGCCCAAAGGCAACCAATTTGTCTACCTTCCCCATTTGAAGTCTTTATGCTAAGCTACACAAACTGTCCACTGGTAGTAGCTTCATATGTATCATACAAAAATGAGTGGTATCAATCTTGTCATCAATCGCTCAAGTCAATAAGCAAATTTCCCCACATTTCAAAACGATGTTCAAAACGAAGATGTTAATGTTATCAAAATAACACTAATATTTGTACTACTAAACTTGAAGTAATAAATGGTAAACTAATAATGAAATTGGTTTTTGAGTGTTGTATTAAATTAAATAAGCAAATGCAGTTATGGATTTGGAAGGTTCCTTGGTGGCCACTGTGAAAGACACACCTATAAAAATGTAAAAATCTGCATTGCTATCTACAGTACATCAACAGGAATAGAACTATAGGTCTAATTCATGAGTGTTAGCATGACATGAATTAACACATGAAGACGCACGTCCTTTGCACAAGGCTGCCTTAAGTTTCTTTAAAAAGATTTAATGGACTGAGAGAACAACATACTTTTAACGAGGGAAAGTGTGTTTTTCATTTAGCAACCTACAATCAACTTTGTCCCTCTGCACATTCCTGGTCCCGTCTCCACAGTAACAGCACTCAAGCAAAGACTATTTGGAATCATGTGCCACTTTGCAGTTCCACTTTTATCTAAAACATATAGAGACTAAATGGAAACTTAAAGACAGAGTGCAGCAGTTTCTGAGCTTTACCAAACTATCACTGAAGGCAAAAGACTGACAATAAAGAAATGCAAGCATACATCTTTTCACTGCAGTTAAGAGTCTGTTTACTTTGATGAAAGAAGTGTGGAAAAAGGAGTGAGGAACCGGCAGTTTTTGTGGAAATGAAAAACATGCTAACAGGACTTTGTCATTATGCATCAAACTGTTTCATTTGCTTTCATGAAGAATGCTTTCACAGCACAGGCTGCAAACAGCTTCAAGTGAAAGGGCAATGCATACATTATCTAACAAGAAAGGGCAATGCATACATTATACAATCAGCATCTGCGTCTCATCTAGACTGAACACACTCTGCTCTGGTTAACTTGTATACTGGATAATTTCACTTCAAACTGAGAAGCAACTTGCTTTGAACACAACTGTATCTAGAGCTATAACATCACCTCCATGGCAATATTGCTTGGAGCTGCTCTTCCTTTTCCAGTAGAAACGCACAAATTGATTATCCTGTGACCTACGTTAGCTGATATTGAATCAGGGCTTGGGTGATGTAGTGTAACATTCATATTACAATATACAGTATTGTACCGATTCTACATAGATGTACTCGCATGTACATTATAACATTATAGATATATACAGCAGAAAGGTAGGTATAATAATATGGGCAACGCATTTTAGGTAGAAAACATGACTTAACAGAAGTGTACCTTTAATTTATCTTGAATCAAGCAGAACCCCTCATCCCTCCCTGTCCCGTGAACTACAAACGTATTGTCACTGTTCTAGGTATAATTTAATAATGGTGTTTGGTTACAGGCATTTTAAACTCCAGCTCTTTCAATAGTTTCGCTCTCTTGTCCAAAAGGACAGCCGAGGACTTCACTGTCCCAAATGCCTAAGTTCAAACCCTAGAGACATTTTTCACCTAACCTTACTGAAAGTGCTGAAAAGAGTCACCTGTGGAGGCTGCTCTTTCCCTGCGCTTTAGATTAATTAAGGCTCAGCTTCCTGATTTGCACAATTTTCCTTAGTCACGCCAGACGACAGGAAATGCAAAGACAGTTACTCATTGGCAATAAAAACTCCCTCAGCTTTTGTGTCTGTTGATTTTTTGACTGAGGTAAGGTGTGTCGGGCGTAGCTTGAGGAGTGGAGACTTGCCTAGGTTCATCATGATAAGCAATGTTTTATTGCAAATCTGTTTCGACTAGCAGTGGAAGCTGACCTTAGATTGGTTCATGTGTTTTTCACCTGAATACTATTGTGACAGTTGGTATTATTTGCATTTTTTTTCTTTGAATTATTACTGATCTTATCATTTATATGTGCAAAAGTGCCATTATAATTAAAGTCTTTGGCTACATTCAATCTCTGGGCCGGGCACAAGAAATAATAATCCTTCACTACTGACCCACATGCATTGTGCAGCGCTCTTCTGGATTACACTACAGCCATACTGTCGGTTGAGAAACACCTTAAGGCATGTGTCGAGCCCTGGAGCGCCAGAATCTATTTCTATTGTTTTCAATTGATTTGAAGCACTTGTTGCAAAAGCCTCTGAAAAGGAAACAGGTAAAAAACATACCATTGCATTTGCTATGTGCCACACTTGCCTCTTCAAAATTGGCATCAGCCTTGAAAACCAATATCAGTTGACCTCTGGGGCCCCAACATGTACATCTGTGTCACTTATGACATTCAAGCACTCACAAGTAAAGTTATGCTTCCTCTCCATAACAAAATGGTACAGAATCAAAGCACACTGGTGGCTAGTATAGGAAAATCTCCTCCTGGCTACTTGGTAAACCAGCGATGAAAGCTGATACTGGAATTGTATTAAACAGCAGAATCTCCCTCTTACTCTATTTTTACTGAAAGTTGGCTAAACACAAGCACTTGGAATGCTTATAGTATAACAAGGTTCAGTTTCATTGCTCAGAGTCCTCATGGTCCTTATCTGTCAAAATCGCTCGACTATTAGCAAATTTTCAGATTAAAGCCAGGAATGGTAAATTTGGTCTACGTGGGAAGGGGCCCAGAAAAGAGTCTTGATAAAAGAAAGTTTAAATTAAGGTGGCACTGAGCCAGTGACCACAGAGCTTTTAATAACGCAGAGAATGTCTGGGCAAACAGTTGCCATGGACTCCCTAAGCAGTCTGACAGAAAAGGAGCCAGCCATATCTGGAGAAGACGACATGGCTTGCATTGAAATGTTTCTTTTAAGTGAAATCGATGTAAATGAGAACAGGATGGCATTCAATAAACAGCAATCACGGACAATATTTTTAAATTTAATCCCTATGTCTCACAAACAAACAAATAACTTGTTTGTTCCATGCATGGTTTGAGAACGTCAGTTAAGTGGGTAGCAAGCATGGCCTGTTTGCCTCTATGAGAATCACTCTCTGTCTCCTTGCATCAGTGACCACAGAGTGCAGAGCTTTCCACAGCAACACTTTTGTTACCCGCAAAGTAGTATTGTTGTTTTTGTGTTACTGCAGATGCCACTATAAGTGGAATAGCTGAAAGAATAATGGTTTTAACTGTGGTGATAGAACAAACAAAACACTACAGCACAGATTAAGACTGTGCAGCTGACTGATGCACTCTTCATAAATACATGTGCAAGGGTTTAGGATTACAAGCATCAAGTAAAACAGGAAACGACTTGAAAAGTCTTTCCCCACTCCTTCCCACTCTGAAAAACAAATTCCATAACTGAAGGTGTGAGGCTCCTGGCATTTTTCCTTTCACCACTATTTCATTTGTTTTCTAATTTTAAACCATTTTAAAACATTCTGGTTACGATTCACAACATGCAGCTGCAGCACTTGGTATATAGCGGGGTGTGCACCCGTGCTTATATTTTCCTTTTAGAAGCATAATACTCTTAACGCATATGGTAGTCTAACAAACCACACCCTTCATCTAGTGAAATCATAGGAGGGGCATTACCACCTTGGCTGTATTTAGTTGTCTACTGACCTCAGATGTAATCCATAATAACAGGACCCAACCCAGGACAATCCTATCATTGCACCTCCTGATAATCACTTAATATAGGCCTCTGGGATTAAGTAGAAGATCAGACCAGTCTCCCTGAATCCGTACCTTACACAGGATTTTGAGTTAGACATTGATGCCACTTGAAGGCCTGCATGTGGCACCATGTGACTGAAATCTGCAATATTCCTTACAAAATTCAGTTTCCACTACAGTTATTTAGGTACATAAATAGGCAAAAGAAAATTATGGCATAAAAAAGTCTTACATAAAGGCATCACAGTCACTAGTTCAAGCTTCAAATAACCCAGCATCTTTGTTCATAAAACAAAATCTTATTGCAAATCAGATGTACAAGCACTACCACACAAACAATCACAGCTGACACACAGCCCTGGAGGACAGCCTTCATAAAGGCTCATCACCTCATGCTAAATTTACCACACTGAAGAAAGTATTTCCCAACAGGTTCACCGAGGAGATTCCCTGTCAACTAACTGAATAATTCCCACATATCTGATTCTCAATAAACATTAAAAGAAAAACATAAAACACTTTTACAACAGTAAAAGTCAGCAGCAGACTAATAAATAGCATTTCCAGCTTTTTTATGTAGAGATGAACCTTTGAGGATGCGTGTGCCAAGAGAAATCAATGTATTATGCATCAAGTTTCACTGCCTCATTTAGGCATTAAACATGTATAGTGCAGAGAGAAATTTAATTTCAACTAGGGAAAAAGTTGCATTAAGCCGTCCGAGAATATGGTTACCAAGTTGAAAAGGAGGGCAGTGAGCCAGGCCCAAAACATCCAAATCAGGTGATTGCTGGGTTTTTGGGCAGGAACTCCTGAAATTCCAGACTGCCTATTTTGAGCTAATTTGAGTCAGCTGTTATAATCATACTGGGCAGCTGAGCAAGTATTAACATATTTTCAACAACATAAATGAGGAACCCACAAGTTAGTCCTTGCCATGAGTACATTACAAATATGCTGCTGATTTGACCACTGTTCAAATTTAAACTGTTTTAAAAAGGGAGTGTGTATTTACACAATGAGAGCATGACTAGGGAAAAAAGAAGGTGAAATCACTCTCAATTAGTGCCACAACAACTACTCAAGAATGCCCACACAGGTTTGAGAGACAGCTGGTCCATCTGCCCCAGCCATCAGTTCTCCCAGAGACAATAAATAAATAAACAAATCAGGAACCTTGCACATCTCCTGGAAGACTCCCTTACCTCATTGTTCCACAGCATGACATGACTAAATACACTAACTGCATAAAACTTTGCTTTTATTTAATTATTTCAAGCCAATACACAGCTACTTCTGAAATTAGCACATGCTTCACATAGGTCTACAGTGACATTGAGAAAAGAGACTCACCAGTTTCCTCATCGATGGTAAATACCCCCAGGCCAGATCCATCTCGTATGGAGTATCGAATCTCTCCATCTCGTCCTTTGTCTTCATCCTCAGCTGTTACAGTCATCACCGAAGTCCCAATGAGTGCATCCTCTTTTATAAATCCCTTTTCCACAAATGATCGGAACAAAGGTCTGTACAGATTCTCGTTTACATCGACCACAACCACCTCAATGAAGCAGGTTGATGACAAAGATATGGGTTTCCCTTTATCTTTAGCCTTTGCTGTTAGGTTGTAGACCTGCTTTGTTTCATAATCTAGGTTTTGCACAATCCGCACAGCACCACTGAGTTTGTCTACTTCGAAATTCCCATCTCCGTTATCAATAAGGCTGTATCGTACCTGACTGGAAGGTCCGATATCAGGGTCATGAGCCTCCAGCCACATAATTACAGTACCAATAGGAAGGTCCTCTCTCACCTTCACACGGTAATTAGGGGGGACAAATTTAGGTGGATTATCATTCACATCTTCTAAGGTGATCTTAAGTGGCACAGTGGACACTAACTGTGGCTCATTCACTGCCTGGTCACGTGCTGCAATTTTTAAGATGTAAACTGGATGGAGCTCACGATCAAGTGGCTTTGTCACAGTCACCACACCGGTTTCTTCGTTGATGGCAAAATGATCTGTGCCTCCCAAAATCGAGTACCTGACGACTCCGTTATCTCCTCGATCCTTGTCTGTGGAATCCACCTGGATAATTTCCGTCCCAACAGGTGTGCTCTCGCTTATTTCAACTGAATAAGAATCTTGTAAAAATTGAGGGCTATTATCATTGGCATCCAGGATCTTAACATCCAAGAGGCGTGATGAGGATTTCTGTGGAATGCCAAGATCATAAACTGTAATGTTGAGGGTATAATGGTCTGTTGTTTCCCTGTCAAGAGGAGAGTAAACCAAAAGCCAACCAGTTTCCATATCTACTATGAAGCGGCTTTCTGTGTCTCCTCCTGAGATAACATATACCAGTTTCCCATTGAAGCCACTATCTGAGTCTGTGGCACTTAAATGTACAATCCGGGCCCCAACGGGAAGGTCCTCTTTAACTTCTATAACACTGGGAAAAGATTCTGCAAATTGAGGAGTGTACCGATTGACAGAGTGAATGTCCATGAAGTTGTCATCTGGCTCTGTTGGTGTGTGGATTTTGCTGCCCTGAAGTAGCTTTTCAGCCAACATGGTGGCGACACCAGTTTCCACACATTTTAACTGGACAGGCTTGCGTGCCGTGATGACAGTTATGTTCATGATCATTGGCTGAGTCTCGTGTTCGCCGTCGGTCGCGATGATTTGTAATTTATGAAAGGACACTTTAGCTGCCTCTCCCTCGCTCAGCGTGTGCTTCAGGGAAAGCATGCAAGAGTTTGGGTTCAGTTCAAACAGATCAAGATCATTCCCAGCTTTAATATTGTACCGAACAAGCTGCAGTTCATCAGCATCTATGGCAGACACTGTTGTTATCTGCTCTCCCACGCCGTGGTCTCTTGGCACAGTCACTTCACAGTCTACATTTTCAAACAAGGGCTTATTGTCATTCAGGTTATTTAATGTTATGGTGACTGATGCCTCCACTTCCCTCCGGAAAGGGGATCCCCAATCTGATGCTCTGACTTTGAGATTGTAAATCCTTGGCATGAGCTCATAATCTAGGACCTCGGAGGTACTGATGACACCAGTGAAGAAGTCGATGACAAATGGTTGAGGGCTCAGATTGGTAATGCTGTAGGTCACATAGCCATTCTCACCTCTGTCTAGATCAGTGGCTTTAACCGTTACCACACTGGTCCCTATGGGTACATTCTCATCAACAGTGGCTTTGTAAGACGTCTGCTGAAACTCAGGCGCATTGTTGTTCACATCAATCACATCAACGATCACTTTTGCGGCCGCTTTTTTGTCGCTGGTCATCACGTCCAGCTCAAATCGAGGGGCAAAATCAGCGTTGATTGGTCCAGCAGTGCTGATTAAGCCGGTATCTGGATTGATAGTAAATCTGTTCTTGTCAGATTTGTGTCTAAAAGCATATTTTAGCTGTGGATACTTTGGCACAGCTGTTACCATAGTGACAGGTGTATGAAGAGGGGCAAATTCACTCAGATTGACTCTATAAACTGCCCTTTCAAATACAGGAGGACCCACTTTGAACTGTGCAGAAGTGACATGTACCAATTTAGCAGATGAAAACTGAGGGGGGCTGCCTTTGTCCTTAGCCTGTAAAGTAAGGTTGTATCCAAAAGGCTGGCTATCCCAGTCAACATCTTTGACTGCTTTTATTTTATACTCTTTGCTCCCGGGGCTGCTTCTTACTGCCTTGAACTGCTGAAGAGGGTCACCAGCAACGATACTCAGTGATGCTATCTCTCCATTTGGTCCCTGGTCATTGTCTTCCACTGTCACAATGGCGTAGGTGGGGTCATGGTCTGTATCAGATGGAGCCAAGGTTATGGCAGTGATTACAGGTGCATGCTCATTGGCCTGCTCCACCCTCACTGTAAGTTTGGCCATGCTGCTGAAGCCACTGCTGCCGTACAGCTTCATCCCTCTGTCCACTGCAAGGATCTCCAACTCATACAGCTTTGTCTCAGAGTAGTCTAGTTTACCAGTCAGTGTCACCACACCACTTGTCGGATGAACTGCAAACATGTCCGTCCACTCTCTGAAACTATAGTAGTATTCTCCATTCGTACCGATATCTGCATCAGTTGCCGTGACCTTGGCCACACTAGTGCGTATGGCAGTGTTCTCTGGCAGAGAGATGCTATAGGATGTTGGTGAGAAGAGAGGCCTCAGATCATTGGTATCCAGTACCTGCACCTTAACTCTAGCGCGACACTCTAAATTGGTGTTCCTCTCTGAAGCTTTAACAGTCAGCATGTAGTGGTCTTTAACCTCCCGATTCAGAATGGCAGTGCTGCCTCCTTTGGTCCTTATTCGCAAAAAACTGAAATCTCCCAACAGGTAGTCCTCAGCTTTGAATAAGTTCTCATTGTCTCCAGAGATGATTTTGTACCGTATCTCCCAGGCTGGGTCCGTGACATAGATCCCCATCTTGGTGTGACTCTCTAAATAGGTCTTAGCAGCAGAGTTCTCATATATGGTGGCATTGTAAACAGAGTGGGTGAACTGCATGGAGGCGGCCCTCGCCATCCTTTGGTTCCCTGCGCAGCCACAGAGGAGCTGCAGGAGCAGCGCAAGCAGTGAAACCAAGAGCTTCCCCATTATCGTACCGTGATCTTCACAGAACCACCTGCAGATAAACAAAATAATGATTGTTAATGTTATCATGCAAAATGTTAGAATTATATTAATTATAAAAACCTTTTGTAATTAACTGTGATTACAACAACAACACAATTTAAAAAGAAAATGCCCAAATGCAATCATCTTTTGGTGTACTCATTCCTTGTGTCCCAGTATTATTGCAAATCCCACTTCTTCCTTTATTGTGCACTCTTTGTGCACCCAGATTTTAAATATCATGACAAGTGATGGCTGGGCTGATAAATGGTTAAACAGGCTCCATGTGGAAAAGATGAGGCAGAGCAGTCACTCAGGTGACAAGATCTAAGCCTGTACTGTTCCCATGTCTGCACAATGCCATATGCTAGCTATGTGCATTTCATAACTGTGGAACCTCATTTATCCAAACATCAGCTTAATGAGTTCAGAGAAAGAATTGTCATCATGCAAACACAACAATCTTTAATTTCCTTATTGATGCAAAAAAATAATAATAATAATAATAGAAAAAAATATTTTTAATGTAAGACTGCACAATTAGGATTGGTTTAGTTTTCTCTTGCGCGGAAATGCATCGATTTTACATTTCTGGTCACCCACGAAGGATTTAACAGTCTAATCTAATTTACACATTAAGAAATAACTATGTGATACAACTTAAAACGGCACTGGACTTCTTCTGCCAGTAATACCAGCAGTTGAACGGAGAAAATCCGCCGTGCTGAATCAAACACAAGGGTGCTCTTTGCAATCTCGTCGAGCTACAATCATGGTTAAAACCCACTGGGGAGGTGACTGGGAAACTGCTTTAAAATTGCAGATTCATTCGTTTACAGCCGCTTTACAACGTCTCGGGCTGTGCGTGGGAGTCCGTACAAAGACAAATAAATGCAAGTCTCTGCTATGTCTGCGCAGGAGTGCTGTATATAAAACCCACAGTATTTACTTTTGGCGTGTCAAAATGACTCGACCGGGGTTTAGTTATCAGAGCTTTCTGTGGGGTTAATAAGTGACAGAGTCGAGCTCAGATCGCCTTAAATCCGAAACTATCGCCTGCAGGTACAAAAGAACCATCTGCTTGTGGACGACCATTGTAAGAAAAAAAAAAATCAAAACTAAAACTTGTGGTTTATTTTCACACAAACAACAAAAAACACTGTGCATTTGAAAAATACCATTTCTCTGCAAACTCTAACTAATGACCCGTTTTGTTTAAAAAAAAAAAAAAAAAAACTCACAAGAAAATAAGTTTAGGTGCTCCCACACTATTTCATTCCTAACCCCATCCCCCAACTAAAGCCATTCACTTCATTTGACGATGGCAGCCGTTTGCTTAAAAAAAACCCTCTTCCACCTTTCAAACACAATACAAAGCAACGCATAAACTCCTGTCAGAGCGGCCGATAGACATTTCAGCTCTCTGCGTTATCAAAAGCGACATTAAACCTTTAGTTTTGTTGAGGCTAAACTTCACCAAAGAGGCAGAGAAAGCAGCGGCGGCTGGTTTCTTTCACAGCCCGCTGCTCACAATAGCCGACCTAACCTCTCTCAACTTTTTTACACGTTACACTGATGCCGAAGCGAAAGATTAAAGACTATAAAAAGGTGCGCCGAGCGGAAAAAAACACATCGATTCACGTACCTCTTCTATTATCAGTCTCATAGATTTGGAGGTTTTTCATGTAGTTTATGTAGTCCCAATCTCGGCATGGTAATTCACGGACTTCTCTCTTCTCCGTTACTCCATCTACCACCACCAGGCAGCCTCTCTCTTTGCCTTCACTGCTTCCCCCTCTCTCTCTCTCTCTCCCACACTGGATCTGCCCGGTATCTCTCCGCGCTGCGCACGTCCGGATCTACTTACCGGGTGCCAGAGGGATAAAACCTTTCCGCTCTGTCTGAACCCAGGACCTGGGTACTTTGATTTATAGTGACTACATTATTTATTTGTGTAAAATATTCTGAAAATGGCTAAAAGGCTGTGCTTTCCTAAGTCAGATGAATCTTAATCTTATAACCACCACTTCACCTATAGCCTCAAGGTAGCCTATTCCTCATTATGGGCGCAATTTCACAGAAATAATTTGTTTCCATAACTTTCAAACCCCCGTACGTTCACTTCTGCAGGGAAATTGATGATGTCTCTATCTGCGCAATATTAACTTATTATTGTTTTTGTTCAAATTGCCCACATTTGGGCGCACAAGATGTAACCTTATGGCTATGTGACTCCCTGATGTGACTTTTTTTTTCCGTTTATGAATTTTAGCTCAATTTCATGTAATTTATTCGTATCACAACAATAATTCCAATTAAAGTGGCCTACAACAAAGTCCTTTTGGGGCGAAGGCACGTCAGAAATTCGTACAAAGAGCAAAACCTTGTCCTTCCCAAGTGGGACTAACCTTAATCCAATATTCACGTCCAGCTGCAGCACAAACCACTTAGTCTACGTGACGAGGTTATTTTGTGTGTGGGGGGGTTTAGTAGCCTGACCTCTACCTGGAGGTAACCAAACAAACACTATTAAACATATTTTCAATTACACAGTCATTTGTGGTCGCTGTGCAGAAAAGAAATGACCCGGAAATTCACATCACAATTTTGTTGTCAGAATAAAAAGGTGGACTATCTCTCGGGTATCCCTGATGGATGGATAAATGGGCTAATAGCCTCATCATTGCAAAAGCAAAGTTCCTTGCGCGTGTTGTTACATTATATTCGTTTTAACAACAGTTCTTAGGACAATCTTCTTCTCATTGTTCGTACTGATGCTATTTTAATGACCTCGGTTAGGCTGGAAACATAGCGCCCAGCAGTGCGTGCCTAGGTCTGTATTTTGGCATTAAAGCTGGGTGACTGATGATGGAAGCACAGTCGCCATGAAGTCGCAGATCCTATCAACCCCCCCTCCTCACACAGTCATCCTGACTGCTTCTCAGACCAAAGCTCCACTACCTTCCTTCTACAGGCACTCAGGAGTGTGGCTGCTATGCGATTGATGGCGCTGTCTCACTGCTCTTGCCCGGACTGCAGTGATCCAGCTGGTGCGCCTGCAGAAAGCCTATGCTGCATGCAGCTTGACAACTTGTCAACTTGTACTGCTTCTCTCTGTGTGAGTGTGTGAGTGCGCTAAGCGTGCGTATTTGTGCATTTGGTTGTTTGGTTGGCGCAAGTCAAACAGAAACACTCACTTTTTTTTACCGCCCTCTAAAAGATACTTTCACTTGAGAACAAAGTTTTAAGAGTAATTTTAATCTCATTCAGAAGCAAAACCACGAGTCCTTTGGCTTCTAATTTTACTCAAAGCTACTCACCAGACCAGCTGGATGATCGCCGGCGGCCGCTCCAAACTTCCCTTCACATAAATCTAAGCAATGTTTGGTAAACGCTTTTTGCGCGCATCTCTAAGATTAGCGAGGCTTCTGTTTGCGTGAATCCGTCACTTTATTCCTCTTCAGTCCCTCACAGCTTCAGAGCCCTGTGTTCCGCTCCGCTCAGAGCCTCAGAGTCATCACACATGGTGGCTTGATACAGTAGAGCTGTAGGCTATCGCTTGCCTCGCTCCTCTCCTCACCAACGGTTCAGGTGGAGTTTCATACTGTTGATGCCTTCAGGTGATATCGGAAATATCGTAGTCCTGATGGGAGCGCTCAAGAAAAAAATATATATTGAAGAGACACCAAAGTCGTGATTTACTTGTCTACAGTTCTCCCGTTCTGAAAAGTGATAGAGCTGCTGAGGGGGCGGAGTGAAAGGAAGTCACACTAACAACTGATGGAGAAAGTGATGTCTTTGATTTTTTTGCTTGTATTTTTTTGTTTTGGCTCTATGGGCTATAATTATTTGTTACTCAGATAAATCTCACATTATCTAAGTAATTAATTAAAATGTGAATTGTAGCCTGTGACTGATGCATATTTTCTCCCTCAGCATAGCCTGGTTTGATGCATTTCTGACATGATGAACAGCCATTAAAACATTTTGTAATAGAGTCATGTAAAAATATATCTTTTCCGTACCAAAAGCACTTGAAATTCATCTGAAAACCCACAAAGTTTGAAAGTAGGAGCAACATCCGATCTCCCTGAAGGCACCCAGGATCTGACACCTTCAGTCTGAGAAACGGCTCAGACGTCACGGATCCTTCTCTCATGCCATGCATGTACAGCTCAGCGTGTCTCCTGCAGTGTAGCTGTGTTTACTCTGTCCAAAATATTAGCAACAACCACACAGCATTTTTTTTTCAAAATCATTTTATTGACTCATTCTGTACATAAATGATGTTCTTGCACCTTTAAAAAAAAATCCCCATCTCGTTTTGATAGTGATCAGTAAATTCACTTGAACATCAGAGAAGCAAATGTCTTCATTCAGCTCTTCGAACATGTGGTTAACAGCTAAACTCGACACCGCACTGTGAAGTGGCTGCCAAAAAATGCCACAGCAGAGAGGGCTGCTGGAACCAGCGGTCCAGCGTGAGAATCTCTGCCTAATGTCCATTCAGCACTGGCTCATTAAAGTCACATTTGCCCACAGGCTGAGTAAACGAATGAGACCTATGGTGTGTGTGCATGTATGTGTGTGCAGGGGGGGAAAGAGGGAGGGTGAGAAAGATTGAGCTTGTGTGTCAGAGAGCAAGTGTGTAGTGTTTCATCTCTCTCTCCTCTCTTGGTCTCCCCTCTATGTCGGTCCCAGTTTTGTCTTAGACAATGTTAGGTATCTGGAACAGCTTTTTTCCCCTCTGTCTTGGCCTCTCCTCTGATCTGCCTGTAAAGCTTTAATTGAATTCAGGTCAGGTGATGCCCAGGGCTGGTTCCACTGCTTTGATCTCACCAAGTGTTGGCTGCTGGGGGTCAGGTCCTGGAGCCTTACAGACCTTATGGATGTATAATGTTTGCATTGGGGAACTCCTCCAGCCCCTTAATGACAAATTAAATCAACAGCATAGAAAGAATTACTTGAAGGCACTAAGGAGCGGTGTCCAGCAGTAACTCATTACTTAAACTGGAATTATGCTTCTCTGAAGATACACATGAACAAATCAAACTAGTGTCCTAATTCGACAAAAAAGCGAGTGAGTCCTGATAACTTTGAATCTTAATCTGTGATTCAAAGTGAGAATTCTCTGTTTACTCATGTTCTTGGGTTGGGAAATGCAGGAAAACCATTTTACCTCCACCTAGGAGGGTATGTTTTCGCCTGGATCTGTTTGTTGGTTTGTTTGTTTGTTTATTTGTCAGCAGGATTACACAAAAAAGTACTGAACCAATCCACACCAAATTTGTTAGAGGGATCGGGCGTCAGGGAAGAACATGCAATCCTACATGTAACCCAGCTCGCTGCTGAAGGTCAGTAAATATCTCCACACTACAGGCTGACTGCTTGTAGAGGATTTAGAGTTGTTTTAGGGTATCTTGGACGAAACTGTGTAACGAAAGTAATGTAATATTACTAATAACATTTGCTGTTGCACAATTAGTTTAGTAAAATTCTTTTTTAAAAAAATAAGTGGCATGTAATGAGTAATTTTTCAAGTAAGTTACCCAAGAACTGCTGTGGAGTAACATGCAACCAAGAGACTTTTTGTTGGAGGCTGTTTTCTTTATTTCATGTTTCTCTGACCGCATGTAGTGTGGTAGCTTGACGACTGACACATTAGTTTCTGCATCCTGTGCCACACGAGTGAGAGGCACCACAATTCAGTGTTCTGTCTAGGTGCCTCATTATGTTAGAGTTTACAGAATGCTGCATATTTTCTCCCATGTAACACACTGCAGGCTCAATTTCCTCTTAAAATCATACTAATCCGCTACAGATTGTCCTTGTGTTGTTGAGAGATGTTAGGAACAGGCATGGACTGGCATGCTGAGTGAGTTAGTTCTCCTTTCCCCGTGACTAATGTCTTAAGCTGTAGGTTCCCCTGCAACCTGAAGCTGGATAGAGATCTGGAAAAGATACAGATGATTTGTAGTGCGCCTGCAGCAATAGAGCACCCAGGTATCTGTTTCTCCCACCACCCAATCTGTGTAGAATCTGATTCCTGAGGCAGAGCTTAACTGTTAGAGAGATTAGAATAATTCAATATCTACCCTGCTGAAGTGTCCTCAAGTAAAGACACTGACCCTCTCTGAGCTGGTGTCACTGTTCATAAGATGACCCTCTGTGCAAAAAGAGAATACATTAAATGCTAAATGAACACAGAACACAAAAACAGAGATTTTGGGTTTTATACTTTGCTTTATTTGGTCAACAATGCACATGACACTATTTTGGTATGGGAATTTTAGAAAATAATACAAGATATTTATGGGAAATAATAATGAACAATTGACATTTCCCCTGCAGTTGGAGACAAAGTGCTGTGCTCTGAAAATAAAGTCTTCTGCTGCCTCAAGCAAAGCAGGAGATTATCTAAGCAAAGCCCCTTGGTTGTAGAAGCTTCCGTAATCACCTAAAAGAATGACACAAGAATACATTGTGCTATATCTGGAACAACCTGTTTGGAGAGTTAACATTACTGCATTATTCACTGGTGCTGTTACTTTAAGAGAGCATGCAAGTGAAAAATAAAATGTGTGAAACAGATTAGGGCAAGGCTATCATGAAAACCTATCCCTATCTTCAGGGAAATCAATATCCCCTTTTTTCCTGCTTACAGACTCTATATTTGACTCAGACTGTGTTGCATTTCAAAGCTCTTTGTTATTCACTGGTTCATAATCCAAATAAGATCGCTGTCCCTGGAGGAGTCCCCAGGTGGATCACAGAAGTGCATTCAAAATGTATTGTAAACAGGCTGTTTGCCTTATAAGCCCCGAGAAAAAAGTCCATCTAGTCGCCCTAGAACAGAAACGGCAGTGATGATGGTTTATAGAGAGCCAAAATCCTGACGTGACGTCTGAGCGAGCCTATGTTGCACTAGCTTCTGTGGCTCAGAGCAGTCTCTCACTCACCATTTATTTCATCGGCCTATGTAAAAAAAAACAATTAATGTTCCTTGGGATTTCTTTTGATATTCTAGCCACTACAGCACTGGCTGAAACCTTTGTGATTTTAATAAATTAACTACGTTAGCATCTGAAAAACTACATCTCCCATGAAATAAAACTATTTCTTGGTTTTGCACACATCCAAATTAAGTGTAAAAACAGCAATTCATGTTGATTAGTGAGCTTTGGAGTTACTGTTCAGCAGACTTTGTTATGTTTTGACAAAGTCAGACTAGCTGTTTCCCCCTGTTTAATTGACAAATGATAAAGTGGGATCAATCTTCACACTTAACTCTAGGCAAGAAAGTGAATAAGCACAATTCCCAAAATGTCAAACTATTCCATTGAGCTTGTCATAGAAAGTATTGTCACTGATCTTGTTTTATCACGTAGCTCAGATGCATTGAAACATCTTTTTTCACACTCACATTCACACTCAAATCTCAGCTCTTCTACTCCAGAGAGTCTGGACTCTGAAGTGCTGATTGACTAGTTGGTAGAGTAGGTGGCTTGGGGAGATAATATCTTTGAAGTGTACTAAACATATCATGACTGCTTACCGTATGCAGGGCAGCCTGAGTGGTGTCACTGCAAGCACACTGAAGTAGAATAAATTGTTATGATATAGGATAAAGTAATTCAATCTGCTTTTACATGCAGACTAACTCTATGGCTCAGCAGAATGTGTTGCTGTCACACGAGTACTACATCAACATACAGTCTTTGGTTAAAATGTTTCTGAAGCAGACGTCGCTGGGCTTTTGAGTGGCCAGCTCTCTGATGTGATGTAATATATAATGGCGGTGGGGGATAAACAACAAACTGAACACAACACTGCATGATATTTTTGATGTACTGTATTCCAGTAATTTTTTTTTCCTTTCTAAATCCTAATCCCACAGAAATTGTGTCGGGATTATACACAAAAGGCGCATTTTGGACATGGATTTGCATGGATGGATTAGTAAAGCCTTGTAATGGAGGCTCGTGTTTGTAGCAAAACCTCCATCTTTTTGTTGTTGCACATTAAAATGATGCGGTGCTCCACTTCATGTTAACACACATTACTCATTTCCCACCCTGGGAAACCAGATAATTTCTCATTGCTATAAAAGTTGTGAATTTTTATGTATCAGCAAGAAACAGATGCCCAAGTCAGAAATATTCTGCTTTACAAGGACAGTTTCACATGTCAACAATCCACTCAAAACAACAGACACCCAGTGCTGTATGTTAATTTACAACTCAAGGCTTTAAGACAGTGATACAGAGGATTGGGAGTGCTTTGAACCCCTGAGGATGATGTTGCCTTTCACTGTCAACCAGCTCACATTTTCCCTTGAACAAACTGGTGCTCAGAAAATAGAAAATTGCAAATAAAACAAAACCATTAAGTACCTCATAGTATATTCATTCAGGCTCCACATTGCTACTGCCTCAGACAGTTAAATATTCTGAACAAAAACAAGCCAGTCAGTCATCTGGCATTCATGTATGTATTTACAGACACATTTGCTTATCTAATAGGAGCCATATCACGTCTCAGATTTAGACAGCTTAGGGAATGCCCTGAGGCCCTCACACTGCTTTCTAATCCTCAGATCTGGAGGATGTCAAATCACTCATGGGAGAGAATAAAAAGGACCTAAAAGAACCAAAGTTTCCCTCGTCCTCTCTTTCTGCCTGTCTTGTGTACAAAAGGGAGAACATTTGTGTGACTAAGTGCTGGAATAATGTGTGTACGTCCTTGGCACAAGCACAGCAGAGGATGTGTGCTTGGTCCTTGCCTGCAGACAATATTTTGTGTAATCACATCTGCGGCAAACAGACAAGCCACCATGTTTAAACCATATCCTTTTTCACAGGAGGTGCAAATTAAAGTTGTGTAATTATTGGTGTCTTGTTGCTGAAATCTGTGAATCACCAGTTCATTGTCACTGGTAACCCAATACTATGGATCACTTTTATGCTAAATTAACCACTCGCTAAACCACTCCCCCGAACAGCAATTGTCCAGTCATAGCTCAGCAACTGTAACTTGGCATGGCAGTCATGTCAAGCTTTGGATTGTTTCACATGCTGAGTGAGTGTGCATGAGGCTCAGTTGGAGTGATATTCAGCATGTAAATATTTTTGGAGGGTGGTGTCTTTTTTAGCTTTTCCAAAACCACAAACACAAGAGAGACAGTATAAGGAATGTATTAAATAGTGTATTTTTCTACTCTAAAATGAGGAGCAAACATTAGCATACTTGCTAACTAGCTTACTAACCAACCCAGCATTACTTCCAAAGTCAAGGAGCATGTCATTGGTTCACTATATTATTTTGTTCCCCAGACTTACTTATATTCAAGGGACATGAAAGATGTATTCTCATGGTGAATTATGTGCATGAAGCTGATACTGTGAGTTCTGCCTCCTCTCCACAGACTCTCAGCAGGAAAATAGCAAAGTGCTTTGGTGGCAAATAATCTGCCCTCAGGACACGTTGAGCGAGGGCTGCGCTGGTGGCCCTAAAAGTGTTGTCATTGTAATAAGGCAATATGTTCCTCCTCTGTGTGTGTGCCTGTGTATAATGCTTGTGTGCCTTAAAACGTGTAACACTTCATTTAAATGAGCTGGCTCGAAGATGCCGAGTTTAATTGACGTGCATTTGCGTGTTTAAGTCCCCTCTGCAAGACTCGGAGCTGGAAATCGGTGCCAGGACAGAGATGCAAATCAGTGGAGCAGCAGGTGGAGAGTGGCATTCATCAATGTTTGATGGGCTTCTTTCTTTCTCAGTGGCAGTCTGGTGAACTCATGACAACATGGACTGATGAGCAAGAGGCAAACACAAGCAGCCAAACTGTAGCACAGAGGGTCATTATCATATCATGTTTTGTCTAAATCAATAAAAAAAGAATAAAAAGACCATGAAACAATAAATTATTCCATTTTCAAGAGTGAAAGCTCTTTCTTCTGTCTGTCATTCAGTTAAATATAATGGGGTAAAATGTGTATGCTTGCAGGCGCACAGGGTTATTGCAGATGCATCAGTTTCCACCCTCTGCCCCTCAAAGGATGACATCAGATACAATAGTTGCTGACATTTTAATACTTGTTGCAGAAAAGACTTGTCACCTTTTGAGCAGATTTACTCAATAATCCAATTGTAAAGTTCTTCTTTTTTGGGGGGAGGATAAAAAATATAGTTTTAAACCTTGGAACTGGTGGTGGTGCCAAAATATTAAGCTGACTTGATCATCAACACTACACTTCATTAGCATAAGTAGTAGCTTAGATGGTTCTCATGTTTTACATACTGTGTATGCCTTCTTAAACTGAATTAATCTTATATAGGTGTAATGCATCATTGCATACAAAGATGCCTCAAGAAGCAGGAGTCTTGGGATTAAGATGAGGATTTCTGAGGAACTCCATATGTTGTGTATCCGGATTATGTTCAGATCCAGACATCCAGAGAGGGACAGTTATTCACATCTGGCACTAGAATATGTTTCATATCATACACATTAGGAAAATAGGGACATTGCATCTGTGGTGTCACATGCTACTTTCTGAACGGATGTTTTGAAGTCTGGAGTTGAGTTTGATTTGCTAGCTGTCGTCTTGGCAGTTGTTAAAGCCTGAAATTTTAAATTTGGAACCTTGGGACAAGTAATAAGCAATAAGCGCTGCAGTTTCAGAAGCCTGTCACTCAAAGAAAACACACCTCAGTATATATTCTGTCATTTCTTTTTGATGTCACTATCTTCATTTGAAGTTAAAATTAGTTATCAGGAACCTAATGTAATGACATCCAAACTAAATTAAATCCAAATATTGATTTAATGTATTTAAAAGATATTCACTTGTGATAAGATCACCCATACAGTACCCAGTAGTACAAAGATGGGGCAGGACCTATGGGGTGCCCTCCGCAAAGGAAATACAGCAGAACAAAAGGCAACTCCACATGTAGCACTTTGTGAGCACTGATCTACAAAGGTACCTTTTAGTTCTCAATAAAAAAGAAAAGACAAAAAAAAAAACATAAAACAGACAAGGAGACAGATAGATAGAAGTTATTATTGTGGAACTACCCGACTAACTTTGAACGTCCAAACTCATGACTAAATTAACAATGAGAATGATCTGACCCAATCACCAAGAGGACTATAAAACATCACATGGAGTCTGCTGAAAGTACATCCATCACTTTCTGGCCGCCTTCCCTTAGACTGCAGTTACTAGCTACTTAGCAGACATTAGACGGGCCCTCGTTAGCTAATGACCTGCCACACACAACTTCACTGCTGATTCAGCACAGATGTCCAGCCAAAGCCAAGCTCAAGTACTGCACATAATACAACGGTGTCCATGAAATGAAAATAAACTTCCAGCACTGAAATAATACTAAGCTAACACGATTAATGCCATTGTCTGCCTTTGCCCTCGCAAAACTGAAAAGTTCACTGTCTGTTTTTTGCTTATCTAATAGCAATCACCTTTCAAGTGCACGACCTTTTCTGAGAACAGGGATCAATACAGCTTGCCATGATGCTGCAAACAAACCACTGTTTACTTTACCTTAGTGTATCTTTCACTCATTTAAAAAGGTCAACAGACTCTGTTATACTGATAGGGCGAGAACCCTGCCCTTTCTTTTTTGGATTGATCTGCAGGCTGCTGTAACGTGGACTGTACTCGCTCCTGCTATCCATCTTTTCCCTGTTTCATTTTGTATGTCTGCCTGTGTGTGTGTGTGTGTGTGTCAATGAGAGAGGTTGTGCAGTGCATGTGTGCTCAGCTTTTTGGTACAGTTCATGTATTGTAACACTCTTCAAAGAGATGGGTCAAAACAGTGTTTTATCATCAGGCAGGCTCGGCTTCCCTTTGAAGGTCTAACGAATGTTTCTTGCAGCCTGGGCCCTCTTTGGGTTTGTGTGCAAAACATTACAGGGGCAGTTGTTGTGGTGGAAGTGGCAACAGCGGCAGCTATTGAAGTTTGGAAAGAATGAAGGCTGAGGATTAGGGTGTTCAAACATTGCTGTCCTGTGCAAGTCTTGATATGACTGCACCTGGGAACAGGCTGTGCTGTACAGTGGCAGTTTCCCAGAGTCCAGGAGCTGTACTGTCAGTGCAACAAAACTCAAAACAGGTAAAGAAATGAGCAACACATCTTGTGCACATCTTTTACCACAAAATCTTATGTACTAATATCATGAAATAGGTGCAACATTTATTTTAACTGTATTCATAGTTTGTGCAACTTTGTTAGAAAGCATAAGGTTCTGTAAAGATGAAAGTTTTACTTACCTAGAAAAACTTTGCATTCAGTAAAAATGAAAGCTATAAACCATCCATCACCCTGACCTCTCCAGCTTTACTCTTTACCGCTCTACTTTGGTGTCAGTCTATTTCCTTTTTCTAGGTGCATTGCTAATCCTGTTGGGATTGGAAAATGTAATTCTCTCATTTTTCCTGCACAGGGGAGGCGAGCATTTTAAGAAATTGTGTTCATTTCTTGAAAGTGCCGGAGACCAGGCAGGTCTTTGTGATGTCAAGAGGCTCATGCACAAAGACCAATGCCAGAAAGAATTCAGCAAGTTAAAATGGGGCTTGTGTTGAACATTTCGCTTATCACTCATTACATATTAGTTACTTTTTTAATTACTTTTATATGTTTATTGTTTTACTTTGACAAAACCAGCACACAGTTGTTGGTGTGTGTAAACTTTGGAAACTGTTTTAGTTTTGAGGTTCCAGGTCAAACTATGGATGTTTGCTGAGAAATATAGGACTTTTTTCTTCCTCATAAAAATCACATCAGACTAGAAGTACACCTGAGAAAAGACAGAATAATGGTTTTGTCTTGGAGCTACATAAATGAAAATTTGCCCTCTGAGAAAACTAAATTCAATATTTCCAAAGGGGATCAGATATTCATATATAATGATCAGGGAGAATTCCAACTGAGAGGGAAAATGATAAGGTAACAGAAGTACAATCGAAAGACTGCTGTGACTAATCTCAAGGAAAGCTTTCATCTCCTATTTTAAGCTTGCAGCGTATTTCAGGTGAGTAAAAGCAAGAAGGGAAAATTGGACTAGTTTTATGGCATACAAGGAGTGGTGCTGATGGCGGTGGTGTATGTTTGTGTGAGGGTGGAGGTGGGTGGATGAGGTTGTCCTCTTTGCCCATTTGTATAAATCATCTCACACCACTACTTTGGAGTAACAAAAAGGCAGTGTAATTTGTCCATTTTCCACCTAAAACATTTCCCTTAAAGAGTGGGTTTGTCAAAGTTTCCTTTAGAGATTTCATGATTTATGTTCCTGCATTAACAAGTACAATACATACATTACACTATTATATATGGATACACAAACACACAAGCTGACCAAACTGACTGAGTGCTCCCATCAGAGTCAATAAGCCTGCATGTTTAGTTGGAGCATAATTGATGAAGGGCTGTTGTGCTTGTGGATCTTGTGGTTTGATATGGTGCTGTGTAATGCTACCTGTATCAAAACGCTGTTACAGTCAACTCCCTGCAGAGAAAGGCTGCTTTGTATTTCTGTCAACGCAACAAAACACAATTTTTTTTTCTGCCTTTCTTGCTGGCTGGAAATAACAAGGGGAATATCCCCTCACTTGTCTCATTTTCTTGGTGTACCCCCTGCTCTTCACAGACAGGAAAATGCCAATAGGAGAATATTGAACCAGATAACAGACTATGACAGTGTTGCTTTAGTGAGGTGTCAGTGACATTACAGAGGATTGCTCCTGAAAGTGGAAAATCCAATCAGGCTGTGACTCTCCCTGGAGCTAAAGGCCCACAGACTACAGAATGATTCATTCAAATTCTTTGATCAGACCGAGTTATCTCCCAACTCCACTGGGACTGAAGACAAACTGAGGGGATCCGGACCTTGAGGAGGGAGACAAGAAGTCATCTTTATACTGGGATAATGTAGTGCGAATGTAATGCAGTGTAGCACGGAATCATTGCAGCTATACTTTATGAAATTGTCAGAATTAACAAATGGGTTTTATTTCATCTACATGGTCATTAGTACACAGTCCAGTGATGTCTATGTGCTCAGCCTAAAGGAATAATATTCTTAAAATAATGTGTGCATCATGTGAATCTGTACCTTTTTGTGAGAAGTCCAAAAAATAATCAGCACGGAAGTTAAAATATTGATAAAGAATAATATGACTATTTTATCATAAGCAGTAAAGAAATCATGAAAATTGCACAGGCCTTGCAAAGTTAGTGAAATTGAAGTGAATATTTCATTCTTTCATTTCATCACAGAATGATATTATACAGCAAACTGGGCATGAGTGACTGGAAAGCCTTTGGACATGGCTGATACTGGAGAATCAAAAATACATTAGATAGGGCAAAAATATTTCACATAACTGCAGGGGTGACCTGGGATGTTATTATCATCATCATTCATTTAGTTCCACCCTGAAAATTGCCCTTGGCTACTCAGATACGCAGTCCACTCTTCAACCTTTTAAAATCTCTGGCATGTTTATGCCCTTGGTCTTTTTTCATTGTGTGAATGGCTGGGGCTCGGCCATCAAGGCGTGTCATTAAAGGATCGTGAGCGCGTGACCAAGGCTTACAGGTTCATAGTAAGACACAAAAAAACTGCATGTACTGTACATTTATACATTTATGCATTTCACAGATGCTGATGTTGTGACCTGCAAGTCAAGGGGAGGGCAACGCTTCTGCGGTGACATCTGGGCATTATGCTTGGCCATATGTTGTTATGTTCCTTTATTATGGTTCTTTCTAAAAATAATATATTGAAATGCTAGTCATAGGGTTTATTGGGGACTATTTTGATGGCTATTTCATAAAATGTATTTATCACAGTTTCAAAAATGTTAAAGATTAAATTAATCAGGAAATCCTTTGAAGACATCTGAGGTTATTGATAGTAAAAGCAGGTTTCCACCTCTGATATGGGAGGGTGAAAATTAACATTTAGGCTGACAACACTTAGATTAAGCTACAAACAGTGACAATGGAATGCATGCATGCATCTTTTTAATCTAGCCCTTGTTCATAGGCCATTTGATTCTAGCATAATTCCGACTGACTCCACCACTAACAATACAATCTACCGAGTGACAGAATCGAAACACACTGAATAGCCATTACTGAAAAAAAAATGTAGACCTTAAATAGTCTCAGAAACAGGATTTGACTGAATGAACACCTTGAAGATTACAACGTGACATCACAGAAACCCACAGGAAAGGATTTCTTTATGTGCCATAAATGTGAAAATGTCCTAAAACCATTTTTTTCTGTTTGGCCTCTATCCATTTATCTGTCAGCTGACCCCTATTATGAGAAATAATAACAATCTATAAAGGTAAGGTTGTCTGCTGTTCTATCAGCAATATAATATAGTAGCCCACTGGCCACTGCACAAGTAACTGCTAAATCTTGATCTACTTTACACTACTAACATGCTTTTTGCACAAACTGTTTATCTCTAAAACTGGATTTACTTGTCAGGGTTTATCAAGACATCAGCTAAATGGTGTCTGAGCTTTATCTACGCAGTGAAAAAAAAAAAATCAAACAGTAAGAGTCTCCAATTCAACTCCATAGACGATAACAATCTGAAATTACAACTTTCAATTTCCACTGAGACAAGAAAAATTGGTGCTGTTTGCTTGCAGTACAAAATTGCCACGATACATTTATATAGTCACCAACAACCTGTATATTTCCCATCTACTGTCTGTGAACAAAAAGTACAACCTTTCCTTTTTTCCTCCAACTCATTTATTCTTAAGATGGTGCTTCCACCATGAGTCTTTGTCAGGCTTTTATTTTCTATTGATCCCTTAAGTTGCTAAGTTGCATTTTGTTGCTGGGGCCATCGTAGAAGTGTAAGGAGACAAATTAAAGGAATTGATTTTGTGAATTTGAATTAGTCATTTATCTTTGGATGCCACACTTCAGTATCTGCATGTTCAGTGCCTTCTGTGTTGGCATGTTCAGTGCCCTGTGTTGGAAAGGCTTTGGTGGTCTTAAAAGCTGACCGACTAATGTTTTCTTCACTTTGACAGAATGCAAATGTTGCAGTTCTTATAGTATATGGACTTACAATGCAAAGAGTTCCCTCTGGAGGATATATCTTTTCATTTGTCTAATTGTCCCAAAGACTAATGCTTTAGGTGGCTTATACAGTTGGGTTTCTTCACCAGACAGTGTTGACATTATTAGTCTGGTCGTTTGGTTTGGCTGGGCAGATAGAGTAGTCAATATATTAAAGTTTATTTGTTAAAAACAGCTGCCTGCTGCTGCTGCTGGAAATGGTTTGATGAGAACACTGTGAACCAACCATACAGTAAAAGCCAAAGAATGAGTTTGAAGAGGAAAAAGAAAAAATCTGCAGAGCAAAGTGATATTTATCTGTGTCCATCAGTATAAGTGACTATGAGTTAATATAAATTATATTAATTCGTCGAGCTTTAAGTTATTCCAAAAAAAAAAAAAAAAAAAATAGAAGAGACCGTGTAGAATGTGTAAATTGTTGATTTGGGTTCCCTGGGTTCCCAGGTGGCCATTGCACTCTAAGCAGCCATTCTGCTTGCTAATGCCTCAGCAGCTATTTTTAATGATGAAAGATACGATGAAATTGCTCTTCCTGCCACTGCATTTAGCTCATTAGGCTTCCACTACAGCTAAATGGAAATGCCCTTCACTTGAGGCAGTAGACCACCCAATCTGGCCCCTGGTGAATTTATGACAGCTTCCTCCCCCCAAACTTCCGAGCAGTTGTACCCTGAGGTGACAGGCACGTCACCATTATTTACCCTCATGCCACCACCCGCAGAATCAGCAACTGGCTCAAAGGTCAGCAGGCTGTGTCTGTCTGCGCCTCAGCCACCAGACGCTCTCTCTTTTCTCAGCCCGCCTGTGCCTCGTGGACACTCCAGGGAAATCTGATACCCCCACAGCTGCAGCTACCAGAATCAACAAGTACAGATTCTGTGCAGTCCCACAGCACATTTGTGGCAATGACAAATAGACCTAATTAATGAACAATTCATTTTAATGTGATCTCTGCTCTCTGGATCCCTTGATCAGCTGCTTTTCTTTCCTTTAGAGAATACAGTGACACCAACTCACTTGGCTTGTTAATCAACATTAACAAGTGAACCACTGGCAGACCTGCTAATAGTATATGCTGTCTATATAGAGAGACACAGCTTGTGCAACAGTGTGCTGTCATAAAAATACCTATGTCTGCCTTACAATCAGAAAAGAAAGCCATTTACCTCCACCACGACTACTTCTACTAATACAATCACAACTAATATAACATTAAGAGATGAAAAACATAATATGTCCAAGATTACATAAAGTTAAAAATGGCATAAAACACGTCTGACCAACGTACAAACTCAAGCTAGCCAGAGCCAAACAACAAAAGACAGTAGAAAAAAACACACATTTTTAAAACAGTAACTTCTGATGGAATTTGACTCCACACATATCATGTTTAGACGAGGGGAGTATCATCTACCATCTACCTTTCTGATAGTAACGTATTGAGGACAGAATTATCATGCAAACGCCTCTATCAATCATCAAGAGAAACATCTGGGGTCTCTTCTGTCAACTTCTTTGTGCATAAGTCACAAAATGTCTACTGTTCTACTAAACAGAATGTTTGCATGTATTTGGTATGAGGTTTTAACATTATTCTCCTTGGTTATGGAAGTGAGAACTCATAGGGAAATTGAGTTTGAGAGATGAAAAGATAGAAGAAAGTTGATGGCAGATTACTGCTCGAAAAGACAGATGAACTAAAGATAGTGTCAAGCTTCTCACAAACTATGTAAAACCACCAAGACTTTGTTTAGATGGTGCTTGTAATGTGTCTTCAAAGCAAAGCTGACATCACTTTTAAAAACATTAAAAGATTTGAGTTAAGATACTGAAAATGTCAGCTTTTTTCATCTAGAGAATGTAATTTGCTTTATAAATAAGGTTATATTCTGCTTACATCCATCATCTACAAGTCTGGAGGGAGTGTGAACTGTAAGACAGCTGTTCAGTATGTATGTGTGATGTCTGTATTTGTGTGTGTGTGTGTGTGTGTGTGTGTGTGTGTGTGTGTGTGTGTGTGTGTGTGTGTGTGTGTGTGTGTGTGTGTGTGTGTGTGTGTGTGCGTGCGGACCAGTCGTAGGCTGGTCAGTGATATGACACAGACGCTGGAAGCTATATGAAAGAAAATTAAGCATCGGCCATTGGTAACTCCCACATAAAAACTGTATTACACTAAGGGCAGTGATGTTACACCCCATTGCACTTGATTACAGCTGTAACTGCACTGCTCATGGCCACCTACATGTGTATGTGATCACTGTAATCTTGAATATCCCACAGTTATACTATTATCAGCACAGGCATTCTAGGTTCTTGCCTGATTCCAGACCTGGACTTTAGGCCGTTATTTTACAGTATGTCCCAATAGGCTTGATAGGCTTGATCTGAAAGTGTGGTGCAGACTCTTAGAGAGAAAATTAGCCTCAGTGCTTTATGCCAGGCTGCTTACCAGTGCTACAGAGTGAAAGTTTGTGGTGATGATGGCAAAGGATGATAGGCAACGTCGGAAGAAACGCTTAAGTCTGAGCAGTCTGAATCGTGTTCACCTGCCAAGTGCAAGGCAAGGACAGAGTATCGATCATGATATCATACTATGTATGCATGAACAGTCTCAGTCTGGCTAATGGATGTTATGGGAATTCATGGTCACAAGCGACTTCCAGCTTTTCATTGTTTACTTGTTTGTTTCATACTTTTGGGAAAAATGAAAACTTGAACCACTGTGGCCATGAACATAGACCAAAATCAGGAAAGACTGCGCACCTCTGCCAAGGCTGGACAATCTGCTGAATACATTATTGTGATAAGAAAAAATGTTTATTTTTATCATTATTATTTTTATTGTATCTGGTTGCAATGTGCATACAAAAAAAAAACTGTTCTTGACAATCACAGGACACTTGTGCAAAGACAAAAATAAAAAATGTTATAGTTGAAAGGAGTGTCAACAATTTTTGACTTCTGTAGTAATTTTGTTGGGGACTATTTTCAGCCTTAGATAAATACACACCAGTGGCACAAGATAAACACCAACTGGTCAAAATAAGCTACAGTTGTGCTTGTGTATATGGAAGTAAGTTGTCACCCAGATATGTTTTTATGTTTTCGGACAACAATGGACATTTATGGCTCAGAGGAATAAGCTATTGTACAAACAGCCTTGGTTACAGACAAGATAATATTTGTTAGTTGGACCAATTCATTGTTGATTATTTTAATAGAATTTGTTGCCAACAAGAGAAATATGAAATATTGCCAGCCTTGTCCTTTAACCTCCTCAGTGGAGTCTGATTTAAGGAGAGGGAGGTGACTCTTGAAAATAAAAAGCTGGATAGGGCTCATAGTTCTAAAATTTAGTAGTGTTATTTTATTTAAAAAAAAAAAAAAAAAAAAGGGACCCCAGTAACATGTTCTTTCATCTTGTCCAGGGTTGCTGTACTTAAACTCAAACAAAGGTACACATACTAAACAGTAAAACTCTTCACCCAAAGCACAAATTATTTTTAGTGCTTCCAACAGCGAAGATCACAAGACATAAGTATCAGCACATCAAAAGATGTGGATGTTCCACTAATAAATATGTAGTGAATCGTGAATCGTGCTAGTTGAGCCATGTAGATCATAGAATCACAGCTGTAAGGCACAACATCACAGAACAGCCATAATGTATGAGCTGACTTTGACAACTTGGAAACACTTTGACAACTTGATGTCTAAGTCAGCCCCACAACTGGCCAGCTGCCTTAGAACATTAAGAATGATTAGTTGTTATTATTAGTGTGACAACATATTACACGTTTGTAGCTGCAAATCTAGAAGATAAATACTTAAGCCATAAAACCCAATAAAGCAAAAGTCAATTTTGCTGTGTGATATTTGTAGAAATTGTTTAAACAGATATTTTCGCCAACAGTTCTCAAAACTGTCCAATTTCCTTTTGTAAAGCGGCCAATTAGGATGAGAGGATTTATGTGTTGTCTCTCTCTCTCTCTCTCTCTCTCTCTACGCACACACCCCACACACACATACACCTACACACACACACACACACACACGCACACACGCACACACAGAAATCCCAGGAGCAATCATGGCAGATAGCAGCTGGCATGGCTTGTTGGCATGTGTATGCAGCAAAGGAGTGCGAAAAACAATCAGAGGGCGATGCTGGTGACCTCTCTGCATCTGCACTTCCACTGGACCATTAAACACACAGCATCCACACTGCACTAGTTAGTGTGAAGCATTAGACGAAGACATACACTTGCAGTTACCAAAAGAAAACGAAAACCTTGACTCCAAAACTCCAAAATAACGCACACAGGTTGACCTGCTGTAACATGCATTCTGGAAATATTTGCATATAAGATACAGTCACTCTTTTTTAATAGCTTCCCTTAATATGCTTAACCCAAACATAAATACTGTTAAATACAAAATTTTGGTTGAGTGGGTATCAATACAGGCATGGTGGAATGTAACCTTTTAATATTATACAGAAATTTGCCAGCATATATATATATATATATTTTTTTTTTTTTAATAATGTGAGAGCTGGGTGGCTGTTTTCTTATACAGAAAGGCCTCTCACATTTATGTGGTGTGTGTTTGTGCTGAAACCACAAAGCTTTGCTCTGTGTGGTGAGACACACATCCTCAGAGACTCTTCTTCATCCTGCCTGGAAGCTTAGTTAGCTGCATAATCACTTGTTTGCCTCTGAAGAAGAGAAAGGAGGTTTGTTAAGATACAATGGTTCTCATGGGGCAACAGCCACACACACACACACACACACACTGTGTGGCTCTGTATCCTTATTGTTTTCAACATGACTCGGCATCAATAAGTCACTGTAATTGATGGATTACTGCATCAATTCATCCATCTGTCCACCCATCTAATCATCAAACATACACCCAATCATTCATCCAGCCTCTCATTCACCTGACTGTAAATCTGTCCATCCTTCCATACACATCCATCTGCATCGGTCCTTCCATCTGTCCATCCATTCAGTCATTCATTCAACTCATTCATTCATAAGTCCAGGCATAAATCCATTTATCTGTCTGTCCTTCTGTTTGTTCTCCCATACATACATCCTTCATACCCTTTTATTCCTATTGAGGTTCACTGAGTCTCTCTCATTGTGCACTGGGCAAAAGGTAGTTATGTTATTACACGGCTACAAATAGGATTATTTTTAGTATAACTTTCTCACTCTAGCAATCTGATCTTAAAACACATCAGGGATAAATGGATCAGAGTTACTTACAGTGCAAAACAAATACCTTACTTAGGACTCAGAGTTAATGTTTCAGGGAAGCTTCTAGCTCTGAAGGTTTTCTAGTTTTTTGATTCTTTAGATATATCTTGTAGGCAAGAGAGTGGTGAGTGTGGGCTTACAAACATTATGATGTAAGGAGGTAGGAAAAGGCAGATGTCTTTGTCCTCCACTCTAATACATGTGGGAGAGACTGTCATATAGATGTTATCTGTAAATGTCACATCTGTACTCCAGCCTGTTTTACAGAGCCATTACACTTCCCTCCTCTATGATTCATTGCTCACTTAAGGGAGGTTTTAGTCTTTAGAAAGATTCTTTACCCAAAGACCTATGGGCTCCTGTCAGGCCCTGCACTCTGACACGAGGCACCAAACGAAGGCCAAATGCAAATACATTTACATATGTTGTTTGTGGATCCATTTTATACATGTGTTGACACAGCTAGAGAGCAGTTACTTATGCTCTAATTCATTTGGAACTATGTAACTGTGTAGACCAGTGTGAAATGTGGCGTTCCCAAATGCTCACTCCTTGGGCCTCTTTTATTTGACACTAACATATTTCCATTGCACCATATTATACAGTTATATCCCCAAAGATTTTTTTTCACAAAGGAAATGAACAAATTAAAGATGGCATGTGCCAAAATTGTGCCAAAACTGGTTTTGATGCAAAAGGAAACAAGTTTTTCATCTTGAGTCTCAATGTCTGCTTTTCTCATTGTCATCTTTAAAACAAAGTAAGAATCACATGTTTCATGTCTGGGTACAGCCTTAGAGAAAGTTTTTATTTCCAGCAAGTTGAACTATTGTAACAGTCTTTTTTCATGTTTCCCCAAAGAGACTCGCAGGCATCTTCAGTTCATTCAGAAAGCTGCTACCAGGATCCTAACAAAGACAAAGGAAGCAGAATACATCACACCCGTTCTCAGGTCTTTGCACCCGCTTCCCTTTTCTAAAACTCTCAGTGGTTTTGACCAGAACACATCTGTGACTCTCTAATACACCTCAGGTTTGCAGGTCTGTTCCTGTTCCCAGCATTCAAAGTAAACATGGGGAAGCAGCATTTATGTACAGATCCACAGAGGTGGGACACATTGCAAAAAGATATAAAGACTTGCCCCAGTTTTGACTACCTTTAAATTTAGATTAACAATTTTCTTTTTTGTTCACTGCCTTTTACTGAACATTATTATCCACCCTGAAGCATCTTCAATTTATTTTTGCTTTTATCTTTTTAATGTTTTTTAAAGGCTCTGTATCCTCATACTCTTAATTTCATATTTAATGATTTTGATTACCCTTTTGAGGAGAATGTGCTGCATAGATAAACTTGCATCACCTTGCCTTGTCATGCCTGAATGTGTATAAGTATATTATACGTATTCTCAGATGGAGATAACATTATTCATTTCTTTATTTGTGTGGGGTCATAGAGGTGGCTCATGGAGGTGGCTGGAACATATTCAAACATGCAAAGTGGAAACATGAAGAAAACCTGCAAACACTGCTGATGTATGCATGAAAAACATGAAGTTGTTGGTTCTTTCTTTTTTCTTTTTGATCTCAGTGTTTTCTTGATCTCGCCAGGACCCTCTGTTATTTTTATGTTCTGTGCTTTATTATGTTTTCAAATGATGAGTTTATATGAATATATGAGTTTGAAAGAGATATTAATTTTAATCACAGATTTTACCACACCAGTGCTTCCTTGTAGCACAGTATTATAATAGAAATTATATAGAGGTTCATTTGTTCCTGAGAACAGCACAGCATCTTTACTTGATTTGTTTTACACTTGAAACATTCAAGGATTCAAGCATTTCTGAGCAATACTTGCATTTCTTTAAAAAAATCTTACAATGTTCTGTACTTCTTCTGTGCACAAGGGCCACATCATATATTTATATCTATGTTCGGCTATACTGAGGTAGTGCATTAGAATCTGTGTGTTTGTAATAAAATATGGTCTCTCTGGTCGCAGGCTTGCAGCCATCAGTACTCTGTATCCTAGTGAGCAGAACGGAGGAAGAATCTATTTCCTTGCCGTTTCTTGCTTGTAGGGACAGATTTGCGGTTAACAACATCTGAGCAGAATCTCAGAACAGCGTGCTGTTCCACCTGCCAAGGGACTGTCAGCCATACACTACAGAGCTGCAGATAGACAGGGAAATAAGAAAACACACACACATACATAAAGTCATATTCAAACGGAACAGGCTTTTTTTTGAATAAACAATACCACTGCGAGCAGAGAATGTTGTGAGAGGTCTCTATGAAGTCCCCATGTATTCACTTTCATCCAAAAGAAAAACAACACTATAAAATAATAATTCAGTTTCCTTCTGATCACATCTATAAGCTACAATACACTGTCACAAAGGGTAGATCACATAGCGCACAGTGAGTTAATATACTGCTGGAAATAGACTGCCAGTCCTCCACTGTGGTCTGAATTGGCTGTGCTTGTGCTCTAAACAATGGCTTGTTTCTCCTCTGGAATAATGAACTCTCCATCTGTAAGGAAGGTGTGTGTGTGTGTGTGTGTGTGTGTGTGTGTGTGTGTGTGTGTGTGTGTGTGTGTGTGTGTGTGTGTGTGTGTATTATGTGGACTACCCAGCTGCTGACTTATGTAAGGGGGGTTTAGTGTAAACACATGTCCACGGTCAGGAAGGTGTCAATCCCTCTCTTTTCTTGCCTCACCTTCACAGCTCATTTACTCCTTCCATGGGAATCAAAGAACAGTCCAAGTCACCTGTAAGAAAAGCCTGAGAGTTTCCTCTCTTCTCTGATAAGAATCGGGCCTCACCTTTTGGGCAGGAACGATTGGAGAAGGAGAGGCAATTACTCACTGAGGCAAAAGTCTTTTATCAGACTCACAAGGGATTTTTTTTTTTTAATGTTTGATATGTTACACAGAACATCCATACTGCCATAAATTCCACATCCTTGTTAAATGCTCTGATATCACAAAGCCTGCGAATTATACATTTTAGTTTGCATGTAAAATAGTGCTCAGCAAGCTCTAATCTCTGACCTATAAAAGTTACTCAGTAACTAACCAGGAAGTGTATGTATGGTGAATGATATATGATACTGCTGCAATGGGCTTTACTTGATTAATGACTTGGAATGAACTGTGTTTCGTTTGTGCAGCAGTGATCACAGCTGTTTCTACACCAAGGGAAGGGTTAAAGCTTTACTGGGCAATTTTCTGTGGTACAAATACACAAATTACATGTGACTAAACTACAAAGTAGTATCAAATGTCCATTCCTACTAAACAATTTCATTTAGTTTGACCTTATTTGATCAAATTGTTTTTGTGTGCTGAGTGTGTCAAAATGAGAGGTCAAAGAGGTCAAAAACTCCCCAGTGAACCTTTAAACACACTATGTTGGAAAAGCAAAAGCAAATAAAACTGGACTCAACAGTTTACAACAAGTTACGTGTTGTCCATTTCGTGGAGTCCATACATGTCTATCTATCTATCTATCTGTCTATCTATCATGTCAAGGAATCTTTAAAGTGTTGTTACTGGCATATATCCTAAAAATAGTAAAACATATTCACTGTTAAAAACTCTACTTATAGTGTGTAAATATAATATGTTTGCCACACAATATAACAGCCTTGCAATGATACTACTACTTTATGGATAGCTCTATGTTGCATTGTATTGCATTTTTGTGATCACTCACTGTATATAGCAAGTGTGTACTTCTGCACTGCTGCACTGTATGATTGATATTAAGTAAATTACAAATTATATGAAATTATTAAGTACAAATGTTCAGTGATTAAATCCAAGAGAAGTGCTTGAAAGTGTACACTCCATTCACACACTTTGTGTCAGCCAGGTCAGTTTAATATGAAAAATATTTAGAGCCTCTCCGTTAATAAAAGCTTTATCTGGCACATCAACCCTGAAGTGCTTCCATTAATCCCTTAACTGTGAAATGTTTAGTGTTATTCAGTTCTTGTAATAGCATTCAATTATTATATTACGTGACTTAAAAAGGTATTCCATCACTAAAAGAACTCTGTGTTTATAATTTAATACATCTGAGCTTTTTTCAGAAGTATTATTATAATTATGCATGTCTTAAAGGCAGTGCACTGTTCACAGAGGCAGAGGATTTTTATTTATGAGTGATAAAACAACCATGGACCTCTAAGGAAAATGGTTAGCATTACAATTTATCCCAGGCAGACCTCTGAACTAGACTCCTGTGTGGACATTACAGAGTTGGTGCACTCCATCTCTATCCATTCTGAGTGCTGCACGCAGCCCACTCTGTCTGTCATACTGAGCACACAGATTTATCTCTGACAAATAAATTGGGAACTGTGATGATGGACTCTGACTTAGTCATGACTTGTAGCCTGCCTTACCCACTCATCGGCCACCAATTGGCCTATCTGTCAATCAACGGGCTCCATGATTTTCATGTGCCTCAGATTATGTATCGTTTAGCATCTCTGCTCATCCAACCCCTGCAGCTGTCTATCATTTAACATAATCATCTCTCTCTCCCCCGAGGAAGTTCGCCTGTCTGTTTTCCGACTCCCTCTTGACTAATTTTTTCCTGTCATAGGCAAACTATAAAGTCTACCCCTCTCCTTCTTTTTTCCACATCTTCCCTCCCTTGGTCCCTGCCCTGGATTTAAACCTAATGAATCCTTTACATTTCCCCTCTGCCTCCAATAACAGTCAGGACTGTTTCAGCTCATGAATGGAATATCAAATGTGTAATTTAAGAACTGCCTCCACAGGAAGCCTTTGGCCCCACAATAAAGTTCTAAATGTCCTAACAGAGGGCAAAGTCAAAACAGGCAAAACACTCATCAAAATGCCATTATTCACCGCGTGCTGCGTTCTGTTGATAAATTCCAAATCTCAAAGGTATTGCAGAAAGTCATTTGAGATCGTACACCTGCACAACAAAGGAAATTCTGAAGCTTTATCATTTTTTATAAAGGTGGCAGTGTCAAACCATACCAATGCAAAGGTGGGTTTATCCTGATGTCACTTGCACAAAACTCTTAAATTGCCTAAATTCCCATATATTATATAAAAATGGACTCTTTTTCATTTGCAGACAGATCAACAGACAGACAGATCAACATGATCTGCGATATATTCTCCAACACAATACACTAGTGTGACAGTTCCTTTTCAACTCAGTCCTTGACCTGTGTCCGACATGATCGACCATTAATGGAATACTGTTGCTGCTTGTGCAGCAACCCGTGTGGATGATCCACCTTGTGATCAGCGTCCCTGCAGAGTGTGTGATGTGGGTCACTAGAAGAAAATAGGGGTTAATGTGAAATCAGTGATTAAATGGCTGATTTACGCAGTCAGTGTACTTGCTAATAAATAAGGTGAGCCTCATAGGAAACAGACCAAATATTCTTGGGCGAAAACACTACTTATCATTAAAGTAACTACTCTGTAATCCCTGGTGTTCAGCGTTTATCATAGTCAACCCATGAGCTCTTGCACATCGCTGCCGAAAGTGGGGAGGGGGACCTATGGGAATCACTTCATATCATCTTCAAAAAAAAATGGTGCTTTAATCTCTTCTGTGACTCATGCACAGTTTTCAGTGTACACTGTTTGTAATGTGGTTTAGTATATAGCCACATTCATTTCCATGTGCCTGACAAATTAATCAAATGTCTGGTATTGTGTGTGCTATAAAACTTGAATTTTGCTCTACTTTTAACAGCCTTGTTAAAAACACCTCCTCATTACTTGGGTTACATTATCGAGCCAGCAATGTAGATGACAGGGGATTTATTTTATAATAACAAAGTAAATTCACTTAACTAATATTTTTCAGTTTCATTGTTCAGTGACAAACCTGAATTTATTGTCCGCTGCGCAAATCTCACCAGAAATTACTGTGTCGTAAAAAGTTTCATTTTCTTGAACCTCTGCAGTCAGATCAATGCGAACAATTAAATTTTCCAACTAAGGGTGAGGATCAGGTCTGCTACCTGCAAAGACAGAGGCCTCTAGTTTGAGTGTGGAAGCATTAAATTATATGTTGTTGGCAGCATTAGTTAGTTGCTGACACAGGCATCGTCAAACACCAGATGTAGTGAAATGAAAATGAAAGGCTAATTGGAAATAATGTGTGGGTCGTCTCTATTGTAGTCTTGTAAACTATCATCAGATCTAAAGCCTAACAAAACTTTAAAGTTGCTCTAATTGTCATTTTTATACCAACAAATGGATCAAAAATAACTATATATAATGTTAAAGGTGGTGTTAGTGATGTACCCTCAGAGAATTATCACCCAACTCTGCAGTTTCTTTCAGCTCTGTGGAACATTTTAGCATTTGTTTGGCATTGTTTGAGTTTCAGGGCCAGCAGCTTTGATTGACTGTCACTGCTCTCATCAGCTTTGTTTTCATCAGCATCAGGTAGCTATTTTCAGAAAAAAAAGACCCTAAAAAACCAACTGCATGCTAACTGTCCAGCACCAGAGAGCATACAGATAAACGACTAGCTGGTGAGCATAGTTGAGCATTTAGCGGCTAAAGAGGCAGATGTTCACATAAAATATGACTCCAAATGAAAGCTAATGTCTGCTGGATGTAAATAAGAAACTGTCTGGTAAGCACATTCACTGTATCAGTTTCATAAGGTTATGTATGTATGCTGATGCAGTTTGTTATATTTCACCCAAGAAGCCACAAAAATTCAACCAATGTGAGTTTAAAAGTGACTTTGCCATGACCACAATCTTTCCTTAACCTTATTATTTATATAGCATCAAATCATAATATACATTATGTCAAGGCACTTTACAGAGTGAGGTCAAGACCTTACAGTATTATAGAGAGAAACCCAACAATTCCCACCTTGAGCAAACACTTGATGACAGAGAAGAGGAAAAACTCCCTTTTAATAAGAAGAAATTTCAGACAGAACCAGATTCAGAGAGGGCTGGCGTCTGCTTTTAGCTGCTTAGACTTTATTTACCTGAACCACATCCCATTTCATATATTGTCCAAACGACTAAAAACGCTTGTAATTTACATGCTTGTGTTTTCCCTACTCACTATATTCAGTGTATTTTATCCTCAGAAAAAAATTTAACTTTTGTATTTCTCATCTCTTCCTATCTCTCTTCTTGTCCCTGGCCTGTCATGGTTAATAAATGTATGACCTAATGGGCTGCTGTGGTAAAACTTGAAAACTGAACCACCGCATAGCGTCTCTGGCATCAGCCCAGTCTCAGAGAAAATTTCCTCGCTGCCAGCCAGCGACTACTTGAATCAAGTGGAGACAGAGCAGGCTGATATTAGGGATGAGGGGGCGCAGAGAGCCTCTTATATACGATCTTCATATCTCATCACTGGTGGAAAAAAAACCGAGTGTGTGGGTGTGAGCACATGCAAATGGTTTGGGGAGGGGCAGACAGGCGGATGAATCGACAGATTGATTTGAATTGTGAAACATTCCTGAAGACAGCGAAGCAAAGATATATTGAGGAATGAAGGCAATAGTAAGATCAAAAAAATTCACTTTAATAGAAAAAAATTAATTTGTAATTTTAGAAATTCTCACATTCAGTCACTTTTGTGTTACAGTATCAACATAGAAAAGACACACATTTGATTGAGTGGTTGTCATCTTAAAGAATGGAATGGTTCCTCCAGATCTTATGAACACCAGTGGCACATAGCTCCCTGATCTCAGAACTGAGCACAGTTTAATGAGAGACTAAAACTTAGTTGTTCTTCATTTAATGATTTTTCTCCCCTAAGTTTTCCTTAATAATGTAAAAGAACAGCTGGGCAGAATATGGGCTGCACATTCATTTGAACTCAAGGAGCTGTAAGCACTGTAGTAGATAAAGAATGACTCTTCAGTAAAGTGGGATTGTCATTACTCCTGACTCCTGACTCATTTAACACTCATTACAGATGGACATATTGTGCATAGAAAATTATGATCTCCTCATTCATTCACACTTCTCCGAGACTCACTTGACTTTTGACCTAGGATGTAAATCTTCTGCAGGTGTCCTTCATTAAATGTGAGTTGCAAGTTAGGTATCATTTAGCAACTTGTCCAGTCTCATTAGATTTCATTACAGTGATATTTCACGCAAAAGTCAATAATTCATTTTAATGGAATGGGGAGTTGGGGTCAACGGATTAGATGTCAACAGTAACTTAGATCCACATACTGTACACCTTTTGTTTGACACATGAATTTGTGCCACTGAAAACAGCGACCTGCCAGTGTTGGAAGTGTTGTGGTCCAGTACCCCAAGGAATTATTTATATTCTGGATGATTCCACACCTTGCAATTTATGTACAGTGCCAGTGTGCCCTTAATGTAGCCTGGTGTAAAGCAAGGGTGTGGAGATTGGAACAGCAGATGGGTGTGTAGCATGGCTGACTTACAAGCAGGAATTGCATCCAGTCACAGACCTGCAAGTACCACTTGCCTTTTTGATTAACTATAGCCACAGTGTTTCCCCAGCCTAGGTGTTTACCTAACCTTCGCAGTACTTGTAGTATAATAGTACATAATGTCATACCACCAAATTATCAGCATCACCTTTCACAAGGATGTACAAATTTACTTTGCTATTGCATTTTCTGATGCGACAATGGAACTATATGTTAGGCCGGTGAAATGGTAATGTCAGACTCTTCAATTATTGGAGGCCTCATGCTCATCAGTAGATCTATACCACAATCATTATCTGCAAAAAGTTCTGCACTTTAAATCAGAAACTGCAGCTTAGTGCACAGTAACTGCAGCGGCGTGAAACTCAGATGCATATGGACCTCAGATCAATAAAATCAATTCCAATTTCATCACACATCGCCCAGCAAAAACTGCAAGGTCAGTTTTAAGAATGTCTATGTAAATAAAAGAAAATAGATTCAAGGGGAATAATAAAGTTTCATGGGTAAGAGTCGAAACTTTAAAGAGCTACCAACTGGGATTTTTTGCACTGTCAGACTTTGTGGTGCAAGTACCCTTGACTGCAGCGAAATAAGGCATTATCTGGCTCTATTGTTCACTGAAACTCCCCTCTTTGCTCTTCTTTTTCATTTATTTCCTTCAACCTGTCTAAGTACTGATATTTGTACTTCCCCCTTCCTACTACATTGTTCATTCTAGCGTCCAGCTCATAAAAACACAGGCTACCTGGTCAGAAAGCAGACACCGTCCTTAGCTGGCTGTTTCCTGCCCTGAATTTTACAGGTGAAGTTTTACTGTTGCTTAAATGTCAACTTCACAAGCGCAGCCCCCCCCACACACACCTACACACGTACCCACACACCCACCCACACACATTTTATTAGCCCTGTTATCCACATCTGGAACATATGTAACATGATTAATAGTTATTAGCATCAAAATCTGAACGAAATATTCTGTAGTGCAATATAACTTTGAGTAGATATTAACATATTGTAGGATAATTTACAGTACACAGTCACAGTCAGACAGTAGCTAAACCTTCACATACACAGCATATATTCATTGTAATGAACAAATATGCAATGTATTAAAATGGTTATCATCTGAATACACAAAAAAAAATGAATTTGAATTTTGAATTTTTTTTTTTTTTGCCTATAACAGCAAAAATAAGTCTCACAAAGTATTCCAGTGTAACCAAACCACTGACTTTATGTGCTGCTAACATTAGTCACATTTACATATTCTTTTTGGCAATCTTTTTCAAAAGCCCAGTATGAGTCCTGTATTGAGTAAACCTTACAGTGACTGTAAAATGGTCAGCTCTGTGTCACACTGCCAAACCAAAATTCATCCTCTGACACCATCCTTCCTGCTTCAGTTTATTATGCCTTGGATGTTGCACCTTGACACTGACTGTGTAATGTATTCATGTCTGAATGACAAACCGGAGCCTTCAGTTTTTATGGCATTAGAAAAACAATGAGCTGATTACAGTGTAGATCAAATATGACTGGTGGATACACTGTGGCCATATTTAGTTGAATAATGACCCTTAAAAGGCCAAGCTTAAAGCACATCAGTTTTGATGAAGAGTTGCTCATGATATAAATCTTCTTTTGAGAGCAAGAAAAACACACAGCAGTGCTGCGGAAACATTCAAGCCAACTACCAACATGTATTAAATTGCTCTATGGAGGTTTTTTAGTAACAAACAAAGTTATTTTAACATTCAGAGCTACTCATTGAGACACATTGCCTGCATAATTATGGCCTAACAAACACACTGATGCATTTCCTTCCTCATCAAACTTTTGCAAAAACATTTTTTTTTTCATATTTAAAACTGTGCATTGTTTACACCAATGTTTTCTTCTCTTAGCAGCAAGTGAGAATGATGATGAGTGACATAAAATGGGTATTGAATAAAAGCACACACTGTACTACGCAGGTCGTTGCTCACAGGGGGCAACGGCCTGTATGTCTTGAACCTAAAGTGAATGATCCATTCACTTGTTTGCAAGTTGGCATTAAGCATGTTTTGGAGGGTCCCATCACATGGGACCATAGACTATAACATCAGGAGCCCTGGTGGAGACTGGCTCCTAGTATTGGTTGTTATAGCTGTTGCTTTTGTATTAACACTGACTAGAATTTCTTGGAGTTAGTTTTTCTGTGTCTCTAGTTTTTCTGTGTGGAAACTTGGTCAACCATCATTAGCCTCCACAGCGGAGGGTTAGTGCTGCAATGAAAATAGAGGCTCACAGACAACACTAAAAGAAATATGATAGCATGGGCATAATTAAATCCACATTTCTCGGGCTTGAAAGCTTTTGAATCACTGGGAAAAAAATGAAGAAAAGCATGATTGATAGAAATGTGTTGTTGCAAATACAAAAGTGAGTGAGTGACATCCAGTTAACAAAAAGTTCAGTAATTCACTGAGGTGAGTGCATAAATTAGACGTGGCTAACAAACACAAATCCAAATGTTTTGAAACGCTCTTTATATCTTTTAGAAACGGAATATTGTACATTCCATTGAGATTCAAATACATTTAAATTCAAATACAAAAGGGAGAGATAATATTATTCCACCACTATCTGTTATCACTGGAGAACAGCCCACAGCCTTGAATATGGATATAATAAGCACTGAATAACTGGCTTATTTTCTTTAGAACAACTGATTGGTTCTGGTGGATTTGTCATTCTGTGTAGACTTTAGATGTTTTAAAGAAAGGCTGAATTTAATTACATAGTTGACAATACATTGCACCTGTAAAGGCAAAAGCAATAAGGCAATACATTATTTTCCATGAGAAATTCAGAAAATGAATATACTGACAAACCTAAGAAAATAGACTGCGTCACTGTAAGTGTTTGGGCCAATCCCATCTGACTGTGGGAACTCTGAACAGCTGCCCAAATATTACTCTATTACTCTATTACTCCGAGCAGGGTCACTGTTCCTGGTCAGTAGGCATTGGCGTCGACTGTTTTCACAGATTTGCTCTCACTTTGGCAGTGGTGTGTGCCTGCAGTAGAGAGCCTGAGAGGCATTTTGGCCATGTGTTCTGTGATAGAGTAGAAAGTCTCTGCAAAGTACGGCATGCCAAAATTCCTCTTTTGTGACAGCAGAAAAATAAAATCCATCACCTGCAGGTGATGGATTTAAACTCAAAACAGTAAATAGTACATCTCTTATTAGGGGAAAATGTTTTTACTGACATTTACTGATCAAAACATCGGGGGGAAAATGAACACTTTTGTATCTGGAAGTAGTCTGCACGCAAACCCCTAATGTGTAAGTAACACTTTCAAATATCTATTTGTTGCAAACATACTTGGCTTTAAATACCGTAGTAGCCTACAATCATGGACGTTTCACAGTCAAACAAATCAAATTTCAGTTCAACTTAAAAAAAAAAAAGGCTGAAACTACTTTTCAAATAGTGGATGTCTTATTCAGTACTCTTTAACTCTTGATACTGTGTACAGCTGTGTTAAAAAAGCCATTCTATCTCTGTTTGAAGGCTATAGTTGTCGGTTGTCGGTCAGGACTGGAGGGTTTCTTTTGCTCGGTATGCTCTCAGTCCTTATCAGCTTCCTGCTCGGTGCTGAGAGCTGACCTTCAGACATTATCTTTCCCCACTCTCTTCTCATCAAAGGAGAGAAACGATAAGAACTGACTGTGTAGTGATAGAAACCTTCCATTGCGAGTCCTCCTCACGTGCTCCTCCCTTACAGCCTGCAGACTGGTTGACTCTGTTATGGGGGCTCCTCCAGCAAGAGATTTACTGCATCAGTGATCATCATGGGAGTACTGGGAGGGGTGGGGTGGGGGGGTCATCATTCATAGACCCACATCAAAAATAAGACATGACCTTGAGGTCAAACAGACAGGAGACAAGGTTCAATAGGTTGTTGTATAAGGTAAAACTGACAAGACTGATAGAACTGGAACACTTCAAGTTAAATCTTTCACATAACTCTTTTTAAAAATTCTTCATTATTATCTTCATACTATTATTATTATTATTATTATTATTAGATTCTTAACATCAAATAAGTGCAAATGTGTGCTACAACACGAGTAGCAGCCTCATCTCAGCAGTCTTGTCGAGCAAAAATGTCTCTTGATCCAAAGAGAATGACAAATAATTATGACCAAGGGCGTTCCTGAATTTTGGTGTGAAGCCACGGCTGTGAGGTGGCATTCACACACACCCATCTGGTTGCAGCACCTGGTGTTGGTATGCTCTGTTCGAGTGGGACGCAATTAATGTAACCTACAAAGGCAGGATTTGTTTGTGCTCATTGGTTGGCCCACCTGCAGCTGCTTTTGGCAGGAGACTATTCTGAGAGTGGCAGTCAGGGGAGATGGCTCCTTCTCCATGTGTTAATTAACAAGGAGGTGACTGTACAAAGAGGGCGTTTTTGGCTGCTTTCTGCTGTGGAGGGGTTACGAGAAACCATCCAGCTCTATCGAATAAATGTGCTCTCATGTCAGCTTGTGCAGGAAAACTGTTTAAAGGGGCTGTTTTTTAGTTCATCAGTTTGAGGGATGATTTGAAAAGAAACAAAATAAAAAAATACTAAGAATAAAAAAATATATATCTCACATGACAAAATTCACATGAACTATTAAGTAAGCAGATACTTTCAGTATAAACTGAGCCAAAATCTGTGTGCCAATTAAAAACTTAGTTTAGAGTTACATGCTAGACGTTGATGCCACCCTAACCATCTAAATTCATTAACAGCTTGGCATCTTTAACAAGACTCATTAATTCCTCAGAGAATAAAAAAAACATAATGAACCCAGAGATAACTGGAGCTGCAGCGCTCAAACTGGGAATAAACAGTGTCATACTGCACATTTAAAGCATTGGAAGCCAGTGGAAGAACTTGTAAATTTTAAGCATGAAATGTCAATCATCCTGACCTTGGAAATAGTAGTCGGACAAAACTACCATTTTCAAGGTCAAGAAAAAGAAAATTGGACCTCAAGGTCCATGTATTAGGTTATTAGGTTTGTTTTTTACATCCACAAATCACATTGTTACTTATTTTTGCTGCTGCAGCATGAATAGCAGTAATCGGTGGTACTACTAGTGAAGAGTAGGTGGAAAAGGAACTGCCCTATCGACCCAGGACATATGTCTTCTTTCAGTTTCTTTTTCTCTTTTTCCTTTTTCTTTTGGGGGGGGGGCATGTTTAAGAATTAATTGAAATGTCAACTCTTGTTATCCTGTAAATATATTAATGTGCTCTGTAATTGCTAAATATTCAGTAATTTAAGTAGTATGTTTTCCCCTTATTCCTTAAAGCCTTTTTTGATACCCCCAATGTACCAGAATAATTACACTGAAATTTCCGAGTTGTAATCTAACGTGACAGAGTAAGTAATGGTATTTCAAGCATTTGAGTCATGTATGTGCAAGTATTTGCTTTTGAATCTATTCACATCATGCAGAATATTCACAGCATCAGAAAATTTTTATACATACTGGAGATTACAAGCTGTTCATCTCGATGTGAGCGCCATTGTGGTAGGTACCCTGCAATGTAGTGCATCTGTTAATTTCCCTCCAAGACCTGTCTGTTATGATCCCCGCAGTGTAGTGATGGTGAGTGGGAGTTCTATAGGAGAGGTAGCAGTGGGCTGGTGTAGAGCGACAGTCCCACTGATTTATACCCTTGTGGGTCATTTTCTGGGAAATTTGTACTGTACTTAACACAGATGACTCACATCCACTCCAGTATGTTTTTATGCTCAATGCCAAGAGAGTCCTTCATAGCAGTACTGTACATCTTTGTAACAATAGAAGAGAACTGTCAGGTTTATTACAGTATCAACAAATCTAATGTTCTGTCTGGGTAGAAATATATCACAATAAAAGTTCAGCAATGTCTGAAGTTTGAAAGTTCTCTGTAGCTACAGATATTTTAATTTTAACAAAATTCAAACGCTACGTTATTTGTCAAATATTATGTTTTTGGGGTCCTGATTTCTTCTTCTTGTGTTGTGTATGCTCATGGAGACACTGACTCACATTAGTTGTGAGTTCATAAAATAGTGAATAATTGCCTGACTGATTTTCACTGAAAAAAATCCACCATTGTTTTACACGTGTGAGCGCAATTTTTATGCAACAGTTACTTCAAAAAGGACAACAACAAAACAAAAGACAATGATAAAAGACACTTATTTATTAATACTTATCAGCTGCGGCATACATTTCTGCAGCGTCAGTGAGTAAAATACAAATTCATGTTTGCTTTGTTTAAGAGATGACAAGGTTGGAAATTCTACATTATTGCACAGCAAATTGAGACAGTGAGCACTGTGTGAAGTGAGATAATTATTAATGCATTAGCAATGGGATTTTGCATGGTCTGAATACCTTATATGGACATTGGATGTCTCAGATTCAAGCAGACATATTAGTTGTTTTGCTGGAACAATTACCCCCTAAAAGGCCTCTCCAACCAAACCATGCAATATTCATCATATTCTTCTGGCTAGCGGCCCTTTGAGATTGCTTGTTTTGTGTCCATGCACAGGGATACTACAAATTATGAAGCAAGGACATCATTATTGGAACAGCGGCATGTCTAGACTTATTTAGGCCTAAAAGGATCCATAGAGCGGTACTGCCCTCAGTGATTTCAGTAGCAATAACTCCTTTGCTTTTGCTCCTTGCTTCAGCAAAGGAAACTCTGTGTGTGATAAATGGAAGTTAGTGAAAAACAAGTTAGCTTGATGTTGACTTGGCTTTCAGGTGTATGAGTTAAGATGCTCTGCTTATTTACATAAATTCTTACTTTCCTGAATCACTCACTGGAGCAAGCTTCAGTGTGAAGCACTAAAGATCCAGTGATGGTCACAGAACAGATCAATGCAAAGCATCTAGATTTCGCCCTCTTCTTCTCTTTAACTCAACTGCACCAGCAGCGACCCAGCTGTGTAAATGCGATTGTCTGCCACTGAGCGCTGACGTTACATCATTGAGTTGACCAAGATTATATTGCTTTTCCCTGTGTTCTTTTTATAATTCCTTTGGAGTAGCATTTCTGGCCACTTGGTCCTTTTAGCTCCATTTTTGGTCATCACCAAGTGTTGTAGGAAAAATGTGGCTCTTTAGCCGCTAAATAGCAGTTAGCTCCCAAATTTGTCTCTGTCCTGTTCAGTGCTCAGGTAGTAAATGGAGGATTTTTTTTTTTCTCATTTAAAAATCAGCTTACTGCAGTCAAAAACAAGGAAGATTTGTGCAGTAAATCATTTCATGAAATGCTTTGTATGTAAAATCCTAATTTGTAAAGTAGTAGTAGTAGTAGTAGTAGTAAACTAGTAACTATAGCTGTTAAATAGAGTGAATCATAAAGTACATTTGCCTGTGAACTGCAGTGAAGTAGGAGAGTAACGTATATTTTTAAATACAGAGTAAAAATGCATTGTTTTTTTTCTAACTTTTTTCTGCCAGAGAACTCTGTTTCTCTCTGATCCTCTATTAAAGTGTTTGTACTTACATCAAATGGCAGAAATCAATTCTACAGTTGTTTGTTGTTTTAAAGTCACATGATATTAACATGTGGTGTAAAATGATCCCCCCCCCCCCTGTATGTTCACTCAAATGCCAGCTTTCATGTATAACCATGTTTCTTTTACATCATTTGATGTATTTTGGTCTTGGAAAGACCTTTAATTGTGTCCAATACATACCTAAAGGTCAGTGTGATTCTAGAAATAACATGGTGTTGGAGAAAATTAAATCAGAACAGGTAAGCGAATGGCCTAGACTGATGTTTTTTCTGTCTGGCAGACAGCTGTATTTAATGAAAAGGAATTGAAAGGAATGAAAAGAAGCTCTTCTTTGCACTGATGAAAAAAGTCTTGTTTGTTAATATCTCTATTTTCCGGGTCGGCTATGTTTCAGCGGTGGCCAATGTATGATTTTCATCATCCAAAATTAAGAACACAGCATCTACAGAGCATATTAAAATGTGATTTCATCCACAGAGAATAAATGCATAGGTGTCAAACAAATACAGATTGCACACCAGCTTGCTGGTGATGAATGATGATAGTGAGGCCATCTCACCAGCATCCTTCACTTCTGCTGAATTTAGATAGTTCAGTAGAACCACTTGACAGATAATCAGGGAGACATGTTCTGGTCACAAAGCATTCAGAAGGTCCTGCTTCTCCCTTCCTACACGCAGACCATTAGATCACTATCATGGATCACTGCTTAAAGAGCTGTCACCCTACACAGGACCTGATCAAGAGTTTTTAGGGGCCTGTGCAGGACGTAGTTTGAGCTTCTTTTGATGATTATATAGCAATGTCTCTATTCATTTTCCAACTGAGGAAGGGAAATCTGTTTTTCCACTGGTGATGAGCAGTTGTGTTTTTGGTCAAGTCCGGGCTCGGACCAGGGACTCAAATGCACAACTCAGTGCAAACTCAGGTGAGTAAAGGCAGGTTTAATATCAGGCAAGGGTCGGGACACGGCGGTCAGTAGAATCAGGCAAAGGTATCCAAATCGATAGGCAAACACAAGGGGAAAGCTAGATCAATAATCACAAGAAAAACACACTAGGAAAAACTACTGGAACACTTGACTCAAAGGACAAAGACAAACTGGCAGAGAACAAAGAGGAAGACAACTTAAATACATGAGGGGGTGGAGAGACAATGGGAAACAGGTGCAACACATTAGGGAGGAGCCAGGTAATCAAACGGGAAACACAGGAGGGTAGGAAGTAAATCTGAAACAAGACAGAGGGTTAGAGCTACAAAATAAAACAGGAACACAACAAAAAGGCTTAACTTGAATCAAAGGCTAGACGTGACAAAAACAACCTTTACAACAATTTGTAGGTTTCCAGGGGACAATTTCTTGGCTGTATTGGCTGTTCTGCCAATACACATTCTTTATAATTGGTTAATAAAAACAGATTAACAAAAAAGGTCCGCTCAGTTACTGGAATTTGCCCAGTAGTAATGAAGTTGTAGATGGCAAGATTTCCTTGTTTTTTCCATTGTAGCACTTTATGAACTTCTCATTAATGTCTGATTAAAAGCTAAGCTTTTATGTTCATTCTTGACCTTGAAAAGAGTTAAAGCGTTAATGCATACAGTTTCACCACAAAGTGAATTATTTGTCCCATAAGTATTATGCTCTGCAGTTAAAAAGAGCAGTTACCATCATCTCACAGCCTGACCTGTTGCTGCAGTCAAGGGAGATTATTACGATGGTAGCCCAGTTACTGAATGGATGCAGATTGCCTACAAATGTCCTGCAGATTTCAGCTTAATGTTACTGAGTTTGATCTGTGATAGCACAAGGTTTGGACCTTAAGTACTTTGTGCCATGAGATCAAAACAATAGAGTGGCAATTTAGAGTGGCATAATAGAATAAAGATTTCAAAATAATGTTAGTGTTGGAGTATTCTTAATTACCCTTCAACACATATCTTTCAAAAACCTGTCTACGCTGCAGTACTAAAAGAGAGGAAGCTCATTCATTTCTGTCAAATAACTGAACAGGTGAACCACTATAGAAATTCTCTTGGGAGGTTTAATTTATTTGAATGCACAAAGTTGAAAACGTAGATAAAAGCAAAGTTTGTTTTTTTTTCACGAAATATCCTGCTTGTATGTCTTTATTTAATCTCTCAACCACAACTGAGTGTGAAGAGAAAAGCACAGCATCCACTCATGGAACAGACTCAGAGCCTCACACTGGGGGAGGCCAGAGTGAATAACAATGTGGCCATTCTCTCTCCAAAGTATCAGAGACAATTTGGCTCTATGTCCATTGGGCTTGTGCTCTGGCCATCCATCCATTCCTGAGTACAGAGCCCTAACCTAAGAAGTGTATTATGGTAAACAAAATGGCTCAAATATAGGACCACTCAAGAATGAATTCAGCTTTCTGGCTATTTGTGGGGGGGCTTTGACCAACCAGGTGTGATGGAGCTGTGAATGAAAGAAAAACATGTGTGACAGAATTCAATTTTCCATTGGGAAAGAGGAAGAAAAGAACAAGAAAAATTTAAATAGCAGTTTGAAAACCTGCCAAGACACGCAGTGAAGTCAAATTCAATTAAATGATGAGTTAGGAATGTTTTAACAGAATTTCCAAATTTTTTCCTCATAAACTACAGACAGAGTTAAAATCCTGATCTTGAGAAGTAGCAGGATATTTTAATCGCTTTGAGACTGTAATTGGCTATTCTCCACTTATTTGTTAATTCACACCCACACATATAAGCAAATCTGTGCTTGGATGGATAAGACAAAACCACAAGGCAAGTTTTACATTTCAAATTATTTCAAAAGGCTCAGGGTATTTATTTTTTGACATGCCAAAAATACTTGCTAATTCAAGTTTTCCAAACAATTCCTTGACAAAGGATGGAGGCAGCTATAGTGAGATTGCTGAGATTGCACTGAGATCATCCACTGAAATCAGTTCAGCTGAGACTTACATTAAGTTTAGAATGAATGGCTTACTATATGCATGTCTGTGTTCTGATAAAATGATGTTATTCGACCTGAAGCATGGGTTGTTAACTTGCATGTTATCCCAGGGTCAGACACTGATCCATCTGTGCATTACACTCATCACTGCAGTATGATGAATACAGCTGGGTGAGATATTCTAAAGGATGAATATGGAATTCATATTATGAAACCATGTAATACTACAATCCTCAGTCACACTTATTCACTTATTCACTTCACACTGGTTATTCATGATGAATTTCACTTCAGAGGACGGCACAGAAAAATCTATCTGCATATCTTCATGAAATATGTGGTTCAAGCTTGGTGATGTAATGGCTGCTAGCAGGGCTAGTTGCTGAAGTACTGTAGTACTGATGAGCTAACCACTAGCAAGCTAGCCAGCTGGGAACATGCAAATAAAACTAATAATATTTCTCAGAGCTGGTGAGAACTGTGATTTTGAAGGCTAGTTAACTTGGTCACGCAGGACAGTAAATTCACAAGAGCAATATTCAAGAGATGTATCACAGCTCACATCCTGAGTTGCATTCATGGTTAGGTTTGGGAAATAAAAACACTTTGGATAAGGAAAGATTGCGGTTTTGATTAAATACTGTGTTTGAACTGTGAACTTTTTTTGTTTTAAGCCAGGCCACAATTTTTCCTTGCCTTTCCTTGCTTCAACCAAATGCTGTGAGTCCAAACAGTACATGGACATTGTACTACAAGATTTAATATATTGACAGGAAATACGTATGCTGTCCGTAAACATTTTACTGATATGTCCAGTATCAACATATGTAAAATAACAACATATCCTCATTACATTAATAGGAAATCTAATCCAGTTGTAATTATGCTACCTACAAAACGTATTTGCTGTTGCAGCTGTTTATAAATGTAATTTTGAGAAAACAGTGTTGTGGTCTTTGGTGTAACTTTGTAAGTTAATCAAAGTTGAACTCGATGCAAGAAATTTGCTCTGATTTACTTCACCCCTGCAAGAGAATCCACTGGTTGCATTAAAATTAACTGATTTCATTGTGACGTTTTGTCATTTTACATGCTGGAGTGAAAGCCTTAAAAGGCATGCTGCTGTCACTGTAGTCACAATGCATCATTTCACTTGTGTTAAATCACATCATAAGAAATAAATTCAGTTCAGGGGAACAAATGCCTAACATCACTCAAATGAACTTTGATAGGATGCTTTGTCTTTGACTTCTATCAGAATCTAAGATGGCAAGCTTTTATGATTTTATGCGTATGTGTTTCCTAAATGTCACCACTTTTATTAACTTAGGGAAGTTTGTGATGTTTTGTTGACCAAATTTGGAGATATTTTATGTTCTCTGGTTAAGACCTTATCATCCTTTTGGAAGACATGTTAGAAGTGGAGGTTGTTTATGGTGCAATAAAGTCTGTGAGTGTCATCATCGCCTTGCATTATGGAGGCTGTAAAGCCCAAAGGGATTCACGAAGACTGCTTAGTGACGCCAAGGTCAGAAAGACAGGCAGGTGGCTTTCTTACTGAAGGACTGACCATGAGACAGCAAATGCTGTCGTTGCTGCAGGATTCAAACGTGTAAATGATTCCTTGTTTTGGAGTAAATGCAGCATAATTTTGAATAGTTTGATCAAAACTCTACACACATTATAAATAGATTTTTGTTATTCTGGTTAAAATATCACTGTGCCAAAGAATACTTCAAATACCTTAATGGACATTTACTCATTTAAAAAAAATTTTGAGGTAGTTTCCATTACTTATCAGAGAAGAACTTATATAACAGAGTTAAGGGTAAATTCAAAAGCAAATCAGCTGAGTAGTAATAAGCACATGGAGATATTCTATCACTGCAGGGTTTTAAATCACCTTCTTACTTTGCTTACATGGCTGAGTAGATTTAAACCACAAATTGTCTGCAGGACAAGGCACATGTAAGGTAATAGGAATTTTGCCTTCAGCAATGAAAACACCTCTCAGCAGCAGCGCATCAAATGTCCTCAACATCCTGACAACCTGGACCCTCATGGGTGCTAGTTACACTGTGAAAAGAAAGAAATGTCACTAAAGATCTTACTACACACAGCTGTATTAGCAGTGAATCATTTTGTATTCCTCCTCTTTTTTGTTCAACCTGGATTATGTTCTGTCTGCAGGCGCACAGCAGAGCTCATCAGCAGTCAGAGATCTGAAAAGGTAAAAAGAACTCAGGAACAAACACCTTTTGTGCATAAATGTGTCTGAGGCTACCATGGTCTTGTTTCCAATCAGGACACGTAGATCTCATTATCGAAAAAAGCCATCTAAGAAAATCAGACTTTAAAAACATTATTTGTAGCTTACACATTTGAGACATGATGAGCTGTATTTCTCCTAAGACACAGACTGTTTCCTAAAAACTCTCAATGGAGCAGGAAGCAAAATAACTTTTGTAACAGTCAATCCAGGAGGGCACCACTAAAGAGTAGTGGCATTTTCTGATGGAGAGGGGTTAAAACCAAAACACACACACACACACACACACACACACACACACACATATATATATATAGCATACAGCATGTAGCATATGTAGCACTGTAACAGTGCTTCTATTATTTACTAAATAAATCTGAAAGGACTTTGTCTCAGACATGGAAAGCACTTGAGTGCTTGCCAGTCGAAGCAAAAAAAAAAAAATCAAAGTCAAACCCATCTATAATGAATTTTTCTCCTCGAAATGTGCAGATTGCATTTTATGTCTAAATTACAAGTCGGTTGGGTAAAGGGAAAAGGCTGGCAGCTATTCCCAGGAGAGCTACAAACATTACTTCAGAAGAACGATGGCTCATAACTTCGGGGAATCCTTGTCCTTGAGTGTGTTGACATCTGAAGGATTTATTCAGTGAGGATGAATATGCTGCTCTAAACATCAATCTCTAAAGGTAAGTATAACTCACAAGGGAGGTCTGTGGCACTGAAAACTGAGTGGTGTTATTAAAGGTCAGCCTTTGGCTCAAGCTACAGATATAATAGTTTACTAAACCAGCCAGTCCACAGAGAACAGTCCACTTTACAGTGATAGATACGTTTAACGAGCAGCGAATTCTGACGTTCAGTTTAAGCACATACTTTTTTAGCACCAGATATCCGAGTACACGTCTTGTCTCAGGCCAGTAGCTGAGGCAGTGTTCTTAATATTTAGCCACCGTAATCTTTCCTGGACCTCAACAAAGTGTCATAGTTACCTAACCTCTACAAGACCTTGCCAATGAAAAGCATGGGTATCACCCCATTTATTGTAATTCAGCGAGTGGGGAACATGAATGTCTGGCAATAGTTGTTGAGGTATTTTATTTAAAGGTGTCAGCTTCATGGTTGTGCTAGATGCAAAATCAGGGGCTCACCAAAGCTGTCAAAGCACATCCTCTGGAGACCATACATTTATATACTAAATTTTTGTGTCCATCCATTGGTTACGAATTTTCAATCTACCCCAAAGTAGTGAACCAAATTACCAACATTTTCACCCCTAAAAAATATATCAGATTAGATAGGGGATGGGAGAAAACTAAAAGTTGCTTGCTGCTGCTAAGCTTAATGCTGTTTGAGTTTCTCAAAGTGACTAAAATGGTCACACTATTTCGCATTTTAGCTACAAATGGCAATTTTTTCAATGTTTCAAAATAAATAAGTTCCTTTTTAAAAAATTAAACCTGCAAACTAGGCACGAGGAAAGCATTTTAGTGACTTAGTCGACTTTTGTCACATAAAAGCTTGGGTACACTTACACTCACACACTCACTCACTCACTCACTCACTCACTCACTCACACACACACACACACACACACACACACACACACACACACACACACGCACACGCACACGCACACACACGCGCGCACGTACTGTATATGGTCCATTTGGCATATGCTTCTTTCCTGTGTGGTGGAAATGAAGTTGAAGGGGAGTTTGTCAGCTGAGCTGAGAGCTGGCTAACTGTGTGGAGGAGGAGAAGGAGAAGGAAAAGGAGGGGGGAAGCTGACTAGCACAACCATATACCACACCACAGCCCGCAGCACTAAAGCACAGAAAGAGGCAGTAGCCATCTACATACTCCATCTGTGGAGGAGACAAATGAACTGCAGTTTTATAGCTTATCCTGCTGAGCCGGAACATAAGAATGTGCTGGAGGTTTTTAGAGGACCAATTGGTAGGAAAAATGGTGAAGGAAGTGCTGACTTGTGGGGAACTAAAAAACATACCAAACAAATTTTGCTGAACAAAATGGAGATGGTTGGCTGTTTAAAAGGCTATAATCCTGTGATGAGAAAAGGGTAAATAAGTTCTTTAACTGACACTGTTAAAAACACCCATTTGTCTTATGCACTAGGCTATATTTTCTCTAACAGAATATTGGAAGCAGGTAACAAATTCTTTTAACCATTTGATGATCTATAAAAATAAACCTTCATATGTTTCTCACCACATTTACATACTGCAGTCCCCTTTTTTTGTGGCATCAGGTATCAGCATTGATTTTAAGATGATAACGCTCACGTTTAAAGCATGAGTACATGGCCTCAAGCTATACTTTTGATTCTCGTCAGTATGCATCCTTAGATCCTCATGGCGCTTTAAACTAAAGGTACTGAAAGACTTTGAAAAAAGTTGCCCAATTAGCATAGCATCCCAGAATTTGTAAATGTTAAAACACAAATTTTAACACAGCTTTTCTTTGATGTAATGTCTTTCATTTTTGTTCTTTGCATTGTGATATTTTATCTATATTTAGGTTTTGTGGTAACCTTAAAGTTTTTTTTTTCTTTACATTAACACAGAATGAGAGAGGTGATGACATGGTTTGACAGCATCAGAGGTATAATATTAAAAAGGCATGGTCCACCCCCACAGGTGTGTTCAATTATTCACCTGATTAGAGCCTCCCTCAGGACTGTGTGGGTGTGCAGACTGTGGTTGATTGACATCTTCCTCAGTCTACTGATGATTTTGTTGCACTTGTTAGAACAGGATACCTTACACCTTTTCTATTTTTATAAGTACATGAACAGTGTCCCAATTCCATACTACATGCTCTACACACTTTTTGAGTATGTCCTATGTTGTTCTATTTTTGGCTTGACTGCAACTGCCTGGCTAGTCCTACGAATGCGAATGTCTGTCACCGAGTCCTGCAGTCACTCCATTGGTCAGATGGTCGAGTGTTGAAAATTCCTCATTGGCCGTTGTCCTTTCCAAATGAATTTAATTACTCCATCTGGGGGGCATTTACAGACAACGTTGCCAACTTTGTTGCTAGATTGACCAACTTTTCAGCAGTGTCAGATGATGTTGTGGTTATAAAATCAAGATTTCAGCAGGACAGAGCAGCAGCTTGGAAAGTGACTGCATGTTAACATGTAGTTTTAAAGGGCCGTGTTTTCGTCACTGTTTCATAAAAGTTGCGGTGTCTGACAAACTGAAACAGAACAACATGCAAACGAGAACCTCTTTGTTTGGAAATAATTAAAATGCTGTACATGTGAGAACAGAGAGTAAAGAGCTGAAACTGGCCGACACAGAATGCAAATATGACGCACTGACATCAGGAAAATGCTAATTAGCGACTTTTTCAGTGGACAGTGGCTACTTTCCATTTAAAGTAGCAGTTTACAGTAGTTCCACAACATTTAACTAAGTCCTCATTTTTGTAGTCACCATACATGGTCAAGTCGTTTACTAGGTTTTGACTTAAGATAGTTTGGTCTCTATTGCTCAGTGTGCTCATAAAAGTGATTAGAACAAAATACATATGTACACAGTTGTGAGGCATTGCAAAGGAGACATAGGAGCTACGCACAGCTGGAGACACTTAATAAAACTGGAGGTGGTGGTGGTGATGAGGCAGCCACAGAATCTAAAAAAACAAAAATATATAAAAATTTTGGACAAGCATTTTGTGAAGTTTAAGGAGCAGTGCCATCCCAAAGTCACAGTTTAACTTCTGTCGTTGGAAGTATAAAGCTGTAAAGAATCTTTTTAAATTTTTTTTATAATTGATGGCAAAAACAAGATGTCCCTTAATATAATAATAAGATAATATCAATATAAAATATAATATTATTATACTAGAGTACACAGCACATAGTATGAAGTATGAAGTTGAGACAGTTCTGCTGAGTGAGTTTTTTCAGTAGTTTCCAGCATAGACCTGAGCAGAGGTCTAATCAGCCTAAATGAAAGCACCTGTGTGGTGAGCATGCAGGTGCTTTAAAAATACATGATCCACCCAGAATCACTCTTCTGAGTATGTGACACCCGTTCCATGTTAACTGCAAATTTGTCTATGAAAAAGTATGTAGTTTGCTTCTTTGCAGACAACTGAGGTTGTGATAAGTTTGAATGCAACAGTTTTGTGTTTTGAATGCACAAAGATCAAAACCTCTACAGAAGTGTCTCAAACCACTTTTGCAGCATGTGCATACTTTCTGCCAAAAACTGCCATACTTTCTCCAAAATGACTAAAAACCCACTTCATGCCCATCCTCATGCACAAACCTGTCAAGCTCTCAAGGAAGGGTGCTCATTGACTGGCTGATTGCCATACTTTTATTTACATTAACAGATCAGTCTCAGTCCAAGATTCATTTGCATGCAACTCAAAGAGCCAGACAAATCCATTGCCAAAATAATATACCTCTTGAGGGCTCTGAGTGCCTGAGATTTTCAGATGTAGCACAAAATCTAATTGGAAATTTTTCATGGTAGAATTACTAAATAGTTTTCAACAAAACCTAAAGACCTGCAATAACTACATTTCCATGGATAAAAGGTCATTTCACTAAACAAATGCCTCTAATCAGAGTATAATTTTCATCTATTTGGTTCGTTTTGGTCAGGCATTAACATTTTTAGTTATCAGCTCTATGTATTATGTTGACTGTACAAATACAATTTTCACCTTGTCTGAACCAAATTCAACCAACAAATTCAGAGAACGTCAGACCTCAGGCTTGTTACAAACTCAGGGTCATAATTCTGTGATGGAGCTTAATCATGGCAAACTCCTGAAAGCATCTGTGTAATGCTGTGTGTTGGTGTGCGTGAGTGTGTGTGTCTGTGGATTCTGTTGGCTCGATAACAGCGGGTGAGAGCTAAGAGTAAATCTTTGTAGAGGTGCTTGGCTCACCTTCTTGGTGCTAACTGCACACCTGCAGAGCATAGATTAGACCTGAATTATCTGAGGAGCGAACCTCTGCTGCTGCCTCTTCTTTCTTAATCTCAGCTTTCATCTGAGGCTTGTTATTGCTGTTTTCCTTCCTCTGAAGGAACTACTACAGGACTCTGTGTCTCTCAGATCACCTTGGGTGTGGATAGCATGTTAACTGCCATACAAATGTTTGTATTACGACACCCGCATCTGCTTTACAAAAAAACTGAAATGAGAGCTACATACATAGCTGTGCACCTCCGGCATAATAAGGTTTTTTAATTATAAATTCAATTAAGGTTCTGACACAGACTGTACCTAAGTAAACAGGAAGGGCACAAATGCCATAAATTCTAGGTTATAAGGTGGATTCATGGATGTGGAGAGGTCAACCACATACCACCTGTGTTACCACCTGCATTCACCTTGATTGACCTCTGTCACATAGAGGTAAAACCATATTTGAATACTGAATATAGAAGCTTTGAAACTACAGGGCCAGAAAAACATGAACACATTTGTTCCAAAATCCAACTGTCACTGCTTTAAATTAATGTTAAAATACAAAAACCTAGTCAAGGAAATGTGTTGAGGCAGGATGCAAACGTTGGGTGAAATGTATGTCCATGTGCTAATAATCCAACTGCCTTCCAGCTGGTGTTTGACCAGCAGCTCTTCTTTTGCTTCTCTGCTTGGCCAGTTTTTGTTCACACATCCCACCTGAAGAAGGCTGAATCTTGTACCTCTTCTTCAATTACTAACTTATAAAAACTCAGCTTCCTTTTTTTCCCTCAACATTGTGGCATACTGCTCTTAATTCCAGTAATGCAAATGTGTGATTTGATCCATCATTGTCACCGACTGAGATGAATCAGTGATGCAGCTTGTGATTAAACTGAGATGATAGTGTTAATAACTGGGCAGCAAAGGCCACATTAAATATGTGGCCTTTGTAATATAGTGTATTCTAAAGATAAATACTTATTTAAAATATTTTTTATGACAGTAGTAGTCTTTATTTCAGGTGAAGCATCAGTTATAATTTTCTGTGGAGAACCCTGACTATAAATATTTTTAAATGGTTGTTGCCATGGTGTAGGTAATTTCAGAAAATATTTCAAATCCATTAAATTGCATTTGTTTCTGTAAAATGGTGTGTTAAAATCAGTTCTACGAGTACAAAGTTCAGGCTTCCAGCTGGTAACTGGCAGGCAGGTCGAAGTCAAACAAATATGGAAACAATCAGCAGGTGAGCAGAACAGTAAAACTTAAGAACAGGATTTCAGGCAGAAAACAGAGGAATAGGAAACAGAATTGGCTGGGGTGCTAAGATACAGAAGAACATTGATTGATTGGCAGAGAGAACGTGTGAGCAGCTGACTACATACGGCACACTGGGGCTAATGAGTGATAGGGAGCAGCTGGCCAGGGAAAGAATTAGGTCAGGTGGTGAGCCAGAGGATGACGCTCTGCAGAGGAGGCTAGTGGACAGGTGAGGAATAGCACACACCCTTTTTCACACAAGACAATTTAACTTGTCACAGGAAAAGCACAGGTGTCACTGATAAGATTAACGAAAGCTCAGTTCAGTAAGACTGAGGGTGAACCAGCATGCCCAGTACCAGGAAACCAAAGCAGCAAGATGGAATTGGGCCATCACTAATTTATTATTTACACCTGTGCTCTTCTGATTGTGATGTTTAAAAATGTGGTCTGTGGAAAAAGAGCTAAGTCAGAGCCATATTGGAAATGCAAAGCTTGATTTACGTAATGCAAATGTAAGCCTCTATAGCAAATGCTATAGCTGATGTGCGCCTCAGCAAAAATGAAACTGCATACTGGGGCTACAATACTAAATAGGGGAGCCACAAGAACTCAATCTACTGCTATTCACAAACAAATCGTCTGCAAACCTTCAGCTCACTGTGATCACTGTGACTGCACCACAGCAGTCACTTACTCAGTGATGAGACATGGTAAAATAGATTTTACCTGGATGTTATTTCAGTTGAATAAAAACATCCATCGTTCACCATCAGTGTTTATTACGAAGTAAAATGAAAAGAGTGTAAACAGAGTTACTGTAGGAAAAATGGGAATAAAAAAATATAATAAAAAAAGCACATGAGAAACATCTACCTGCAGTGGTTACATCAGCGGGTGAAATCCAGTGTTGAACTATAAATCAAAACCTACATCATAAGCATACTTTAAACTGGTTGAAGAAAAATACATAAATACATGAGGATAAAGCAGATAAGAGAAAATTATTCCATATACCAGATCACGCACTGGGACTGGAGGGTTGGACTGATGCTTAAAAGGGGGAAGTCAACAAACTATTTTTTGGTATTTTTACCATTATTGATAGTGACAGTGGACAGGGAAAGGAAAGGCAGGGGAAGTAAGAGGGCAGAGGGACAACATGAGGCAAAGGGCCCAGGCCAGATCCAAGTGCAGGCTTGGTATGCCCTTAACCAGGTACACACCTGTAAAGTTTCATGATTGTATCTTGCAAGACTGTGATGCTATCGCAGCGACAAAATCTGTTGAGACAGCCAGCCAGCCAGTTGTGAAACTGCCTCTGTTGTACTCCTCATTACAGTGGGTGTCTCCAGGACCACATTTTGCCATGAATACTCACAAGGTGAAAACAATCCCAGCCACACTGTCATCCTTGGTAAAAATGTTCAATGGTTAAAAAAACAAAAACAAACAAACAAACAAAAAAAGCCTATACATCAAAAAACTTCCCAGGAAGCATGAACAGTTACATCTTATCTGTATTTCATATATATAGATATATATATCTCCTGTAACTGTTCCTGGCAACACACACAGACGTACATATATATATACATATACATACATACATACATAGTTCTCTCTCTCTTTCTCTTCTCTCTCTCTCTCTCTCTCTCTCTCTCTCTCTCTCTCTCTCTCTCTCTCTCTCTCTCTCTCTCTCTCTCTCTCTCCCTCCCCCATGCAGTGTGCCATGAAATGTAGCATGGAAATATGGTGCAGGGTGTAGTAAATGTGTAGGTTTACAGCACCACATTCCATAATAGATGGCACATTTTATGGATCACCATCTGTTTAAGACACAGGGTGTTGGCTGAACATGTTTATTTTCATCTGAATGACTTTCAGGAGGACGAAAGTATATTGTGTGAGTGGGTCCAGCATTTGATAGTAAGTCATGAGACAAAGGTTTCAGGTTTTGACAACACAAGAAACGTTCCCCACAGGGTTTTATCCCAAACCAGCTTGGTCTCATATTGTTTTGATATCCCCATTCGGTGTTTTCTAACCATCAGTCCATTAATCCTTGCGTGAGGTTGCAGGAAGAAGCAGAGGCTGGTTAGGATGAGACCATACTGCTCCCCCCCATGCTCAATCGAGCATTTCAAGACTCAGCAGGGAACTGCTGGCCATAATCTGGGGATTTCAGATGGCAGTCAAGTGTGAAGTGTCTGACAGACAGAGAGGTCAGCTGAAACTGCAGGGAACCAATATCACTGCCCACTATTTTGCCAAACACAGAGGGGGCACAGCTGCAACAAACACCAGGAAAAACAAGGGTGATACAGAGAAAAGGAAGTCACAGGTTATCAAGGTGTGAGATAAACAAATGTGTAGAATTTTTCTTTCACCATCAAGGACATAAAACAATAAAATGTGATGTATCAGAAATGTTACAATCTCCTGGAGGACCTACAATAGAGAATTCCTAGAATAGTGCAATAAATTCAAGATAGTCTGTTGTGTGTTATATTTTAAATATGGCCCAAATGCAGTTGCAATAACCACATTCATCAAAATCATTTCATTTGTAACCACCACATTGTTCCCACATTCACCACCTCCACAACACCTCATGATTTACCACATCCATTAATTGCGTTTTTACCCAGAATGGTGTTCTGTGTTTATATATTCATATATTCAGCATCTTTGGGTACAGAGCGTGAAACATAGGGTATTTTCTTTATATGACAGAAAGAAAATACATTTTCAAATGGAGCTCTTTATATGTGCATGGATACTGATAATGGACATCCATTCTGCCATGGCCATGACCACCCTGTTCAGCAGGCATTTAGAGGGAGAATATTGTAATGGTGAGAGTCATTTATCAGCTGTGATGGCTCCTCAGACAATGACTCTGTGATTTCAGGACCCCACTGACACAAACAGCTCCCACAGCCTTTTCTCTACAGGAACACATCCAGAGAGGATGCTCAGCGGCTGTTCTTTCCTCTACTTTTCTCACGCACACTACAGCCCTGTATTCCCCTCCTAATTAGAGGGCAGAAAGGATCAGATGGATGGTGACAAATGAAGACATAGAGCACCTTTAGTGGTGCTTTCCCATTGTAACCATGCAACTGTTAACAAGCTTCAAAAGATTACCTTTTTTCCCCCCTGTTTTTTATCCACCTTGTTCATCCTTAGCTGTGAGAGTATGATGAGGAGGGGAGAAGAACATGAGTGTTTTTTTGGCTCAGAAGGAGAGTGCATGGACAAATATTTGAGATCTGAGGTGCTAGTTCACTCTAAATATAGTAAAAATAAATAAATAAAAAATAGGTGTACAAATATAGTAATTTAGACAGTAATAGAGATATTTACTTAATTGACCTTTCATTAAGCCCTGCTCCTCTCAGTTAATGCTGCTACACTTGTCAGGCTTTCCATTCTTGCATGGCAGATGTGGAGTCTACATTTATAAAGAATGGAGATTTACTACTGGAAATACATAGAAATATTTAAAACATTGGGTCCTCGATTTCAGACAGTAGTAAACAAAAGCAGCCTTTTTATTTCTAGCTGGTGACCATCAATTTTGTCAGCTGAAATTATCACCCTCGCTGGCAGATAGCTCATTACACAAACACTATCCATTAGTTGGTTGAAAATGTGTCTCTAACTGGTTTTTTAATGTTTCCGGGTGACTCATTTTAAAATAGCATCCCTGTAAAAGAGGTCAGATATGATGACTACAAACGTGAGATAGTGCTAAAAGACTAAAGCTAAAGTTCACAAGTCCCAGGGAGAAAATTCAGCATCCTCACCAGTTGATGGGCCACGTAGAAGACATTGAAATAGAACATTGGTTTTGTGTTGCAGTGTGTACATCTTGTTAGTTGTAGTATTATGATGATGAAATATGTAATCTCTGACTCCCATTTTATTCTAACACGATGCTGTTTAGCTCCCATACTTGGACAAGCAACACACAGGATATAGATTTATGCTTTCATATTTGTATTTACGGTATCTTTCCCTTAAACAGAACTTTTTTTTGTTTGTTTGTTTTGTTTGTTTTTATGTAACCAGTAGTCCCACAAAATTTGGTAGCTACTGAAATGCTCCTTGGCCTTGAAAGAAATGCTGGGTTAGATTAATGAATATGATAGTTTGCTAGCTAGCTGGAAAGGCTAATGTTTGCAGCTTATAAGTATTTAAGTATATAAGTTTATAAGACCTTATCCTATAAACTATTTCAGCAGAATGCATTTCTTTTACAACCGCCTCATGCATTTTGCCATGTGGAGAAATTCAAAGCTTGAAAGTCCTGCTGTCTTGTTACAGTAAGATGTGGAAATTGCTGTTCAGGAGAGGGATTTAGCAAATGATTGATTACTCAAAAATTTCCTTTCACTGCACAGTTAAAAGAATAATTCACCAAAAGCTCACCTTACATACCCCTGACTGCAGATGTTTTTTTTTATTCCACTGCTTTGAAAATGGAGATCCAAAATGCTAAAATAAATAAATAAAAACCAAGAACACTTAAAAACGACAACAAAAAAAGATGAGCAGCCTCAGTCTTTTCATATAGTTTGATTATTTAGTTCCATTCATACTGATACATGTGATCAGTAAACTGGCAGACATCCAAATGACCCATCTGCTTAGATAAGATTACATGAGAATATAAGAATCTTATAATTCCGAATGCCTGATATCCAATAAAATATAGCCTTTGTCTACTAATCTGATCTGATCCGATAAAATAATATGCTTTGAAAATACACAAGAAAACAAGATGTGCCCAATACAGAGCTGCTCCCACATTTGCCTGCCTGTGACCACGTTGAGGATCAGTTTCTCAGAGCTCACCCTCCAACCCGACAGGCCTATGGTGGCCTGATCTGTGCAGGATTGACCACTGTCCCAAATCTCTGAGGAGGAGCTCCAACAGAGTATGATCTCTTCTGCTGGGCAATGGTCATGATGTAGCTCATATTGTACCAGAAAATCAATAAAAGTATATTTTAGAAATGTTCTAAAATGATAAAAGTTGATTAACCGTGGCACAAGAAAAGATTTGCCACACTCAGGCACAAATAGGTTTAGTTTCATAATGTCACAGTGTACAGATACTCAGAGACAGTAGAGTAAATACATCTGTGGCTGAAGAATCTGTCAGCTCAGTTTACAGGTGAAATAACACTTTCCCCATCAGCTGACAGACAATAATTGAATGCTACCTCAGAGAGCATGATTTCACTTCACATTCAGACAGGTGCTGAAGATACTGCGATTACTCTTTGACCCTGAACTTAGGCTGCAATGACAAACTACAGACTCCAGTAAATTCTTAAAGTACACTACTGTAAACTTGTTGCAACCAATAACATGAAACAAGAATATTGAAACGATCTTGATTCAACATTATCTGCCACTGTTTTACCAATAGAGTTCACAGTAAAGCTGACAAGATGTACAGTTTATTGGCCTCACAAACTTAACCTGACATCAGCCTGACTGCTGTTCATGAGGGAACTCGTTCAGTAGCAGAAAGGACTTTCCTGATGATTAGCTAATGTCTTTAGCGTACCTGTGAATAGATTAACCCACACCACAGCCTAATAAATCCTCTTTGGATCCCCCACTTTGTGGATTTGCTCATGAAGAACAGCAGACGCATGCCTCAGAGGCATCAGCTGATAGGGCTTACGGGAGGTAATCAGGGCTGAGCCCAGCACTGAGCTCCCAATCCATTTGTTTAGCAAGATTTGCACCTGTCGCTCTCTTGTTTCTGACAAACTGAATGTAAACAACAATCAAACACAATTATCAGTTCTTTGGTAAAGAAACAAACTTCAAACTTAACTACTTTGTGTAAATGTGAGTTACTCTGACAGAACATGCAATGCACTACATCAAATCTTTACACATTTTATTAGTTTCACCAGCAATATGTGGAAAATTTAAAGTCGTTGGTAGGTCATAGGTCATAGGTCAAAATCAAAATCAAAATCGGTTTTATATAAAGCTCAGTTTGCCTTACATAAATACATGTGAAGAACTTTGAAACTGCCCTGTAAATAAATAAAAAATCTGAAGGGGGACAAAACCTATGAGCAGCAACTCAGTAGACAAAGTGGACATTAAAGGATGCAATAATGACCATGTTTATCATAAAAAAAGAGGCATTGTGTAAACCCAGAAGTGAAAAAAAAAAAACAAAGCACATGCATTGACATGTTTATTTTATTTTAAATAAAACACACCAGACAGATGGTTGAAAAATGTAATTCTGGCCCTCATAAAAGCATTATCGACTTTTCATTTTCCCAGTCCCATTGGAAACCCACTCTATCACGCTGCCACTTCTAGTGATGTTTGCTTGTTGACAGTGACTCTCCCTGCAGGGCCCCTTAAATCACTGTGTCCATGAGTCCTGTCTGTGGAGGAAAAATAACCTCTAGCATTTTACCAAACAGTTATTATCATCCCATTGGAGAGAATAAATGAGTTCTGACACAAAAGTAAAGCTCAGGGTTCATCCACATGATTGCATGAAGAAACACCAGACACATTTTCTGAGACAGTCCTCCAAGAAAGAAAAAAAAAAAAAAGTACCATCGCTTGTTTCAGCAATTGCTCCAATATGACATTTGTATGTTTGCATTCAAATGACAAAATCTGTTTTCTTCAAGGAGCAAATGAAATCATGTGATATTGTTAAAGAGCAACAAAGTCACAGGAGGAAAGAAGCTGGAGTGGTCAGATGGGTCTCCAAAACATTAGAATTTAAAAAACAATTTCCTGCTTCAGCAGATGAATGTGAGAACAGTGTCTTCATGTTAAACTCCTCACATATATCATTCTGCACAGAAAAACCTAGATATCCAAAGGAAGTAACAATAAGAAAAAGACATTTTTGAATGGAGGGGGACTGCAACATTTATTTATTTAGCACACTTAGACAATTAAATCCATTTTCCTAATTCCCACAAGTGAGTACAAAGGACTTTAATAGTTGGTTTGTGTTGTATCACGTTGAACTGTTTAAATTGGCAAGTCAACTTAAATGTTCAAGATAATTACAGAATGACTTAAGAACCATTAGCACTGTTTTGACAGTTATACCTCTATTAAAAATACAAAAGGCCTTTTTTAACATTTTACCCAGCATGTATATTTAAGTGATTGTTTCCAATTAGTCATTTAGTTGGGGTCTTTTTTTTTTTGTGGGAGTTTGGTTTGACAAGGCATGCTAAATGAAACATTTGATCTATAGAACAAAGGAAAAGATAAAAAGAACATGGAAATGGAGCAAATAACCTGTAAAATGATAGGAGGATATGATGAAAAGACATGTACTGGGAATCAAAACTAAACTGTATTACTGACCTTCTTAAGACCCTTTTGAAGTCTACATGTCTTTAATAACTGAGTAGTGATGTTTAGAATACAAGAAAAGAATGAAGATGACTGATGGTCTTAGACTGATGGCAAAAAAGAACTAGAGACCCCCCCCAACTACCCACCCACCTACCGCTCGCTACAGTGGATCGAACGGTCCACCCTACCCACTTTAACCCCTGGTCAGACCACATCTGGTCCCACTCATCCATCATTTTGACCTCAACCACACACCTGTAAAGTTTCATAACTGCATCTTGCATTGTTGCAACGCTATCAATGTAGTAACAATGTCCACACACACACACACTGGGCCACATTTTGCGATGATGACACACACTCACTCACAAGCTGAAAACAATACCAGGCATGATGTCGCTGTGGTAAACATAAAAGTTCTCTGCGGACTCTCTTTGATCTCTCTGCTGATAACAAGAGCACTAATACAAAACTGCTGGAGGAAAAAGACAAATCAACTGCTCAGTAAAACCCTGCTGGTTGCTGGCTGTCTCTGATTGGATGAGGTCCAGATGAGGCAGTGGTCTCTGATCAGTACTAATAGGCCTTCTAAAGCCTGATTAATGTATCGACAATCCGGGGAGTAATTGATTGCACTCAATAGGATTGTAGTCATCAGCATTCTACAATAACTGTGATTCATTAACACTTGACACCAAGATTCAGACATCAAACTGTAGTGTTGGTTAAGTTATCTGTGATGGAATAGGGCAAACTAATATCTTGGTTCGATCTTGTGCCTCTGTTTGGTCTAATTAAAAAATATATAATCTAAAAGACTTTCATGAAGTTTCATGGTCTACATTTTTTTTTTCGATATATTTACATTCAGGAGTTACTTCTCAATATTGAAGTTTCTTTATTGGTAGCAGCAGGGTCTGTCATTCCCGCACTGTCCTCTCACGCATAAGGGATTTACAGGAAACACAGCATGCATGTGATCCAGCATTATTCTTTCACTGATATCAGCCTCACTGTTTGCTATATCATGTCAGAACTGTATTACGTTACTGCTAATGCAAACCAAACATTTCCTACTGCTACTGCTTTGTATTAAAAGGGCCACCACATAACGTGGTGCTAATGCAATGTATTTGAAACCAAGGTTACCGCTGACCTTGATCATGATCTGAGCTGCTCAAGGAGCGTTTGCTTTAGTATTAAACCACACTTGCTGTCTTGCTGTTCCCACTAGGAAATTTTAAAGATAAGGACTTTAAAGAGTTTTTTTTTGTTTTGTTTTACCCCAATTATCCTACTCCTGCTGCTCAAATCTTAATGCAACAGGGAAAAGAGCACACACACACAGCAGCCCAGCTATATTTTCAATGAAAGTGCTCTGATTTCCGTCTGCCTTAACATACATGATATTTTCCTCCCTATGCCTTTATCGTTTAGGAAGAAAATAGTGACAACACAGTTTGACAGTGCTTGAAGATCTTGGCTTGCTATGGCGTGCCATATGTCACTGGATCAGTAGAACACTGGACAGAGACAGAAATAACCCTTGGAAACCACTAAACCACTTGGCCCACTCACTGAGGGCAAGATTAGTCACATAATCACAGGCTAATAATGCCACAATCTGCAAGATTAGTATTAAATCATGTTAATCTGTGCACCAGCAGTACTTCTTTGGTTGTTTTGGCTGCAGATGATTATGTTCCATCCAATGTAAGGAAGCTGGTTGAAGTGTCATATTTATACAAACTTTAGAACTTGAATGACTTTGTAAGTACTTGCCAAGAAGAGGTATTGCAGTTGCTTTAATCTAATTTGTAAAGTACATTTATCAGTGACAGAATGTTGTGATAAAACTGTGATAAATATCAGCAGTCAGTATAAATTATCAAGCAATATTAAAGACTGACATTCCATTAACTCAGGAAGTTAAAAAAATGTTGTGACTCCAACAACAAAAAAAGGGGCAATTATTATCTCTCTTACTGCTAAAAGTGACAGTTTTCTTGTTTTGATTTAGAGCGGAACTTAAGGGAAAACTTCTTCTGACATGCTATTTTTTGTGCCAATAACTTAAAAAAAAAAAAAAAAAACAAGTTATCAAAGTGTTTTTTTTTCTTTCTTTCTTTTATCCCTTTTCTTTTTTTTTTCTTTTACTCTGAACTGGAAAATAAATGGAAAAATTATGCAGCAGTAATAGAACTGGTCGCACTATTAATAACATTACCAGTAATTAGGTGAATAATCAATTTTTTTTCTGACACTACACAAGTGTTCTTTATGTCAGCAGCTGCTCTGCAAGTGTTAATGAATGTTCTTCTTGTGACTTTTGTTCTGTGTTGAAGTGTTTGATGGCGAAATTGTTTTGTTCACTTAAAGTGTTGATAAAGCTTGGGGTGAACTTTCAAAACTATCTGAAAGTGTTAAATAAGATCTGTTGGTCTATGCTAATAAAATCACTGGTAAGTACTTTCCTTAGTTTCTAATCCAATCAGTTCGGTGCAGTCCTAATATGCTATACATTTATCAATTTGAAACAGAACTTCTCTTCTTCAGCATACTATATCCAGTGACCTCCATAAGTACATAAGTCTGCTCTCAGACACAAATCGGTTGTTCCTCTTGAGATGTTTTTATCTGACTTGGGTTTATTTTGGTCTTGGCCGCTGGTCACCAAGGCTAATGTGTTTTCTAAGAAATGTCATAACGGTATGAACATAAAAGAGTTGAGGAGGTGAGAGACAGTGTGGGTGTTTGCGTGTGTGTAGCCAGAGGATTATTTTGTGAGAGAGAAAGGAGGTGAGAGAAAAAGGTGATGTTTAGCTCCCTCTGGCAAAAGTGTCTTTTATCTCAACTGTATTTTCTCATCCTAGGGGGTGATGATCTTTGCTGCTTAAGGGCAGATAATCTGTAAAATTTTCCTTCATGTGTGATAGAAACCTAATTTTAAAACAACTGAGAATATTTTAATTAATAACATTACGCAATTTTGAGGCAATTCTGGTGGAGTTTCTCATTCAGAAGGGTGCATGGGTGACACGGCTGTGTTACACCCTGCTGTGTATTATTTTGATCGATAATTAAAGGTGTGACACAATCATCTGACACTTTTATCCTCTCAGGCATCCAAAGTGTGAAAATTGACAGAGTGAAAACATTTAAGTAAGTCATTTATGTTTAGTAATTATTATTTCCAGTGGTTCAGACAGCTAGATAAGAGGCATGTGCTCTGTGTTCATTTGAATCTGGAGGGAGACCCCTAGTCCACAACAGAACACAACAGACAACTAACATAAACAGTACTGGAAATACCAAACTGAAAACAAGGTAAATTCTCAAAAACAAAACAAAAAACACAGCGCTTTGTATTATGAATTATTAAACCATGAAGGTTCAATACACTGTTAAAATCAATTCAAGTGTGTAACATCATTGTAATTCAAAGTGTTCAAAGAGATTGTCCGGGTCTAATATGCATGTGCAGCAGTCTGCACCACATGGAAGCAAACAAAAAGAAGGAAAAACCTTCATGGGAATGAATAAATGCCATCTTAGCACACCTGAGTAAAAGGCAGCCATTATCTATGTAAGAAGTGAGACCTGTGATTGACAGGCCAAAACTAGAAACTGGATGGCAATCATGTATTCAAATACTAATAAACAACTAAATAATAACATACTTCTCAGAAAAGAGGTTAACTTGTTTTTACTTGTGTCAAGGAAACACACTTATTCAAAGTGAATTGGATAATATGTGCAAGGTTATACAGATGACAGTAGAATAAAAATAAGAACTTCAAGGGGATTCAAGAGACGCTTATAAAGCTTCATTTACACTTGAATGTGTAGTGGAGACCGTATTTAAGAAGTGTTCCGGAGTCAAATTGCCAAAAATTGTGAAATTTGTTGTGGCCTCCAAAAGAAAAGAAAAGAAAAGAAATTTAGCTAGAATTAGATATCTCCAGAGTGTCATATTTGAATGGTGACACTGACTAATTAATTAAAAGGCTACTGGCTAGTAAGAATACTAAAGGTGAAGAATTACCTCTTTTTTTTTGCTGAAAAAATCCCACAAATCACTAGGTGACAGCTAATTTTGAGATATTAACGCATGCACTACTGAGGCATAAAAGTATGATTTCCATTACAAAGAATGAACATTTGATTGAAATGACCAATTATCATTAATAAAAGCCTAATTGACTTTGCAAATTCAGCACATATGTGAAAGAATACTTGGGAACATTAAAAAAGACTAATGCTTTAATTTCATTTTCTGAAAATGCGTAAATCATGGTGCCACATTTATGATTAATTAAATACTGGAGGTTTGGAGTTACACGCACCATATGGCTTGTGCCAATGAACTGTAATTTCATTGTGGATTACCACAGCTACTCTGGTAGCATCAGGCCGTTTTTCATGGATAAATGAAATCCTCAATCATGACACTTTAGCCTCCATAATTAACAACAAGATGTTTTTTTTATTCCTGGATGTTTCATAAATTACAGGCTATAACTGTGGTGTACATCATCCTTTAAATTAAATCAGTATAACAGTGCATGCAGATTTTAATTTTTTTTTAATTAATGTTAACCACTCACATACACTATAGGCTAAATGACTTGACTTGACAGCTTATATCACTGTTTTCTGTTTGTCTTACATTTTTATGTCCAGAGATATATTTTTGTGGTTTTATCCATATGGATTTCTTGTGATTGCAAGTCGCTCAGCTTTCCTTATGTTCCTTCCTTGACAAATTCTACTTCAAATTGGCTCCAATGATCAAAAGACTAATAAAGAAAGCGATTGGATTGACTCTGTTTGAGTCACCGATGTGGTGTTTTATTGGCAAAACAGTGTCTCCACATTTGTGTGTTTTTTTTCCCTCTCTTTTTTTCTAATTTATACAGCTTTCGTTTCTGGTTTTATTTGCAGTGAGCCATAACAAGCTTGATCTGCCATATGGTCTGAGTTACAAAAACAATTAGAAAGAAGTTCTATCCTCCAGCTTCTTCATTACTGGGCTACTCTCTAACTCTTTTGTCTGTTACACACACACAAACACACTCACATACATAATGACACAACTTTCTATCTGTGTTGTCGTCTGAGTCATTCATTTTTTCATCTGCCTCACACTAATTGAATTTCTTGCCATGAGTCAGGAAGGTAAGACTTCAATGGTTTGTGTCTCTCTCTATGTGTGTATGTGTGTGTGTGTGTGTGTGTGTGTGTGTGTGTGTGTATATATATATATATATATATATATATATATATATATATATATATACAGAGAGAGAGAGAGAGAGAGAGAGACAAAGACAAAGACAAAGACAAAGAATTTGGGCTAACTTGAGCATCTGTGCTTCTGCTACCGGCAGAGAGTCTCAACAATGGATCATCCATCACTCCTTAGTGGACACATCAGTGTGAAGAGCTGCCAGAAGGCTCTCCACCACACATGCCCTTTGTGTTTTGAGTGTATTATGGGTGTGTTTACAGTCTTCTGTGGATGTTTTGTTCTGGGTTTAGCGGTTTTCTGATGTAGGGCCCAGAAGAATTGGGGGAAACTGCTTGCAAGAGTCCCCTTTCTCACCATTAGAGCTTAGAGGTCCAGCTTCTCCCACAGCTCTGATTGAGTAATACTCCTCATCTGTCCACTAAAGTTATCCCTTAGACTGATTTATGGATCAGTCTCCAGATAGTAATTTGTTACGGATAAAACACAAACATCTGGCTTTGTTCTTGCTGAAAATCTTTAATCATGTGTCCACCTCATGTATTATGATAAAGACACAGTTGTAAGAGGAGGTATTTAAATGTAACGTAATTCAAATTTGGATTCTTGTGTGCCAAAAAGTTAAGTCAGTCAAAATGCGGTTTAGAAAATCAGTTTATTAAACAAATGTCAGGCTGTATTTTCTGCTCAAACTAATCAGTCACTTGACTTTTTCTTTCTACCCTTTCTTTAAAATGAATGACAATTCAAGTATACACAAACACACAAACAAATTATCTCTCAACCACACAGAAAGACCAAGAGTCCACAGCCACGCTAACAGCTCTGTAAGGGTTGTACTGAGGCACAGTGGTGCTTTGAGCTAAATGCTGACATACATGGAAGCATGCTCACAAGGACAGGGCTGATGTTTAGCAGGTATAATGTTCATCATGGACAACATCTGAGTTTACATTACAACATCTGAGCAAATTAGTACACTAATGAACCTGAGGCCAAAGTATTGGACAAATTTGAATTTTGACCTGGTGATGGTCATCATAAGTCATCATCTGGGCAGCATGGATATCTCTACCACTGTTTTGTTGTATGGTTGTTTAGATATTTTGTTCCAAGCCAAACTCTGAACCTTACAGTGGCACTAAGGAAATAATCTAGGGATCTCCAAAGCCTTATTAACTGGGAAGCATGATTATCTGTACAGAATTTTTTGCCAATCCATTTGGTGGTTACTGAATTATTTAGTCAGAGGCCATGAATATTTGTACAAAAGCGAAAGATATGCATCCTGTACAATGCAGGATGCAAATGCTTCATGATAAAAGAAATATCAAACTCAGGTTCTTCTGGACGGTTGTTGTACAAAAGCCTCTTCATTAGTCTCAAGATTAAAAGTTCACAGTTGAATGCTGAACACTGTGTATAATCCAAGGAATACTGTGATAGGATTCTTCTACAACCCATTAATGCACAAAGGGCAGTCCCATGAAGTGAATATGGTAATTGAGACCACAATGTAACCTAATATTGTGTGAAATAAGAGAATTGTGTGGGACAGACAACAGACTATGGACCAGTCTTGTAAGTCTCCATTTTCATTACAGAGAATAAAGACAGTGGAAGCAAACTAAACAGTAACATGTGCCAATAGGGTGGCTGATTCTTCCATCTTCATTTGGACTATTACAGGGTTCCATTAGGAAGTAAATGCCACATTGATCCCTGACAAAGTCCTTGAATAATAGAATGCAAATTAATGTGGAGAGGGAGGAAATTCTGTTATTACAGAAGACAGAAAGAGCTGCATTTGTCAAATGTCACATCAATGATTTGTCTGAAAATTACTTAAGGAACATTCAGACATTTTCTTTATTGAAGACATAACACAAAAGGAGAACTAAATTTTGCTATGGCTCTAAACAGCTGCATACTGCTACACCTACCCTTACATGTCAGTTATATAGAGATTCACTTGGTATGTTTTCCAGGTACAAGGCCGATCTTGTCTTGTCAAATTAGTCTTTAAAATTACATCGTGCTGACAAACATTACCCAGGACTGAATTTATTTATTTATGCATTTATTTAACTGCAGCAGTCATATGAAGTGGTTGGGGTGGAGGGTGGATCGGTTAAGGTTAGGGGAAAATTGTGGTTCCAGTTAAATGTTAATAAACACATCGTGTCATGTTCAAGTCACTGCAGACTTTCTGTGTTAAACCAAGACCATGATCTTTCTCCAACCTTAAAAGTGCTACCATTTCCTAAACATAACCAATAATAGTAAAAACATTGTAATAACGCTGTAGTTGCAACATGCAAATAATGGATGCAAGAGTAGATAGTAGATATTTTGCCAGAAAACAAACAAAATACTTTGCCACTGAACATTTCGCTCATGCACATCACAGAAATTAGATAAATGTGTTATATGGCAATCTCCTCCCTGCAGTTAAGTACCAGATTTCTATTTTTAGCCACAACACGTGAAGTCAGCAAATAAGGTGAGGAGGTGATGAAAAGCAAATCATAAAGCTGCAGAACTGTAACTGGCAGAGAGAGAGAGAGGAGAAGAAGATCGCTGCTGGGGAGCTGAGCTCTGCGACACATAAAAGACATGAGAGTCTATATCAGGTCACTCCTTTTGAGCCAGCACCCACTTGTACTAAATTTCTAATGTAAGAACACAGGAGGAGCCACGCACGCTAGAAAGCCTTGTGCAAAAAAAAAAAAAAAAAAAAAAACAACTGCTACCATTTTGATTTGGAAGTACCCTGATGCTGATTTAGCTGTACAAAAACCTTGATGTGAAAAAGCTGATGTGAGAAAGGTCACTAGTCTATCACACTGTTTGTCTTACCATATCACATCCTTATAGGTTTAACACTATCGGCATGGAACCATATTAGCAGTGAAATGTAGCTTGTGTATTCTGATGGTAGTTTTATGTTTTAAGTGTAGGATGGTCACCAACATTTTTTATTGGCCTGTAAATGTATATAAAAAAAACCTTTGAGTAAGACTGCTTATTAGAGAAGATAAAGAGGTTTAATAGTTGCAGAAAAAGTTTTCAGAAGAAGCTTCTATCACGTGCATATTACATTGCCATTGCTGTCTCTCTTATAAACATACATATCCCCTCCTTCACCCTTGTGGGTTTAAAATGTCACAAAATTTTAATCAGCAAATTTATCACTCTAAATAAGTGCACCACTGGTTTGCGGTGGTTTGTGTTACGGAAAAACCCCACCAACTGTGTGATGGCATTTTAAACACATCATTATGCCAGGAGCGAATCAAGTGGAGTAATTGCAATCACATGGTTCTCATACACCCTGATGATACCGCTGTGCCTGACAAAGTCCTTGTAGTGGAAAAGATTATAGTTCCAACATTAATATTTATTCTGTGTTGACAGTGGTAAACACACTAACAGACACATCTTTGTACATCAACACTGTCAGGATGGTGCCACTGTTGCTGTCTAAAATGTAATATCAAGTTCAAAGGGACAATGTATAAGACTCAGCGAGAGACTGAATGAATGCATCAATTAGTCAATCAGAGGGTAATTTAGTGAAATAACAATTATTTCATTACCTTTGATTCAACAATTCCTCTAAAATTAATTAACTTTTGACATGGCTTTGTCATCAAGGAAACTTGCTTTTCATATCTCTTTCTAGCAGTTAAAATCATAGTCACCAGCATCAGACTGATAGGATTTTTTTTTTTTTTTATCTGTGAATACCAAATTAGGGTCAGAGTTAGAATTTAGAGTCCTTGACATATTCCAACTTCACTTTTGAACTTAAACAATAGCTGGGTTTCAGTCACGTGATCGTAATGACGTAGACGGAGCGATTTCACATCGAGGGCAGGAAGTTACATGTCAAAGCCAATGGAGGAAATATTAGCAGAGTCTCTGTATTGTACGGGTTTAGATCCCGTGTCGAGACGGAGATACACACAATTAATCAAACAATATGTTGGACGTGACCCGTAGCCTACCTCATGAAGATGAGCGAGTTTTCAACGGACGTTAAAGATTTGCTGACAATCGAGGCTGTTGAGATCACCAATTATCTCGTACTTCAGAACTCTTGTTATCGTTTGGTCTTCGCCAGGGTGTGTGTTTATTCTTATGCTGGTTATGTATAGCTAGCAGCTAGCAATAACGGCTATAATGTCAAAAAGTCTCAATGAAGTCCATATTAGACTACCGGCAACTTAATAATTATTACTATGTAAATTAGCATTAACATAGCAGCACCGGTAAACTACACAAAACAGGCATTTTCCACACGGTAGATTCTCAGTGTGTCAGTCAGCTAACGGCTTAAACAGTTCCTGCGCTCCATTTGAATTTGGCGCCCTCGCGCTGCTGTGTCGTGACGTCATGTGAAACCCACCTATTCTTGTAATCCCTCTAGGAGTTTCTTGACGTTTTTTTATCATTCAAATATATTTATCCAGAAAGAACTTTTTTTTTTCCTCCTGTGCTATTTTTCCGGGTTAAGAACATCTTTGAAGAATCCCAGACTGCTTCACAGCAGTCTGTAGCTCAGGAATCAGCTTAGAAGTGACAAATTATCTTCTTTTGGAAGGCAATGCAAGAAACTGTGCCATCCTCTTGCTTTAATATCTGGTGTAGCTTCTGATACAGTGAACATCCAGGCTGAAAGAATTTTTTGGTGTTTCAGTTTTAGACTGGTTTTAACATACTCATCCCATAGAACTGAGACACTTTCACTAGCAAGTTATTCGTAGGCCTATCTTCAGCTCCCCTTTTTATGTGGGGTCATGTGAGGTTTTTATTTTAGGTCCAATTCTCTTCCTCATTACAAGTTCCCACTAGACCAAATCATTCAACAAGACTATCACAGCCCAAAGCCATGCTAGTGGCTCTGTGAAGCTGTACTTATGCACACCAGTACTCTTAGATAAATGCTAATGTCAGCATGCTAACATGCTCCCAGTGATAATGCAACATGCTGATGTTCAGATGGACATCAGCAAGTCATTGTAGAGTCACTGAGGTTTTGCAGTGACTTGAAGTCCCACACATTACAGTCCTTGTTGCTGTGGGGTAGGTTGTGGTGGTGAAGATTCCCACTGCACACACACAAAATCACACCCATTTAGACAAAAAGTCGGCTGATCAGGCAGCAAGACATCTTGATTAAAATGGAACAGTTCTGATTTCCAGCAGAGTTTTGATTGTCGTAAAAAGGCAACTTTTAAAGTGATTGCTGTGAAATTTTCAAGTGGAAGTATACTATTACTGTTTTAAAGGAAACTTTATTTCTGTCTCTCACTCTTTTTGTGTGTTACTTACTCTGGTGTTGTAAGGGAGAGAGGAAGCTGCAGGACAACAGACTGGCAAGCTAAGAGAGACATTTTAGTAATAATAGTTTTTTGTATAATTAAATTATTAATTTATGGTTTATGTGCGTGATTTTTTTCCTCCATTTGTTAATCATATAAGAAGTGTTGAGAGTAGACCGTAAATGTATTCAAGATAACTAATAAGATTTTTTTTTTTGCAATTTGAAAAACCTTGGTGATTAATGATGTCTGGGCTGTCCATGCTGCTTTTAGCTTTGCTGCTGTTGTTCAAGTATCACCTATAAGCTAAGGCTCATGCTATATAGCAATATGATATTTTACTGTACATTAAGTCAGATCTATTCCACTCAGTATGATAATCGGTGGCTGGTCCATTACTCCTAATTATATCAATCATCACCCGTAGATTTAAAATGGCATGTTACACCCTGCTGGGAGCATTTATGGCTCTGTATTCATCAGAGACCCATTGAAATTCAAAGCACATGAAGTGCAAACTCAAATCACACCTCCTGCATCTCTTTTGAAAATGTCTTATTTTGCAGTGTCTGTCTTCATTCTTCTTCAGTCACTCAGTAAACACAATGAGTCTGTACTAAAGGCACTAATAAGAAATCTTCACAATCTGCTGAAACACGCCAACCCACTATACAAGTTTGATGTTATCATGTTGGCATGTCTGCCATATGGCTGGACTGTTTCTTTTTTGTTCTCTACTTTTCTCTTGGGTAATTTTCCCTTTCCTTTCACATTTTAATTCATACCTCTCACACATTGTCTGCAGTAATTTCATGAGACTGTCAAAAGACTGCAGCACGCATTCCCTTATGTCATACCGCCTCCCCCTCTGCATACTGCTAAAGGAACATATGTACAAAGAGGAGGTGACAGAAACCTGTCACAATGTGAGAAGAGTAAATGAGTAATGGAACTGGAACAAACGTGGCAAGTAAAGTCATTTTTTTATGAGGAATCAACAGCAGGTCTGTCAATGTGTAACAATCAAATTCATTAAAAGAACAGTGGATTGATCTAGTGTTTTGTTTTTTCATAAATATATGATTTCCAGGAGTGTTTATCACCTTGTGTCACCTTGTGTGGGGGGTCGCTCTCTGAGCTAGAAAGCTTGTCAAATCTCATTTAGCAGTTTCATCAGCTTGGTTGCTTATGAGGCAACAAAGTTCACACAGTTTATTCAAAAGACACATTTGTACGTTGAACTCTGCCTGAATGAATTATTGTGGTGATTCCGTGGAATTTAATTGATTTGTCTGTGAAATATTTATGTTTTTAAATTCTGATTTGAGAATACCATAATTTGATGTGGATTACTCCACATCAAATTATCACTTCACAGTTAAAATACTATTGATGATTCAGCTGTGTAGTGGGGGTTTAATACATGCATACATGCTGTGGTTTAACATTTTCAATACAGAGTGGAAGACAAAAGAATTTCTTTGCAATCATTTTGAAAAATGTAAAATGCCTTTATTTTACAACGTGTTAGATTAATGTCCCATTTCAAATGATCATCAGAGCCAAACTTTCAATACAATGTGGAACTTTGTTTCCATACAAACAAACACATAAATTTAAATCAGGAGAGTTCTGTTTTATTATATTGTATTGTATTGTATTTTTGGTTTTCTGGTTGAAAGGCTCCAAACTCTAATTTTCTGCTGTATGTGTTGGACCTGTACAGAGTAAATAAATGCATTGTGATAAACATGCAGAAACAAAAGTGAGCTATTTCAATGTATCTGGTAAGCGATACAAGTGTCTTTGAGACCTCACCATCCTGGTAAGTATAGTTTCTAGTGTGTCATCCAACTTAACTCTGCCATCTGCTGAACTCTGCCTCTGCCTACACTGACAGCCCTCACACACACACACACAGTGTATCTATGCCACCTCACTCTTAACTTTCCTATTAGTCCTATTATTGTAATCCTTATGCAATGTATATATTTGCTTCTCCTTGTATTTATACACCTGCTACTTTTATATTCTTTACTCAGTGTATTTACATTGCTGCTGTACATTGGCTCTGACAATTGTGTTAGCTATATGGTAAATGATTACCATCTTTCCACAGTTAATGTCCACATTTTACC